>NW_024062608.1:4800000-6287495 GCF_006381635.1 Hibiscus syriacus
TTAGTCTACATCAAGTAGCTGCTTTACGATGGGAACGTAAGAAATATTGAACCAAGTAAACTCCTCGATGTTCTACACCTCTATCATGGCCCCCTTGAAGTCATTACTTTGGAACCAAGCTTGCATAGCTCCATAGGTAACCCCATTAGTGATAATGTGGAAAACCATCTACTTAGAATGATCAGCATTGGAAATCGTAGAATTAACGACAACTGAGGTAGCAAGGACATTGTCCGAAAATATGCAGAAATGATAAAGATTGTTGTCAACGAGTCGAGGAGTGTTTCTCCGCTCGTTTGAGAGGTCTTGAAGGGGCAATCTTTTAAGCCAATCAGCGGAAAGCTTGAGAATTAGGCAGTGAAGACTCTTAGGAAATACCTAGGCAACCAATTGTCCAAAAATCGTACTCTGAGCAGTTGCGACATTGGTTCACTCTTCAAGGGCTTGAATATGATATTTCATTGTCACTATCGTAGTAGCAATGTCATAATGAGCATCTTGTGCCTTACATAATAAAGATGATTGACGGGTAATTATTGGCTCCGCTTCCTCCAGTGTAACAGGCCTCATTCTCATTGCAGCTTTAGAAAGAAAAAGCTGGCAACTCTGAATCATCAAACTTAGCTCCCAGGCAAGGTAAAAGTTGTGCTCTTTTGCAATTATGACATAAGCTTTGGCGAGTGTCATTTGTTCTGCCAACTGCCGAGATAATGACGTAGCACCCAATATTTCTTCAGTAAAGTTTAACTTCTTACGAACACCCTACTCAATTCTTGAGTGTTCCTCATCAACAGGATGCTCGACCCGATCTTCATTATGATTGTGATGAACTACGAACAAAACCAAAACAGCAACAACGAACAGCCCAAACAACGCACAGATCCATTGTGAAAACCTCCTTCAAACCGGGCACCGGTAATCAGTGGCCCGCCTCCACATCTTACAAATCAAATACCCTCCACAATTCGACCACTAAATCGAGGTTTCTCAAATATCCTTCTCTTCAAATTCGATCATAAACGAAAAATTTCAAGGGAAATTTTGTTACACAATCACTCCACCACTCTTCTTTTTTTTACACTCTATGAAAGCTCAAAACAAACAACGCAAAAAAGACAACAACAAAGACCACTGTGAGGTCTGCTTTTAGTGCGAATCAAAGGCCTATATGAATAAGAACAGACGGTTACGAGATCTGGGTTTTCTTTGTGTTAGCATGAAGAGCAAAAGGTAAAGACTTTCACAAGAGAGGAAGAGTTTTTTTTTTTCTAGAAATGAAAGAAATGTCCATTTGGGATTGGATTTGGTAGGCGGCGATTGCATCAAATCTTTTGGTTTCCTTGTTTTGTTATTGTTTATAAACTACAAACAGGCCACCTTGCTCATCATTCTGCTTCATTTTTCCTTTTTCCTTTTTGCTTTCTTCCTGATTTATTTATGGTTGTATGCATGTGGTAGTGGTAGAGTAGGATTCGTGGTAGGGTAGGTTTTTTAGTGGTGGGGTAGTGGTGAGATGATGATAGTGGTTAGGTAAATTGTGTTTCCTGTTTTTAGGGGTTTTGTGGAATGGTGAGGGTTGAATATTGGGCATGTAAAAATATTAATAATAATAATAATAATAATAATAAATAAATAAATAAATAAATAAGTAATAATATTTTTTAAACTCGGACAGAAATGAGTGTCTACAGCTGCCCCTCTTTGCACATTCTTGTGGTAACAAGGATATGGCCAAGACGAAAAAAGACAACCAGTTTTTGTCTGATTCTCTTTTTTCTTATTTGACTTGGGGGATGACACTACTCATAGGTAATGAAGAGGTCTGGCCATCTAAGGGTGATAACACGGTTCTTGTGACACTAAGTCGATCCATTGAGCACGATATACTTCTTCGTGAAGTTGAAATCGTGGGTGACTTCTTCGTTCTGAAGTTGAGTTGAACTGTAAAATCCTGAGCATGATATCCTTCGTCGTGAACTTGAAATCGTGGACTTCTTGAGTGCGATAACCCTCGTTGTGACGTTGAAACCGAGCTTAAAGCATTAGGAAATAGCTCATGCATTGTCTTCTAGCCCAATATACTTTGTTGTGAAGCTGAAATTTTACCTGAATGAAACAAGTTTTTTATTGCTGTGTCATAGATGAATCATTCATCGTGAAGTTGGGTCAATCTTTTGGGTATGATATCCTTCGTTGTGAAGTCGAAATCGTAGGTGAATCAAAAAGTGGCTCTTTACTTCCAATCTTTTTCAACCTTGGTCTTTTTCTCGATTTAAAGATCTTAGTGTGAAAATTTGATTGGAAAGTAGTTCCTTGCTGCTACCTTGCAGTAAATACATCTTCAAGCTGAATGGAATCGAAATCGAAGGCTCTTGTTGACAGATAACTCTTCTCGCCTTGAGTTATGCTGTACTGGGCTAGGAGATAGACCCCTGTTGTTGTAGATCACTCATTTGCTGTGTAACTAAGTCAATACATTTGGACACGATATCCTTCGTTGTGAAGTTGAAATCACGGATGGCTCATTCGCTGTGAAGTTGAGCTTTGAATTGGATGTCCTTCGTTGTGAAGTTGAAATCCATTCTCATATTGTATTGCTTCACCAAATTGGTTTTGTGTAACCCCCCACAGACCGATAAGGGTAACCAGATCTGATTCGGGGTGCCACAGTTGGGCCACCAAAGCGACTCACTGTAAAAATAGCAGAAAATTTAAAACTTTTATTGAAACGTGTAACTTATAAAATTAGTTATCACTATTTAAAAATAAAACAGATTTCCATACTCGTATATAAATCAAAATACAATTACATGCCCCCTAATCACATGTACCACATTCTGCAACTACACCGGAAGAACTCCCTTACTGAAGTCAATAGATGCACTGGTACAATTCTTTTAACCTGAAAATGTGAGTAATAGAGTGAGCTTTGAAAAGCTCAGTAATGCAGAACTACCAGATGATGTTGATGAACGTGAAGATACAGATAAACATAATTTTCCTTATTGGTTCAGATATTTACAGATCTTTATGTTGAGCTGAGGTCCATTGATATCGCATGTAGTAACAAATAGTATTCATTTCAGATGAAAATATTTCGGATGTCTAGGTTTTCTAGTGTGTTCCTAAAAATCATGTAACTTTTCAGATCTTTATATATATATATATACCCCCATCTGTCAAGTCCAAAATGTGTAGGTTCCCCAGAACCATACACCCACCGACAAGTCTAGTATGGCCCTGAGCACACAGCCGAGGAGCCGGTAAGTAAGGCCCTGAGCACACAGCCGATGAGCCGGTAAGTAAGTCCCTGAGCACACAGCCGAGGAGCCTCCAGCTATACTTCCTCCAACATTACCCCCTAGTAAAACATGTTTCGTCCGTAAACGGATATATCAAAAATCATAACATAATCCAGGTCAAGTATCAGATCAAAATCCATGTCAAGTATTCAATCAGAATCCAGGTCAAGTATCCAATCAGAATCCAGGTCAGGTATTATAATAGAAATCAAATCGGAAATCAGGTTAAATATCCAGGTGATTAGGAAACACACCAAAGTTTACAGAAATTATTCAGAGGTACTGGATAATCTTAACAGGTAGAGGAACACAGATCTTCAGTATACCGATAGAATATCGGAATTCAGAATCACTATTGGAAGAGTTCAATAACTGACAAAATCATTAATTATTCAGAATATGACTTGAGTTGGTAAGGAAGAAATGAAGGTTCATGACATTTACAATCTATGTCAATTGATCGGATTATCAAACAACTCTTAGATGAATAGCTCCCAAAACTAATGCTTGTCGATTTCATTGTTCTTCCATGGTATTTACTCTTTAATACAACAAATTCTTGTCCATCGGTTATTTTCAAAATCATCGCTGAATAGATCTTCCAATGTCTTCATTTCATTTCCACGCTTCCACAATATCATGTAATGCTGACGTACTTGATTATTTTAATCATAAACCATCGTAATTGTACACTATGTAAACTCATCAGAGTTTCCAGACTTATCCAAATCACTTACTAAATCCTCAGTCATTAAGGTTACCTAATTCATTTAGCAGTCATGTCCATTCCTGTAATATTCGGGGGTTTTCAGGGTAATCCAGACGTTTCTGAATTTCGGATACATACTGTACTTTCTTTCAATTCAATTGGGTCTTCGTGGTTGATTTGTCTAACAAATATCAACTCTTTACTATTGAATGCGTTCTAGAGTTGAGCTGAATACTTCCAAACCTATCATCGAGCCAAACTTGAAAATACAAACATGCATTCAAGTGACATCTATGCCGTTCAGGTACTGATATAACACTAGCATTGGTTGCTCGGCTTAATAGGTGATCCATAACTTTTAAGATCAGTACCACACCCATGTTTATTTGGATTCCTTAATTAATCCAACATCTACTTAGTCTAGGTCACAAGGGTATTTTGGTAATTTTGGTGTTCAATTTTATTCCATTCATTTCAGAGCTCGAGGATATCCAATCATTCTTGAGCTTGGTGGTATTCTTGGGTCATTTCTAATACAGGGGTATTTTGGTCATTTTACAGATTCAGTGTATTTTAATCCTTTTCTTCCGTCCGATCTTACTATTAAATTCAATCTTATCATTTATTTCAGTCATTTCGAACAATTCCGATAGCAGAATACCCCTAATAAATTATTCTTTAGGGATTCACTCATTACTCGAATATTTTCGAGTCAAGTGCCTTCTCAGATTTTACAAACGGAATATCATGAATTTTTCTGTACACAGACAAATCTTAATAATTAAATTCGTACTTAATCGAGTTAAGTACAAATCCTCAAAGTACTTTCTCATTCAGGGTCAACTCAGACTATTTTATCTCTCAAGGGTATTTTCGTAATTTCTTAATCAGATAATTTCGGTATTACCTCTTAACGAAAATAATTATAATTTAGAGATCTTATGATCAATTGCTTTCCCGAACATTCCCTTATCTTGAAATGATTCCCTTAACAGACTTCTAGTATCCTTCACAAACCCTCATAAGACTAAAAACCGGTTATCCACATTTTCTAAGCAAAACTAGCATTTCTTATGCACATCAATAATTTTTACCGGATCAATCTCTTATATTAATCATTCGATCCATATTCAGATCCAGGTTAATTTCTTTACTACCAAACACAGAACTTGAAATTTAATTCTAACAACCCTTCAATCTCTTATATTAATCATTCGATCCATATTCAGATACTGAATTTCTACCACATTCATATCGAGTGTATAAATTAATCAACTCCACAAAAGTGACCAACATTATCTAATTCATGCATTTACCAATATCAACATATTCCATAAAGCATAAAGAGGTAGTAAAGTATTACCTCGATTTCCGTGCAATATTGATCGACCATAAAAAATCCATTCGAACGCCTTTGATCTTCAATTCAACTTCCAATAATTCCTCAGATACATATCAACATAAATTATATAAAAAACGGAGCTTAATTACGATAAACGGATCGAATCGGGTGATAAATCAGTGAAAAACAACTTATCGGGTTCGAATTTGGTGAAACGATATTCGGATTCAGATTCAGGACGTCGAAAGCATAAAATATGACTTTTCAGAAATTTGGAATTTTTGGTCAAAAACAAAGTCAACGGGTTTGACTGGCAATTTCAAGGCCTTCGAGTCTGAATTTCGAGAAACGGACTGTAGAATCGGATTTGGAATGTCGAAAAATATAAGGATAGGTATACTCGGTCGAAATCAAAGGTCGTTTAATGCCCGATCAATGCCGGTCAAAGTTTTGGTCAATAGTGGTTAACGCCAGTCAATGGTCAATGGTCAACGGGTCGGGTCAGGTTAAGACCGGTCAAACCGGTCAAAACAGGAGCAAAACCGGTCAAAACGGTCATTTTTTTCTTCCCCACGAGCAGTGGCGGCGTGTGAACAGTATCATTATGTCAGAAAAATTCCTAAAAATTATTTTAAGCGATTTCGAGATACTTACAAAGCTCGGTTCAAATTTTTGAATGGCGGAGAGGTCGATTTTAACGAATCGGAAACTTTGACCGCTTTATCTCCTCACGCGCCGCCATCAACGGAGACCAAGAATGACACCGGTAGACTTGGAACGGAACAAGGAACACGATGGTGCGGGAGGTGTCTTAAACAGATGCTCGGATCGTCGTGAATCGACGAAAAACCAATTGAAATCGAGTTATTACCAACGATGCTTCCGACTAAAATTAACGACGAACGACAACGATTTACGACGAAAGGTTTGAGGGGTTTTGTTCCTCGGTCGACAACGAACACGATGGCGGTTTCGGTTCGTCGATTGGAGGTCAGACGGCGAGTAGATCAGAGATCAAAGTTGGTTGAGCGGGAGAGGAAATATGAACATTTTCTGCAGAAAATGCACAGGAAATGGGGGTTATATTAACTCCTAAAGAAAAATGGTCAAATCATGAGTTTAACCACTGAATTTCCTACACTTCTTAAAACGGTCTGTCAACATTAAAATCTTACAATTTAATCCACCACTTTATAATTTCTTAAATTTTGCCCCTAAATTAGGGTGTTACAATTCTCCCCTCCTTCAAAGAATTTCGCCATCGAAATTCACTCATATCACATAATTACAGAAATAAAACTTCCATCAGTTCTCTCATATCTTTAAGTAGCTTTTACAAAAGTACAGATCCTCCACTAATCCTTAACCAGCTGAACATACATTATTATCATAACTTTTCCTCATTTCAATAAAAGAATCCGAACGAAAATTTTCTTGAGTAATCAATTCAGTCTTTGTCATAAGAATAGGCTCATAGAGTAGTAGCATACCCCAATTTCATTTCTGGAGTTAAGTCAGAATTTTTCAGATAAATAACTCTCACATGGCTCGTGAGGTACTTCACATCGTTTAGACAGATGTTGCTGGTATTCATTTTTGTACAAGTATAGCCTTAACGGATAGAAACTTCGGTTTACTCGTTACAGATATGGACTCAACCCTTGAGTTCCGGCTCAGAGAGGTACGATTGCAGTCTAGGGGCATGTACTGATCAGACATATTTTGACATTCAACAGGTCGGTCTATCTTGAAAAATTTTGACTCAAACCAAAGCTCTGATACCACTAAATGTAACCCCCACAGACCGATAAGGGTAACCAGATCCGATCCGGGGTGTCACATTTGGGCCACCGGAGCGACCCACTGTAAAAATAATGAAAAATTTAAAACTTTTATTAAAACGTGTAACTTATAAAATCAGTTGTCACTATTTAAAAATAAAACAGATTTCCAGACTCCTATATAAATCAAAATACAATTACATGCCCCCTAATCACATGTACCATACTCTGCAACTACGCCAGAAGAACTCATTTACTGAAGTCAAAAGATGCATTGGTACAATTCTTTTAAGCTGAAAAGGTGAGTAATAGAGTGAGCTTTGGAAAGCTCAGTAATGCAGAACTACCAGATGATGCTGATGAACGTACAGATACATATAAACATATTTTTCCTTATTAGTTCAGATATTTACAGATCTTTATGTTGAGCTGAGGTCTATTGATATCGCATGTTGTAACAAATAGTATTCATTTCAGATGGAAATATTTCAGATGTCTAGGTTTAGGAGATCAGAACAGGTTTTCTAGTATGTTCCCAAAAATCATGTAACTTTTCAGATCTTTTTAAATATATATATATATATATATATATACCCCATCCGTCAAGTCCAAAATGTGTAGGTTCCCCAGAACCATACACCCATCGACAAGTCTAGTATGGCCCTGAGCACACAGCCGAGGAGCCGGTAAGTAAGGCCCTGAGCACACAGTCGAGGAGCCTCCAGGTATACTTCCTCCAACATTACCCCCCAAGTAAAACATGTTCCGTCCGTAAACGGATATATCAAAAATCATAACATAATCCAGGTCAAGAATCAGATCAAAATCCAGGTCAAGTATTCAATCAGAATCCAAGTCAAGTATCCGATCAGAATCCAGGTCAGGTATTATAATAGAAATCAAATCGAAAATCAGGTAAAATATCCAGGTGATTAGGGAACACACCAGACTTTACATAAATTATTCAGAGGTACTGGATAATCTTAACAGGTAGAGGAACACAGATCTTCAGTATACCGATAGAATATCAGAATTCAGAATCACTGTTGGAAGAGTTCAATAACTGAGAAAATCATTAATTATTCAGAATATCACTTGAGCTGGTAAGGAAGAAATGAAGGTTCAGGACATTTACAATCTATGTCGATTGATCGGATTATCAAATAACTCTTAGATGAATAGCTCCCAAAACTAATGCTTGTCGATTGATCAATTCATTGTTCTTCCATGATATTTACTCTTTAATACCACAAATTCTTGTCCATCGATCATTTTCAAAATCATCGCTGAATAGATCTTCCAATATCTTCATTTCATTTCCACGCTTCCACAATATCATGTAATGCTGACGTACTTGATTATTTTAATCATAAATCATCGTAATTGTACACTTTGTAAACTCATCAGAGTTTCCAGACTTATCCAAATCACTTACTAAATCCACAGTCATTGAGGTTACCTAATTCATTTAGCAGTCATGTCCATTCCCGTAATATTCATGGGTTTTCAGGGTAATCCATACGTTTCTGAATTTCGGATACATACTGTACTTTCGTTCAATTCAATTTGGTCTTCGTGGTCGATTTTTCTAACAAATATCAACTCCTTACTATTGAATGCATTCTAGAGTTGAGCTGAGCTGAATACTTCCAAAACTATCATCGAGCCAAACTTGAAAATACAAACATGCATTCAAGTGACATCCATGTCGTTCAGGTACTGATATAACACTAGCATTTGTTGCTCGACTTAATAGGTGATCCATAACTTTTAAGATCAGTACCACACCCATGTTTATTTGGATTCCTTAATTAATCCAACATCTACTTAGTCTAGGTCACAAGGGTATTTTGGTAATTTTGGTGTTCAATTTTATTCCATTCATTCAGAGCTCGAGGATATCCAATCATTCCTGAGTTTGGTGGTATTCTTGGGTCATTTCTATTATAGGGGTATTTTGGTTATTTTATAGATTCAGTGTATTTTAATCCTTTTCTTCCATCCGATCTTACTATTAAATTCAATCTTATCATTTACTTCAGTCATTTCGAACAATTCTGATAGCATAATACCCCCAATAAATTATTCTTTAGGTATTCACTCATTACTCGAATATTTTCGAGTCAAGTGCCTTCTCAGATTTTACAAACGGAATATCATGATTTTTTCTGTACACAAACAAATCTTAATAATTAAATTTGTACTTAATCGAGTTAAGTACAAATCCTCAAAGTATTTTCTCATTCAGGGTCAACTCAGACTATTTTATCTCTCAAGGGCATTTTCGTAATTTCTTAACCAGATAATTTCGGTATTACCTCTTAACGAAAATAATTATAATTTAGAGATCCTATGATCAATTTCTTTCCCGAACATTCTCTTATCTTAAACTAATTCCCTTAACAGACTTCTAGTATCCTTCACAAACTCTCATAAGACTAAAAACCGGTTATCCGCATTTCCTAAGCAAAACTAGCATTTCTTATGCACGTCAATAATTTTTACCAGATCAATATATCTTTTCAGAGTTATTAACCAACTTCCAGGGATAATTCTTGTCATCTTACAACATAAGGGTATTTTCGTAATTTTACCCTACCATATTATTTTCATAATTTTCCATCCAAGTACCTTTAACATATTACCTTTAATGAAATAAATTATAAAATACAGATCCAGGTTAATTTCTTTACTACCAAACACATAACTTAAAATATAATTCTAACAACCCTTCAATCTCTTATATTAATCATTCGATCCGTATTCATATACAGAATTTCTACCACATTCATATCGAGTGTATAAATTAATCAACTCCACAAAAGTGATCAACATTATCTCATTCATGCATTTACCAATATCAACATACTCCATAAAGCATAAAGAGGTAGTAAAGTATTACCTCGATTTCCGTACAATACTGATCGACCATAAAAATTCCATTCGAACGCCTTTGATCTTCAATTCAATTTCCAATAATTCCTCAGATATATATCAACATAAATTATAAAAAAATGAAGGTTAATTACGATAAACGGATCGAATCGGGTGATAAATCAGTGAAAAATAGCTTACCGGGTTCGAATTTGGTGAAATGGACTTCGGATTCGGATTCAGGACGTCGAAAGCATAAAATATGACTTTTCAAAAATTTGGAATTTTTGGTCAAAATCAATGTCAACAGGTTTGACTGGCAATTTTGAGGACTTCGGGACCGAATTTCAAGAAACCGACTGTAGAATCGGATTTGGAACGTCGAAAAATGTCAGGATAGATATACTCGGTCGAAGTCAAAGGTTGTTTAATGTCCGGTCAAAATCGGTCAAAGTTTTGGTCAACGGTGGTCAACGCCAGTCAACGGTCAACGGGTTGGGTCGGGTAAACAGGTCGGGTCGGTCGGGTTATGATTGGTCAAACCGGTCATTTTTTTCTTCCCCACGCGCAGTAGCGGCGCGTGAACAGTATCCTGATGTCGAAAAATTCCCAGAAAAATTCCTAAAAATTATTTTAAGCGATTTTGAGATACTTACAAAGCTCGGTTCAAATTTTTGAACGGCGGAGAGGTCGATTTCAACGAATCGGAAACTTTGATCGCTTCACCTCCTTACGCGCCGCCGTCAACGGAGACCAATGATGACACCGGCAGACTCGGAACAAAACAAGGAACACGATGGTGCGGGAGGTGTGGTAAATGGATGCTCGGATCGTCGTGAATCGAAGAAAAACCAATTGAAATCGAGTTATTACCGACGATACTTTCGACTGAAATTAACGATGAACGGCGATGATTCACGATGAAAGGTTTTAGGGGTTTTGTTCCTCGGTCGACAACGAACTCGATGGCGATTTTGGTTCGTCGATTGGAGGTCGGACGGCGAGTAGATCAGAGATCAAAGTTGATTGACCGGGAGAGGAAATATGAACATTTTCTGCAGAAAATGCACGGGAAATGGGGGTTATATTAACTCCTAAAGAAAAATGGTCAAATCATGAGTTTAGCCACTAAATTTCCTACACTTTTTAAAATGGTCTGTCAACATTAAAATCTTACAATTTAATCCACCATTTCTTTCAAAATATCAATTAAATCCACCACTCTATAATTTCTTAAATTTATCCCCTAAATTGGGGTGTTACACTTTGGGTTCGATATCCTTCGTTATGAAGTTGAAATCCAATCTTGTGTAAGTTGTGCCGCTTCGAGTTCAATATCATTCGTTGCAAAGTTGAAATTGACTATAGCATGAATCTGCAAAATTATGCACATATGCGATGCTATAGATGCAATGCTCTTATGTGTGCCTAAAATGTATATGTGAAATATGTTATTTTAGGATTTTGAGAGAAATCTCAATCTCAAGTTGTCAGTCTTGATGACTCTTGAATCTGACTCTTGATCTTTGATTCTTCAACATGCTTAAATCCGATGTAAAGAATGTTGATGTATATGTTGATCTGTGAGGGGAATGGCTACGTGAGCAGTCTTCATTCTATCCTTGACTATATTTGTCTTCATTTCCACCAGGGTGTACTCTTGCAAACCTCAACCTCAAGTGTGGCTACCATGTGTTTGATATGCCCTCGAGTTGAATGGGATCAAACTCGAAGATTTTTGTTGACAGCTAACCCTTCTCGCCTTGAGATATGTTGTAAATTTGACTTAGAGATAGTTCCTTGTTGCTAAATCGCAACCAACCTAGGTCTTCATCTTGACTTAAAGACCTCGGTTTAAAATTCAACCAAAAGGTAGTTCCTTGATGCTACCATGCAGTTGATATATCTTCGAGCTGAATGAAATCGAACTCGAAAATTCTTATTGACAGATAGCCCTTCTTGCCTTAAACTATGCTATAAATTTGACTAAGATATAGTTCCTTGTTGCTAAATCGCAACCAACCTAGGTCTTCTTCTTGACTTAAAGACCTCGTTTTAAAATTCAACCGGAAGGTAGTTTCTCGCTGCTACCATGCAATTGATATATCTTCGAGCTGAATGAAATCGATCTCGAAAATTCTTGTTGACATATAACCCTTCTCGCCTTAAGCTATGCTGTAAATTTGACTTGGATATAGTTCCTTGTTGCTAAATCACAACCAACCTAGGTCTTCTTCTTGACTTAAAGACCTCGGTTTAAAATTCAACCAGAAGGTAGTTCATCGCTGTTACCATGTAGTTGATATATCTTCGAGCTGAATGAAATCGAACTCAAAATTTGTTGTTGACAGATAACCCTTCTCGCCTTAAGCTATGCTGTAAATTTGAATGTGATATACTTCTTTGTTTCTAAATCACAACCAACCCAGGTCTTCTTCTTGACTTAAATACCT
Source organism: Hibiscus syriacus (assembly GCF_006381635.1). Classification (NCBI taxonomy): domain Eukaryota; kingdom Viridiplantae; phylum Streptophyta; class Magnoliopsida; order Malvales; family Malvaceae; genus Hibiscus; species Hibiscus syriacus. Next base: position 4,812,462 of record NW_024062608.1, read on the forward strand.
CGGTTTAAAATTCAACTGAAAAGTAGTTCCTACTGCTACCATATGGTTGATATGTCTTTGAGCTGAATGAAATCGAACTCAAAAGTTCTCGTTGACAGATAGCTCTTCTCGCCTTGAGCTATGCTACAGACAATTCTTTTAAGTGAAGGATGGCTCCCCTTAGTGGGTCTAGGCCAAGTGAGATGATCTTTGGATGACTCCCCTTCACAGTAAAGTCATGTGAGAGGTGGTTCCCCTTCGCGAGTCTAAACCAACTGAGATGATCTTTGGATGAGTCCCCTTCATGGGAAAGTCACGTGAGATGTTCTTCACGTGGTTCCCCTTCATGGGTCTGAACCAAGTCAGATGATATTTGGATGACTCCCCTTCACGAGAAAGTCATGTGAGATGTTCTTCAAGTGACGTTAACATTTAGCTTGAAAACTTTAAATGGAAACTAGCCACTCGCCATTGAGTTAAGCTACATTGGATCCACTCTGAATTGACTCTCAAACTTTTCATAGGTCAAGTTGGTTGAGGTGTAGCTCCTCTTCATTGAGTTAAGCAACCACCATCGAATTTTTTAAAAAACTCTTTTGAATCAAGTATCTTTCTCCTTGAAGTTGAAACTTGACTCTAAAGATGCAAAAATTATGTATGCGAAAAATGATAATATATGCAAAATGAATTAGTTCTTTTTTTATCTCTTAGATTGAGCCTTATTATTTGTCTTCTTGTTCCTGCTTGTGGAGGAAAGACCTTCAGAAGATCTGGTTGTTCACATCAGGATGTTAAATCCCTAAAGAGGCCCCAATATTTGATGTTGAATCTCCAAAGATGCCCCAACATTTGATGTTGAATCTTCAAAGATGCAACCATTGTTCCTCATTTATTGCTTTAATATTGATTCTAAGCATGAGCTTTGTGTCAAAGAGCCACACATCATTTACCAAGATCCACTCTAGAGAGATTGTCTTGTTTGAAAAATGTTTTTATTTTTATTTTCAAAGTTCTGAAAATATCAATTAAAAGAGTTTAGAAAAATGTTTAATCAAAAGTTTTGAAAATATTGCCCCTTTCTCGGTTTTATAATTGAGACGAATCATAAAACTAGAATTCATTGGATATCAAAGAATTAATTACATTGTTAATCCTTCAATAAATTATAGCCATTTGACAAGTGTCAAGATCAAAACTATCTTTGGGAAATGGTTAAGTAAGGAAAGGATAAAAAAGTCTCAGGTTATTATGTTTGGTCAAAGATTTGGCATTTTTGTTTATTTGATGCTCAATGGTTTGATAGAGTATCTTGTATGCTCCTATACTAGAAGTGTTCTCTGACTCCCAGCTTTCATGGTCACACTCGGATTGTGTGATGCCTTATCAAGGAATTTATGTGATCGCCTCAACTGCACAATTTTTATATTCGAGCCGGCTTTTCAGGTTTTCAACGCGAATCCTCATTTGGTTTCAAGACGTCATTCAAAATTTACGTCTTGAACCTTTTTTTTATTTTTCTCTATCATATATTAAAGATTTTAGAAAACCTTTTGCAAATAAAGATTAATCCTGATGAGCGAGACGAAATCTAAAGATAGTCTCTTCTGTTCAGAAATCCATGTATGATTAAAAGGGAATTTTAAGGAACGTGATGCAGGCCATGGTTCATGGTTATGAAAGAAATGGATAAAAGGCCCAAACAAGTGTTTAAGGGTGATTGAACCAATGATCGATTCATTCTAATGTCTTCAATCTTATCTTGCTCAATTTGAATCTGCTTGTATGTGTCTCACTCTTGATGCTCTATGATCTTCAAGTGAAGTGATTCTGGAATAATTGTTCTTGATCAATCTTATAGTTTGAAGCTTGATGCGCCATTTGACTCGAGGGAATCTTTATATGTGCTTCTTGTCCATTTTTCATTGTTTATTTTCTCTTTGCTTCTTTGCTTCTTTTCTTTTCGATTTTTGTTCTTTGCTTTTCTTTATGCTTTGATTTGATCTTTGCACTTGGCATTTGATTCAGCTTGTGGCATCTCCTCTGATTTGATGTCTTCACTCATGCGAGAAGATTTCCTCCACCTTGCCCCCCAGTGTGGAGGGTGATCCTCGGTTAGGGTTGAATCAGAGGAAAAAATACTATAGGCTCAAAAGAGGACAACAAGGGATATATATATACATATACATATATGAATAAATGAAACAAAGTTGTTCATCATCTCATACACAAAAGTCCTTACAGAATAGGTATCCCCAGGGGGATAGATTTTCAGGATTAATTTTATTCACATGAAAACAATGTAATTAATGCATGATAGAATTATTTCAAATGAATTCTTATTTCTGCTTCTTACTCCTAACATTTCTCAATGTTCAGGTTCCCTACGAGATGCCCTAAGTTGTGTCTTAGAAGAATGCTCATGTTAAAATGAACAACTCAATGCCTTATGTTTTAATGGTATAAAAATGTCAATTTTGAGTCTAAAATGACAATGGTATGACTTTATTGACTCGAAGAAAGGTATGGGTAAGACTCTTTGTGTATCTAAAAGATAAAAGCAATGTTCAAAAGTTTTAAAGGGTGGTAATGTCAAAATTTGATCTTTTGGTAATGACCATGAGTTATTTTGGGTAAATAATCAAGGTATTTTATTTTGGGTTTTAGACAAGATAAGAAAGGTCTAATCTTGTCATATGCCAAAAATCTATAATTCTTGAAGAATTAAAAAAAATCCTTAATTCACTTGATATTCGAAGAACTAAAGATTAAAATTTGTTCAATTATTCCACCTTAGAAGGTAGCATAAATCCAATCGTTTAAAAGATTAAGAAAACATGAAAGATCAAAGATGCCTTTAAACAAAACAATGCTCTAAGTGCAAATGGTAAATCCAATGCCCTCATCCTTCTTCGATTATCCATGCCCTTGAATCTATCAGATTCTGGGTCATGCTCTTCAGAGCCTTACATTTTTTAGTGGAATATCTTGAGCTTCCTATACATCATAAACCTCAGGTAATGGGAACTCTTCTCTTAGATCAACTCTTTCTATCCTTCTTGAATACATTTTTTGTATTCGACCCGAATACAAGTCTGAGATGTCACATCAACTCTTTGAATCATTTTCTTATATAAAATAGATAGAAATTTAAGATATTGCAAACATTCTAAATAATTTACATATATCAATTTAAAACGTTTACAAAACTATTCAGAGCTTAAACAAATTCAATCCCTGAAATACAACCAACACTATATAATACAAAATGGAAATCTACTGTACATTTTCTGATATGATCTTCGTTGAAGTTATGCTGTCTCCACTGCCTATCTTCTTTTAGCACTTCCTGGATCCTACGTGTAAAACACTCACACACTAAGTCATAGACTTAGTGAGACATGTAAATAAATAATGAAACTATAAATACTTAACAAATGCATGTACATATCATGAAACACAATGTTCATATGCACACATAGATCATCATTTACATTTTAAACATTAATTATATTATTATCTTTAATTCCTTTTTAGCATGTAAACATATACTTATCATTTCTATACATATCATAAAACAAATATATCAGTTCACAATAAAGCACACAAGTATCAATCCAAGTTTATTTATTTATTCACTTTAAAGCCCATGTATACTTCTGAGAACATAAGGTATGTGAGTACATAGAGGTTATGCACATATGTTGTCACCATAGCTCGTATAATTCCCACTAGGGGCACTTAGAGTTTTTCCCGAATGACCACTATGTCCTGAAGGACCGCTATGACCCGAAGGACCACTCCTTAAGAACCATATACATAATACAATGGACCAAATAAGTGTAACGAAGTACCATATATATGTTCCACAGAATTACATATATGTCTCGAAGGACCACGTAGAACCCTCAACTCTTGGCATACCAACTATACCCCTAGCTCTCATAACAAATAACATGGGCATTATTATTATATTATCATACATTCACATAGTCACGTAGTTCACTTACACATAGATCACTTCCATATGATTCATATGTCACATATCTCATAGCTTATGTCTCTTAATAACTTAATCACATATCATATAGTTCAAAGTCACTTGGCTTATCATATATGTATGCATTCATATATTTTATAATCACATAATTTCTTGTCACATGATTAACACACATATAGATGTACTTACATCTAAATATATGCATGTACTCATATATTTTTATACATCCTATCACTATATGCTTACATTTAGGCACTCATATAATCTAGTATCAGAATTAGACTCCTAGCAAGCCTTAATTCCATAATCTAACTACACTTAATAACATGTACTCTCCTTGGTTACTTGCCAATACCAAGCTCTTGGTCTCTCTCTCGAATCTTACTCTGACAGCCTATCCGAACTTTGCTTCTGATCGATATCTACATGAATACGAAACTTAATAAACGTCGAGATTCAAATTACTTGATATGATTCCTATTAGTGCAAACCAAAAAAACTCCAATTCTAACTTTTTAAACTTAAATAGTATTGGTATTACCCTTAGTGTACCGAACCTCTATGCTAGGGTATCGATACCTCTATACTAGGTACCGATACCAAAATTAGCTTCGAAGTTCCCCGGGTATTAATACCCTCCACATAGGTATCGATACCTCTACCATATGGTATCGATATTGTTCATACAGGTATAGATACCCCCTGCAACAAATCCTCATAAATGACCTTATAGTATCAGTACCCACTCAACAGGTATCGATACCCCTTGCCCAAATTTTCATTTTTAAACTCGAAAATTTAACCCATTGCCACCAAATTCTACTTGTTAACTTTTCCTTATGCCTTAGAACTTATCTATACATATGTAAACCCTCTTAGAACACTATAACACTTCATCATCTTTCATAACTAACCATAATTCTTGAATAAAAGAATTTCATCAAATTTTTCGCGTGTTCTAAATTCATTTATAATGCTTCAATATTCTTAATCATTCTAATGACAAGTCAAATTCATCAATAAAACTTCAAAAACCTCTTTATATCAAGAATTCATTTCTTAACCCTTAATAAAATTTCCTTTCTATGATTTAAGCTTATATAAGTTTTCCTTAAGCTTATATAACACCCAAATAATCAAACCCAACTTATAAATCCAAGAATTAAATAGCTGAAATTAAACTCACCTTTAATTGAGGCTTATGGGGAGAAGAAGAAGGAGAAGACGACAAGAAGATAAGCTTCCAGATACCCCCTCACCCATATGTTTATCTCTTTAAAATAAGATATAAATATCATTTACATGAAAAGACCACATTACCCTTCATACTTTAATTCATCATAATTTAATCCAATACCAGAATATTTCACTTTCAATCGCTAAACTTTTCAATTTTTCCTAAATTAATCACCAAATTTCAAAAACTCTTATTTTAGTCACTAACCTTATCTTTAGGATGTTACACAGACCATTAGCCCTAAGCCCATTACAAGCTCATGTGAACTACGTTAAACTCGAGAGGATGCATTCCCTTATGCCCGCATGGTGACTAAATTCACACGAATACATAAGGTATATGAATCCCGAAGGCTACTTGCTAGGCCTAAGCGGAGAATAAATTCTCATGAAGGCGTCATTTTCACCCCCACTTAAAAGGGTTTGGAGCTCGGGATAGAGCCTGAGATGAAAACTTTTTCAAAAATCTGAAATCATTGAAAAAAAACGTCAGTACAACTATTTATCTGAAAAAATAATCAAATATAAACAATAAGAATCAAATAAATAAATCAAAATTTAAACTTGTAATTTTTGCTCAAAAAGATAACAGAAAATTAATTTCAGTCTGACTCACTTACCTGTCCCTAATGGAGTCGCTAAGCTGTCATGGCCATCTTTCGGGTGGGCCCACAATTGGGCTTCGACTTGAAAAATGGGTTAGAGTCGCCACCGATCATTTTAAAAATATTTAGGTTGATCGGACACCATCATACCTGATCTGTGTTTTACCAGAAATATGTCAGATTCGGGAGTCAGTTACAGTTAAGGAAGGATTAGCACCCTTGAACTGCCCTTTCGATACCGTTTAATTTGTCGGTTTTCTTAATTGCAAAAATTAAAATTAAAATTTAAAAACTCGATTCAAGTTACTTACCTTTGATCGATTAAAAAATTCCCCTAAAAAGTCAAAAATGTTAGATAAGAAATAAGAAATAAATATTAAATAAATCAAATGGAAAAAATAAAATAAAAAAAAAATTAAAAAAAAAATTAAAGGTAATAAAATAAACGAAATAAAAAAAGAAACCCATTATAGTTGAAGGACAATAGGGAGAGTTTCGAGTTTCTAAAGTGTCTTATCGGTGTTTTGTTCTTGCCAGTAATGGTATCTTGCAGTGACATTAGCTTCCCTCCAGGCAACTATGTAACATCCTCAATACCCGGTTAGTGATTAAAGTGTAAGATTTTAAAATTTCAGTGATCAAATTAAATAAATTGAAAAGTGAAGGAATTAATTAAAATATGTTGGTGTAGGATGAATTAATAAGTGAATGAGAATTAAAAAGGGTAAAAGGGTCATTGAGCAAAGGTAATAATTAAATATTAGATATTGGGTATTATAATACCCAAGGGAAAGAAACAAGAGTTTCCAAATAACTCTTGATTCTTCTTTCTTCTTCATTTTCTTCTTCAACGTGAAGCACCCAAACCTAAGGTAAGTTTGATTTCTTTTGGTTAATCCTTCAAATTAAAGTATGGGTTTGATTTATGAAGCTTTAGGAAAGATTATGGAGATGAAAAATATTATAGAAACTCAAAGATTGGTGAGTTATGAAGGATTAAAGATAAGAAGTGGATAAGTGAAATCTTGAATAAGGATGTATAAATGGATTTAGAAGTTAAATTTAACTTGTCATGAGTGGAAGTAAATGATATGAAGTGTTAAAACTAGATTTAGAACATGTTAAAATTTGAGTAAGATTCTTGAATTCGGTATTAATGATTGGATTTGTAAGGTTAAGAGGTATTAAATGGGTATTAATCAGCTTAAGTAGGTCATTTTGTTATGTAAATGGAAGTTGGCATGTAATTAAAGGGTTGAGTTGTGTATGCTCTGAATATTTTGGTAAACTTATATTACCATATGGATATTATCGTATTTTCTTAATATAAATTCAAGTATTTTGTTATTATTTGTTCAGAGTTGTGTTTTAAATGTGAATATAATACCTCTGACTCGTATCCGGGTCGGGTACGGGTTGGGGGTGTTATATTTAATGGTATCAGATCTATGGTTTAGCCGATTCTAGGCATAAACCAGAGTCTATAGGGTCTTTAGGTGGAATACATGCCAACATATAGTGAGAAATTTTGATCTGGTATAGTATGAGTATGTTGTTTTGCTAATAGAACAATATGTTTATTTTATTAGATGTCCGGACATAATAGCTCCCGAAGTGAAGCGGGAGAAGATAGGCCTACTGAAAGCAGTAATTCACCTACCCTGGCAAGGCAAGGTGAAGAACAGGCATCTCAAGGAGTGCCTGTGCAAGATCAGGATACATTCTTCAGAACGTTAGACACTATTCTGATGCGTCTTCAACCTTCTGATCCACTAACTCAAAGAATAAATGTAGCAAAAGAGTTGAGAGGTTTAGGAGCTCCCGAATTTAAGGGAGAAGCTGAGGAAGGTCCAGTGTCAGCTGATCTTTGGTTGAATGATTTGAAAATCTTACTAGATGGTCTCCACTGTTCCGAAGTGGAGAAGTTAGATGGAGCTGTATCTTTATTGAGGGGTCAGGCGAGAATATGGTGGACGAACGTCACCATGAGGATGTCAAACGACCAGTTGACTTGGTCTTTGTTTATAGAAGAATTTAAAAACAAGTATATTGGAGATCAGTTTATTCGGCAAATGAAGCAGGAGTTTATGAATATGAAGTAGATGAATCTCTCTATATATGAGTACGAATATGAGTTCAATAAGTTTATCAGGTTTGCAGCTGAGCTTGTGCCTACTAAAAAAGATGCTTTTGAATGGTTCGTGGAGGGCTTGCGCCCTAGACTTAAAGAAATGTTGATAGTATTAAACTTGTCCTCGTTTCAAGAGGTGATTAATCGTGCAAAAACTCTTGAAAGAGCTCAGAATGAAAGATTAGGGGACTCAAGGGTTCAGACATCAAAGAGAACGGGTGTTTCTTCCAGCTCAGTACCACCAAAAAGAGGAAGAGATTCAGGATTTCGATCACAAGCTAGATCAGAATCATTTGCATCCCCTGCTAGAGGAGCAAGTCAAGTGAGACCTAGACAGACACAGTCAGTGGGATCAGGTACTGGGAGAGCCACTCAAGGTCAAGCGAGACAATTTCAGCATTGTGGGAAAAACCATTTTTGGTGCATGTCGTATGGCTTCAGGGACTTGTTTCCAATGCAGAGAGGCTGGACATTTTATCCAGGACTTCCCGTTATTAGTTGGTGAGCTTGCATCATTTGAAAGAGTTGGTTCTGCCTCACAAAGAGGATGAGGAAGAGGTAGAGGAAGGAACCAGTCTGAATCCTCTGTGCAGTCGGAAGTTCGATCAACTGCTCGGGTATACAATTTAAAGACAAGTGATGAGCGTGATGATCCCGATATTATAGCAGGTACTTTTCAGTTGTATGATAAATTAGTGATTGTGTTGATTGATTCGGGTTTAATTATTCTTATATTACCAGTAAATTAGTAAAAGAATTTAGAATTCCCTTAGAAGCTACGAGTAATGTAATGATAGTAACTAATCCGTTAGGGCATAGTGCTCGGGTGGACAATGTCTGTAAGGGGTGTCCCATAAAAATTCAGGGAATTTAATTCCCTGCTAATCTGATAGAATTACCCTTTGACGAGTTTAAAGTAATTTGGGAATGGATTGGTTGTTTCATTACTATGGGAATGTCAACTGTAGATTGAAAAAGGTAAACCTGAAGAGTCCAGAAGGAATAGAAATAAATGTGATCAGTGAAATGTGTAATCCCTTAGTAAATGTAATATCAGTGATGTCTATCAAGAAATTATTGCTATAAGGATGTCAGGGTTTTCTTGCAAATGTGATAGATTCTAGAGCTCAAGAGAAAAAGTTAGAGGAGATTCCAATAGTTCGAGAGTTCCCTGATGCTTTCCCTGTTGAGTTGTCAGGATTACCTCCAAGTAGAGAGGTAGAGTTCCAAATTGAAATAATGCCGGGAACAACTCCGATTGCAATGGAACCTTATCGAATGTCTCTAAAAGAACTGCAAGAGTTAAAGAATCAATTATAAGAGTTGCTAGAGAAGGGATTTATCCGACCAAGTATCACCTTGGGGAGCTCCAATGTTATTTGTTAAAAAGAAGGATGGATCAATGCGTCTCTGCATTGACTATCAACAGCTCAATAAGGTGACAATCAAGAATAAGTATTATCTCCCACGCATTGACGATTTGTTTGATCAGTTAAAAGGAGCTTCGGTATTCTCGAAGATTGACTTACGTTCCGGTTATCACCAATTGAAGATTCAGGAGAAAGACATTCTGAAGACAACTTTTAGAACGATATATGGTCACTATGAATTCATTGTAATGCCATTTGGAGTAACGAATGCACCTGTTGCTTTCATGGATCTTATGAATATGATCTTTTAGCCCTACTTGGACCAGTTTGTTGTTGTCTTCATTGATGACATATTGGTGTACTCGAAATCCTATGAAGAGCATAGCACACATCTGAGGATCATCTTGCAAATTTTAAGAGATAAGAAGTTGTATGCTAAATTGTCCAAATGTGAGTTTTGGTTAAATGAAGTAATTTTCTTGGGGCATGTGATCTTCGAAGATGGGATTAGGGTGGACCCTCAAAATATTAAAGCTATAATGTATTGGGAAATTCCTAAGAATGTGTCTGAAGTTCGGAGTTTCCTTGGACTTGTCGGTTATTATCGAAGATTCGTTAAGAATTTTTCGATGATTGTGTTGCCTCTAACAAAGCTAATGAGAAAGAACGTACCGTTTAGTTGGACTCCTGAATGTCAAGAAAGTTTTGAAGTTTTAAAGGAAATTTTGACAGAAGCTCCTGTTTTAGTTCAACCTGAAACTGGAAAAAATTTCATAGTGTTCAGTGATGCGTCCTATAATGGGTTAGGGTATGTGTTAATGCAAGAAGGGAAAGTGGTAGCGTATGCATCGAGATAGTTGAAACCACATGAAAAGAATTACCCCACCCATGATTTAGAAATGGCTGTTGTAGTGTTCGCTCTCAAGATTTGGCGTCATTATCTGTATGGAGAACGATGTTATTTGTATACGGATCATAAGAGCTTGAAATACCTGATGACTCAGAAATAAATTAATTTGAGGCAAAGGAGATGGGTTGAATTCTTAAAAGATTATGATATGATAATTGATTATCACCCTGGGAAGGCTAACGTGGTAGCTGATGCCTTGAGCAGGAAAACGTTTGCAGCCTTACGAGCTATGGACGTAAGATTATCTTTAACTGGAGATGGTGGTCTATGTGCGGAACTAAAGTTTAAACCGGAATTGTTGGAACGAATTGGAGAATTACAAAGTAAAGATGAAATGTGTTTGAAAAAAATAGAGCAAGTAAAGAATAAAGAGATTAAGGATTTTGAGGTTAAGTCGGATGGGAATTTGTTTTATAAAGGAAAATTTGTGATACCGGACAATGAGGATTTGAAGAAAGAAATATTGACAGAGGCTCATTGTAGTCCATTGATGATGCATCCTGGTGGAACCAAGATGTACATGGATTTGAAGGATAGGTATTGGTGGTCAGGAATGAAAAGAGGTATCACTGAATTTGTGTCTAAGTGCTTGGTATGTCAACAAGTTAAAGCTAAGCACCAAGTTCCGTCTGGATTATTACAACCCCTTTCCATTCCTTAATGGAAGTGGGATAATGTGATGATGGATTTTGTTTCAGGGTTACCCTTGACTCCGAACAAAAGAGATTCAATTTGGGTCATCGTTGATCCTTTGACCAAATCAGCGTATTTCATTCCCGTCAGAACTAATTTCTCTATGGAAAAATATGTGGAGTTGTACATTAGAGAAATTATTAGATTGCATGGAGTGTCTGTTTCTATAGTTTCTGATCGAGACCCTCGATTTACTTCGAGATTTTAGAAATCCCTACATGGAGCGTTGGGAACTCGCCTTAACTTTAGTACGGCCTTTCACCCTCAGACAGATGGGCAATTAGAGAGAACTATTCAAATATTGGAAGATATGTTACGAGCATGTGTTATTGAGTTTAAAGGGTCGTGGGAGAAATATTTACCACTGGCGGAGTTCGCTTACAACAATAGTTATCAATCCATTATTAAAATGACACCTTATGAGGCATTATATGGGAGGAAATGTCGTACTCCGTTAAACTGATATGAGCTCAAAGATCAAAGTGTACTTGGTCCAGATTTAATTCAAGATGTGGAGGAGAAAGTGCGTGAAGTTCAGCATAACCTCAAAGTGGCATCTGATCGGCAAAAGTCCTATTCTGATCTTAAAAGAAAAGAGATTTAATTTGAAGTTGGAGATAAAGTGTTTCTGAAAGTATCTCCCTGGAAGAAAGTCTTACGATTTGGTCGGAAAGGAAAGTTAAGTCCTAGATTCATCGGGCCATATGAAGTTGTTAAGAGGATAGGACCAGTGGCATATCAGTTATCTTTGCCACTGGAGATGGAGAAAATTCATAATGTATTTCATGTGTCCATGTTGCGAAGATATAGGTCTGATCCCTCTCATATAGTTGCACCAGAACAAGTAGAGGTTCAATCAGATCTGACTTATGAAGAAGAACCAGTAAGAATATTGGCTTATGAAGTTAAATAGTTGAGGAATAAATCAGTTTCGTTGGTCAAAGTTCTTTGGAGGAATCACAAAGTAGAGGAAGCAACGTGGGAGCGTGAAGAGGATATGTGTTATCAATACCCCCATCTATTCGTGCAATAAAAATTCGAGGACGAATTTTCTTAAAGAGGAGAGATTTGTAACATCCTCAATACCGGGTTAGTGATTAAAGTATAAGATTTTAAAATTTTAGTGATCAAATTAAATAAATTGAAAAGTGAAAGAATTAATTAAAAGATGTTGGTGTAGGATGAATTAATAAGTGAATGAGAATTAAAAAGGGTAAAAGGGTCATTGAGCAAATGTAATAATTAAATATTAGATATTGGGTATTATAATACCCAAGGGAAAGAAACAAGAGTTTCCAGATAACTCTTGATTTTTATTTCTTCTTCATTTTCTTCTTCAACGTGAAGCACCCAAACCTAAGGTAAGTTTGATTTCTTTTGGTTAATCCTTCAAATTAAAGTATGAGTTTGATTTATGAAGCTTTAGGAAAGATTATGGAGATGAAAAATATTATAGAAACTCAAAGATTGGTGAGTTATGAAGGATTAAAGATAAGAAGTGGATAAGTGAAATCTTGAATAAGGATGTATAAATGGATTTAGAAGTTAAATTTGACTTGTCATGAGTGGAAGTAAATGATATGAAGTGTTAGAACTAGATTTAGAACATGTTAAAATTTGAGTAAGATTCTTGAATTCGGTATTAATGATTGGATTTGTAAGGTTAAGAGGTATTAAATGGGTATTAATCAGTTTAAGTAGGTCATTATGTAAATGGAAGTTGGCATGTAATTAAAGGGTTGAGTTGTGTATGCTCTGAATATTTTGGTAAACTTATATTACCATATGGATATTATCGTATTTTCTTAATATAAGTTCAAGTATTTTGCTATTATTTGTTAAGAGTTGTGTTTTAAAAGTCAATGTAATACCTCTGACTCGTATCCGGGTCTGGTACGGGTTGGGGGTATTACAAACTAGATCGAAAACGTTCATGCCAAACGCCCATCCACATGCTTGCGGGTTGAATTTCGAGCTGATGATGGGATATGAGAAGTTCAGATACTTGTAATAACGATGATATGCTTCGAGACAAGTCTCTACTGCCCCATTTACATTCCCATGTAAATCCAGTGAGAAAAGCGGTATTAGATCTTTCTGCACAACAACATCATCATCAAGAAATACTATCTTCTCAAGTTAATGATAGATCTCTTGTATGTAAAACCGAAGGTGATTTGACAAGGCAATGTATTTCGGGTTCCGTAATCTCGGCTCAACATCTGGATTTTCCCTAAAATAATAGGCATGTGAGTCTACATCAAGTAGTTGTTTTATGATGGAAGCATAAGAAACATTCAACCAAGTAACTCCTCGATGTTCTGCACCTCTATCATGGCCCCCTTGAAGCCATTACTTTGGAACCAAGCTTGCATAGCTCCATAGGTAAGCCCATTAGTGATAATGTGGAAAACCATCTTCTTAGAATGATCAGCATTGGAAATCGTAGAATTAACGACAATTGAGGTAGCAAGGACATTGTTTGAAAATATGCAAAAATGATAAAGATTGTTGTCAATGAGTCGATGAGAGTTTCTCCGCTCGTTTGCGAGGTCTTGAAGGGGCAACCTTTTATGCCAATCAACGGAAAGCTTGAGAATTAGGCAATGAAGACTCTTAGGAAATTCCTCGGCAACCAATTGTCCAAAAACCGTACTCTGAGCAGTTGCAGCATTGGTTCGCTCTTCAATGGCTTGAATATGAGATTTCATCGTCACTATCGTAGTTGCAATGTCATAATGAGTATCTTGTGCCTTATATAATAGAGATGATTGACGGGTAATTATTGGCTCCGCTTCCTCCAGTGTAATGGGTCTCCCTCTCATTGTAGCTTTAGAAAGCAAAAGCTGACAACTCCGAATCATCGAACCTAGCTCCCAAGAAAGGTAAAAGTTATTGTGCTCTTTTGCAATTATGACATAAGCTTTGGCGAGTGTCATTTGTTATGCCAACTGCCGAATCAATGACGTAGCACCCAGTATTTCTTCAGTAAAGTTTAACTTCTTACGAACACCTCGCTCAATTCTTGAATCTTCCTCATGAACAGGATGCTCGACCCGATCTTTATTATGATTGTGATGAACTGAGAACAAAACCAATAAAACGACAACAAACAGCCAAGCAATGCACAGATCCAATGTGAAAACCTCATTCGAATCGAGAGCCAGTAATCAGTGGCCCACCGTCGCATCTTACAAACCAAATACCCTCCACAATTTGACCACCAAATCAAGATTTCTCAAATATCATTCTCTTCAGATTCGATCATAAAAGAAAATTTTCAAGGAACATTTTGTTACACAATCACTGCACCACTTTTCCTTTTTTTTACACTCTATGAAAGCTCAAAACAAACAACACAAAAGAGACAACAACAAAGACCACAGTGAGGTCTGCTTTTAGTGTGAATCAAAGGCCTATATGAATAAAAATAGACGGTTACGAGATCTGGGTTTTCTTTGTGTTAGCATGAAGAGTTAAAGGTAAAGACTTTAACAAGAGAGGAAGGGTTTTTTCTAGAAATAGAAGAAGTGTCCATTTGGGATTGGATTTGGTCGACGGCGATTGCATCGAATCTTTTGGTTTCCTTATTTTGCTGTTGTTTATGAACTACGAACATACCACCTTGCTCATCATTCTGCTTCTTTTTTCCTTTTCCCTTTCTGCTTTCTCCCTGATTTATTTATGGTTGTATGCATGTGGTAGTGGTGGAGTAGGATTAGTGGTAGGGTAGGTTTTTTAGTGGTGGGGTAGTGGTGATATGATGATAGTGGTTAGGTAAATTATGTTTCCTGTTTTTAGGGGTTTTGTGGAATGGTAGGGTTGAATATGGGGCCTGTAAAAATATTAATAAAAATATTATTAATAATATTATTAATAATAAATAAATAAGTAATAATATTTTTTAAATCCGGACAAAAACAGGTATCTATAGTGAGAGTGGCAGTTTCATGATGAAGGTAAAATATCCTTGCTCCATCTATCTTGTTGAAGCGCTCCTTTAAATCCTCCCAAATTGAAGCAACACTTGAAGAAAAAATGAGTCATCCCTATTTCTCTTTGTTCACTTTGTTAGGTAACGAAGACAAAACTATGGCGTTACAGCAATCCCACTGATCACACAGATGGAAGTCTTGATCTTCTCGTCTACACATTTAATCAATAAAACTGATTTCATTCTTCTTCAGGAGAGAAATTTGCATGGAATGACTCCATACTATATGATATTCTAATATAATCAAATGGTGTGATACAAGGAGATACTCAGGTGTATCTAATGAATGTAAGAAAATAGGGTTATTTATGTCGATCACGTTTCTTTCCAATGTTGAAGGCATGATTCAAAGAAAAGTAAAAACTATTGATCAAGAAAGAGGAATTATGAACCCCTCGATGTTGAACCCTAATAAAGAATGGCCAAAAAAAGGATTGGACTCAAAATAGCCGAACAACCATAGCTCGCCGAAAAAAAAGAACACCAAACACTTTGAGAATAAACATATTACACAATGAGACTTAGAAAAAATATGAGAATTTGGATATGAATTTTGGTTTTTTTTATTGGATAATTCCATTTCATTACCCAAGAAAGCAGGTGAGCCTGCTACAAACAGTACATTACATAATTGCAAATAACATAACTAGCTAACAGAAAAGGAAAACAAGAGAAAATTTCTAACATAAAATACCCTAGCTCGTACAAAGGGTGACATTTCTCGAGTCAGCCATACTGTTAGACCATCCTTGAAATTGGATATAGATGGCCTCTCAGATGTCATTCAGAAACTCGCCCACACATCTACCTCTTCCTCCAAACAGCATGTTGTTTCTCTCCCTCCAAATGCCATACACATGGCATACAAAAGCAAGTTTCATCACGTGAACAATGAAAGCCTTCCCTTTAAGGAGTTGGAAAGCCCAAGCTAGCTCCCTATCCCAAGTGCTCACATTACGAATAACCTCGCATAAGGGAATGATTATGCCCCATAGTTCTTTCGCAAAGTAGCAATCGAAGAACAGGTGACTTCTAGACTTAATCTCAGAGCCACAAAATAAGTAGTTAACATTATCAAGGTTCACTCCCATTCACGATAATCTAGCACGAGTTGGGAGCCTATCTAATATGTCCATCCACAAGATGATACTTTGCTTGGGGATGTGTCCTGGGAACTAAACTAACATGTTCCATGTGACCTTGGGGTTTTGAGTACGCAGCTCCTCCCATATTTTCCTTGTGCTAAGATCAATTAAAGAGCCAGTAAATAGCTGAGACACAGCCGGTCTCATTTTCAGGATCTTCTGGAAGCTCCAGCTGGCATTTACAGGAACACTCATTTGCCCAAAATCCAAGCTTTTAATCACATAAGAATGAACCCAAGCCACCCATAGGGATCCTTCATTGGCCATCAATTTTTTTTATCAAAAGCCTTGTACAGGCCTTATTCCATCCCTCTAACCCCTTTAGATTTCATCAGACAAACATGCTTCCAACTCACTCGTTCACCTCTAGCAGACATATCAGCTCATTTTCCAGAAAAAACGAGAGCATAGCTACTCAATTTTCTTGATTGTAGCTAAGGGAAGAATCATATGTCTACACCAATAATTTGCAATGCTAAAAAGGATAGATCAAATAAGTTGCAATCTCCCAACAAAACTTAAATGTCTATTAACCCCCATGTTCAATATGTTCCATATCTTATCAACTAGACCTTGACATTCATTCATTGAAATTTTCCTTGTCACTAGGGGGACTCCAAGGTATCTCACATGGAGGATCCTTTGTTTAAAACCAGTAATCTCATGAATAATATCACACTAATCAAAAGAAATTCCAACAGTGAACATCTCACATTTATTAGCATTAAGTTTCAATCCTCATAATGAATATAACATATCAAGGACAGACTGCACACCAGTAATGGAATATATGGTACCCTTACAGAAAATGAGGAGGTCATTTGCAAAGAACAAGTGAGTAAGCCTTATCTTCCTGTATCTATGATCAAACTTGAAGATTCTATTAATGGCAGCCAAATTCAGTAAGCTATATAAGATGTTCATAACTAAAACGAAGAGATAAGGTGAGAGGGTATCTCACTATCTAATATCCCTAGCACCCTTAAAGTATCCCACAAGACTTCCATTAAGCACAATTGAGTAGTTGAGATTAGTAAAGCAAGCCCATATCAAACTAATGAATTTCTCAGGTAACCACAAAGCATAAATGATAACACTAACAAACTCCCAATTTAAATAATCAAATGTTTTTTTGTAAATCAATTTTCATGGCACATCTTGGGGAATTATTTTTCCTAGCATATCCCCTAACAATCTCTTAAGCTAGAAGGGTGCTATCAACTATATTCCTCCCCCTAATAAAAGCAGTCTGATTGAGTGAAACCATGCCAGAGAAAATAGTAGATAAACGATTAACTAGAATTTTTGTCATTGTCTTGTAAATAACTGAGCAAAGTGAGATAGATCTAAAATATTTGACTGAACTAGGGTTTGGGATTTTAGTCACAAGAACTATAGCAGTAGCATTAAAAAAGGGAGAATGAAGGATTCAATGAAGCAAAACCTGATGGTATTCTTGAAGTCCTCACCAACAATTGACCATGCTGTCTTGCAGAAATAGGGGTTGTAACCATCTGGACTAGGGGATTTATCATTCTCTTGCCCCCAAATAGCATCCTGGATTTCCAAGTCAGAGACTTCACTACATAAAGAGTCACCAGCCCCTATAGATAGAGAGTAACCAAGCATATCTCTGATGGTGCTGACATTTGAGCCTATGACATTTGAATCTGCCATCCCCAACTTTTTTTTAAAAAAACTAACCACCTCATTAGCAATGTCCTCAAATGAATCAAGTCTAGCTCTATTATGGTCATAAAGCACTCTAATGGTGTTACTCTTTCTTCTACTAGACACCATGGAATTAAAAAAAATTGGTTCCCTGGTCACCCTCCTTGAGCCAATTAACCTTTGCTTTCTGTTTGTAAAAGAGCAATTCAACATTCTCAAGGACTTTCAACTCTTTCTCAACCTCCAATTCCATGCTAACATCATGACCAGTAGCACCAGACTCAAGGTTGGCTAGCTAAACTTTTTGGAGTACTTCCCTCTTTACCTTAACCAAACCAGATAAATCACTGAATTGGGATCTGTTAAGCTCCCTGAGACAACACTTCAATCTCTTGAGCTTTAGGAATAAGATATGAGCTGGATTTTCTAAAGCAGGGGTCTGCCAAGACTTTCCAACAATAGCCATAAACCGAGGATGGATGGCCCAAAAATTGAAAAATTTAAAGGGTTTCGGCCTGGAGACTGGTGCAGACTTAAAAAGCCAGACAAAGGCAGGGCAGTATCAGAATCACCATGAGCTAAAAATTCAACCTCCGAGTCAGCAAAAGTTCCTAACCAAACCGGGTTGATAAGGACACGGTTGAGCTTCCGAGCCAAGAAACTATCCTGCTGCTTGTTCGACCATGTGAATAAGGTGCCAGTAAAAGGATGATCAGAGAGTCCTAACTCTTCCACGCAATTCTAAAAAGCTGAAATATCCACTCTCGAGATTGCATTAATACGGACATAGCTTTCATGGGAATTGAGGGTGACATTAAAGTCACCTCCTAACAACCAAGGCTCATTTCCTACTATATTCTCCATAAGCCTTAACTGATCCCATAACTGCCTTCGAAGACCGCCATCATTAGAACCATAAATTACATAAATACAGAAGGTCTTACCCCAAAAGGTTGATTTGATAGCAACACTCTGATCATAAACTGAAAGAATATCACAACTTAGACTTTTATGCCATAAAATCCAAATCGACCATTGCCAACATGGCTATAGTTACAGTATGAATCCCAATCTCCAAATTTTTGACTCAGAATAACCCCAGAATTATTCTCTTTAACTCTCGTTTCAATGAGACA
Source organism: Hibiscus syriacus (assembly GCF_006381635.1). Taxonomy (NCBI): domain Eukaryota; kingdom Viridiplantae; phylum Streptophyta; class Magnoliopsida; order Malvales; family Malvaceae; genus Hibiscus; species Hibiscus syriacus. The sequence goes on from NW_024062608.1 coordinate 4,831,329, forward strand.
TAAAATGACAATCTGAAATTTAACAGTCCAACACAGAACCTTGCTTTGTTTTAGGGGATTATTAAATCCCCTAACATTCCAAAAGCATATTAACATAGGACAAGAGAAGAGGAAAAAGCACTACCAATTCTTCCAGTTTCTTAACTTTACTCACGTGCTCATTTTTCTTAAGTTTCAGATATTGCATTAACTTCTCAACACCAAGGGAAACTGCTCTTTGCTTCCTACCAGAGTCCACAGAAGGCATTCCAAGTAAAGTTTCAGGATCAATAGAGCTGAGCACCTCATATTTGTTTTTTGAGCCACCCACAGTGTTTTTACTCCTCTCCTTAGAAGGTCTACCTCTCCCTCTCTTCAGCTGTGGGTTACTACCCTGGCCAAGAGCTACATCAGAAGAAGATAGGGAAGGCTGAGTGGACTTCACTTTATCAACATTACCACCAATATCAATGTGACCCCCCTCCAGCTCAATAACTTGAGGTGGCAGAGAATTCTCCTGGAGATCCTTATTAGCAGTATCAACTTTAACAGGACCACTACTAGAACTATCCAATTCTATACAAGGATGAGCAACACAGGGTAATTGAGTAGAGGAGTTGAAATCAACACCATTACCAGCAACTATCACATCGTTTCCTAACTTAGGTATATTGAACCCTTGCATCTTCCCCTTAGCCTTCCACACTTGCACAACTTTTTTCCCCAGAGGACAAAACTTTCCCGAGTGTCCAAATCAAGCACATTCATCACAAGAAATAGGTAACCAGGGAACCTTGACTCTAATACTAACAATTGATCCGTCATAGAGCATTACATCGATATGATCTGGAATTTTAGATCCAGTTGAAATCTCAATGCAAACCCAGGCGTACTCAAGCCTTTCCCTAGAGGCTGTGACCGAGTCCATTAAAATAGGCTTGCCAATTGCATTGACAATTTAGCTCAATCCCTTATTTGAGAATAATTTTAAAGGCACTTTAAACAGCTGAATCCATATTGTCATTTGTAATAGATCGAAATGTAGCTCTTTCAGATTCGGTTCCCACTTTCGAAGAAAAAGTGGCTTATGTTGAACATGCCATGGACCATTTTCTAAAACCCAGTCCCTGGCAGAAGAGCTAGAGAATGAAAAAATGAATAGATTGTGGCCAGCCAAACTGACCTTGATCGGAGCGACATTTCCCCACATCAGCTCGACAATCTTCTGTAGAGAGCTAAAATTTGGGATGGCTCCAACAAATTGACCCACCAAAGCATACCTCCAATCCATAATTCCTTCTTCAAACACATCTTTCGGAGGTTTAACCATGAACGAACCATCGACCTCCGCCGGAGGAAAGAAAGAGAATTCTTGCTCATTTCCCACAGCAAAAAACTTCCTCCAGTCAGTGGAAGACTCTCCAGACATAGCCCAGTAGAACCCCTAAAAAGAAACCAACAACCAAAACGAGAATCGGGAAATCAAAGAAGAAGATGGTTGCGTCTTCAATCGCTATTAGCCCAGCTAACATGCACCGAGAGAGAAAACATAACGTGTGTCGTCTCCTTTTCAATTCTAGTTGCTCTGAATTTTGGTTTTGATTCCATGTTAAAATCATAAATTTAAGATGATAGTATGAAAAATATTCCTCAGTTTTCATTAAAAAAATTACATACAACAGCTTATATGCGAGCTACTGGGATTACTTGCTAAACTAAAAAACAATAACAAACTACTAATAGAGTAACTACCTAAGGAACTTAATAGTTTGTTTAGTGTTTAGACGTAATACAACTTTAATTAATATGATAATTATTGTATTTTTAATCTATTAAAATGTGCTACTTTACCTATTTTTTAAAATTAGTAAGATTAGAGAATATTTACATAAAATTTATCAATCAATTTTTTTAATATTGGAATTAGATAAACTTAAATTAAAAAAATTAACCAAATAATTTGACAAATATATATGCAAACCAACATTATCATCAGTGATTAAGAATAAAAGCATAACATAAAATTGTATATAATAATAATGGATTGTTGACAGGTTAACATTATTATAATACAATTATGATCTATTTTTAGTGATTTCAAGCGTATATCAATATTTTTATTTAGAAAGGTGATGTTAAATATAACTATAAGAAACAGAGATGTATTATAAAAGTAGGCAAAAAATACATTGTAAGAGCAGATAAAATATATCAATATTTTTATTTAGGCTCAAACTAAAAAAAATATAGAAAGGAAAAAACCTTAAACTATGTTATTTTTTGCTTTAGTAACTAAACTATTTTTTTGTCAAACTAGGTACTTAAATTATTATATGTAACAACTTTAGGTTGATTTTTTGCAATAATACAGTCGGAAAAAAAATTATTCGAATAGGGCACTCTCAGAATTATTTCTTCAAATATGGTGATTGTACATCCCAAAGACACATTGCAGTCCACGCGACTCTAATATAAATTTGGTCATATTTTTTTCATATTTCTTTTTTTATTTAAGTTTAAATCATTAGATAAAAAATTGGGAAGGCTAAAATTGGGGGGAGAAACGCATTGTGATCCGGGGGAGAGGGGAGTCGCATGGTGTTCCATGCGACCTTGGGGAGACGCGGGGAGCCCAGTGCGACTTTGATGTGTACTGCAGCATTCACCCCAATCAAGTAAATAATCTCTCGGGTGCCTATTCGAACAATTTTTTTCCGACTACATTATTGCAAAAAAACACCCACAACTTTAAGTACAATCATAATTATTTTTAAATCTGATTTCGAATTATGACTTATAATTTTTAACTGAAAAATATTAAGAGTTAAAATAAATTAAATATAATAGTTTAAGCATCTAGTTTGACAACAAAATTAAAATACCTAAAGCAAAATATATATATATAATTTAATTACTTATTTTTACTTTAAAAGACATTTATTTAAAGAGAAGGAACGAAAAAAGAAAAACCAACGATAGACTACTAATCAAAGACAAAACTTCTAAGATTAATGTTGTCCTTAACAATGCAAAAAAAATATAAAAAGCAACGGCAAAAGCAGCACAAGAGGAAAAAATGATAAATAAAATTGATATTTAGCAAAAGAATACAATTGTAATATGGTACAAAGCAGATTGCAATTGTAATTGCTTTTATGTCCCCCGTCATGTACACATCCATTGGTGCAATAATCTGTAAATATAACATTATTATTTACATTGTACACACAACATTAATAAAAGATTAATATAAAAATAAGTGTGTAAATTATATCAAAATTAATTTTTTCTATAGAATTTTTGTTAGAAATAGGTATTTAACGTTTTAGTCGTTACAATTTTATATGTATACCTTTAAAAAATCGTTAAATAACACATGTCAATTTTATATTTTGATTTTATTTTAAAAATAAAATATTATTTAAATTTAAAAAAAAAATTGAACGTGATATATTTTACTTAACGATTTTTTAACTATATACTCATAAAGTTATGACGAATAATACTTTAAACATTTTTTTAATAAAAAATATATTTAAGTCTTAAAAAAATAACTTTAAATATTATTTAGATAATTATTTTTACATTAACCCTTAATAAAACTGAAATCAGTGGAAAGATGACACGTCATGATCAGAAACTGATACAGTAAGTGCGCCCCCAGTCTACTGTAATGGGACAGTGAGGATTATCTCTTGCTAGGCGCTAGCTGCCATTTTATAAAATGTTATTAAATACACGGCATTTAATTTTGCGGAAAGGTGCAACGAATTTTTTTTTTTTTTACTTTGATTACTAAATTTTTAAAAATTACAAAATTCTTATTAAAGTTATTAAATTTTATTATAAAAATTATGATAATTTTCCCTTTTATTAAAAATATGATGCTTTATATTAATTTAATAATTAATAATTTATTTTATTCTTAATTATCATTAAATTTTTATATTATATATTATTATTATTTTTAAACAGTAATTAAAAAATAAAAAAAAAACCTAAATGTGTGTATATACAGTTATATTTCAGAAATTATAATCTTCTAAAAATTTAATTTTGTGAACATCATAAAATTATTTTAAATTTTAAAATAGTTAAAAATTTATATAATTTGTTCATGAGAATAACTAGCTCAAAATGACTGGATTCGATGATATACATGATATTGATAATACAATCAATGACTCACATGAGCTTCGTTTACTTTGATAATTCAATTAGATCAAACTTAAGAACATTATCAGTAAGATCAGATCGTAGATAAAAATAGTTGCTTTAAAATCAACTAAAAGAACTGAAATAAGACAACAAACATTTACATTGATCCATGGTTCATATATTTATTGTTTTATTTTAATCCCCTTATCTTTGTTTGTTTTTGTTATTCAAATTTGGTCCCTAGAAACTTTCACATGAAAAGTCAAGTCATAAAATATTAGCAAAAAGGTATCAAAGGCCCTTCTATTTAAAAAAAATTAATACGAAATTCGTATTATTATTTTTTCAATGTGACATTTAACTTAGAAAATAAACTAAACGTGACCCTTTAACTAATATTTTCGTCGTTGATCATTATGTGTTGGCGTGGCAGTTAATGTTACTGACATAACATTCCACGATAATGATGTGACAATCCACAATGATCGATGGTGTGACAGATGACATGAAAGATAAGCTAAATTAGTTTTTGGGTTTTATTTGATATTCAAATTATTTTTTTTAAAATGTATGGGTCATTTAATTGTCTAAAAAGATAAAAATTATATTAAATTTAAATATAAAATTATTCAAATATTAAAAAAATGAATATAAAATTATTTAAAAAATAAAATACTTAAAATTTTGAATATACATATTAAAATATTAAAACTATTATAAAAAATTTAAATTTTTTGAATATACATTATAGTTCATGATAATTTATAAATTATTAAAAATTGAACAATACTTTTAAAAATATCTATTATACATAATATATACATGTAATATATAGACATATCATCATCACTTAAGGTATTCTTACTAGATTAATCGGGACTTATAAAATTTAAATTAGTCAAGACTTACAAATTTTAGATTAGTTGAAACTTACAATGTTTTCTAATTATATTTTATGTCAAAATTTATTATATAAATCTTTTAAATTAATCAAGATTTACAAAAGGATAATTAGTAAAATAATAATAATAAGCTAGTACAAAAATTATAAGTCTCGGTTAATTTAAATTTTATAATTCTCGATTGATCCATTAAGAATACTTTTTATAAGTGTTGATAATATGCTTATTTTTTATTTTTTATTTTTAGTAGTCTATAATTACTTATTTTATAACCTATTATATTATTCAATTTTTAAAATTTTTTATAATCGTTTTAATATTTTTAATATGTATATTTAATTTTTTAGTAAGGTAATTTTTATTTTTAGTACTTTTACATTTAATTTTTTGAAAATTTTTAATACTTTTATAATTATAATTAAATTATATATATTTTTTAAAATAGACCTTTAAACTTTTTAAATGCTCAATTTAGCCCTCGGATATAACCAAAAAAACTAAATTAGCTTAGCTTCCATGTCATCTGCCACTGTAGACGGTTACATTAGATCCTAAACTATCACATTAGCAACATGAACTAACAGATCATCATCGTAACGATCAACAACAGAAAACATTATTCAAAGGGTCACATTAAATTTATTTATGAAATATATATTAAAATCTTGATTAAGTTGATGAGACATATGATATATCATTATTTTAGATAACGTGACATAAAAAATATTATCAAATTAAACACATATGAAAACGACAAATCAATAAAATGTGTTGATCAACTAACAATTTACATTCAACATATGTTATTTTGACCAAAAATTGAAATGACGAGACTAAAATACTCTAAAAATTTAAAAGATAAAATGATCATTTGTGCAAATGTTAAGAGTTTATTTTGTAATTATACTTGGAAAAGACCTTGTATCTTTTAAAAATACTTTTTGAAAAAAAATAAAAATTAACTAACCTAAATATTTTTATAACATATATATTAAAATATTGATTAAGTTTGATGTTATAGGTTAATGGAACACTAACCTAATTGAGAAATGATCAAATTAGTGATGAATTCATAATTTTATGATGGTTTCTTCTCTCTCGGTGCACGTTAGCCGGACTGACGGGTTTTAAGGGTTTCTACATCTTTCTTGAGTGTATTCTTCTTTTTGTGTGGATTTCTAGGTTTTATTCTCCTCATGAATGCAATCTTGCATATGGAGACTACTCTGATTGGCGGAATCTTTTTACGACCGTGGAGGAATAAACCCTAAAGTTATTTCCCTCTTTGAATCAAGAGGAGGCGATTATTTTTAAGCCTTCTTCTGATGTCTTTGATGAAGGTATTTCGGAGTGAAGGTATCGTCTGGTGGGGCAGTTCATTGGATCTGCTCCCAATTTCAGTTCGATGTAGAAAATCACCAAAGTTCTCTATGGGAGAAATCATCGTCAGTGAAGGTTAGTTTGGTTGGCCTTGCTATTTTTTTCATTTTTCAATGCTCATGAGAGGGATTGGGTATTAAAATGTGGTCCGTAGTATATTCAGAACAAGCCTATGTTCCTTCGCAAGTGGAAACCAAACCTTGAGAGACTGGATTTTGATCTTGCAAAAATGCTTGTGTGGATTCACCTCTTTAATGTGCCTTTAGAATTATTTTCTAAAAGAGGCTTTAAGTATATTTCTAGTGCAATTGGGAATCTTTTTCACATGGATTTGATCAGGGATTTGAGACAAAGACTTGAATTTTCTAAAGTTTACGTCAAGATATTAGTTGGTCAAGTGATTTTTGAGTCTGTTGAAGTGTTTTTAAGGGATGGCTCTTCGGTTAAAATATGTATTGAGGTCCCTTGGCACCCTCCATGTTACTCAACTTGTAAGCCTTTTTGGTCATTCGGACAAGTTTTTTATATGAGGATTATGAAGGCTCCTGACTCTAAGTACAAGAAGATTGTCCTTGTGTCTGGCTCTTTGGGGGATAGCAAGAGGCAGAGTTCGGGAGTAGTTAGTGAGGATGTTGCTCCTTCTATAAAAGGACCCCTCCCGATAGTCTGGTTAAATACTTGAAGGGTAAAGTGGTGAGCCTTTCTTCGACTAAGAATTCTAGGGGTATGCTTAAAGGGGATCAAACTAAAGTTGTGTTTGCAAGCTCAAAGAACAAGTTTGAGGTTCTTTCAAATATGTATAGAGATCTTCCCCTCCTGTGTAAGAAAGTAATGGCGGGAAACCACGATTTATTTCTCTTGGATTAATCCATATTCTTCAAGAACTTAAATCTAAGAAAAATGATTATCTAAAATAGTTATTAGAGATAATGAGGGTTCTTATGTTCTATGAATATTTTTTTTTGGAATGTCAGGTGTTTCAATAAACCCCTTAAGCAGACTCGTGTTCTGAAGAGGTTGAATGATGTGAATATGGATATTATTTGTCTCTTTGAGATAAGAGTGAGAGGGGTGAATGCTTCGGCTGTTTTGGCTAAAGTTTTTTTCTAATTGGAATGTCTTGTGTAATTACAATCAATCTGCTAATGGTCGATTTGTGTTTGTAGCAGAAGATGGATTGTTTTGACTACTTCTCATGCTACGGTCCAAGTCAATAATGTTAAAGGTGTTTATGAGAGCTATGCTTTCTTTGTTTCTACTGTTTATGGTAGTAATTCGAGCATTGATCAAATGTCTCATTGGAGGAAGTTAAATGATATGGGTAGTTTGATTGGTTCCACCCCATGGATCGTTAGATGGACTTTAATATCACCACTGATCCTCAGAAGTGTTCTAATTTTGATGGCTCTTCTCCTTATGTTATTGGTGAGATGTCTAAATTTCGGTCTTGTTGAGATGCTCTTGGCTTTGAAGACCATCCTTATTTTGGGTCTTTTTTCACGTGGTCTAATAAGAAGGATGATTCTTCTTTTGCTCGTAAACTTGACAGGGTCCTTATTCACCCTTGTTGGTCTCGGGCTTTTCTAGATTCTTTTGTAGAATCCAAGGCACCATGTATATCCGATCATTACCCTACGGTGGTTTGGCTCTCTAAAACCCTATTTGCTAGTAGACCGAAGCTTTTTAAATTCTTTAAATTTTGGGCTCAATATCCTGATTTCCTATCGATTGTGGAGAATTCTTGGAATGTCCCTATCTAGGAAACTTACCTCATACGAATCCTTTTTCAAAAGTTAAATAGATTGAAAAGTTGTAAACGTAGTTTGAATAGAGACAATTTTGATGATATTTCCAATCATGTTCGATTGAAGAGGGCTGAGTTTGAGAAAATTCAATTGCAGAATATTTCTTCTGGACAGTTGGGGCATTATCCTCTATTGAGAGTTTCTTGATTTCGGAGCTGATTGAGTTAGATAGGACTTAGGATTTTTTAAAGCAAGGGACAAAGTAAAATGACTGTAAGAATGGGATCAGGGGTTAAAGTTTTATCATTTTTTATGGCTGCTAATAATAAACATTAAAGTATATGGGTTATTCAGGATGAACGTGTAACATAATTGAATCCTTTGATGATATGGCTACTAAAGATATTGGGTTTTATTCTAGGCTGCTTGGGCTTGTCGATTCTTCTATTGTGGACTGTGATGTTGGTCTGTTTAAGGGTATTCTCAGGTTTTATTTGCTTGAGGGGGAGGGGAACTTGGTGGTTAGGGAGGTTTCAGATAAGAAAATTATGTATGTTATATTTGGCTAGGGGATGACAAGGCCCTTGGCCCAAATGGCTATTCTGTGTTCTTTTTTAAAGTTGTTAGGTCGGTGGTTAGCAATGATTTTACTGTTACTGTTTGACAATTTTCACCACCTTAATATTGTTGTCAGTATTTAACTTTACTGCCCTAGTTCTTGTTCGTAAGTTATCAAATGCATGATAAAGGCTTTTCGACCAATTTCTTGTTGCTCAGTTGTTTACGAGGCGATCACTAAGATCATCTTGGGTATGCCTTCGTCGTTTTTTCTTTTCTAGGATGATAGGTAGAATCAGTTGACTTTTGTGCAGGGTCAAAGCATTATTGATAATACTCCCCTTGCCCAGGAGTTGGTTAATGGTTATATGAGAAAGTCCATCTCCCCTCGGTGTGCTCTCAAAATCGATCTTCAAAAGGTGTTTGATTCCTTTAGTTGGGGGTTTATCCTTTGTGTTCTTGAGGCTCTTAGTTTGATTGAGAAAAATTCAGAATTAGATAAAAAAAATGTCTTACTACCTCTAAATTCTTGGTCTCCCTTAATAGAAGTCTTGTTGGATTCTTCAAGGGTGCTAGAGACGTTCAGTATGGAGATCCTATGTTGTTCTTATTTATTCTTGAGACGAACATCCTCTCAAAATTAGTGTATTTGGTTACTGCTAAAGGCATTTTTGGGTTTCACCCTGGGTGTAGAAAAATAGGGTTAACTCACCTTTGTTTTATCGATGATCTCTTGATCTTTTGTAAGGGCTCCTTGGATTTAGTTGTTTGAGTGTATTATGTGATGGATGAGTTTTATAAACTGTCCAGGCTGAGATTGAATGCGGAAAAGAGTGACATCTTTATTTTGGGTATGAGGGCTGATCAAGTTGAGGTAATTTGGAGCTTTTCGGGGATCCAGGTGGGTAGACTCTTTGCGTGTTACCATGGTATGCCACTTGCATTAGGAAGCTCACGGAGAAGGATTGCTTTTTGTTGGGATATGAAGATGCTCAAATTGACAACCGAAAAAGTGCAAAAGGGGTTAATTGGCAATAATTTGGTTTAGAAGTAAGGAGAGCAAAAGATAGAAAATATAGCACATGGATTTAAAGTGGTTCGACTTATCAACCAAGTCTACATCCACTAACTTAGTTCCTCCCTAAGGATTTTATAACAAATTCACTAATTTGTTCTTTCTTTTTCAAGGATAAAGATCTAACCTATACAACTCCCTATCTTTTGAATTGGCTAAGATAGAACAAAAAACCCTTTTACAAAAGGAAAAGAAATGTAAACAAGAAAACTAAGAACAAAATATTTACAGGAGAGATAAAATAAGATTAGAAAACTCTTCTCTTGTGTTGGAATGTTGTTGTGGTCGTTTCTAGCCTTTGGAGGTGGTTTGGAGCCTTTGGGATCAATTTTTGTGCAAAATAAAACTGCCCAGACCAAGGTATATCGGTACTCCTAAAGAGAGTATCAATACTACCTTTGTTTATATTTAAATCATCTAGTTGTTACTAGCCGTTGAGGCCTGATGGTATCGATACTATGCCTATGGTATCGATATTACTATACATAGTAGTATCGGTACCCCTTTAGGTATTAGTACCATTTTTACATTCTGGAATTTGAGCAAAGCTGGTAGTATCGGTACTACCTAGTGAGTATCGATACTTCTCTTACCTTTGGTGTAACATCCTCAATACCGAGTTAGTAATTTAAGTGTAAGATTTTAAAATTTCAGTGACCAAAGTAAATAAATTGAAAAGTTGAGAGATTTAATCGAAATTTTCATGTAGGATGAATTAGCAAATAAGGAGAAGTTAAGAGGGAAAATGAGTCTTTTATCAAGAAAATAATTAAATATGGATATTGGGTTATTTTATAAACCCACGTGGGGCTTATGTCGGAAAACAATGTTTCCAGATTTCTCTCATTTCTTCTTCCTTCTTTCTTCATCTTCTTCTTCTCCCAACGTGAGGCACACAAGCTCAAGGTAAGAATTTGAAATTTGGTCATTTCTTTGATTTTTAGTTTGGAAATGGAAGTTTGGATGTTATATAAGCTAAAGGAAAGCTTATATGATATTAAAACAACAAGATAAATATTTTAGAGATAGATTTGATAAGTGGGTTTTTAGATGAAATTTCAATATGGATGAGTTTTTGAGGTTTGAATAAGATTTGCGACTTGTCAAGGGGTTAATTAAAGGGTTAGGAGTGTTAAAATTGATTAATAACATGTTTGAAATTTGGGTATGATTATTGGTTTTAAGAATTTGAATGAAGTATTGGAAATAATAAAGTGTTGAAATGATAAACGTTAGTTAAAATGGTTGTAGTTAAGTTTGGTGGTATGAAAGAAACTTTGTATGAGAAAATTTAGTGAAGAGTTGATGATTTTTGGATTTGAACGGTAAATTCGGTGTTTTTACAGATTATGCAGGGGGAACCGATTTCTTATGATGAGGGTATCGATACCCCTCTAAAGGAAAGTTGAAGTATGGTTCATGAAATTTGTTTAAGCCATTAGACATTAATGATAAGGTTTAGGGTTTTGATAATTATCTCGAAAATCATGTTTATGTAGATATCGAGCCTAAACGAGTTCCGGAACAAGTGACAAGTAAGAACAATCGAAGGATTAGAATCGAGTCAAAGTAAGCAAGGCTAAGGTGATTGCACATACTAGATAGAATTGTATGGAGGTAAGACTTGCGATAAGTGTATCTCTTATAGTTGAATTCATGATTTCATATTGATATACATGCATCCATATATCTATATTGAATACAGTGATTTCTTGCATAATTCATTTATACTTTAATATGATATTATATGAAAGAATACAATTGTAAGAGAATCAATCCAGATATGTGAAATAATGGAAATGATCATATGTGGACATGTGAAGTGAAATATGTGTTTATATGAAAAGTGATGAAAAAGATATGAAAATGAGAAATTTTTTCATATTTAAGCCCATATTATTTAATACGAGAGCTATAGATATAATTGGCATGCCAAGAGTTGAGGGTCTACGCGGTCCTTTGGGACAATTCTACGTGGTCCTTCGGGACATATATGTAATTCCGTGGAACATGTATGTGGTACTTCGGTACACTTATTTGGTTCATTGTATTATGTATATGGTTCTTAAGGAGTGATCATTCGGGACATTTCTACGCGGTCCTTCGGGACATTTCTACGCGGTCCTTCGGGACAAATATTCAGTGCCCCTAGTGGGAATTTATTCGAGTTGTGGTGACAGCATTCGTGCACAACCTCAGTATACTCATTTACCTCTTGTTCTCAATAATATACATGGGGAATACAAAGATAAAGTGAAGTGAAACTTGCATAAGACGATAAATTTCATATATGCATGACATGATCATATATGTTGTAGTGTAATGGATATATGCATGTTATAATGTTACGATTGAACGGTAAGAATGCATGTTTCATGAATTCATCGTTATATATTTTATTATGCCTCACTAAGTCTATGACTTAGTGTTTAAGTGATTTACATATAGGTACCAAGAACCAATAATAGCAGAAATAGGAGTGGCAAGAACAACAACACTATTAGAAGATTAGATAAGAAGTAATTGAGAAAGTATGTATTTTGATTTGTGTAGTATGTTGGCATGTAAGAAACGTAATAAGTTGTTAGTTACGAACACTCTGATCGACTTTTCTAATGTTTTGAACCTTTTTAAGTGAATGTAAATGTATAGTAATGAACGGTTAAATTTTTACAAGTTTTATGTACGTTTTACGGAAGTATTGTAGCAGTATTGTAGCAGGGGAATCGGTTCCCTATTTGTAATCTAAAAAATTTAACATTTTTGTACTGTAGCAGGTTATTTTTCACGGTAATGTTCACGTTACTGTTCATTACTGTTCACGGTACCATTCATACCATATTTTACTGTTCATAAATATGTTTTTACCTTAAAATTTATTTCCGAACATAATTTAATAGTATATTATAGTATTTTCTTAAAATAAGTTCAAATGTTTTGTTATTTTGTAAGCAAAAGTGTTTTAAAAAGTCAATGTGACATCTCAGACTTGTATTTGGGTCGGGTACGGGTTGGGGTATTACATTTAATAGCATTAGAGCTAAGGTTTAGTCGATTCTCGACATAAACCGGAGTCTAGAGTATCGTATAATGTATGCATGCCAACAAAATAGTACAAACTTCTGATCTGATAAAATAGTATGTTGTGTTACTAATAAAATGATATGGTTGTATTTTATTAGATGTTCGGATATAAAAGCTTCCAAAGTGAAGCGAGAGGTGATAAACCTGAAGGTGATAGCAAATCACTTACCCTGGCCAGGCAGGTTGAGGGGCGGACACCTCAAGAAATGCCTCGTAAGATCAAAGGTTGATTTCAAAAAGTTGAAATCATATTAAAATAGTGATAAGAAAATTTCATAGTTTAGAATCAAAAAAGTAATATAGAGAAGTTTTGTTATTACGTGAATAAGATAGAATATGGTGAACAAGTGTCACCATAAGAACGTTACGAGATCAAATGATGCAGTGAGAATTTGTAGATGAGCTCAAGAATAGTGCATCATTAACAAGCGTATAAGGTATATGAAGCCAGAACTTATGAGTTTGAAACAAATGGATAATATTGTGTATAAGCAAGAGTGTGGATATGATAAAGGTATGCATTTTAGATGGAAAGAGTTAGTGTTGGCTAACAAGATTATTTGAGGAAAAATGTAATGAAATTATAGGATTTTAAGATACTGTTAGGTTATGATAACCAAATATGAAATGGATCTGGATATAGTTGTGTATTTTGATTATAGTAATGTGATATAGTGAAGAAAGTGAGGATTCATATGTTTGAGTAAAGCTAAGAATTGATAAGAAGAGTTTAAGAATTGGAACATTAGTAATGGGTTTATAAGACAAAGGAAGATAGAATGTTGAGTTGGAACAACATAAATTACTTGATGTATGAGAATGAATGTGGATTTGATAAGTTAAATGAATTATTGATAGGTTCATTTCGGCTGAAAAGAAGATATAGGAATGAGTCGATGAAGGTTTATGCTTTAGATTGAAAGAACTGGTGCTGCCTAATAGAATTATATGATAGTAAGTGTATTGAAGTTAAAGGATTAGAAGATGATACCAAGGTATGCTAATTAAGGATGGAGTGGATTGAGATAAGATTATGTATTTTGATCTTGGAAATGTAAGGTAGTAAAAGTGACAAGGGAATAGTACTGTATATGAATAAGAGTGGGGGTTTGATAAGTGAGTAAATTACGCTAGTTTGATTTCAATTGAAAGGATGTATATGATTAGTTTGATTAAGGCTTATGCCCTAGGCTGAAAAGTTGTTACTGATTAGTGGTAATGGTATGGATAATATGGTTATAAGATTCGAAGGAAAGATAGAGTTTAGTTAATCAAGTATGATATGGATCTGAATATGGTTGTATATTTTAACTTTATGAAGGTGATGTGATAAAGGAAGTTAAGGATTGATAGAAAGTTTAAGGTAATGAAGAAAGACAGATGTGTAAGTAGTATTGATTATCAGCATTATGAAAATATAATACAGAGAGGTATTAAGAAATAAGTATAAGTGATATGAAAAGAATATGAGTGTTGTGATTTGGATGTAGAGGATAAGTTTGATATGCTTGTAAAGAAAATTATGCAAAGTAATGTGAAAAGATTGTTTGATTTCGTAAAATATATATTTAATCACATTAAAGAATATATCAAGTTGTGTTCTTAGTTATATGATGATGGAATAAGAATTTGGTTACTGTTATGAGGAACTAGAGATGTATTTATGATGTTGAGTAATGGAAATGGATGTTACTGTCTATATGATAAGCTACATTATCTAGAAAAAAAAAGAGTTTCGGTATTTTTGAAGATTGATTTACGTTCTGGTTACTACCAATTGAAGATTCAAGAGAAAGATATTTCGAAAATAGATTTTCGAACGAGATATGGACATTATGAATTCATCGTAATGCCATTCGGAGTAACGAATGCACTTGCTGTTGTCATGGACCTCATGAATAGGATATTTTAACCCTATTTGGACCAGTTTGTTGTTGCCTTTATTGATGACATACTGGTGTACTCGAAATCCTATGAAGAGCATAGGGCTCATCTGATGATCGTCTTGCAAATTTTAAGAGATAAGAAGTTGTATTCTAAATTTTCCAAATGAGAGTTTTGGTTAAATGAAGTAATTTTCCTAGGCCAAGTGATCCCTGCAGATGGGATTAGGGTAGACCCTTAAAAGATTAAAGCTATAATGGATTGGGAAGTTCCAAAGAATGTGTCTGAAGTTAAAATTTTTCTTGGAATTACATATTATTATCATAGATTTCTTATGAATTTTTCAATGATAATACTACTTTAACAAAGCTGATGAGAAATAACGTATCCTTTGTCTGGACTATGGAGTGCCAAGAAAGTTTGAATTTTAAAGAAAATTTAGACAGAAGCTCCTGTATTGGTTCAACCTGAATCTGGTAAGAATTTTGTGGTGTAAAGTGACGCATCCCATAATGAATTGGAATGTGTATTAATGCAAGAAGGGAAAGTGGTAGCGTATGTATCTAGACAGTTGAAACCACATGAAAAGAATTATCTAACTCATGATTGGAAGTGGCTATTGTAGTGTTCGCTCTCAAGATTTAGCGTCAATACTTATATGGAGAACGTTGTTACTTGTATACGGATCATAAAAGCTTGAAGTATCTGATGACTCAAAAGAACTTAATTTGAGGCAAAGGAGATGGGTTGAGTTCTTAAAAGACTATGATGTGATAATTGACTACCATCTCTGAAAGGCTAACGTGGTAGCAGATGCTTGAGTAGGAAAACGTTTGCAACTTTACGAGCTATGGATGCAAAATTATCTTTAACGGGAGACGATGGTCTATATGCAGAATTAAAGCTTAAACCAACGAGGTTAGATCGAATTGAAGAATTACAAAGTAAAGATGAAATGTGTTTGAAAAGAATAGAGAGATTAAGGATTTTGAGGTTAAGTCGGATGGAAATTTGTATTATAAAGAAAGAATTGTGATACCAGACGATGAGGAATTGAAGAAAAATCTATTGACAGAGGCTTATTGCAGTTTATTGACAATGCACCCGGGTGGAACCAAGAGGTATATGGATTTAAAGGATTGGTATTAGTGGTCAGG
The DNA here is from genome assembly GCF_006381635.1 of Hibiscus syriacus. Taxonomy (NCBI): domain Eukaryota; kingdom Viridiplantae; phylum Streptophyta; class Magnoliopsida; order Malvales; family Malvaceae; genus Hibiscus; species Hibiscus syriacus. The sequence goes on from NW_024062608.1 coordinate 4,847,251, forward strand.
AATGAAAAGAAGTATCATCAAATTTATGTTTAAGTGTTTGGAATATCAACAAGTTAAAGCCGAATATCAAGTTCCGTCAGGATTATTGCAACCGTTTTCCATTCCATAATGGAAGTGGGAAAATGTGAAGATGGATTTTGTTTTGGGGTTACCCTTGACTCAGAAAAAAAGATATTCTAGAAATCCCTATATGGAGCGTTGGGAATTCACCTAAACTTTAGTACGACCTTTCACCCTCATATTGACAGACAATCAGGAAGGACTATTTAAAACTGAGAAGATATGTTGAGAATATGTGTAATTAAGTTCAAAGGGTCGTGAGAGAAATATTTACCATTGACTGAATCCGCTTACCATAATAGTTATCAGTCCAGTATCAAGATGGCACCCTATGAGGTTTTATATGGAAAAAATGTGTCGTACGCCAATAAACTGGTATGAGCTCAAAGATCGAAGTGTTCTTGGTCCTAATTTGATTCAAGATGTGGAAGGAAAAGTTCGGGAAATTCAGAATAATATCGAAATGGAATTTGATCGACAAAAGTCATATTCTGACCTTAAAAGAAAGAAAATTGAATTTAAAGTTGGAGAAAAAAAGTTTTCTTGAAATTATCTTCCTGGAAATAAGTATTACGGCTTGGTCGAAAAGGAAAGTTAAGTCTTAGATTCATTAGGTCATATGAAGTTGTTAAACAGATAAGACCAGCAACATATCATATATCTTTGCCACCGGAAGTGGAGAAAATTCATAATGTTTTCCATGTGTCAATATTACGAAAGTATAGATCTGATCCTTCTCACATCGTTGCACCAGAGCAAGTAGAAGTCAAACCTGATTTAACCTATGAAGAAGAACCTGTGAGAATATTGACTTATGAAGTCAAATAGTTGAGAATAAGACTATTCCTTTGGTCAAAGTGCTATGGAGGAATCACAAGGTAAATGAAGCAACATGGGAATGTAAAGAGGATATCAGGTATCAATACCCCCAGCTATTCGTGCAATGAAAATTCGAGGACGAATTTTCTTAAAGGGGAAATTTGTAACATCCTCAATACCGGGTTAGTAATTTAAGTGTAATATTTTAAAATTTCAGTGACCAAAGTAAATAAATTGGAAAGTTGAGAGATTTAATGGAAATATTTCATGTAGGATGAATTAGCAAATAAGGAGAAGTTAAGAGGGCAAATGAGTCTTTTATCAAGGAAATAATTAAATATGGATATTGGGTTATTTTATAAAACCACGTGGGGCTTATGTAGGAAACAAATGTTTCCAGATTTCTCTCATTTCTTCTTCCTTCTTTCTTCATCTTCTTCTTCTCCCAATGTGAGGCACACAAGCTCAAGGTAAGAATTTGAACCTTGGTCGTTTCTTTGATTTTAGTTTGGAAATAGAAGTTTGGATGTTATATAAGTAAAGGAAAGCTTATATGACATTAAAACAACAAGATAAATGTTTTAGAGATAGATTTGAGAAATGGGTTTTTAGATGAAATTTCTATATAGATGAGTTTTTGAGGTTTGAATAAGATTTTTGACTTGTCAAGGGGTAATTAAAGGGTTAGGAGTGTTAGAATTGATTAATAATATGTTTGAAATTTGGGTATGATTATTGGTTTTAAGAATTTGAATGAAGTATTGGAAATAAAAAAGTGTTGAAATGATAGAAGTTAGTTAAAATGGTTGTAGTTAAGTTTGGTGGTATGAAAGAAACTTTTTATGAGAAAATTTAGTGAAGAGTTGATGATTTTTGGGTTTGAACAGTAAATTTGGCATTTTTACAGATTATGTAGGGGGAACCGATTCCCTATGAGGAGGGTATCAATACCCCCCTAAAGGAAAGTTGAAGTATGGTTCACAAAATTTTTTAAGCTATTAGACGTTAATAATAAGGTTTAGGCTTTTGATAATTGTCTCAGAAATCATGTTTATGTAGATATCGAGCCTAAACGAGTTTCAAAACAAGTGACAAGTAAGAACAATCGAAGGATTAGAATCGAGTCAAAGTAAGCAAGGCTAAGGTGGTGTACATACTAGATAGAATTGTATGGAGGTAAGACTTGCGATAAGTCTATCTCTTATAGTTGAATTCATGATTTCATCTTCATACATGCATCCATATATCTATATTGAATACAGTGATTTCTTGCATAATTCATTTATGCTTTAATATGATATTATATGAAAGAATGCAATTGTAAGAGAATCAATCCATGTATGTGAAATAATAGAAATGATCATATGTGGACATGTGAAGTGAAATATGTGTTTATATGAAAAGTGATGAAAAAGATATGAAAATGAGAAATGTATTCATATTTAAGCCCATGTTATTTAATACGTGAGCTATAGGTATAATTGGCATGCCAAGAGTTGAGGGTCTACGCGGTCCTTCGGGACAATTCTACGTGGTCCTTCGAGACATATATGTAATTCTGTGGAACATGTATGTGGTACTTCTGTACACTTATTTGGTCCATTTTATTATGTATATGGTTCTTAAGGAGTGATCCTTCGGTACATATGTGATATGTGGTCCTTCGGGACATTTCTACGCGGTCTTTCGGGACAAATATTCAGTGCCCCTAGTGGGAATTTATTCGAGCTGTGGTGACAACATTCGTGCACAACCTCAGTGTACTCATTTACCTCTTGTTCTCAATAATGTACATGGGCAATACAAACATAAAGTGAAGTGAAACTTGCATAAGACGATAAATTTCATATATGCATAACATGATCATATATGTTGTAGTGTAATGGATACATGAATGTTATAATGTTAAGATTTGACGGTAAGAATGCATGTTTCATGAATTCATCGTTATATATTTTATTATGCCTCACTAAGTCTATGGCATAGCGTGTAAGTGATTTACACGTAGGTACCAAGAACCAAGAATAACAAAAATAGGAGTGGCAAGAACAACAACACTACTAGAAGATCAAACAGAAGTAATTGAGAAAGTATGTATTTTGATTTGTGTAGTATGTTGGCATGTAAGAAACGTAATAAGTTGTTAGTTACGAACACTCTGATCGACTTTTCTAATGTTTTGAACGTTTTTAAGTGAATGTAAATGTATAGTAATGAACGGTTAATTTTTTGTGAGTTTTATGTATGTTTTACGGAAGTACTGTAGCAGGGGAATTGGTTCCCTGTAGCAGGGAAATTGGTTCTCTATTTGTAATCTGGAAAATTTAATGTTTTGGCACTGTAGCATGTTACTGTTCACGATATTGTTCACTTTACTGTTCATTACTATTCACGGTATTGTTCATATCGTATTTTACTGTTCATAAATATGTTTTTACCTCAAAATTTTATTCTGAACATAATTTAATAGTTTATTATCGTATTTTCTTAAAATAAGTTTAAATGTTTTGTTATTTTGTAAGCAAAAGTGTTTTAAAAAGTCAATGTGACATCTCGGACTCGTATTCGGGTCAGGTACGGGTTGGGGTGTTACATTTGGTATCAGTACCATATGAACAATATCGGTACGTGTTCATTAGGTATCGATACTGTAAGAAAAATATCGGTACTACTAGTCCAGAAAAACATTTTGTGCTCAATTCTAAGCTTTTAAATGGACTTTGAATTATTTTTGAAAACTTTGAATAAATTCAATTCAAGTCCAAAAACATTTTGCCTTAATTGTTATATCAAAATATAGTTCAACAATCTCCCCTTTTTGATATAACAAAACATTGGAAAAATTGTTTTTGCCAAAATTCCTACTAAAATGTTTAATGAAAAGGATACTAATTGTTGGAAAATATGTGAAAATGTTTAGCTCCCTTTTTTCATTAAGAAATTGAATTTTTCAAACCCATACTTCTCACCCTTTTTGTTAGATAAAAAAGAATTCAACTTTAAAGTTCTAAAATAACTTTGGAGAGTAAGTGGTAAATTTGACATTAAAAGCATTTGAAAAAATCAAAGATCCCCCTCAAAAAGTGCATTCCAGAAAAAATTAGCTTTAAAATCTTGACACTTACACAAAATTGAATTTCAACAAAGATTAACAAACATGTTAGTAGCACATGAAATTCAATATATTCAAGTCAAAAATACTTTATGCAATACCAATAATTAAAATTAAGTACATATGCATAAAGCTTTCAAAAATGTTATTCATTTTAAGAATTTGATATCAATTGCTAGAGAGATATCTTTAACATTTTAAAACACATGCATAAACAATTAAATTTAGGTCAAAAATTTAAAATTTGTAAAAACAAAGCATTTGAAAAGTTGATATCAATGGTTAGAGAGATATCATTTATATTGAAAATCAATTTGACCAAAATTCATTATGATGAACCAAAAATTATGAAAAATCATTAAAAATTTAAAATGTTGATCATAAAACTTTTTCAACATACATGATATTAAAACAATGAATAATCATTTAAAATCAAAAACTCATGCATGCATAAACTAAATGAGCAACCAAATAACCAAAATAAAAGCATTAAGCTTAGAGGTTACTCATTCCTTTTTGAAGTGTGGCTAGAGCATTTGAATATCTTCACTTTCATCACCATTGCTCCCACACACCTACAAGAGACATTTAAGTAGATTTTGGTATCCAAATTGCTTTGGATCCTTGAACATTAGTTTCAGTACCCCTTGAGCCCTTAGGAACCCATACTTTTCTAATTTTAAAAGAATTTATTTTCTTTATAGGACAAGTATGTTCTAAATGACCATAAAAATGGCAATGTGAGCATTTTGCCATTTTCAATAATGAGTTGTTTTTAGAAATTAATTCTTTTTTTTTTTTGTTAAGATCTTAAGCTTAACTTTCAAATCAAATTTTCTTTCTCTAAATCATTGATTTTAACTTTTGAAAGATCTAAATAATTTTTCAAAATTTCATTTTGATTTTCAAAATCAACTTTGGCTTTCAAAATCAAATCATTTTCAACTCATTATAATCATCTTGTAATTCATCAAAAGTATGTGAATTTAAATCATTTAAGTTATAAGATACCGTTGAATCTTCTTCGATGGCCATGAGGCATAGGTTGGCTACTTCATCTTCATCATTGGAGTCATCTTCATCACTCCAAGCTGATACAAATGCCTTTTTCTTGCTTGATCCCTTCTTCTTTAGGAGAGGATATTCGTACTTGATATGCCCCTTTCTTTGACAATTGAAGCACACCGGAGGACCCTCTTCTTGGTTGATTCATGCTTCACTTCTTTGGAAGACATGAATCTCTTGAACTTTTTGAAGAACTTGACCATCTTTTCTTTTTCGTCATCCTCTTCATACACCTCTTCACTTGAATCTTCATAGCTCTCATTGGTGGACTTGAAGGCAATGCCTACCTTATTCTTATTCTTGTTTTGCTTCTCTTCATCTTCTTCCTCTTCCTTCACCATCAACTCATGAGTAAGAAGAGAACCAATCAACTCGTCGAGAGTGAGAGGCTTTAGGTCTCCAGTTTCGATAATCGTCGTCTTCTTCGATTGCCAAGACTTTGGATGAGAGTAGATCATCTTCCTCACAAGATTTTCATTGGAGATTACTTCTTCAAATCCTTTGAGACAATTGAAAATCATTGAAAATGTATCTGTCATAGCTTTGATGTCTTCATCGAGTTTCATCTTGAAATTCTCGTAGCTATGGTTGAGAAGACTTATCTTGGTTTCCTTCACTTCATCGGCCCCTTCATGAGTGACTTGGAGCTTATCCCATGTCTCCTTGGCATTGTAACAAGATGAGACTCTTCCATATTCATCCGGGCCTAATGCATAAAAGAGAATGTGTATAGCCTTAAAATTAAGTTGGAACTTCTTCTTCTCTCCATCACTCCAATCGTCCATCTTGCTGGTTGGAATGGTGTAGCCTTTAATGATAGAGTTCCAAGCTCCTAGATCGTTGGCTTGAATAAAGAGCATCATCCTATTCTTCCGATAGGCGTAATTAGTTCCATTGAAGTAGGGTGACTTGTTAACCGGTTGTGAATCTTTAATATAGTATGCATCGGAGGTTGAAGTCATTTCTTTGTCGGTTGAGTTGTGAATCAGTAGAGCTTCTTCGAGGATCGTCTCAAGGTTATTAAACCTTCTAATGAGTCAATATCTGATCCCAATTGTAAAGATATAAAGAGGCTCAAATTGACAACTAAAAAAGTGCAAAAGGGGTTAATTGAAAATTATTTGATTTGGGAGTAAAGAGAGAAAAGATAGAAAAATATGGCACAAGAATTTAAAGTGGTTCGACTTATCAACCAAGTCTACATCCACTACCTTAGCTCTTCGCTAAGGATTTTCTAACAAATTCATTAATTTGTTCTTTCTTTTTTAAGGATAAAGAGATAACCTTTACAACTCTCTATCTTTTGAATTGACTAAGATAGAACCAAAAACCCTTTTACAAAAGGAAAAGAAATGTAAACAAGAAAACTCTTACAAGGTAGGTATTTACAAATTTAAGTTCACAAGAACAAAATATTTACAAGAGAGATAAAATAAGATTGAAAAACTCTTCTCTTGTGCTTGATTGCTTGGATAGGTGTTTAACCCATCTTCAAGTGTCCTCAATTTGTATTTATGTGTTGGAATGTTTTTGTGGCCGTTGGAGGTGGTTTGGAGTAGTTGGGGGATCAATTTTTTGTGCAAAATAAAACTGCCCATACCAAGGGGTATCGGTACTCCTAAAGGGAGTATTGGTACTACATTTGTTTATATTTAAATCAAATAGTCGTTACTAGTCGTTGGGGCCTAATGGTATTGATATTATGCCTATGGTATCGATACTACTATAAAGAGTAGTGTCGGTACCCCTTTGGGTATCGGTACTATTTTTGCATTCTGGAATTTGAGCAAAACTAGTAGTATCGGTACTACCTAGTGAGTATCGATACTTCCCTCACCTTTGGTATCGATACCATATGAACATTATAGGTATTTGTTTATTAGGTATCAATACTGTAAGAACAGTATCGGTACTACTTGTCCATAAAACGTTTTCTGCTCAATTCCAACCTTTTAAATGGACTTTGAATTATTTTTGAAAAGTTTGAATAACTTTGAATAAATTCAATTCAAGTCCAAAAACATTTTTCCTTAATTTTTATATCAAAATATAGTTCAACATTTTCCCTTGGTTAATAAAATTTGAAGTAAGCTTGAGCATTGGGGAATTAACCAACTTAGTTATATTGGCAAGCTCCAACTCATCCGTGTTGTGTTGTTTTGTATTACCAACTACTGGTGTATAAAGGTTGTTATGTCCAAACATGTTATTTATGGGATTGAAAAGCTCTGTTTGAGATGTTTTTGGAAGGGTCGGGACTCATCTACCTCTAGTGCTAGGGTTAGTTGAAAAAATATATTGTTTGAGGGTGAAAGGTGGCCTCAGACTGAAAAACATTAGTTGTTGGAATAGGGCATGTGTTATGCTCTTGATCTGCCAGGGAGTGGTTCTTTTTGGATTGCTTAGCTCAAGGCTTATGTGTTTAAGGGAGTGAGCTTTTGGCTTATTGACGTGAAAGCCAATGCAAGCTAGAGTTTGAGGAAGCTATTATCTCTTAGGGGAGTGGCTCGGGATCTTTTTACCCCTGCGGTGAACCTTCAAGATGTTATCGTTAGTTGGATCTGGGCTTTCATTAGGGAGCAAGGGCTTAGGGTATGTTTGGTTCACAGAATGTAAGATTACCGGCGAGAATAAGATTACTGGGAATGTTGCATTGTTGTGTTTGGTTCGTTTAGCAGGAATGTAAGATTACAACGTTTGGTTAAAGGAATAAAATATTATTGGAATGTATATTTTACCAAATTATCCTTATTATATATTTGTTTTTTTAACAAGTTGAATTTTACTATAATTAATTTATATATTTTCTTTAAAAATTTTAAATTCATAAATTTTATATAATTTTTATTACAAAATTGAAAAGATAATGTAGGCAACTTCTTCTGCCTCAATCTATAATCAACAAGATTGAACAGCTCTGGGTTCTTCTGGAAAGGTTCTGACAAACCTGCTTCTGGTGCGAGAGTTGGCTGGGCAAAAATCTGTCATTCGAAATCTGAGGGAGGCCTTGGATTGAAGAACTTAAAAACTTGGAATGGAGCGTTTATGATTAAACTTATTAAACATATTCTTGCTAAAGAGAAATCTTTATGGGTTGCTTGGATCAAAACTTACGTTTTAAAGGAGAACGACTTCTGGCTCATGGAATGAGGTGTTAATCTCAGCTGGTGCTTAAACAGAATTCTTAAATTAAGAACAGAAGCATTACCAGCCCTTTCAAATGGAGCTCTAAATATTAGGGATATATGGCAGGAGATTAGGGTGAAGGGGGACAAAGTCCCTTGGTATATCTTGATTTGGTTTCCTCTTAACATTCCTAAACATAGTATGATTACATGGATGGCTCTTTTAGACAGACTTCCTACTCGTGATCGGCTTCAACGAAAGGGGATTACTACTATTGGGAATTGTGTTCTTTGTAATGAAGCGATGGAAACTCGGGACCATTTTGTTCTTTGAATGTCCCTTGGCTTCTTATTTATGGGAGGCCATATTGCTCCTAAACAGGTTAAAGAAAACCACTTTGTCATGGGAGGATATGTTAGCTTGGGCTTGCGGAGTTTGGAAAGGCAAGTCTCTTCTTACTACTATTTTAAAGCTTGCTTGGTGCGCACATATCTATGCCTTGTGGGAGGAACTAAATCGAAGAATTTTTTCAAGGTTGCTACAGATCTGCTGATGATATTCTTAAAATTATGAAGGAGATTGTAGGTATCCAACTAAGAGGAAGGAACATTAATAGGCTTGATAGTGTTAATATTAATCTTTGAAATTCTTGAGGAATAGTTTAAATCGATCATTTGTTTTGTAAGTAGGTTGTACATAAGGTTTTTGTGATCGGTGATTGGTTTTTGTGGTAGATCTCTGCTTCTTTGGGTAATAAAATGAAATTATCCAAAAAAAATATTTTAACCCCTAAATTTCATATGAAATTCTAATTATGGATTTTTTTGTAAATCTAAAATAGTTTAAGGATAAATTTGTAATTTAACCTTCGTAGAATTTTTTTATTTAACGACATAAGAATGATATTTTTGGGAAAAATATTTTTAAGGGTATTTTTGTCCAAAACGCCGGGAATGTAATAATACCTAAGGGAAGGGGGGAATCACATTCCCGATAATAAGCCCCCCAAAGTACCACTGTTGGGAATAACTTATTACCAGGGTTGGGAATGTTTGCAATCCAAATGGGAGAATGACATTCCATTCTCCCGGTAATCCAATATGAGCTGAACCAAACGCCCCCTAGGGTCTCTTGCCACAAAGCCTTGTGGTTTCCTGTACACATTCTCAAGCATGTTGTTATTGGTTGGATGGTTGCTCTTGGTAGAATTCCCACTAAAGATCGTCTTCGTCTTATGGGCATTGAGGTGGACGGTCAATGTGTGTTCTGTGATTGTACGAAGTCTAGGGATCACCCTTTTTCCGATTGCTAATTCTCCAGGTGCATTTGAGAGGTAGTTCTGGGTTTATGTAATCTCCATAGGGGAGCTTTGAGCTGGGATGAAGAATTACTGTGGATTGGATCGCGCCCCAAGGGTAATTCTCTACTTGTTTTTGTTCTTAAAATTGCTAGGAATTCGGTTGTTTACCATATATGGGAGGAGAGGAATAGGAGGTAGTTTAGGAACATTACTAGGAACCAAACTGTGTTGCTTTATGTAATTAGAGTTGTGGTGATGATTAAACTTAAGAACAAATGCATTGATGGTGGGATACTGTAAATAGGGAGTTATGTGGGGCATTGCCATGTAGGGTGCCTATTTTTTGCTGGTTCCTTTTTTGACTGTAGCAGTTTAAACTGCTTCCTTTGGGTAATATACACAATTTATCTAAAAAAGAAATAATCAAATTATTTTTTTAAAGTGATAATCAATATTATTATATAAATATTTTTATATATTTATATATTTTTAAATAAAATAAACTTTATTAATTAAAAGTTAAATATGAGATTAATAAATTTATATATAAATTCTTTTTTATCCTACTTATAATCAATAATATAATCTAATCTAATTATAAACCACGAAAAAAAAATTCAATAAAATTTACTTTATTTTTAATTTATTTGATTTTTATGCTTGTGTCATTGTTGGTTAAATTGTTTTATTTTCTTATAGAAAAAGAAAATAAAAGAGAAACTATATATATATATATATATATATATTGAGAAAGAGAATTTATCTGTAATGTTTTTTTTTAATAATTTGATGTAAGTACAAGTAAGTATTTGTTTAAAAATAATTCTCAACATCTGATGTAAGTACAAGTAAGTATCTGTTCAAAAATAATTCTCAACATTTTAATATTAAAGACTTATACTCTATAATATTCGAATATAAATCCTCATGAATAACAATAATTCTTTTATTATGAAATTTATTATTTCTTTAATGTGGAGTTCACTTGGTTAATGCGTAGTTAAATCAACTTATATGATACTTTTGTCAAAACGAGCACTCCTTTTCATGGAAAGCAAATATTCTGCAACATTAGAATTTTGGGCAAAACCCTTCACTTTAAATCACTTTTCCCAGTAAGATGATTTGTTTTTTTTTATTCACGTTGATTATCAGGTGAAAATCATGTCTTGATTATGATTGGGTTAAATTTTTCATTTTTGAGATCTGGGTTTGCGAATTGAAACAAGAACCAGAAGTAGAAAAAAAAAACAAAGGAAAAAAGATGATTAATGCTTATTACTATTATCTTGTTCAGCTTCTCTCCATTCAAGGAAGTTTCACATTCCACCAATGGATTACGGAGAATTTTCCATTTACAGCACAAGAGAAAAAATTAAAAGCTTCCAATTACGATCTAATCATTCCCGCACGACGCGCCACCCCCCCCCCCCCACACACACACACACACATTGGTGTTTGTCACCTTTTCCCATCCCACGTGAATTCTTCTCCTCCAAATTCCGTTTTTTACTGGTAGTAGTTTATCTTCTTACAGGATTCCCATCTTAGAGAATTCTCGGATCTTCATTTCCTTGAATTTGGTATGGTCCCATAGTTACATACATGATGGTTGTTTTATTGCCTTTAGTTCCACTGTTCAGGACAATACCAATGAAGACTCGGAGCTTGCTCATCCGAGAAGAAGTTGCAGGCTTCATCATCTGCAGTGAAGAAATTGTGTTCTTCCATCTTCACATACTGGTTGGGTTGATATGTTGTCTTGGAGAAATTGAAGCAATCCATGGAGGACGGTGAAGAAAGATGATGTCGTCGATGATATCAACAATGAAGAAATAGCCACGTTGTTGTTGATGATGATGTCTTCATTCAAGTTAGCACTCGAGTCACTGTCCGATGAGCCGTCTTTCAAGTCCGGGAAAAGGGTGGCGCCGAATGATCCATTGCTGTGGTTGAAGCTCTCATAGTTGAGATCTGCAGGCTCAGGGGGTTCACTTTGTTCTAGTGTTTTGTCATCAACAGCTTCGTGCACAATCACCTCCTCTTTCACCGAAACATTGCTCTCAGTGCTCTCCCCACTCTGCTTTTCCTGCAACTCTCTTGTCTGCAGAAACATATAACTTCAACACAATTCTAGTAATCCCATACGAACATATATGAGAAAAATCCTAGTATTTTTATTACCTCCTTAAGAAGAGCTTCATTCTCATGATGGAGAGCTTCATAATTGGCCTTCAGAGTATCAAAATTTGTTTTGAGAAGGCCGTAATCCCTTTCCAATTTCTTGGTCTTCCACCTAGCACGGCGGTTTTGGAACCAGACAGCAACTTGTCTGGGTTGCAACCCCAGTTCTTGAGCTAGTTTCACTTTCCTGTCGGGGTCAAGCTTGTTTTCGACCTCGAAATTCTTCTCCAACGCCTTAACTTGATCCACACTTAATCTCCTCTTCTTCTCAGAAACGTGCCCCAATTCTTCAAGGCACCCTTCTTCATCTAATCCCTCTAACATCGACTGGAACTCCCCGCTGATTATGTGGTTGCTTCTCGGACTATGTTCATCTGCACCAAAACAAAACAAACCCACGTAATTAAAACTCGGTTTCATGTCTAAATCAAAGTACAAAACTGGGATCGTTTTATTGGACCTGTTGTTGGACAGATGGACGCCAAAACACCCAAAGAATCTGAGCTGCCAAGTGATCTCTTCATGGCTTGATGAACACAAGCAAATTTCCAACAGATCTCTTCTTCTTGTTAAAAAAAAAGTTGTTATGGGAGTGAATTGTTTTGGTCAGATCTTTAAGAAGATCTTCTAAGGACTCAAAGGAATGTTGTTAGACAGACATGGAAGAACAGTAAGACCCTTGTCTAAAACAAGACCAGCTTGTATAAGGTTGGAGTAGTTTACAACTATACAACAAGCAGTGCCCTCTCTCAATTCCCCAACCCTTATATTTCTCGTCTTTCTGCAACACAATTTCTTCACTTCTCTCGGTTCCCATCCAAAACAAACCCAAGCTTTCCAAGAATATGGGCTTTTTCTTTTTTTACATAATTACTGAAATCAAAATCACAAGAGTGTTGATGAAGATAGAGAAGAATGGGAAGGGAAATTTGAGTTTGAGAAACCAGAACCAAGCTGGTCGTAACCAGATCCCATCACTTTAAATAAAACTAAAGATGGGTTAGAATATGACCGGGGTTAGGTACACACAGCACCACTCGAGGTTGGCTAAATGCAAATTAGCACAAAATTCATTCCAAATGAAATGCATTTGGAAAGCGGTGGGGTACGGCTTGGCGTTGTTTATTTTATGGGCATACAAGATTTTATTGGTGTCAGCGTATCATGGCCGTCGCTAATCGGGTCGGTGCCATACGTTGCCGTCATAGATTAAACTCCGAAAAAACACAGAAATTGTGTCTAAATCAGTGAAAAGAAAGAATTCAATACATTTTTTTTTCAAGAATCATATAAAAAAGCAGAAATGACATAAAATAGGTAAAAAGGATACTTTTCTTCTTCTTATCTTCATTTTTATATTAACGACAATAATAAAATTTACGAAACTCTTATAAGACAGTACTATTGAGTGCATTAGTATAAAAAATGTTATATATTACCTTGTGAATTAATACAGTTTGAATATGCTAAATCGAGAGAATGTTCTATATACATACGAGCCATGAATTGAATTATGCTTAATTTGAATAAAGAGTTATTTTGCTTAGTATTTTTAGCGCATTGTTGCCTACAGACAGAGATCACATTTACTCTAGCTATTAAAAGACAAGTAATTTTACTAGCATGATACTTCCATGTAGATATGTTTCATAGCATGATACTTCCATGTAGATATGTTTCATATATAAGTGGAATTACTTGAAAAATGAAGTTTATTCAAATTTACTGTTGGTAATAAAATTTTAGCAAATTAGTAAGTACTCCTAAAATTTGAATTATTTGAAAATGAGTCATCATATGCTTATTGATACCATGTATATTTTTGGATTTTGAATGATGACATGTATTGTGATTTAAATTTGATCCTTGTATGAGTGTTAATGACTTACATTTCATAAAGGAAGTTAAAAAAAATATCTATCATCAATTTGAACTGTTTTAAAGTAATATCACTCGTCTGATCAAGCTTTCAAGATAGGTAAAGGTTGTTATAAGTCTAACAAGCACTAATGTTGGACTTAAGATATAAGCAAAAGGCCCTAAGTCCTTTGCGGATATGAGTTGCAACATCAACTTAAAAGCTTATTTGTTCATTAATTATGCACCACTATGTCGACTCCACACCCAATTTTCACCATTGCTTTGCATGCTTTGTACTAATTGTTGTGAAGTCACATAGAATAGCTCTAAGGATGACTAGCCATTGCTAGCTCTCCAAATACCATACTGCTACTGAATATAGGTAGCACCCTTAAATCAAAATTAAATTCCCTATATGCACCATATCACCTTGGAATATCTCCCAACTATGTAAATATGACCCCCATTTGTAATTGTCACCTTTAATTTCATATCACCTAATATTGCCAACCCAACTCTTTTTACCAACATGGTGTCCAAGAAGTTAAGGGTGATTATTGAATCCACTAAAACTCATACGTTTCTTACCAATAAGACCTTGATTACTTATAGTTTGATATCCTACAATTCCTAACATCTCTTGAATAGGGTTGCACACTACCATCAAATCCTTTCTTTGAGAATATTAGAGTGACGTTGATTGGATTTATGCGTCATATTGATATTTTATATGAAGTTCATGGATTAAATTATTATTTTATCTAAAATTTAAGGTCAAATTAGTATTATGTTTAAAATTTAATGGTTAAGTTAAAATTTAACCATTTTACTAAAGTGTCACGTGGTAATTACCATTAACATCTCAATGACTAAAATGCTATTTTTTCAAAACAAGCGACCAAAGTTAGACAATCCGGAAATAAAATGAATCATTAGGGTATTTTACACTTAAATTAAATAGAATTTAAACAAAAGAGGACTAGAAATGTCATTGGACCAGAAAGTCAGGGAGGGCCGCTCCAAGATATATCCGAGTCTAATCCAACTGCATCTGAATTTATAACACGCCGATCCTTTCAATAGTTCCTTTTCTTTTGTTTGTTTTACATTTTTTTTGTCAATTTTTACATGTGAGAACTTGGTACTTGCATGGAGCAGAACCACACGCCAATATTTGTATATATTTTTTATAAATATAAATAAATACAACATATTATATGTTTAAAGACTTTTAATCATTTAAAAATGAACGATTATACTTTTGTATATGTTGTGCTCGAACACAGAATTTCAAAAAATAATAACAAAACTCTTAAACACGAAAATCACTTAATTCATACTTTAGATTATATTTATAAGTTGTACCAAGAAAGTAACGTTTAGGCGTTTAGGGTGAACCGAGTGTGGCAATTTAACACTTTATTTTGTGTTTTTGCCCATGTCGTTGTTGAAATGTCATCTTCAGTTGATATATATAAATATATATATATTTCTTCAATTTATTTTTATTGCAACTGTTTTAAAATCTAAATTTGATTATATACGCATATTTTACAACATAAATATAATATTGCAGCGTGTTTCTCGCCCACTTCACGAAGTCATCAATCGCATGGGTTAACCGTAGTTGGGGATACTCCAGATTCCAGAAGATTTGGTTTCAGTTATTTTACATTTAACTCGCTGCAGTTCTACAAGTTGCTGTTGACACGTAATTTATAGGGGAGAGGAGAACGGGGTTTAAGAGGAAATACGTGAAAGCTGATCCCAATTCATGAAAACGGTTGATGGTTAGAGACGAGTACAACGATGGATAATCAAATGAGTTTAGAGAAAGTTACCGAAAGTAGTGAGCTCTTCATTCAATTCTGCATTATAATTTTTAGAGTTGGTGTTCGATTTATAATTATTATTATTTATAGGATGACATATTAAATAAATTTAATTGTTAACTAATAAATTTAATTTTGATAAATTATATAGACTTATTAGTAATCATGTAAAAGAATTATAACTGATATGCATCTTAGTATAGAAAGAAGAAGAATAAATTGTTAAAGGAGTCGTTATTATTCTTAGATATTACGAGATCGAGTACTAACCATTTTAATATGTTAATTGAATGTTTAATTTTAAATAATTAAAAATATTTAAAACAAATATTATTTTATAATAATATTTAACTTAATAAAGTAAAAAGTGGAGGAGAAAATTGTAGTGTTAGTAGTACCCAAGAGGGCCACCAGAAAGAATCAGAATCATTACACTGTACTGTAATGGGAGTTAAAGTGGAGCTAAAAGCTAGGCCCTGATGAAAGTTGATGGGACCTGCAGAATTATTATCATCAATTTCAGAGCTTAAATCCGCTACAACGAAGAACCCACAACTATTTCATCCTTGCTCAATCTTTTCCTTTTTTCCAATGGTAAAACAATGTTTCTGAATCAAAACAAATTAAAGGATTCATTATTCAATCCAACTGGTCCATTAGCTGGCGAAGAACAGCAGATGCGTTCTTATCACAGAAATGTATTGTCAATTTTACACTACAGCTCTCCCCTGAAAGCTGTGACGTGCAAAGCGCAAGTGGGAAAATTTAGATCCAATCTTTAGACGTGTTTCCGATTAATAGTAATTAATAATTGATAGCGAAAAAATATTAACAAAAGAAGAACCATAATGATCATCAATGGAAAACCATGAACAGTGGGGAGAAAGGAATTATTTCATCGGTGACAACAACACGTGTGAGTTGAGGTTTTCATTGGGAGTTGAGGTTTTCTTTGGGTGTTCAAGGAATCCCACAAGAAGAAGATGTCATCCAAAATAACAATTCAAGACCAAATTTGAACCTGATAAAAATAAAAAGAAAAAAAGTAATTTCTTTAAAAAAATAAAAGGAAAATGAATGGAAAATAAAATACTCTTTGACTTTGATCTTGATAAAAGAAACAGTTGATGCTTGTAGTTAAACGATTTCTATAAGACATATTTTCGGTCACTCCTCGGTGCTCGAGTCGTTTGTCTTACAGGATACAATAGCTAGATGATCAACTACAATACCACAACAGTAGCGATCACGAACTATCCTTACATTCGACTATCATCGAAAAATTAAGAAGTAAATAAAATACTCTCTAAGAAAGAGAGAAAATATTTTCTTTCAAGAAAAGAAAATGTTTACTAAAAATAGTGTTATTCGTTTATATTAAAACTCTAAAAAAATAATATATTTTAATTATCTTTTAATTTGAAATGCTTGAAAAGATATTGATATTTTAATATCTTTAATATTTAAATTTAAAAACATAATAAAGATCTTTTAATTTAAAATATTTAAAAGATATAATCTCTTATACTATTCAAACTTAAATAGATATTATGTTAATTTGAAAAAGTATATAACTATCTTTTAATATTCAAAGTTAAATTGATAATAAATACCTATTTAATTTGACATATTCAAAAGAATAATTATCATACTATATTCAAATTAAATAAAATCTTTTAATTTGCAATATTTAAATGAATATGTGTAAGACCCCCAACCCGTATCCGAGTCCGATGTGTCACATTGACTTTCAAACATTTTTCTTTACAAAATAGCTAAAATTTAAATTCACAATTTCCAGAAAATGCTTAATTTCCATTAATTCAAATCAATGGTTTTACAAAACTTATCAGAGAAAATTCAACTCAAATCTATTAGTACATGCCAACTACATTTAATATAACAACATACATATTATTCCAAATTCTTTTCTGATCTGAACTTCGTAAAGGAGATGTTGACCTGTCTTACTCCTCTTAACTTCTCTTCTTGCTTTCCAGAACCTACGTGTGAAACACTCACACACTAAGTCGATGACTTAGTGAGGCATAAATAAACTTAACTATAACATCTCATTGCTAATTTATTACTATGCACACTTCATGTAATCATATTATACTATAAAGCACAGTATACATCAAAACATAAATGCATACATATACATATCATTTACTTTATCCTTATTATTATTCTTATCATTATTAGCATTATTATCACTCATATCTCTTAGTTATATGCTCTTGTACCTAACATTCTTGATCAAACAATATACACATCATATCTACATTTCACACAACAACCATATGAGAACACATACATTTTATATATGTTATATCTTTTAGTTATCTATTCATGTACTTAACCTTCTTAACTATCATATAATTCCTTTAACAAAACAACAAATTTCATATCACAGAGTATATACATCACATATATTATATTTATTGTTATCTCTTTATTACCCCATGTACACGTATGAAAACCAAAGATATGCGAGTATATTGAGGTTGTGCACTATACTATCACCACAATTCATATAATTACCACTATGGGCACTTAGAATTTATCCCGAAGGACGTCATATATGTCCCAAAGGATCTATCCATATGTCCCGAAAGACATAGGTACCTGTCCATATGTCCCGAAGAACATAGGTAACCCTCGACTCTTGGCATGCCAACTATACCTCTAGCTCTCATGACACATATCATAGGCATTATCATTTATATCATTTCACATATTCACATATCACTTATCACATGGCTTATCACATATACTCATTCATATCACATAGTCATATAAGCTCATGGCTTCTTATCACATATATTTTATAATACTCTAATAGAGTCTCATATCTCATTATCATATATCTCATATCATATATTCACATATATCAAGTAGCATCTATAGTCACCTATCACATGTTTATATAATCCCTTGTGTCATATCATATAACTTATACCATATTCTTATATAATCATATAAAATTATTTATATCGATTCACATGATTTATTTCACTAACATGTATTCACACATATCAACACATATACTCATGCATACATAACAATCATGTCAATCATATGCTTGTATTCATGACTTCATGCACTATAATCATGGAAACTAGACTTATCGCAAGTCTAATCCCATATGATCATATATCAAAATAAGATGCACTTTCCTGGCCTCACTAGTCAATACCGATCATTTATTTCTTCTCGATTACTATTACTTGTCGACTTGTCCTGACGTTGCTCTTGATCGATATCTATATAATCATACATAATATATTCATATCAGTAATCCAAATATCATGATTCGATCTTTAATTTCTTAGACCAAAAGAAAGACTACATTTCATTTTCTATTTGAAGTAGTATCGGTACCCCCATAGGGTATCGATACTTCCCTAGCTGTGGTATCGATACCCAATTTGCATTCGAAATCCTTATTTAAAAAATTAGTACCGATACTGACCTTATGGTATTGGTACTCTTAGTATCGATACTACCCTCCAGGTATTGATACCCTATGAATACGTTTGTCAATCTCAAGCTTATAGTATCGATATTGTTCAACCAGTATCGATACCCCTATACCAATATCACTCTTTTTTCTCTTGAAGTATCAATACCTGATAAAGCAGTACCAATACTCATAGCCCATAATTCACTTCTTTAACCCGGAAATCTTACCAAACTCACTTAATTCTTCTACCATAACCTCATTTTAGTCCTTTAAGCTTAACTATACTTGTTTTAACCAACTTAGATCACTTTAACTCATCTTAATATTCAATCTTCCCATATATATACTTGAATTCAATAGTCAAGTCAATAAATCAACATGTTCTAAATTCGTTTCTAACACTTTGAATTTGTTATTTCAACTTAGGACAAGTCAAATTCCACTTAAAAATCCATTTACTCATTTTTTCAATAATTCACTTTAAAATTCCTTTTTTCTTAATCTCTCATAACTTCATCTTTGAGTTTTAAGCCACCTAAAGTTGTCCTTAATCTTTCTTAACACTCTATTAATCAAAACCAACTTAAAAATGAAAGAAAACCTTAACTGGAGACTAACTTACCTTATTCATGGTTACCCGGGAAGAGAAGAAGAAGAAGAAGATAGCACCCAAACTCTCCAGACTTTTCTCTTCCTTCATCCATCTCATTTCCACGTGTTAATACCCTTATAAAGGGAAAATAAAAATCTTTCTCATGAAATGACCATTATACCCTTACTTCATTAACTATTTACTGAATTGCCTTCATAAAATATTCCCAATTAAGTCCTTAAACTTTTCAATCTTTCAAAATCAAACCTCAAAGTTTCAAAACTTTCATTTTAGTCATTAGACCAAATTTTGGGATGCTACAATATAAATTTAATATAAATATTGAATTCATCAATGAAATTCTCTCATTTTTCCAACAATCCCCTACATGAATGAAATTGATGATTTTATCGAAATATTTTAACATGTTGTGGTGATAGCCTTTACGATCAATAGGTGCATAGGATAGGTAGGTGTCCTCCTTTGAATATTCCCTTGTGATAGTATATTTACTTTACTAGCTAAACAATAGATGCAATGTCCTTGAATTGTTCTGTCGTTTGTGTAAATGATGACATACTTCACACAACTACCTCTTTGACAAGAATTTGGTTATCATGAGTATGTCCTTAAATCAATGGATATCGCATGGCTCTATAAGAGTTTGAAAGAACTATGCTCCTTAGTCTTTTTGAAGCGGCCCCACTTCACGCTCACATATGTGACTTATGTTGCTCGACTCACTACGACACACAATGATCATTAAAAATTTTTGCATAGCCTATTCTACTTTTATCACTGTTTACATCATAGGAACGTACATGTGATAAGAAACTCCCACAATAATTGTATATGGATTATGCAATTAGGTTGTCCCTTTGAACCTATCTTGGGATCTCCAGTCAACAAGGTAAGGTTTTCCTTCACATAACACATTTAAATTTCATGGGCTTTAGTCTCATTCCTTTAGATGTTTTTCTCAACTTGATCTCGATTTAACCCTTTGGTTAGCGTATTCACAGTGTTATCCTTTGATCTTATAAAATCAATATAAATAACTCCATTTGAGATCAATTATTTAATAGTATTGTGTCGACGAAGTATATGTCTCGATTAACCATTGTACATGAAATCATATGCTCTAGCAATTCTTGTTTAGTTGTCATAGTATATACATATTGTGGGCATTCCGAAGCCATTATTCTTCTTCTCCATATTTGTCTAGAGCAACAAACTCAGATTATATTATGGACCTAGTTATAATCGTTTGTCTTAAGGATTTCCAAGACACAACTCCTCCTTCTAAAGTGAATACATTTCCACTTGCACTTTTGTTATCTTGAATATCAGATATCCAACTAGCATTGAAGTATCATTCTAAGACAACAAGATCTATGGAATAATGTAACCCATAATCTCAAATATGTTTAAGATATCTTAGTATCCTTGTTAATTATTTCCAGTGATTTTCACCTGGATTTCTCGTGAATGTACTTAGACTGCTCATAGTAAAAGTGATGGCTGGTCTCGTACAACTCATGAAATACATTAGGCTACCTATAACCCTTGCATATTCCACATGGTGAATACTTTTGCCTTGATTTTTAGATAAATATGGACAAGAGTCTATTGGAGTTATAGCTATACCAGAATCATCCTTGTTAAATTTCTCAAGGATCCCTCATATTATTCCATGCATATTCCTTATTTAGGAAAGTTGTTTTAACATCCATTTGATGTATTTCTAGATTTTGCAAAGCGACAACTACAAGTATCATTCTTATAAATTTGATTCTTGATATATGAAAGTATGTATCAAAGTGGTCAAGGCATTTATTTTAAACGTATCCTTTTAATACCAATCTAGCCTTATACTTATCAATTGTTTCATCTTCTTTCATTTTTTGTTTGAAAATCCATTTAGAATTTAGTGGTTTAATCCCTGGAGGAATATCCACTAATTTCTACGTATGGTTCTGTATGATGAAATATATTTCGTTCTTAATGTCTTTCTTCCATAAGGTGCCTTCAAAGGATCGTATAGCTTCACTATACATTTGAGGTTTAACCTCTAACATAAAGGTTAAGAAGTCTGGTCCAAAAGATTTTTCAACTCTTGCTCGTTTACTCTTTCTTGATGCTATTTCAATTTTAGTATCTTGTTGATCATCTAGAGTATCCTCATTGTTAGTATCTAGAGTTTGTTTTAAACTTTGATTAACCTCCTTAGATTTATAAGGGAAAAATATTTTCAAAGAATGATACATTCTTTGATTCCATTATCGTTTTCTTGTGAATCTCGGGATTCTTTTATTTATACACAAGAAATCGATATGCATTGCTATATTCTGCATAGCCAATAAAAATACAATCCATAGTTTTAGGACCTATTTTTATTTGCTTTGCTAATGGGACCATTACCTTGGCAAGACTCCTCCACATTTTCAAATGTTTGTAGGAAGGTTTCTGACCTTTCCGTAATTCGTATGGTGTCTTGTTTTATTCTTTTTGGGTACCTTATTTAAAAGGTAATTAGCTGAAAGAACATCTTCCCCCAACATGTTCAATGATAACCCAAAATTACCTAACAAGACATTTACCATTTCTTTTAGAGTCTGATTTTCCCACTCGACTACTCCATTTGATTAAGTAGAATATGGTGGTGTTACTTCATGAATAATACCATTTTATGAACAAAATTCATTGAATGGTTCAACATATTCACCACCACGATCACTTCTTACCATCTTAATCTTTATCAAGTTGGTTTTCAACTTCTTTATTATAGAAAACAAATTTCTCTATAATTTTTTTGCTCTTTTGGCAAATACACGTAGCAATACTTTTTTCTTTCATCAACAATAATAAAATATTTATTCCCACTCGTCTATGCCATTATTACAAAATTGATAACTAGGTCACCACCTTAGTGCTAGTATCTTCCCTTTCGTATTTATGGTTCAATATCATCCATACTTTTTTTTATCAATTTTAAACATTGTACACTTCATAACGTGCATTAGATAAGGCTTTGAGAATGTGTTACATCTTAGAAAATCATAGTTTTCCCATGTTTTGATTTAATACTTCCAAGAAATAAATTCAACGATTTATTTCTTTTTACAAAGTAGAATCATACTTGATTCTCAAGAAATAAATTCAACTATTTAATTCTTTTACAAAACAGAATCATACAAGATTCTATAAAAATAAATTTAACAATTTATTTCCTTCTACAAAATGAAATTGTTCAAGATTTCTAAGAAAATAAATTTGATGTTTTATTTCCATTTACAAACTAGAATCATATACGATTCATAGAAAAATAAATTCAAAGATTTATTTCCGTTTCAAAATTAAAGTCA
This sequence comes from Hibiscus syriacus, assembly GCF_006381635.1. NCBI lineage: Eukaryota > Viridiplantae > Streptophyta > Magnoliopsida > Malvales > Malvaceae > Hibiscus > Hibiscus syriacus. The sequence continues at coordinate 4,870,032 of NW_024062608.1, forward strand.
ACACAAGATTCTAAGGTGAAATAAATTCAACAATTTATTTCCTTTTTTCCAGTGTTATATCTTATGTTAAACGATGGAATTAGTAGCACTAAAACCCGAACAAATATATCAAGGCTACCCGATTCTGCTTAACAACTTGAAATAAAAGGAATTAATCCTTTAAATTTTACAATCCAATATTCAAGAGTCTTTGATTAAATTCTGAATCTGTTTATATTTATAAAATTTCTTAAAAGAATTTAATAGTATTATGCTTCCAAACACAAGTCATAATAATTATAAATATCAAATGATATTTTTTTATTCATATCATATTTAATATTCTATATTAAAAGGCCATGATTAATGATTACGTATTTTTTTTAATTTGGTAACAATGTTTACCTCATCCTCTCTAATAGAAGAGGATCATCTCACATTTGGTCAAATTCACCATGACCAAATAAAATAATATCTTATTTTATCACATCTTGAAATTCTCTTTAGAATTTTACAAGCTTCTTGTTGTGGCTCATGACCATCAAAAATCATGATTTTGTTTAACACACGAAATTAGAATTAATAACAATTCCAACAATAAAACCAAAAAATAGATTATGGTTTATTCTACCAACAAGATCTAGTGAGAAACTAAATTAGTAACAAAGTCATTACTTTCAAATGATTTCTATTATTAATAGAAATCAAATAATTCTATTAGACGATATAATTAAAATCTCAATTGATTTTAAATACAAATTCAAATATTCCAATAAATAGAAAATTAATTCTTGTTTATTTTTCGATTTTGTTTTCGAACATAATCAACATTTTGAAACAAAATTAGTAACCAAAATTACTTCCACGACAATTTCGTCTACTCAGATTTGTCCACTATAAGATTTTAGCAAGTCCATTAATACGACAGGATAAATCCCGAAACAAATTTGTTTGCTATCTCGTTTTCCCACAATTTTGAATCTTCTCGGATTAAGAAAGGTAGAATAAAAAAAACTTTGTCTTAAGATTGTTATCTAAAATAACAATCCAAGACAAAATTTGAACCTGAGAAAAATAAAAAAAATAAATTAATTTCTTTAAAAAAATAAAAGAAAAGAAATTGAAGATAAAATACTCTTTGATTTTGATATTGAGATCAGAAACAGTTGGGGCCTACACAGTTTTCTTAAGACAAATTTTCGGTCACTCCTTGGTGCTTAAGATCTTTTGGTTGTTTGTCTCCCATGATACATCAACTAGATGATTAGCTACAACAACACAACAGTAGCGATCACGAACTATCTTTACCTTCGACTATCACCGAAAAACTAAGAAGGAAATAAAATATTCTCTAAGAAAGAGAGAAAATATTTTCTTTCAAAAAAGAAAATCCTTGAATTCTGAGATGTGTTTAGCCTATAAGGGTAGCACTCTATTTATTGGGGATTCTCAAATGAGAATTTACTAAAATTAGTGTTATTCATCTATATTCAAACTCTAAAAGATAATATTTTTAATTTGAAATATTTAAAAAAATATTGATATCTTTTTAATATTTAAATTTAAAAGGATAATAATATCTTTTAATTTAAAATATTCATAGTATCCTATTCAAACTTAAATAGATATTATGTCAATTTGAAAAAAATATATAATTATCTTTTAATATTTAAAGTTAAATAGATAATAAATACCTATTTAATTTGACATATTCAAAAGAATAATTATCTTACTAATATTCAAATTAAATAATAACTTTTAATTTACAATATTTAAAAAGAATATGAATTTAATATAAATATTAAATTAATTAATGAAAATTACTTCTTTTTCCAACAAAAGAAAATGATGAGCTGTGAGCATGTGAGAATGGGTCACTTCTCGCATAAAAAAGTTGGATTTTTTGTTTGAAAAAGAACCAAAAATTACTCTGTAGGAAACAAAGGCATATCAGAAAAGAAAGGCTCTCTGCTGTGATGCCAAAGATGGCCCCTTGAATGATCTATCAGCAGTAAATCAGTTACATTTACAAAGATCTAATTGAAGTGTTGCACAACTCCAATTATTTTTCAAACTGAAAACCCTAATTAATAATAGATTCCAGATGAATGAACACTGGACACATTGATTGCTGTCTCTGACTGGTGCAAAAAATTGAGAGAGATTTCATGTACTCATCATTGATGTATGGACATTATGACAATGCCCCTTAGCATATGGATTTGGGTAATGAGAACTCCTTTGAACAAAGTTACAAAAAGCAACAAAAAATGACTGCAGATGATGATTAATTCCCCCCAAGAGAATAGGGTGTACAATCTGAGTCACCAGTGCATATCCAAAACATGAACACATAAGAAGATGGTGGCATCTACCCCATGTTTTTGCCAACCTTATCTCCTAAACACCTCAACTTGTATGGAACAGTGAACCTATGGCTCCAATTTGTTTCTGGATTCACATTCAGTCAATTTTGTAGCCTGAGAAAAAGGTTCAAGGTGATTTATTCCAACAGATACCATGAATATAGCTTGAGAAAAAGGTTCAAGGTGAATTTAGCCTTTTGTGATAGAGAACCGAGTTGAATGGGATGTTTTCAAAATTGGGTTTTGACAAGGTCTTCCCCCCATATTTTAGAAAGTAGGAAAGGGAGAGATCTTTTTTTGTTTTTGGATAGCTACAAAATCTAAAAGGAAAAAAAAAAGAATAAAAAGGGGGCCTAACCTGAAAAACAAAAGGTTCACTTGGTGGATGAGCTTTTTGGAGTACCCTTAATGGTGGATGAGCTTTCTTTTATGTTTTATGAGTGCTGTCCGAAGGCTAAGTTGAAAAGGGAAAGCCAATTTCGACTTTCTTCATTGAATTATTTTTTTAATATAATCTTGAAGGACATGTTCATCTTTTTCTCCATTGCAAGCTGACTTACATCTTTCAATTAAAATTTTTGTTGAATGTGATCAATTATCATATGGTGTTTAGGGAGAAAAGAAAAAGGACAAATATTCTATGGTGTTTTCAAGGTATCCAATAGGAAGTGATAAAGTGAACAATCTTGGTTGGCGAATTTAGATTAAAATATCTGATAAATGACAACGCATGCACTGATATATCTTGAGATCCTGCCTGGTTACTCATAACAGTCTAATGGCATCATGGAATTTCACAAACAAAGGAAAAACAGTTTGATTTTCAGAAAAAGTGCTGAAATAACAATTTTACAGCATAGATTCAAGAATGAAGTTTACTTCACTGCTGAAATAGATGTTTCTTTCACAACAATTATGAGATATTTTAAGGTCCAAATTGATTAATCAAGAAAATTCGGATTTCACCACCCTCAGACAAACTTGAAAATCACTACAGCAAAATGGGTTAATAGCGGCGTTTGTAGCGGCGTTTTTAAAACAAACGCCGCTAAAGACTTCTACTATAGCGTCGTTTTTATAAAAACGTCGCTAAATAATGTAATTTAGTGGCGTTTTTATACAAACGCCGCTAAAGTCTATAATTTAGTGGCATTTTGATATAAACGCCGCTATAGACTTTTACTTTAGTGGCGTTTTTTATACAAACGCCACTATAGACTCATGATTTAGTGGCGTTTTTATAAAAACGCCGCTAAAGACTCGTACTTTAGTGGTGTTTTTATACAAGCGTCGCTATAGACTCGTGATTTAGTGGCGTTTTTATACAAACGCCGCTAAAGACTCGTACTTTAGTGGTGTTTGTGTTTACAAATGCCGCAAGTTTACAAACATGTGATTTTGTTAGAAAATTTTGAGATCAAGTGTTCTACTTTAGTTACACGATTTTGGGAAAATTAATTTCGAAATGATATCAATTAATTCATTCTTTTGGGTTACTTTTGGATTTGTACACTCTACTTATGATGCATTTAGGACTATTGAACAACTCTGGGATTTGAAATAAGATTTTGAATAAAATTCCAAATTCCTCTGTAATTTCCCATTCATCGTCATCTCTTTCATTTCAACTCAAAAGCGGCTCTTCGAAAAGGTTCGATTCATTCGTCATCAAAATATCAATAATTATTTTATCCCAATTTTTATTTCCGTTTGTAAATCTTTGTTTCTTTTAATTTTCATTATTTTCGAACGAAATTGTTTAGATCGGTTTGTTTATGAGTGATTGTTTCCATAACTTTTGTGGAAACAAATTAAAAATAATCCCCACCATATTAATTCATTACTCTTCACCTGCATCTGCCTCTGTCCACAAGCCTTGAAAAATCTAAACTTCAATTCAACCACCCTTTCTGAACCAAAAAAAGAAGAAAGGAACATTTTCCCCCTTTTCCCTATTTTACTTGCTTACGAAAACAATAAGCACAGGAATCTTAGGCGGCAAAATTTTGAAATGGTATATGGCAATTTTGTACTTTGGGTTTTGTTTCTCTTTCGATTTTGCTGTCTTGTTGATGTTTTTTTTTGAAACAGGTGATGTTGGCTAGTTTACTTAAAGACCCTAAATTTGCTAATATTAATTCAAGTAAAAATGAGTCTGTTCCTTTTAAAGGAACGATTGTGAGGACTAAAAGTGGTAAATTTGCTTCATCCATCTCGGACCTTGTGTTTCTTGTACCACCTTCAACATCCTGGCTCATATCTACAAGCGCTTGGACCAGCAGGTGATGTCTTCTTCCTCTCTTTCATTCATTTGTTTCCGTTTGTAAATTCTGCTAATTTTCATTTTTTTTATGGAACAAAATCAGAGTGTACGTGAAAGTGATTTTAGAACATTTTGGTTAACTAGAAATGAGAGGATAGTTGATTGGCTGCTGTACGAAAGATCTTCCATTATATGTCTCAAGGTGGGTTTCATGTGCCCTTATCTTCTATTAACAGTTTTTTTAGGCACAATCTTAATTTCAAATATGATGATATAAGCCTTATCTTTGTTGTGGTTTTTTGGTTCGATGATAGGAATTTTGGGTTGGAAATGAAGAATTGGTGCAAATGTATGAACAAAGGCTCGGTGCTGCCGGCTATAACACCGGTGCTGCCGGCTATAACACATTTAAGCTTGCAAGAACCAATAACCGAGGAGATGGTACATGCTCGTTTAACTCATTTCTTCCCATGACGTAGACATTTTTTAAGAATTTTTAATGCAAACGGCATAGATAAATAGGGCGTTCTTATATGTTTTCTTCACTATAAGTATATTAAACTTAAATAGACTAAAAATCGTTAGAGAACCCCATGTTCGGTACAAAAAATTATGATGTTAGTTTTATGCAGCTTGTTATTCTTCAGTTTGGTGGTTCATGTCTAATTCATATGACCTTTAGTCTTTGAGCCTTCTATTTGGCTCATTTCCTATCGAAAGCGTTAACCGAAGAATGACCATTTTCTCACCTTTTGGGGGCCAAATTCGGCTCCTTTATAGTTCACATATTTTCTCATCTTTTCAGTTGCTAGTGATGGGGAAGACGATGGGGATATCTTTTAGGCTATTTACAATCCTTATATCGTGTACAGACCTTCCTGAAAGATTTAAATTCAATTTCTTCACTACTTGATGTTTTGTTTTGATTCTAGTTCTTTTTAAAAGTATTCACTAGTTACAAATAACAGTCATGAGATTTTATATTTTCTTTTACTTCCACAGGTTTGTTGATTGTTGTACACAATGGGTACTTTAGGATTTTAAATTACAAGTAGCAGTCAATGAAACATATCAGAGAGAACATAAACTCAACCAAGCACATGTCATACTCTGCGGGTAAGCGTAATGTTTAGTGTTGCTGTTTGATGATTTCCTCAGAGCAGCACATTCTCATCTGTTTTGTATAATTTTATCCGTTCTTGTAGTGACTGGAACGGAAGCAAACGTGGGCATGTTTACAAGTTCCTAAGGTCCCAGGGATTTGAAACTTGAAAATGCTGCCATTGAGCGATCCAAAGCTGTGGACTCTGCTGTTCTGAGAAGATACAACATATGGAGGAGAGAATTTGAGAATGATAATTCAGATTCCACATTGCGCTTGATGAGGGATCAAATTATAATGGCACAGGTTTATATAAGCATAGCAAAGATGAAAAATAAGCTTGGATTTGCAGCAAGAACTGCAGATCAAGCTCAAAGAGAGTCAGCGTGCAGTTGGAGAGTCAACATGCCTATATGTTTCTAAACTCATTTGAATCAAGGATTTTGTTTTCTGTTTTGTTTTTGATTTCTCATTATTCGGTATGCCTTTACTAATAGCTCCTAAGTTATTGAAGTATTACTCTATTATTTTGATTGTCAGTGTTGTCATGCCTAGAGGTGAACTAATGTGTATAGTTTCAATGTGTATAGTTCTATTTTATGCAACTACTCCTAATAGTGTGATTTGCGACGTTTTTATATGAAAATGCCATTAATAATGGGCTTATTTGCGGCGTTTTTAATTACAAATGCCACTAAATACACAGTCAATAGCGGCGTTTGTAAAGAAAAACGTCGCTAAATAGACAGTCAATAGCGGCGTTTGTAAAGAAAAATACCGCTAAATACACAGACAATAGCGGCGTTTGTAAAGAAAAACGCCGCTAAATATAAAGTCAATAGCGGTGTTTGTTAAAAAACGCCGCTAAATACACAGTCAATAGCGACGTTTGTAAAGACAAACGCCGCTATATGTCTTGACCTATTGCGGCGTTTTTTTTTAAAAACGCCGCTAACAATAGCGGCGCTCATTGTAGCGGCACTTCTTGAGGCGTTTTTGCAAGCGCCGGGAAAGTTTTTAGCGGCACTTATAAACGCCGCTATAGGGTTAAAAAAACGCCGCTAATAACTCATTTTGCTGTAGTGAATCTTACTAGAAACAACGATTGATCATTTACATACACTTTTTTTGCCTTCAAGTTTGGAGCGAATCTATTAGGTACAAAAGAACGATCCTTGGCACTACCTTTAAACTTAGCAAGAAACTCTCTCAAATAAATCATTAATTAGCTTGCCCTTTTATATGGTCCTTGAAGGCTCTCTAATTTCTTTAGCTACTTAATCAAACAAGTAAAGACTTCATTTTGGAAGGTGAACATTAGAAACAAAAGTAAAACGTGAAAGAGAAAGGGAAAGGTAAATGGATTAAAGCTCCTTTTTTTAAACCCCTCAAGATCTTGCTAAAAAAATAACTGAATTCAAGTACTCTATTTGTTTTAATCTAAATAAACATTTGAATATTGATCTGAATTTTGAGTCGTTACAAACATAATATTATATGATTAAATATAACATACAAAATAATATAATATGATAAAAATATGACTTGAATATATAAAATCTCAAAATCATATAATACAAATTACTAAAATCTCAAAAATATAAATATAAGATATTCTACACAAATTATGAATTAAAAATATAAACCAATATAATAACATATACCAAATCTATGCACATGACACACACATGCAATTCAGGCAAAGAGAAACAAGATCTGCCGTGACTTTTGACTAGTCTTCGTCAAGTGGCTGGTGAAGCAACTGCCGCCGTCGCTGAGTATCCCCTCCACGGTTTCTTCGTAAACATGTCGTTATGTCTACACTCATTTAAAAAAATAATTATTATTTTAGTTCTGAACTTTTAATCAAAATTCGTATTATCAATATTTTATATATTATAGGAATCAAATTAATAGCAAGAATTATATGGCATTCATATACCAAAGTTTTGAAAATTAGTAGTATTCTCTTTTGTTATAAAAAAGATTGAAAGTTATTTTTGTTGATGGATTTTACAGATGAGGAGCATCATAGAATGATAACAATTTAATATATATTCAGAAAATTTTCTTAATCTGATAATAATGTATAAACATCCTACAAGCGTAGTTATTTAAATTTAAATCATTTAAAGAAAATAATATTCTCTTTACCATTAACGTCGTCCAATAAATTCTTTAAAAATATTTTTTAGTAAATTATCTGTATATTATGATGGTTTATGTTTAATATATCAACGATATATAAATTCATATGGTATTTGATATTATAATTATTTAAATTTAATTAATAAATATAAAAATACAAAGATAAATTACTTTTTTATGAATAATGATGTCATCTTTTGGACAAAGACTTGAGCTCAGCTTGACTGTAAATGTGCAGCCCTATAACATGCCTACCTACTTCCACCAAGCAATTGTCTTAAAATTAACATAAAAGTACAATTAGTTCAGACCTGAAAGTCAGAGAACATGAATTAAGCAGTTGCCTCTTCTTGAAACCTATCCAGCAGTTCATAAACAGCTGCTGCAACTTCATTCACTGTTGTTAGCTGACAATTCTCTTCAATCTGTTGCTAGAAAAAAAAACAATTGAAATCATAATAATAACAAAAGAAAGTGTTGAAATGTTGAAGAAACTGACAATCAATTCGATTAGGTTAAAGAAAATTTACCTTGACGCTGAAGGAATAAAGGGCCATATTTTCAACAGATGTGGCGTTAAGGTGAAGCACGAGGAGGCCTAGAGAGTGAATCCCCGAGACCATGCTGAAGAGCTGTTTTGGATGTTTTTTCGATCGTATTTTGACGTTGGCGTGTCTATCCACCATTGTCACTTCGACATCCGCAACGGAGGGCGACGGTGATGATGACCCATTCTCGGCAACGGCATAGCTAAGGTGGGTACCGTTGGAGCCAGTTGAGTACTGGGGAAAGGAAAAGAAATCTGAGAAGAGTGATGAAAAAGGGTTGGAATTATCTGGTGTTTTTGCCATGCTTTTCCGTGCTTCTAAAGACTGAAGAAAATGCTCCAACTCCTTTACGAAATTAATTGCTCCTCCGATGATTGATGCTTGATCCCCCTACCAAGAAAAAAAGAAAACTTCCAAAAATCATTAAATTAATATTTTTTTTATCAAATCACTTTTTACTTTTGCTGATTTAAAAAGAAAGGTACCCTTTGAGCGTAAGAGTTGGGCATCATAGACCTAATTTGAGCAAGATAATCATTCATCTGTCTCCTCCTATTTCTTTCAACAGCAATATGAGTCATCCTCTGATTCTCTATTTCCTGTCTGTTCTTGACAACTTTGACTCGCCGTCTCCTCGGCCGGCAAGACCGAACGTCGACTGGCGATGGGTCCGTCGGAGAGAATAATGAAGTGCCCCATGTTGCACCGAAACCGAAGCCTCCACTTTTAGCAAGCATTTCCTCAGTGTTGCAGTAATTAGCCTTTTGTTCTTGTTGTTGTTGAAAACCAACGCCATAAATGAAAGGATCTTGCTGAAACACCACAGCTTCCAACGCCATGAAAATCTCTCTTGAGATCTTTGCCTTAGACTATTAAAAACTATGCTCTCAACAAAGAATTTGGAAACATTTGCTACAGATATGGGGTATTTGCTATGATCTGAGAATCCTTCTTCTCTTCCCTTTATAAAGGGTTTTGAATCAATCTGGTGATAATTTTATTCATTTATGTCATCAAGTTGCAGCAAGACTGGTATAGTAAGTGATGAAGTGAGAGAAACAGAGGCAACAGACAGAAAGACACAATATATTAAAAGTTTTTCTTTTCTGGAATCATTATTGAAGGTTAAACGAGAAAATATACTTTGCTCGTCATTTATTTGTTTGAATATATATATATATATATATATAAAGATTTTCATTAGAAAATTATTTATTTAACACATTTTTATTAAATTAAGGTAATTACTAAGGAGTATATATTCTAAATACTCCAAAATTATTTGACATTGAATGCTCAATCATCATGTTGTAGTCGTTGATGCTCAAACCCATGATTTCTAAGAACAACAACAATTCCTTTAACCAATGAGGTAAGTTGGTTCGTGATGTTATTTATTAGTTATATAAGCGGGAATAAATTGTGAGATGTTCAAGTGGTTGAATTTTTTGAAATTTTAAATATCTATATATATATATATTTATATTATAATTTTTAATGATAACCTCATTTTACATCTTTAGAATTTTGTAATTTTGACATAATACCTAAAAAGTTCTCTAACATGTAATTAAATTGTCATTTTAACCTTAACTTTTGGAGTATTTTTAACCCTTACATTTTATTTTAAGGTAAAAAGACCTCTAACATTTGACTAAATAGTCAATTTACTCCTAAAATAAAAGTGAAAATAACTATTCAATTGTAAATCATTTTTATTATTATATTTATAATTTTACATTCATAAATTATTAATATAACTTATTAATAATTTATATAACCTAAAATCATGTCTTTGTTGTTATATATAAATATTTTAAATCCTAAATTACTAGAGAAATTTGTGTTTGGAATCAGAGATGGGATCGGTAATTTAGTTTTGGTTAAAAATAATATTGTGGGAAGGAATGATTAGTTGGAAAAGAAAAGGAAGTAAAATGGAATTTGAGGGCAGGGTCTCGTGAATGTTGCATGGTTGCCTGATTGTTTGTCATGATGACAAATTAGACAAAGGGAAAACCCTGGAGAAAAGACTAGAGTTCTAGTGAACGTGGCAAATAGTGCTGGTCTAAGACAAAAGTAAAGTGTGTCTTTGCTGACAGTATGCAGCCTGTAGGGATTGGGAGAATCCATACATGTCCATGACCACGACCATGTGACTTTTAGGTACAGTCTATGCTACTAACTTTTTTTTTATAAATATTTTCGTGAACAAATAATATTATAATAACAAAAGAATTATGGTGTAATTTAATGATAGAGAAAGAATCCTATATGCACGTAATTTATATATTAAATTCAGTAGAATGTACCTGAATATTTACTGGACAAAAAAGAACCTATAAGTGAATTAGAACCAAACAAAAGGAAAAACCATAGAACATAATGCAAAGTCACGTGGAGCTTAGCTTCAACAGTAACGAATCCATGCCTTAAAAAACCAAATTCTTTACTGTCGACAAGTAAATGTCGGCTTTGTGAAAAAGTTCAGGGTTAAACAGAAACAAGGACTTTGTAACGTATTATTATTTCCAAAAAGGATCGCATTTATTTTTAGATAACAAATAATTTACATTATTTTTAAAAAATGTGTTTTATTTAAATAGATTCGTCTTTTGAGTAAATATATTTGATTAGTTTGTCAAATTGTTTATATTTGTTTTCTCATATTTTCTTAGATCATGAGTTTTAGGAGCACTCACATACCTTCTCTTATAATGTCCTTTCCCTTTCCCTGTAGAGTTACATTTAATTTTGTTAAAAAAATTATTTATTTATTTAGGTTTATTTATTTTCACTAGATAATTATTTATTTGAATGTTTTTTTGCCCTTCTAGTTTTAAGACTTCACCTTGATCGACTCGCATTGCACATATGAGTCTCTAAACAAGGATTTTATGTATACTTAAAGACTCAAATTCGATACATATTTAAATTATATCAAATTTATTACCACTTGAACTAATACATGGAACTAAAATTGAAATAACGATGCTCAGTGTACAAATTCAAACAGAAATACACACTTTAAAGAAAACCCATATTTCTACTATCTCAAAAGCCCGTTAACGATCCTTTTGAAACGTCTCTTCTTTCCTCTTCTTTTCCATCATCTCCTTTCAAACTCTGCAATAATTCTAAAATCTTATTTTCTTTGAAATTTCACTTGAGTTCTGTTTGAAGACAATGACCAGAAAAAGGAAATGACACCCCAGGAATGAAAAAACCTGATGGATCGGTGGTAACTTTCAGTCCAAACAAGAATAAGGAGAGAATAAAGAAGGAGAAATAACAACGTTTAGGGTAGAAATTGATGAAAAATCCAGAAACCATCATCAGAAATATTAGAAATTGTGATTTGTTATAGGTTAAGTTTCTCAATCAGAAGGAGAAATCAAGGGTGAGGAATTTGGTTAGAGGATTGGTTTAATTAGGGTTGTAAATGAGTAGAGTCAAACTCAAACATTAATGAGTTTAACTTGATTCGAAAAATTTAAAATTAAGTTTGATTTAATTCGACATGATGTTATGGTCCGATTACTTATCAGTGAAAATTTTGATTATTTATAATACGGGGTTTATGATGATATGTGATCTAAGTCTCATCTGATGATGTTGTGTGATTAGGGTACTTACCAAGTGATAATTCTAATGATGTGTGGTTTGGGATGCTACTGTCATCCATGAAGTTGTGCAGATTTGCTTGAGTTTCGTAACACCCTCAGAACGATGCAGGTGACCTGATCCGATCTGAGGTGTCACATTAGGGCCACCGGAGCGACCCACAGTAAAAATTCAGGAAAAATTAAATTTATGTTAATATGTGTAAAATCATAAAACAAGTTATAATTAAAATACAAGTTCAGAAAATCATTCATATAACTCAAACATTAGACTCAGTATAAAAATCAAATGTGACCTACATGCCCCCTAATTACCCTTGTACTGTACTCTTCATCCCAAGCCAAAGGAACTCCCATTGCAGATTTCGATAGCTAAAGTGGATCAATTCTTTTAACCTTAAACAGTGAGTAAAATAGTGAGTTTTGAGAAGCTCAGTAATACAGAACTACCAAGTGATGCTGAAGGACATGCATATAAATGGAAAAACATAAATTTTCTTTATTGATTAAGATGTCTACAGGTTTTTGGGATAAGCTGAGGTTCCACTGATATTTCTTCGAGTAAAAGACATGAAGATTTCAGTTTAGAGGAAACATTCAGAGGACCAAGTTCAGGAGATCAGAATAGGATGTCTAGTGTGTTCTCACAAAACAAAAAAATGTATATAGGTCATTTAAAAACATTAGTAGTTTAAAACATATTTTAAAACCACAGTAATACCCTCCAACCGAACATCGATATGCAGTTCCCTAGAATTGCATCTATAAAGACTTACCCTATACCCATTGGGTATAGGAGCCAACCTAAGGGAGCATCTTTGGGCCTGAGAGACTACCCAATAAATGTTCTCGGGGCCTCAGAGCCTACCCAACGGTCGCCTTAGGTCCGTAAGGAATTACCAGCTGATCGGTGCTAAACCTATATAAGGAATTACCAGTCCATCGGTGCTGAACCTATATAAGAAATTAACAGCTTGATCAAAGCTGAACCTCTATACTCCAGAATCCTACCCATACAGTATCCAGTAAAAATTAGATTGAGCAGTAAATTTAATATCAAAATCATGATCCAGTAAAATATCGTAAGAGTGACCATGAAGTTATTTATATCACATAATTGCCTCCACCCATACACCATATACAATCCCATGATTTACCCAAGAGAGTACCTTGGGGCCTTAAAGCCTGCCTAAGGTCTCCTTAGGTCCGTAAAGAATTACCAGCTTGATCAGAGATGAACCTCCGTACTCCAACCTACACAGATAATGTCCTAATAAAACAATTCAATTAGTAACCAGTAGATCCTATGATCCATAAATTAGGAATGGTTATATTTTCTAATGAAAACAGAAAATCAGATAACACATATCATGTAACCATAGTTCATTAAAAGTAAATCAAAACATGAGTAAATCCGTAATTTTGAAAAATCACATTTTATGACAGGTAAAACAATTACATGTCACATAGGGAATACATTAGAGGATCCAGTTATTCTCTGAATGTACTTGATATTTATCAGGTAGGGAACCATGAAACCTTTGTAGTTTAATAGGATTTCAGAATCAATATCCCTATAAAAAAGGGCTTGATCGAATTCATCAATCATTCGAGAAGTGATTTATCAAGATCATATATTATTCAAATATATTTTGGAGGCACTAAGTAATCAGGAAGGTATTCATAATCTTTTGCATCAAAGTTACTTGAGATTTCATATATGATAGGGGTGATTCCATTATACAGGAAATCAGGGGCATTTTGGATATTGGTTCTTGGAGAATTCTTAGTAATTTAATCTAATAAGAGTGAAATGATGATTCATGGTATTTAATATTCATGTCAATTTATCAGGATATTGAGTTAACTCGAACCGAACAAATCCCAACACTGTGATACCCGTCAACCAGACAAATCGATGCACTTCAAGGATATTCACACTTTAATACTGACAACACTAGTCGAACAGACCATCTTTAGAATCATCATTGAATAGATCTTAGGGAGACGAACAAGTATTCCAATGGTATTTATTTCCTTTCTATATTGTAACAGTATCAAGAAATGTTGATGTGCTTGATTCGTGGTTCAAAACCCTTATGGACTATACAACACATAAGTTCATAAGCTTTTCCTGACTTATCCAAGTCATTCGCTTAATTATAGGTCATTGAGGGTACTTAAGTCAATTATTATTCAAGTTTATCCCGGTCACTTTGGAGTTTCCAAAGTAATTTAATCGTTTCCACAATTCAGATACATATATTACTTTTATTCAGTTCAACTTGATCATAAAATATAGTTATTTCGAGAAATTTAGATGTGTAAAGTACCTTCGGTAATTTAGTCTCTGGTGTTCACTCAGGAAATAGAAATTCTAGGTCATTTTGGTATTCGAGGTTGATTTGTTAATTTCGGAACTTGATGGTATTTAGTTACTCCAGGACTTGGAGGTACTTTGGGTCATTTTACACTTCAAAGGCATTTTGGTCATTTCCCTTAATCCAATATTTCCATTTAATTCAATTTTCTGAACAATTCAAACATAAATAATGCTCCCGATGTTTTAGACTTTAGATGTTTGTTGTATATCAATATTTCTAGGTCTTGTACCTTATCTGATGTTAAGATCTGATTATCATCGACTTTCCGAACAAATCATGAATTTAATAGGTGAATCAATAGTTTTCAAATTAAAAATATGAATTCTCAGGGTACTTTCACTATGAGTGTTAGTCCAATCCATTTTTACCTCATAAGGTAAATTTGTAATTTCTTAACCATGTGATTCCGATATTAAACCTTTTAACGAAAATAATTAGAATTTAAAGATAATGAGGTTGATTGCTCTATAGGTTAACCACTGAACCTAAAATTATTTCTTATCAGTCTTCTAGTGTCATATAGGTGTAATCTGAGTCTTATTCAGTTTAATTACTTTTCATCACATTTGGAATGAATTTTAGAAATATATTATTACATACAGATAACCAAACTTATTCATCTATGCATTAACCACTGCCATCATGTTCCATAAGGCAAACATAAGGTAGTAATGTATTACCTCAATTTCTATGCTCCATTAATCAGGCATTTAAACTACATTCGATCACTCTCGAAATTGAATCCAATGTCCAATAATATCTCGGATACATATAAACAGAGATTACATCAGAAACGAGGCATAATTGCGGAAAACAAATCTAATTAGAAGGTAAAATGATGAAAAAGTGTTTATCGGGTTTGAATTTGGGGAAAAGAACTTCAGATTTGGACTCAAGACGTTGAAAAACATAAAATATGACTTTTCAAAAAATTTAACTTTTTGGGTCAAAGTCAACTATCATCGGTCAACAATGGTCAAAGTCAACGGCTTGACTCTGTCCGAGTTGACTCAACGGGTTGACTCGACTGACTCGATCAATTCAGTTGAGTTGACTTAGTTTTCCAGAAGTCTCTGTTGGGAAGGAAGCCCTAGGCGCGGTGGAGGCGTGTGGCGGTGCGTGCGACGGACTATGGGGACGGGTGACAAATGATTAATCAGAACACCATCAAACACCAAAAACAACTCAGATTAACCCAATAATCTAATCAGAACATCAAATAAAAAATTAAATAAAAAGAAACCAAGCTTACCCAATGGACGACGACGAAAAATTGGCGACGAAGAGGCGATTTTGGTTGGGTTTTGGTCAGAACAGAGCAGGGAAACAGATGGAAGTGGCGGTGTGATGAATGGATCACCCAATCGGTTGAAAAATGTAAAATTTAGTGATGAGTTTAGAGTTTCCCGATGAAGCTTTTGAGGGCTCTCTAAGCCAGACATCAACGAATCTAAAAGATCGACCACCAAGGTTTTGATCGAACGATCGAGGCGCTTCCAGTGGATGGAGCGTGTCGAACTCGACTGTCGATGGTGGAGACGGGCGGAGAAGGCGTCAAATAGTTTTTCTCTCATATGCGACAAATGGTTGGCTTCTTGGGAAAATAGTAGTCGGGGTTGAGGTCTCAATTTGAGGGGTTTAGGGTGTATAACTCGAACCTTAACCAATTAAATAATAAATAATAATTTACTTAGAATGTCATAAATAGTGACCTGGCCTAAACGGTAAGGTGATCGCCAACCATACTAATGAATAGGGGTTCGAAACCCTTCAACCACAACTTATTTTATTTTTTGGTGTTAGGTAGGTTATGGGAAAATTACAAGGCTAGTCCCTGAACTTCTTATATATACTTGAACTTGGCCTAAAAATCTTCATAATTATTCATTTTGGTCTTTTAAAATTTTGCCTCAACTTCGGGTGTGAAAACTCTCCCCTCTTTAAAAAATATTTGTCCTTGAAATTTACCCAAGTTAAAAAAAATGTGGAAACTAAGCTTTCATCAACTCTTCATTCTCCCATGTATCGTTTAAAGAGTTACGATTCCTCTACTAAACCTTAGCTAACTCATTATGAACAGATCTCTTCTTTGTCACAATTCCAGAATCTAAACATAATTATCCTCGTAGAACCAAACATACCTTAATTATCAATCCTTAATCAGAATAACACTAGCTTACTTTTAGTGCAACATGCAAACATAACGATTTTCTTTCATACATCACCTCGAGATTTACACTTTTACTAAGTATTCTAACATTTACTTTAATCTCATACAGGTCAAATCATTGAGGTATAAAGCTTATCACTTATTGGGTTTCAAACTCATAAAATTGGAACAAGCATGATTCCAAAAGTTCTTCAATTCAGTACATCATTGCATAACCTTTTAGGCAAAACACCTTGTCTAAGTTTGGACCAAATACCTTGTCCTCCAATCTACTTGGGTATCAGAACTTAATCTCAAAACTTTACTTATAAGGTTCGGCTATGAGCTTATCATCACAGAACGTTTGGGAAGTAACGAATAATCTAGGGGTAACTTCCACGTCAGAAGTCAGGTCAAAATTCTCAAACGAATAATCTCCCACGTTACTAGCGGGGTAACTTCCAAGATTGGAACGGATGTTGACATTATTCCCTTTTTACACAGATTGAGTCATAACATATAAGATACTTTGGTATACTTATTACAAAATTATTTCTTGATATCGGAGTTTCGGCTCAGAGAGTACGATCATAATCTAGGGGCATGTACATACCATACATCCTATGACAGTCGATCTGTCACACCCTAATTTAGGGGCTAAATTTTAGAAATTATAAAGTATTGAATTTAAGTGGCATTTTGGAAGAAATTGAGGATTAAAGTGTAAAATCGTAAAGTTGGCAGACCATTTTAGGAAGTGTAGAAAATTCAGGGACCCAGTCCTAAATTTACCCATTTTTCTTATGTGTTGAATTATAAACTCTCTCCCCCGAAACAATATGGTTTTTCCAGATTATTTTTCCTATTTCCTCTCCCTCGTCAACCCTTTTTGTAACTTTGATTTCTCCACCGTTCGGCCACCATTTTCGAATCGAAAACCACCATGTGTTCGTTGTCGACAGGAGAATAAAACCCCTCAAACTTCTCGTCGTGAATCGTCGCCATTCGCCATAAAATTCAACTCAAAGTTTCAAAGTTTTTAAACTCTACCCCCGAAAATCATCGATTTGTCGTCGATCGCTGCTCCATTTTCGACACCTCCCGCACCATCGTATTCCTTGCATCTTTCCAAGTCCACTGTTCTTCTTGTCTCCATCGTCGCCGAAGCGTGAGGGAGTAAGGAAGATAAAGTTTCTGACATTTTAAAATCGAGCTCTCCGCTGTTCAAAATTGTGAACTGAGCTTGGTAAGTGTTTCAAAATCCCTTAAAATAATTTTAGAAAATTTTAAGGAATTTTTCCGACCTCCTAGGCTGCCGCACGCTCCACCCCTAAGAGTGGGGAAAGTCTGGGCAGCTTGAAATGGACTGACCTGTTGACTCACCTGACCCGACTGAGTCAACTCAGCTGAGTCAACTCACTGGGTTAACTCGTTAACTTTAACTGAGTCAACTCGTTAACCGTTGACCATGGACTTTTACCGAGTCAACCCGTTGACTGTTGACTTTGACCAAAAAGTTAAATTTTTTGAAAAGTCATATTTTATGTTTTTCGACGTACTGAGTCCGATTCCGAAGTATGTTTTGCCAAATTCGAACCCGGTAAGTAGTTTTTCACTGATTAATCACCTGATTCGATCCGTTTTTCACAATTAAGCTCCAATTTTGATGAAATTCTATTGATATGTATTTGAGGAATTATTGGAAATTGATTTCAAGATCGAGGGTGGTTGAATGGAGTTTAAATGGTCGATCGGTATGGCATGAAAATCGAGGTAATACTTTACTACCTCTTTGTATGCTTTATGGAATATGTGATAATGGATAAATGCATGGATGCATATGATTGGTCTATTATGCCTGTTTGATTATGGATGGAATCGAACCAAATACGGTTTAAGTGATAAATTAGTTAAGACATATTGATCCGATGTTACTACTGATGTGTATATAAAATGCTAGTTATGCTTAGAGAATATGGATAACTGATTTATAACCCCAAAATGGCTTGTACAAGATACTAGAAATTTGATAAGGAATCATTTCAAGTTCAAAGATTATCCGGGAAAGCAATTAACCCTAGTATTTCTAAATTATAATTATCCTTGTTAAGAAATTATGAAAATGCCCTTGAGAGATAAAAATAGTCAAAGTTGACCCTGAATGAGAAAGTACCATGAGGATTCGTACTTAACTCGATAAATTACAGATTTAATTATTAAGATCATGTATTTGTATAGAAAATTCTTGATAACCTATTTGTAACATCTGAGAAAGCACTTGACCCGAAAATATTCGAGTTATGAGTAAATACCTGAAGAATAATTTATCGATTGTACTCTTTTGTCAGAATTGTTCAAAAGAACTCAAATAGATGATAAGTTTGAATTAATAATAAGATCGAACGGAAGGAAATGATTAAAAAATCTTGGATCTATAAAATGACCAAAATACCCCTAGAATGGAAATGACCCAAGAATATCACCAGGCTCAGGAATGAATGAATATCCTCAAGCTTTGCAATGACTGGAACAACATAGAGCACCAAAATGACCAAAATACCTTTATGGACTAAACTAAGTAAATTTCTTGGGATTAATTAAGGAATCTAAATAAACATGGGTGTTGTACTACTCTTAAAAGTTATGGAACTTAGCTTAAGTGAGTTGACCAATGCTAATGTTATGTCAGTACCTGAATAGCATATATACCACTTGAATCATTTTTCATCTCCTCAAGTTTGGATTGATGATAATTCTGGAAGCACTAAACTCAGCTCAACTTTAGAGCGCATTTGGTACTAAGAAATGGATATTCGTTAGACAAATCAGCCACAAATACCAAATTGAACTGAACAAAAGTACAATATGTATCCAAAATTCAGAAACGTCCGAATTACTCTGGAAAACTCTGAAGTAACTGTGATAGACTTGACTACTAAATGAACTAAGTAACCTCAATGATTGAGGATTAAGCAAGTGATTGGGATAAGTCTGGAAACTCGGATGAACTTACATGATGTATCATCTCTATGGGTTATGAACCATAAATCAAGTACGTCGACATTTCCTGATATAGTTAAAACACAGAAATGAAATAAAGATCATTATAATATTTATTTTTCTCTTTAAGATCCATTCAATGATGACTCAAAAGATGATTTATGTACAGGAATTGTTGGTATTAAAGAGTGAATACCTGAAAGGGCAACGAATGGACCGATCAACATGCATTAGTTATGGGAGTTGTTCAACTTGAGTTATTTCGATAATCCGATAGATCGACACACACACTATAAATGTCCTGAACCTTAATTTCTTCCTTATTAGCTCAAATCACATTCTGAATAACTGATGAATCTGTCAGTTAATAAACTCTTCCGATAGTTATTCTAACTTCATATATTCTATCGGTATACTGAAGATCCGTGTTTCTCTGCCCAATAAGATTATCCAGTATCTCTGAATAATATCTGATAAATACTTTGATCCTCTAGTATGTTCCACATGTACTACATGACAGTTTTATATGTTTGAAATTAGTTTTAACGAAAGTATTGATTTACTAGTTTATGAACCATGGAAACATGGTATGTGATCTCCGATTACAGTTTTCATAAAAAATATAAATTGGTATACACATTATTCTGGGTGTCCTACACATTGGTGTCCGGTTGGAGGAATTACCATGTTTTTTGATAATATATTTATGTGAGGTGTTGTTGGGGAAGTTTATCGTTACCGTTACCTGTTTCTGCTTTGTGGTTAGGGTAGGGTTACTTGGTGTGTAGGTGGGTGTATGTGTTCTGGAAACCTACACATTTGTATGGTGTTCGTTTGGGAAACCTACACATTATGGGTTGTTCGGTTGGAGGGATTAATATGGTTTTTGAATAAAAATATGTTTTAAGCTGCTATTTTTTTAAAATAAAAGATCTGTATCTTTTCACTGGTTTTGCAGGAACACACTAGAGAACCTATCCTGATCTCTTGAACCCAGTCATCCGAAATATTTTCCTCTGAATTGAAAACTTACTGTCTGTTATTACTTAAGATATCACTGGAACCTCAGCTCAGCCTAAAAATCTATAGATGTCTGAACCAATAAGGAAATATATACTTATCTGTTATCTGCACATTTTTTAGCATCGTCTGGTAGTTATGTATTACTGAGATTTCCAAAGCTCACTCTGTTACTCACCTTTTCAGGTTAAAAGAATAATACCAGTGCATCTATCAACATTAGTAAGGGAGTTCTTCTGGCGATGATTGCAGAGTATGATACTTGTGATTAGGGGGCATGTAATTGTATTTTGTTTTATATACGAGTCTGAAAATCTATTTTATTTCAAATTATGATAAATAATTTTATGAGTTACATATTTTGATAAAAGTTTTAATTTTTCTGATATTTTTTTTGGTAGGTCGCTCCGGTGGCCCTAATGTGTCACCCTGGATCGAATCAGGTTACTCGTATCGATATGAGGGGGTTACATGATCAGTCGATCTACCCAGAAGACTTGACTCAACCTAAGATCTGATATCAATAAATGTAACACCCTTAGACCGATACAGGTGACCCGATCTGATCTGAGATGTCATATTAGGGCCACCGGAGCGACCCACAGTAAAAATTCAGGAAAATTAAAATTTCTGTTAAAACGCGTAAAATCATAAAAAAATTTATAATTAAAATAAAAGTTCAAAAAATTATTCATATAACTCAAATAAAATTAAAATCATACAAGTTTCAGGCTTAGTATAAAAATCAAATGTGACTTACATGCCCCCTAATTACCCTTACACCTTACTCTTCATTCCAAGCCAAAAGAACTCCCATTTCAGATGTCAATAGCTAAATTGGATGAATTATTTAATATGAAATGGTGAGTAAAATAGTGAGCTTTGGGAAGCTCAGTAATATAGAACTACAAAGTGATTCTGAAAGACATGCAGATAAATGGAAAAAAATAAATTTTCCTTATTGATTCAGACGTCTACAAGTTTTTGGGACGAGCTGAGGTTCCACTGATATTTCTTCGAGTAAAAGACATGAAGATTTCAGTTCAGAGGAAACATTCAGAGGACCAAGTTCACAAGATCGTAATAGGATGTCTAGTGTGTTCCCACAAAACAAAGAAAATGTATACAGATAATTTAAAAACATTAGTAGTTTAAAACATATTTTAAAACTACAATAATATCCTCCAATCAAACACCGATATACAGTTCCCTAGAAATGTATGTAGAAGGACTTACCCTATATCCATTAGGTATAAGAGCCAACCTAAGGGGAGCATATTGGGGCCTGAGAGCCTACCCATGAAATTTTCTCGGGGCCTCGAAGCCTACCCAATGGTCGCCTTAGGTCCGTAAAGAATTACCAGTTGATCGATGCTAACCTATATAAGGAATTACAAGTCGATCGGTGCTGAACCTATATAAGAAATTACCAACTTGATCAGAGATGAACCTCCATACTCTAGAATCCTACCCATAGTATCCAGTAGAAATCAAATTCAGCAGTAACTTTAATATCAAAATCATGATCCAGTAAAATATCGTAAGAGTGACCATGAAGTTATTTATATCACATAATTTCCCTCCACCCATACACCATATACAGTCCCATGATTTACCCAAGGGAGTTCCTTGGCGCCTTAAAGCCTACCCAAGGTCTCCTTAGGTCCGTAAGGAATTACCAGCTTGATCCGAGCTGAACCTCTATACTCTAGCTTACCTAGATAATGTCCCAATAAAATAGTTCAAGTAGTAACCAGTAGATCCCGTGATCCATAAATCAAGAACGATTACATTTTCTATTGAAAAGAGGAAATCAGAGAACACATATCATGTAACGATAGTTCATTAACAGAAAATCAAAATATGAGTAAATCCATAATTAAAAAAAATCACGTTTTCGAACAGGTAAAACAATTACATGTCACATAGGGAAAACACTAGAGGATCCAATTATTAGGGAACCATGAAACTTTTAATAGGATTTCAGAATCAATATCTCTATATAAAAAAGGGTTTGATAGCTAATAGATTAATTAGTCATTCTGTAAGTGATTTATCAATATCATATAGTATTCGGATATTTTTCGGAGGCACTAAGAAATCAATAAGGTATTCAGAATCTTTTGCATCAGAGTTACTTGAGATTTCATGTATGACAGGGGTGATTTCATTATTTAGGAAATTAGGGTCATTTTGTACATTGGTTCTTGGAGAATTCTTAGTAATATAATCTAATAAGATTAAAATGATGATTCATGGTATTTAAGATTCATGTCAATATATCAGGATATCGAGTCAACTCGAACTGAATAAATCCCAGCACTGTGATACCTGGCAACCAGTCAAATCGATGCGCTTCAAGGATATTCAGACTTTAATACTGACAACACTACTCAAACTGATCATCTTCAGAATCACTGTTGAATGGATCTTAGGGAGACGAACATGTATTCCAATGGTATTTGTTTTCTTTTTGTATTGCAACGGTATCAAGAAATGTCGATGTGATTGAATCGTGGTTCAAAACCCTTATAGACTGTACAACATGTAAGTTCATTAGCGTTTCCATACTTATCCAAGTTATTCGCTTAATTCTAGGTCATTAAGGGTACTTAGGTCAATTAGTATTCAAGTTTATCTCAGTCAGTTTGGAGTTTCCAGAGTAATTCAGTCATTTCCATAATTCAGATACGTATAATACTTTCATTCAGTTCAACTTTGTCATGTAATATAGTCATTGCGAGAAATTCAGACGTGCAAAGTGCCTTTGGTAATTTATTGTCTGGGTGTTCGCTCAGGAAATAGAAATTATAGGTCATTTTGGTATTCGAGGTTGATTTATACATTTCAGAGCTTGAGGGTATTTAGTCATTCCAGGGATTGGAGGTACTTTGGGTTATTTTACACTTAAAGGGCGTTTTGGTCATTTATCTTAATGCAATCTTTCCATTTAATTCAATTTTCTGAACAATTCAAAACATAAATAATGCTCCCGATGTTTTAGTCTTTAGATGTTTGTTGTATATCAATATTTCTAGGTCTTTTACCTTCTCGGATGTTAAGATCTGATTATCAGCGACTTTCTGAACATATAAGACATTTAATAGGTGAATAAATAGTTTGTCGAATTAAAAATATGAATTTTTAGGGTACTTTCACTATCAGGGTTAGTCTGATCCATTTTTACCTCATAGGATAATTTTGTAATTTCTTAACCATGTGATTTCGGTATTAAACCTTTTAACGAAAATAATTAGAATTTAAAGATTCTGAGGTTGATTGCTCTATAGGTTAACCACTGAACCTAAAATTATTTCTTATCAGTCTTCTAGTGTCCTATAGGTGTAATCTGAGTCTTATTCAGTTTAATTATTTTTCATCGTATTTGGAATGATTTTTAGAAATATATTAATTACACACATGTAACCAAACTTATTTATCTATGCATTAACCACTGCCAGCATGTTCCATAAAGCATACATAATGTAGTAATCTATTACCTCGATTTTTGTTCTCCACTGATCAAACATTTAAACTCCATTCGACCACTCTCGAACTTGAATCCAATGTCCAATAATATCTCGGGTACATATAAACAAAAATTACATCAGAAGCGGGACTTAATTGCGAAAAAAAGATCAAATCGGAAGGTAAAATATTGAAAAATAGCTTATCGGGTTTGAATTTGGGGAAACGGACTTCAGATTCATACTCAGGACGTCGAAAAGCATAAAATATGTCTTTTCAAAAATTTTAACTTTTTGGGTCAAAGTTAACGATCAACTCTAGTCAAAGTCAACGATCAGTCAAAGTCAACAGGTTGATTGTTCGAATTGACTCAATGGGTTGACTCACGAGTTGACTCCACTGACTCGGTTAACTCGGTCTAGTTAACTCAGTTTTTCAAAAGTCTCAATTTTGAAGGAAGCCCCACGCGCAGTGGAGGCGTGTAGCGGTGCGTGTGACGGGCGACGAGGACAGGGTGACGGCCAATTAATTGTAACACCATCAAATGCCAAAAAAACTCAGATTAACCCAATAATCCAACTAGAACATTGATAAAAAAAAATTAAAGAAAAAGAAACCAAGCTTACCCAATGGTGGGCAACGAAAAACTGGCTACGAAGCGACAATTTCAGTTGGGTTTTGGTTGGAACGGAGTAGGAAAACAGTTGGCAGTGGCGGTGTGATGAACAGATCACCCAATCTGTCGAAAAATTTAAATTCAGCGGCGAGTTTAGAGTTTCCTAATGAATCTTTCGAGGGCTCTCCACAAGAGACAACAACGAAGCTCTAAGATCGACCACCAAGGTTTTGATCGGATGATCAAGGTGCTTTCAGTGGACGGAGCGATGTCGAACAGGGCTATCGGTGGTAAAGACGGGTGGAGGAGGCGTCAAACATATTTCCTCTTATATGCGATGAATGGATGGCTTCTCGGGAAAATGATAGTCGGGTTGAGGTCGCACGGTGATGTTAAAGTTGTTGGTGTGGGCGGTGTAAGCCATCGCTGGCCGGAGATTGGTGAACGACAGTGAGAGGCGACAGTGGAGGCTTGAGGCATTTAGGGATTTAGGGTTTAATTTGAGGGGTTTAGGGTTTATAAATCAAACCTTAACCAATTAAATAATAAATTATATATTTTCTTAGAATGTCATAACTAGTGACCTGCTTAAACGGTAAGGTGATGGTCAACCAAACTAATGAATAGGGGTTCAAAACCCCTCAACCACAACTCATTTTATTTTTTTGTGTCAGGTAGGTTATGGGCAAATCACAGGGTTAGTCTCTGAACTTCTTATATATATTTGAACTTGATCTAGAAATCTTTAGAATTATTCATTTTGGTCCTTTAAAATTTTGCCTCAACTTCGTGGTGTGACAAGTTTTATGCTTTTTATTGTGGGATTTAAATGTATGATCTACTTTTACTTTTATCTCTATGTATATACTCTTATTTCATGCTTACGTCTATGTACCTAATGAAATATAATAAAGTAAATGTATATTACTGAATTTTGTAAGCTCAATGTTTAAATGATTTTTCTATGTAGGTGTAGCGTTTAAATGATTTTTCTAAGTTATAAGTTTCGTGGTTCACGATTAAACAACAATATTATTAGAGAAATCTTAATAAAATCACTCAAATATAATAAATGATTATTTAAATGGGTAGGTAAAGACTGAAATTTATCTTAGTCAAGTTTATAATTGTTTATTTATGTATTTGATTTTTTTGAACAATTTATGTATTTGATTTTTAAAATAAAGAAACTTCGGTTTTTTGTATAAATTATTTAAAATTGTTAATTATAGTCTATATTGATTAAATTTTTTAAACTAATTTTGGTGATCGAGTGTGACACTCGCAAATTTGTCAGAGTCTTAATTAGGCTTTAAGGTGATATAAACTAATATATGATACTACCTCCGTCCCATAAAAATGATCTCTTATTATTTTTTAAAAAATCAAAATTTTTAAACATTGACCATGATTATTTTAAATATTTTAGACAATTAAATTTTATAAAATATATATTTAAAAACTAATTCATTGAAATTTTTTAAAATATAAATTTTCATATTTTTATCGACAATTATTTTAAATAATAATTAGTTAAAGTTATATGAACAAATTTAATGGGACAGATGGAGTAATTAAAATACCATGGTACCTCAATCTTGATTCGATATGCTTCTATCGAATCATACAATCTAAAAAAAATTAACGTTTCTCTAAATTTGTGTAATTATCCATATTTTTAAATCATAATTCGATTTTGAGACATAACAATGGCAAGAAAATCACATATTTAATGTCAATTTAAATATTCCTTTTTAATTTTTTCCATATCTAATATAATCACCTATCTATGATATGTATTGATAGGATTGATTTAAACCATTGGATGTAAAAAGAGTTTTTATAACCATTTTTTTAAACAAAAGTATTAAAAAAACAATTATAACTTTATTTGTAAAATTGGGATTTTGAATTATTTTGAATTGGAGTCGCCATTAACATTTGGGTTAGGTAAATCAAATACCTAAAAACGTCTTTTAAAACAATTTAAAAAAATTATTTTTAAGACAAAAATTAGTATGTGTTTACAAAAAACTCGAATTAACGGATCTAGGAGTAGGTTACGCGTGAGGAATGATAAACACCCCCACAACACCCAAAATTAGTACTTAACCACTTATATATTATCCTAAATGGTGGAAATTATAAATTCGAATATAAAAATTAAATTACGATCCATTTATTGAATATTGATGAATTTGTTTCAAAAGAATTACTAGAGAAAATTCTTTAATTTTGGATAAGTAATATCGGGATTCACACATCCTCCGACGGGAAGGCTATCCCATCTATTTCTCATCTTATAAAAGAATATTCCCTGCTCATTGTGTTCAAAGATAGCAAATCAAACGAAAATTATTGGTAATTTCATAAACAACATGACATACCATTTTAAGAAACATACATTGCCATTAAACTAAAATAAGAATGAATTGATTATTATTATAAAAATAAATTTGATCAATTTCAAGTTCACCTATCGTTCGAATTTCGTCTTGAATCGCACTACTTCTTTAAAGTTTGTGCTTTTCACGCCCATTCTATGATGGATGTTCTAAAAAATGTTTGAGTAAGCTACTAAAAATATTGAATATAAGGGCTACACGTAATATTAATAAGATAACAATCCATAAATCAAATTAAAACAAATAAAATAGAATAAAAACATAAAGGTGAACAATATATAAACATACAAGGTTAAGAAGCATTGAATGAATATATATAAACATACAACATGATAATGTAACATACATGAATAAACACAAAACATTTCATATTACAAGAATTACAAATATCTAAAGGAATAAAATAATATTATATTTTAATTAAATAGTTTTGAATAAGTAAAGATTAAAATAAAACCAAATGACAAATGACTAAACAATCATGATAAAGTTTAATTACACAATGAATCCACGAAATCTCATGTCAATAAGCAAGAGCAGTGACTAAAATAAATTCCTAGAAAAATTAACGGGTCCTAAATGAGAATAAAACATGCAATTTAACATATGAGAAAAATGATTAAAATGAACTCTGGTAACAAATATCAACTAAAATCAAAGATTAAACCAATGTACACATTAAGCAGCAAATATGGACTAACATGCATTAAATAAAAAATGAATAAACATAAAAGTTATTTACCCCAAGATATATAATAAACAAGCAGTGACCAACATATAAGTATAAAAAAATTCGGAGTTTAAAGTAAAGCATACAAAAGTTCCATTTAATGACTAAAATGTAAGATTACAAAGGACGAAGGTCCCTAAATGGGATTAACCCAAGCGCTAAACACACTCTTTCTCCCCAGAAACGACGTCATTTTGCATCACATATATATCAAATTCCACGGCCGAACTGGCCCCTAACCCCATTTGTTTCATTTCTTTCAAACCCCTAAAATAATAACCTTAGAGCCTTCCCATTTTCTCTTCTTTTATTATTCCTTTCCCCGCCGCCGACGAAGACTACCTAGACCTCGGTCACCGTGAACCGGTGACCATGGGTATGGGATACTCAAAATAACCCCTCCCAAAGCTAAACCTCTTATAAATAAGTCCCTAAAAATAAATATTCCCAAACCCCATGACCGAAATCAAACCCAAACTCCCAAAGATACATAATTTACCTTCAATGGTGTAGTAATATCGCTCCGGTGAAGCAACGATGGTCGAACCTTCCTAAAAGGTAGGTTATTTTTTCGAATGTTTTTCCTTTTTTGTTTGTTTTTCTTCTTTTTGCTCGAAAATCCTTATTTTTTTTGGTTTTCAATTTTTTTGTTCTAGTTTGTTTGAATCCTCCTCTGCTGATTATGGTTGTTGCATGCCTAATGTATGGTGATATTTGGGGTGAAAATCATCACCTCTAAATGGTAGGGGAATCATTTTCCTAATCTCTATCCCAAATTTAACAGGATTTAGGTGATTTTTAATGGGTTTTTAGATTAGGGTTAGATATTTTGACTGATGTGGTTGATTTGGTTATTGTTTGGCCTGACTCGATGATGACGGTGACTTCAAGACACGACGGTGACGGCTCAAGCGACAGAAAAGTCAAAAATTCAGCGCGTACATCACACGCGCTAGATCGGATGGTCAAACTTCTTATCGGCGATGAGTGGTAACAAGTTAGGAGCTAGGGTTTTGAAACCCTAGTTGAATGGGTCGAGTCGGCTGTAACCGGGTCTAAACTGGGTGATCCATTGTAGTGTATTGGTTTCCCAGTGGGCTTGTAAGCCTTAGTTTTTGGGCCATTAGTTGGGTCCTGGCCTGTTTGTAATTTGAGCTTTTAATCTTGTAATATTGGGTCTGACTTTGGATTATATTTGAGCCTTTTGTTGTGACCTGAAAATAATAAAAATAATTTTAGTAATAATAATAATAATTAAGAATTAAAACCCGGACAAAAGCGGGTGTCTACAGCTGCCCCTCTTTGCAAATTCTTGTGTTAACAAGAATAGGGAAAAAACGACAAGACAATGAATTTTTGTCTGATTATCTCTTTTTCTTTTGAAACTTGATATTAAATACGACACTGCTCATTCATGTTGAAGAGATCTGGCCGCTTTTAGGTAAATTATTTGCTGAAGATGGTGTTGTTCCTTTTTTGTTGAGGAAATCGGGTCAATTTGGATAATTTAAAGACAACGTCCTTCGTGTTGAGGAAGTTTGGTTATCTGAGGATGAAATTGCTCTTTTGCATTCAGGAGATCTGATCAGTGGACGACATTGTTCCTTCGTGTTGAGGACGTCTAGTTGTATTTGGAGATAATTTGGACGTAACACGATTCCTTCGCGTTGAGGAAGTCTGATTGTCTGAGGATGACACTTCTCCTTCGCGTTGAGGATATTTGGTTGGTAGACAACATTGTTCCTTCTTGTTGAGGACGTCTAGTCTTATTTCAATAATTTGGAGAAAAATAGTCCATTCACATTAAGGAAATCTGATTACCTGAGGATGACACTTCTCCTTCACGTTGCGGAGATATGGTCAGCGGACGAGATTGTTCCTTCGTGTTGAGGACGTTTAGTTGTTTTTGGAGATAGTTTGGAGACAACACGGTTCCTTCGCATTGAGGAACTATGATTGTCTAAGGATGACACTAGTCATTTGCATTGAGGAGGTCTAGTTGGTAGATGACATTGTTCCTTCGTATTGAGGACATATAGTCGTATTTTGATAATTTGGAGACAACACGGTTCCTTTGTATTGAGGAAGTCTGATTGTTTGAGGATGACACTTCTCCTTCGTGTTGAGGAGATCTGGTCGGTGGACGACATTGTTCCTTCGTGTTGATGACGTCTAGTCATTTTTAGATAATTTGGAGACAACACGGTTCCTTCGTGTTAAGGAAGTATGATTGTATGAGGATGACACTGCTTCTTCGCGTTGAGGAGGTATGGTTGTATTTTGATAATTTAATTCGATATGATTCCTTCTTGGTGAGGAGAACTAGTTGTTCTTGAAGGATTGTGAATCTAAAGACAATGTTGTTCCTTCTTGCTGAGGAAGTCTAATTGTCTAAAGATAGTTTGTCTTTGAAAACGACATTTCTCCTTCGTGTTGAGAAGGCCTAGTCATAGTTTCCATTGATTGACATGAAATTAAATCTTCTTTTCCAACATGGAGAAGTCTTTACTAACTATGAATTCCTTTCAAATATTTGAATGAAAATAAATGAGTGGAAAGAAATTTGTTTCAGGAGAAGCTATCTCAGATGAGATAAATTTTTTTTGATTGAAACATTTTCAAAATTTGTGTTTCAAAGGAAAATTATCTCAAGCGAGACGAAACTTTTTTTAGGAAAACAATCTCAAGTGAGATCAATTTTGTTTCAATTGAAACAACTTCAAAATTTGTGTTTTGAAGGAAAACTGTCTCAAGCGAGATGAAATTTGTAAAAAATCTCAAGTGAGATCAATTTTGTTGCAGGTGTAAAAATTTCAAAATTTATGGAAAACCGTCTCAAGTGAGATGAAATTTGTTTTGTGGAAACAATCTCAAGTGAGATCAATGTTGTTTCAAGTGAAACAATTTCAAAATTTGTGTTTTGAGGGAGAACTGTCTCAAGCGAGATGAATTTTTTTTAGAGAAAACAATCTCAAGTAAGATCAATTTTGTTTCAAGTGAAATAAATTCAAAATTTACATCTCAAGGGAAAACTATCTCAAGCGAGACGAATTTTGTTTATAGGAAAATAATCTCAAAGGTTTATGTTTCAAGAGAAATTGTCTCAAGTGGGACAAAATTTATTTCAAGAGAAATTGTCTCAAGGGAGATAATTTCTTTCAAGAAAAATTATCTCAAGGGAGACAAAATTTGTTTCAAAAGAAATGTATCAATGGAGACAAGCAGTTTTCTCCTTAATGTAGGGGAGATCTAATTGCCTTTAGAAGGTCTGATCATTCACTTCAGGATGTCAAATCTGTGAACGACGTTATTCCTTCATGTTGAGAACGCCTAGTCATCACCAAACTTTTCTTTCCTGAAAGATCTATAAAATGACGCATTTATGAATGACTATCTTGGATGTTTTTATGGATGTCAAGATAAAGTTTATTTCGTTATTTGATTTGATTTTTATTTTGATAAAAATGACATTTTGAAGTTGTCTTCATGAGAGGATAAATGATTTTGAGAAGGGAAAATTAGATGATGTCCTGGTGATAGGAGAAAAATGTCTTTTAAGAAAAATGAAATAATCTTAAGAAAGACTAGATTGATGTTTTTTATACGAACAATCTTAAGAAAGACGAAATTAGTTTCTAAAATAGATTATGAAGGCATCCTTATGAGAGAGGAAACAAAGTTTTATTTCATGCGATGATGAATGTATAATGCAAAGGTGCAAATTCATGCGACGTGTATGTTTATGTTGATGCATGTTTTCTTAATCCGTGATGGGAATGGTTGCATGAGACGTCTCCATTCTATCCTTGATTCGGTTGTCTTCATTCTTTGTTTGCACCAGCGTGCATCTTTTCAATTCTTGACTCGTTTCCATTTCTTCTTACCCCATAAAATTTTTTCCCTTAATAAGATTGGTTTTCTCTGCCTGAACTTGTGTAGAAATCCAATAGAGCTTTCATCTATGAAAAGAGGATCCATCATTTCAAGCTTTGGAGACTGTGCATGTGTTGCTGCTCTGTGGCGGGAAATCAAAGGCCACTGCCTGGAGCTGACCATTACAGTGCTTGATGGAATTTCAGACTCTCTCGGAGAACCATGAGACACATCTATGCCAAGGATGATAGTTAAAACCTTATAAAAAAAATTGGAATTGAAGGCTCAATTGCTAACATCAAATTCAATCCTCCAAGTTTTGAATTAATTTTTAGAAGCAAATTCATAAAGTACTGATCATTGACCCTGTTTGGAGCCATACACTTGAGAGCTTATGCCAAACTCGACAAGATTCATAAGGATCATAATTCTTCTTATCAGCTAAAACACAAAGGAGGAACTGTGGAGCTCCAAGAAGTTTAGATTGGATGTCCTCAGACATTTTATCCACTATAACAATAGGAGAACATCGTCTATTCTGATTTAACTCTTGAAACACATCAAATGGAGGGTCTATCCTAATTCCTTTCATGTCTCCACATCTAATCAGATCTCGAACAAGGATATTTGTATCACGTCGTGCCAATAAGTTAACAACAACCCGTTATTCAATCTTAGTTGGCTCAATTAGTTTCTTGTTGTTAAAATTCCATCGCCCATTATGTGGAGAGAAATCTTCACCATTCCTCACTTTTAACCTCGGGGATTGTAGAAGACAACCTTCATCTTGGGTGAAATTAGGATTTATGGAAATACCACATGATCATAACATTGGTTCAGTGCCATAGTTACTGGTTCATAAAACATTCGGCAACTTATTCATCATTCCCAACGGCTTCTTACTAGATTTTTCAACCAGGGAAGCTTTTTGCATGGTGTTAAGAGCTTTTGTATAGCGTTGTAAGGACACCAAAGAGCAAAACTCAGTGGGAATATAAGTGGGACACTTTGGCTTGCCAACATTAATGCATGAAAATCACCAGAATAATGCAATATATATTGTGATAATGGAAAAGATCGTTTTTTGGTAGAGGATGCTTCTTCGGTGGTGGAAGCTCAAGTCGTAGAAGACTCTAGATGTTTGCATCCTCCGTAGCCTCTCTCAGTTCCCCTTAGTTATTTTGGAGTGTTTTGGATTTTACTTTATCTCGACTCTCAAATTCTTTCAAGTGAATTTCTAATTTAAATGCATATTTTATTAAACTCATTTCGAAAAATAAGAATCCTTTAGAGGTTTATAACTATAGACCAATTAGTTTCATTGGTTCGATTTATAAAATTGTTGTGAAAGTTTTGTCAAGAATACTGAAGGATGTTTTGGAAAAGGTTATAAGTGACACCTAGTCTACCTTTATGAAAGGGTGGTTGCTAATGAGGTAATCCATTCAATGGCAAATGTGGATAATGATGAAGGGGGCGTGGTGCTTAAACTTTATTTTTTTTCAAGGCTTATGATTGTGTCAGGTGGGAGTTCTTGATTATGGTGCGTGAAAAAATGGGGTTCAGTTAAATTTAGAGGTCGTGGATATGGGAGTGCATATTGCATGTGAGAGTATCTATGCTTGTTAACATATCACCAATGAAACAATTTCGTATGCGAAGAGGCTCCGTCAAGGGGATCCCCTATCTCCATTTCTGTTTATGGAAGCCTTGCATTTGTTAATCGTCCAAGAAGAAAAAGGAGTCATTGAAGGAATTGACAATGTCATTCCTAATCAGATTTTTTCACATCTTCAATTTTCATATGATACAATTATTTTTGTTAAACTAGAGGAAGAGTACATTTGCAACATGAAACGGATGTTGGGATATTCTTAAGACCTACTTATCGAAAAAAATATGTATTTGTTGTGTTCAGTTCCTTCTTCAGATGTTTCTTTCATTGTTTCTAGTTTGTCCAAGGATAGGAGAGGTGGCTGTGGTGGTGTTCTTAAGTCAAGTTTTTGGAACTAAGAGCAATTTTCTCAAGGCCTGTTCAAGAGTCTTCGACAGATTTTGCTAAAGTTATAGAGATCAAGCTAGCGCTGGTTGAGTTTGATGAGGCTAGATGGGTTGGTCAGTTACTATTGATTGTAGAATCTTCCTCTTCAATTGTTTTAAATTGGATCGGTAATTCCTCCTTCATTCTTTGAAGTGGTGGTCGGTGTTCTATGATATTGATGTTCGGGTTAATCAGATTAAAGAAGTGAAATTCAAGCTTGTTATTGATTTTGAAAGTTCAATAACGAGTTGTGAAAAACATAGAAATTGTCAAATAAATACTCTAATCTCAGATAAATAATAAAGGTACTACATGTTAGGACCGTCGACGCACCCCATGGCGCAACGGAAACAAAAAACTAGACGGTCTCACCAGCGATCCAAGTACGCAAAATCGAAATCAGGAAGAAATGATGCGAATACTTACAATTGGTTCCTTGAAAAACAACAAAGATAGCAGTGCCTAATGGTGATCACGAACGGTTTGAATCGTAAGCCTTCACGAAAACACATCTCGACCTCTACTTAGTTCACCCAATTGAGAGCAAAATTTACTTTTCCCAAAAACAGTTTTGAGAAAAACGGCTGAAGAACATGGCTGCTAGACCTTACCTCACTTTAAATATATCAATTACCCTAACATATTAGGGATTTTTGGTTATTCCGAATTAATAAAAAATATGATTTAATTAATTCAAATTAAATATACATTAAAGACTTATAATCTGAATTACAATCTTTAATGTTTGTTTAAACTCTTATTAAATTATTTCGAATTAAATATCGATTAAAAGAGTTGTAATCAAAATTACATTCTTTTAATGTTTATTTACTATATTCAGGATAATTAAAATCATATTTATATCAAATATACATATATTAACTCTAGATATATTTTAGTAACATACAACAAATTGTACATCTTTGCTCATTTCAACCTAGGGTGTGACCCTGTAGGTTCTTGTAACGTTTGTAGTAATTATTAGAACAATTCTAATATTACATACAATGAGTGACATCTAGCAATATATCATTGTCACCTAAGTTACAAGGAATTATGATTTGACATATCATCTTCATGATTAACTCTTTTATGTATTACATCCTTTTGTCCTTTATATCTAGAATAGGCACAAGTCTTATAATAGTCACACTTGTATAGTACATCTATTCTTTCTTGATATCTAGAGTAGACTATAATTAACGAATAATTTTTGATATTACATATAAACTTATTCGAGCATGGCCATGCTTTTCTATTCTCACTCAATCAAGTGGCCTGTGATATATTTCCTATTATGTAGGAAGGACATATCCTATCTTAATTATACACACCCCACTACATATATCGAGATATATTCAATAACAATCATTATAGTGCAACGAGTTAATAGAGCATGTTTAACTGTATCAAAACATAGAACAATATATGTTGGGATAACATTGATGTCAAGTCTGAGGATCATTAATATAGTTCTCACCATGAGCAATGTTATGATCGTTATATAATAATCCAAGACATATGTTCATGGTGGGTCAAACTAATACATTATTCTCTAACAATATAATCATGTATCAATTCTGACATCTTTATGTTAATGACAACTCGTTGTCATTAATCAATAACATGTTAGTCTTAAGCGTATTATTATTGTCCATGCCCATAATAATACTTGACTATGGATCCTTTTAATAATAATAATGTTATTATATGAACTTTATTATCTTTCAGTTTATGTTAAACACATACATATAACTGAAAATAATAGTGGCAATGCCTTTATTCAATAAAATTTGTAAATAAA
Organism: Hibiscus syriacus; assembly: GCF_006381635.1. Lineage (NCBI taxonomy): Eukaryota > Viridiplantae > Streptophyta > Magnoliopsida > Malvales > Malvaceae > Hibiscus > Hibiscus syriacus. The sequence goes on from NW_024062608.1 coordinate 4,905,551, forward strand.
TGTATTATTACAATCATCATAAGATTGATCTTTGGGCATACTCTAACAATCTCCCACTAGCACTGAGAAGAATCACTCATCTAATACCGAGTGACTCAGTGTGACAATCATGCTTCTGCTGTGTAAGAGGCTTCGTCAATGGATCAACACTGTTGTCATACATGTGTACTATGCATATTTCCACATCTCTTCAATCTATGATCTCTCAAATGAGATGAAAGCACCTAAAAATATGTTTGGATCATTGATGAGATTTGGGTTCCTTTGCTTGTGCAATGGCTCCATTATTGTCACAATGGAGTTTTACAACATCTGATATGCTGGTAACAACCCCCAGTTCCGATATAAACTTCTTGATCCAAACAACGTCTTTTGCTACTTCATTAGTTGCAATGTATTCAACCTCTATTGTAGAATCAGCTATTGTGTCTTGCTTCAAACTTTTCCAGCTCACAACACATCCATTACGTCAAAACACAAAACCCAATTGTGATCGTGAGTCATCCTTGTCAGTTTGGAAGCTGGCATCAATATAACCTTTTACACTAAGCTCTTCCTCCTCTCCATAGACAAGAAATTTATCCTTAGTTCTTCTTAAGTACTTAAGGATATTTTTAACCGCAACCCAGTGATTTTCACCAGGTTTGCTTAATATCGACTCATTATGCTTAAAGCATATGATACATCTGGTCGAGTATATATCATGGCATACATGATAGAACCAATAGTCGAAGCATATGGAATTGTATTCATCCGTTCTCTTTCTTGTGGAGTTGAAGGACACATTTCCTTCGAAAGATAAATTACATGTCTCATAGGCAAAAATCCTTTCTTGGATTCTTCCATACTGAACATTTTCAGTATTTTGTCTATATATGTACTTTGACTCAGACCAAGAAGTCATCTTGATCTATCTCTATAGATCTTAACTCCTAAGATATAAGCTGCCTCACCCAAATCTTTCATAGAAAAACAACTACCTAACCAAGTCTTAACAGACTGTAAAGTAGGTATATCATTTCCTATGATGAGTATGTCATCTACATACAAGATTATAAAATAAACAATTCTCCAACTAGCCTTCTTATAAACACAAGGCTCATCTTCATTTTTTATAAAACCAAATTCTTTGATTGCATTATTAAAACAAAGATTCCAGATTCGAAAAGCTTGCTTTAGTCCATAAATAGACCTATGTAGCTTACAAACCTTTCTAGCATTTCCTGGAGCGACAAAACCTTCTGGTTGTGTCATATACACATCCTCTTCAAGTTTTCGATTAAGGAAAATAGTTTTGATGTCCATTTGTCAGATTTCATAACCATGAAATGCAACTATTGCGAGCAAGATCCGGATGGACTTAAACATAGCTACAGGGGAGAATATTTCGTCATAGTCTACACCATGAACTTGTCAAAAACCTTTAGCGACTAATCGCCCCTTGTATGTTTGTACATTACCATCCATGTCGATTTTCTTCTTGAAAACCCATTTACAACCTATAGGTTTGACCCCTTCAGGTGGTTCAACCAAAGTCCACACTTGGTTTACTAACATGGAATCCATCTCAGATCTCATGGCTTCAAGAAATTTCTCAGAGTCTAAGCTAGACACTACCTCTATATAAGTTATAGGCTTATCTTGATCCATAAGAAGAACATTTCCATGTGTGGTAACGAGAAATCCAAATCTCTCAGGTGCATGGCGTTCTCTTGTAGATCTGCGCAATGGTTGTGTTTTTAAATCTGTTGAATGTTCCTCAAAAACTTGTGAAACATGTTCAACTTCAGGTTCACTAATCTATTGTTCTTGAACTTCTCCAAGTTCAATATTTCTACCATTCCCTTTCTTTGAGAGAAATTCTCTTTCTAGAAAAACTCTCGTTCGAGAAACAAATATATTGTTCTCGTTAGGGTTGAAAAAATAGTATCCCTTAGTTTCTTTAGGATATCTAACAAATATACACTTATAAGATTTAGGTTCGAGCTTTATAGAGATCTAATGTTTTATATAAGCTTCACAACCCTAAATCTTTATAAAAAGACATACTAGGATGTTTCCCAGTCTATATCTCATATGATGTCTTTTGAACCGATTTAGATGGAACATGATTTAGTGTGAAAGTGGATGTTTCAAGTGCATGTTCCAAAAAGAAGTCAAAAGATCAATATGACTCATCATCGATCGAACAATGTCTAACAATGTTCGATTCCTTCTTTTAGAAACTACATTCCATTGTGGTGTACCAGGTGGTGTAAGCTTGGAAATAATCCCATATTCTTTTAGGGGTTCATCAAACTCCATGCTTAAGTATTCTCCACCTATATCTGATTGAAGTGCCTTAATATTCTTGCCTGGTTGATTATGTACTTCGTTTTTAAATTCCCTAAACTTTTCAAGGGCTTCAGATTTATGGCACATAAGATAAATATACTTATACCGACTGAAGTCATCGGTGAAAGTAATGAAGTAATAGAATCCACCTCTGGCTTTTGTATTAATTGGTCCACATACATCACTATGTATTAACCCCAATAAATCACTTGCTCGCTCACCTGTACTATTAAAAGGTGCTTTAGTCATTTTTCCCAACAAGTAAGATTCACATGCATCATATTGTTCGAAAATAGATGAATCTAAGAATCCATCTTTATGGAGTTTTGATATGCGTTTCTCACTTATATGGCCTAAACGATAATGCCAAAGATAAGTTTGATTCGAGTCATTTGTTTTTGATCTTTTAGTATTTATGTTATAAATGGTGTTTTCTTGATCCAAAATATAGAGACCATTAACCAATTGTGTCGAACTATAAAAAACATTATCGAGATAAAAGAACAATAATTATTCTTAATAATAATCTCAGAACCAATCTTGTCCAAATAAGAAATAGAAATAATGTTCTTAGTCAAACTAGGCACAAAATAACAATCCTCTAAATTTAAATCAAGTCCACTAGGTAAACATAAAACATATGTACCTATAGCTAATGCAGTAATTCTTACTCCATTTCTCACTCGTAGGTCTACGTCTCCTTTAGCGAGATTCCTTCTATTTTGCAGTCCCTGTACAAAAGTACAAATATGAGAACCACAACTGGTATCTAATACCCAAGAAGTAGATGTTGACAAATTAACATCAATAACATAAATACCTGAAACAAACATTTCGTTTGATTTTGCCTTCTTGACCTCTTCAAGGTAAACATGGCAGTTTCCCTTCTAGTGTCCAATCTTATCACAAGGAAACATTTTCCTTCCTTGCTAACTCCCCCTTTAGGTTTCAATACATTTTTTCCTTTCAGTTTGGCCTTACCATTGCCCTTAGACTTTTCTGCTACCTTTTTCTTTCCATTTCCTTTGTCCTTGTGGACCATCAGAATGGGCTTAGGTCCAACCTTTTTCATGTTACTTTCAACAGTTCATAACATGCCAAGTAACTGTGGCAAAGTCTTGTTAATTTTATTCATGTTGAAATTAAGGACAATTTGGCTAAAGCTATCTGGCAACGATTGCAGGATAACATCAGTAGCCAATTCATCTTTGAGAGGAAATCCCAACTTTTCCAACGTTTGGATGTAGCCCATCATCTTGATGACATGAGCTTCTACAGGAGATCCCTCTGTCATTTTGCATTGAAATAGAGCTTTAGAGGTCTCATATCTCTCTTGACGTGCTTGCCCTTCATATATTTCTTTGAGATTTTGAATCATCTCATGTGAAACAATGTCCTCATGTTGCTTCTGAAGCTTAGAAGTTATGGTGGCAAGCATTAGACATCCAACATCTAACATATCATCCATCTATTTTTTGAAATTATCTTTGTCGTCTCTTGAAACATTAGTTGTCGATTCATCAAGAATAGGTTTTTCAATGACATATTCATTCATTTCCTGTTTGAGAACAATTCTCAAATTACGAAACCAGTCAAGGAAGTTTATGCCATTAAGCTTCTCTTTCTCAAGGAGTGATCGCAGTGATAAAGTGTTGTTAGCCATTAAATCTACAACAACGGAAATATTAAAGTAACTAAATTTACCGAATTAAAAATTTATAAATAGGTCTTTATTTACAAATAACTCCCACTATTTTATTCAAAATTAAAAACCCTCTCTATTTTAATTTCAGAAAAATTCAATGAAAATTTCTCTAGTGGGTGAGGATCCATAATACATCAATTTCTAAATTCAGCTTTGGCTTTTCTTTTAGGATAGTGATTATATAGGTAAGTAAAACTTTACTAGTTACATCTCATGTAACTCCTCCTTTTGGTGAACAACTTTTGTTCAAATCATCTCATGACTTATCCAAATACTTAACCTCTAGGTTTCTAATCCTATTAGAATAACCTAGCTAAGTTATTACCAATATCTCAACCGGTGAATATCACTTGCTTATTCTTCGCGTTTAACCAAGATAGTTTATGTGCCAATGCTTTGGCAAAGCCCACACAATATCGATCGAAGCTTTAACGAGGGTAAATATTGGACGGTTAAGTTAACTTAGATTATAAAGAGGGATTTGTGTTGAGTTAATCGATCCACGAATCGGCCAAGAGGGGGTGAATTGGCAATAAAAATTTCGGTGGAAGCTTTTGCAGAAAATAGAAAATAATTGCATAGCGATTTAGAGTGGTTCGACTTTCTCAACCAAAGTCTACGTCCACTACCTTAGTTATCCACACTAAGGATTTTCCACAAATTCACTAATTTATCTTTCTTTTGAGGACAAAGAGTAACCTTACAAATCCCTCAAGAATTATACCCCAAATTCTTGAAAACACTCTCTCCCAAAGAGAACAATACAAATTTCGTAAACTTACAGAAAATCCTCACAAAGCAAGATGTTTGCACAATTCTAGAATAAAGAAAGAACACTCAAGAATAATACAATTGAGCACAATAAGTGTTCTTGAAATCAAAAATGAATATTGAATGAAATAGGCTTGAAAATGCTCAAACTTGGGGTTTGATGTTTTCTCTTTGATTCTCTCTCAATTCTTGTTGATTATTGTTGATCAATGGCTCCTAAGCTTGTTTAAATACTCCTTGGATCACTTCTGAACATTGGGGGTCATTAGTGGAGTCTATAGAGCTGTTATTGTGTGAAAACAATTAATAAAACAGTTTAGGAGCGTGGGTGGTATCGATACCCCTTCATAGGGTATCTGTACCAGCAGTGTAAAATTCAAATATTTTGACCGTTAAGTGACTAGGGGTATCAGTACCATCTGGGTGGTACCGGTACTATCCAAGCATTCTGTTTTTCTCGGAGCCAAAATTTGTATGGGGGTATCGATACCATCTGGGGGGTACCGATACCATCTGGGCAATCTAGTTTTTCTTGAAGCTCTTCTATTTAAAAATTATTTTTGGCTCGATTAAGGCTCGAAATACTTTGTAATATTTGTTTTAAAAATATTTTGAGATTAAAACATAATTTTACACTTTAAGTAAGGATTGATTTTGACATTTGAAAACTTGGAGTAATTTTTTAATATTCGAATAATTGAATCAAATATACTTAGGAAATGATTTGTAAAATCTTAAAATTCATTTATACTTAATTTGTTATATCGAAACATCAAAATATTTTCAACAATCTCTCCCTTTTTGATATAACAAAACATTTGAGTAATTTTAAGATTTTCAAGAAAATCATATTTGAAATCAATTTTGTAAAATTACTTCCCCTTACTAAAACACTTCTTCCCCTTTTTGTTAAATCAAAAAGACTCTATAAACGTTGTTAAACAAGGTTTGTTTTTGAAGAAAAAAAATTAGCCAATTGATATTTAGAAATTTAAAGCTTAAACTGCTAAGAACACAATCAAGAGAAATGTTAGCCATTAGTTTCATAAAACAATATTCATAAATAATGTGCAATGGTAAATTGGTCATATTAATCTAAAATATAGATAATGCAAAAATTAATAAACATGAAGCTCAAAATGAAAATTCAAACCAAACCAAATATATATTTATATAAGCAAGTAAGTTCAGATATCCAAAGCATCCAACACCATCCATAACAAACAAATTTAAACATAACAATCCAAAAACATATCAATCCAACAACATCAAAGTGTTTTATTAATCCAAAACATAAGACCTAAGTTCAATCCAAACAAAAAAGAGAAGAGCAAGACAAGGTCAAGCATCCGTATGAGGATTGGGAGGAGATAGATGTGCCCATATATTAGCCATATCTCGTGTATGCGTTTCGAGTCTATCGTCCACAACATTGGATCAATTATTCATTGCTTCGCGGGTAGCTTGAATCTCTCATTGATTCTCCAAATATTGAGCCCCCATAGCAGTGAATTGAGACTCCAATGATGCAAACCTCATATCCAATGTCTCCATGAATGAGCTAAAGTATCGAGACAATGAACTGTCTTGCTATATCGGCTCGTTCTCGGGTGCTTCATCATCAATATCTTGCATGAGTTGTTGAAGCTCAAGATCATCATCTGCCGATGCCAGAGGAGGTGAAGCTCGTGAAGTACTAGCTACTGGTGTTTGCTCAGAGGTTCGAACCCATTGGTTAGTTTTCGTATCTTTTTTCCATCCCGATTTCTTTAAAGAAGTCAAGTTAATTTGGTTTTTGAGAGGGAATGCTACATCAAGATGTACTCTAAGCTCGTCTTTGGTAAACAAGTTACTTAGAAGACAACCGTAAACAAGAGTTTCACAAAGCTTTTTATTAGGAACAAGGTTTACGGTTTCAACGAGTTCGACAAATATAATCTGAGGTCGGTTAATTTTCCTATTATTTTGGATACAATGTATCCACTAAAGGTCTAAGGCTCGAAAAGTGGAGTATTTGCCTCCAGATGGTCTAAACCACCAATAGATCATCAAATGAAGAAAACGATCTTGGTGATCTAACACACTCGCACTAGACCTAACCTTGTAAGGAGAACCTATTGTTTCCTTTTCATTATATAAGTTGTCATTATCTAATCCAAATGCGTTAGCAATGTAGATCGAGTTAATATGGATGAATCTACCTAGAAGATAGGATCGAATTCCTATTGTCTCAGTTTTAGCTCGATATTGAATACAAACGACATTTGAATAGAAAATCCGAACGAGTTGTTGGTAAACTACTGGTTCGAGATGAAAAAGTTTATCAAATTTCCAATCTTGAAGAGTAGGAAGATATCTAAAGTTTATTGCATTCATAGGAAGATATCTACAGTTTATTGCATTCATACCTCGAAGAGAAGGAATACGTTCTTCCCGAATTTTGTATGACTCAAAATACTGAGAATACCTAAAGAAGAGATTTTGTCTACGACCAGGTTCGTTAAAGCACGAATTACGAATAGTCATTTCGGGTTCATCGAGATTAGGAATTTTTTGAATAGGAGGTGAGTTTTGAGGTGGACTTGGTGGTCGGTTTGAACGACTAGACGATGTCCTAGGGCGTTTATGGGACATGATTTAAGAAATCGGAATAGGTACCTACAAATTTAAAAAATGTGTATGCAATACAATCAATTCCCAAAACTCAAATGAGTCCTCAATATTTCAAGGTTCTCTAAAATATTCCTATTGGTCAATTTTGAAAAATTAATATGTAGTTTTCAAAATACAATTAAATCAAAAACAACAATTTTAAAATCAAAACAATTTTTTCCCGAAAATTTAAAAAAAAATGATTAAACCTTGTGTTTTTTATTAAATTAGTTGTAGATTTTTGTTCTAAACCAAAATTTAAGTAATGCCTGATTACTATTTCAACCTAGAACTTATCAAAACTAGTCCTAAGTTTAAAATAATAAAATGGTGGTTTTAAAAAATTACCTTGAAAGATAAAGATTGAGTGGATTTTGATGGTTCTTGCACGAAATTAATGATGCTAGTAGGATTAGGAGTTGAAAGCTAAGTGAAATCCGACTTGAAACCGTTGTATTTTAAGCAAATATGAGAGTTGGGTTTGAGATAGAGGGACGCACAGTGAGAGAGAGATAAGGAGAGTTTTTTGGCATAAAATGGGTTTTGAGCGTTTAATAACCAGAACTCGTGAAGGGTATCGATACCCTCATGGGGGTTATCGGTACCCATTCAAAGGGGGTATCGATACCTAGCTCGCAGAAAATTAAAAAAACTGTATTTAAACACTCAAAATGCTAAATTAATTTGCTCTAATGGTATTGGCAACTCATATAACGAAAATTAACTATTTTCAATCAATCAAATTTATCTTTAATCATAATTTGAGAATATAATTAATTTTCTCTAAGAATCAAAAACTCCCCCTAACTAATAGAAAAGAATGCAATCAAAAATATTATTTTTATAAGCATTTTTCATTTCTAATTAAAAGTGCTAAACTTATTTTAAACACTAAGTGAAGATAGGTTAGTTAAACCTAATTCTCTCCTAAGTGTCCAAAATCTTTCTTTATCTAAAGGTTTTGTAAAAATATCCTCTAATTGATGCAACGTATCAACATATTCTAGAACTATATCTTCTTTAGCGACATGATCTCTAATGAAATTATGTCTAATTTTAATATGCTTAGTTCTAAAGTGTTGGATGGGATTTTTAGAGAGACAAATAGCACTAGTATTGTCACACTTGATAGATATGGTACCTACTTCAATTCTATAATCTAAAAGTTGTTGTTTCATCCATAAAACTTGTGCACAACAACCCGCTGAAATGTATTCCGCTTCAGTGGTAGATGATGCAACACAATTTTGTTTCTTTGAAAACCATGAAATCAGTATATTTCCTAGGAATTGGCAAGTATCGGAGGTAGTTTTCCTATCTATTTTGCATCCTCCATAATCCGCATCAGAGAAGGCATGCAAGCTAAAGCTAGAGTCTCTAAGATACCAAAGACCTAAACTAGGAGTGTCCTTAAGGTATCTAAAGATTCTTTTAACAGCTAGTAAATGTGATTCCTTAGGGCATGATTGAAATCTAGCACATAAGAAAACACTAAACATAATGTCCGGTCTACTTGCGGTTAGATAAAGCAAAAAGCCAATCATTTACCTATACAATTTAACATCCACACATTTACCTCCTTCATCTTTGTCAAGCTTTGTAGAAGAACTCATTGGAGTGGCATGAGGTTTACTATTTTCCAGTCCAAATTTCTTGAGCATATCCTTGACATACTTAGCTTGATTGATGAAAATTCCATCTTTTCTTTACGTGATTTGGAGTCCCAAGAAATATGAGAGCTCCCCCATCATGCTCATCTCTAATACACTCTGCATTAGCTTAGAAAATTCTTGGCAAAGAACATCATTAGTAGAACCAAATATTATATCATTAACATAAATTTGAACTACTAATAAATCGTTACCTTTTCTCTTTACCTTTTCTCTTTAAAAATAATGTAGTGTCAACCTTCCCTTTTGAAAAACCTTTTTCGATTAAAAAATTTGACAATCTTTCATACCAAGCTCTAGGAGCTTGTTTAAAACTATAAAGTTCTTTTGTCAATTTGAAAACATTATCTGGAAATTTTGAATCTTCAAAACCAGGAGGTTGTTCCACATACACTTCTTCTTTTATAAAACCAATTAAAATGCACTTTTAACATCCATTTGATATAATTTAAATTCATTAAAACATGCAAATGCTAATAACATTCTAATTGCTTTCATCCTAGCTACGGGAGCGTATGTCTCATCAAAATCTATGCCCTCTTCTTGAGTATAGTCTTGTTCCTCACTATATTTCCACTTTCATCAAGCTTATTCCAAAATACACATCTAGTACCTATAGTAGATTTATTACTAGGCCTTTCAACTAATGTTCATACTTTACTTCTCTCAAATTGATTTAACTCTTCTTGCATAGCCATAATCCAATGTTCATCATTTAATGCTTCTTTAATATTCTTAGGCTCTATGCATAAGATAAATGCAACATAATTACATATATTTCTAAGAGAAGATAGAGTTGTTACCCCTTTGGATGGATCACCTATAATTTCAACATCCTTGACATAGTTGTACTCTCTTGGGTAATAAACTTCCCTTTTTCAATGGTTGGATTCTCGAGAACATTATGAGTTTCCTCATCTTTCACATCTTCCTTTGATGATTGTTCTCCAACGTCATGTCTAACGTTATTTACGTTTACAATACCTACATCATCATTCACACAAGAATCCTTCATCGGAAGGGGATTATCATCGAAAACAACATGTATAGACTCTTCTACCACAAAAGTTATTTTATTAAATACTCGATAAGCTTTAGAATTTAATGAATAACCCATAAAAATTCCTTCATCACTTTTAGCATCAAATTTTCCAAGATTTTCTTTATTGTTGTTTAAAACAAAACATTTACATCCAAAAGGATGAATATAACTAATGTTAGGCTTTTTATTTTTGAAAAGTTCATATGGAGTTTTCTTCAAAATTGGCCTAATCATTACTCGATTAATAACATAACAAGCGGTATTTGTGGCTTTCGCCCAAAAATATTTTGGCAAATTGTTTTCACAAAGCATGGTTCTAACCATTTTCTCCGTCTCTTGTGGATTTGAGAGCAACTCCTAGGTTCTTCTTTTTCTCCGTCTCCTTATTTGGCTCATTAATCTTTTCGAGGTCTACCTCATCTTGAAGCATCATTTCATGAGTGAGGAGTAAACCAATTAACTCTTTAAAAGTTAAAGACTTTAAATTATTAGCCTCGATGATTACCGTCTTCTTTGCCAAACTTTCGGAAGAGAGTAAACTAACTTCTTAACAAGCTTTTCGTTCGAAATGATCTCTCCATATGATTTGAGACCATTGACAATTGTTAAGAATCTATCCGTCATAGCTTTAATATCTTCATCTAGTTTCATCCTAAAATTTTCATAGCTATGAGTTAGGAGACTAATTTTAGATTCTTTTACCTCATCTGTGCCTTCATGAGTGACTTGTAGTTTATCTCATATCTCCTTGGCAGTTGTACAAGATGAAAATATCCCGTATTCATCTGGTCCAAGAGCACAAAATATAATATGGATAGCCTTTGAGTTAAGATGGAACATTCTTATCTCTCCTTCACTCCACAATCTTAGATGAGTGGAAGGTTTGATGTATCCGTATTCTATGACATTCCATGCTCCCATGTCACTTGCTTGAATAAAGTACATCATTCTATTCTTTCAATAAGCATAATTAGCTCCATTGAAGAAATGAGGCTTGTTGACGGGCATTGAATCGAGAACAATGTCGAAGTTTGAAGTACTGGCCATTGATGACTTGAATATCGATGTAACTCTTCCCGAATCGACTCAAGATGCGATTACACCTTCAAATGAGAGAGAATCTGATACCAATTGTTGAATTAATCGATCGACGAATTGGCCAAGAGGGGGAGTGAATTGGCAATAAAAATTTTGATGGTAGCTTTTGCAGAAAATAAAAAATAATTGCACAACGATTTAGAGTGGTTCGACTTTCTCAATCAAAGTCTACGTCCACTACCTTAGCTATCAACACTAAGGATTTTCCAGAAATTCACTAATTTGTCTTTATTTTGAGTAAAAAGAGTAACCTTGCAAATCCCTCAAGAATTATACCCCAAATTCTTGAGAACACTTTCTCCCAAAGAGAACAATACAAATTTCGCAAACTTACAGAAAAACATCACAAGGCAAGATGTTTGCACAATTCTAGAACAAAGAAAGAACACTCAAGAATAATACAATTGAGCACAATAAGTGTTCTTGAAAGAAAAAATGAATATTGAATGAAATAGGCTTGAAAATGCTCAAACTTGGGGTTTGATGCTTTCTCTTTGATTCTATCAAAATTCTTGTTGATTGTTGTTGATCAATGGCTCCTAAGCTTGTTTAAATACTCATTGGATCACTTTTGAACGTTGGGGATCATTAGTGGAGTCAATAGAGCTGTTATTGTGTGAAAACAATTAATAAAACAGTTGAGGAGCGTGGGTGGTATCGATACCCCTTCATAGGGTATCTGTACCAGCAGTGTAAAATTCAAATATTTTGACCGTTAAGTGACTAGGTGTATTGGTACCATCTGGGAGTACCGCCATTCGAGCATTATGTTTTTCTCGTAGCCAAAATTGGCATGGGGGTATCGGTACCATCTGGGGGTTACCAGTACCATCTGGGCAATCTGGTTTTTCTTCAAGCCATTCTATTTAAAAATTATTTTTGGCTCGATTAAGGCTCGAAATACTTTGTAATATTTGTTTTAAAAATATTTTGAGAGTAAAACATAATTTTACACTTTAAGTAAGGATTGATTTTGACATTTGAAAAACTTGGAGTAATATTTTAATATTCGAATAATTGAATCGAATATACTTAGGAAATGATTTGTAAAATCTTAAAATTCATTTATACCTACTTTTTTATATCGAAACATCAAAATGTTTTCAACAATTTGCGTAAATTTCTCATCATTGTTCGTTTTAATATTAGGCCCTTATTGATCTCATCAAAATTCATCTTATTTTAGTATTTGTTGCATTACCCACATAACATATATAAGCAATAAATAAGATGCAATGGTTATAGACCAAAAATAATAACTAAGGTGGCCCATCCCAAGCTAATGGAAGAACTAAAACCCTAAAACTTAAGACTACTCTCTAAGTATCTTCTCGCCTTTAGCTCAGTCCGTTCTTCTGCTCCTTTTGAATCTTCATAGGATTACAATTTAAAAGAAACTCATTTTACATACGAGGGAATAAGATCAGAAGAGAAATACAACTGAAATATAGAAAGACACGTCACGCAATGTCATATTTTGAAATTCAACCATTGTAAATTGAAAAAGGGCTATAACCATGCATGTCAAACACCGTGAAAAACAAACATATCATATATATATATACACACGTTGTTACGCCTTTGTTAAAAATACTAATATTGTTTCTATAGAAAAACCTCACGATTTGATAACACTTATCAACAAAATCGTGTTTTTGGGATTTTCAATCCCAAGGTTTTTTTCTTGCATCGGAATAACCCTTGTTCCACTGCCAAACGCGATCTGCTATCGCATACCCACCGATCATAATGTCAATGATTGACATGGATTTTGTAAATACTTGCAGTAACACACAGATTGTAAAAAACATATTAACATATTAATCGAAACTTTAATCCGCCATTGATTTCGCACAAAAATCACATAATCGTCAAAAACAGTAAAAACAAAACATACATCTTATACATATCACATCAACCAAGAATTTAACCCGAATTTGGATCGTACAAGTAGCTCTGATACCACTGTTAGAACCGTTGGTGCACCCCATGGCACAGTGGAAACAAAAAACTCGACGGTCTTACCAACGATCCAAGTACGCAAAACCGAAATCGGGAAGAAATGGTGTGAATACTTACAATGGGTTCCTTGAAAAACAACAAAGACATCAGTAACTAATGGTGATACGAACGGTTCGAATCGTAAGCCTTCACGAAAACATGTCTCGGTCTCAACTTAATTCACCCGATTGAGAGAAAAATTTACTTTTCCCAAAAACAATTTTGAGAAAAATAGCTGAAGAACATGGCTGCTAGACCTTACCTCACTTTAAATATATCAGTTACCCTAACATATTAGTCATTTTAGGTTATTTCGAATTAATAAAAATCTAATTTAATTAATTCAAATTAAATATACATTAAAGACTTATAATCTGAATTACAATCTTTAACGTTTATTTAAACTCTTATTTAATCATTCTGAATTAAATATCGATTAAAAGAGTTGTAATCAAAATTATATTCTTTTAATGTTTACTTACTATATTCAGTATAATTAAAATCATATGTATATCAAATATACATATATTAACTCTAGATATATTTTAGTAACACACAACAAATTGTACATCTTTGTTCATTTCAATCCTAGGATGTGACCCTGTAGGTTATTGTAACGTTAGTAGTAATTATTAGAACAATTATAATATTACATACAATGAGTGACATCTAGCAATATATCATTGTCACCTAAGTTACAAGAAATTATGATTCGACATATCATCTTCGTGATTAACTCTTTTATGTATTACATCATTTTGTCCTTTATATCTAGAATAGGCACAAGTCTTGGAATAGTCACACTTGCATAGTCCATCTATTGTTTCTTGATATCTAGAGTAGACTATAATTAATGAATAATTTGTGATATCTCATATCAACTTATTCGAGCATGGCCATGCATTTCTAGTCTCAATCAAGTGGCCTGTGATATATTTCCTATTATGTGGGAAGGACAAATACTATCTTAATCATCACACCCTACTACATATATCGAGATATATTCAATAGCAATCTTTATAGTGCAACCAGTTACAGAGCATGTTTAATTGTATCAAAACATACAACAATATATGTTGGGATAACATTGATCTCAAGTATGAGGATCATACATATAGTCATCACCATGAGCAATGTTATGACTGTTACATAATAATCCAAGACATATGCTCATGGTGGGTCAATCCAATATAATCATGTATCACTTCTTTCATATTTATGTCAATGACAACTCGTTGTCATCAATCAATAACATGTTAGTCTTAAGCGTATTATTATTGTTCATGCCCATAATAATACTTGACTATGGATCCTTTTAATAATAATAATGTTATTATATGGACTTTATTATCTTTCAGTTTATGTTAAACAATGACATATAACTGAAAATAATAGTGGCAATGCCTTTATTCAATAAAATCGGTAAATAAATGTATTATTACAATCATCATATGATTGGTGTTTAGGCATGCTCTAAAAGTACAACTCAGTAGAGGTAGATCCACAAGAAATAAGGAAGTCTAAATAATTTACTTGTTTCGATCCTTAAGTTTTAGCTGTAAAAATAAAAATAAAGGGTTTAAAAATAATGAAATTAATAAAATAATAAAAATAAATAATAAATAAAATAAAATAAATAAAGTAGAAGAATTTAATCGAGATGATATAGCCTAAGGTTTTGCTTCACCTCAATTTCGATCGATCATCGAAATAAAATTTTTCCTTCAGAATGTACATTGGTTATAGTCAACAGGACCCAACCCCTGCACCTAACTCTTCTCTTCGGTTAAACGAAATTTCCAAGTCTATCTTTGAAATCTGGTCCCTATCTGTCTTGTAATATCCTAATTTTGTCCGAAAATTAAAATTGGATTAATGACACTTGAGAATTATTTTGAAGATGGTCGTGCATCGATTGGCTCAAGTGGCACTGGTGACATGGACAAAAAAATTCGTGAAATTCTACATTTGAGGCGTCGAGAGACTTTGACCGAGAATGATGAATTTTTAGCGAATATTTAAGTTGCTTTAGTGGCCATATATTTATTCAAGGAATTTACAAATTCCAAATTGTAAATATAGTGATAACTAAGGACCAAACTTTTATTTTACCATGTGTAACTTTTAGAGAGTTTAAAAACCAAACAAAAAACAAAAAAGTGTCCCCCAGATTTTTGGTGTTGAAAAGAGAAAACAAATAAAAAAAGGGAAATGACTTGACTTGGGCTCTTTCCTTCATGTTTATGTTTATTTTTTTTCTTTTTTTTTCATGTTTGTTTTCTTTCCTTTTAGCATTAACTGTTGAGCATAAGAAATTAGTTGGAGAGTATTGTTATGCTGTTAGAGATTTGTTAGAAATTTGTTAGGAGCAGTTACATTAGTGTTAATAATATATATATATATATGTAATCTGTACACATTTGTACATATATGAAAATAAGAGGTATTTTTTCAACATGGTATCAGCCTAATCTCGGTCCTCCATCTTTTATTTTTTTTCATTTTTCTGGCACCCTTTCGTTATTCCTTTTTCTTTCTACTCTCCCTCGATCAATTTCTTTTTTCTCCAAATTCATTTCCTCTTCTTTTTTCTCAAAATGCCTTCTGCCGAGGAGATCGATTTCACTCACCTGTTGTACCTTCATCCGTCTGATATGCCTCGGCTTCTGCTTGTCTCTCAGCCGCTCGTCGGATTAGATAACTACAGCATATGGAGTCGCTCGATGAAGATTGCATTGCTGGCAAAAAACAAGTTAGGGTTTATTGATGGTTCTTGTCAGCGTAGTGATTACATCGATGCTTTACAAGTGCAATGGGATCGGTGCAATGCAGTGGTTTTATCTTGGATTCTGAATGCCGTTAGCAAAGATTTATCAGCTGGGCTGGTGTTCGCTTCCAGTGTGGCCTCTGTTTGGAATGATTTACAAGAAAGGTTTGATAAGGTGGATGGTTCTCGCATATTTTTTTTGCATCGGGAGATTGCAACTTTGTGTCAAGGTGAATCCACTGTTTTTGGATTCTTTACTCGTTTGAAGATGCTGTGGGACGAGTACGAGTCCTTGATTCCCTTCACTGCCTGTGATTGTGCAGTTTCCCAACAGAACTTGAAGCATCTCGTTCAGCAGAAGTTGTTTCAATTTCTGATGGGTTTAAACGATTCCTATTCGGCAATTCACAGTCAGATTTTGTTAATGCAACCTCTGCCAACGGTGAATCAAGCCTATTCTATGCTGATTCAAGAGGAATCTCAAAGGTCTCATCTATCTGTGGTTACTGCGAATGATACAGTAGCTTTGTTTTCTAATTCCACCGCTTCTTCTGAACGCAAGCGTTTTTCTGGAACCTGTGACTACTGCAAAGTTAAAGGTCATAAGAAGGTTCAATGTTATCGATTGATTGGTTTTCCTCCGAATTACAAGTTTACAAAAAAGAAAGGGGTTTCCAATACTGAGGCGAATTCGAGTGTTTCTGTTGAATCCATGCCTCCTTCTAATCGCTCTATCCCTGTTCCTTCTGCTCCAGTATTCACCCAAGAACAATATAATCAAATTCTGCAGCTCTTGAACAAGTCTCCCTCTGCAGATTCGGCTGTCAATCTTGCAGGTATTCTTCCTAACAATCACTTGCATTCTAATGCTTCGCTTGAATGGATTATTGACACAGGGGCAACAGACCATATTTTATATGATTTTAAGAGCTTGGATTATCCCACTCCTTGTGCTTCTGCTACACGTTTCATAAATCTTCCTGATGGTAAACACGTCCCTGTTACTCACCTTGGTTCTTGTTTTCTTACTCCAGACTATAAACTTGAAAATGTCCTGTTTGTTCCACAGTTTAAACACAATTTACTTTCAGTGTCTCGGCTCACTCATGATCTTGGTTGCTTCCTCACTTTTTATCCTGGTTTTTGTCTTCTGCAGGATCTCTCCACTGGAAAGATGAAGGGGATTGGTAGGGAATCTAGAGGCCTATATTTTTTTGAGTCTTCTTTTGATTCTGGTTTGTCTTCTGCTTTGAATCAACTTTCTTTTACTGCTTCTTGTATGGCTTCTGCCAGATCAAATACTTGTATTTGGCATGCTAGATTAGGGCATGCTGCCTTTTCCAAGATGAATAAAATAGGTTTTTTGCAATCTGTTAAATTTCAGCAAGATTTACTTCACAAATGTTCTGTTTGTCCTTTAG
The DNA here is from genome assembly GCF_006381635.1 of Hibiscus syriacus. Taxonomy (NCBI): domain Eukaryota; kingdom Viridiplantae; phylum Streptophyta; class Magnoliopsida; order Malvales; family Malvaceae; genus Hibiscus; species Hibiscus syriacus. Next base: position 4,923,012 of record NW_024062608.1, read on the forward strand.
CTAAACAACCTAGGTTGCCTTTCCCTATGAGTACTTCTAGGTCCTCTACTCCATTTCAGCTTATTCACATTGATTTGTGGGGTGCATATAGGGTTTCTACACATAGTGGTCATCGTTTCTTTTTAACTATTGTTGATGATCATTCTAGAATGACTTGGTTGTATCTGTTGAAGCATAAGAATGATGCTGTTTCATCCCTTAAACAATTTCTTTCTTTAGTTAAAACTCAATTCTCTGCTACAGTTAAAATAATTAGGAGTGACAATGGTTCTGAATTTTTTAACTCTGAGTGTTCTCCTTTTTTTTCCTCTCTTGGACTTGTCCATCAAAGTTCTTGTGTTGGCACTCCTCAGTAGAATGGGGTTGCTGAAAGAAAACATAGACATATTCTAGAAGTTGCCCGTGCTTTACGTTTTCAATCTAATGTGCCTCTTAAGTTTTGGGGTGAGTGTGTACTTACTGCATGTTACATCATCAATAGACTTCCATCCTCTGTGGTTCAATGGAAAACACCATTTGAAATGCTTTATCAAAAACCCCCAAATCTATCTCATCTCAAAGTGTTTGGATGTTTATGTTATGCAACTAAGCCATACTATAGTGACAAGTTCTCTTCAAAAGCTATTCCTTCTGTCTTTTTTGGTTATTCTGCTACTCAAAAAGGTTACATTCTCTTTAATCTTGAATCAAAAACTTTTTTTGTTAACAGGGATGTTGTTTTTCATGAAGATGTTTTTCCTTTTAAGTTTGCATCTTCTGATCATTCCTTTTTCCCTCCTAATCATACCATTTCTGATTCTGATTTTTTACAACTTTCATTTCCTTCACAAGTTAGTCCAACTTCTTCTTCAGATTCAGTTCTACCACAACATTCTACAAAATCTTCTATTGCTCCTTTATCTCCTAGTTCAACAGATCTTCCTAATGCTTCACCAGATACAGTTCCAGACATTATTCCTCATGTTTCTGTTCCTAGTACTGTTTCTACTAGGGTATCTTCTAGAATTTCTAAACCTCCATCTTGGTTGAGTGATTTTGTTCATACCTGCCAATCCACTTCTCTTCCAGGTCAGTATCCTATATCTAACCATGTTTCTTATTCTCAGTTACCACCTCATACACAAACCTTTATACTTTCTGTTTCTCATTCTCTTGAACCCAAAAACTTTCAAGAAGCTCAAACTGACTCTCGATGGGTTAAAGCAATGAATGAGGAAATCCATGCTCTTGAATTAAATAAAACTTGGTCTCTTGTTCCTTTGCCTCCAGGAAAAGTGTGCATTGGGTGTAAATGGGTGTTTAGAGTAAAATTCAAAGCCTCCGGAGAAGTTGAGAGATTCAAGGCAAGACTTGTGGCTAAGGGTTATAATCAGAGAGAAGGAGTTGACTTTGTAGAAACCTTCTCCCCTGTTGCTAAACTTACAACTGTTCGCTTTGTCCTTGCTCTTGCTGCCATTTTTGATTGGCCCTTATGGCAGATGGATGTTCATAATGCTTTCCTGCAATGGGACTTACATGAAGAAGTTTATATGGAATTGCCTCAAGGTTTTTGTAGCCAGGGGGAGAATATGGTATGTAGACTACAAAAGTCCCTTTATGGTTTAAAGCAAGCATCAAGACAGTGGAATGCTAAACTTACAGAATCTCTACTTTTAGCAGGATATGATCAGAGTAGATATGATTATTCTTTGTTTACTAAGAAGCATGGGACTAATATTGTGGTTCTTTTAGTCTATGTTGATGATTTGATGATTACTGGTAATGATGTAAAGATGATTGCAGAATTGAAAGAGGTTTTGCATAGAAATTTCAAAATGAAAGACTTGGGTGAGTTGAAATACTTCCTTGGTCTAGAAGTTTTGAGATCAAAGGAAGGAATACTTCTAAATCAGAGGAAATATGCTCTTGAGCTTATTCAAGATACTGGAATTGGTGGTGCAAAACCTGCTGCAACACCTTTGGAGCAGAATACCAAACTCACTACAGTGGACTATGATAGTTCATTTCAGCAACATCAGAATCAAGAAAAGGGTCAGCTGGCTAATAAAGGAGAATTTCAGAGGCTTATTGGAAGGTTGTTGTACTTAACACATACAAGACCAGACATAGCTTTTTCAGTTCAACATTTAAGTCAATTTATGCATCAACCTAAAAGGGAGCACATGGAAGCAGCTCTTAGAGTGGTTAGATATATTAAGAAAAATCCTGGTTTAGGGATTATGCTGAAGGCTTCGAGCATTTGTCAGCTTATAGCAAGTTGTGACTCAGACTGGGCAACTTGTCCCATGACAAGAAAATCAGTAACAGGATTCTGTATTAAACTGGGAGAGTCATTGGTATCATGGAAGTCAAAAAAACAGAGCACTATTGCAAGGTCATCAGCAGAAGTTGAATACAGGAGTATGGCCATGACAACTTCGGAGCTTGTTTGGCTAAAAGGGCTGTTAAAAGAGCTTGGAATCAACAATGATCAGCCAGCAAAAGTTTACAGTGACAGCAAGGCTGCATTGCAGATTGCAGCCAATCCAGTGTTTCATGAAAGAACAAAGCACATAGAGATAGATTGTCACTTTATAAGGGAAAAGATTCAAGAGGGACTGATTCAAACAGAGTTTGTTCCAACATCAGAACAGCAAGCAGATATCTTAACAAAGGCCCTTGGAGTTTCACAGCATGAATATCTTTTATCCAAGTTGGGAGTAAAAGATGTATTTTACAACCCAACTTGAGGGGGAGTGTTGAGCATAAGAAATTAGTTGGAGAGTATTGTTATGCTGTTAGAGATTTGTTAGAAATTTGTTAGGAGCAGTTACATTAGTGTTAATAATATATATATATGTAATCTGTACACATTTGTACATATATGAAAATAAGAGGTATTTTTTCAACATTAACATGTAAAATATGGGGAGAGTGAAAAGTTGTGAGTGGTTTGTCGTCATGGGGTCAGCCCTCGTCGGCGTTGGGGACAATGGTTGGTAACCGGTGGCCGTTCGACTATTGTTGGAGGTTAGTTCACCTTTGAGTTTCGGTAAACTTTATTAGAGAGTTGGGAGGGGCTATTACGTTTTTTTAGCTTGGATTTTGTTGACCACCTTGGAAGGTGGCCAGTGAGAGGACAAACTGCCATGTGGCGGTAGTGATAAGGGTAAGCCATTTCGGCTAAGGTGAAAGGAAAATATGGTGAGAGTGAAACTTTTTGGGGCTGTTTTGCTTCGTTTAGTTGACTTCTCTTGTTACCCATGTTGTGGCCAGCGTTAGTTGTGGGAGTGTTAGCGGTTGGAGCTCGGCGGCCGACTATAGTTTTGTAGCTTGGAGTGGGCTGTCCGCTTGGTAAGTTGAGGAAGAATAGAGAAAACTGAGGTTGGCTTCACATGTTTTCTATTTGGTTTAGGTGGGGATTGTGTATTTTAAAATTTTGGGTAAATTGATTTTAGTCCTCCCTGTTTAGCATCATGTCACGTTTTGGTCATCATTTTAATGGAAAATCACGCCCAGGTTCCCCTATCTTTGCCTTGTCCTTCGATTTTGGTCACTGAATGATTTGTTCTTTTTATTATTATTTTTTTATTTGGATTCACTGTTTTACTTTGATTTTTATTTGATCACTGATTTATGCATTTTTTCGAATTAACCACTAACTTTTATTTTATTGCACTTGAACCATTGTTTATTTATTTATTTATTGCTATTATTCGATTCGACCTTGTGGTGACCAGATCCGGGGTACGATCCAAATTATTATGGTCCAGTCTTCGCTAATCGCTAACTTTTATAACTGTTAACCACTAACTGCTAACTTTTTTAATAACTAACCTTTCTAATCTCTAATTACTAATTGATAACCTTTTATTTATTTGTTTGTTCTATTTTATGTTCAAATCATGTACAACCTTGTGATGACCCGCCTCGGGGTACGACTCGCATTATTTATGATTCACGATAAATAATAAAAATTTGACACTAACATTTTAATTTTATTGCATTTTATTTCGGTTATTTAAATTTATGCACTTTTAAATTTATGCCTTTTATTTTCTTTAATTAATTTTAGACCCTACATTTTATTTGTTTTAATGTTCTAATCTTTTATTTCTGTATCTTTATTTTTCAGTACTTTAATTTTATTCCTTTAATTATTGTGATATTTTTTATTTATTTTATTTGAGTCCCATAAAGTTTAGTTACTAAAATTTGTCATAATTTCTTAATTTAACTTTAAATTATGTTTTCTTTTATTAGTATATTATTTTATACAATTACCGACATTTAATTTATATTCGATTGATAATCTTTGTGATAATAATGAGAAGGGAATATTCATGTATATATGAGAAATAAACATGATAGCCTTCCTATTGGAGGATGTGCAAATTCTATGATTTCTTCTCAAATTCAGGGATTTTCCCTAATAAATAATTTGAATAGAATTAATCAATATTCAATAAATGGATCATAATTTGATTTTTATATTCGAATTTATAATTTTCACCATTTACGACGATGTATAAGTGACTAGGTACCAATTTTGGGTGTTGTGGGGGTGTTTATTCTTCCCCACGCGTAATTGAATCCCAAACTAAAAAAGAATCTTTGACAAGCGCATATCAGTTTTTGTCTTAAAAATGATTTTTCTTAAAATTGTTTTAAAGGTCGTTTTTAGATATCGAACTACCCATCCTAAAGGTCGATGGCGACTCCAATTCAAAATCCCAATTTTCCAATAAAGTCACATTTTTTAAAAATATATAATGGTTTTTCAAAATGGTTATGACAAGTCTAACTATGTCTATCGTCGTTAGATACAAAATAACTTTAATTTATTGAAAAGCTCGACTCGAGTTATAACATCTCACTGAGAATCAAACGCGATTGTCAACGTGTACTTTTCAAGTTGAAGATGTAATAACTTTTAAGGGAATAACCGATTGTCACTCCATTTTCCAAAGAATCGAAGAATACAATTTGAAGGTAAGAAGATCAAGACTCAATTCTCATGATTAGAATTGAGCTTTGCAAAAACATTTGCCTAAGTGGAAAATTAGCTAAGCATGGTGTAAACACCAATTTTTATCAAATACACAATGCACCAATGTCGTGCACCAACTCTCCCCTACTCCCTGTCATACCTACTACTGCAACAAAGAAACTCCAATACTCCACGCCATCCTTGCTCCACCACGCCACTGCAACAAACAACAAGTGTACACCCATCTCCCGTTTACCTTACCGTATACGAGATATAGATGTCACATCACTTTTAAAATAGTTTTCTTTTGAAAACCCTTAAAAGTTTATTTCAAAAATTTTAAATTAAAACATTTAAATGCAATCATAAAACAATCATCGAAATATACTACAAAAATTCCACTTTATATACATTCAAGAGCATTTTTCTTTAAATTCGATTACATGCCAACAATTGTTCAAAATAAACATGATTATCCTACCGTTACTGATGAGAGTCAACCTTAATTGATGATATCTGATGCTACTGCTCCCTACTCGGCTAATCTCAGCTTTGACCTACGCGTGAAATCAACACACATTAAATATTTATTTAGTGAGACATAAAATTGTAAATAAACATTTCTAAATACATAGGTATACCATGCTTATATATTTTTGAACTACTTTGTATCATCCATAAGGATTAGATAAGTCCCTTTTATTTAAACTAAATTCCTTTCATACCATCATCGTAACCATTCTTAGTATATCCAACATAATTTTCTTTCTATACATTTTTCCTATTATTCTTTAGTAATTATTTATTAATTTCGTTTATACATCCTTTCATGCCTTTTATACCCCATGATACATTTCATATATACAAATTGGTCTTAAACACTATTCCAATCATTTCCTATCTTTTATGATTATTCAATTTAATCCTCCAATTTTAAATCTTTTTAATGAAGTCACTGGCCTGATTTTTGGGGTATTACAATTCTCCCCCTTAAGAAAATTTGTCCTCGAATTTAAAGACTTTATGCTTTTACCACAATACTTCAACTAGAGGAATTGTTTTATTACGTGGTTCTTGATTTCTCGAGTCCATATCCGTGTTGGTTCTTTTTCATAATTCAAATCTAATCAAAACTCTATTTTCTCCCATGTAAGAACATGTGATGGATCTGATCGATAATTAATAAGCAACAACACATGAAGACATTCTATGTCTTGTCCATTTCGGGAGGCAACAGCTAACTGATAAAATCTCATCATATTTATCCATTGACTACTATGCTCGTACCCACAATGAAGTGAGTTTTTTTAGTATATCTATTAACAATTACCCATATTGAATCTTTCTTGATAGGTGTTAAAGGTAGCCTTGTAACAAAGCCCACAGTGACTCGTTTCCCTTTTCCATTCATGAATCGAGATTGATCAAAACAATCCATAAGATACTTAATGTTCAATTCTCCTCTAATAATATGTCAAACTCTTTTCTAAAATTTTCGTGATGCCTCTTTTGAAACCATGCCACCAAACCAACTCTTTAATTCTTGGCACCTCTTGTCTCCACCTGAATGCATCGTCAATGAACTTAATGCCTCAAAAGAATATCTTTCTAAATTCTTAATCATTAGGAATACAAAGTCTCCCACGATAATACGAACATCCGTCGAACCTGACCTCAAAAGTACTTAATCTCTTCATTTTCTACTTATAAAATTTTTATCTAGAAATTTCCGTCTTCCCTTTATAATTCTTTTTATCAGATCTAATAAAAACATCGGCTTCATCTTTGATTCAGCCCACAATGCCATTTTCATTCAACACTAATCGTCTGTCCATAGCTTGCATAATTGTAAAAGGACCAAGTACCTCTTTAACAATATTGACCTTTCTTGAAAGTTAATCAATGATTACTTCATAATCCTTTAAAGGTTCTTTCCATATTTTCTGTTTCATGTTCAAATCTCTTTAATTCCACTAATACTTTAGGCTTTTGTAATTAGCACAACTATAGCACCACTCACCATATAGATAATGGCGTCAAATCCTTTAAGGTAATATTGATTGATGTCAACTCTAAATCATGCGTATGGTAATTCCTCTTGTTAATACTTAACTTTATCGAGGCATATGCCATAACCTTACCTTTTTGCATAAGCACCCTTTTCCTTTCAACAAAAGACACACATTTCTTTAAAAAAAACTCGATTAGCAGCAAAGCTAACGTCTGAAAGTTTTTCATTAACCTTTAATAGTAACCAACAAGAACCAAAGAAATTCGAACTTCAGGATCACTCTTTAGGAGTTTCCAATTTTACCACAACATAAGTTTTTCTTAGGATCAACTCTTATACCTTATGCTGAAACAACATGGCCAAAGAAAGCCACGTCTACTAACCAGAATTTCACATTGGAATAGTTTGACATACAAGTTCTTCTCTCGAAGAGTTTTATTTAACTGACAAAATCTATGCATAACCCATAGATTTATCTTTCCTTTCGTTAATAACACAAATATTTCCCAAAATAAAATACTCGGGCTGATAAAACTTTGATCAATCAACTCTTATTATTGAGCCCTAATTCTCTTGACTCACTTAAATCATTAGATACTAAATCATTGAAATATATTCAATACCTTAATAACCATCAACCTAAAGCGATGATTTTATTTTCTCACTAAAAACTATAATTTCCATACCCTCTGCATCTTTCTGAATTAATCGTCTTTAGAGAAAAACAACTTATACACAATATGATCTTAACTCATCAACTAATAATTCCATCAGGTTCACCGGGAACATAGCCCCTGGAATCTTTATCAATGTTTACTACCTGTCCAACTCACACTTGCACCATGACCCACTAGGGTTTACCACTATCATCTCATTCGAGATTAAGTTAAATAGAATACTTTTATTTTAAAATCTTTCATTTCCTTCTTGAGGAAATCCGTATAACTTTTCTGGATCCAATTAAAATATTCTCGAGCAATTGAAACATTTTATATCTCATCTATGTAAGTCTAATTATCCACATTATTCAATAAGAATACTAAACAACTTTGTAGCAATAACTTCATAGAAGTTAATGCTAAAATTACACTAGTAACCAAATTTACTCTTTTTCCTATCATTACGAACTTGACACTTTTCCAAGTTCTCGAGAATTAATCTCAATTCTAAATAATAATTCATTGAGTTATAAAATGGGTAGAAAATCCATTTCACCATTTACCCAATAAAACTAACTCTATTAGGTCCATAAACTTAACATTTATTCTTAAATTAATTCATAATCACTTGATCTACTAATAACTCATCTTTCTATAAGATTTTAGCGGTCAATGTATTTATCGCTTACTCATTTCCTCTTACTCAAATTAACAATATTTTGAACAATTTAATGTTTCACTTAAATCTTTCTAAATTATGAAGAAATCTCGGAATCATCACTAGATTGGAAATCTCCTCTGGATCCTTATCCAATTAAACTTCTCTCATAAACCGTTCAAACTTTTTAATAGATTCCTCCTATGCAGAAACATCATTAAATGCTGGGGCATTCCTTCCATAGAATGAAGGAAAATTCCTAGCAGCTTTTACCCTTCTACGACATGATACTAAAATCATGTTGGATTCCCTTGGGTCGATTTTGATCTCGACATTCTTTTTAATATCATCTACTTTCTTGCCTTTGTCTTTAGTTTCCGACATCTATTAGGACATACATAAGAATAACATTCAATTTAATAAGGAGTGATCTCTATCATACTCTAATTGACACCCTATCAGTAACTTTGACAATCTTAATGGAATGTAATCCTTTTTCTCAATTCAATTAAACTCAGTTTTGGCCGAGAATCGGCTAAACCTGTAGCTCTAATACCAATAAATGTAACACCCATCTTCTGTATACCTTACCGTATACGAGATATATATGTCACATCACTTTTAAAATAGTTTTTCTTTTGAAAACCCTTAAAAGTTTATTTCAAAAATTTTAAATTAAAACATTTAAATGCAATCATAAAACAATCATCGAAATATACTACCAAAATTCCACTTTATATACATTCAAGAGCATTTTTCTTTAAATTCGATTACATGCTAGCAATTGTTCAAAATAAACATGATTTTCCTACCGTTACTGATGAGGGTCAACCTTAATTGATGATATATGATGCTACTGTGCACTCCCTACTTGGCTAATTCTGATTTGACCTACGCATGAAATCAACACACGTTAAATACTTATTTAGTGAGACATAAAATTGTAAAGAAATATTTCTATATACATAGGTATACAATGCTTATTTATTTTCGAACTACTATATATCATCCATAAGGATTAGATAAGTCCCTTTTATTTAAACTAAATTCCTTTCATACCCTCATCGTAACCATTCTTAGTATATCCAACATAATTTTCTTTCTGTACAATTTTCCTATTACTCTTTAGTAATAATTTATTAATTTCGTTTATACATCTTGTCATGCCTTTTATACACCATGATACATTTCATTTATAAAAATTGGTCTTAAAACAATATTCCAATCATTTCCTATCTTTTATCATTATTCAATTTAATCCTCCAATTTTAAATCTTTTCAATGAAGTTACTGACCTGATATTTGGGGTATTACAACAAGCAAGCAGACAAATTTGTAATAATTTACTTTCAATTGTAAATGGGTATAAAACCCCAAACCAATACACTGTAAAAGAGGATCTTGGTTCATCATCTGTTCAAAGCAATAAACGAGTTTAAGGGTACTTTTTTCGAACAGTAATTCATTATTATTATTATTATTATTATTATTATTTTGTTCTCTCTTTTTATGGGTTCGATATTAGTAAAAAGAAAATCTTTTTTTACAAATTAACATTTTAGCAAAAAAAATAGAAGAAAAAAAACCTTTTAAAGCTTGTTTCGAAAATAGCAAAACAATATAGAGCAAGGAAAGCGTTATCGTTCGGCCAGAGCCTCGCTGGCGTTCGGGGAGTCGGTTTGTAGATACGAATGGCGAGGAGGTGCGTCTCAAGGAGGGAACAACATACTGAAATTTAGGCCTAATCCAACTACAGACGGCAGAGATCCAGGCAGTGGAAGTCGAGGGGCGCTTGGCTCATTTTACAACGTTGGGGTCGATTCTTGCGAAACCGTGCCCAAATTTGCGACGAGGAGGCCAAGACGAGTCTCCGGGTAAATTTTGGTGGCTAACGGCCACTGGAGATTGGGGCGGTCGACACGGCGGTCGGCGATGGCTCGGCGACCAGCAAGTGGCCAGCATTATAGAAAGAGGGGATACCCTCTCTCTTTACCCTTTTTTTTAAAGAAAAAAATGAAATTATAAAAAAATATTTGTATTTATAGAAAAATCTCGAGGTAAATCACGTTTTAAGTCCCCCAAACTTTCCCGTATTTTTGCAAAATTATCACTGTCAGGGACCATTTTTATAATTTTCCTATTTACATGTATGCTTTGTATTTTTTGGTAAAGTCTAATTCCAGGTCCTCCTATGTTTGTCGTGTTTTTTCATTTTGGTCACTATACCTTTCGTTTCTAATTTATTTCAATTTTATCATTATGTTTTGTTTTGTTTTCATTTAGTCAATGTTAATTTTCTTATTTAGCTACTATTATTTTAATTTTTTCATTTTGGTCACTATATATTTCTTATTTAAGTACTAACTTTTTTTCTTTTATTTTAGTCATTGTTATTTTATTTTATGCAATTAGGTCCTTGTACTTATGTTTATTTTTTTATTTTATTTTGTTTTGGTTTCACTGTTTTTATTTTTTATTATTGTTATTTTTTTAAATTAAGTTTATTATTAATTGTTTTGTTTCATAGTTTAAATTTTAGATTTAGTTTTAAATTAGATTAATATTCGAATCAAGCTTAGAAATTAGAATTTACATTAGTTTTAATTAGGGAGCAATTCGAGTCGAGTTTTCACAATAGATGCCAGATTACTCGAATCAATTGTTCGACTCTTAAAATTTATTAATAATTAATATTTTCTAAAGAGTTTAGGTTTAATAATTTATATAATAATTAGTTTAAATTTAGTCCTCAACCTGAGAAATTATTAATTTAGGTCCCTATTCTTTTAGGCTTTTAGAAATTGTTTTTTAGACATTGACCTTTTTAGTCCCCAAACTTCGATTAGTGTTTTAATTTTGAAATAATTAAATAGGTTAAATAGAACCTCCACGGTTTCAATATAGTCCTCTTAATTTAGGGAATAATCCGAGTCGGCCTTCACGTAAATGCTCGAGTGACCATCTCAATTATTCGATTCGATAATTGATTAAAATCAAATAAGATTAATATTAGAGCCTACATTTTTAGGTTTGAGGTTCTAGGTTCATTTAATTTCATAATTTGACACCTTAAGCTAGAAAAAGCCTTTAATTTACCAGCTTAATTAGGAATAAATAAAAATTTGTTTGATTGCATTTTATTTTTAAACCTAAGGCAATGTTCACTTATTAGAGAATTAATAGTATTTCTCCCGCAAGTGTGCTCAATGGGTGACTACTGGTGATTCCCGAAATAGGTCGACATCCTTTTCAAAGATCACATCATGATTTTTAAAAACAAGACAATATTTGGTTATTAGACACAATAGTTGATCTCCCGCATTTACGCTTGGGAGCGAATGCTATCGATCTTGATAAATGAATAGCCTTTTCAACTTTTCATCCGTAATGATTTTCAAATTAAATAAAGATCGAACTCAAAATTTCCAATTTTAAACATAGGGGTAATCAACTAGGTACCAATTTTTGGGCGCTTGTGGGGTGCTAATCCTTCCCCACACGTAACTGAATCTCGAACCTGATTTCTAGATTTTTGCAAACCTTAAAACTCAGTATTTTGATAAAAATAAAAAGTTTTATTAAAATCACCTGGTTTTTATGGTGTTCCAATCGCACATTAAATGATTGGTGGCGACTCCTCACATTTTGAAAATTCTTTTCAAAGAGAAAACCCCGAGTCGGTATCAGTCTTTCCTCGCCTGGGCGAAAAACGGTGTCGACACATGGATTGGATCACGCTTAGTTTTGTGGAAAGAAAATAATCAAAGAAAATAATCAAAGAAAAGGGGAAACGAAAGAAAAGCATAATTTCAACAATTAATCAATGGAAAATTAAATTTCAATATTTTTTCAACTGTTGAACCTAAGGGATATTTATAACCTGAAAATTCTAAGTAAATAAAATAATTAATTTCTAAATAAAAGATATTATATAATCAAACTAAAAATATTATCTAGAGTTCGAAGTAAATAATTAATTCCTAAATAAATTAAAAAATAATAATAAGATAATCAAACTAAAAATCCTAAATTTAAAAAGTTTATCATAAAAATAAAAATAAATATTTAAATCTTGTAGTCCTAGTTGAAATTTGCTTTATCTTCTTGGTAACTTTGACTTAGATAAATTTCAAATTAAATATTTTGCTTGTCTTCTAGGATATACTGACTAGACCATCAAAATTGGCTAGTTTTTAAGTTAATTAATCCAATAAAACTCTTGCCCAAAATAAACCCAAAATAAAGATAAATCAATAATATACAATCGAAAATAAGGAGTAAATAACAACAAATGCAGTATTAAATACTTACCGAGTTGTTGGCGTCCAATAGACCGTCGAGACATGTTTTTGTTTTAAGCCTGGTGATAATTGTTGTGGTTTGTTTGTTTGTTTAGAGGTAGAAAAATTGTTTCAGTCTGTTGTTGCGTATTTGCTCTTGAAGTTGGCTTGTTTAGTTTGTTTGTTAGTGTCGCTTGTTTGATTGTAAGGACTTTGTTAGGGAAGTTTTAATGAGCCATGCAACCAAGTGTTTTTCGAGAGTTTTTATAATAAAATTGTCTTGCTGATAAAAAAAATACTGATTCTTTAGTAAGATTCAAATTTGATGAAAACATAATATTTAGGTATCTTGCCTTATCTAACTCAAATAATTGGTGACGATTCCAGAAGATAAATCATACTCTTAAAATCAAGTTTCGTTTTGAGCTCTAAGGATCGTTCTGATAATTTAAAATTGAAATACGTTCAATCAGATGTCAAACATTAACCAACGTTACTCGTATAAAAGTACAATTATTTAAATTAATTATACTTCTATATTTATTAATTATTTGATGTTCTTAAGCTTTAGAATAAAAATTAAACTATATGGTTAGTACCTCAATTATCATTTATTTTGTTTTGGTCAATTAATTATTTTTTTATTTTAAAATCATATCTAACGTCTAATTTTGATTTCATTTTACTCATCCGTCGTTAAAAAATTAATATTAATGTTGATATGTCACAATAAGATAATATCATACTATCATTGAAAAAAATAAAAAAAAATGTGACGTCAATAATTATATTAAAATTTTTAATGATAAATAGCAAAAATAAAACTAAAATTTAACATCAATTATAGTTCTAAAATTAAAATAATTAACCAAACAAAAATAATAATCAAGATACTATTGTTTACACTAAAATAGAAGAACCAAAATCAATGTTAAAATATAATTAAAATTATCAATAGAAGTTGGTTCAAGTGATAAACAGTTTGAATTAATGTCACGAATTCAAGTATTTGTGTCAATAAAAAAATCTATACTATTAACCTCGCCAAAACCTTAAAATCAAAGGGTAATATAATTAAACTTTGGTCTCCACATTCCACCAATCATGCCGCTATGTCAACGTCAATGCATTTGTCACTTGCCATTCGCCAACTTTCCCTCCCAATGTCTACTCATTTTATTGTTTCTTGAATTGTGTCTAAGAACAAACCCCAAAACGAACCCTCAAAAAAGGTGCATTGGATTGGCATTTCATTGTCCTAATTTGTGGGGGCCACGCCAACTCTTACAACTTCTCCTTGTTTGAGTCTTTTGGTGCCCACCATACAATGGTAGGGAGGTGTTTGGGTTGGAGTTGGATTCAACTTCTTTTTTTCTTCTTCTTCTTTTTATCCTTTCCCGGATCTGCAATTATATAACTAATTGGTGAGAGGATGTTGAAGTGACAAGAGAAGACAAGCAATTGATTGAATTTTTTTTTAGTATAAAGAGTAAAACGACGTCGTTTGACCGCATAATATCATAGGATTTCTACACCATTTGCTTCTGCATGCAGCACAGGGATGAGTTCTAGAGGAGAATCGGTTAGTTTGTAGTCTCCTTCTTCCCTTTTAAGCGCCATTTTCGTTAAACGGTCGGAACATCGGTAGTCTTCTCTTCATATGTGGCTAATTTCAGTTACTCATTCTTCATTCTTTAAAATATAGTTATCCCTAACAATCCTTTCTTGTTGCAGATCCTTCAAATTCTCTCCGTTTAGGACGCCGATGGCCCTTTTCGCATCGACTTCAACAATTAATTTCCTTGCTCCAAGAGACTTTGCTAAGATGAGGCCCTGCTTTATTCCCTAAATTTCGGCTGCGATGGTGGTGGATATGTCAATATTTCGCATGAAACCCGCCACCCATTCTATTTGAAATAAGAAACGTAGAGCCATGCTTGCATAATTTAATCTTTTACACTCATACTTCATTTGAAGTTACATATATTCTGCATTTATAATATAGTTTTTAAATTATATTAGAATGTTTTAAAAAATTATTTTCAATCATTCATGTAATTATAAAAATTAATATTATGCACTTTATTACAACAAGTAATATATATTTAGATATATTATAAAAGTTAATTACTATAAAACGCAATCTAACTAATTATCGAAAGAAAATCATATAAATTTAACTTACGATAAATCTTAAATTAAAATAAAATTTAGATTAAAATTTTATATTGTCGCGACCGTCTTTCGGTTGGGCTCGGAATTGGACTTTGACTTAAACAAGTGGGTTAGAGTCGTCACCAATCATTTTAAAGAAATATTTAGGCTGATCGGACATCATCTTACCTGATCTGCGTCTTGCCAGAAATGTGTCGAGCTCGGGAGTCGGTTACGATCAAGGAAGTATTAGCACCCTTGAACCGCCCTTTCGGTACCGTTTTAATTTGTCGGTTGTCTTAATCGTAAAAATTTAAATTTAAATTTAAATTAAAAAACCCGATTCAAATTACTTACCTTCGATTGATTAAAAAATTTCCCTAAAAGGTCAAGAATATTGTTAGGTTGTAAAATAAAAATAAATATGAAAAAAGGAAAAAATATAATAATAAAATAAATAAAATATATAAATAGAGATAAATAAAATTTAATAAAAAAATAATAAAAATAAATAAATAAAAATAAAAAGGTTAAATATTGAAATAAAAAATAAAAATGGAAGAATGTTAAGAAAATAAATATTAACAAAAAAATGAAAAATAAATAAATAAAAAAGGATCAAAATGCAAAAATTAAAATAACAGTGGCTAAATCAAAAAAATAAAAAAATGGCTATATTAAAACATGCATAAATTCCTAGGCCATTTTCGAATAAAACATAAATTAGGGACTAAAATGTAAAGAATACAACTTAAGGGGAGTGCGAGTGTAATTTACCCATGAATTCAAAATGTAGAAACCCCTTTCTCCCAAAACGACATCGTATTGCCTATGATATATATATATATATATCCCTTAAGCCAAAATAGCTCATTCTTCCCATTTGCTTCATTTTGAGACGAGAGAAGAGAGAGAGAGAGAGAGAGAGAGAGAGAGAGAGAGAGAGAGAGAGAGAGAGAGAGAGAGAGAGAGAGAGAGAGAGAGAGAGAGAGAGAAAATTCTCTCAACTCTCTCATCGGCTGAATGTCCGGCCACCGTTCGGCGACCTCCCTGTCGTGTCGAAAAAATCAAAAATCACTCAGAACACTCTTCACAACCCCCGATCCCAAAATAAACCCCAAATCTCACAAAAATCCCATAAATGGCGTAGATATAAGTGACAAAGTTCGACTTTTACCGGTAGCTTTTTGACTTCTTGAAACCCTTCCTTTGCTGACGAGCCACGACCGATGGTTCCTTCGTGTTTGCTTTATGATTTCTGCTTGTATTTTTGTTGCTTTTCTCTGTGGTGTTTGAATCAGTTTTGCTCATTGTTTTTTTTTTGTTGCTTCGATTTTGGTTCGATCTTGATTTGATGTTGTTGTGGCTCTCGATTTGTGTTGTGTTTTTATTGGTTTGGCCTCACCATTCGTTCGATGATCTCTGTGGTCCATTTGTTGCTCCCGGCTGGGGCTTTTATAACCCAATGGTCGACCGTTTTGAGCCCCGAAATAAGGGGGTTTATGGTTGTTGTTGGTTAACCGAAAACCCCGTGATGGTTCAGTCCCGGGGATTTCGGCCGGAAACTGTTGGTCGTTTGAGCGCGTGGCCGCCACGCGCGTTGTCTGTTCCTCCATGCGATGCCCTTGCTAAAATGTGTAACCCTAATCTAGGATTGAGCTGGGTCAGGCCCAAACCCGGTTAGGCAGCCCACACCCTTGCTGGGCCTGGAGTTGCACTTATTGGACCCTGGACCAAAACAAAATAAATAAAATAAAATAAATAATAATAATAATAATAATATATATATTTTCAAAAAATATTTTAAAACTATATTATATATATATATATATTAAAAAAGTTTTCAAAATTATATATCATATAGTTTTCAATAATGTTTTAAAACTATATATTATATATGTTTTCAAAAAAATGTTTTTAAAACTATATATTATATAAGTTTTCAAAAATGTTTTCAAAACTATATATTATATAAGTTTTCAAAATGATTTCAAAACTATATATTATATAAGATTTTCAAAATGATTTCAAAACTATATATTATATAAGTTTTTCAAAATGATTTCAAAACTATATATTATATAAGTTTTTAAAATGTTTTCAAAAACTATATTATATATATATTCAAAATGTTTTCAAAAACTATATATTATATATATTTTCAAAATATTTTCAAAAACTATATAATATATACATTTTCAAAAATCATTTTCTAAAAAAATATTTTTAGAAATTATACTATACTAATATATATATAATAAAAATTAAATAAATTAATAAAAAAAAACTGGACGAAAATGAGTGTCTACACATATAATATTTAAATATGATGGGATTTAAATCTAGAGCTCACTGACTCATAATTTTTATGTATAATACAAATCTTACATTACCTAGGCGGGTGGATGGAGGTGGTCAGTCTATCTAAAAATTTTAAAATTATATATATTTTAGATATATTTTTTTAAAAGTTTGTTTTTGTTCTCTTAAAATTTTATAAGATTGAGTCTCTTTAAAATTTTATAAGTTCACATTCCTAACATAAAATTATACGTACATCCCTGCCTCTATATTATATACATTAATGCATGGACTGATCGAAGGAAGGATTGAGCAGTTGTCTGCTTGAAAATTTTAAATTAAGATATATTTTAGTTTTTTTTATTTTCAATTAATAATTTATTTTCAATCCTCTATAATTTTATAAGTTCAACTCTCTTAATAATTTATAAATTTATCTACTAACATAGGGATGCGTCCGTTCATGCGTTAAAATCTTTGGCTACATAGTTGGAGAGGTCATGCAACTGATAGAAACATCGAGCCCTCGGAGTTTAAAGTTGAAACTAGTTTGCCAGATTACAGAACTCGTATAATTGGCTATTGATGAATGAGCCATCACTCATGAAATCGTGAATTTACTGCTGCTTTATTGACTAGACGCACTACCTTTTTTTCTTTTTCCTGAATCGTCGGTGTTCTTGATAAATTGCCGCATGTTGCGTCTATGAAACCAGTGGCGGATGTACAAAGGAGGTTAGGATCGACACGATCACTCTGAAATCTGACTTTTTTTCTATTAGTTATTAATTTTATTGATGGTTGTCGTAACCGTTTTCCGGGAGGAACAATCGTTTAATTGTTTTAAAAATAGTTACGACTTTTAATTTTGGAAAATGGGTGATTTTGGAGTAATTTGAAATAAATTAAAAAGAATTAAAAAGAGTCGCCATCAACCTTTGGGTTAGGTAGGTCGAATACCTAAAAACGTCTTTTAAAAACAATTTTAAGAAAAATCATTTTTTAAGACAAAAGCTGGCCTGCGTTTACCAAGATTCGTTTAAAACGAGTTCGGGAGTCGGTTACGCGTGGGGAAGGATTAGCACCCCCACAGCGCCCAAAATTGGTACTGTTTCGCTTACACGTTGTCGTAAATGGTGAAAATCATGAATTAAATATAAAATTAAATTATGATCCATTTATTGAATATTAATTAATTTGCTTTGAATTAATAACTTGAAGGAGTAAATTCAAAAGGACTGAAATGAATATAAATGAATATTACAATCCTAAATACAAATAGAAAACATAAGTATTTAAATTTATAAAGACCAATATAGAAAGAAAAAAACTTTAAGGATTGAAATAGAAAAATAGAAAATTAAAGGACTAAAATGATATAAACGAAAACTTTAAGTCCTAAAATAGTAATTACCAAAGTTTAAAAGTTCAAAATAATAAAAAAAAGATTCTAAAGGGATTAAAATGAAACATTTACTCATGCTAAAACTTAAACCATAACTTTCAAAAAGTAAATAATAATTAATAATTTTAGTCGAAGCTAAAATCCATTTACATAAATAAAGAATAACGTGAAATCAAGAAAAGAATAAAAATTACGGTCATGTTGCAAATGTTAAATATTAAAAAAATAGAATTGTCACATGCAAGCATAATATTCATTCTAAACCAAGTATCTGCTCACGGATTAAACAGAGCACTACAAGTTAAAATTGTCATTAATCATGCACTCTGCCCCAGCAACAAAATTATAGTCAAATATTAATAAAATATTAAAACATATAAATGGTGATTTAAATTCAAAAGTTAAAAAAAATAAAAGCCCAAAACACAATAATACAATACTTAAATTAATGGTTAAAATGAAGTAATTGAAAATATTGTAACCAAAATTAAATATTCACAATAATAATGTATCACGAAATAATATGACTAAAATATAAATATTAAAAATTAAATGCTAAAAACGAAATAAAGCAAAACTTCAATTGGTGGCTAATATATAAAATACAAAAGACAAGGACTAAAATAATAAAACTAAGAACTTAAAAGACTAAATCCGAAAACATCAAATATTTAAAGGATTAAAATAATAATTAAACCAAACAAAGAACAGTGATAAAAAATAAATAAAATAACATTAAAATAACATAACCAAATTAAAACAAAACAAGGCAATGACTAAAATGATATATTTTCAAATGTTATAGCTTAAATCTAAACATCCCTAAAAATACACAAAACACTAAATTAGTGACCAAAATAAACTGTTTATAAATACAATGACAAAATCGAATATTCACATTAATAATAAAATAAACAAAAAAATGACTAAAATATAAGTATTAAAGCATTAACGCTCAAAATAAAATAAAGTAAACATTTATTAAGTGACCATACTGAAACTTTTACAAGACAGAGACCCTCCCTACATGATTCATCCATGTGTCGAACATATGAAAACCATAAGTGACCAAAACGACGTCGTTTTACTTTATATTTATACTACCTTAAGGGATTTTGAAACCCTTATTTTTCATTTGCTTCCTCCCTCAGCCATTTTCCCCTTTCTTTGTATCACTCTTTTTCTCATGCTTCTTCACCGAGATGAATAAACGAGGCTCCCCGGCCATCGTAAATCGGTGGCCACAGGGAGCAAAACACAAGGTTGGATATGGCTAAAGGTATGTCTTTTTTTTTTTTCGAATCTGCCCTTGTATTTTTCTATTCGAACCCCCCGATTTGAATATCTCTATATTCTTTTCTTTCTTGTTTCATCCCCCCTCTAATTATTTTTCATATTATTTTCTGTTATTTGTAGGCAACTAGGTTAGATTCGAAAATAATAAAAATGTATATCTATGTTGGTTTTTTATATATATATATATATATTTCCATACTCTAAGAGAATCGAAAAGAAATTTTCCTCAACTTAATCGAACATGCAAGGATTTAAAGTGAACAAATCAGAAGATAAAATGCATTAAAAATGATGAAAATAATAGAAAAAACAGTAAATAATTGATACCCCTGTTATTGCTTGAATATAAAGTTTACAGTGTGTCGTTTGCCAAGATTTTCCCCAATCCCTGTTTCAATCTTTTTTTATTCGAATGCTCTATGATATCTCTTCCTTTTTCCTCCTTTTTTCCCTCTAATCCTCTGCCTATTTTATGGTTGATATCTCCACCTAATCTTCATGGATGCATCTGTGTTTTCTTCGTTTTTGGTAGGATATTGACAAGTTAGGTATGATTTAGGTGATATGCTTTTGACTTTGCTGATATTGTTAGTTTTTGCTGTTCAGTGGCCGACATGGTGATGATGATGTTTCAACTTGCTCAGAGGTGACTAGCCTTAGTGACTCGTCGGTGGAGAGGCTTGGTACTGTTATTGATCTGGGTATGTTGGGTTGCTTATAATTGGACCACATTTGACCTGCACAAAAATATAAACACACTTAATAATAATAATAATAATAATAATAATAATTTAATAATATTTTTTAACCCTGACAAAAAAAATGGGTGTCTACAGCTGCCCCTCTTTGTACATTCTTGTGTAAACAAGAATAGGGCAAAGACGAAAAAGATAACCATTTTTTTTATTCTTCCTTTGTCGTTAGATTAAACAAATTCTTCTCCTCATGAACTTCTCCTTTAGGACGAGTTCTTCTCATTATGAACTCTTCAGGAAATGTTGGTTCACCTCCATCTGTGGTGAATTTGAAAGGAACAAGTTCTTCTCATTATGAACTTTCTCCTTTATGATGAGTTCTTCTCATTATGAACTCTTCATTGGAAATGTCGATCCCTCAAGCGAGGCATCACTGATTCGAAATGTCGTGAATCAAGTGATAGGTCAAAAAAAACTCTTCTCATTATGAACTTCTTCTCCCTCTATCGGATGAGTTCTTTTCATTATGAACTCTCCATTGAAAATATTGATGCGAAGTTGAACAAGTTCTTCTCATTATGAACTTCTTCTCTCTCATTGGATGAGTTCTTCTTATTATGAACTCTCCATTGGAAATGTTGATCCATCTCTTTCCGTGATGGACTTGAAAGGAACAAGTTCTTCTCATTATGAACTTTCTCCTTTAGGATGAGTTCTTCTCATTATGAACTCTTCTGAAAATATCAATCCCTCAAGCGAGATGTCACTAATTTGAAATGTCATGAATCGAGTGATAGGTCGAACAAGCTCTTCTCATTATGAACTTCTTCTCCCTCTTTCGGACGAGTTCTTCTCATTATGAGCTCTCCATTGGAAATGTTGGTTCACCTCCTTCTGCGGTGAATCTTAATTGTTATTGACTCTCTCTGAATTTCTGTCAAAACATTCAAAGCATTTCAATGAATATGAATGAATGAGCATGTTCCTATTTATAGATGATTACTGATGTATGCATGATGGCATTTTATTATTATGAACTTTGTGGTCCTGCAAATTTTCATTTTAAATGCATCATTTGTCCTTTCGTTTGCACTCCACATTTTGCTTGGGCTATTTTACGCAAATTCTCATTTCTCTTGTTCCCATGCAAATCCTTTTATGTTTCCTTCTGCTCATCTTTGTCAGCGTATCAAAATATCAGTGTTTTCAATGTGCTTTCTTTTCTTAACTCACATGCATTTTCTTTGGCCATATCATACCCTAATCTTTTCAATCATTAGGGCTAGAATCTCTAATATGGAAGTATTAATTCAGAGTAATACCAAAAATCTTTTATTTTTTAATGCCATGTCAATCTACTTATAAGAAGAATGAATAAAATTGGAACTTGAAATAACAAACTTCGAATTTACTGACAAGAAATTGAATTTACAAAGTTATGGCAATCACATGAATAATGGAAATTTAAAACCATAAGTCAAATGTCCTTATAGATCATTAGCACGAATGTTCCTGAATCAATCCACTTGATATAACTATTGAGTTGAGCTTCTGTCTGGAGGACTTCGAGAATTGCCAAAATGTCTATAGATGTGAAGCTTCTCTCAAAATATCAGACCCTCAAGAAGATTTAGTTGTCTGATGCCTAATCTCAAAATGCTTTTGAGCCGCCTTTTCAAGTTTTCAACTCAAAGTCTTCCTTTGGTTTCAAAATATCCTTCGCGGATTTTCATCTCAAACCCTCCTTTTTCTCTTTTTATTTTTTCATTTCTTTTTTTCATTTTTCATTTTTTTTCTTTTTCATTTTTTCATTTTTCATCTTTTTATTTGTTCCCTTTTTTTTTCTTCAAGCATAGTACTTCTTGACAGAGTCTGAGTTTACTGGATTTCTCAATTTTTCTCCATCCATCTCTGCCAAGATCAACGCTCCCCCAGAGAAGGCCTTATTGACAACATATGGACCTTCCCAATTAGGCATCCATTTCCCTCGGAAATCTTTATGAATTGGCAGGATCTTTTTTAGCACTAGATCACCCTCTCGAAATTCTCTTGGATGAACTTTCTTATCATGAGCTCTCATCATCCGTTTCTGATACATCTGACCATGGCAAATAGCTTTTAATCTCTTTTCTTCAATGAGATTCAATTGGTCAAACCGAGCCTGAACCCATTCAGCTTCATCCAATTTCACCTCTTTCAAAATTCGAAGTGATGGGATTTCTACTTCCACTGGCAAGACTGCTTTCATCCCATATACTAAAGAGAAAGGTGTTGCCCCTGTCGAATTCCGCACTGTAGTTCGATATGCATACAAGGCAAAAGGTAATTTATCATGCCAATCTCTGTAAGTATCAGTGGTCTTTGTGATAATCCTTTTAATATTTTTATTTGCTGCTTCCACTGCTCCATTCATCATTGGACGGTAGGTCACTGAATTAGAATGTTTTATCTTGAACTGAGTACAAAGTTCTACCATCATCTTGTTATTCAAATTAGTGGCATTATCTGTGACGATTCTTTCTGGCAATCCATACCGACAAATTATCTCTTTCTTTATGAATTTGCAAACTGTAGATCTCGTGATATTTGCATACGAGGCAACCTCAACCCACTTAGTAAAGTAATCAATTGCCACAAATATGAAACGATGTCCATTCGAAGCCTTTGGTGTAATTGTCCCAATGACATCCATGCCCCACATAGAAAACGGCCATGGTGTGGTCATCACTTGCAAAGGTGACGGAGATGTATGGATCTTATCCCCATAGATTTGACATTTGTGACATTTTCTTGCATAATCAACACAGTCTGAATGCATAGTGGCCCAATAGTATCCATATCTCATGATCTTCCTGGCCATAGAAAGCCCATTTGCATGTGTTCCACATATCCCTTCATGCACTTCTTCAAGTATACCTTTTGCTTCTCGGGCATCCACACATCTCATCAAAACTTGATCACTACCTTTTTTGTACAGAACTTCCCCATCTAATACATATCCGGCAGCCATTCTACTTATTGTCTTTTTATCGATCTCAGACGCACATTGTGGGTAAGTTTGATGCTTGATGTATTGCAAAATATCAAAATACCATGGACGACCATCTACCTCTTCTTCGATATCATAACAGTGTGCCGGGGTATTATACATTTGCATATTAATTGGCATCATGTCAACTCTTCTATTTGCTTGGAACATTGCAGCAAGTGTGGCCAAAGCATCAGCCATTTGATTATCTTCTCGAGGGAGATAATTGAAAGTGACATCTTCAAATTCTTTTACCAATTCAAGGATCAATCTTCGGTATTCCACTAACTTTAGATCCTTCGTCTCCCATTCTCCTCGCAATTGATACACCACTAGCGAGGAGTCTCCATATACTTGGAGCACTTTGATTTTTCTTTCTATATCTGCTCTTAACCCCATGACACAAGCCTCATACTCTGCCATATTATTGGTGCAAAAGAACTCCAATCTGCTTGTAAAAGGATAATAGACATTTTCTGGGGAAATCAATACTGCTCCAATTCCTTGTCCTAAAGCATTAGATGCTCCATCAAAATACAACCTCCAAGATTTATCATCTGAATTTGTTTCCTCCTTGGTTGTGATGCACATCAGATCCTCGTCTGGAAAATTAAAATTTAAGGACTCATAATCATTTGAGGCACGACTTGCAAGGAAATCTACTATGGCACTCCCTTTGATTGCTTTTTGGTTCACATATACAATGTCAAATTCTGATAACAACATCTGCCATCTAGCCAATCTACCAGCTAAAGCTGGTGATTCCATTAAAAATTTCAAAGGGTCAAGCTTAGATATCAACCAAGTAGTATGGTATAACATGTATTGCCTGAGCCTTCGAGTAGTCCATACCAAAGCACAACATAACTTTTGAATTGGCGGGTATCGACTCTCACAATCAGTGAACTTTTTGCTTAGATAATAGATAGCTCTCTCTTTCTTTCCAGATTCGTCATGTTGCCCCAATACACATCCCATTGAATTTTCAAAGACCGTTAGATAAAGGATCAATGGTTTACTAGGGACTGGTGATACCAGAATTAGAGTTTTAGACAAATATCCCTTGATTATCTCCAAAGCCTTTTGGCACTCGTTGTTCCAAACTTCGGGGTTGTTCTTTCGAAGCAATTTGAAAACTGGGTCACATTTTTCAGTTAATTGTGAAATGAATCGAGATATATAATTTAACCTTCCTAAGAATCCTCGAACTTCTTTCTGTGTACGAGGCGGTGGAAGATCTTGAATGGCCTTTACTTTATCTGGATCAATATCAATTCCTTTTTAACTAACCACGAAACCCAAGAGTTTCCCTGACGTTACCCCGAATGTGCATTTAGTTGGATTGAGTTTCAATTGATATTTCCTCAACCTTTGGAAAAGCTTCCTCAAGTTTTGAATATGTTCACCTTCAGTCCTGGACTTGGCAATCATGTCATCCACATACACTTCAATTTCTTTGTGCATCATGTCATGGAAAAGAGTCACCATAGCTCTTTGGTAAGTTGCCCCAGCATTTTTCAAACCAAATGGCATCACTTTATAGCAAAATATGCCCCACATAGTCACAAATGTAGTTTTTTCCATGTCTTCAATGTTCATTTTTATTTGGTTATACCCCGAGAAGCCATCCATAAAAGAAAACCACGAATGACCAGCAGTGTTATCCACTAAAGTATCTATATGAGGCAATGGAAAATTGTCCTTCGGGCTTGCTTTATTAAGATCTCTGTAATCCACACACATGCGAACTTTACCATTTTTATTTGGCACAGGGACTATGATGGCAACCCATTCTGGATACTTTGCCGCTTGAAGAAACCCTGCATCAATCTGTTTCATCACTTCCTCTTTAATTTTCAACAACATTTCTGGCTTCATTCTTCTGAGCTTTTGCTGAACTGGCTTAGACTCAGGCTTTATCGGAAGCTTGTGCACTACTATATCTGTACTCAGCCCTGGCATATCTTGGTAAGACCATGCAAAGATGTCCTTGAATTCTCGAAGAAGATCTATCAAGTCTTGCCTTATCTCAGCAGAAAGTGTGCTGCCGATTTTTACTTCTCTCTTATCATCATTAGTTCCCAAGTTTATAACCTCAGTTTCTTCCTGGTGAGGTAAAATCTGTTTGTCCTCATTTTCTACCAGTCTTAATAGTTCGTTAGGAACATCACATTCTACCTCATCTTGAAACTCATTGATTTCTTCCAGACATATGGGTTGCTCAATGTTTATCTCAGTATTAAATTCATAAACATTCATGCTATTGATATGGTGACACCTGCAAAGGGAAAAATTGAATCGAATATATATTTGGAAGGAGACCAAAATTTATGAAATGAATGTAAAGAATAAAGAATAAAGAATGAAAATATAAAATAATGATGGTCACAAAAGATTGTCTTTTATTGAAAGCAAGTAGAATTAACATAGCTGCCCTTATAAAAATTCCTTAATACTTGCGGGCACAAGTATAAGGATTAGTACTGGGTATTACTCTGAATTAATCTTAAAAACTATAGGGAGATCCTCTGCAATCCAATTTTTCAGTGTTTCCCCTGGGAAGCAAGGACGGATTCCAGCCAAATATCTTCCTGCTTTATCATCCCCAGTTATCATGTTAATGACCAAACCCTCCATAGCTTCATTGAACAAGTTGCTGTCTTTCATCTGCTTTTCTTCGTCAAGCTCTCTGGTTAACTGTTGCTCTATATCAAACACTCCTCCAAACTTGAAAGAGCTCATCAGAGGAGGAAAAGACATATGCTCCCATGGAATGTCCTCTCCTTTTAGTCTAGCTCTTCTTATTTCACCTCTCTTTTTCATTTCTTTCTTTCTTTGCTGAAAATCAGGCTTAAATCCTAGCCCAAAGAGATCGCTCTTCATCATGACAAATTTGGGATATAAAGTCCCTTGCAGGCATCTACCAAGACCCCTTCCTATATTGGCTCCTTTTCCTAGAGTCTCTCGCACAATCATCTTAGTACAATCAGATAAACGTGGGCGAGGAATCTTGTTTCCTTCAGCAACAAAAGTAGCATTGACAAATTCTAAGGCTCTGAAGGAACACTCTAGAGCATTCTCATCCATCTCAATATATGGGGCGTCAGTCGTCACAGAAGCAATAATTTCTTCCTCTGCCCCAATACTAATCAACTGACCATCTGACACTAATTTCAATTTTTGGTGTAAGGACGAAGGGACTGCCCCTGCAGAATGAATCCATGGCCTCCCAAGCAAGCAATTATATGAAGGGTTGATGTCCATCACCACAAAATCAATATTGTAGACAGTTGGTCCAATCAACAGTGGTACCTCTATCTTTCCAAGCACATCCCGCTGAGTTCCATCAAAGGCTCTGACAATGTTTTGGTAGGCCCTCATATGTGAGTTGTCCATCGGTAACCTTCGTAATGTGGCCATAGGCATAACATTAAGTGCAGACCCATTGTCAATCAAAACACCTGGTAAGACATGACCATGACAGTGAGTTGTGATATTGAGGACTTTTACCGATCCCATTCCTCCATCAGGAATTTCATCATCAGTGAAAGTTATGTAATTGTCAGCAGCTATGTGCCCTACAATTCGATCCAACTTGTTCACTGGTATATCCTCAGGCACAAACGTTTGATTGAGCACTCTCAGTAAAGCATTCTGATGTACCTATGAATTTATTAACAAATCCAGAATCGAAATCCGTGCTTGTTGCTTGTGTAGCTGCTCAACTACACTATATTCACTATGTTTTAGAAACTTCAAGAATTCTTGAGCTTGTGTTTCTGTTACCGGCTTATTGATCATTGGTGGGGGTTCATCGTTGAATATCTTCTACGGTACCAATACAACTTTTCCTTTTGCTTTCACTTTGTCTTCTTCTTTCGATATCTCGGGAGAATAGCACCTCCCACTTCTTGTGAAGTGACCAACTTCATTCACTATTTCAGTTATCAAGTTGCCTCCTGGTGCTTCACCTTCAACTACCTTTATTTTCTCTAGCGAACCAGATTCCCTTATTAATGAAACATTGGCAGTGTAGTTCCAAGGCACCTTGCGGGTGTCTTTAAATGGGAATGGTGAAGGAGCTGTGATTATAACTTTTGGTGTTGACGACCCAGAATTCATTGCTGATGGTTTCACAGTAATGACCACTGGCTTACTTATTCTGTGAACGGGCTCAGAATTTTCTGTCATGAAGACATCTTCTTCTCTTTTTTCCTTATCTTCCTCAAAGAACTCTACCTCCTTATGATCCATCAATCTTTGTAATAACCCCCTGAATTCAGGGCAAAGTTGAATTTCATGTCCTTCTTCTTGGTGATATTTGCAATAGTGTCCACACTCATTGGTCTTTGGCTTAGGATCTTGTCGAATCATGCCAGCCTAACAGAGTTGTTGGAATACCCAACTTAAGGGAGATTTAATTTCATGAACGTCTTTCTTTGCCTTCCTCCTATTCTCCTTCTGGATCGCATTTATCCCTTTGCCTCCATGATTCGGTAGTGGGTGTTTTTTTACATCTGTTGAGTCAAACTGTAATCCTCCTGTGTTAATCAGATTTTGCACTATCTTTTTGAAGGCAAAACAATTCTCAATAGAATGGCCAGCAATTCCATCGTGGAAATCACAATGTGCATTTGCGTCATACCAATAAGGGTACGGTGGTTGAAGAGGAGTCAAACGGTAGGGGCGTACCACATCTGCTTTTAATAATGAAGCGTATATCTCTGAATAGGGTACGGGTAGTGGTGTGAATGATACTTTTTCTCTCTCCTTGCGAGGTCCCTTGAAATCATTTCTGACGGTGTTCATGTCATTCTTCTCCGCCTTTGATTGTGTTATTGTGACACTATTTGCAGTATTCTTGTGGTATACACTTGTAACTTCATTCTCCTTTTTCTGGTATACGGGTTTTTTGGAGCTAGACCGTTCAGCTACTTCAATCTTGCCACTTTTTATAGCATTTTCGATGAGCTCACCAGAGATGATCAAATCAGCAAAATTTTTGGTGGCATTTCCAAGCAAGTGCCCCAAGTATGGAGCTTTCAAAGTGTTGACAAAAATTACAGTAGCTTCCTTTTCGAGTAAAGGGGGTTGGACCTGGGCAGCAATATCACGCCACCTTTGGGCATATTGTCAGAAAGTCTCATTACTTCTTTTTTCCATATTCTGAAGAGTCCACCGATCAGGAGCTATATCTGTAACATGGTGATACTGTTCTAGGAATGCTTTTGCCAAGTCCTTCCATGATTTGATGTGAGCTCTAGTTAATTGGTTATACCACTTGGCGGCAGAACCTGTTAAACTGTCTTGAAAACAGTGAATCAATAATTTTTCATCATTCACATGGCCAGCCATCCTCCGGCAAAACATAGTAATATGAGAGGAAGGGCAAGTGGATCCATTGTATTTTTCGAATTCAGGAACCTTGAACTTTGTAGGGATGATCAAGTCTGGGACCAAACTCAGCTCTCTAGCGTCAGACCCATAGAACGGTTCAATCATTTCTACTGATTTTACCATTTCTTCCAATTTCTTCAACTGTTGAGTTATTTGTTCATTGGCTTTTTCCTTTTCAACTAACTCATTTAGATCTGGAGTTAAGTGTTCAGTAACAGGCTGATAATTGTTTGGGAATGCAGATCCCATGTGGTGTTGCTGATTCTCATTGCTGACATATACATGAGGTCGTGCTTCTTGAGGTACCGAAGGGTGAGCAGAGATGTGTACAGGTGTGAAACCAGGAGGAGGACCAGATTCTGGTGTAAACCTTAGTAGGTGCTGGGGATCAGAAGTAAACCCCGTAGGATGTGATGCCCCTGGTTCAAACCCTGGAGGATATGATAAATCTTGCTCGGATGACGTTATTTGGCCATCCGTGATCCTTCTACCTATAGCATGTTTCTTAAACATTTCTTCCATCCTTTGTAGTAGAACAGTTTGCGAATTTGTTATCTCTGCTTCCATCTTATTTAATCTCTCTCTCATTTCTTCTTGAGCTTGTTTTTGTTCTTGCTCAAGTTGAATCATTCTAGCTTCCATTTTCTTAGTTGTATTCCGAGTACCGTACGGGTGTGAGTTGAGTGCCAGAATAACTACAATGATTGAAAATTATATTTTACATTATTTTGGGTGTTTTAATGAATGAATGCATGTATTAATGCAAAATATTTAAAATAAATGCAATGCAGAATGAATGTATGTAAAAGGTATTGATCTCAAAAAGTTAATTATCATAGAACAACTTCCATTGGAATACAAAGTTTTTATTACACAATAGTTCACTTCTACAGATACGGCCTAGCCATCCGATTAAGTTCGACAACTTCTTTAATCAACCAAGACATCTTCTTCCCAAACTCAGAAACCGGATTGATGTGATGCTCGATGACCTTTGCTTCGACAGCTAATTCCCCAATGTATCTGGCAACTTCACTCATCTGTATTATAGCCTCGACTACCATGTTGCTTCTATCTGCACTCTGTTCTTCATAGAAATCATTCGATGTTTTCCACTGTTCAATAGTTCCTTGGAGATTTCCTTCTAGCTCAGTGAT
This sequence comes from Hibiscus syriacus, assembly GCF_006381635.1. NCBI lineage: Eukaryota > Viridiplantae > Streptophyta > Magnoliopsida > Malvales > Malvaceae > Hibiscus > Hibiscus syriacus. The sequence continues at coordinate 4,953,022 of NW_024062608.1, forward strand.
TCGTACTTGACAACTCTGCAGTGTGCTTTCCAGGCTTCGAATTCGATTTCGCAGTAAGGCATTCTCTTCATAACTTTCCTGAAGGTTACTTGGTCCCATGATAATCCTTCCTCGGAACAAGGATTCTTCGAGTTGCAGGATATAATCACTGGATTTTGTGATTTTAGCCCGACATTGAGCCAGATCCTCTTCAAGTCTTGTTTTTGTTTCCTGCATCCTTCGATTAAGACTCTGTATTTGTACATTTTTATCTCCACACCTTTTTATCCAGCTGTTGATTGTCTCTTATCTTGCTTCGAGCCTAGTATTGAAGTGTTTCTTTTCTAATTCCCACCTATTTCTTTTAATATCAAATTCTTCGATTTTTTGTCCTCTAATATCAAGTTCGACAAGCATATTATTTATTTCAGTTTCAAATCCCCTGATCGTGATGGTCTTCTCAGCTTCTAGCTCTTTGACTCGATCTTTCTCCCTTTTTAGTTCTTCCATAGCTTTGCGACTCTCGGCCTTGTATCTTATGATCCGCTCCCTCTTATCAAGCTCAAGCTCTTCTATTTTTTCTTTCCCTTTCTCCAAGCTCTTGAGTAGACGATCGTTTTTTTTCCTTCAGATCTCTATTTCGATGTTTCTCTGCGTTTAACTTTTTGGTTAACTGGGCTGATACTCTACTTGACCCAATTGTTATCCTAGATTTTTGCAGCTTGTAGTAACCCTTCTTCAGATTTTTCAACTTCGAATCTACTTTTTCTTTTCTCTTTCTTAGCATTGCAAATTGTGCGGCATGAAAGTCAACATCAATACTCAACATGAATTTATCTTGTCGAATCTCTTCTAGTTCTTTCGACCAAACTTCTTTCTCAGCTTCGAATTCTGCTCTTAAGATCTCTATCTCCGATGGGACTATCTGAATTCATTCCTCCATAGTTATATCCTTACTTTGGTCAGGTAGAGGAATATTTTCATTCTTTCTTATAGACCTCCATTCCTCATAATTTGGCGTCAACATTACCTTGGCTGCATCGGCTCTAGTACAGAAAGTCTTCTTCCATCCTCTAACTGCATTCGAGATGTTTTTCTTGTAATTGTTCCCGTAGAATACAAACTCAGATGAGTGCAATCCAGCAGTGACTGGGATAAATTGATGGCCACCATATTGCCTCATAACCAAAAGTGGTGCGTACCCAATTGCTCCCCATAAACCGAGCAACATCACCCAATTATAGTCACCGCACTTATATAGGAACTCACTTTGTATTTGCCAAGGGGCACGCCAAACGATATCCTTGTCTTGTATATTCTTAAGGGCATCTATCCACATGTCTTTAGTGACTCCTTTTGGCCAATCTTTCTCTATAAATTCTCTCAAAGGTGAGTAACTTGTACTAAACCGATGATATGAAATTTTTTCAATTTTCCAGAAGTGGCTACGGATCCAGACATATAGTAATTGCGCGCATCCTGAAAATCGACCACCTCCAAGCCTTCAACAAGCATTCAAGGATCGAAAAGTCTCTGCTAAAATTACAGGAGCAGGGTTGACCTTTTTTTGTAATTGCTCGAATAAATCCACAACTGCAGCCTCAATAAATCCCAAGGCCTTCGGGAAAATGACTAAGCCATAAATACCCAGTGCAAAGATGACTTTGAATGATTCCTTTAATAACAATCCAAGAAATGCCTTCACTTTCACCTTTTTGTTTGGTACGAGCAACCACCCATTCCTCACGCACTCCTGCGATTTTGGCTAATTTGATTCTGAAGGGTTGAGTTTTGATGGACTTGGAATAAATCCGATTTTCTTGAGCATCCTCTATGCGCAACAAGGCAATATATTCTTCGATGGTAGGAACCATGTCTTCTTTATTGAAAGTGAAACAGTTGTACCCTGGATTCCAAAATTGAATCAAGGCTCGGATCAACTCATCATCTATATCAACATATAACAGATAGGAAATATCCCCATAACACTGGTAAAACTGTCGCTTCTTACTAGACTCCCATTTTTTCCAAATGTCTCGTAAGTCCTGGATGTCATTTCTTTTAAGAGAAACGGAAGCATAACCCGCTAAATCTGACATGTTATCAGCTAGCAAACTGTCCCCTTCCAATCTTTGTAATGCTTCAGCCCATTGTCGTACCTCAGAGTTTTGAACTACTTGATTTAAATACTTTTCGTCCATTATTGAAAGCTTTCCAATTTGACGATTAACTAAAGATCAACACCCTTAATCTTGAATGATGCAATGCAGATAACAAAAAAAAAATTAAAAAATGAAAATGAATTAGTACAAGTAAGAAAATTGAATACAAATAAAAATGTCATTTAAAGATGAATATAACATTTACCCCGTCATGATATCTACCCAAACATGTTATATACCCACAATGATTTTTCAAGAAATTAATCCTAACCACATGGTATCTAGTTCGCATGCTGTTATTAAACAATATTTAAAGCAAAAAAGAAAAAGTTCAGAAACGCTCCTCCTTTGTGTACACCTATTTTGGGTACCTACTGACAGACATAGGTTCGATATATCTATACCTTAGGTGATCGTTCTACGGTTCACTATATGCGTGGTTGCGTTTCTAACAGAAAAAGGTACTCGAATTGTCCTTGATGTTAGTGCCCCCTTGGGCTGCCAAACCCTCAATCCTCACCCATTATAGGCTTAAACGGATCGAGTTCAATTCGAGAGGATACATTCCCTTATGTCTATGCGGAGAATAAATTCTCACGAAAACATAAGGTATATGAATCCCGAAGGTTACTTGCTAGGCCTGCACGGAGAATAAATTCTCACGAAGGCGTCGCTTTTGCCCCCACTTAGAAAGGTTCGAAGCTCGGGTATAGAGCTTATGTTATGCAAATGCTCGTGACGTGTGTGAGGAGGAACATTCAACCCTTTGACTCAAAAGGAAAATGACACCACTCGACAAAACTTTGGACAAATCTGAAAACAAAGATAAAAATGTTAGTAAGACAATAATAAAATGAAGCAATTAAAAACTTCAATTAAAGGATCAAAAGTTAACTAAAGACTCGAACTCATAATTTCTACCAAACGACAATGTGTAAGCGACTTACAAACTGACTCTCTAAAAAATTCTGGTCCCCAGTGGAGTCGCCAAGCTGTCGTAACCGTTTTCCGGGAGGAACAATCGTTTAATTGTTTTAAAAATAGTTACGACTTTTAATTTTGGAAAATGGGTGATTTTGGAGTAATTTGAAATAAATTAAAAAGAATTAAAAAGAGTCGCCATCAACCTTTGGGTTAGGTAGGTCGAATACCTAAAAACGTCTTTTAAAAACAATTTTAAGAAAAATCTTTTTTTAAGACAAAAGCTGGCCTGCGTTTACCAAGATTCGTTTAAAACGAGTTCGGGAGTCGGTTACGCGTGGGGAAGGATTAGCACCCCCACAGCGCCCAAAATTGGTACTGTTTCGCTTACACGTTGTCGTAAATGGTGAAAATCATGAATTAAATATAAAATTAAATTATGATCCATTTATTGAATATTAATTAATTTGCTTTGAATTAATAACTTGAAGGAGTAAATTCAAAAGGACTGAAATGAATATAAATGAATATTACAATCCTAAATACAAATAGAAAACATAAGTATTTAAATTTATAAAGACCAATATAGAAAGAAAAAAACTTTAAGGATTGAAATAGAAAAAATAGAAAATTAAAGGACTAAAATGATATAAACGAAAACTTTAAGTCCTAAAATAGTAATTACCAAAGTTTAAAAGTTCAAAATAATAAAAAAAAGATTCTAAAGGGATTAAAATGAAACATTTACTCATGCTAAAACTTAAACCATAACTTTCAAAAAGTAAATAATAATTAATAATTTTAGTCGAAGCTAAAATCCATTTACATAAATAAAGAATAACGTGAAATCAAGAAAAGAATAAAAATTACGGTCATGTTGCAAATGTTAAATATTAAAAAAATAGAATTGTCACATGCAAGCATAATATTCATTCTAAACCAAGTATCTGCTCACGGATTAAACAGAGCACTACAAGTTAAAATTGTCATTAATCATGCACTCTGCCCCAGCAACAAAATTATAGTCAAATATTAATAAAATATTAAAACATATAAATGGTGATTTAAATTCAAAAGTTAAAAAAAATAAAAGCCCAAAACACAATAATACAATACTTAAATTAATGGTTAAAATGAAGTAATTGAAAATATTGTAACCAAAATTAAATATTCACAATAATAATGTATCACGAAATAATATGACTAAAATATAAATATTAAAAATTAAATGCTAAAAACGAAATAAAGCAAAACTTCAATTGGTGGCTAATATATAAAAATACAAAAGACAAGGACTAAAATAATAAAACTAAGAACTTAAAAGACTAAATCCGAAAACATCAAATATTTAAAGGATTAAAATAATAATTAAACCAAACAAAGAACAGTGATAAAAAATAAATAAAATAACATTAAAATAACATAACCAAATTAAAACAAAACAAGGCAATGACTAAAATGATATATTTTCAAATGTTATAGCTTAAATCTAAACATCCCTAAAAATACACAAAACACTAAATTAGTGACCAAAATAAACTGTTTATAAATACAATGACAAAATCGAATATTCACATTAATAATAAAATAAACAAAAAAAATGACTAAAATATAAGTATTAAAGCATTAACGCTCAAAATAAAATAAAGTAAACATTTATTAAGTGACCATACTGAAACTTTTACAAGACAGAGACCCTCCCTACATGATTCATCCATGTGTCGAACATATGAAAACCATAAGTGACCAAAACGACGTCGTTTTACTTTATATTTATACTACCTTAAGGGATTTTGAAACCCTTATTTTTCATTTGCTTCCTCCCTCAGCCATTTTCCCCTTTCTTTGTATCACTCTTTTTCTCATGCTTCTTCACCGAGATGAATAAACGAGGCTCCCCGGCCATCGTAAATCGGTGGCCACAGGGAGCAAAACACAAGGTTGGATATGGCTAAAGGTATGTCTTTTTTTTTTTCGAATCTGCCCTTGTATTTTTCTATTCGAACCCCCCGATTTGAATATCTCTATATTCTTTTCTTTCTTGTTTCATCCCCCCTCTAATTATTTTTCATATTATTTTCTGTTATTTGTAGGCAACTAGGTTAGATTCGAAAATAATAAAAATGTATATCTATGTTGGTTTTTATATATATATATATATATTTCCATACTCTAAGAGAATCGAAAAGAAATTTTCCTCAACTTAATCGAACATGCAAGGATTTAAAGTGAACAAATCAGAAGATAAAATGCATTAAAAATGATGAAAATAATAGAAAAAACAGTAAATAATTGATACCCCTGTTATTGCTTGAATATAAAGTTTACAGTGTGTCGTTTGCCAAGATTTTCCCCAATCCCTGTTTCAATCTTTTTTTATTCGAATGCTCTATGATATCTCTTCCTTTTTCCTCCTTTTTCCCTCTAATCCTCTGCCTATTTTATGGTTGATATCTCCACCTAATCTTCATGGATGCATCTGTGTTTTCTTCGTTTTTGGTAGGATATTGACAAGTTAGGTATGATTTAGGTGATATGCTTTTGACTTTGCTGATATTGTTAGTTTTTGCTGTTCAGTGGCCGACATGGTGATGATGATGTTTCAACTTGCTCAGAGGTGACTAGCCTTAGTGACTCGTCGGTGGAGAGGCTTGGTACTGTTATTGATCTGGGTATGTTGGGTTGCTTATAATTGGACCACATTTGACCTGCACAAAAATATAAACACACTTAATAATAATAATAATAATAATAATAATAATAATTTAATAATATTTTTTAACCCTGACAAAAAAAATGGGTGTCTACAATGGTGGCTATCCTAAAATTTTATTTGTACTTATTCTATACGAAAACTTCTATTATTAGTATCTATGTGATCACCCTTAAAAATATTTTTGTATTCATCACTGTATGAAACTCGATGCCCACCTTCCATATAAGGAAGCCAACGGTTATCAACAAACCCTAAACCTTGTAAGCAAAACTATGGGCAACGAATTCATTTAATTATTTTGATGTAAGAGTTTGAGTTAGGTTTGAGTTAGGAATCATCTCCTGGAGACTCAGTAGACCCATGTTTGATATGGGGTTTGTTGTCAATGTTTCCACTAATAGATTCTTGATTAGGACAGGTTGTTCAGTTATGGATTAGTTTAATTTTTACTTAATTAAGATATGTTGGATTTCCTTTTCTTTAGTGTCTGTCGTCCCATTCAGATGTTGGGTACTTTGCATCTAAACAAAGCTCCAAGCTCGAAGAAAAAATCAATTGCCAGTGGTTATCAATTTTTTCTGAACCGATTCTTGTGACACAACAGCAATGATTAATTTCCTTAAATCTCCTGATGACGCGGCTACGCTATCCTAAATTTTGCATCATTGTGGTTGTTTAATCGATTTTGTAATGTACGCAACAACTAAATTGCACAAATCAAACATTATCAAACATTTTTGTGATGAATAGATTATTGTTATTTTTTTAGGTTCGTATTTAAATATGATGTGTACATAGGTGTATGATTATAGGGGTGCTTATCGAGTGAGTCGATCGCGAGTTGAGCAGTGCTCGACTTGTGCTCGTTAAAAAATTTTGTTGCTTGACTCGACTCGTTGCTTGTTAAAATTTTGCTCGACTTGTGCTCGTTAAGAAAATTTGTTGCTCAACTCGTTGCTCGTTAAACTCGTTAAAATTTTGCATGACTCACTCTCGTTAAGAAATTTTGTTACTCGATTCGTTGCTCATTAAGGTCATTAAACTCTTTCTCGTCTCATTACTCGTTAAGGTCACTCTTGCTCATCTATTGCTTGTTAAGTTTACTGAATTTTTTATTTTACTTTTAAATTATAAGTAAAATCTACTAATACTATATAGAACTTAATATAAACATAAATTAATAAATTTAACCAAAAAATTATCAAAAGATTATATAAAATAAATTGTAAGTCTAAACACCAAAATAACAATTCGTAAATATATTAAAATAATAATTAGAGTTTGATTTTTGGATGTGCTAAAATAATAATTATTAATTAATTATTTAATATTTTTAATTATTTATTTGAAAATTAATAGATTAGTAATTTATCATATCGTATATTATCAATTAGTAAATTAATAATCTTTTTAATGAAATAAATTTTAAATATAATTACTAAAAAGTTATTAAAAAAATTATTGAGATACTCGTGAACTTATCGAGTTGAGTTGGAATTTGCTCGATCCAACTCGTTAAGGTATTGAGTCAAGTCAACCCGAATTGAGCTTTTACGGAATTTTAGCCGAGTTGAGTTTGAGTTGTTAACGAATTGCTCAACTCAATAAACACCCCCTTGGTATGAATATTCATTGTCAAATATTTGAATATTTTAAATAGAATTAACTTATATATATCCCAAACTGATTAGAAAAAATTACGTCGAATTTTGTTTCAATATAAATTTTCTTTTTTATATTTTTATATGATTATTACAAATTTCACATTAAATAAGACTTGCATATAGAGGTGCACAAAAAATCCGAATATCCGATTTTGGGTAAAAAATATCCGAAACCGGATTTTGGAAAAACCCGTTTTTTTAAACCGGATCGGATATTTAAAAACCGGATAGTATAACCGGTTTGAGAAAAAATTGAACGACCGGTTTTTTTACCGGATTAAAAACCGGTTTTTTTCAAACCGGATAAAAAACCGGTTTTTTATCCGAAAAAATCCGGTTTTTTTTTAAAAAACCGGTTTTTTGCAAACCGAAACCGGTTACACCGGTTACACTATCCGACCCTCTAAACCGGTTAGGATCCGAACCGGTTTTTTTAAAATCCGGTTTTTGGGTTGGGAGAAAAAACCGGATCGGTTTTTATCCGATCCGAATCGGATTGAAATCCGGCTTCTGTGCATCTCTACTTGCATATAATTCTTTTTACCTTCACTAGAAACTACTATTGATAGAATTTTACAAAAATATAAAATTTAGATAATTTTTTTCTTTCATCCAAATTATAAGTATGGTAAACAATTACTTTATAAATAATTTAAAGAATTAATAAAATTAAATGCCGGCCAACAAGTTAAAGAAATTAAATAAATAATAAAATGCCCTAGGCAAGTGGGAGTGTAATACCCTAATTTTATCCGGACCATTTGAATCCATTTAAAGATGACCAATAATTAAATTGAAGGCGTTTGCGCTCGAGATGAATTATTTCAAATGATAAATCATGGAGTTTTGCATTTGAAAGCTTGAGGTGTTTAATTAGACTAAAACCGTATATGTTCATTTTGGAAATTGAGGCACAAATTGAAATTTAATACCAAATACAAATTTAAGTGTCTAAAGTCCATTTACACCTTTGAAGTCCAATTACAAGCCAAATTAAATGCAATTCAAGCCCAACAACAATTACAAGACCAATTACAGCCCGTTTGCAGCAACACAACCCGACCCATTGCAGTTGACATTCGCAAGAGCATCCCACGTGAAACCCTCGGGGCTGTCACCCGCATTCAACGGCAGCTCGACAATCGAGCTGCCCCTGCTTCCCAATAGCTCTCGGCCAGCACGTTCGAGCACCCCACAGGAAGTCCCTCGAGGCTGTCACCCACACCCTGCTAGACTCTGACCGAGCAGCTCGGTTCCCCACTGCTTCCCGTGCCCTGCAAGTATGATTCCAAGAGAAGACCCATACTGGCACCATGGAAAAAACAAAAGAAAACAATTAACAAAGGGGGTTCTCGATCAAAAAGAGGAGCAGGAGCATAGAGAAGAGGGGAGCCATCAGTTATCATAAAAAACGAGAATCAACAACGATTCGAGGGGGGAATTTCAGTAACAACAGGGGGGTTCTATCAGCCATCAAAACAGAAAAAAAAATCAGCTATCAAGAGCAGTGAACAACCAGAGAGACCGAAAAAATACAGACAGCAAACAGGGGGCGCTCGGTTCAGCAACGAAAATCAACGAGAAGATTTCCAACAACCATTCGAAGGAAGGAACAACAGTAAGGGAGATTCACGAACAGAAAAAAAAGAGGGGGCTTCTACTCTAGATCCAGTTTTTCTTTGAATTCGAAAACAATGTAACAGGATTTTCATGACAATGAAAAGGAGTTTTTTTCTCTCTTTCGTTCAATAAACCCACTCTCAGTTTATATTTCACTTAAATCAAAATAACACAAAACAAACATTTTGAAATAATCGAAGACAAGGAAAAAAAGAAGATTTTCACCTTCGGGAGCTCTCAAGTCTCTTCCATCGGAGCAAAGTCGTCTCCTTTCACAAAGGTAAACACCCTGCCATCGCGGATCTGGGTTGGGGAGAGTCTCGGTCAAGGGAGAAAGGAAACAGTTAGGGTTGATTTTTAGGCTTTAAGACTAGAATCAAAAAAAGAGTGAAGAAAGCGTTAGTTTTTACCTTAGAGAGTCTTGAGTCTCCATCGGAAGCCACGGTGGCCGGCGTTGGTTCTTTTGTGCTTTGGAGTGCCCGTTCGCGAGAGTGGAGTTTGAGAGTGAGGGGTTGCGGCTGCTGAGGATGAAATGGGAACTAGGGTTCAGTTTTACCTAAGATATCATATATATTAAGGTATCAAAACGGCAGCGTTTTGGGTGGCCGGTTCGCGTGGGATTATGGCTGAGGGAGTCACGCTTGTTTTTACTTTAATGCACTCTAGTCCTCAATTCATATTTCCTGCACATTTTAATTTTATCTTCATATTTTATGTGCATTTCAACTTGATCCATAAATCAACGTTTGAATGTTTGTAATTGTGTCTCCATGTTTTAAGCGTATTTAATTTTTGTCCCCAGTTTAGTGTATTTAAGTCTTGATGTTTTAGGCATTTAACCTTCAATTTTTGCATGTTTCTTTTTGATCCTATGTAGCATTTTGGTTATATTATGGTTGCAACACTTGGAAATGACATTTTATGAAAAGAGCTCACTGTTTATTTTCTTTATATCTTAGCCACTTGTTTAATATTCCATGCATGTTTGTAGAGCTAATTTAGATTATTTTGAATGTATGCATGTACATATTATTTCGAGCATGTCGTTAGTACATATATATTTAGTTGTAGCGTTTAAAGCATGTTAACCTTATTTGCATGACTTGACCTAACCACATAATGAGATTAAGGGTAATACCCTTTTAATTTAAAAATTGTCGGAATGGCTTCTTTTAACTCACTAGAGAGTCGTTTCGACGAGTTTAAATTACAAGTGTATCCCGTCATTGTCACCAAAAAATTGATTCTTCACCTTAAAATTTGGGAGTGAAAGAAAAAGAAATATTCGACTATTTAAATTATTTGAGAAAAGATCGTTAGAACTCACCTAAAGATCTGGTCTCGATATTTTTAAATAATCAAATATCATTTATCTTTCTAATAACTTGGTAATTTTAAATTAACATATTTTTTTGTTTTTCAATGTTACAAATTTGCATTTTTGTTGTTTAAAGGGATTATTAATCAAATTAAACTCGAACTTGTGAAATTCGTTGCAAAGACATTAATTAATCGACTAGGTACCGATTTAGGACGTTGTGGGGGTGTTAATCATTCCCCACACGTAATCGACTCCCGAACTCATATTTTGATAACGCAGACATCTACTTGTCGTTTTAATTAAAATTAATTTTTATTTAAAATGAAAAAATATTTTTGGGTGCCCAATCACATCTTAATCAAAGATTGGTGGCGACTCCTCGAACCTTATATTTTTATCGTAAAGGAATTTCCAATTTTTCGAAACGAGAGATTTTCTAAAATTGTATTGTTTTTAATTAAAATTCAATTGAAAAGAGAATAATTAATGATGCGATTTTCAAAATCTCGCTTTCCCGCACTTAAAAATCGTTTCGACAGAGATATTATTTTATTCAGATTAAGGAGACTGATTTTACACCTAAGACTAATCATTAGTCTATCATTATAGACAGCAAGGGACATTGGGGCCGAAAGATCCCCGGCTCCTATTGTAATTTATAAGTTTACTTTTACTTTAGTATAACAATGGTTAGAAATAGGAGTGTTCAAATAATCGAATTAATTCGGTTAATCGATCGAATTGAATTAGTTTAGTTAATTCGGTTCGATTATCGAATTAGTTCGGTCGGTTAACGGTTAAGAAAATTTTTAGAATTCGATTAACAGTTAATTCGGTTCGAATTTAGTTAATTAACCGAATTAACCGAATTAACCGAAATTAAAGTTTAAATATTAAATATATTATATATAACATATGGGCTCAACCCAAATCATTTAAAACTCAATTAATAATTTAAGATCCAATAACTTTTAAACTTAAATCAATATTAATTAATTAAAAAATTATATAATTTTTTTATTTTATAATTATATATTATTTAAATTATTTGTAAACTGTTTTTTAATTAAAAAATATTAAATATATTATATATAACATATGGGCTAAGCCCAAACCATTTAAAACCCAATTAATAATTTAAGATCCAATAACTTTTAAACTTAAATCAATATTAATTAATTAAAAATTTTATCTAAAATTTTTATTTTATAATTATATATTATTTAAATTAATTATAAACTTTTTTTGAATTAAAAAATATTTAATTTTTATATAAATTAGAAAATTTAAAAAAAAATCGGTTAATTCGAAATTAACCGAATTAACCGAAATTTATTCGGTTGGGTTAATATGTTTGAAAAAAAATTCGGTTCGGTTAACGGTTAAAGAAAAAAAAAGTTTGGTTAATTCGGTTATGGTTAATTCGGTTCGATCGGCCACCGTTTTAACCGAATGAACACCCCTAGTTAGAAACTGGGTAAACTATAAGTTTAGTATTTAAATTTTTTACTTTTATTCTATTTTGGTGTCTAAATTTTATTTTTTTTATCATATTTGATGTTTAATTTAAGTTTCAATTTGATATCCGTCATTAAAAAATAATAGAATTATTAACATCCAATGTCGTATTTGGGCCTGGACATAATGGACACCTTTCTAGGGCCAATTATTTAAAATACCAGTTTTATGGTTTCAATTTTTCTCTAATAATTATTACTATGGGCTTATTTTTTAATATTTATTATTAGGGGTCTATTTTTATAATTTATTTTTTTTAGTATTTGTATAAGTGTATAATTTTTTGTCAATATTTTTCCCTAACATTTGTTATTAAATACTCAATTTTTTCAATACTTATTTTCAGAGATCCAATATTTTTAATATTTATTATTAGGGGAATACTTTTAAAATTTAATTGTTTTTCTAATATTTATTTGTTGTTATGAATTCAATTTTTTCATTACTTTTTATTGGAGGTTCAATTTTTAAATATTTGCTATTATGAGCATATTTTTTATTATTCATACTTTTAAAATAAATTTACTTTTTTAATATTTGTTATTAGGTACTCATATTTTTCAATACTTATTATTATTAAGCTACCCTTAAAATTTATTTTTTAACAGTTATTATTATGAACAATTACTTAAGTAACGATATGTAACCACAACAATGATTGTTGTGCAATGGTAACGCCATTGTCCAAAATTGCGATATCAACAATTGTTGTGTTCACAATAGTATATGTTATTAAAAATTCATCACCACGATACTTGTAGGGACCACAATATCATATGTTATATTCACAATAACGATAAACACAACATGATTGAAGACACAAATACGAATTGTAATTTAAACATCTTATTAGGGGCCTAATTTTTTAGTTCGTCTGGTGTAATCGGTGTAATCATGTACATCTCCAAATATCTTAGTACCGAACAATAAACACATAATTATATTGTTGTAAGAATATTTCTATATTTTTTAAAGAAATAAAATTTAAAAAAGATAAATATAAATATATATATTAAATTATTTGTATACAAATTTTATTATATATATATATAAATTATAAATAATAGAAAACTATATTAAGTTATTTGTGTAAAAATATAATAAATTAGAAATATAATTATAAATTTAATTTCTTAACGGTTAACCGTTTATCAAAACTTGTAACTGTAACCTTAATCATTAACCATCATTTTTAGTGGTTCGGGAAACCGTTTAATATTAACGGTTCGGTTAATTAACATGTTAAATGTAACAATTATACCGATTAACGGTTACGGTTAACGGTTCCGAGTTTTTTTAACACCCCTAATAGGAAGCTTGTCTAACTCAATGTCAAAGCCATGCACATTCTCTTTTGTGCTCTTGTCCCGAACGAATATAGTAGAGTATCTTCATGCTCTAATGCTAAGGAGATATGGGACAAGTAGGAGATTTCTCATGAAGGAACAAGCCAAGTGAGGAAGTCCAAGATTGATATTCTCACTCTCAACTACGAGAACTTCAAGATGAAACTCGATGAAGACATTAAGACAATGTCTAATCGGTTCACTTCAATTATCAACGAGTTGAAGAACTTTGGCAAGATTTATCTCAATGAAGAAATGGTGAGAAAGTTGCTTACCTCATTACCTACATCATGGGAAGGCAAAACAACCGCCATCGAAGAAGCCAAAGATTTGGAGTTGTACACCCTCGATGAGCTCATCGGATCATTACTCACTCATGAGGTGAGACTCTAAAAGAAGAAGGAAAAAGAAGAGAAGAACAAGAAAAATGAGGGGGAATCACCTTCAAATCCACCAATGAGAGTAATCAAGGCTCAATTGAAGAGGTGGATAAAGATTAAGCGATGATCAATCTCTTCAAAAGATTCAAACGATTCATGACATCGAAAGAAGACAAGAAGCGTTAATGGAGCAAAAAGAATGCCCCCAATGTGCTTTGAATGCCAAAGAACGAGACATATCAAGTATGATTGTCCCCTCTTAAAGAATAAGGAATCAAGCAAGAAGAAGACATTTGTGGCTAAAATAACTCCAATGATGAAGATGAAGTAGACAACCTATGTCTCATGGTCATCAAAGAAGATTCAATGGTAACAAACTCTAATTATTCAAATTCTTATTCATTTAAAGAGTTATAAGATGCCTATAATAAATTGTATTTGAAATTTGAGACTATATATTCCAATTATAAGAAATTGATTTCAAAATTTAAAGTTGAACATGATTTTTTTTTGAAAACAAAATTAGATTTTGAAAAATGATTTATTTAAAAAATAATACTTTGTTAAAAAATGATAATTTATTTTTTTTTAAGTTTAAGAATCAGATTTAGCTCGAGAAAGAAAGAAAGGTAAAAGTGATGAAAATATATACGTTAATAACTTAATTTGTTATTATACCGGAAAAAGTTGAATAGAATCAACGTTATTGTACCCACATGGCCAGAAACAGTAACAAAACCCCATTGATAAACTAGGCCTGCCACGTATGAGCTTGGGCTCACTGGCTAAGGTGACAAGTTGACCTGACCAACATCATTGTTTCCTTTTCTTTATCCAATTATGGAAACAAAGGGGGAAAATGTTTCTTTTTCCAACAACAAAATTTGGCATACAATTGACAATTTTGATATTTCCTTGTCGATTTTTTTTTTATCGAAGAGAGCAGTATAAGGGAGTTTTACTTCCACATTTTAAGTGTACGAAGTTTGAAATGTTGTATTCATCTAGAGGGAAAATGTCTATCTTCAGTTTTATCAATCCAGATGAAATTATTTCTAAAATAATTACTTCTATCACGTTACAACAAATCGTCGTAATTTTACTATCTACTGTATTATCACTGGATAATTGGTGCTAAGCTTTTTGTTCTATAGCAGTACTATCTTCTGACAGCTGGATCCAGTCTCGGCGTTGGTTTTCTCTATGTATTTCGCAATGCTTTGCTTTGAGAAATGGAGCACTCTTTCAGAGGAGACTGAATTAATTTGTCAAGAAATGAGTCATAATACCACATAAAAAAGAAAGCTATAAGCAGGCACTGCTTCGACCAGATTTTCCTGAAGCTACTTGTAATCTTCTGCAAGTATCATCATGGAGTTAAATCTAACAAAAAGCTATATTTACATGGATTATATATCATTTTTATGTGGTAGTAGGAGCCATTTCTTGACAAGTTAATTCAGCCTACTCTGAGAGAAAAAGTGTTCCATTGCAAGAGAAAGCTAACGCCGAGGCTGGACCCAACTCCCATCTCATCTTTGGCGATCTGTCGTCCGCAACAAAAGATTAAGCCGTGAAAAAGAGATTAAATTTTAATTTCTCATGCACGTGATTAATCATGAAGGAGAAAAAAAAAAGCACGTCATTTCATTTCCAAACTTGATAAATCCGCTTGGGACAAATTACTTGGTGTCAATGGAGGAAAATTAGTGTAATCGACTTCTGTTATTTCTCACTTTTCTAACGATTTCTATTGAATGTATGACCCCTGGGAGATAAAACACCCATGCAGAGAGGAGATCCTACTTCAATTTTATGGGTTCCTGTGACTTCTTTAAAGAAGAGTCAAAGTGGGTAAAAACTATTGTTTTTTGTAGTATTAGTTGACTTTACATCAATGTTCCGTTACCCGTTAACGAAAGTTAATGGCCAAATGATTAATCTGTTACAAAATGATGACGTCAATAATCAAATTGTTATTTTTAAAGTATCAGTGGAAAAACAATTCAGATAAACCCTAATATTCATTTATATAATTACCTATAAGAATAAATTAACAAACAATTTTATTTTATAAATCAAAATGGACTGATAAGACCTTCACATGTAACAAAAACGCTCTAATAATAAATCAAGTAATTCTAAATTCTTATAGTTTTATGGATTAATGACTAAATAAGTGTTCAAATTATATTATTTGTGTCAAATAAGTGTTTATGTTTTTTGTTCATTCGAGTATCTAACGTTACAAACGTTAGTATTTTAAGTATTCGGGACGTTACGACCGTTAAATAAAAACCATTATCCATTTATTTTCTAACACGTGTACCTGATTATATTTTTTATAAAATTTAAATATATTAAAATAAAAATAAATAAAACATTACTATTAATATTTTAATCATAATATTTTAACTTAAAAGTAAAAAAAGCCTAAAATTTACTGATCATCCTTCCCCTTCTCTGCAACTCTCCCCCTCCCACATTCACTGCTAAAGAACATCGAGTTCACCGCACGCGGACTCACTTGTTGCCCGATGTTCACCACATGCGGTTCGAAACGATGGAGCGGTTCGACCGGTTGGAAGGCCGATCTTCAATTCGATGAAGATCGGATCGGGAGGGTTGGTCGAAGAAGCGGTTAAGAGAATGGAATTTGAAGAGGAGGCTAGTTTGGGATTTATCGGTAGAGTTGGTTCGGATTTACGAAAAAAAAATAGAGTGAAAAATATGATAATCGGATGAGATGATATTAACATTGTTGGAATTTGGGGTATTGGATGATCAGGTAAAATTACGCTGGCCAATGAAATTTGTAGAGATAATCAAGTCCGAAGTAAGTATTTTTCCTTGATGTAAGGAGCTGATCAAATGAAGTTTTTGTCGATTCTTCTGGTCGGTAATGTCCGATTATGGTCGAACTAATTGCTTCTGTTTTCATTTTTTAAGGTTACTTCAACGACAGAATTTTGTTCTTAACTATATCACAATCATCGGATATCCAACAGTTGAGGGCAAGAATATGGGGATTTCTTATAGGAAACGAGGCCATGGGTTACACTAATAACCTGTTTGTGAGTGCGGAAGTAGACCACGAACTCTGGTTATTTTGGACGATGTTTGGTCCCTTTCCATACTGGAACA
Organism: Hibiscus syriacus; assembly: GCF_006381635.1. Taxonomy (NCBI): domain Eukaryota; kingdom Viridiplantae; phylum Streptophyta; class Magnoliopsida; order Malvales; family Malvaceae; genus Hibiscus; species Hibiscus syriacus. Next base: position 4,969,793 of record NW_024062608.1, read on the forward strand.
ACTAATTTTCAGGATCTCAACATATTAAACTCTAGTTGTTTCAAGATTTAGGTTCTCAACAACTGTCGTTCGTGAAGTTTACAAAGTTGAGTTGCTGAGTGCAGATGAATCGTTGTCCCTGTTTTATCACTTTGCTTTCGGGCAAACTTCGATCCCGCCTACTGCCAATGAGAATTTGGTCAAGCAGATAACCAACTAACTTCAAGGATTACTCGATGTTCTTTTGTTGTTTAAATTTTAGGAAGAACGAAGGAAAATCAAGAGTTTCAGCAGTGAATGGGGGAGGTGGAGAGTTGCAGAGAAGGGGAGGGGGATGGTGGTAAATTTTAGGTTTTTACTTAAAATTAATATTAATATTTTACTTATTTTAATTTTAATATATTCTAATTTTATAGAAAAACGAAAAAATATAATTAGAGACATGTCAGAAAATAAATAGATAACGATTTTTATTTAATAGACATTACATCTCGAACACTTAAAATACTAATATTTATAACATTAGATATTTAAATAAAAAAATAAAGATATTTATTTGACACAATTTGTATAATTTTGACACTTATTTAAACATTAAGCCTAATTTTATTATAAAAACAACCCTACATTCCAAAAGCATGCATAGCCTAAAAAGAGTAAAAATCCAAATTTGTCAGTTTCTAATTAAAGAAGCGTAGGGAAGAGAGAGAGAGAGAGAGAGCGCCCATATCTTGATGTGGCGTCAAAAAAGGTCGGTTGTATAAAGATTCCGTTTGCCTTGGGTCCTCGAACTTTTTCTTCATGCCAATTTAAGTGGGTAAAAAGAATGAGTGTATTCACAGTCAAATTATCGGTTCGATTTCTACAGTTTAATATTGTTTTATCATTGCATATTATTAAAAGATAATACTTTGGAAATATTAAAGACTGGGGACTGGGTTGGTTTATCTTGTGCAACGGAAGAAGAAGCTAGAACTCTATAGAACTGTGTACTCATAAGTGGAAAGTGGGAACCGGGAACCAACTGCCTTCTCTTTCAAAGGCGTTTTCAACTTCAAAATGGTTTTCAACTTCAAAATGTAATCTTTGGTACTTAAAATGCCATAAATTTATGATCTTTAACCAAAAGGATGCTTCCTTTCTGCCTTTATTAGGTTTTGTACCTTTAAAAAATGTGAAATCGAAGAAGTCTTCAGGTTTCCCCCTACTTTTTATTCATTGGCGACTGTAGAAAAATGCTCTTTTCTTCTTCTGCTGTAAATATTTTTTTAATGGGTTGTTTTTGTCTTGATCTTGGAGGAAGATTGAGTTTTGGCGACCAACGCAATAAATTAAAACCCATATTAAAGAATTAAATATTATGATTTACAAGTTTGAATTTTGTTTAAATTGATTGACAAGTAAGGAATTACTAAAGATTCCATGTTTTAGCTTTTGTTTGATGCAGTTAACAGGGCTGCATTCTTCATGAAACTTGCTGTTAGCAAATGGGTATTTGCATTTTCACTCTTTTGTTGGCTAATCTTCTCTGTAGGATTTTCAGGTATGCTTGAAGCTTCACTTTCTTTCCTTGGATTTCTTTTTGTTTTTTGGGAAAACAAATGCTTATTTTGTAGGAGACCCTAATTGTTAAAAAAATCTTCTCTTTTAATTTTGTAAGTGGATGGAGTGCATGGAGAATCTAAAGTGACAGAAGTGAACTTAGGAGGCTGGTTGGTTATCGAAGGTTGGATCAAACCTTCTCTTTTTGATGGCATTCCCAATGGAGATATGCTTGTCAGTGTTGATTTTTTTAAAATGATTTATAGATTTTTTTTTCTTTTTGTGAAGAATTCTAATTATATGTTAATGGATATTGAACTGTAGGATGGAACACAGGTTCAATTCAAGTCAGAGACATTGCAGAAATATGTTTCTGCAGAGAATGGCGGTGGGATGGACATTTCAGTCAACAGAGATGAAGCATCTTCATGGGAAACCTTTACTGTAAGGAGCCAAACAAAATTGTTGGTCTTTGTCTCTCAATTTGATCTTGTTTTGTTTATCAAACTTGAGCATGGTTGGCTCTTTGGACCGTCTGATCTTATTCTTGTGGATATTACACTAAGCGAAACCATTATCTAGTCTGTTTACCTAACAATCTGTAAGTCGAAAAGAAAAGCATTGCAGAGTTTCATGTCCTTTAGACTTTGTGATTAGTGTTTGTGCGAACCGTCATTCTTGTTTTGTCAATTGATATTGTAAGAGCCACATCTTGCTTTGACTTGTGCGTTTTCTCAGAAAAAGGAACTTCTTCCTCTGCAATCAAATTTGTTGTCTAAACAATTTTTGTCATGCAGCTATGGAGAGTTTCTGAATCAGAATTTCAGTTCCGCACCGCACAGGGCCAATTTCTAACATGTTACGGTAATGGATGCTCTGTATCTGCAACAGCAAAATCAGCTTCATCAACTGAAACATTTAAAATTGAAAGAAACAATAATGGTAAAGTTCACATCAAAATAAAGAGTGGAACCTATTTTCAGGTATGATACCAATTCTCTTCACATTTGTCTTGATGAATCTACAATAGCCGTTCATTATGTTGGAGGCAAATAATGGTGGACAGACAGCTTTTTGCCATTGCCTCTTAAATGATATGGTTAAAATATTTAAGCACGCAATAGTTTAGCCTGTGTCTTGTTCTCAACATTGCTGGTTAATCATAGGATTATTGCTTTTAGTGTGTGTGCGCTGCGCCAGGTTTAAGACAAACTTCTATGATCACAGTTTTACTACGGAAAATAAAACCATCAAATAGTAGCATGACCAAAATGCGTGCACCACTGTCCTATGGCATAGAACATTACTTAGTACTCCCTCCATCATATAATTTTTGTCTAATATTGACTATGCACATAGTTTTAGGAGATGTATTTGACCAAGGGAAATGACAAAACTATCCTTAAAAGGCGATTGATGGATTTGACAGATTTGTTTTTATAGGTGCAAAAGAGTGGGACATATAAGGGTAAAAAAAGAAATATAAGTGTTGTTGTTTGTTAACTTTTCTAATAAGACATTTTGAATGAGACAATTTTAAAAACCAAGATTTGAGCAACCTCCTTCAGCTCTTCTGCCGCTTTTATCCCGTGATGCTAGTGGTCCTCCTTATGTGCACTTAAATGTGTAAACTGGCTTCGGTCTCACTTTTGTATTAAAAAAAACTGATGAAAATGTTTTTATATTGTAGGCCACCATAGATAATCAGCTGACAGCAGATTATCCAGGAACACCAGGATGGGATGATAACGCAGCCACGTTTGAAATGTCAGTTGTAGCTAATAACTTGCATGGAGATTATCAGCTTGCAAAGGGATATGGACATAACAAGGCAAAACAAGTTCTAGAGGTAACATACAAACTTTTTTTGTTTCTTTTTCTTCATGGTGTGGTGTGGGGGGGGGGGGGGGGGGGAGAGTTGTGTGGAGGGATGTCTGAAACTTATTACATTCATCAGCCACTCTGAATCATGTCCAGTTGGTTATCATGTATCACTTTGCAAAAGTTAAAATGTTGAACATATTCTGATAAAGTTTCAATAACATAGTTTGGCTCCTGGATTCTCTGAAGAAACAAAGATGAAAACTGTTTTCAGTAAATAATGTATGTTGCTAACGTATCATCAGTTTTTATTTTCTTGCCTCCTCTTTTCACATGCATTGTTGTTCTCATTACACGGCCTATTATATTCTGTTAAGATATTCCCTAGATGTTGGACTAAAGGCATATCCCCAACGAGAGCATTTTAATAGCTAACTAGTAGTTTATCAAGGTAAAATTGTCAGATAATAATGTATTTGCAGATGAATAGTTCGTAACTTTGAGAGGCAAAAAACATAATTTTGCACTACGTTCATGTTCAATCTTTTGTTTTCGTAACATTCTTCTTCCTGAGTGAAACTGTAGAAGCATATAAATTCGTTTCTCAACGTAGGGGATTTTGATTTTCTATACAGACATGGAATAAATACTGTAAGGATCCCTGTTGGCTGGTGGATTGCTTACGATCCGGACCCTCCAGCCCCATTCATTGGAGGAACGTTAGAAGCTCTTGATAATGCATTCTATTGGGCAGAGCAAGTCTTTATTTCCTTTTGCTTTGTTAGTGTGCTATGATTTTATAAGCATTTCATTTAATAAGCATGTAATATTTTGATGCAGAGCCTACAGCATAAAGTGCATTATCGACCTTTATGCAGCACCTGGCTCCCAAAATGGAATGGAACATAGTGCTAGCCAAGATGGCACAACAGTCTGGCCTACATCTTCCAGTTAAATTTCACAGACATTGCATGTTATAGATTTTCTAGCTTCCAGGTAATTGCCAAAAGTTATCGGATTTGCATCTGAAATTGATATTTTACGAGAGTGGGGAGGGTTGAAAAGAAATGTTCTAGTGGTTCGTTTAAGACACCAGATTACAAAGGTGATGCGAAAACTGCTGAACAAATTTGATCAGCAGTGGTACTGGTTTGTTTTGCTAGGAAATTGCTCGTCAGTAATGTTAACTTGAAATTGAAGTTATCTGACATTTCTATTGCATCGTTGTGAAACGTCAATTCTTATCCTCGGACTCTTCAGGTTTTCGACCTTGTAAAGTTTAATTCCATTGGATCATCTTGTCTATTTCAGGTATGCGAAACATCCCTCCTTGTTGGGGATCGAACTATTAAACGAACCCTCTGCTGCAGAAGTTCCGTTGGATACATTAGTTTCATATTACAAACAAGGCTACGAAGCGTAAACACTCTCCATCGGCTTATGTGATAATCTGCCAAAGAATTGGCAATGCAGATCCTCTGGAACTTTATCAAGCTGATATAGGCTCCCACAACCTAGTGGTGGAATTGCATTACTACAATCTGTTCGACACATTCTTAGTTAACTCGAGTGCTATAGATAACATTGAATTCATACTTAAGAGCAGGGAGTCTCAGCCACAAGCTTTGAATGGAGTAAACGGCCCCCTCATTTTTATCGGTAACTAAACTCTATTTCCGCTGTTGCCAAGCTTTTTAGATAAACAAAATCTAGTTCTGCAAGTCTTTGATTTTTGATTCAGGTGAGTGGGTGAATGAGTGGAATGTTGCAAGTGCATCCGAGTCTGATTATCAAGAGTTTGGAAGGGAACAATTAGAGGTGTATAATGCAGCTTCCTTTGGCTGGGCTTATTGGACACTCAAAAATGATAGGAAGCACTGGGAATTCGAATGGAACATTGGGAACAATTATCTCCAATTAAGTAAACATTCTTAACACATCTCCATTTTGATTTCAAACATCATCGTAGGTTGTCCTTCACTTTGACATCCATTCATGCAGGTAATTCAGAGAATAAGAAAATTCCCAGCAGCCTATTATGGCTTGTAGTTGCATCAATTTGGTTCCATTATCGTTTCCAGTGAAGTTGCTTGAAACCCAGAGGTGAAAACGAAGATGGTGTGCAGCATTTTATTCCCCTTTTATTAAGCTCTTTGTTACTCCATTACATTCATATTTCGTAAATTATTCTTTGCATTTATTTTGTTTAAACAAGAAAACCCACTTCTCCAACTCAACCAAGAGCACAGTAAACAAACCAATTAATTGTAAATAGAGGGGTGCATTTTCACATAGGAATTTTAACAAACAGATGGATATCCAAATACACAATGAAACCTAAAACAGAGCGCCCAATGAAAAGGCTAAATCGAAGAGTAAAATTAAGCATATTGTTTTCAAGCTAAGCCCTCTCGCCCCTGATCCTACGAGCCAACTGAATATCCTTGGGCATAATAGTAACCCTCTTAGCGTGAATAGCGCACAAATTGGTATCTTCAAAAAGGCCCACCAAGTAAGCTTCAGCCGCCTCCTGGAGAGCCGCCACGGCGCTGCTTTGAAACCTCAGATCAGTCTTGAAATCCTGAGCAATTTCTCTTACCAACCTTTGGAACGGGAGCTTCCTGATCAGGAGTTCAGTGCTCTTCTGGTACTTCCGAATCTCACGCAAAGCCACGGTTCCTGGCCTGAATCTGTGTGGCTTCTTGACTCCGCCGGTAGCCGGAGCTGACTTCCGAGCAGCTTTCGTGGCAAGTTGCTTCCTTGGTGCCTTGCCTCCTGTGGATTTCCTGGCGGTTTGCTTCGTACGAGCCATTTGACTTGCGATTAAAGAAAATGAAATCCAATGTTTTCTTGTTTGCTTCTCTAGAAATCGAGAGGGAACTTTGGATTGTGAATGGGCAAAGGTTTGAGCAGGTTTTATAGAGGAGCTGAGAAGTGTGACATATTTGAATTGGAGGGAGAAAGAACATCCTTTTTACTTTTGGATCGTACGGTGGAGATGGGTTTTACGAGGATGGAATCCGCGTGAAGTGGAAAAGACCAATAGAATTTGTTCTCTGAGGCGCCAAATTTCCTTATTTTCACAATCTCCCTCTTTTACGAAATCTCTGAAATTTTTGGTACACTAATGCCGTATTTCGTGTTGTGTATGTAGAAGAGATCGCCGTTTTGAATATTCTGAACACCGAGCTGAAAATGTACTGAATTTAATTTATATCATTTCTCTATATATAAATATTTTAAGATAAAATACATAGTAGTCCCTGATTACATAATACATTTTATTGTCTATAATTATGAAAAAATATATAAAATAATTAAAAAACTAATAAATAGATCTATTATTTAAAATATTGATGATATATGATGATAATTAATTTAATAATAAATTTAATCTTCAATTTTTATATTCTATTTAATTTAATTTTAATTCTTAAAAGATAATCATTTATATTAAAATTCTATTAATTTAATTTTAAATTCTCAATCTCCATCTTTTATTCTAAAAAGAAAAATGACTCTTTAAGTAAATCATATTTTTCGTGAGAGAACCCTCGTCTTTTATTAATTCTTGAGTGCTCCTTAAGATTGACTCTGATTTCTCAAGCTGACTTGGCTTGTCTCGCTCTCTAATGGATTCTTGAATACGGATGGCACGGGAGTTGAATCCTACTAGTTTCGATTTCATTCGTTTCGATTGGATCGAGTTTTTTTTAAAAAAATTCTGATTAGATTGGGACTGTGTCGAGCTCAGATTTATGTGTCGAGGTCAGATTTAGGTTGAAAATATTTAACTTGAAAAATAATATAAATTTTTCTTATATATTTAGGGATAATTGTAATAATAACTCTCTATATATTATTTTTTTCAATTATATCTCTATTTTTATTGTACAAAAATAATATTTTTATAAATATATTTATTTTGGATCGGGGTCAGATTTTATCTCAAAATGTTGGGCCGTATTCGGGTTGGGTGAAGTCACCCTAACCTCAGATCAAGTAAAATTTCGGGTGAAATGTATAAATTTTCGAATCAAATCAAATAGTTCAAAAACCCTATCCAACCCAACCACTCTCATTTCTATTTTTAACTATCCAACAATATCTCATTGGTCCCGAAATTAATATTCTAATTCTTTATCGATTTTTCCTTTAATCACAGTAGTCGTTGTGCTCATCATTTTGCACATTTGTCTCTTAATCTTCTATGAATTTTTTTATAATTGAATGATTGTTATATAAAAAAACATATCACCTCTCAAATTCGGTCGTTCTATGGTCTAGCAAGCAGTTTTATATTCATTTTTATTTAAATCAATAGTTACCGATGTTATCTTGTCAGATTAGTCCCTGCCATTATTAATATTGTAAAAAAGAAAATTATTAACAAAAGAAAGTTATTAGAACCACCAACCACGTGATACATTCAATTAAAAATAAAATAATTAAAGTGATAAAATGAATATAATTTAAAAATTAAACCGTGCGTTAAATCCTAAAATAATCTATAATATTCGTTGGTGCATGGAAATATTTATGAATATTAAAGTACTCAGTCAAATTATATTAAAAAATGGAGGAGTTATCTGTCAAAGTGAAAAAATAATTTTTTTTAATCCTGTATCGAATCTTTCTGCTTTCCACAATTTGAAAAGAGAAAATTTAATTGCTGTTAATTGCACATGGCTTCAATCCTTGCCATGGTGTTTAGAACCGGCCCGATCAAAGAACTGGCCCGGTCAATGAATCGGTCGTGCTAGCGGTTCATTGATTTAATCGATTGAATCGATTAGATCGGTCGTAAGAACCAGATGATATTATAATTATTTACAAAATTAAATAAAAATACTAAAAATATTTAATAAAAAATCAAAAAAAATTAGGTTGAACCGGTTTACGGTCCAGTCCGGTTTGAGCAGTTCAAAGCCGGTTCAAATTGTTCTTTGCAGTTCACTATAACCGATTCAACCGGAGTAGAATGGACCGGATAAGACAGCGATTCCCGATTAAACCGGTTGAACCGACCGGTCCGATCTAATTTTTAAAACACTGATCCTTGCCATTTGCCAACGATAATAATTTTTATAATTTAATTGTTGAGAGTTTCTTTCAATAAAGTCATAAAGGAGATCACTCAACAATATTAATCAAATATAAATTAAAAACATTTTGCACTTAAATTAATATTTTTACGTACTTGTTTCCTGCAAAATTTCAACAACAACAAAATAAATAAATAAATAAAACGATTTTTTATTTTAAATGTATTTAGAGAGGTAAATATAAGATTTTAGGCTGAGGAGAAAATTAAATATATAGATATATAAATTAAGAGTATGAAACTATAAAATTTTAGGATACAAAATTAAATCATAAAAATGTTAAAAATATTTAAATTGCACAAAATTTAAACTATTTAGAAATACGACCATCGTCCACTGGATTTGCAAACTAACATGTGATTGTTAGTTTATGCCATAGTTATATTTTTTAGGTTAACTGATTGAACTATTAAAATTAAATTAAATGATTTTAGTTAACTAAACTGTTAAAAGTGACAATTAATAATTATAGAGTTTGATATGTTTGATAAATTACCGAAATGGAAATGGAAATGGTTATGTCAATTTCCCAGAGAAGAGTGACAAAGGAACCCCATCAGGTAAGATGAATGAAACCTCAGACGGGCGGAGCTACGTGTACTTGTAGTTGTAAGGGGCCACTGCCCAACCCCCCAAATTTTTTTTATTATTACGAATTATATTGGGATAAATACCTATTTATTCCTTTAAGTTTTGATTTATTTTGATTTGACCCCCATTTTTATTATTAATTATACTTTGTCCCCTATTCTTTGTTGTTAATTATACTTTGCCTCCATTGAACTAGAATCTTGGCTCCGTAGGACGTTTGGATTCTTAACACGGACGGGGCATGCAAAACTACGGGATTGACATTAACAAAAGGACTAATCTGAGATGAAAACATAGACTAAATAAGTGAATTTACGATACATTTAGGGAAAACAACAATGCGATCGCAGAGATTTGGAGAGCTCAAGAGGGGGTTATCTTAGCGAAAATCCTTGACGCGATCAAACTGAATTTAGAAATGGACGCCAAGTGGGTGGCGGACGTTTTTAATGGAGAGCCATCAGAGGAACGGTCATGTAATGTACTCGTAAACGATTGTTAGAGGCTGTTAAGCAGTTAATTGGTTAAGGATAACCGACTGTACAGCTGTGTATTGCAGCCTATAAATTGCTGCTCAACTTGTGTAAATATAATTCATTCATGTGCATAGTAAAATTCTCTCTTCTGCTATTTTTCTTGTTAAGTTTCTTCCATAGTTAACATGGTATCATTCGCCATTAGGTCCTGAATAAGCTTTTGCTATGCGCCGTTCTTTCGTCTTTCTTGTCTTTCTGGTTCTTGGCTACTTTCGAAGAGAAGTCATGGTGCAAGGCTTGATGATGACAGCTGAGGATGAGCAACCAACTGAGGCAAGCTCTCATACCTTTGCCAATAAAAGAGTCAATGTCTGCCTAACCGACTCAAACTATCTTCTTTGTAAGCAACAAGTAATTCTCACAATCAGAGGACTCGGACTCGAAGGCTTTCTTGATGATTCCATGGTGGTTCCAACAAAACTAACGATTAATGATGCTGGTGAACAGGTTGTTAATCCAGCTTATCTACGGTATGTCAAGCAAGATAGTTCCTTGGCTTCTTTCCACCGTTAGCACCAACATTCTTCCTCAATTGGTTGGTGCTGAATCTACGGCTGCTGTCTGGAGTGCCATCACCAGACTGTATTCGAAATTATCCACCACAAAAATAATGGCCTTGCATTGTCTCCTTAGATCAATGAAGAAAGGCTCTCAATCTATGAGAGATTACACCATGGCCATTAAAGAAATTTGTGATCTTTTTGCCACGTGTGGCAACCCTATCTCAAACATTGATCACATCACCACCATCCTTAATGGTCTTCCAGCCGAGTATGAGCCAACAGTGGCTGCGATTACTGCGAGCAGAGAACCATTTGCTCTCGACAGTGTGGTATCGGTTCTCATTGATGCTGAGTCTCGCCTTGATGACTCCTCAAGATTCCCAGTAGGGGTCAATTTCACTCGTTACAACACCAATCAGGGCTCGGATTCTCAACAATACAAGAATTATGGGCCTGTAAAGTCTAACAATACTGCTAGTAACAAGTATAAGGGGAGACCCAAACAACAATGTCAATTATGTGAAAAGTTAGGTCATCTAGTTGACAGGTGCTGGCACAGGTTTGACCAGAACTTCAAAGGAGTAACTGCTCAACAAAGCTCATCGTCTAATGACATGCAGGCGAACATGTGCTCATGTTATCCTCATACAACCGACTGTCATTACAGTCCCTTTACAAACACCAATACAGAAGATGAAGATTCAGCTGACTCCGAGCCACATGACAATGCACAGGTCAATGCATTAATGGCCAATGGTCCCCTGAACTATGCTAAATGGTTTCCAGATTCAGGAGCCACCCACCATGTAACTGGATCTGCTTCTGCACTCTCGAGCAAACAAACCTACACTGGCAGTGGTAAGGTGCATCTAGGAGATGGTTCCACTGTTTCAATTACACACATTGGTACAAATATTTTAAAAACTGACTCTAGGGATCTCCTTCTTGATCACATTCTGCATGTTCCAAACATCAATAAAAATCTCTTTTCAGTTTCGAGATTCACTCAAGCTAATTCAGTTTTCTTTGAGTTTCACAAAAATGCTTGTTATGTTAAGGATGAGAGTACAGGAATCGTGCTGGTAGAAGGGAAGCTTGATGGAGGACTCTATAGCTTTGACTGTCAAACCATGCATGACACAACAACTCTAAACAACACTGTTGTAAAAAATACCAATGAATACTGGTTGTGGCACAAAAGATTGGGGCACCCAGCAGCTGAGGTGGTGATGGCAGCTCTCAACAAGAGGCTAAGTGTAGATAAGAGTGAGGTGTGTGCAACCTGTCAGATGGGAAAATGCAAAACTCAGCCCTTTCCCATGTCACATACTGTGTACAAACAACCATTTGAATTAGTAGAGGTTGATGTATGGGGCCCTGCTCCTATTATCTCTAATGGTTTCAGATACTTTGTGAGTTTTGTAGACTTGTATTCGAGAAACAGTTGGGTTTATCTGTTAAAGAATAAAAGTGAGGTTGATATCTCCTTTGAAACATTTGCTGCCTTAGTCTCAAATCAATTTAAGACAACCATCCTTGCATTGCAAACTGACAATGGAGGTGAGTTTCGTTTTCTTGAAGCTATCTCACATAAACTTGGCACTAAACTCAGGAAGTCATATCCACATACCTCACAACAAAATGGGGTGGTGGAAAGGAAACACAGGCATATCGTTGAAACTGCCTTAACGTTGCTAGCTCAAGCCTCAATGCCCCTAAATCTTTGGTCTCATGCAGTTCTTAGTGCAGTATATCTCATCAACATAATGCCCTCTAAGATTCTTGGCAATATTTCTCCCTATTAGAAGTTGTATGACAAGCGTCCTGATTACAACTTCCTCAAAACCTTTGGCTGTCAATGCTTTCCCAATCTCAGGGTGTTCAATGCACACAAGTTGGATTTTAGGTCCAAGGCTTGTGTTTTTCTCGGGTACTCACCATTGCACCATGGTTATCAGTGCATGGATGAACATGGCAAGATCTATGTGTCCAGAAGTGTAGTGTTTAATGAACACATTTTTCCTTTTGCTCACAAAACAACAGCTCACAAGAAAGATGGTGATGCAACAGTTCGATCAAGGGCTATTCTAGTTGTTAGCAGTCCACACGAGCAAACCAGGGTTGTGCCAAGGTCAGATATTAATACTGATGTCAGCATTGGTCAAGGAATAGAAGCAAGCAGCACTAGTCCATCTGCAGCAACAGGAAATGAACTGCACATACATTCTAGAGAGCACTCAGCGAATAATGGACTTGATTCTCTTGTTCCTGAATCTGTTGCTAATGTCTCCTCACAACAAGAACAGTCTGCCTCTACTGGGCAAGTTCAATGCCAAGAAACTGTTCCAGAGACTAGGGTGAGCAATACTCATTCCATGACAACTCGCAGCAAGCATGGCATTTTTAAACCAAAAGTCTACTCAGTTCAGTGCAACACAGTACCTAGTGACATTCGAGCTACACTAGAAGATGATGACTGGAGGATGGCTGTAATGGCTGAATATAATGCACTTATTAGCAACTATACATGGGATATTGTGGAGTTGCCAGTTGGTAGGAAAGTTATTGGCTGCAAATGGCTCTTCAAGGTAAAGAATAATGCTGATGGCTCAGTTGAAAGGTTGAAAGCTAGACTGGTTGCCAAGGGATATTCTCAAATACCATGCTATGATTTTATGGACACCTTTAGTCTTGTGGTTCGTTTCTTGCAGTAAACATACTAATCTCACTGGTTGTTTCATGTCAATGGCAAATCAGACAGGTGGATGTCAACAATGCATTTCTAAAAGACGACCTAAGTGAGGATGTATACATGCAACAAGTTCCTGGTTTTGAAGAACAGTCCAGTGATGGAGTTGTTTTGGTGTGCAAGCTTAAGAAGGCTCTATATGGATTAAGGCAAGCTCCAAGAAACTGGTTCCTTAAACTAAAAGACTTCTTGCTTAGATTAAGGTTCAAACCTTCGAGGGCAGATTCCTCATTGTTTATTCGCTAAGAAGATCATGAAGTGGTGTACATGGTCGTGTACGTGGATGACATTCTTATCACAGGTAGTTCTCAATTCCAAGTTGATCGAATAGTTCATGCTCTGCATGAGAAATTTTCTCTAAAGGACCTTGGGCAGCTCACGTACTTCCTTGGCATAGAAGTACACCGATCGAATAATGGCCTATTTCTCAGCCAAAAGAAGTTTATCACTGAATTGCTACATAAGAACCAAATGCTAAGTGCGAATTCAGCCTCCACTCCCATGGCAACCACAACCAAACTCAGTAAGAATGATGAGGAAGTGTTAAACAAGCCTCAACAGTACAGAAGCGTGGTTGGGGCACTACAGTACATCTGCCATACAAGGCCAGATATCTCATTTGCAGTCAACAAAGCTGCTCAATTCCTATAAGAGCCCACTGAGGTTCATTGGCTCACAGTCAAACGTATCTTGAGGTACTTACGAGGAACACTAGAAACTGGTCTCTGGTTCTCAACTCAAGCACAAAAGCTGGTGACACTTACTGCTTTTTCAGGCTCTGATTGGGGAGGAGATGATGATGACAGAAGGTCGATTTCTGGTTACTGTGTGTACAATAGGAACCATCTGTTGGCATGGAGCTCGAAAAAGCAACGAGCAGTGTCTAGGTCTACTGCAGAAGCTGAATACAGGAGCCTTGCAGATGCCACTTCTGAAGTTGTATGGATCAAGGTTGTGCTACAAAAGATGCATATTGCACTTCCTGAAGAGCCTAAGGTGTGGTGCGACAATACAAGTGCAGTAGCTATGGCTGCAAACCCCATATTACATGCTAAAAGAAAGCATATCGAGCTAGACCTGCATTTTGTGCGAGAGAAGGTGGCAGCACATGAAGTGCAAATCAACTATGTGCCAACCAGCAGTCAAGTAGCAGACATATTAACAAAGCCTCTTCCCTTGGTCAAATTTGACTTGTTTAAGAGTAAATTGTGTGTTTTTGAGTTGAAGGAAGTTTGTAAGAAGCATGATGAATGTTAAACCACTTTCAGTTAAGTGATGGTTAGAGGCTGTTAAGCAGTTAATTGGTTAAGGATAACCGACTGTACAACTGTGTATTGCAGCCTATAAATTGCTGCTCAACTTGTGTAAATATAATTCATTCATGTGCATAGTAAAATTCTCTCTTCTGCTGTTTTTCTTGTTAAGTTTCTTCCATAGTTAACAGTGAAGATAATAGGAGCACGAACGGCTTAACAATAGAACAAGAGAATAATATATCCATTTTAACGGTTTCTCCAGGATATCTAATTTCCTTTATAAGAGCTGATGTCGGAGGCGATTGTGTACTAAACTTGTAGCCTTCTGTCCTTCCGCATTTGTAGCAAAAAAAAAAAAAAAATTGTATTTGAAACTTTGATAATGTATTGGACTATCGATATATGATGAATATTGTAGCATGGTTAATGATGGTATATACTAATTACTGTGTAGGCATGTAGTATTGGTGTATATATATTTGAATTAAGTATGAAGTTTGTGTTTAGAGTCTCTCTATTTAAGTATTTATTTATGAAAAATTTACTATAATATTATTAGAGAAGTAGTTTCATTATACTTGAAATAAACAGTAGAATTTATATATATTAGATTACATATTAACCTGCAATCGAATCATTAATGACTATTAATAGTTTATTATTAATTATTTTATAATTAATAAATTTCAATAATAATTTTTTAACGATTAAGTGATATAATTAACCAACTATGAACACTATCTCCACTTCCTTTCATGAATCTATCTAAATCTACCGTATCTGTATTTTTTGATTGGCACAAACTGTGCTTAGGGATTATTTATGAATATAATTTTTATCTGGAGTCAGCTATATTATATCTTTCATTTAATGTTGCGAAACCAACTTGGCTTAACAAGATATTTTTTGGATTTAAACTAGCACACCATAATGCATGACAGATTTTTACAATTCAAACTTGCCCCTTGCAGTTGTTTGATTCGAATAACTTCCACCAATCAAAAATGATTTATCCATCCGATTAGTTATTTCTTAAAGTTCTGAATTTGAACACCTCATATACAATAGTACGGACATTTATTGTGAGATAATTGAAAGTATATATATGAGCATGTTTCAATTACACAGTGTAAAATTCTTTTAAGCTTACTGGATGAGAGAAATTAAAAGTTAAGATTAATGATAAAAAACTAATTTGTTACTAAATAAAATTATGCCCTTCAACGGTGTGGGTACAAAAGCCATTTGTTTATATAAACAAATCTGTTATCTAACCCACTAGTTATGCCCTTCAACGGTGTGGGTACAAAAGCCATTAGTATTGGCCAAATAAAATTAAGAAAAATGACATGCAGATTACTTACTAAATAAGAGAAAATAATATGAAAATAGAAATTATTTAAATAAATAAAATCAATATTATTATTAATTTTTTAATTATTAGTGATCAAAATAAAAAAATATATAACATCAGTGACGATTTAACAAGAAAATTAATGCAGTTAACAAAATAGAAGAGAAGTAATAGATTAATGACTAATAACATAGTTTAGCCTTATTTTTCCATAATACGTCCGACGACACATGACGATGAATGGCTTAAAGGGAAGCAATTGATAGCACCCAACAAGTTGGATAAATTTCTAACATGTCAACTACATCCTTTGGATTAAGTAATATGGTGAGTTCAGGGCAAACAAAATTACTTTAATGGTTAAAAGGATAATTATTATTTTTAAAGATTTTAAATTTGAACACCAACAATTGTAGGTATTTAAATTTCTATTTTCACACTATTGAATTTTTAGAACAAGTACTGCTGCTTGGGGCGTGTTTGGTTCACGAAATGTAAGCTTATCTTTTGGAATAAGAATACATGAATGTAACATTACTCTGGGAATATTGTATTACCATTGTAGATAGTGGTTTTCGTCCCGATAATTATATTAATAATATTATTATTATTATTAAATAATCAATTACATTTCATTACAGACCCAATTACAAAGCAAACCCAGACCCAGTTACAACCAGCTGACCCAAAGCCCAAGATCTGACCCGAAGCCCAAGATCCGACTCGATCAGGTGGCCCAAAACCCGCCTAGGGTTTCTACTGAAAGTCTCAGCCGCCTCCATCCTCAACCGTTGGATCTGATCTAGATCCAACGGTCCATATTGGACCAGAATTAGGGTTTTAACCTACGGAGTTATCAATTGCCACTGCCGATAGAATCAAAATTGTTCACCTACCGCGCATGTGTTGCACGCGTCTGACTCCTCAGATTCCCACCACCGCCGCTGTCGTTGTCGGACCACATCGGCCAAATCCAAAAGATCTGGGTGCATTAAATGCACCTTACTAGAAATCACTGTTGCCCCTAAGTGAGTCACCGCCATAGCCCCGGTGACTTAGAGGGCTTCTCCTCTTTGATCGGTCCAAGGAATGAGCCACGGGTCCTATAAAAGGAACCCACACATGCAAAACAACAAAAAAGGAACAAGGAAAGAAGACAACCAATACCACACAACAACCATTCGAATTACCACAACAAAAATAGCAGAATACCTAAAAGAAAAAAAGAAAGGAAATCGAGAGAGGAGGAAAAAGCTTACCCTTGGAGCCAACGCTCACCATCGGAGCTTCCAAACACCGGCAAGAGATCTCGGCTGTCGAAGGTATATTCATATATCTAGGGCGTTTGGAGAGTCTTTAGGGCTAGGGTGATTGCTTCTAAGTTTAGGAAGAGGATAGAGTCATTTTAGGGTCATTTTCTGAACTCCGACCATCGTGTGCGGCGGTAGAGAACTCCAGCGAACGGTGGACGATGGTTGTCGGGTTTTTTTCGGCGAGAGAAAGTAGAGAGAAGCCAGAGAGAACAAAGTTCTCTCTCTTTTTAGAGAGAGTGAAAAGAGAGAAATGAAGAGAATAAGCCATTTTAGTCTGGTTTAGGGATATATATATATATCCCTCCCCATACGACGTCGTTTTGGGGGGAGGGGTTGTGCGTTTTGGGCGCATGGGTAAATCCTTCCCCGAGTCCCCCTAACTTTTTAAAATTTTAATTTGGTCACTGTAATCAATTTCCATGTATTTTAATTTTGATCTTAAGTTTTACTCGTTTTCTGTTTTAGTCCTTTTATATTTGTTATTTTATTTTTTATGTTTATTTTAATTTGAGCATCCTATTTTAATAATTTTCATTTTAATCCTAGATATTGATGATGGCTAAATTAAGATTCCAGTACCTAGCTTGTCTGATTTTTATGTTTATGGCCATGAATTTTTATTATTTTACAGTTTAATCCTTAAAATTAAATTTTTTTAATTCTGAAATATGTTATTGGTTTATTAACAATTGTAGTACTTAACATTTAAAATATTTGCAATAATTGCCTTTATTTCTTGTTGATTGTATAGTTTAATCCCTCAAGTCACTTATTTTAATCCATCGTTTACATATTTGTTAATTTCTTGTTAGTTGTAATATTTTTAAATATTATTTTACTCAAGAAATTTATAGAAACACTCCTTAACTGACAAGGAGTGTGTTTCCAAAAATTGTTCGAACAAGATAATGCATTTTATATTCGAATGAATTTGTTTAATATAATTAATGTTTGTATTTTATCTAAAAATTCGGGCCATATTCTTTTGTATATGGAATACATAAAAATACCCCCTTAACTAACAAGGAAGGTATTTTCGAAAATTGTTCGTGCAAAATAATACCCCTTTTAATTTTTTAAAAGGGATTATAGTTTAAATATATATTCAAGTTTTCCAATTTCAATATTTAGATGACATATAATTGCTTAGGTACCAATTTCGAGCGTTGTGGGGGTGCTAATCATTCCTCATATGTAATCGACTCCCGAACCCTTTTCAAAACGATTTTTTGGTTAAACGCAGATCATTTTTTTATCTTTTAAAATTATTTTTCTTAAAATGATTTTAAAAGGTATTTTTAGGTATTCGACCTATCTAACCCAAAGGTCGATGGCGACTCTGAAAATATTTATTTGTTTTATTTTGAACCCAACCTCTTCCCAAGATTAAGTTGGATCGATCCCCTCCAGAGCCCTAAAATAGTTGTAAGGACCATTCCAACAGCTTGGTGACTCCACTAAGGACGTTAGAGAGTCAAGCTATAATCGATTATACGTCATCTTTTTAGTTGAAAATGACAAATATGAATGATATTTAAATTTTGATAATTAAGTTTTGTTTGCATCACATCGTATTTTTTATTAGTCATACTAATGTGATTGGTTTACATGTTTCAGATTTCTGACCTTATTGGTTTGATTGTTCTTGGATCGAGGTAAGGGATTGTGAGTTTCCCCTTACACACGCCATAACCATTTGAAATAGTTAGAGCCTTCTAACTGTTATCTGTCCCGTTAAGTAGCGGTGAACGCTACGCTTACGAGAGAAAAATTATTTTTCTCCGCATGGGCTTTAGCAAGTAACCTCTAGGATACATATGCCTCATGTTTACGAGTAAAACATTGAGTTTCCTTGCATGGACATAAGAAAATGCATCCTCTCAAATTGAACTTGATCCATTTAAGCCGATAATGGGTGAGGATCGAGGGTCTGATAGGCTCAAGAGGGCACCAACAAAGGATAATTCGAGGACCCTGTTAGTACTACTGAGTTTCTTCCTGTTTTATATTGAATATTTGTCCACGATTCTTCAAAAGTCACAAAGGGGAAACTCACTCTAACATTTTCCTTGAATCTATTTATTTATTTTTGCAAAAAAGCATGAGAATTAGAAGAGTATGCGACTAGGTTCATTTTTCTTCTTTTTTCAAAAAAACATGTTAACTAGATTGCATGAGGTTAGGATTTTTATAAACAAAGCATGGGGGTAGAAAACATGTATGGATATGATTGTTATTTAATAAAAGCATGTCAGGGTAGATACCATATTGGGTAGAATATTTTCCTACTATTTTAATTGATTAGTATTAACCCTTCCTCTTGACTTATTTTTCTTTGTCTCTTATTTGTATTTGCATTTTTGTTTTGCATTAGCTTATTAATCTATTTATTTTGTTATTTGTACTAACTTGTTTTTATGTTGCTTTCTTTTTGCTTGCATTGCATGATCATGACATAATCAAAAGGTGTTGATTTGTTAGTGGTCATTAAAGTAAAAGGTTTTCATAATGGAAAAAGAATTTCATGATCTAGTAAACTATAACACAGCTAGGAAATGAAATCTTGAGGAAGTTCCAAAAATAGTGGAGAGCTATGCACCCAAAGATCGTATGTCTGATGAAGAGCAAAAGGAGATACGAGAAATGAGAGGGAAAATATCGAAAAGGATGGATAAATATCTGCTTTGTCTAAAGGAAAAAAGACTTCTACATAAGCAGAGAAAGAGCTCGATAAATACAATCCTGCAATGTCAGATACATAAGGAATTACTTTAGAACAAGCGGATCCTAGTCAATCTGAGAGATCACACATGATCACCATTTGTATCAACAAATTATCTGGAAATACCAAAGAAATTGTGACAACTGTAGAAGTTCCCATAGATGAAAATAAGTCATGCAATCAGAACTCATTGGTATTTAAGAGGTAGATCCCAAAGTCGGAGACTCAAGTTTAATCTAAGTCGAGAGGTGGCTCTCATTTTGATTCTATCCCTATATCATATAAGGAGTTGTACGAGAAGCCTGAGAGGTGGCCCCGTATTATGTGAAACCTTGGCAACCTCCATATCCATGTTGGTATGATGTCAATGTTCATTGTGAATATCATGCAAGAGCTCAAGGACATTCCATTAAGAATTGCACCGCCTTCAAGCATTGAGTCCAACATCTTTTGGATCATGGAATCTTAGAGTTCAAGATAAAAGATCAACCTAGTTTGGTAACTGATCATCCTGTTAGATTAGTGCCAAAAGTGTTCAAAGGTAAGGGTATCAGCGGGGGCATCCAGAAGAATTTTTTTTGCTAAAGTATGAAGTTCAAATTCGTCATTTGAGGAATAAAAACGATAAACTAAGTGGAGAGATGGAAGCCATGTGTGATGGTTTTCAAAGGATCAATCTAGCCTTTAAAAATAATGGTATAGGAAATACCCCTGAAGAGTGAACAACAGGGGTCACTAAACTAAAAAAAGACGTTGAACACTGGAAAAAGAATTGCAAGACACACGAAGGTCGAGCTAAGAAGTTCTCTCATGATTTACAGATTGCTGAAAAAAGGCGCAATACTGCCATAAATGATTTAGGAAGATGTCAAGCCAAAAACCAGGTGTTGAATATGTCTATAGCTAATATGGAAGTTTCATATCAGCGCCAAAAGTGTGAGAATGATGCCGAACTAGAAGCCACTAGGGCCAAAATAAAACATTAATGAAGTTTGTAGATGATTATGGAGATCTTGTACGGGAACTTCGTTGCCACAAAGATTTTCTTACAATGAAAAATAAACAACATTGTCTACAACTTCGAGAATTGACTCAAAAGATGCAGGAAAAAGACAATATCATGAAGGAAGTTGCTACCCAAACAAGCAATATGGCTCATAAACTGGTTGATTTAGTTGGCTTTACGAGAGAATTAAAGCAGATTGACAACTCAACACCCGAGTATGAGTGGAAATTAACTTGGCTTTTAAGAGGGATGGAGAAGTTAGGAGTTAAAGTTATTCCTTATCTGTAAAGTTTGTTTGATATACCAAAACCTTTTGTGTTCAATGAAAGTTGTTTTAAGATGGTTACTCTGGAATGATACCTTTTGCATACATGCATTTGTATTCCATTTATTTAAATATTTTACATACATTAATTATAAGAGCATGAAAATAATTTACGGAGGGTTTTGTAACAGTAATACTAAGATCATTCATTCATACTACTGTCTCATCATCATGACAAACAAATGAAAACCATGGAGCAATTTCATGAGGAATCACAAGATCGGTGGCAAGAGCAGTTGATCGAGTTACAATGAGATATGAGGAATCAAACATTGAATTCTTTACAAAATGAATCAAATCAAATGATCCAGGTGTTGGCAACCAAGGCTACTGATAGAGCGAAAATAATTGCTAAATAACATTAGTGTTATCAGACTAATGCGTCAAGAAGGATAACCTACCCTAGGGTATCTCAATCGAACCTAAAGAATAGCCTCATTAATCATGAGCAATCTGAGGATGGATTCAAATAGTTGAAGGATATAATTGGAGCTATGAAATGTGTTAACACCTCCCATAAAGAACTAGAAGCAAGAGAGTGTAGCTTGGTCCCAGATTTGGTCATCCCACAAGAATTTAGGATGCCTAATTTTGAGAAATATGATGGCACTAATGTCCCCTAATCCACCTGAGAATGTGTTGCAGAAAAATAGAAGGGTACTTAAATGTCGATAATTTGCTAATTCACTCCTTCCATGATAGTCTCGCTGGGCCAGCGGTAGTATGGTATAATCATTTGAATAAAGAGTAGATCAGGATATAGGACGATCTAGTTGATACCATTTTTGGGGAAATATCGGTATGTTAAAGGCTTAGCTCGAAAACGTCAGGATCTTCAAGGAATAAGAATGAAAGCCAATGAAAACTTTAAAGAGTATGGCCTAAGATAGAGAGGAGTGACAACACAAGTTCAACCTCCCATGTTAGAAGAAGAGATATCATATACGTTTCATAATTCTCTACAGATCATTTATTCGAATTTATGCTGGCAAAATCAACAAGAGACTTCAAGGATCTTGTAACAACTTGGGAATTAATTGAAAATGCAATCAGCGAAGGAAACTTAACAATCACTTCCAAAATTCGAACCGATCAAAAAGTGAAAGCTGATGATGTGAATGAATTCCACATCCACAGCCCCCGCATCCACAAAAGAAACAGAGGAACTAGTTGTTCGGGCCTACCAAAGAAAGTCTCACGATCGAGAAATACTTTGAAGGTGTTCCAAACTTCTATCTCAGATATGTACCCTCATTTGATTAAAGATCAATACCTCACACCGAGGCCAATGAAAGTGCCACCAAACCCTTCTGCCCATAGCTATGATCAAGATAGTGCTTGTGATTTCCACTTGGGGGCATCTGGGCATTCTACGGGGAATTGTAGGCTGATGTTAAAGGAGATAGAGGTGCTAGTTGAAAATGGGACATTGACACAAGAATTGGTGGAACAGTGGACGACAAACTCGAGTGGGGCATCAAAGCATGATGTGTAACATTGGATTGAGTCAAGTGCCACTACATTAGATGAGTAATAGGGCATCCTAATTAAATTACGAATAAATCATTTCATCCATCATGGAACTTTGTTTCATTTGCAACATCTTGTTTGAACTGTTTTTGTCATTTCTCAGCCTTTTTGTAAGGTTATTTAAATAAATTTGTGTTACTTTAAAGATGGTGAGCATTGAATCAAATTTGTAATCTTGCATCTCTTTGAATATCAACTGAATTAAAAACTCTTTAAATGATTAAAGTTATGGATCTTTGACAAAGTGGCAAGATTGAAAACTGATAAAACAAGGACCCTCGACCTTACCCCAGAAGATACACTCGAGCACCATACCCTTTTATTTTATGGACCAATATAGCTTTCTCCTCTCATGAGGAAATGAACAAGAGGCTTGATATTCAGATACACATAGGAGTGGACAACATAGGGCATCTCTTGTATATGACATTGAAAAAACTGACTAGACTATACTTCTGTTGAGGACGTTCAGTGATGATCCTAATCTTCACCAATGAAATGGTGGAGTGAATGAATTTAGTATATGTAAGTTGTTTGGGAACTAAACTCTAAATATGGGATTGTTTGACCAGCAAAAACACATAGACTATAACATATTCTTCTTGATGAGCTTAAGAAATTCTAATATGAATACTCAAAAGGTTAATAAATTATTATTATTATAGATTATACAATAAAGTTGAGCTATTCCACTAAAGCAATTAGTTATAGAGGAAACATAGAAGCCCCGACTTTATGAATATATTGCATTCAAACCATGACATTGCTCGGGTACTCGACAGTTCGGTGTTTGTTCCACTGCAATTGTCAAGTCGAAGACTTTGTGATGAGATGATAAAGGCAATTACAATAAAGTTGAATTCAACTAGCCAAACAATGACAAATTAAATCAAATTTATCTAATAAGGAGTTTCAGTAAAATGGACTAAGGGAGTTGAGGAACACCTGCTATAGTCAACCTCACACAAGCACTCAGGAATTTTATATTTAGACTGATGTCTCTGCACTACCTCTGTTAAAGAAGTCTTCGAAGCTTGAACAAATGAAAGATTTCAGAGAACCGAAGTAGAAATGTTCTAGAAAGTCTAGTAATTGAATATGCTAGATACGTCATTTTATCTGCATCCAGTTAAAATACCAAACCAAGAAAGAGGGGCATATCATAATGTTCACAATGACAAAGAAAGAAATGCCATCTTTGGTGACCAAAACCTTAGAAAATAAGAAACCAACCTGAAGCCAACCCATCAATTTTGACACTTGTCAAAGAGCTATAACTTTGAAAATATTAAAAGAGTTGTTGATTCTTTTGATATTATGTGAACTCATGTTCATGATTTACTTCAATTGTTAGCCTGAATTAAGAAGTAATACTTTACAAAATTCTTTAATTCTTTGATTTCTAAAATTTAAACTTAAAATTTAATCAAAGGTAAATAAAATGGATCAAAAATAAATTAAAATTTAAACTTACAATTTCCTCTTAAGAACAAAATTGGATAATCGATTTTGGCTTGACTCACAAAGTCCCTAGCAGAGTCACCAAGCTATCACAATGGTCCTTTAGGTGGTCCCGGATTCGCGTTTCGATTTGGAGTCGTGATAATGGAGTTGCCACTGATAATTTTGAATTAGGTAAATCGGACACCTACTTACCGTTTGCCAAATCTACATTTTACCAGATATGTGTCGAATTCGGGAGTCGCTTACGAATAGGAAAGGATTAACACCCCTGAATCTCCATTTCAGTACTAATTGATTACCTAGTTGTCTTAATTACAAAAATTATTAATTTTAAATAAAAATTTGAATTCAATCCAAGTATATTCACCTCTGATGATCATTTGGTATTCAAGCGAGTTCTATAAAAACAAAATAAAGGTTAGGAAAAAATGAAATAAATATATAAAATATAATAAAATATAGTGCTACAAAAAGAAAATAAAATTTAGGGTACCAATTTAAAAATAAACAAATAATAATAAAGAGAATTAAATTGAAATAAAATTAAAGTTAGTAGAATAAATCAAAATATGAACTAAAATAAATTACACTTCAAACCTTCAAAGACTGAAAAAAAAATGATTAAAAATTAAAATTACACATGGCCCCTCATATATAAATGATTCATCTCCCTGTTTTCCCTTTCGTTTTCATTCACCTTCCCAAGAAACTCTCTTCACATGCTCTTTATACTCTCTCTCTCCCAAACAAAATAAGGCCACGCCCTGATGAAAACCCGTCGCCTGAATTAATGCTCATCACCCCCACGATGGTCGAAGATCCTTAAAGGCTAACCCAAAATGCTCGTCTCACTATCTTGAACCCAAACCAATGACCAATCAGCCAAACAAGCAGCCTAACCGTGTAGATCTACACTAAAAGACTATGTTTTTACCTTGACAGTGACCCTTCGCTTCCTCGGTGATGTCAACGATGCGATCTAAGTGACGCTCATTTTTTTTGGTACATTTTTTATGCTCGATAATGCTTCCTTGCACATAATGTTCATCCCCTTTTTCTTGCAAGTTTTATAATGACAAAGGAACAAATATTTCCTTCTCTTCTTCCTTGAAATGATGGGTTTGGTGAAGGGTTAAAATCTCTTCTTTCCCGTATTGGTTCGCTGAATGCTTTATTTCCCCCAATTTGTTTCAATCAGGGCTCGATTTGTTGCCATCTTGGTTGTCATGTTTGACGCAGGGAGTTTATTTCATTTGACTTGGTATTAAATTTTTATGGCTTTGTTTGTTAGCTGTTGTATATCCATATTTCACTTGATTTTGGGTTTCATTTGATTCGATTTCTTGTTTTTCTTTGGTTCGATCTTGTTTGTCCGGAATTTCCTTGTGGATCAATAAGGGTTTTTCCATATATGTCCGGCGGGTGGCCTTCACGTGCCATATTCGGTCAGTTGGCGGTCTTTTGTGTCTCTTGGACTTGATCTCGGCCATTGAATCAAAGGTTGGATCCAATGGCCACGATGCAGTCGTGCATGATGTCTTTGCTAGGGTTTTGAAACCCTTAATATGTCCCTCTATATGGACCATCCATTTTCTTTGTGATATGGCAGCTGTTATTGTTGTGGCACAAGATGATTAAGACAAAATTCTAAGGGTTCGTTTGGTTTACGGAATGTAAGATTATCTCTGGAAATAAGATTACCATAATGTGACATTAGCTAACACATTACTGAGAATGTTACATTACTATGTTTGATTTGTTTAGCAGTAATGTAAGATTACAGTGTTTGATTGAAGGAATAAAATATTACTGGAATGTATATTTTACCAAATTGTCCTTGTTTTATATTTTTAATAAGTGAAATTCTAAATATTTAAATAAAAATTATTTATATAAAAATTCATCGAATAATATATTTAAATAAAAATTATTTATATAAAAATTCATCGATAATATATTATTTTATTATTTAAATATATCATATATTATTTTAATTTTTATTTTAATTAATATTAAATTTTATATAATTGATCTAAAAATATATTAAAATTTTACATCATCATTTAATTAAATGTTTAATATTAGGGATTTTTAACTTTCACTTTGATATTGAATCGACCATGACGATGATTCTGTTGAGTAATGTTTTTCACACAAAATAGGTGCTATGAGCTTCGTGGTATCGGTACCATCCCTAATAGAATTGATACTAACTGCATAAAATTCAAATATTTTGACTGTTGGAAAGCAACGGTATCGATACTGTCCAAGGAGTATCGATGCTACATATATAGTAGTATCGATACCAGACAATGATATCGGTACCATTTTGAGATTCTGTAAAATTTTGGAGTCAAAACCAAAGGAGTAGTATCGGTACTACACTTGTAGTATCGGTAATACTATATTGCATGGTATCAATACCGTACGTGGTATTGGTACCATTTTGGCATTCTGTTGGCATGGTATCGATACTGCTAAGGCAGTATTGGTACTACCATATTGAAATTGTGTTTTTGACTTGATTAAAGTTCGAAACACTTAGTAAAAATTATTTCAAAAATATTTTTAATGTGAATCTCAATTTTTCATTAAGTAAGGAGTAAAAATTGACATTTTAAAACTTTGAGTAATATTTGTAATATTTGAATAATTGAATCAAATTTAAAATTTAAGTTTATAAAATTAATTAACATATTTATTTGTTATATTGAAATATCAAAATGTTTTCAATAATTTCTCTCCGAACGTACACAAACCGACCAAGGCCAAGCTTTGAACATACTAGACCGTTAATTTCTCTCGGTTCATACTACACCGAATTATTCTAAGCTATAGGTCATGAGATCTCTTTTCGAAAACTAGCACATTACTTGCAAGCCATATACTACATAACAAAAACAAGTATAACATTAACCATCAAAAGTTTGTATAATATTCAGACTTACAAAAGATAATAGCCATGACATTATAAACTTAATTATATATGTTGGCTATATTATATACACAAAAAATTCTCCAAGTCAGAATCTTGACATATACCTGGCTAAGCTACACAAAAAAGTTGGGACCATATTCTAAAGTCATAATAAAAAAGAGATCGACATAATTGTAGAAGGACCACAGTCAAAAGGATAGTCTAAAGTGATGTCATTCAACTAATTGCTTAATCACATAATCCTTTTTGAATTCTTTTGGCAAAGAAAAGAAGAAATCTACCTTGTGTGCATCTTTGCTAATATACTCTCCTGCAGTAAGCATTTCATCATTGGATAGGCCTTCAATTTTCATGATTTCTGTGAAAATCGACATTCTTCGATCATTTCCTTCTGCCTCATTTTTTCAATAAAGCAGTAATATCCTTAATTTCTTTGGCAGTTTCTCGGTATGCAGCACCAAACTTTCTTATATTCTGTACAAGTTTGGTTAACCCATCATCACTTCGAGACCTTTTCTTGCTAGCTACTTTTTTCATTGTAGGGGTAGAGGCAGTAGCATCAGATGCTTGGCAAGTTGAAGCACCAACATCCTCTCTTGATTCGGAATCTCTTAATTTCAACTTGTATATTGATGTTGAAGACAATGCATTCGTGTATCCAACATCACATAAGTAGTAACACCCTATATTATTTTAATTTAAAAAGTGAATTAATATACAAAACTTGTAAGAAGTTTACATTCTTTTATATATATATATATATATATATTAATGACCTAATAATTTACCTTGTGGAACATTTAAACCATTTCTTACATCTCTGAGTATTCTACCATCAGCTACAGAACCTTCCCACCCAGGTAAAACATAAATGAATTGCATGTTTGGTTTGCAAACACCAGGTACATTTGTCGTAATTTCATTTTTTTCTTGTTCTGTACCTAGGTTTATCGATTGAAGCTACAAGAACTTAATATACGTTCTATCTAGAGCACCCAAACATCCCTATTTGGATAACCTGCAGAACAGGGAGTGGTTCACTGAACAAGGGGATGCAATAATAAATATGCACAAGTTAGTGTCAATTTCTCTTAAAGCAGGCTTATGTTTCCCTATCTTTCAATTCTAATTTGTGTTTTTTGTTTAATTGTTCTTGATGAAAAAGGTGGACAAAATATAACTCAGTACACCAACAAAAATTGCCATCCTAGACCATGAAAGGAAGCGAACAATTGTGTTGCGAAATGATGGACTTCCCGATGCTGGTAAGTTTATTATATCCTTACACTTCCTCTAATTAGAACCGGGACGGTAGGAAATGTTGTAAATCTTCTTAGATTTGTAAATATAACTTCGATAAGAGCACTAAATTATTTGTTCATTCAGATAAAACAAATTGAAAAGCCTATGTTCCTAAGGAAACTACAGAACGACGTACATGGCCTAGATTCGGGCATGTCTTACATTGTCATTTTTTCACTGGGCATACTCCCTAGATGAAGGAGCAGACATTTTATCAATTGGCACTATCTTCTTACATCTAAATTGTTCCGTCAAAATGAAATAAACCTACAAACATTACACATCATAATCAACAAAATGTAGATCATGTATCATTTCATAAAGTGAGTTCTTACAATCACAACTTATCTGTTATGAAAAAATGCAGGGAAAGATGCTTATCATCTAAAAACTTTGCCACTATGTTAGTCAAAATGTAACATAACTCCAAGTAAATAGTAAAACCCTATAACCAGATTACAAGATGCTCATAGTTAAAATTTCTAAGATTCAAGATATAAAAAAGAAAAAAATCTCTGTGTCCACGTAAATGTAAATGAATTTAGATAGCCGTTAACTTAAACCCTATTATCAAGATAGCCAAAATCATCCAAGACTGGCATCAACTCTCACAGAAAGAAACAAGAATAAATTAGATCAATGGAACCCTCGCCAGAATAAAACTCTCACAAAATGCAAAAATGACCAAAAAAGAACAATTAAAACCCCTAATCCATAATTTAGAATGATTTCCTCCCCAATTTAGATAGCCATTAACTGAAACCCTATTATCAAGATAGCCAAAATCATCAAAGACTGACATCAACTCTCACAGAATGCAACAGGATTTCATTAGATCAATAGAACCCTCGCCAGAATAAAACTCTAATAAAATGCAAAAATGCTCTAAAAAGAACAATTAAAAACCCTAATTTTTAGCTCTAAAATGGAAGCCCCTTGCCAGAATAAAACTCTCATAAAATGCAAAAATGCTCTAAAAAGAATAATTAAAAAATGATTTCCTCCCCAATTTTCAGCTCTCAAATGGAAGCTACATTCTGTCCAAAAACATCTGCAAATATAAAAACTCTTCCCATGCCATGTATTACTTATCCTCGGCTGATTACTTGAGCAATACTTGAAAATTACTGTAAACTCTCTGGAAAAGATCCTAAGACTAATATTAACCTCAGCTTCGTATGCTATGACTACCAAACCCAGACACTGTATCTGCTCCAAAACACTAAAAAAATTACAAAAAACCCAGTTTTCAAATTCAACCATCAACTTCAAAACACTAAAAAAACTACAAGTAGGGAGAGAGAGAGAGACAAACCTAGCAAGAGATTAACAGATAGATATAAATCACCACAGAAGAAGAAGTCTGTTGGAGTAGTAATGGGCAGCTCCTCGCAACAACTCTCGCCAAATCAAAGAAGGAGAAGATTTTGTTTCAGCCAGAAGTAAGCGGGGAGAATGATATTTTAGACAACGGGACGGGAATAAACAAATACCTAAGGGAGGTAGGGGACTACTATTCCCAATAAAACAGAAAAAATACCACTGTTGGTATTCAATTTTTACCCTCACTTGGGAATGTGGCCCATCCAAACGTGGGTATCTAAACCCGGAAAAAAATATTTCTCCCAGGAATGAAATATTCCGTGAACCAAATGGGGCATAAGGGTCTCTTCTACTGGGTCTGCAGAGCAGCGTAGCTCGAACTGGGCTCTTAAACCTCAACTAGACCGTGACTTCCTGAACTGGACCCTTACTGAACCGGATTACATACCTGAAAATTAAAAATAAAAACAAACAAATAAAAAGGAAATGATAATAATAGTAGTAATAATAATATAATATTCGAAATATGTAATATATATTTTCAATAAACCATATATATTTTAAAGTATATAATATGTATATTTCAAAATTATATATATATATATATATATATTAAAAACCATAATAATATATATTTATATAATTAAATTAATAGAAAAATACAACATAAATCTTGAACGAAAATGGGTGTATACAATAAGATTACTTGAATACATATTTTATGAAATTATCCTTGTGATATATATATATGTTGCAACCATCTTTCGGGTGGGCCCGGAATTGGGCTTCGACTTAAATAAAACACGTTAGAGGCGCCACCGATCATTTTAAAAA
The DNA here is from genome assembly GCF_006381635.1 of Hibiscus syriacus. Lineage (NCBI taxonomy): Eukaryota > Viridiplantae > Streptophyta > Magnoliopsida > Malvales > Malvaceae > Hibiscus > Hibiscus syriacus. The sequence goes on from NW_024062608.1 coordinate 4,999,986, forward strand.
CAATATTTAGGTTGATCGGACACCATCTTACATGATCTGCGTTTTACCATAAATATGTCGGATTCGAGAGTCAGTTATAATCAAGGAAGGATTAGCACCCTTGAATTGCCCTTTCGGTACCATTTTGATTTCTCAATTGTCTTAATTGCGAAAATTACAAGTTAAGTTAAAATTTAAGGATTCAATTCGAATCACTTACCTTTGATCGACTAAAATTATCCTCAAAAAGTCAAAAAGATGTTAGATTATAAATACAATAAATAAATAAATATTTAGAAGAAAAATAAAAAGGGTTTAAAAATAAAGTCAAGTTAAAAGAAAGAATAATAGAATAAAAATAAACAAATTAAAAATATGATATTTGCACTTTAGTCCCTCGGTTATAAATACCCGAAAACCCAAAAAAATATCCTTTTTAACCTTAACCCAAAAAAATCTCTCCCCTCTAAAAAAGCCTCTCAACCCAAGCTTTGGCCGGTCAAAGACCGTCCACCCATCGGTGCCCAACCGTTGCCCGGTCCGCCGCTCCGGCAGCTGCCTTTGTGGACAGAAAATACCAAACTTCCCCAAAATGTTCTCCCCGATTCGATAAACATGAAATAAAAGCCCATTCGTCCTAAAAATGACCCTACAATCGTAGATCTAAGTTTGAAGCCTTGAAATATACATTTTTCGATGTGACTATTCGTTTTTCAGTGCGACCTCTGACGAAAGCTTTTGGCTTTTTATGATATTTCTTTGAAAATACTCGAATATTTTTTTGGATTTTTGCTTGGTTTTGTCTACTTGGTGCTTTGTTTTTGTTCTATTTTTCCCTCTTGCTATGGATAGTTTTTTTTGCTGCATTGTGCACGATGCTCTTCGTACCTTTTCTGAGTGTCCCTTCTTCGTGCTTTGTAGGGGCTTTTATAGCCATGTCTGGAGAGATTTTCTGGGGTCGTTCTTGTTTGCTTTGGGGGTCGTTTACCCTGTTTCCTGATTTACTCGGGGTTATTGTGGGTTGTTGTAATCCCGTTGAAAATGAGATTTCGTGCTCTCGGTATTGTTGCTGGAAAATAGGGGTTGTTCCCCCTCAATTCTTTCTAGATACAATGCAATTTTGGTACCGGTGTGGTTGATTTAGTGTCGACATGTGGCTTCACGCACGCGACATTATCTCCCTATGTGACGCCTTCCCCTAATGCTAAAACCCTAATTCAATTTAGACTTAGGCTAAATCAGGCCCCCTAACCGGGTTTGCTGGGTCATGCTACCCAGTTGGACTCCTTGCTGGACCGATGCTGGACTCCCCGAACCTGGGCCAAATAAAAAAAAGAAAGAAAATAAAAAAATAAAATAAAATTAATAAATAATAAATCATAATAATATAATAAGTAATATATATATATATAATATAATATAATACTATAATATAATATACTTATAAATATTTTCAAAAACTCTATAATATATATATATTTTCAAAATGTTTTCAAAACTATATTATATATATATATATATATATATATATATATTCAAAATGTCTTAAAAAACTATATATTATATATATGTTTTCAATTTTTTTTCAAAAACTATATATTATATATATATTTAAAATGTTTCAAAATATATATTATATATGTTTCAAAATATTTCAAAATTATATATTATATATTTTTTCAAAATGTTTTCAAAACTACATATTATATATTTGCAAAATCCATTTTAAAAAACTATATACGTTTTCAAAAATACGTTTTCAAAATATATATACTTCACAAATTACGTTTGAAAATATTATATATATATATATATATATATATACTATATAATAATGAAGCCCTTAATGTCTCATACGAAAATGAGTGTCTATAGCTTTCCCTCTTTGTCCATTTTTCATGTAACGAGAAATAGGACAAAGAAAAGAAAAACACAAATTTTCGTTCGGTGCACATGGATTTGAAAGCAAGCGTGTTCCTGTGAGGGTTGTCGATTTCTATGTTTAAAATCGACTTAAGGTTGTCACTGAATTCTTATCAACTACCCTCCGCTATGATATTCAAACAATATAAGATGACGACTCCCTATTGTTGAGCGATACTGTGGGTGACTCTTGAGTTGTCTTTAAACATGATATCCTTCGTTTTGAAGTTGAAATCATAGTTCGAATATGCCCCCGAGCTGAATGGAATCAAACTCGAAAGTTTTCGTTGATAGATAGCCCTTCTCGCATTTAGCTATGCTGTAAATTAGGCTAGGAGATAGCTCCTTTATTGATGGGTCTTCTTCTTGACTTAAAGACCTCAATTTTAAGTTCAACCGGTAGGTATTTCCTCGCTGCTACCATGCGGTTTATACACCCTTGAGCTGAATGGAATCGAACTCGAAAGTTTTTTGTTGACAGATAACCCTTCTCACCTTGAGCTATGCTGTAAATTCGGTTGAGAGATATTTCCTTGTTGCTAAATCGCAGCCAACCTAGGATTGACTTAAAGACTTCAGTTTAAACTTCAATCGGAAAGTAGTTCCTCGCTGCTACAATACAGCTGATACGTCCTCGAGTAGAATATAATCGAACTCGAAAGTTTTCGTTGACATATAGCCCTTATCGCTTGAGCTATGCTGTGAACAGTTCCTCTAAGTGAAGGATAGATCCCATTCGCGGGTCTAAGCATGTCATAATTCTTTAGATGACTCCCCTTCGCGGGAAAGCTAAGTAGTATATTCTGTCCGTTTTATATCATCTTTCGTGGAGTTGAAATCTGAATTGAAAATTTTAACTAGAAACTAGCCACTCGTTGTTGAGTTAAGCTGAACTGGATCCGTTCTGAATTGGCTCTCGAACCCGTCTGAAGTTGATTCTAAGATATGATGATCTTTCAATAGGTCAAGTTGGTTGAGGTGTAGCTCCTCATCGCTGAGTTAAGTAACCACCATCAAGTTTTGAAGGCACTTTTTTGAATCGAGTATCTTTCATCTTGAAGTTGAAACTTGACTCTAAAGCTGCAAAAATTATGTATACAAAAAATGATAAATGTGATGCTCTTAAGTTTGTCTAAGATGTATGCAACATGAATTAGTTCTTGTTTTATTTCTTGGGTGGAATCTCATTCTTTGTATACTGGTCTTGTCCTTGGAATTGATCATGCCCCAACACTGACAGCTTCATGGTAAATTCATGACATTTTCTCATTTGTTGGCTTAATCCAGTGATCTTGCACTCCTGATTGTATAGGTCAGAGATTCTTAAGCTTTCTCTTTGTTTACTCAAGGGAATAAGACTTTTTTTGTATTTCAGTTGATGATCAACTACTGGAACTGGTTGACTTATTTTCGCAGTTAACACAGTGAAAGACTTCCTTACATCAGTGCCTAACCGTTGTTTAGTCCGCCGCTCCGGCTGCTGCCTCTGGTGGTAAGAAAAAACCAAATTTCCCCAAAATATTCTCCCTGATTTGATAAACATGAAATCAAAGCCCATTCGTCCTAAAAAGGACCCTAAAATCATATATCTAAGTTTGAAGCCTTAACATATATATTTTTCGGTGTGACTATTCGTTTTTTAGTGCGACCTCCGACGAAAGCTCTTGGCTTTTTATGACATTTCTTTGAAAATACTCGAATATTTTTTTGGATTTTTGCTTGGTTTTGTCTACTTGGTGCTTTGTTTTTCTTCGGTTTTTCCCTCTTGCTATGGATACTTTTTTTTGTGTTGCATTGTGCACGATGCTCTTCTTAGCTTTTATGAGTGTCCCTCCTTCGTGCTTTGCAGGGGCTTTTATAGCCATGTCTGGAGAGATTTTTCGAGGTCATTCCCGTTTGCTTCGGGGGTCGTTTACCCCGTTTCCCGATTTACTCGGGGTTGTTGTGGGTTGTTGTAATCCCGTCGAAAATGAGATTTCGTGCTCTCGGTATTGTTGCTAGAAAATAGGGGTTGTTCCCCTTCAATTCTTTCTAGATACAATGCAATTTTGGCACCGGTGTGGTTGATTTAGTGCCGGCGCGTGGCTTCCACGCATGCGTCATTATCTCCCTATGTGACGCCTTCCCCTAATGCTGAAACCCTAGTTCAATTTAGACTTAGATTAGGTCAGGCCCCCTAACCAGGTTTGTTGGGTCATGCCACCCCAGTTAGGCTCCTTGCTGGACCGATGCTGGACTCCCCGAACCTGGACCAAATAAAAAAAAGAAAGAAAATAAAAAATTAAATAAAATTAATAAATAATAAACCATAATAATATAATAAGTAATACATATATAATATAATACTATAATATAATATATAATATACTTATAAATATTTTCAAAAACTATATATATATATATATATATATTCAAAATGTTTTCAAAACTATATATTATATATATATTCAAAATGTTTTAAAAAACTATATATTATATATATGTTTTCAATTTTTTTTTCAAAAAATATATATTATATGTATATTTAAAATGTTTTCAAAAATTATATATTATATATATGTTTTCAAAATATTTTCAAAATTATATATTATATATATTTTTTCAAAATGTTTTCAAAACTACATATTATATATATTTGCAAAATCCATTTTTAAAAAACTATATACGTTTTCAAAAATACGTTTTCAAAACATATAATATATACTTTCAAAAATTACGTTTGAAATTATTATATATATATATATATATATATATATATATTATACTATATAATAATATGAAGCCCTTAATGTCTCATACGAAAATGGGTATCTACAGCTTCCCCTCTTTGTCCATTTTTCATGTAACGAGAAATAGTACAAAGAAAAGAAAAACACAAATTTTTGTTTGGTGCACATGGACTTGAAAGCAAGCGTGTTCCTGTGAGGGTTGTCGATTTCTAAGTTTAAAATCGACTTAAGGTTGTCACTGAATTCTTATCAACTACCCTCCGCTATGATATTCAAACAATATAAGATGACGACTCCCTATTGTTGAGCGATACTGTGGGTGACTCTTGAGTTGTCTTTAAACATGATATCCTTCGTTTTGAAGTTGAAATCATAGTTCGAAATTTTAATCAGAATGTGGCTTCTTGTTGCAAATCATAGTCAACCTTGGTCTTATTCTCGGTTTAAAGACTTTGGTTTGAAAATTTGATCAGAAGGTAGTTCCTCGATGCTACCCTTGAGGTTGATATGCCCTCGACCTGAATAAAATCGAACTCGAAAGTTTTCGTTGACAGATAGCGCTTCTCGCATTTAGCTATGCTGTACATTAGGCTAGGAGATAGCTCCCTTGTTGATGGGTCTTCTTCTTGACTTAAAGACCTCAGTTTAAAGTTCAACCGGTAAGTATTTCCTCGCTGCTACCATGCGGTTTATAAGCCATTGAGCTGAATGGAATCGAACTCGAAAGTTTTTGTTGACAGATAACCCTTCTCGCCTTGAGCTATGCTGTAAATTTGGATGAGAGATAGTTCCTTGTTGCAAAATCGCAGCCAACCTAGGTCTTCTTATTGACTTAAAGGCCTCAGTTTAAACTTCAATCGGAAAGTAGTTTCTCGCTGCTACCATACAGCTGATACGTTCTTGAGCAGAATGGAATCGAACTCGAAAGTTTTCATTGACAGATAGCCCTTCTCGCTTGAGCTATGCTGTGAACGGTTCCTCTAAGTGAAGGATAGCTCCCCTTCGCGAGTCTAAGCATGTCATAATTCTTTAGATGACTCCCCTTCGCGGGAAAGCTAAGTAGTATATTCTGTCAGTTGGATATCATCTGTCGTGGAGTTGAAATTTGACTTGAAAATTTTAACTAGAAACTAGCCACTCGTTGTTGAGTTAAGCTGAATTGGATCTATTCTGAATTGGCTCTCGAACCTGTCTGAAGTTGATTATAAGATATGATGATCTTTCAATAGGTCAAGTTGGTTGAGGTGTAGCTCCTTGCCGCTGAGTTAAGCAACCACCATCAATTTTGAAGGCATTTTTTTGTATCGAGTATCTTTCATCTTGAAGTTGAAACTTGACTCTAAAGCTGCAAAAATTATGTATGCAAAAAATGATAAATGTGATGCTCTTAAGTTTGTCTAAGATGTATGCAACATGAATTAGTTCTTGTTTTATTTCTTGGGTGGAATCTCATTCTTTGTCTACTGGTCTTGTCCTTGGAATTGATCATGCCCCAGCACTGACAGCTTCATGGTAAATTTATGACATTTGCTCATTTGTTGGCTTAATCCAGTGATCTTGCACTCCTGATTGTATGGATCAGAGATTCTTAAGCTTTCTCTTAATTTACTCAAGGGAATAAGACTCTTTTGTATTTCAGTTGATGATCAACTACTGGAACTGGTTTAATCATTTTCGTAGTCACAGTGAAAGTCTTCCTTACATCGGTGCCCAACCGTTGTTCGGTGTGCCGCTCCGGTCGCTGCCTCTGGTGGTCAGAAAAAACCAAACTTCCCCAAAATGTTCTCCCTGATTCGATAAACATGAAATCAAAGCCCATTCGTCCTAAAAAGGACCATACAATCGTAGATCAAAGTTTGAAGCCTTGAAATATACATTTTTGGTGTGACTATTCATTTTTTATTGTGACCTCCGACGAAAGCTCTTGGCTTTTTATGACATTTCTTTAAAAATACTCGAATATTTTTTTGGATTTTTGCTTGGTTTTGTCTACTTGGTGCTTTGTTTTTGTTCGGTTTTTCCCTCTTGCTATGGATAGTTTTTTTTTGTGTTGCATTGTGCACGATGATCTTCGTAGCTTTTCTGAGTGTCCATCCTTCGTGCTTTGCAGGGGCTTTTATAGCCATTTCTGGAGAGATTTTCTGGGGTCGTTCCCGTTTGCTTCGGGGGTCGTTTACCCCATTTCCCGATTTACTCGGGGTTGTTGTAAACCCGTCGAAAATGAGATTTTGTGCTCTCGGTATTGTTGCTGGAAAATAGGGGTTGTTCCCCCTCGATTCTTTCTAGATACAATGCAATTTTGGCACCGGTGTGGTTGATTTAGTGCTGGCGCATGGCTTCCACGCGCGCGTCATTATCTCCCTATGTGATGCCTTCCCCTAATGCTGAAACCCTAATTTAATTTGGACTTAGGCTGGGTCAGGCCCCTAACCAAGTTTGCTGGGTCATGCTACCCAGTTGGGCTCCTTGTTGGACCCATGCTGGACTCCCCGAACCTGGACCAAATAAAAAAAAGAAAGAAAATAATAAAATAAAATAAAATAAAATAAATAAATAATAAACCATAATAATATAATAAGTAATATATATATAATATAATATTATACTATAATATATAATATACCTATAAATATTTTCAAAAACTATATAATATATATATATATATATTCAAAATGTTTTCAAAACTATATATTATATATATATTCAAAATGTTTTAAAAAACTATATATTATATATATGTTTTCAATTTTTTTTTTCAAAAACTATATATTATATATATATTTAAAATGTTTTCAAAAATTATATATTATATGTATGTTTTCAAAAATATTTTCAAAATTTATATATTATATATATTTTTTCAAAATGTTTTCAAAACTAAATATTATATATATTTGCAAAATCCATTTTTAAAAAACTATATACCTTTTCAAAATTACGTTTTCAAAACATATAATATATACTTTCAAAAATTACGTTTGAAATTATTATATATATATATTATATACTATATAATAATATGAAGCCTTTAATGTCTCATACGAAAATGGGTGTCTACAGCTTCCCCTCTTTGTCCATTTTTCATGTAACGAGAAATCGGACAAAGAAAAGAAAAACACAAATTTTCGTTTGGTGCACATGGACTTGAAAGCAGGCGTGTTCCTGTGAGGGTTGTCGATTTCTAAGTTTAAAATCGACTTAAGGTTGTCATTGAGTTCTTATCAACTACCCTCCGCTATGATATTCAAACAATAGAAGATGATGACTCCCTATTGTTGAGCCATACTGTAGGTGACTCTTGAGTTGTCTTTAAACATGATATCATTCGTTTTGAAGTTGAAATCATAGCTCGAAATTTTAATCAGAATGTGGCTTCTTGTTGCAAATCATAGTCAACCTTGGTCTTATTCTCGGTTTAAAGACTTCGGTTTGAAAATTTGACCAGAAGGTAGTTCCTCGATGCTACCATGCGGTTGATATGCCCTAGAGCTGAATGAAATCTAACTCGAAAGTTTTAGTTGACAGATAACCCTTCTCGCATTTAGCTATGCTCTAAATTAGGCTAGGAGATAGCTCCCTTGTTGATGGGTCTTCTTCTTGACTTAAAGACCTTAGTTTAAAGTTCATCCGGTAAGTATTTCCTCGCTACTACCATGCGGTTTATTCACCCTTGAGCTGAATGGAATCGAACTCGAAAGTTTTTGTTGACAGATAACCCTTCTCGCCTTGAGTTATGTTGTAAATTCGACTGAGAGATAATTCCTTATTGCTAAATCGCAGCCAACCTAGGTCTTCTTATTGACTTAAAGACCTCAGTTTAAACTTCATCCGGAAAGTAGTTCCTCGCTTCTACCATATAGCTGATACGTCATCGAGCAGAATGGAATCGAACTTGAAAGTTTTCGTTGACAGATGTCTTCTTATTGACTTAAAGACCTCAGTTTAAACTTCATCCGGAAAGTAGTTCCTCGCTTCTACCATATAGCTGATACGTCATCGAGCAGAATGGAATCGAACTTGAAAGTTTTCGTTGACAGATAGCCCTTCTCGCTTGAGCAATGTTGTGAACAGTTCCTCTAAGTGAAGGATAGCTTCCCTTCACGGGTCTAAGCATGTCATAATTCTTTAGATGAGTCCTCTTCACGGGAAAGCTAAGTAGTATATTCTGTCAGTTGGATATCATCTGTCATGGAGTTGAAATCTGACTTGAAAATTTTAACTAGAAACTAGCCACTCGTTGCTGAGTTAAGTTGAACTGGATCCGTTCTGAATTGGCTCTCGAACCCGTCTGAAGTTGATTCTAAGATATGATGATCTTTCAATAGGTCAAGTTGGTTCAGGTGTAGCTCCTCACCGCTGAGTTAAGCAACCACCATCAATTTTTGAAGGCGCTTTTTTGAATCGAGTATCTTTCATCTTGAAGTTGAAACTTGACTCTAAAGCTACAAAAATTATGTATGCAAAAAATGATAAATGTGATTCTCTTAAGTTTGTCTAAGATGTTTGCAATATGAATTAGTTATTGTTTTATTTCTTGGGTGGAATCTCATTCTTTGTCTACTGGTCTTGTCCTTGGAATTGATCATGCCCCAGCACTGACAGCTTCATGGTAAATTTATGACATTTTCTCATTTGTTGGCTTAATCTAGTGATCTTGCACTCATGATTGTATGGATCAGAGATTCTTAAGCTTTCCCTTTGTTTACTCAAGGGAATAAGACTCTTTTGTATTTCAGTTGCTGATCAACTACTGGAACTCGTTGAATCATTTTCGCAGTTAACACAGTGAAAGACTTCCTTACATCGGTGCCCAACAGTTGTTCGGTCCACCGCTCCGGCCGCTGCCTCTGGTGGTTAGAAAAAACCAAACTTCCCCAAAATGTTCTCCCCGATTCAATAAACATGAAATCAAAGCCCATTCGTCCTAAAAAGGACCCTACAATCATAGATCTAAGTTTGAAGCCTTAAAATATACATTTTTCAGTGTGACTATTCGTTTTTTAGTGCGACCTCCGATGAAAGATCTTGGCTTTTTATGATATTTTTTTGAAAATACTCGAATATTTTTTTGCTTGGTTTTGTCTACTTGGTGCTTTGTTTTTGTTCGGTTTTTCCCTCTTGCTATGGATAGTTTTTTTTGGGTGTTGCATTGTAAACGATGCTCTTCGTAGCTTTTCTGAGTGTCATTTCTTCTTGCTTTGCAGGGGCTTTTATAGCCATGTCCGGAGAGATTTTTCGGGGTCGTTCCTTTTTTCTTCGGGGTCGTTTACCCCATTTCCCGATTTACTCGGGGTTATTATAATCACGTCAAAAATGAAATTTCATGCTCTCGGTATTGTTGCTGAAAAATAGGGGTTGTTCCCCCTCGATTCTTTCTAGATACAATGCAATTTTGGCACCGGTGTGGTTGATTTAGTGCCGGCGCGTGGCTTCCACGCACGCGACATTATCTCCCTATGTGACGCCTTCCCCTAATGTTGAAACCCTAATTCAATTTGGACTTAGGCTGGGTCAGGCCCCCTAACCAGGTTTACTGGGTCATGCTACCCAGTTGGGCTCCTTACTGGACCATGCTGGACTCCCCGAACCTAGACCAATAAAAAAAAGAAAGAAAATAATATAATAAGTAATATAATACTAAAAATATATATGTTGAAACCCTAATTCAATTTGGACTTAGGCTGGGTCAGGCCCCCTAACCAGGTTTACTGGGTCATGCTACCCAGTTGGGCTCCTTACTGGACCAATGCTGGACTCCCCGAACCTAGACCAAATAAAAAAAGAAAGAAAATAATATAATAAGTAATATAATACTAAAATATAATATATAATATACTTATAAATATTTTCAAAAACTATATAATATATATATATTTTCAAAATGTTTTCAAAACTATATATTATATATTTATATTCAAAAAGTTTTAAAAAACTATATATTATATATATGTTTTCAATTTTTTTCAAAAACTATGTATTATATATATATTTAAAATGTTTTCAAAAATTATATATTATATATATGTTTTCAAAATATTTTCAAAAATTATATATTATATATATTTTTGCAAAATGTTTTCAAAACTACATATTATATATATTTGCAAAATCCATTTTTAAAAAACTATATACGTTTTCAAAAATACGTTTTCAAAACATATAATATATACTTTCAAAAATTACGTTTGAAATTATTATATATATATATATATTATACTATATAATAATATGAAGCCCTTAATGTCTCATACGAAAATGGTTGTCTACAGCTTCCCCTCTTTATCCAGTTTTCATGTATCGGGAAATAGGACAAAGAAAAGAAAAACACAAATTTTCGTTTGGTGCACATAGACTTGAAAGCAAGCGTGTTCCTGTGAGAGTTGTCGATTTCTATGTTTAAAATCGATTTAAGGTTGTCACTGAATTCTTATCAACTACCCTCCGCTATTATATTCAAACAATAGAAGATGACGACTCCCTGTTGTTGAGCAATACTGTGGGTGACTCTTGAGTTGTCTTTAAACATGATATCCTTCGTTTTGAAGTTGAAATTGTAGTTCAAAATTTTAATCAGAATGTGGATTCTTGTTGTAAATCATAGTCAACCTTGGTCTTATTCTCGGTTTAAAGACTTTGGTTTGAAAATTCGACCAGAAGGTAGTTCATTGATGCTACCATACGGTTGATATGCCCTTGAGCTGAATGGAACCGAACTCAAAAGTTTTCGTTGACAGATAGCCCTTCTCGCATTTAACTTTGCTGTAAATTAGGCTAGGAGATAGCTCCATTGTTGATGGGTCTTCTTCTTGACTTAAAGACCTCGGTTTAAAGTTCAACCGGTAAGCATTTCCTCACTGCTACCATGCGATTGATACACCCTCGAGCTGAATGGAATCGAACTCGAAAGTTTTCTTTGATAGATAACCCTTCTCGCCTTGAGCTATGTTGTAAATTTGGCTGAGAGATAGTTCCTTGTTGCTAAATTGCATCCAATCTAGGTCTTCTTATTGACTTAAAGGCCTCATTTTAAACTTCAACCGAAAAGTAGTTCCTCGCTGCTACCATACAGCTACGTCCTCGAGCAGAATGGAATCGAACTCGAAAGTTTTCGTTGAAAGATAGCCCTTCTCCCCTTGAGCTATGCTGTGAACGGTTCCTCTAAGTGAAGGATAGCTCCCCTTCGCGGGTCTAAGCATGTCATAATTCTTTAGATGACTCCCCTTCATGGGAAAGCTAAGTAGTATATTCTGTCAGTTGGATATCATCTGTCGTGGAGTTGAAATCTGACTTGAAAATTTTAACTAGAAACTAGCCACTCGTTGTTGAGTTAAACTGAACTGGATCCGTTCTGAATTGGCTCTCGAACCCATCTGAAGTTGATTCTAAGATCTGATGATCTTTCAATAGGTCAAGTTGGTTGATGTGTAGCTCCTCACCGCTGAGTTAAGCAACTACCATCAATTTTTAAGGCGCTTTTTTGAATCGAGTATCTTTCATCTTGAAGTTGAAACTTGACTCTAAAGCTGCAAAAATTATGTATGCAAAAATTGGTAAATGTGATGCTCTTAAGTATGTCTAAGATGTTTGTAACATGAATTAGTTCTTGTTTTATTTATTGGGTGGAATCTCATTCTTTGTCTCTGGTCTTGTCCTTGGAATTGATCATGCCCCAGCACTGACAGCTTCATGGTAAATATATGACATTTGCTCATTTTTTGGTTTAATCCTTTGATCTTGCACTCCTTATTGTATGTATCAGAGATTCTTAAGCTTTCTCTTTGTTTACTTAAGGGAATAACACTATTTTTTTATTTCAGTTGATGATCAACTACTGGAACTGGTTGAATCATCTTTGCAGTTAACACAGTGTAAGACTTCCTTACGTGGATTGGAAGCTTAAATGGCCACTGCTTCAGTCAAGGCTACCTCTTTCAGTGTCCGTAAAATTATTCTGATTGTCATGGGAAAAGAATAGCGAACAAGAAGGTATACTACATTGAAATTAGATCAAGCAACCTAGTGCTTCTTGTGAGTTTTCTGCTTCTTGTACTTGCAGAGTACTTTGAATTTATTGCACGTGAATCTTGGCAACAAATCATGTCTTTATTCTAAATGTCGTTAAGCGTCTCGTTTTCTTCATTTCATGCTCATTTGGGTTGTCATTATCATCAGAGCTTTCATTTTTTTGTTTCTCAAGTACAACAGTAAATTCATGCTTCAGGAGGGACCCGATAGTGAATTTATCGTCATCACAGGCTAAACTCTTTCTAGCCAACGCATTGTTGTAGGTATCTTGCACCTTACTAGAAGACCATCTTCATAGTAAAGAGAGACTGTGCTGGATAAAGCAACCATCTGTATTGCTCATATGCACTTCTTATTTGCTACGTCAAGCTCAGTTTTGATAAGAACAACCTCAGGAGGCACAAGTGGTAGAAAGAGAAGAGATGGGAAACCTGGAGATGCCTCATATCGTTTCAAGTCCTTCAACTGACATTCGAGAAACTATATCTTGTCTGAGATATATCTCCCATTTTTAGAAAAAGGTTTGGTTGGTATAAAAATGATGTCAGAACAATTGGAGCAAAGTATCAGTTCACTGAATATCAAATAAACGAATCACACAAGTTGTTTTCAAAAGTTATAGCACTTTGACAAGTGTCAAGATCCATGAGTGATATGAGAAGGCAATGCGATTTAGTTTTGATTTTTATTATTTTCAAATAGGATGTAAACAAAGTAGCGCAACTGATTCATTCCACTGTACAACCCTTTAGAGAGCATTTATATTTCAGTTATCAAGAATCCTCCATTTGTTCAGTTTTTACAGGCTCCTTAAGCAAAGATAGCGTTGAAATATCGATCTAAAAACAAAACCTCTGAGTGTTTTTATGTAGTCAACTATAACAAATGTTTCTTGACTCTTTTAGTTCATATTTCATCGAAATTTAATTTCAAATCCACATTTATTTCAGGCCTTATTGCCTTTCTTTAAATCAGATGTCCTCGCTATAGATTTTGATGGGAGATTCATCTTGACACATAGAGACTAGTGTCATGATCTGAACGTACTCGTATTCATAAAGTTAGGGAACTTAACATTGCCCATTACTTTAGTGGAATAGGCTTAGTTAAAGGATTCAAGTGTCAAAAAGTCTTCGACTTGACGAACTCGAATGAAACTCACTTCACAAATCTCAAACATTACCACCATAGCTGCTTTCAACGGAGTGCCCCCATCATTGTTAAAATTATCGTTCATTAATATCACATTAATTCTTTGACTTCGAGATTTTCTAAGTTTGTCAGGAAAAATCTATTGTAGTTTGAGTGTTAGTGGAAATCAGAAAATTTCGTTTTTAGAGCTTAATTTCTAAGCCAAATCTGTTTATTCCATCATTTCATTTGTGAAAATTGTATATCGTCATGGAACGTCTTTAATAGACTTGCAAACTAAACTGGTCTTGCAATGTCATGCATCGGAGATGCCCCATATTGTCTACTTCCATACTTGTACATGTGAAAAACATTTTTTCTTTTTCGGGTAAAAGGTATGTATCTTGTTTTTAAGGAATTTGATCTCGGTGTATGGCAAAAAGCTATAACTTCATTTCTCAAAATGTGCATTTAATTATACTTGATATTCATTGAATTTCAATCAATTCTCTATTACTCAAAGACATGTCATCTTTTATTAAAAGGAAAAAAGTTCAAGCATTCAAAAGATAATTCAAACAATACATCATTTCATAGGTAACACAACTCTGTGGTAATAGTGATGACCTTATCTTTTCTTATCTCAAAATACCTTGTTCCTCGATTATGGCATTCATTTTTCAGACCCATCTCCTATTGCACAAACAACCAGTTTGGGAATATTCTTTTTTTCATCATAAAATTCCAGTTCTTTCCTATCCATCATGAGTTGGATCAAAGCTTTAAACTCTGAGCAATCTTGCACATCATGCCTTTGTTTATTGTGGTAACAACAGTTGTTACCATCTTCACGTTTCGACAAATCAGAATGGGGTACAAAGAATCCTGCTTTCACCATCTGTTTCCATACCCAGGCTATGGGAGACGTTATTTCAGCAACACTTGTTTTGACTCTCTTGTTTCTTTCCTCAGCAATTGGATTAACCCCGCTCTCTTTGTGATTAGACAAAGGGTTTTGTGCAACATTCAGTGCTCTTGAGTTGTTGAAGTGGATCCAATTCTTGTTACGCATTTTCTGCACGATTCTCTTGAATGAGAAGCAGTTCTTAATAGTGTGCCCCAGGACACCGCCATGATATTCGCAATGAGCATTCTCATCATACCACTTGGGGTATGGGGGCTTCATGGGTTCTGTCGTAACCGATTTTCGCCCGGCACGAATTTTTACTTGGCGGGAAAATTAAAATGAATAAATAAATTATTTTGATTTAAAATAAAATATTTTGGGAGTCGCCATTTACCTTTTGGGTTAGGTAGGTCAAAAACCTAAAAATAAACTTTTAAAATAGTTTTTAAGAAAACATAATTTAAAAGATAAAATGATCTGCGTATAACCAAAGAATTTTAGTAAAGAAGGGATTCGTGGTCGATTACGTTTAGAGAAGGATTAGCACCCATATAACGCCCAAAATTGGTACTCATTAATTATAATTTGTCTCTATTATTGGAAATTAAAAATTGAAAAATATATTTAATTCATAATCATGTTATTTCAAATTAATATAATTTTAAGTTAATATATTAATATATATATATATATATTATAAATAAGATATTTATTTATTTAGAAATATTAGAAAAGGACTTCTAAGTGCATTAGGACAACCCATTTCTTAATATTAAAAAATAAATAAATAAATATTAAAATTTAAACATATATATATATATATATATATTAATATGACTAATATGAAAATAATAATAAAACAATAATTAAAGTAATATTAAACATATCAAAAGTAATAATAAAATAATATTGCAAATAAATAACGATCAAAATAAAAGAAATTAAAATTATAGTATTAAAATGTAAAATAATTAAACTTAGTGCTTTAATTAGAAATATCACAAGATCTAGAGACCTATAGTGTAATTTAGCCATAAATATTAACAGGTGATTAAAACATAAATTAATAAAATTATAGGGTTAAATCATGACATTTAGCCTAAATATTTAAACATAGATATACGGTGACTAAATTATAAATAAAATTAAATTAAAATACTGAATTAAAATATATGAAAACTTATTATAGTGACTAAATTATAATAAAGAAAAATTAAAATATATAATTAAAACATATGAAAATTAATTTTAATGACCAAATTGCATAGATACAAACATAGAGGGTCTGAGCGTATGTTTTGACCATGCGAGAAATTACACAGGGACCCCTCCCCAAAACAACGCCATTTGGGGAGGGGTATATAAACCCAAAATCCGTCCCTCTTGGGCCATTTCCCTTTTTTTTTCTTTTCTGGCTTAGAGAGCTCTCCCTTCTCTCTCTTAGAGAGAGAAGCTCTCCCTTCTCTCTTCAATCCTCTCGCTGAGTTCCGGCCGACCACCGTTTCCGACGCCATCCACCATCGACGGTGGCCGGAAATTACCAAAAACACCTAAAACCTAGATCTAACCGTCCTAAGGTCGAATCCGACCTCTATTTCCCCTATAAACCCTGGAATTTCGTATATCTAAATTTTTACCTTCGAACTTTCGGTTCCACGGTGGCGGATGGATGCTATGGTGAGTCTCTTTTCCTCTCTTCTTTTTTCGTTTGTTGTTTGGTGGTTGTTTACTCTCGGTTTGGCTAGTATCTTCTTCCTCTCTGTTACTTTTGGTTTTCTCTATTCTTGGTTGATGTCATCTCTTGGATCTCTCTGTTCTTTTTGTTTGCAGGTAAGTTAAAGATTTATAGTCTCGGTGAGACTCTCGTCGGACCGGGTAAGGATGATGTCCTTCGGTGAGTCACCAAACTATGTGGTGACTTACCATAACATTGACGTGGGTGGCCATCTGGCCTTCTGGAGGTTTCGTCAGAGGCTTTGGTGTGGCAGCGAGCGTCGACAGCGGGGCGTTGGACCACCTGGCAGTGGAGTGTCGGTAGCGTATAGACGTGGGGCGGCTGTAATCTTCTCAGCGACGACGTGGCCCTAGGGTATCATAACCCTAGAGTTTTATCTGGAAGGCTCTAGGCCGTTGGATCTGGCAATTGATGACAGCTGAAGAAGATGTTATAACCCTAAGAGGGTATCCTGGACCGGGTCAAGTATCTGGACTGGGTTGTAATTGAGCCACTGTTGTAATTGGGCTCCGATTTTGGTCTTGTAATATGTAATAATAATATTTATTAATAATAATAAAAAATATAATAATAATTATAATAATATTATAATAAAAATGAAACGAGCAAAAAATTTAGTGTCTACAACTGCCCCTCTTTGTACATTCTTGTGTTAACAAGAATAGGACAAAGACGAAAAGACAATAAATTTTTGTTCAGTTGACTTCTCTTGATTAAGATGAAAATGTTGAACAAGTTCTTTTTATTATGAACTCTTTCATTTTTCCACTGGGGATGATAATCTATCTTCTTCTGTGATGTAATTTATCAAAAAATTTGAACAAGTTCTTCTTATTATGAACTTCTTCTTTATCTTCAGATGAGTCATTCTCATTATGAACTCCTTCTGGAAATGTTGATCCTCAAAAGAAGGGTTGTTGATTCAGCTTCATATGTGATGAATTTAAGACAAGGTTGAACAATTTCTTCTTATAATAAACTTCTTCTTCCTATTCAGATGAGTTCTTCTCATTATGAACTTCCTCTGAAAATGTTGATCCTCAAGAGAGGTTCTTCTTTCATTCAACTCCATAGGTGATGAATCAAGCTAAGGTCGAACAAGTTCTTATTATTATGAACTTCTTCTTCCTCTTCAGATAAGTTCTTCTCATTATGAACTTTATATAGAAATGTTGGTGCTGATCTATCTTCTTCTGTGATAGAGTCAAGCAAAAGGTTAAACAAGTTCTTCTCATTATGAACTTCTTCTTTCTCTTCAGATGAGTTCTTCTCATTATGAACTTCCTATGGAAAAGTTGATCCATCGACTGATGAATTCAAGCAAAAGGTTGAACAAATTCTTCTCATTATGAATTTCTTCTTCCTTCTTCAGATGAGTTCTTCTCATTATGAACTCTACCTGGCAATGCTGATCCATAAAGTGATGAATTCAAGCAAAAGGTTGAACAAGTTCTTCTCATTATGAACTTCTTCTTCCTTCTTCAGATGAGTTCTTATTATTATGAACTCTACCTGGCATGTTGATCCATTGAGTGATGGATTCGAATCTTTGCTAAAATCTTTGAAATTCCTGTCAAATATTCAATATGGATAAAATGAATGAAAATGCCACTATTTTTGTAAATGCCTAAATATGATGCATGAATGTTAAGTGTATTTTTTTACTTTAAAGTGGCAAACTTGGTCTTCCTTCACTTGGTCAAAATGTCATTTCAAGTTGGTATTTCTAATTTGGAAGAGCAATCTTTGTGTCTTCTTTGTTTCATTTGCGTTAAATTTTCAGAAGAAATGTTTCATTCACAAAATTCTTGCTGCGATCAGAATTATGACCTTGTTGTCCCATCTTATCATGGATAACACCGACTTTCTTTGCTTCGACTTGTGTAGAAATCCAAAAAATCTTTCTTTTTTGAAAAGAGAATCTATCATCTTTGAAGAGAGAATTTATCATCTTTGAAGAGTGTAGATTTAGATATGCCTGACTCAGCATGGATTAATTAGGAGAGTAGAGTTTGTTCTGGTTTAACTCTTGAAACACATCATAAGGAAGATTTATCCTAATTCCTTTCATGTCTCCACATCTAATTGGATCTCGAACAAGGCAGCTTGGACCATATCATGTCAAGATGCTTAACAACAACTTGTCGTTCAACATTAGTTGGCTCCACTAGTTTCTTGTTGTTAAAATTTCTGCTTCCCTTCTGTGGAAAGAAATCTTCATCATATCTCACTTCAAAGCTTGGTGTTGAAGAAGACAGACTTCATCTTGGATCTATAAATGGAAATGCCATATGATTGCAACATTGGTTCAACACCATAATTACTGGTTCGTAAAACAATTGACAACACATTCATCATTTCCTGTGGCTTCTACTTAGATGTTCGTAAAACATTTGACAACACATTCATCCAGTTGTGACTTCTGCACATATTTCTGGTCAGGGAGGCTCTTTTATAGTGTTCAAAACTTTTGTATGATGTCACAAGATCGTTTGAGAACAAAAACTTAATGGGAATATAAGTGAAATGTTGGCGTGTTTCATGACCAAAAAGTTGGTTAAATTCACAAAATATGCTAGTGCCGAATTGAATAAGAGATGCCAACTGATCTTGATATCATTTTGAGAAAGGGTAAGTGTGATACCAATCACGTTTTCTTCCGTAATGAGCATTGTATGAAGTAGAAACACATAAACTATATGAGCCATGTACAGAAGAGAGTTCATGGAATTCTTGCTGATAAACTAAATAGATGAAAACTCAGTTCACCCTGACTGGCAATGATAGCCCAGTAACAACGGGAATAAGGGTAATATACATAAGTCAAGTCTCCCTTTTCAATGTCATCAAGTAGGCAAAAACTGAGGTGGAAAATGGCTTCGTAGCCTCAACAACATGATTGAAACTAACCTCCAAGGACCTCAAAGAAAGATTTCTATTCATCACCGACACACAAAAGATCAAAGTCAAAGATGAGATCTTGAGGAACTGAACCCTGGATCGAATGGTCTACATGGGGACCATATTTATCCATGCAACTGTGGTGTAGCTTAACAAAGAACACACTGTCATGTGACACATGGTTAAGAAGATTGGGTATTTGAAACCATACTTGCTGAGTAACTATTTGTTCAACACCAGGACCCTGATATAACTGTTTGATGAACGAAGACCTGATGTAACTGTTTGATGAACGAAGCAATTTTGTATAGTCAGTTCCACTGTCATTGTTTCACCATTTTCATTCTTCATATCTTTCTGTCTCATTGGAAATATTTGCTCAAGTCAATGATCTTTCCCTAAGATGATATGGGTCTTCAACATGCCCTAACATTTATTGATACAAACGTTCAAAATGCACTAACATTCCTGATTCTGATTAAAAGGGCTTTCAGCATGCCCCAATATTTGCTGATACAAATATTCAAAATGAGTCAATATTCTTAATTCTGATTGAAATGGGCTTTCAGCCTACCCCAGTATTTGCCGATACAAACGTTCAAAATGCATTAATATTCCAACTTTTGATTAAAATGGGCTTTCAGCATGCCCCAACATTTGCTTCTTGTTGATGTGAGCTTTCAAAATACCCCAAATATTCATACTAACGTGGGCCTTCAGAATGCCCCACATGAATCATTTATATTTGAAATGGGCTTTCAAGATGTCCTGCATGGATCTGTCTGAATTGGGCCTTTAAAATACCGTCAACCTTCAACCTTCTAAACTGTAAGGCTTGCTTTCAATGTTTGTTTGATTTCAATATCATGATCCCCGCGAGGTCTAATTTTGACAATGTAATGTTGTAGGTACTTGCGGCTTTATCCGTGCCTCAAATCTGTTTATCTTGAATATTCTCATTCTGGTGTCACTAAACAGCAGTTGTCAAGTAACTTGAGGAATTATTTTCCTGTTGTCACAAAATTAACATGTTATTAATCTTTCTGATAGAAATGTCTGAGATATGTGTCTTTTCTGAATGAGGTGCCCATTTTTTTGGATCTGGAGGGATCTAGTCGGACAGAGTGGTATAAATCACTTAGTAATTCATTCCAGGCCGACACAGTGAACCTTGATTTTAGTGAAGGCTATTTCTGGAATATACTTTTCTCTGATTATAAAGTGATCTTTCAGGATGATTTCACAGATATTGATAGTTCTTCTGATACCGAGGAAATCCTGAATTCTGATTCTGATGAGGAGAATAAACTATCATACTTGACGAAAATGGGGTATTAAGAGGCTGAGGCTTCAATAGCCATGGAGATGTGGTCCGGATTCATCAATTGCAGAGTTAACAGATTTTATATGTGCTGCTCAAATGGCTAAGGCTGCTGACGCACTTCTTCCGGTAGTAGATAGGAAGCCATTATGCAATGAACTCAATTACAAGAAAAGGCGAAACTCGAGCTATGATTTTTGGAAAAGGAAGAAGCAGAGGAAGCTTGAAAAGAAGATTCTTAATAAAGACGATCATGCAATTCATCTTCCAAATCCAATGATTGGTTTTAGGGTTCTTATCACACCAGATCAGATAACTCAAAGAACACTTCCAGAAGATGCTAATGGGCCTCTTTATTTCGACTACGAGAACGTGGAACTTGCTCCAGTTGGTGTTTGGACCAAAATGTCACAGTACTTATACGATGTAGAGCCAGAATTTGTAGATTCGAAGTATTTTTGTGCTGCTGTACGAAAAAGGGGATATATTCATAATCCGCCAATTGGGAACATATTTCCTCTTATTACGCTTCCTCCATGCACCATACATGATGCTTTTCCATTAAAAAAGAAATTGTGGCCTCCTAGGATCCAAAAACAAAGTTGAATGGTTTACAAACACGTACAGGAAGTGCCAAATTGATAGAAAGGATCCGTAAAGTTCTTGAAACTTATGATGATGAGCCACCTTCGAGTTCCAGAAGTATGTTCTTGATGAGTGCCGAAAATGGAATCTGGTATGGGTTGGAAGGAATAAAGTTGTTCCTTTTGAACCTGATGAGGTGAAAATGCTTCTAGGTTTCCCTTAAAACCATACAAGAGGAGGATGATCTGCTAGAGATATTCCCCAGTGGTATCAATGTTCTGTCTCTTTTCTCTGGGATCAGTGGTATAGAGGTTGCCTTCTACTGCCTTGGCATACCTTTGAAAATAGATGCACAAGAACTTAATGGTGATCGGTTAGAGCAATTGATGAGTAGATTTGGCGGATTCGAATTTCTTATCGATGACATCCCGTGTAACAACCTTATTGGAAGCAATAAACATCATCAGGATGAACTAGAAGATTTTTGTTGGAGCCTTTTCTTGCAATGGCTGCTACAATGACTGCCTCTTCTGTTGCTTCAAGATACACACCTACATATCCCACTCTTACCAAACCATGGAAAGGTTTAGTTGATAATAAAACAGGTTATCTCTACTTTTGGAATCCTGTAACCAATGTTACCCATATGAAAGGTCTACAAGTGTAGAATCTGTTTCAATGTCTTATTTTGTGCCTATAAGTTCTCAATTTCAAGTTCAACAATCTTCTGAAGGATATAATGGATATAATCCTGACAAGGAAAATGATTGACATTTCTAGCATCGTTTTTCTACAATAAAAGTAGAATAAACAACAATCTGCTTCAAGGACCTTCCTCATTTGAGACTGTCCTGTTTGAAAATGTTTTTTTTCCTTTCTTTATCAAAGAATGAAAGAATTTTGTAAAATATTGCCCCTTATATGTTCACAATAGAATCAAATCATAAGCATGAATTCAATGAATATAAAATAAATCAACTACTCTTGTAAATCATTCAAAAAGCATAGTCCTATGACAAGTGTCAAAATTATTGACTGATTTAAGGTGTAGGTTGATTCTGGTAAAGTAAGGTCTCCCAGGTTGGTCTAGGATATATTTATCTTTGAACTTTCACTATCTTGAGGAAATGGTTGTTATGCTCATCTCATAGAGATACTTCTTGGTTTTAGAATCTCAGGAATGTCTTTGGGATGTACGGTGCTTCATCAAGAGCTTAAGATTGTCTCTTATGTCGTTGTTGCACCATTCGATATTCGAGCCGCCTTTTCAGGTTTTCAACTTGAATCCTCCTTTGGTTTCAAGATGTTATTTAAAAATTTACATCTTGAACCCCCTTTTATCATTTTTCATATCATGCATTAAAGATTTAAAAAAATAATTTTTGCAAATAAAAATCAATCCTGAGAAGCGGAATGAAATTTGAAGATAGTCTCTTTCACATAAAAATCCATGTATGATTAAAATTGACTTTTCAGGTATGTAATGTAGGCCAAGGCTCAGGGTTATGAAAGAAATGGATAAAAAGGCCCAAACAAGTATTTAAGGGTAATTGAACTAAGGATCAATTCATTTTGATGCCTTCAATCTTGTCTTGCTTGACTTGGATCTGCTTTGTTGGGGATTTTTCCATAAGATTCATTCATCTCCAGCATTTCTTGTGCTTCTTGTTGAATATGAATTTTTGAACTTATTGCACTTGATCAACCTTGTAGCTTGAGGCTCAATGAGTAACCCATCTTGATTCAATTTTTTTTTTTCTTTTTTTTCCTTTTTTTTTTGATGATGAATGAATATAGGACTTTAATTGCTTTGAGAACCTCTTTTTCCTCTTGCATATCGAAAATTCTTTCGTTATTCTTGTCTGGATTGATCTTCAAGCACTTTGTATTTGACCTACTTTGTAGTTCAAAACTCTCTTCATTTCATGAAGATTTGCCTTCGTAATAAAAATGGTTTGACAATCTGTATTTCTGTGAGCAGATATCCTTCTTCTTGCCCCCCAATATGGAGGGTGATCCTCGGTTAAGGTTGAATCAGAAAAAATATTATAGGCTCAAAAGGGGACAACAAGGGATATATATATATTTACATATATTTGAAAAGATAAATGAAACAATGCCGTTCGTCATCTCATACACAGAAGCCTTTGTAAAAAGAGGTATCCCCAGGGGGATGAATATTCAAGATTAATCTTTATTTACATGAAAATGTAATTAATACATGGTATATTTATCTAAATCAATTTTTTTCCTTCTTCTTTGAGTATGTCCCAATCACTCGAAATTATCTTCTATAAGTTGATCCATGATGCCTCCATATCGTCTCTTCTTGCAGGAAGATTTACAGATAATTTGAAAGTTTGGTTATTTTGAGGTCTTTTGGTTTATGATGGTTTTATATTTGGAAGGACAAAGGCGTGATTTTTGAAGTTAGGTATATAGTGGAAGGTAATGAACCAATTAACTCTACTGAAGAAGGTAAACATCTGGATTTGGTGTCTCAAAAATAGGTAGAGACATGACTTCAGAGTCTTAGATAAATGTATAGTTAAGATTTGGTTTTTGTAAGGGTCAAGTAATTGGCATTGGATGGGATATGGAATGTATAATTTTACCACTTGCCAAAGATCTATAATTCTTGAAAAAGAATATTTAATCTACTTGATACTAAAAAATTTCAAGATTAAAATTTAATTTCTTGCTTATAACCATAAAAGCAACACAAGTTTATTTATCATAACAAGACAAAGAAAGGAACAAAAACAAATTCAAACAAGATGCTGAAAAATAGAAAATACTACAATGGTAGATAACACTTCCACCTGTTTATCTATTATGCCTCATCATTCTTTGAAGGTTGGGTGTGTACTTGGCCCAGGAGTTTCATCTTTATTTGCCCCCCATTTCTTGATCATTTCTTGTATCGAGGCTCCCTTGTCAACGAGCGTCTCTATTTCTTTTAACAGTGACCAACAATTCCCTGTTGAATGCCCAGATACTCCCAAGTGAAAATTACAGGAACTATTTTGATCATATCAATGGGCATAAGGCATTGGTGACACTTTCACCAATCTTGGTGTAATGTATTGGCCTTTAACCAAATGATGGTACAGATCTGAGATAGATTCTTGAAACACCATCAGAGTTTTTCTCGTTTGAGAGATTATCACTTTCCTTGATCATTCTGAACGACTAAATACTCTCCTGTGATCGAGGGGGTTGTTGAGTTAATCGATCGATGAAGTTGGCCAAGAGGGGGGTGAATTGGAAAATAAAAATTTTGGTGGAAGCTTTGCAGAAAATTGAAAAGATTTGCACATCGATTTAGAGTGGTTCGACTTTCTCAACCAAAGTCTACGTCCACTACCTTAGCTATCCACACTAAGGATTTTCCACAAATTCACTAATTTATCTTTCTTTTGAGGACAAAGAGTAACCTTACAAATCCCTCAAGAATTATTATACTCTAAATTCTTGAGAACACTCTCTCCCAAAGAGAATAATACAAATTTTGCAAACTTATAAGAAAATCCTCATAATGCAAGATGTTTGAACAATTCTAGAACAAAGAAAGAACCCTCAAGAATAATACAATTGAGCACAATAAGTGTTCTTGAAAGCAAAAATGAATATTGAATGAAATAGGCTTGAAAATGCTCAAACTTGAGGTTTGATGCTTTCTCTTTGATTCTCTCTTGATTCTTGTTGATTTTTGTTTCTTGTTATTGATCAATGGCTTCTAAGCTTGTTTAAATACACCTTCAAATGATTCTGAACGTTGGCGATGATTAGTGGAGTCAATAGAGTCGTTTTAGTGTGAAATCAATTAATAAAACAGCTTGGAGATTGGGGGGAATCGGTACACCCTCATGGGGAATCGGTTCCCTAAGTGTAAAATTCAAATATTTCGTCCATTTAACAGGGGGGAATCGGTATCCCCTTGGGGGGGAATCGGTTCCCTCTGAGAATTCTGTTTTTCTTGGAGCCAAACCATTCAGGGGGAATCGGTACCCCATTGGGGGGAATCGGTTTCCTCTGAGCAATCTGGAATTTTTGGCTTTGAAATGGTTCGAAATATTTTGTAAAATTATTTTGAAATTATTTTAAGTTTAAAACTTAATTTTACACTTGAGTAAGGATTAAAAATGACATTTGAAAGATTTGGAGTGATATTTTGATATTCGAATAATTATATCGAATATACTTAGAAAATCTTTTGGAAAATCTTAAAATTCATTTATCTTAATTTGTTATATCGAAATATCAAAATGTTTTCAACAATCTCCCCTTTTTGATATAACGAAACATTTTAGTAATTTTAAGATTTTGAAATCAAATTTTGAAATTACTCCCCTTACTCTAACACTTCTCCCCTTTAAAACACTTTAACATTTCTCCCCCTTTTTGTTAAATCAAAAAGACCTTTAAAAGATTTTAAACAAGTTTTTGAAAAACAATTAGCCAATTGATAACTAAATATAGCGTAAGCTGCTAAGATCATAATCAAGAGAAAGATTAGCCATTAGTTCCATAATTCAATATTCATAAACAATGCGAAATGACAAAAATTGGTCATAATGCAACTAATATGTAAATGATGCAAAAATAAACATTAAGCTCAAAATGAAAGTGAAAATCAAACCAAATATATAAGTATGTAAGTTCAAATATCCAATTATCCAACAAATTCAAACACCCAAAATAAAACAATCCATGAACATCAAAATATTTCACAATTAAAAGTTTTGAGTTCGGAACGATAAACCCATTGACCCTAAGACCGAGTTTGATAAATAAATTACTAAGGAGACAACCATAAACCAAGGTTTCTATATTCTTGGAAGGAACAGTGTTTATGGAAACTCACTAAAGATGATCTAATTTTTAAACAGTGTTTTTAAACAGTTTCGTCAAAAACACTCAAAATGCTAAATTAATTTTCTCTAGTGGTATTGGCAACTCATATATTGAAAATTAATCATGTTCAATCAATCAAATTTATCATTAAAATTTATTTGAACATAAAGTTAATTTTCACCAAGAATCATAAACTCCCCCTAACTAAAAGTAATGAATGCAATCAAAAATACTATTATATGCATTTTTCATTTATTCTTAAAAGTGCTAAAATTATTTTAAACACTAAGTGAAGATAGGTCATTTAAACCTAATTCTCTCCTAAGTGTCCAAAAACGTTCCTTGTCTAAAGGTTTTGTAAATATATCCACTAATTGATGCAAAGTATTAACAAATTCTAGAACTACATCTTCCTTAGTGACATGGTCTCTAATGAAGTGATGTCTTATTTCAATGTGCTTAGTTCTAGAGTGTTGGATGGGATTTTTAGTGAGACAAATAGCATTAGTATTGTCACACTTGATAGGAATGGTACCTACTTCAATTCCATAATCAAAAAGTTGTTGTTTCATCCATAAAACTTGTGCACAATAACTACCAGCTGAAATGTATTCGGCTTCAGTGGTAGATAATGCAACACAATTTTGTTTCTTTGAAAACCAAGAAATCAACATATTTCCAAGGAATTGATAAGTACCAGAGGTGCTTTTCCTATCTAATTTGCATCCTCCATAATCCGCATCAGAAAAGGCATGCAAGCTAAAGCTAGAGTCTCTAGGATACCAAAGTCCTAAACTAGGAGTGTCCTTAAGGTATCTAAAGATTCTCTTAACAGCTAGTAAATGTGATTCCTTAGGACATGATTGAAATCTAACACATAAGCAAACCTAAACATAATGTCTGGTCTACTTAGAGTTAGATAGAGCAAAGAACCAATGATTAACCTATATAATTTAACATCCACACATTTACCTCCTTCATCCAAGTCAAGCTTTGTAGAAAAGCTCATTGGAGTGCATGAGGTTTTCCATTTTCCAATCTAAACTTTTTGAGCATATCTTTGATGTATTTAGCTTGATTGATGAAGATGCCATCTTTTCTTTGCTTGATTTGGAGTCCCAAGAAAAATGAGAGCTCCCCCTTCATGCTCATCTCGAATTCGCTTTGCATTAGCTTAGAAAATTCTTGGCAAAGAACATCATTAGTAGAACCAAATATTATATCATCAACATAAATTTGAACTACTAATAAATCTTTACCTTTATGCTTTAAAAACAATTTAGTGTCAACCTTCCCTTTTGAAAAACCTTTTTCAATTAAAAAGTTTGATAATCTTTCATACCAAGCTCTAGGAGCTTGTTTTAAACCATAAAGTGCTTTTGTTAATTTAAAAACATGATCCGGAAATTTTGAATCTTAAAAACCTGGAGGTTGTTCCACATACACTTATTCTTTAATAAAAACCATTTAAAATGCACTTTTAACATCCATTTGATATAATTTAAATTCACGAAAACATACAAATGCTAATAACATTCTAATTGCTTCCATTCTAGCTACGGGAGCATATGTTTCATCATAGTCTATGCCCTCTTCTTGAGTATACCCTTGAGCAACAAGTCTAGCCTTGTTTCTCACTATATTACCACTCTCATCAAGCTTATTCCTAAATACCCATCTAGTACCTACAATAGATTTATTACTAGGCCTTTCAACTAATGTCCATACTTTACTTCTCTCAAATTGATTTAACTCTTCTTGCATATCCATAATCCAATGTTCATCATTTAATGCTTCTTTAATATTATTAGGCTCTATGCATGAGATAAATGCAACATAATTACAAATATTTCTAAGAGAAGATCGAGTTGTTACCCCTTTGGATGGATCACCTATAATTTCACCATCCTTGACATAGTTGTACTCTCTTGGGTAAGATACTTCCCTTTCTTCAATGGTTGGATTCTCGAGAGGATCATGAGTTTCCTCATCTTTCGTTTCTTCCTTTGATGATGGTTCTCCAATGTCATGTCTAACGTTATTTGTATTTATAATACCTACATCATCATTCAAGCAAGAATCCTTTCTCGGAAGGAGATTATCATCGAAAACAACATTTATAGACTCTTATACAAATAAAGTTCTTTTATTAAATACTCGATAAGCTTTAGAACTTAAGGAATAACCCAGAAAAATTCATTCATCACTTTTAGCATCAAATTTGACAATATTGTCTTTACCGTTGTTTAAAACAAAACATTTACATCCAAAAGGATGAAAATAGCTAATGTTAGGCTTTTTATTTTTAAAAAGTTCATATGGAGTTTTCTTCAAAATAGGCATAATCATTACTCGATTAATAACATAACAAACGGTATTTGTGGCTTCTGCCCAAAAATATTTTGGCAAATTGTTTTCACAAAGCATGGTTCTAGCCCAAGTATATCTAGAATAGTCATCTACCAAGACAAATTCATATTGTTTTCCACCCAAGCTAGTAGTTCTAGATGACCCAAAAAGATCTAAATGGATCAATTGTAATACTCTACTAGTGGATACGTTATTAATGGATTTAAAAGAAATTCACTTTTGTTTTCCTTTAGCACAAGCATCACATATTTTATCATTATCAAATTTTAGTTTAGGTATCCCTCTAACTAAATCTCCTTGAATCAATCGTTGCAAAACACTCATACGAGCATGTCCTAGTCTCCTATGCCATAACCAATTATCATGCTCATCCTTAGCAACTAGGCATAAAATAGTCATATTGATAGAATCTAAATGCACCATATAAATGTTTCCTATTCTATGACCAACAAGCATAATCAAAGTAGATGCAATGTCAATCAATTTTGCAAACACTTAATTTAAAAATAAGACATTGTATCTTTTGTCAAATTCATCTAATCGGATTATGCTTTAATCCATTCACATACAAAACATTATGCAATGTTGATTATCGAGATTAAAAGCACATGCATAAAGTTTTTGAAAATGTTATGCATTAAAAAATGCATAAACATTAAGAAAAATTTAAGGTCAAATTTTGCAAAAACTAAAGTTCTTGAAAAAAAATCGATATAAATTGTTAAAGATATATCAAAAACAATTTTGACCAAAAATTAATATGATGAACTAGAGTTTATAAAACATTACCAAAAATTACTATGTTTATCATACAATATTTTTCAACATACATGAGATAAAACATAATCATTTAGAATAATTCAACATTTAAAGCCTCATGCATGCATAAACTAAATGAGCAACCAAATAAAATAAAAACATTAAGTTTAGAGGTTACTCATTCCTTTTTGTGTGGCTAGAGCATCTTGAATATCATCTCATCACCATTGCTCCAACACACAAGAGACATTTAAGTAGATTTGGTATCCAAATTGCTTTGGATCCTTGAATATTAGTTTCAATGCCTCTTATTCCTTTTGGAACCCATACTTGTCTAATTTTAAATCGTTTTCCTTTCTTTAAAGGACAAGTATGTTCCTTATGACCATGATAATGACAATGTGAACATATTGTCATTATTGAACTAGATGAATTCTTTAAAATGATATCTTTTTCTTTTGTTAAACATTCAAGCTTAACTTTCAAATCGAAATTTTCTTTTTCAATACTTTCAAATTTCATTTTTGAAATCTCTAAATCCTTCTTCAAGATTTCATTTTGATTTTCAAAATCCATTTTCGTTTCTATAAGAAGTTTGTTTAATTTGAAAATTTCTTTTTCAAAGTTTTCAGATTTTATTTTTGAAAGCTCTAACTCCTTTCTAACTTTCATTTTGATTTTCCAAGTCTTTTAGCTTTTAAAAGAAGATCATTTTTAGCAATAAATTTAGGAAATTAATTTATGTATTTGGAGTTCATGGTCTGAAACTCCGAAGAAAATTCATCATAAGCATCTTGTAACTCATTAAAAGATTTTGAATTTAATCTATTTGAGTTAGAAGATACCTTTGGCTATGTGAGAGCTAATAGAGACATCACCTTTACTGGTTCTTCTTCTTTCTTGTCTCCATATATCTCCTCAAGCTTATCCCACATCTCTTTGGCATTTGAACAAGAAGAAACTCCTTTATATATAATAGGATCATATGCACAACACAACATGTGCATAGCTTTATATTTTGTCACAACACAACATGTGCATAGCTTTTATATTTTGTTGAGCTTTCTTCCGTTCTTCATCACTCCACTTCTTTGCCTTCTTTGTAGGAGAAGAATATCCTTTCTCGATCATCATCCAAGCTTCTATATCAAATGCTTGGATAAATATCATCATAAGCTTCTTTCAACGACAATAATTTGTTCCATTGAAGTGTGGAGGCACGTCAATTGGTCTGGATTCTTCCATGGAGAATGAACCGGAAGTGGACGCCATCTTTATCGATTTAACTCTTCCCGGAGCTACTCAAGAGGCGGTTAAACCTTCAAATGAGTCAAGCTCTGATACCAATTGTTGAGTTAATCAATCGATGGAATTGGCTAAGAGGGGGGTGAATTTGCAAATAAAAATTTTGGTGGAAGCTTTGCAGAAAATTGAAAAGATTTGCATAGCGATTTAGAGTGGTTCGACTTTCTCAACCAAAGTCTACGACCACTACCTTAGCTATCCACACTAAGGATTTTCCACAAATTCACTAATTTGTCTTTCTTTTGAGGACAAAGAGTAACCTTACAAATCCCTCAAGAATTATACCCTAAATTCTTGAGAACACTCTCTCCCAAAGAGAACAATACAAATTTTGCAAACTTACAAGAAAATCCTCACAAGGCAAGATGTTTTCACAATTCTAGAATAAAGAAAGAACACTCAAGAATAATACAATTGAGCACAATAAGTGTTCTTGAAAGCAAAAATGAATATTGAATGAAATAGGCTTGAAAATGCTCAAACTTGAGGTTTGATGCTTTCTCTTTGATTATCTCTTGATTCTTGTTGATTTTTGTTTCTTGTTATTGATCAATGGCTTCTAAGCTTGTTGAAATACACCTTCAAATGATTCTGAACGTTGGGGATGATTAGTGGAGTTAATAGAGTCATTTTAGTGTGAAATCAATTAATAAAACAGCTTGGAGATTAGGGGGAATCGGTACCCCCTCATGGGGAATTAGTTCCCTAAGTGTAAAATTCAAATATTTCGACCGTTGAACAGGGGGAATCGGTACCCCCTTGGGGGAGAATTGGTTCCCTCCGAGCATTCTGTTTTTCTCAGAGCCAAACCATTAAGGGGGAATCGGTACCCCCTTGGGGAGAATCGGTTCCCTCTGAGCAATCTGGAATTTTTGGCTTTGAAATGGTTCGAAATATTTTGTAAAATTGTTTTGAAATTATTTTAAGTTTAAAACTTAATTTTACACTTGATTAAGGATTAAAAATGACATTTGAAAGATTTGGAGTAATATTTTGATATTCAAATAATTATATCGAATATACTTAGAAAATCTTTTGGAAAATCTTAAAATTCATTTATCTTAATTTGTTATATCGAAATATCAAAATGTTTTTAACAGGGGCTCTGGATATTCATTTCAGCTACAACTGGGGTAGTATTAACCAGACTCCTTAAGTTGCCCCTTGACTTACTGGTTTTCGGCAAATCTGATATAGGTATCTGAGGTGTCTTCTGGGTTATATCTGCCCCATTCTTTCTTAGACCTATGGGCTAATCTCGAATTACCTCCATGGGAGCTTTTTGATTTGGTCATATTAGTCTTTGTTGAAGCAATGATTTTTGAGCATTGAACTTAACCCCTTCTTTTATCTTGCATTTTTGAATTGCTTGCTCTAAAGGATCTTGGAAATTTCCCTCAAGGTTACCAGGAACCTTAGCTAAAAAATTTGGAATTCCAATTTGGTTTATCCAATGAACATCCTTATAGGTCCAATTCTGATTTGGAGGCCACTGTGGTTGAACAAGTCATGGAGTAGTTAATCTGGCTGAGAGTATTTTTGGATGCAATTTTTCATTCGAACAGTAGAAGGGAGGAAATTAAAAACCTTGCATCTTCTTTTTCTTCTTGATCACTCCATAATGTTTGGTACCATGTTTAACTGAAGAAGACCTCACTGTATTAACCTCAGCTTCTTTCTCGATGCCCGTATTGTCAGAGCCTCTTATCTTTTCATTCTTGATAGCCATTTCGATCATTTCTCCACTCATGATGATATCAGAGAAATTATTAGTGACAACCCCTATCATGTGATTAATATAGGGAAATTTTAATGTACTGGTGAACAAAGTAGTGAACTTCATTTCAGTCAATGATGGATGCACAAGTAGTGAACTTCATTTCAGTCAATGATGGATGCACTTGAGAAGCAACGTCCTTCCATCGTTGTGAATATTTTCGAAAACTTTCATTGCACTTCATATTCATGTTTTGCAATATTGTTCGATTAGGGGTGATATCAGTCATGTGCTTGTATTGACCCAAAAAGGCTTGAGCTAAGTCTTTCCAAGAACGTATTCAAGTACGTTCTAGCTGATTATACCATTTAGATGCAGACCCAGATAAATTATCGTGGGAACAGTGGATCAACAACTTTTCATTCTCCACATAGTCAGTCATACGACAATAGTACATAGTAATATGATATGAAGGGCATGTGGTCCCATTATACTTCTCAAAATCTGGAACTTTGAACTTTGGTGGGAGAACTAAGTCAGGGACCAAACTTAGCTATTTGGCGTCAAACCCATAAAATGACTCAACCGTATCTCTATAAGTAGTACAAAATTCTTTTGGCTTCAACCCAGAAGCAGTAGGACAATCAGTGGACCCAAAGGATTTGTGGGATTTTCAACAAGACTTTTTTCAGCGGTCTGGTGCTTCCCAATAATTTCTTTCATATTGTTCAGTAGATCGATATGAGAATTTGCGATATTAGCTTCAATTTGTGCCAACTTTCTCCTCAATTCTTCCTGCCTTTCTTTTTGCTCTATCTCAAATTTGGCTAGCCTATCCTCAGCTTCTTTAGACATTTTTATTATATCGTGCTAAGCATTCTTGCTACAAGGAAGAACCAAGATCACTTCAGTTTTAATCCTTATTTTAATGAATGAATGGTGTAATACATGATGTAAGTTTGAAACTATAGATGTAACTATGCAAAGATGAAAATGTAAAGATGTGAATGTAGAAAAAAATTGCAAATTGTGTAATATAAAAGTACAACTGCAAAATGAAAATGCAAAGATACAAAATGCAAATGCATGTATGAAAAGGTGTTACTCAAGAGTGATCATCTTAGAACAGATTTCATTGAACACAAAAGTTTTTGTGCATCAAACAAAACTTTTACATATAAGAGACAACTTTCAGTCCTAACTTCAACAAAACTTTACATATAGGGGATAACTTTCCCTTCTAACTTCTCTAAAGCCAAGTTAGTTTATCAGCTTATGGGCTATATTGTTTGTCTGGACTGCAGCTTCTTTCGTGACATTCTCTTTTATCTTTTGTATCAGTTCTCGGAGTTGCTCATTTTCCTTTGTAAGATAGCCTTTGTGTTCAAGAAGCTATTGGACAAGATATTCATATATGTTGCAGTTTTTTTTCAGTTTGATGACCCCTGTTATCCATTCTTCTGGGGTGTTTCCTATGCCAGCATTTTGAAAGGCTTGACTGATCTTTTGGAAATCTTTATGCATGGTTTCCACTTCTGTGCTCAATTTCTTGTTTTGATCCTTCAAATAACAGGCTTGAGCTTCATAAAAACCACATTAATTCCGAATGCCCTGACTGATGCTCTTACTATAGACTGCTTTTGGTATCAATCTGGAAGGATCTTTGTGTAATACTTTTGGTATTAATATAATAGGATCTCTGTGTGCATTACTCGCTTCTATCCTCGGAGTTTCCTCAGGATGTCTTTCCTTGGCCGTATAATATTTTGTTTGCTCATAAAACTTTTTGTTCATTTACGATTTCTTTCCAATTTGATGAACAATCTTTCAAGTCAACACATTTTGATTATGCTATGATCATGCAATGCAAACAAAAGAAATTAATATAGACAAGTTAGAGCAAAATAATAAAAAAAGAAATAAGAAAGGAAAAAAATAAATTGGTTAGTAATTAATGAAAAGAAAAATCCTATATATCAAGGTGTAAATCCTAACCTCGAGCTTTCTAATTCCATGCTTTGTTTGGACTAATTAACCTAACTGCATGATTTCTAGTTCACATGCATTGATTCAGGAAAAAAGAAAATATAATATTAAAAGCTACAACTTATTTCTCCTTTGTGTACAACTAAGGACAGGATTTCGGTATTGTCTTAGATCAGGAGAACTATGGTTTATTATATGCAGGGTTTCAGTTCTAGGAGTAAAGGTACTCGAATTATCCTTGTTAGTGCCCCCTTGGGCTGCCAAACCCTTAATCCTAGTCCATCACAAACGTAAGCGGATCGAGTTCAATTCGAGGGGACACATTTCCCTATGCCTGACACGGAGAATAAATTCTCACGAAGACGTCGCTTTCACTCTCACTTAAAAGGGACAAGTTTGATTATAAAGTTTATGTTATGCAATGCAAGTGTTGTGTGTGAGGAGAAATATTCAAACCTTTGACAAACAAATAAATAATGAAATTTAATACATGAAAATAAAATAAAGATATTAATAAAAAATATATATATATATATATATATATATATATATTATAAAAATAATAAGTATATATAAAATTTTTGAAAAGAAAGGATTATAAATTAAATATATGAATTTTTTATTTCTAATTAATAGAGATAATTTATAATTGATTTTAAAGCTTGACCAAATCCCCAGTGGAGTCGCCAAGCAGTCGTAACCGGTTTTCGCCCGAGCACGAATTTTTACTTTGCGGGAAAATTAAAATGAATAAATAAATGATTTTGATTTAAAATAAAATATTTTGGGAGTCGACATTGACCCTTCAGGTTAGGTAGGTCAAATACCTAAAAATAATCTTTTAAAATAGTTTTTAAGAAAACATAATTTAAAATATAAACTAATCTGCGTATAACCAAAGAATTTTAGTAAAGAAGGGATCGTGGTCGATTACGTTTAGGGAAGGATGAGCACCCCTATAACGCCCAAAATTGGTACTCATTAATTATAGTTTATCTCTATTATTGGAAATTAAAAATTCAAAAATATATTTAATTCATAATCCTGTTATTTCAAATTAATATAATTTTAAGAATATATATATATATATATATATATATATTATAAATAAGATATTTATTTATTTAGAAATATCAGAAAAGGACTTTTAGGTGCTTTAAGACAGCTCATTTCTTAATATTAAAAAATAAATAAATATTAAAATTTAAACAAATATATATATATATGACTAATATGAAAATAATAATAAAACAATAATTAAAGTAATCTTAAACATATCAAAAGTAATAATAAAATAATATTGCAAATAAATAACAATAAAAAATAAAAGAAATTAAAATTATAGTATTAAAATGTAAAATAATTAAACTTAGTGCTTTAATTAGAAATATCACAAGATCTAGAGACCTATAGTGTAATTTAGCCATAAATATTAACAGGTGATTAAAACATGAATTAATAAAATTATAGGGTTAAATCATGACATTTAGCCTAAATATTTAATAATAGATATACGGTGACTAAATTATAAATTAAATTAAATTCGAATACTGAATTAAAATATATGAAAACTTATTATAGTGACTAAATTATAATAAAAAAAATTAAAATATATAATTAAAACGTATGAAAATTAATTTTAATGACCAAATTGCATAGATACAAACATAGAGGGTATGCGAGTATGGTTTGACCATGCGAGAAATTACAAAAGGACCCCTC
Organism: Hibiscus syriacus; assembly: GCF_006381635.1. Taxonomy (NCBI): domain Eukaryota; kingdom Viridiplantae; phylum Streptophyta; class Magnoliopsida; order Malvales; family Malvaceae; genus Hibiscus; species Hibiscus syriacus. The sequence continues at coordinate 5,035,938 of NW_024062608.1, forward strand.
CCCAAAACGATACCGTTTGGGGAGGGGTATATAAACCCAAAATCCAGCCCTCTTGGGCCATTTCCCTTTTTTCTTTTCTGGATTCTCTCTCTTAGAGAGAGAAGCTCTCCATTCTCTCTTAAATCCTCTCGCCGAGTTTCGACCGACCACCGTTTCCGACGTCGGCCACCATCGCCGGCCACCATCGACGGTGGCAAAAAATTACCAAAAACACCTAAAACCTATATCTGACCGTCCTAAAGTCAAATCCGGCCTCTATTTCCCCTAAAAAACCTTGGAATTCCGTAGATCTAAATTTTTTACCTTAGAACTTTCGGTTCCACAGTGGCGGATGGATGCTACGGTGAGTCTCTTTTCCTCTCTTCTTTTTTTTGTTTGTTGTTTGGTGGTTGTTTATTCTTGGTTTGGCTAGTATATTATTTCTCTCTGTTGCTTTTGGTTTGCTCTGTTCTTGGTTGTTGTCCTCTCTCGGCTCTCTTTGTTCTTTTTGTTTGCAGGTAAGTTGAAGATTTATAGTCTCGGTGAGACTCTCGTCGGACCGGGTAAGGATGGTGTCCTTCGGTGAGTCACCAAACTATGTGGTGACTCACCATAACGTTGATGTGGGTGGCCATCTGGTCTTCTAGAGGTTTCATCAGAGGCGTCGGCGTGGCAGCGAGCGTCGGCAGCGGGGCGTTGGACCACCTGGCAGTGGAGTGTCGGCAGCGTGTGGACGTGGGGCGGCTAGAATCTTCTCAGGGGTGACGTGGCCCTAGGGTATCATAACCCTAGGGTTTCGTCTGGAAGGCTCTGGGCCGTTGGATCTGGAAATTGATGACGGCTGGAGAAGGTGTTGTAACCCTATGAGGGTGTCCTGGACTGGGTCAAGTGTCTGGACTGGGTTGTAATTGGGTCACTATTGTAATTGGGCTCTGATTTTGGGCTTGTAATATGTAATAATAATATTTATTAATAATAATAAAAAATATAATAATAATTATAATAATATTATAACAATTATAATAATTATAATAAAAATAAAATGGGCCAAACATTTAGTGTCTACAGGTTCCACCGGGTATGGTGACACTACGTGAGTGTCAAAAAGTTGTTGATACAGTTCTTTGTAAGTCATGGGAATAGGATCGAAATGTTCTCTTTTTCTTTCTTTCCTGGGTTCCCTTGAATCTTGTCTAGAAGTACCTGACGGTATATCTGCAGTTGATTTTAGATTGGAGATTATAACACCTTTATTGGCGTTGTAGGTATTGATGTTGTTAATCTCTCCATCCCTCTTCTTTATAAGAGGTTTCTTATTGGTCTCCTCTCCCTCAATCTTGCCTTGCTTTATAGCCATTTCTATTATTTCCCCAGCCATAACTAATCCAGAAAAATTTCCAGATGTGATTGCAACCAGGTGCCCGAAGTAAGGAGCCATCAGTGTTTGCACGAAGAGCTTCCTGGTTTCCTTCTCATCCAAGGGTGGATGAACTTGCACATCTAAATCCCTCGATTTATGTGCATATTGTCTGAACTTTTATTATGCTTCTTCTCTATATTTTGTAGCATAACTCGATCTGGCCGCATATCGTTTATATGTTTGTATTGTTTCAAGAAAGACTTGGATAGATATTTCCATATCTTGATATCAGAATGGTTTAGTTGGTTGTACCACCGGATGGCTGAACCAGACATGCTCTCCTGGAAGCAATGAATCAAGAGTTGATCATTTCCCACATATCATGTCATATTTCGGCAGAACATGGTAATGTGAGCTGAAGGGCAGCTATTCCCATCGAACTTCTCAAACTCGGGGACTTTGAATTTTAGTGGAAGCACCAAATCCGGGATTAAGCTTAGTTCTAAGGCATCGACTCCATAGTAATCATGGTCCCCCTTAACCACCTTCATTTGGTCTTCCAGCTACTTGATTTTTTCTTCCATCATCTTTTCCTTGTCTTCCTCATCAAAATCCGATATATGGTAATCATCTGGATTATTCTCAGGGTTGGATACAGAAGTATGTACCTTTACAGCAGATGAGGCTTTTGCTTTTGCAGTGGACGAGTCCCCTTGTAGTCCTAGTAAGATTCCAGGTGAGATAACCACCTGCAGGGTAGGTGGCATAGCTACCCCTTCAGATGACCCTTCCCCAGGCGCGCTTGCCTAATTCAAGCCAGATAACTTGGCAATAATTTGATCAACCAAAGACTCTTGGCTTTTAATGATCGTCTCCAGAGTACTTTGATTATTCTGGCTTATTTTTTCTTTCAACTCTCTTTGCAACCTCAACATATTCTCTTCGAGTTGAGCAATTTTGGTTTTCATTTGTCTTTTCTTTGTGCGGGTTCTGTGAGGATGATGTGTGTCCAAAGCTTGTGGAGGTAAACCTGGTGTTTGTTCCCTCTTTTGATGAGACATTTTCTATTAGTTAATGTGAATGTAAAAACATAGAAAATAAAAAAAATGCAAGGTATGAAAAACAATGCATGATGCATGAGAATTAGAGGCATTGATCCAAAAACGTGTCTGTTATTATAAATAATCTTTATTGAGACAAAAGTGTTTTATTTTTTTAAGAGACAAAAAATATCTTAAAGGTACATTCTGACTAAGTAGTCTAAACCCTGAATAACTTCTAACAGGTTCACAAGTCTTCTTCCTTCATCTGTCACTGGTTGAATACCTTGTCGGACCACTCCGGATTCCCTTGCTAAACCGTGCAAGTGACGAGCTACTTTTTGTACTTGTTCCAAGAAGTCTCAAATGACTGTATCTCTAGCTTTCATCCTTCGCTGATCCTGTTCCCAATGAAAAAGCCATTGAAATCCTCCATCAAAAGGGCTATCTGAAGTTCATTTGCTTGTTTTTTGAATTTGTTAACAATGGCCTCCAATTCAGCTATCGTTTTTCCATCTTGTTCTTGTTGTCTTTGAAGAGACTTCTCCAGATCAATTATCTGGATCCTTAAACGCTTGTTCTGGCGCTAGTTGTCTAACAAACGTCTATGGGAAGTCTTTAGCTGTTCTTTCAGGGCATCTTTTTGATCTTGTCCCTCGAACTCTTCCAGTACTCGGAAGATCTCTTCAGGTTGGAACTGAACTTGTTCCTGATACTCCTTTCTCAACAGACTTCCTTTTATTCTTTTCTAATATGTCTCATCGATCCTTCTGAGTCTTTTTTGACCATAGCCGGTACATCTGCGTTTTTCACCTCTTGCATTACAACCCCTTTGTCCATTAATGTAAATTATTTATGTTTAACGAACACATTTTTGTGGATGAACCCTCTTTTGAATGATGTAAATAACAAAAAGTAAAGTAAAAGAAAACAAAAATGAAAGGGGTGGGCTCTATTATTCCTACCCGGACATGATCTCTATCCCACATGTTAATTTTGAACCAGTCATGTTTCTAGTTCGCATGCTTTGAACAGAAAGTAAAGCAGGAAATAACTTAAGACAACCTAGGTTTTGAAATGGGGTTTTAGGTTGGGCTCTAATTCCCTGTAATCTCCCAGTTTAAGTTCTAAAGAAAGGTGCCCGAGTTCTCATCGCTGGTGCCTCCTTGGGCTTGTCAGATCCTCAGTCCTAAGCCCATTACAAGTTTATGTGGACCAAGTTTAACTCGAGAGGATAAATTCCCTTATGTTATACGGAGAATAAATTCACACGAAGACATAAGGTATATGAATCCCGAAGGTTATTTGCTAGGCCTATACGGAGAATAAATTCTCACGAAGGCGTCTCTTTCACCTCCACTTAAGAAAAGGTTTGGAGATCGGGTATAGAGCCTTAGATGAAAAAAAGTTTAATAAGCTGAAACTATTAAAAAATGTCAGTACAACTATTTATTTGAAAAATAATCAACGGTAATTAATAAGGATCGAAAAAATGACTTAAAATTTAAACTTACAATTTTCTCTTAATAAGACAACCGGAAATTAGCCTTAGCCTAACTCACTTACATGTCCCTAGTGCAGTCGCCAAGCTATCGCAACAGTCTTTCAGGTGGGCCCGGAATTGGGCTTCGACTTAAATAAAACGCGTTAGAGCCGCCACCGATCATTTTAAAACAATATTTAGGTTGATCAGATACCATCTTACATGAACTGCGGTTTACCAAAAATATGTCAGATTCGGGAGTCGATACAGTCAAGGAAGGATTAGCACCCTTGAACTGCTCTTTCGGTACTATTTTAATTTCTCGGTTGTCTTAATTGAGAAAATTACAAGTTAAGTTAAAATTTAAGGATTCGATTCGAATCACTTACCTTTGATCGACTAAAATTGCCCTCAAAAGTCAAAAATATCTTAGTTTTTTAAATAAATAAAAAATAATATTTAAAAGAAAAATAAAAAAGGGTTTAAAAAATAAAATCAAGTTAAAAGAAAGAATAATAGAATAAAAATAAATAAATAAAAAATGAAGAAAATTTAAATTTTAAAGGAAATAAATAAATAAATAATAAAAAGAGCAAAAAATATTAATTTTTAAAAAGGAAAAAATGAAAAAATAAATAAAAGAAAGAAATGTTAAATTTTGAAAGTAAGTAAAAAAATAACAGAATAAAAAGAAAAAGTAGAAAAGAAAAATAAATAAATAAAAAATAAAATAAGAAACTTAAAGGACTAAATTCAAATAAATTGAAATTCATGGATCAAATTGATGTTAAAAATGAGCTGCAAGAGAAAAATAAAAGGTTAGGGGACCAATTTGCAAGATATAAGAAATGCAAACATAGATTAAATTGAATAAATTCAAAAATTCAAGGGTGAAGTTACAACATGTGACCAAAACGAATTACACTTCAAACTTATAGTGACTGCGAAAATAATTTAAAAATCTAATATTTGTACTTCAGTCCCTCAGTTATAAATACCCGAAAACCAAAAAAAAATATCATTTTAACCTTAACCCAAAAAAAATCTCTCCGTCTACAAAAAAAAAACCTCTCAACCCAAGCTTTGCCCAACCGCCGCCTCCGGCGGCCGGAAAAAACCAAACTTCCCTAAAATGTTCTCCCCGGTTCGATAAACATGAAATCAAAGCCCATTCGTCCTAAAAAGGACCATACAATTGTAGATCTAAGTTTGAAGCCTCGAAATATACCTTTTCCGGTGTGACTTTTCATTTTCCGATGCGACCTCCGTCGAAAGCTCTTGGCTTTTTATGATATTTCTTTGAAAATACTCGAATATTTTATGGATGTTTGCTTCGTTTTATCTACTTGGTGCTTTGTTTTTTTCGGTTTTTCCCTCTTTCTATGGATATTTTTTTGTTGCTTTGTGCACGATGCTCTTCGTAGTTTTTCCGAGTGTCTCTCCTTCATGCTTTGCAGGGGCTTTTATAGCCATGTTCGGAGAGATTTTTTGAGGTCATTCTCGTTTGCTTTGGGGGTCGTTTACCCCGTTTCTTGATTTACTCGGGGTTATTGTGGGTTGTTGTAATCCCGTTGAAATCGGGAATTCGTGCTCTCGGTGTTGTTGCTGGAAAACATGGGTTGTTCCCCCTCGATTCTTTCTGGATACGATGCAATTTTGGCACTGGTGTGGTTGATTTAGTGCCGGTGCGTGGCTTCCACGTGCGCAACGTGATCTCCCTATGCGGCGTATTCCCCTAATGCTAAAACCCTAATTTAATTTGGACTTGGGCTCTGGGTCAGGCCCCCTAACTGGGTTTGATGAGTCAAGCTACCCGGTTGGGCTCCTTGTTGGACCGATGCTGGACTCCCTGAACCAGGACCAAATAAAAATAGAAATAAAAAATAAAATAAAAATAAAATAAAATAAAAATAATTAATAATAAACCATAATAATATAATAAATAATATATATATTATAATAATATAATAAATAATATATATATTATAATACTATAATATAATATATGTACAATATATTATAGTACTATAATATAATATACATATAAATATTTTCAAAAACTATATAAAATATATATGTTTTCAAAATGTTTTCAAAACTATATTTTATATATATATATATATATATATTATATATATTCAAAATGTTTTCAAAAACTATATATTATATATATGTTTTCAAAATGTTTTCAAAAACTATATATTATGTATATATTTTTAAAATGTTTTCAAAAACTATATATTAAATATGTGTTTTCAAAATGTTTTTAAAAACTATATATTGTATATAGTTTTTCAAAATATTTTCACTATATATTATATATATTTTCAAAATCCGTTTTTAGAAAAACCATATACGTTTTCAAAAATACGTTTCAAAACATAATGTATACTTTCAAAAATTATATTATATATATACGAACTTAATGTCTCGGACGAAAATGGGTATCTACAATATATTTTTTAACTAGTAAAACTTTAACATTATATCATAAATATTTGAACGAAAACTTATAAAAATATTTTAATTATTACACTATCTAAGTTTAAAGAAAAATACATTTAACATATAATTAATATAATTAGGATACCAAACTTATAATATAATATGAAAATAATATTGTGATCTCGAGTGGAAAAATATATTATTTTTAATGTATAAGATCTATTTTTATTAAATCAAAATTAAATATTTTTTTTAAATAATTATATTTTTTACAATAATAATATTTTTACCTCAAAAATTATAAAATAATTAATATTCTAAATATTAAAAATATAAAATAATTTTAATTACTCAAATTCATCAATATTTTACTAAATTAATCTCTTTGTACATTATTATTATTATTACTATTACTATTATTATTATTCTGAATAAAGCACAAAGAATAAGAATTGAGAAAGATCTATATAAAAATTATTATTTCAGGAGTATTTGTGTCAAAAGTGGTGGGAATTATTCATTATCTAAGAATTTGGAGGTAAGGACATTTCCACCATTTTAACTCAAAAATGCTACTATTGGTAATAAGTTATTACATGTAATGATATTTTCCGTGAACTAAATATAGAAACATAATTTTAGAAAAGATCATTTCCCTTGGTAATGATATTTTTCGCGAATTAAACGTCCCTTATAATTGTCTTAGATTAATAAAAAAAATATGACGAGTTTAACATATTCAAATGATGAAGTAGGTGATTGACTTTCTTTGACATCATTTTATGGACATTATGAGAAAGCAAAAACAAATCTTCTTTTGACCTAGTCATGATAAAGAGAGAAACGATGTTAAAGAAAATGAAGATGATAGCGTTAAAAAATAGGGATGGACACGGGTCGGCACGGGGCAGGACGGTTTTTTGTTCACCCTGACTCCGACCTAAAAACATATACCTAAAACCTGATCTCTCCCAGCCTCGAAAAATTTTAGGTTTTTTCTCGCTCTAGACCCGCCTCGAATTTAAGACTAAAACCCCGACCTGAACCGAACATATTAATTTTTTAAGATAATGAAAATATTATATTTTATAATAATATATTTTTAATTGTTTATTATATTTTAAATAGTTAAATTAATATATTTTAATAATATAAAAATAAAAATTCTTTAAATATTAAATATGTATATATATATATATATAATTAATCGGGTCGGTCGATGATTTTTCACCTAAAACCCAACCCGACCTGTCCCAAAATTTTATACCATATAACTCGCCTCGCCCCGAGCCCCGAAATTGAAAAAAAACCCCGCCCCTATAGGATTTGGTCGGGTCGAAACTTGTCGGGTTCAGGAATTGTGTCCATCCCTATATAAAATGGGATAAGTATATTAATCGGGTGATTCTAATGTGTAGCACTCTAATTTAAGATTAAAAATAGTAGAAAATAAGTGTAACTAAATATATGATAAAAAAATATTATTTTTTATTAAATGTAAATTAAACTGTAATTTTTTCTTGATATTTTAGGTTGAATAAAAAAGTAATAATTAGAAGATCAAATGAAAAGATAATAATAATTAGATATTAAACTTATAATTTACTGGATTATTTTTAGATTAATCTAGTTAAGTATAAAGTATTATCAATAATATTTCATGTTCAAAGATAATTATCAATAATTTGATACTTCAATCACTTTAAAGTATAAAATCATTTTAAAGTATAAAATATTATAGTTTATTATCAATCATTTTATAATTAATAAATTTTAATAATAATAATCCTTCAACGATTAAATAATACAATTAACTAACCATAAACACCATTTCCACGTCCCTCCATCCATTTATGAATCTATCTCCGGCCATCCCTACATCTACCGTATCTGAATTTTTTGATTGCGTAAAAACTTTTGTTAGATGTTATATATTTTTTCAAAATATTTTTAAATTATTCATTTATAATATAATTATTATATACACAAACTTCTCAAATTATAAATTTACTTCAATTAAATTATTCAATTAATTATTGTATTAATTTTTTAATGCTTTAAAGTTTTAAATTGAGATTTAATTGTTTATATTTGAATTTATAAAATAATTTATATTTTAGAATAATTTTTAAAATATTTATTTCAATTTCAATATTTAATTATTTAAATAATATTAATTAAAGTTTTTCTGAAACAATAAAAATAAAACTACTTTTACTTTTCAATTCTGTAAATTAAATTTTCATTTTTTGTTTCTTATTAATTAATTTAATTCTTTTAATTTAAATTTTAAATATAATTTTCAGCTGAAATATAAAGGGGAAAAACTATAAAGAAAGACACATGGCGTGTTTTTTTCTAGTTTTTTTTGGTCCAAATATGAGCTAAAAATATTAAAAAAAACACCATTCTAACACCCTTTCTCTAATACCAAATTAGTACCCTTTCTGAAATCAAAGTAAAAAGACGCATTTGAAGAAACACACATTGCACACATGACAAAAAGGTGCATCCTAGAAAAAACGTCTTACCTGACATGGCAAGAGAGCTAGGAAGCATGTCTCAAGGGACAAGTTTTCCCCCAAATTTTCATAGAGCATATTTAATAAAAATATAATTTTAAAAAATAAAAAAATAAAAATATAAGGACTAACGATACAATTTAATACATATTAGTTCCATGAAATAAAGAGCCTAAGGTTGTTAGTTTATATAGGCATGATGGAGTCTTTATTCTATATTTGTTATCAATGTGAGATATAAGTTAAAATGAGTTCTTCTACTTTTTTCTCGTTTAGTCTTTATTTTTCTTTTTACTTAATACATTAAGTTAAAGTTTTTTATTTTTACTATTAAAATATAAATTAAAGTTTATATTAATTAAAATTAAATATTTTATATGTTAAAATATTTAAATATTTATTTTTATTTTTTATAATCTACTGATATAAACATCAACAACTCTGAATTATATTCGTTTCTCCCTAAAAAGCCGTAGACCACTCGACCAAACTATCAACAAATGAAAGAGCTATCTAAAGAAGAATTCGTATTTTATATTTTGTATCTGAACTTTGAATAAAGACAAAGCCGAGACTAATGGACATGCTAGACAACACATCATGTCATTCGGACATAGTTCTTCATTTGTATGTTTATTCATGTGTGTTTTCGTTTGTATGTCAATGTCATTCGAACTTCATTCTTCATTTTTGTTTCCATTATTCCTCAACAATAGAAAAAAAATGAAAATTTGTCCAAATAAACAAAATAAGATGACATTGTATTTTTACATATTCATATTAAATAACAAATAATTTTTTATTTATAGTATTTACTAAAACTCCATGAACCAACCTACCTCATTAATTAAGAAATTGATGTTATCCTTTAAGCTTACTAGTTCGATATGTAGGTTAACCTATATATTTTAGTTTTTTTTATGTATTTATAGAATTCAAGTTTTTTATGCAAATTTCTTACCAAATAAGAGAAAAGTAATATGAAAAACAAAAATATTTAAATAAATTACATCAATATCATTGTTACTTTTTTAATTATCAATGATAAAAAAAATATAACGTCAGTGACAATTTTAATAAAAGAAATTAGTTCAGTTAACAAAATGAAAGAGAAGTAATAGATTAATGACTAATAATATAATTCAGCCTTACTTTTTCAGAACACGTCCGACGACGCATGACGAAGAATGGCATGTGCTAGATCTGTGGGACAGCTGTTGAAGAAATCAACCATATTTTTAAAACTTATCCAACAACTTATACGTTATGGAAGCCATTGATAGCACCCAACAAGTTATAAATTTCAACTGCATACTCGGATTGTAAGTCATACAGTGAGTTAACATGAATCAAACGATTTTAAAAATTAAAGGAATACTCATTATCTTTAAAATTTTTAAATTTGAGCATCAATAATTATAAAATATTTTAATTTTTATTATCATATGATTGAAACTTTAAAACAAATACTATCACTTATATTCATTTTAGATTAATAAAAAAAATATAACGAGTTTAACATACTCATATGATGAAGTAGGTTATTGATTTTCTTTGACGTCATTTTACGGACATTATGAGAAAGGAAGAACAAATCTTCTTTTAAGCCAGGCATGATAAAGAGAGTAACGATGTTAAAGAAAATGAAGATGACAACGTTAAAATTATAAAACGGGAGAAGTTTATCAATCGAGTGATTCTAATGTACCAGTCTAATTTAAGATTAAAAATAGTAGAAAATAAACGTAATTGAAAATATGATAAAAATATATAATTTTTTCGATTGAACGTAAATTAAACTGTTAATTTTTTCTTAGTATTTTAGGTTGAATTAAAAAGTAATAATTAGAGACAGAACAAAAATATTAATTAGATACTAAACTTATAATTTACCCAAACAAATGAACTACTTTTAGATTAATCTGGTTAAGTATAATATATTATCAATTCAAATATAATTATCAATAAATTAAGATTTCAAAAAATAACATTAATTCTTTTACGAATTACTTCGGACAGTGCAAAACATGTGAATTTTAAAGCGTAAACTATACAGTTGATCACTTAATTATTTAACCCTTTTACTTTTGGCACCGATCTTTGGTGTAAGACACCACTTAACTATTTAAGTTGTTCAATCAGACTACTCGCCGTTATTATTTTAACAAAAATGATGATGTGACAGTTAAAAGAATTAGTATATTTATACATTTAGTTAATATTTATATATTTTCTCAGTTTCTCTAAGGTATGACTCATAAATATACTGGTAAAGGAAAGTCTCGTAGAGGGGGTTACGATTATGTGGGTTGGGGTGCGGGGGCTGCGTCCCCGTGGTATGGTACAGGGTTATTTTTGTAAATATATACCAAGATTTATTTATTATAAAAGGAGATGTAACCTAAACCTATGAGACATTAAATTGAATAAAAAAAATTCTAGCGCCGCCTAAGGCACCGAGAACGTAAGCACATTACTGAACCTCGTTAAAATTCTTGTGTTCTTTCTGTTTTCTTTATCCGATTATTCAATAATTGGTATCAGATGTCAGGAGCCAAATTTGAAGTTGTGAAATTCGATGGTCATGGTAACTTAGGATTATAGCAAACAAGGGTGAAGGATCTGTTGGCGTAACAAGGGATCCTGAAGGCTTTGTGACCTACAAAGCCGGCATCGATGGAGGAGGAAGATTGGGAAGAATTGCAGCAGCGAGTGGCAAGAACCATACGATTATGCTTGGCGGACGAGGTCATGTATCACGTCATGCATCTGTCGTCTCTAGATGAGATTTGGAGGAAGTTGGAAAGTCAGTTTATGTCTAAATCCTTAACGACTAAACTGTATCTATAGCAACGATTGTATGGGCTGAAGATGCAGGACGATCATGATTTGGCGCAACACGTTAATGTCTTCAATCAAATCATTTCTGATTTGGCTCGGCTTGATGTGAAAATTGAGGATGAAGATAAAGCAATGATTATATTGTGTTTGTTGCCTCTCTCTTACGAACACATGGTGAATACTCTTACATATGGGAAAGAGATTATCAAAGTTGAGGAGATTACTGCAGCCTTGTTGGCTCACAACTAGCGGAAGCAGAATGCAGGGGAAAGCTCTCAAGCTGATAGCTTATATGTCAAGGGTAATCGAGACCGTGGACGGAAGCCAGAGAAGGCAAGGTCTGGGAAGCGAAATTTCAGATCCAAATCTAGGGATAAGAAGACAATTCACTGTTACAAGTGCAAGGAGGCGGGACATATGAAGCGAGAGTGTCTGAAGTTGAAAAAACAGACTGATGAGAAGCGTGATGACTCATCCAAGTCTGTGAATATGGTCGAGGATGACAATTCTGATTGCAGTGAGGGTGATATGCTCTCTATTTCAACGACTCAATTGACGGATGCTTGGATTCTTGATTTTGGATGTTCTTATCACATCACGCCAAATAGGGAATGGTTTTCTACATACAGGTCGGTTTATTCTGGTTCTGTTTATTTGGGTGATGATCGATGTTGCAATATTGTTGGTATTGGTGATGTCAAAATTAAGATGTATGATGGCTCTGTTCGGACGTCGTATGGAGTTCGACATATCCCAGATTTGAAGAAGAATTTGATTTCTTTGGGCACTTTACACAAGAATGGTTTTATCCCCAAGGCTGATGAGGATAGGGAAACCATTCGGATTGTTAAAGGAGCTTTGACTGTGATGAAAGGAAAGATGACTGCAGGGAATATTTACAGATTGTTAGGGAGTACCGTTGTAGGTGGAGTTCATTCGGTTGAGTCTTGTGATGATACTATCAAACTGTGGCATATGCGTCTTGCTCATCTTAGTGAACGTGGTATGGCTGAATTACATAAAAGAAATATGTTGCATGGTGTTAAAAGTTGTAAGCTCGATTTTTGCAAGTATTGTGTTCTTGGTAAACATACTAAAGTTCGTTTCAAGACTGCGAAGCACATAACTTAAGGGATTCTTGATTATGTGCATTCTAATATATGGGGCCTTCCACGACATCGTCTTTGGGTGGATCTAGGTATTATGTTACTTTTATTGATGATTTTTCACGGAAAGTTTGGGTGTATTTTTTGAAACATAAGTCTAACGTTTTGAGAAGTTCAAGCTGTGGAAAGCTGAGGTAGAAAACCAAACAGGATGAAAAATCAAGTGTTTGCAGTCTGACAATGGTACGGAGTACACAGATTCACAGTTTTTACACTTCTGTAATGAGCACGGGATTAAAAGACATTTTACAGTGCGCAAGACACCACAACAGAATGGTGTGTGGTGTTGTAGAACGGATGAACAGGTCGTTGAATGAAAGAGCCAGATGTTTGCGGTTGAATACGAGGCTTCCCAAACACTTATGGGCTAAGGCTATTAACATGGTGTGCTATCTTATCAATAGATTGCCAAGGGCATCATTAGCTGGGAAAGTTGCAGAAGAGGTATGGACTGGTCATGATGTTACTTTTGATCACTTACGCATTTTTTTGGTTATCCTGCTTATGTGCATGTACCTGCTGATGAGAGATCCAAACTTGATGCAAAATCGAATAAGTGCATTTTTCTAGGTTACAAGAAAGGTGTCAAAGGATTCAAGTTTTGGGGTCCAGTTGTGAAGAAAATTGTGATCAGTAGAGATGTTGTTTTTTATGAACAGTCCATGTTGCAGCAAAAGAGAGACATGACAGTGGTGGATTTCAAGCAGTTTCCAGTTGAGAAAATAGAAACTTCTCAACCGACTTCTGGTGGTTCCGCTACGGTTGATTTGTAGGACTACAGTCTCGCCAGAGACAGGGTCAGACGGAAAAATATAAAGCCTCCGAACAGATTGGGTTTTGAAGACTTGATCTCTTATGCACTTACTGTTAGCAGTGGTGATCCGGTTACTTTTCATGATGCAGTTACTAGTCAGGAAAACAACAAGTGGATGGCTGCCATGGTTGAGGAGATGGAGTCTTCCTGAGGGTAAGAAGTCGATTGGCTGCAAATAGGTGTATAAGAAGAAACCAACAGTAACAGAAAAAGATAGGGAGAAGTTCAAGGCTCGTTTGGTAGCAAAGGGTTTTTCACAGCATAAAGGAGTTGATTATGATGAAATATCTTCTCTTATGGTTAGGCACACTTCAATCCGAGCAGTACTTGCATTGGTGGCTAGTTGGGATTTGCATTTAGAGCAGATGGACGTGAAAACTACTTTTTTACATGGTGATTTAGAGGAACATATCTACATGCGGCAGCCTGAAGGTTTTTAGCACTCCATTGGCGAATCACTTTAAGCTCTCATCAGAACAGTACCCTAAGACAGATAAGGAAGCTGAAGATATGGCAAATGTTTCGTATTCTAATGTTGTTGGCTGCTTGATGTATGCAATGGTATGTACTCGTCCTGATTTAGCTCAAGTTGTTAGTCAAGTTTGTAAGCACATGTTAAAACCTGGTAAGCAACATTGGGAAGCAGTCAAGTGGATTTTTCGGTACTTAAAGGGTACTGTGGGACATGGAATTATTTTTTGTAGTCAGGGGGATAATCCTTTGGTTGTAGTATATATGGATTCAGACTATGCAAGTGACTTGGATAATAGAAGATCTTCGACAGTGTATGTCTTTACTCTTGGTGGAGGGCTTATTTGTTAGAAGTCTACTGTTCAATTTGTTGTGGCACTATCTACAACTGAAGTTGAATACATGGCAGCAGCTGAAGCTGCAAAAGAAGCTTTATGGCTTACTGGTTTAGTGAATGAGTTGGGTGTTCAGCAAGGTGGAGTTCAGTTGCTTTGTGACAATCAATATACTATTCACATGGCTAAGAATCATGTATATCGTGCTAGAACCAAGCATATTGATGTAAAGTTTCACAAGATCAGAGAGTTGGTTGCATTTGGAGAGATTTTGTTTCAGAATGTACATGCTAATGAGAATGTCGCTGATATGTTCACCAAGCCAATTACGACATACAAGTTCATACATTGCTTGGACTCGTTGAATGTTTTGAGTTGTTAAAGAAGTAAGGTAACCCAACCCACATTGAATGTTTCCTAAGGGGGCATGATATTTGCCAAGGTGGAGATTTGTTAGGTATGGCTCATAAATATACCGATAAAGGAAAATCTCATAGAGGGGGTTACGATTATGTGGGTTAGGGTGCGGGGGTTACGGCCTCGTGGTATGGTACAGGGTTATTTTTGCAAATATGTACCAAGGTTTATTTTTTATAAAAGGAGATGTAACCTAAACCTATGAGACATTGAATTGAATAAAAAAAATTCTAGCGCCGCCTAAGGCACCGAGGACGTAAGCACATTGCTAAACCTCGTTAAAATTCTTTTGTTCTTTCTGTTTTCTTTACCCGATTATTCAATAATTTTATTCTAATTTAAATTTAATTTAATAAATTAACCATTCAATCAGGATTTGACATATGCTAGCACAGGATCATGACATGTTTCGTTAGTGATACATGTTAATACATGATTGGAGGATATTTATAACACCTATTTCTCGTACACGAGATACAGATGTCACATCACTGTTAAAGCATTTCCTACTTTGAAAACCCGTAGAATTTTTTTTTTCATAAAACACTTTAATTCAATACTAATAAAAACATTCATTAAACTTTAGTATATAAACATAATTTTACTATTTAAACATTTTTATCCTTTCTACATCATTATAAGTCAAATACTTTTCAGAGCGTTACCCTAATTCTATTACATGCCGACTAATAATATCAAAAATAGACATAGTTGTCGTACAGTTACTGATGAGGCGACTCTCGATTTGCGTTGTCAGATGCACTCCTTACTCCGCTTGCTAAAACTTACGCGTGAATAAATACACATTGAGTATTTACTTAGTGAGGCAAGAATACTAGTGAGGTGAAATCAATACATCATTATATCATATCTATCAAATACAAATTTATTATTTTCAAATCATTATAATTTCTTTGAGATGCACACGTAGTGCCTGTACGGTCATTCATCAACATATGATGAATTCCATGGGTTGCACACTTAGTGCCTGTACGGACGTTCATCAACATATGATGAATTTCGTGGGTTACACACTTAGTGCCTGTACGGCCATTCATCAACATATGATGAATTCCATGGGTTGCACACTTAGTCCCTGTACGGTCGTTCATCAACATATGATGAATTCCGTGGGTTGCACACTTAGTGCATGTACGGTCATTCATCAACATATGATGAATTTCGTGGGTTGCACACTTAGTGCCCATACGATCGTTCATCAACATATGATGAATTCTGTGGGTTGCACACTTAGTGCCTAGTACACATAATACTAATATACAAATGCAACATATGCCTTTAACAACATGCATCTATAACTCTTAATGTACATAATAAATGCACTCACCTGGTATGCCTCGTAAGTATGCTTTAAGGATGTCCAGCTAATTGGAAACTTTATCTTTGCCCTTTTTCTTGCTTGACTCAGGAGCTTGGTTACGATCTACACAAATATCCATTAAGTACAATACCATACCAATGTTAGCATTCTCTCTAACATTTATACCTTTAATAATACTTAAAAATACTATTATATTCAATTTCTATCAAAATCTGTCCTATTTTAATTTTTCAGACTCAATAGTATTGGTACCCCTACTATGATATTGATACTTCTATACTATTGTACCAATACTCCCTTGCAATATCGATACCATTTTTGTATTATGGAATCCATGGTATCGATACCTTCCTCATAGTATCGATACCCACATCAGTATCGATACTAATTGCATCAATATCGATAATGTTCATCTGATTTCTCTAAATTTAAACCTATAGTATCGGTATTGTCCTTCCAGTACTAATACCCTTACCCAGATTTTTCATTTTTCAACTTGATTTATACCCAAATTTTGTCAAATTCCTTTATTTTTACCTCAAACAATACTTTTAAACTCTTCTTTACTTATCCAAACTAACTTTCATTCATTTAGCTTCTATAACACCTAAAATCTCCAAAGAACATCTCAAATCAAGAATAATACCATTTTTCTACATGTTTTTAATCACATCCAATGATTCTAATCTCTTATTTACTTTTTTGACAAGTCAAATATACTAGTAAACATCAATAAAAACTCATATTCCAACATATCATTCAAAAACCCCTTTCCTTCAATCTCAAATATTTCACTAATCACTTAGTTTTAATCATCCTTGAACTTTCCTTAAGCCTCTATATCACTTAAGGTTTCAAAACTTGTCAATAACCCAAAGAATAAACTAACTAAGAGAAAACCTACATTGACTATGGGGAGAGCACGTGAACATGAGAGAAAGAAGAAGAAGAGGTGACTTAGTTTTGTTTTAGCTTTCCCATTTTTCCCTTCTTAAATCCCTAATAAAAATGAATTTTAAATTCATTTCCCCTTAAAGGACCAAAATGCTCTCTTTATTCATCAATTGTTACTAATTGGTCTTAAACACTATTTCTAAATCATTTCTTATCCTTTATCATTTATTCAAATTAATCCTCCAAATTTAAATATTTTCAATAAAGTTACTGACCTGATATTTGGGGTATTACAATATTTTTTTATTAATTTTAATTTATTTAATTTAACATTTTTCCTAGCAGTTCTCCATTTCTGAATTCCCACATCTCTTTTTTTCGTTCTTTTTGAAGAGAACTTCTCCTAATAGCTCAATCTGTTTATAGATATATGAAAAATATGTTCAAAATAGCTGGATTTCAACTGAATTTGGAACCCTAGCATTTGGATCCAACTTCATGATATATATGTGGAAGCAAACTTCTCTATTTGAATAGAATCTTTCTTTATGTGGTTGTATTTTGTGCTTAAAGTGGTGAGAGGAAATGTTTGGATCAGAGATGGAAGAGATTATCGGAGAAGCGATGGAGATAAGAAGCAATGCGAGGAATGAGTCACCGATGAGGACGACATCGACCACCACGGTAGGTGTACCTCCATTGTTGGTTGTCTCGGTGTCGTTTAGAAAGATCGAATGGCAAAGTTCATCAAGGATGAGAGCCAGGGTTTCAAATCGCGGTCACATTTTCGGTTATTTCAGATTTATCGTGATTGCGGCCGTCGCGGGTAACTCAAACGACGGCAAAACCGTTATATTGCGATCGAAATCGCGGTCGCAGACCATTTTTTAAAACCCTGATGAGAGCTATTAGACCTAACTTCTACGCAGATAATGATGTCATCTCGTTCCTTCAACACCCTTCCTCACACTAGATTATTACCTTAGAGAATAGCCACAATCAGAAACAAAGGCCACCGGTTCTGATTAGGAACTCAAAAGATCCCCTCTCTACACTTCGATCCAAAGGCTTAAAAGCAAATCCTAACTCCTCTAAACCGACCTGACCTTTCAACTCCCTCCAACTCCGATGACTCCTAAAAGTTTCCGACAATAGGTGAGACTCTGAATGGTGAAGGTAAATGAACAATCCTCCTTTCTTTATATTTCGTGCATGTTTTTGAATAAAAACGTTGACTTCCTCTTTTTCTACTCTGTTTTGGTTCGAAAACACCTTAGCTTACTAAAGAAAATATTAAATTAAATAAATTAAAATTAATAAAAATATCCTCCAATCATGTATTGACACATGCCACTAACACAAGTGTTATGATCTTATGATGACACATGTCAAATCCTGAATGAATGGTTAGTTTATTAAATTAAATTTAAATTAGGATGAAATTGAGAGAATATATAAATATTAAAGATGTATAAATATACTAATTTTTTAACTGTCACGTTAGCATTTCTATCAAATATTATTGACAAGTGGTCTGATTGAACAAATTAAATAGTTAACAGCAAATTGAAAGATCGATGACAAAATTAAAAAGATTAAATAGTTAAGCAGTCAACTTTATAATTTACCCAATCTTAAATAATAGTCCCGGCTAAGTTCTAAGCTTTACCCAATCTTAGGGTCCGTCTGATTCACTAAAAATATTTTTTGAAAAATTAATTACATTTCTAGAAAAATATTTTCCAGAAAACATTTTTTCGTTGTTTGGATTTTGCAATGTAAAATGTTTTCCGCTGTTTGGTTGATTTTTCTGAAAATAGTTTCCAAAATTTATTTTCTATAAACAAACTTTCAAATTTTATGAATTTTCTTTTTTTTTAGTTTTATTAAATTAATTTTATTATATATAAAATTATATTTTATAAAATTTTGAATATAATGTATAATGTTTTAATTTTTTGAATATGTATCATATCGGAAGCATATAGATAGTACCATAATAGCCATAGGTATATATACTACTAATTTTCTCATGACAAACTAACCTTTTATTGCTCTAATCGAATATGGTTATAAGCCATTACAATCAAAACCAACAGTCTTGTAGGACCTCAAAACACCCAAAATCGATTTATATTCACACCCAGTTAAACAAACAATTTTATAAGCAAAATCAGAATCAAGAAAACAAACCTGCAAAGAAAACCCCACGAATTGTTCTATCATCTCATTAACTCATTACTATGCTCTAAACATTTCTTTCTTCTTCTCGTCATTTTCCAAAAATTTCAAGTTGTTGCAATACCAAAGCTCGTAGATAAATAATAAGTTTCCCACCTAACTAACTATTCCGTAAATAAATGTGTTTGCAACCAGCTATGTAGCACAACACAAACAAATCAAATACATAGCAAAAATCTAGTAGAGCTAACAACATATGGATACTCCAATAACAAAAAATGTCGATCTTACAATTACTGGTGGCGCTTCCACGATGTTGGTTTCAATGACTTTCTTTGTAATTTTGAAACATTATTCACAGAATAATCATGAAGTTATAACAAAGACAATAAAGTTGTTGTGGCTGCAAGCTACATATTTGAATCAAAGCAATTGAAATTGTTCCATCAATTTACCAAATACACTATCGACATATCAACTTCAATGAACTTGAACAAACAATCCAAACATTATTCTCACTTTAATTCTGAAGAAGTGGTCTTGAACTTGAACAAACAACACCCGTAGTAGCTCTTAAAAAATTAATATCACGCGAAAAGTAATCATCCTAAGAATCAAGTCTCAAAATCATTGACCTAAGAAAGGTTGAGTGCCCAAGGTAAAGATTAAACCATCCCCATTCACCTTTGATGTTTATAATATCAAAACAAGAACTAAAACAATGAAGCAAAACTAGCACTGATCGAGACTATTGAAAACGATTTTCACTAGAAGCCCTGAAAATTCAAAAATAAAAATAAAAATAAATGTTCAACTTGAAATTAGAAGTTATGAAAATCAAAGCAACATATCCAAAAGCATAAATAAATAAAACGAATTTATATTCTAAACCACGAAAACAAACAATACAAAAATCACCATTTGGGGTAAAAACTAAAAAATAATACAAATTTACATACTAAACTATGAAAACAAACAATACCCAAATCACCATTTGGAGTAAAAGCTAAAAAGAATACAAATTTACATACTAAACTATGAAAACAAACAATACCCAAATCACCATTTGAAGTAAAAACTAAAAAAAATACAAATTTACATATTAAACTATGAAAACAAACAATACCCAAATCACGATTTGGAGTAAAAACTAAGAAAATAAGGGAAATTTGAAGAAGAAAAAAAAACAGAGATTCCATATGTTTGTATTGTTGGTAGAGAAAGAAATTTCATTGTTAAAAAATACAAACAATAAATACCCTAATCACATTTTAAGGTAAAATATATAAGAATAAATGAGAAAATTAAGAGAATTTGAAAGGTTATGTTACTTGAGAAGATGACGTTGGTGAGAGAGAGGACTTAATATTTTTGGACGCTAAAAGAAAATTAGTGTGATGATTGTAAAATGAATTATCAAATTTCAGTCGGTAAGTCGTTTTACAGGAAAAGTGACCTAATTTCTATTGACCCGTATTTTATTTTTCATTGACTTTAAACTTTTTCTTTGAATTAAACACCATAAAACTAGAAAAATGTTTTCCTGCAAAATGTTTCCCTTCAAACAAACACACCCTTAAATAACAGTCCCTGCTAAGTTCTAAGCTTCCTGTAAACGCGCCACTCCACGCGAGGCTGGTCGACGTTCCAAAACAATGGAACAATAAAAGACGGAAACACAACCAAAATCCAGCTCAACTCAATCTTCGTCCCGAGAATCTGACCCGAAAGACTCGGATCCCACAATGGACGCGGAGGGCTTTGTTATGGTGCCAACATCAGAGCCACAGAAAAAGGAAGAGAAAGAGACTCGGGATCTGAAAGCGAGTCAGATTCAAAGCCCGCAATCACCGGTCCGTACACCTACCGGCTCGAGAAAATCAGCTCATTGGAGTCCGGAACTTGTTAGTGAATCGCCTGCTGTGGATCAAATCGCCACCATCTCAGCTCCTAACGGATCCAATCCTTACGTTACTCACGCTCCGCCTGCGGAATCCTCTTCGGCTTCCTTCAAAGGCAATCCGTTACACATTTTATTTCTAACCCATTTTTTATTTGATGATCTTAGTGATTAGATTATTTATTTATTTTATATTGGGAACAGAGAAAATATATATAGTTAAGGGTGTCTTGGGGATATGGGGGAGGAAAGTGGCAGAGGCGGCGAAGAAAACGGAGGAGAACACGTGGCAACACTGTATTTTTCTTTTTAAAGTTCCAATTGGTTTTGAATTTATTTTAAATTTCAAGTGTTTTCGTTCTTGATTGTATTTGTATGATTGTATCTGGTTTGAGTTCGTTTGCAATTTGTGGGCCTTTAGAGTTGGAATTTATTACTAGTTCTTGGTAATTTGATTTGTTTTACTTTGTGATGAGATTGAACTATGTTGTTCTTTTGGATGGTTGCTATTGATATTAAGTTATTGAAAATTGAAATCTCAGGTACTGAATTAGGGGTTACTATCTGGATTAAGGCTAAGGTACACTATTGCTTCTTTATTTTGCAGGGTTTGGTGTGAGCTTGCTAGTTTAAGTCTTTAAGAGTGATATACGAAATTTAGGTAGGCGTCATTTTGGAAATGGTTGGACAATTTTAGATATGGTGATCAAGGAAATGGAGAGGAAGTGATAATTTTCATTGCTTTATTTTTTAAAAATCATGTTTTTAGCAGTTCTCTTAAGGAAATGCAATTATCGATTTACTCAAATGTCGGTTGGAGTTAACATTTATGTCTTAATTATTTACTTGCGAAAGAAAATAATTTTATGTAAGATTTAAGGTCAGGGTACCGCGGTTTTCTTAAATGGCATGTCTACTTATAAATTATGCTTAAGAGATTAGTTATGCACTTGCATTTTATCAACAAAGGGAACAAGGTGATTAAATATTTGACAAAGAAAAATGCGACTTGTTTTACAACCTAGCCAAGGCAGGTATCCAAACATAGAGGTGGTTTTAGAAAGGGTCTGTAAAAGTGGGGAATCACAGCGCTAGTTTCCAGAGAGATTGTAGTTATTGCTTCTACATGCCCCAATGGTTAGTAAGAGCTTTCTGGTCTCTTTTCTCAGACTGATGAGACAGCTATAGATTCATGAGGTTGCATCGTAAACTGCTTCCTTAGGTCTCATTGGTTGGTAAGGATCTTTCTTGTCTGTTTTCTTATCGTCTTTAATCTCTTAATTTTGACCTTGGATTAGAACTTAGAGGCAAGCTTGATGTACCTTTATTCTGCATTTAGTTGTATTTAGGGATGATAAACGGACGGGTCGGGTGCGGATACCCCTCCTCTATCCCCATACTCATCTAATATTTTTTAATCTACCATCCACCCACCACCCATGATGGTAAAAAATTTTAAATCCGCATCCGCCCACGCGGGTACATTCTCAAATTCATTCCCACACCTAATACCCAACTGGAGATGTACCCGGCTAGACCCGCATGATAGTTAGGGGTGTGCAAAAAAATCTAATTCAATCGATCTGATCCGTTGACCCGTTGATCCGATCCAAAAATTCTATCCGATCCGTTTTTTAATTTTCGGATTGTTAGGATCGGGTATCTGAAATTTTTCTGAATCATCGGATCGGATTCAGATCAATAAAAAATCATGTTCGGATTATTCGAAGACCCGAAAAAAATTTAGGCTATATTCGAAGACCAGAGGAGATTTTCGTATAAGGCGTGGGCACGACTTATTCATCCTGAGCTATTGTTGAAGAAATCTGCAGTTAAGGTGTGGCACGCCTTACCAGTCTGTACAACCCTAAATTAAAATTTGCTTTATACGACACCATCGTCTATAAACTTCAAAACCTCTGTTGTTTTTGTGGATTTCATATCTCCCACCTCTCAGTTTATAGACCACCAACCACACTACCATATTAAGCTAAACCATCTACCAATAGTATTTATCTATCCTAATCATCTTCCTATAAAAGTCCAAAACTTCAATAAACCATCAGCGATAAGAATTACAAATGTTGGATAGACACCTAAATAAATCCATTCTTTAAGTTGTAAAAATATTATTGGCACAACTTTTTCTGAGTTATTTAATCAGTCTCTTTGTTTGTTGCTGCACCTGTTTCTAATTATAATAATGTTTCACCTTCCTAAAATTAAAACATGATTTCATCTCTTTCCCCACACCAACAACCCAAAAAACTTATACAAATCTAAACAAATGATCCAGGATGCGTAAAATATACTTGGTGTTTGAATCTATACCTTTGCAATATCCCTATCCAGAAAAAGAAGATCAAATCTAAGTTGTATTGGTTTTGGACTTTTTTTCAAGATGTTTTTGTTTTTCAATGCATGATTATACAAATTATAATGCATAAATTATTCATAATTTTCAAAATCAACAGAATGTGTGAATGCACTTAAATTCAGAAGAATACCAAAATCGATAATTCAAAATACGTACATATAACGTGTTTCTTAAAAAACAAAATCAATATATGAATGTTCTTAGATTCAGCAGAATATCAAAATCAAAATAACGGAGTATTGACTATTGATCTTGTATCTTGAACAGAACTAAGAGGATTAGATCTGAAAACTGTAGTATTCACCTTACGACAAATTAAAGCGGCCACAGTTGTTTCGATGCAACAAACAAGATTGGGGAAGGTGGTTTTGGATCTGTGTATAAGGTGACATACAACTCTACTACCCGCAGAGGAGACCAGAGTAAAGAAGAGGAAGAAGGCGTACCTTAATGAGCTGGAGACCAGAGTTTGAAACTTAGAGAAGAAGAACTACCATAATATCGTCGTAGTAACCAACAAACAAAGCACGAGAGGTTTGAAAGAAAAAAATTGATTCATAAACTTATCCCTAATATTTGGTTAAATTATAAGTTATATATTATACAATATTAAGATTTATAAATTAGTCTCTAAAATTATACCTAAATTCATAATGATCCAAAATTTAATGGATATTTAGTGGGCGGGCGGATGTGGGGCGAGTGGATGCGGGGTGGGCGGATGTGGGGCGGGTAAGGTCTCAAACCCATCACCCGCCCACTACCCGCGACGTGTACCACTTTCTAAATCCACACCCGCCCACTACCCACTAAAGTTATACCCATCTCCGCCCCAATTGGAACGGGTACGGTGCGAAATCCACGAAATTATACCCATTTGCCATCCTAGTTGTATTGCTAATTGTTGCAAGTTTAACCCTGTTATTATTGTTTTTTTTATATCGTTTATTATCATCTGATTCACCCATAGCGATGCTCAAACCTACCCATAAGTTAAATATGTCATAAGATACATTCTTGTTTCTGTTAACAATAAAATTATTATCATCCATACCATGTTTGCTATTTAATTATTCAGATCTTGTGTGATGACAACTCTTGCACTATGATTATCCCTTAAATATTATCCATCTGAAGACTTTGAAGTCTCTTTTTATTTTATTTTATTTACTTTTCACCTTCTGTTCTCTAATATTAGAATTCTACTTCACCCACCCAATTACTTTGTTTGATTACATACTACAATAATGTAATTGTGCATCACCTCTTAATGTGGACATTGAGCACTCTGTAGCCCAATTGCACATTCCCTTTGTACTTATGTCCATCTGTAACTCCTTTCGCTCTATTGCTGCCACTTTTTTTTGGGTCATTATCTATTACATTACCTCAACTTATTCATACATTGAATGACCACAAAATAAGATCTTACGTATCCTTAATCATGTCTGATCTCTTCTCTATTGGTCTTGTATGGTGATTTCCTTTAGAATCACTGTTGCTTTTGTTTGGACATAAGAAGTATATTGTCAACTATTCAATTTTATAAAAGAAATATAATATGGAAAGTTATGTATATAGTTTTAAAATTAAAATCATATGCTGTTTTTTATGGAATTTTTCCCTTTTATTAATGAGCCATGCTCTTACCCTGTCTCCTATATTCTTGCTTATCAAGCAGTTTCATATACAGAAAATTACTGAAGATATGTTTATCTCACTTTCCTTTTATCAGTAAAAACAAGCCCTAGTTTTGCTGAGGCTGCCATGGGAAGAATTGCTCAGGGAACAAAAGTTTTGGCAGAAGGTGGCTATGAGAAGATTTTTTAGACAAACTTTTGAGACAGTTCCAGAAGAGCAACTTCAGAATTCATCTGCATGTTACTTATCCACATCAGCTGGTCCTGTCATGGGAGTTTTATATGCTTGCATATTGCACTGACAGTCCTCTTTCCTATCAAAATGGTAGCAAGACTGAATGGAGCTACTACAAGGTTTGTTTGCATTATCCTTACATGCTTCCATTTATAAGACTGGTAGCAACGAGATAATATTTTCCTCTCCACTTCATGATGTTGAAGTTACATCACATCGATAACTTTTTGCATCGAAGTATTTGATTACACGATTATGGTATAGGAAATTCAGTTATGATTCTTGACATTTCTTCCGTTGGCTTAAACAGGTAGTTATCCTATTACATCAACTTAAAGCTATTAATCCTTCAACAAGTCGAGCCAATCCTTCTGAAAAGTACATCCAAGTTATCTCTGTTGATAGTCATGAATTCTGGTTCATGGGCTTCTTAAATTACGACGGTGCTGTAACATGCCTACAGGAAGCTTTGCAACAACATCGTTTACAATCTGTGTGATATTTTTTCTACCAGCATAACCTTCACCCGGTCATAACATGTTTCTTCATGTGAGCATTTGATCTACTGCTTGGAGGCATTTGATGGAAAAAGCTCGTTCGGGGGCTCTTCAATATTCTATGGCAATGGAAAAATAGGTAATGGTAGAGTTTGTATCTGGAAATCATATGGAAGTTAGAAGAAAAGAGTACAATGGATCTGCTCTGTTTTAAGCTCTTCTGGTTTTAGTTTGACTTTATATAATCCTTCCTATAACTAGATAGCATACCGAATATTTCGACATATGTTTTCTGTGTGCAACTGCCTTGTCGAATAGGTTTCGATTAACAGGGTGAAGACTGAATCCTTGAAATCCAATGTGATAACCGATACATTTGTTAATCTGCGGTGTTGTTGAATGTCAGCATATCACTTCGAAATGATGTAAGATTCAGGTACATTATCTTATTTGGTTCTTGAGCTTTGAGTTTACAGTACTACGACCAACTTGTTATGGCGCCTGTGTTCAGGCTTAATTTCCCATAGTACATTGTCCATAATATTGGTATGATTTAATTTGTCATTGGCAGAAAACTCAAATATTTTAATAATTGATTGGTTTCACCACTAGGTTAGATTTGGCTGTTTGAACCAAACTATAATAAATATAAAATTAACTATGATCAAATCATGCCAATTCATCAAGAATAATAGATACTAGATTTGTGAAAGTGTATCTAAATTAATCGATGTATTGAAATCCTTTAGTATATCTTTGGTTGTGATCTTCCAAGAAGATAGAGTACCCTTAAGTATAAACGCTCTGATGAGATAAGAGTAAATACGATATTATCTATTTCTTGGGGATCATAACCCTTTTATATAGTTGATTTAAGAATCAATTATTGTATGTACTTATAACTATGTCCTTTAACAAATTATAAATACAATTTTAATAGTATATATATATCTTTATTTTCATTACACTTCTAATACCTTATGATTCTATAACATAATTGATCATTTAGTTTATGTCATATTTTATTATAACAATATAAATTATAAATATATACTCAATAATTATGGATTTTAATCCAACAATCTCTCATTTGACAACTTATGTTTCATGATAAATGTATACCCTTATGAGCTCAAAATTTGTTATCATGCAATAAGTATTTTATAACAATCTCGTCAATCAACTATATCCATATAAGATCAAAGCGACCTTTGTCATATTAATAATAACTAGACCTGTCAATGATCATGTATACAAACACAGTCAAATGACATAGATTAATCATGAAGCATAGCATGGAAATTACATACAATGTGAATCGCACATATCTATTTCCAACTGGTCCTCTTTAAACTATAGTGAGATCAGATTTTACTAAAACCAGAGTATGGATAAACCAAAATAAACTTTATTTTTGCAAAAAATAACTAACATAATATCCTTAAACTGGAGTAACTATAATTGTGTCTATAACAATGGACATTAAAACTGAATATCCTTAAATGATATTACACCCACATGAGTAATGTGATCATGAAAGACCTTGGTGACAATTCCTTAGTATGTGGGCAATTATGAGTTGGTACAAATATGCTCTATAAACACATAATCACTCTGATTTTTCTTTAATAACCAGAAACATAATGTCTATGTGCTTAGGCTTAAGGTGTTTCTATTATATATGGAATAAAAGACTACAACTTAGTTGTCACAAAATAACTCAAATGGTCTTTCTTATCAATCCATAATTAGCAGTTCATGTGACAAAATTTTTACATCCATATTCTAATAAGTCAAAGTCCATAAACCTGATGATCTATCCCTTACTAGATCTTCGATATGTAATATTTTTTTTAAATGTATAGTATGAATCAATTTGGATCAATTTGGCTACTATCCAATGATTCATACCAAAATTGCTTAAATATCTGCTTAATATTCTAAAATGATACGCTATGTCTGAATGCGTATAAACCTGAGTATACATTAATCTCCTCATTTATTTATGAAACACAAGGGACCTTTAACATTTTGTTAGTGTCATAATCATCCTTAAGGCGCTGATCAAAACTAAACTTGTTTCCTTTAGCAATAAGATGTATTATTGGTTTACTCCCACTGAACTTATAGTGTATACAATTGTCAACCAAATTCATCTCAAAACCAAATGAGATAGTCATTTGGTGAAATTTGTTATACAATTAGCGGGAGTAATACTTGAACTTATAAATGGATTTATTTAATTTGCATATCATTAGTTTTGTATCATTTGACACCATTTTCTAATTGTATCGTATAAAATATTTCATCAATGTTACCATTAAGAAACATAATTTTGAAATCCAACTTATGTAACTCAAAATCAAATATAAGCAACAAGTATTATAATTTTATAATTATTCTGAAAGAGTCTTTCAATGAAACCAAAGAGAAAGTCTCTACGAAATTAATGCATTCTTTCTGAGTATATCCTTTAGATACAAGACACACCTTATACCTATCAATATCACTATTTGCATCTATCTTGATCTTAAATATCCATTTGCAACCAATAAACTTTGCACCTTCAAGTAATGAGATAAGTTCTCAAACCTTATTATCTTGTATAGAACTTATACTCTTTTTACATGTCATTAATCCACTTTTGAGAGTCAGAAATTTTATGACATGACGAAAGTTGATTAGGTTATCTTCCATCATTTCCATTGTCATCCTTATTTCTTGTAAAAACATAATAATCTAAAATAATATATCTCTCATCTCGTGGATCTTCTTAATAACACTTGTTCTTTGATGTTGTTGAACTTGTTCATCTTAAATGGAGATTTATTCAACATTATCTTGTTGAGATTTTAGATTCACTTCTTGATTAACGACATATATGAACACATTGATATCATCGAAAGTGATAATAAGAATTGAATTATAATTCAATTCTCCTTCAAAAGTAACTCCTTAGACCTTATTTCTCCATCCAAACTCAGCATCCTCAAAAATATTGTTATAGATCTCATCTTAAAAATATTCCTAATTCTGAGATTATAAAATTTATAACCCCTAGATCACTAAAAATGACCAAAGTAGTTGCTTAATGTTTTAGAATTCAATTTCTCATATGTCCTATCTTATCTCAAAAGAGAACAACCCTTTGTAACATATTGCTGTCTCTTTTGAGTTGAACCCTTAACAATTACATTATGATTTTATTTTAATTTTTTGTCCATATCTTTATATGCACTTTTCAAGATAGCACTTTCAAACTTATTATGCTTCAACCTTTCTTCATCTTGCACATAATGAGAAATGAGCTCATTTAGAGTTCATTTCTCCCTTTGAGTTGATTAAGCTCTAAGAGAAGAAATGATACTAAAATCACAAGAACAAGTAATTCTTTAGAAAAATTCGATCTTAAGTGCCTTAAGTCTTGAGGTAATATGAAACATATACATAATCTACTCCCTCACATTTCCTTGAACTTTATACTTTATAGACATCAAAGATGTCAAAAGCAATGTCATTTAAACCTGATTGTTTTTGGAAAAATATTTCTTAATTTCATCAAGGAAACCATTAGCCTTAGCAATATGTTCATATTATACGCCCTTAAAGGCTTCTAAAATATTGTGCTTCATGACTACTAGACTTATGCAATTTGAAAAAATTTCACCTCTCAAATTCCCTTATACCAATGAAGGATTTTATCCCCGTGAGAGGTGGAAATTGTGCTTTCCTTAGTGCAAAATCTATGTTCATACAACCAAAACTTATATAAGTGCATTTTCTCATTCCTTGAGATTCATTTTCTTAAGCATGAGCAGAAAATGTATAATAGCAGATATTGTGATATCAATAAATAATTAGATGAATACAGAATAAAACATTAATAAAATTGAAGCTCACATCTTAATTAAACGAATAAACTCAAAAATAATGGTTAATTTTCATATCAAGATACCAAACACTACATCAATATCAAGTATTTGGACATTAATATTAATCGTAAACGATACTCTTGTTGTAGTAATCAAACATTGACAATAAACTATGTCGAACAAAAGACTAATATTTGGACTAATGCAATGCTCACATAAAATACCTTATAATTATCACATATTATTACAACAGATGTCGCTTGAAATCCGGCCAAATATTAACTTTCCTTTGGGTCCATTAATAAACGTATAAATCATAAGAAACACATAATCATCTTTATATTTTAAATAAATCAGTCTACACAAAAGAGGTCACTCTGACGGAATTATGTTTCAACTAATCTATCAAAATATCAAACATATCTTTCATATAAGTTAATTAATTTGTTTATATATATATATATATTACATTACAATATAAATAAAATCATATAAATATTGTCAGTAAATTAATTTCTCCTAATTTTATTTTTTAATTAAATTAAAAGATAACCAAAATAATAATAAATTTGAATACACGAAAATTTTATCTCAAGATATCAAATGTTCCATTAGTATTTTATCTTTAGATAAAATATTTATCTTAAGTGATATCTGATGCAGTAATCAAACACTGATAATAAGAACATGTCAAGCACAAATCTCCCCTTGGACCGATTTATTACTCACATATTAAACCGAATAATTATCATATATTTATTACCAAAATTATACATGCGATTATGTATAACCCTAATTTTACGATTTGAATCGGTCAAGTAAATTTTGGTATCAAAAGCGTGCTAAAAATATGCTAGCAAACGAATGAAGTTCACAACTAGTCACGAAACATTGGCTAAAAGAACTTAATAAACTTTCAAGACAACAATCGCACAACAAAGATTGAGCGATTGTAAGTGATAAAAAATACATAAATTTTCCAATATAACCGAACATATCCCAAGCGATAAGAATAAGAAAATTCCTAATATTCCTTTTCTTTTACCACAATTGCAGTTATTGATTTATTAAACTTTATGCAAATCAATAAGCAATCATATATTTTCTTTATAATGGAAACGTATGGATGACGACACTATCAAAAATAAATCTAACTTCTTTTTATGGTTTTCAGAATCGGATCGGTTAGTGAACGTGTCATGCTACCAATTCACTAGTTTAACCGGTCGAACTGGTTCGACCGGTCGGAAGAACCGAACGATTTCATAATTATTTAAAAAATTAAATAAAAATACCAAAAATATTTAATAAAAAATAATTTTTTATATCACAAGTTATATTCAAAGCAAGTCATAACATATAAGTTAAAAACCATAAAGCAAGTGAAACAATATAATTCAAATTAACTACAACATAATTTAAAAAACAATCTCACATGGCTAAAAAACATAGAAGAGCATATCAAAAGTCTAAAGAGTAAAAATATGATAACAAAACAATCTCACATGGCTAAGAAACATAGAAGAACATCCCAACTAACTTCTATAAATAATAGAGGTAATTTGACATTCAAAATCATGGAGCTTTTTGGTGAGCATTGAGTGAATTATTCTTTCACTTCAATTAAGCTCGAATTTTAGACTTCAATCGAGCTTCTAAATTTTTTTGAGTTCAAGCTTTTTCGAGTTCAAGTTTCAATATTATATTTCGAGTTCGAGTTGAACTTGATAATTTTTAGCTCGTGAGTTTGAGTCGAGTTGAGCTTACTTTTAAAGTTTTCAAGTTCGAGTCGAGCTCAATAATACTCGAGTTCGACTTGGCTCATTTAATAAACGACGTCGTTTGGTTTAATTAAAAGAAAAACAAAATTGGCGGTTTTTCCGGTTTTTTCCGATTTTCAGCCAGTATGGTTCGAACGGTTCAGTGGTTCCGGTCGGTTCACTAGTAGCGGTTCAACCAGTGTAGATTGAACTGGACTAGGCAGCGGTTCTCGGTTGAACCGGCCGATCCGATCCGATTTTCAAAACACTGCTTCTTTTTAATGCAAGTTAAGACTACAAGGTTTATCGTAAATCAAAACAAAAGAAATTAAGGCCACGTTTGGTTCTAAAAAAATACAAATTATTTTTTATTTTCTTATAAAATAGAAAATGATAAAGAAAACGTATTTGGTTAAAAAATTAAAAAATAAAAATAAGTGAAATATAAAAACATAAAAACATAAAAAAATGTTTTCAATATTTTCATTAAAATTGTTTTTGTAAATTTGAAAAAAAAAATACATGATATAGATTTTTAACTTAACTTGAATGAATTCAAATCATTTTAACAATAATATTTTGATTTAATGATGTCTAAAACCCTCAAACTTTTACAAAAAAGTTAATATGGTCCCTAATTTTTTTTACACTCAATTTGATCCTAAAACTATTTTTTTAATTTTTATTATTTTTATATTTAATGTATTAAATATCTTAATAATTTTGTATACTTTATATCTTAAGTTTAAATATTTTTTAATTTTTCTAAAAAATTAATTAAGTCCTTAAACTTTCTAAAAGAATCAATTAGGTCACCAAACTTAGCCAAAAAATCAGTAAGTTCATCTACCACATCATCATCCTTCATGTACTAGCACAATACCATCGTGAACTATCACATCAATATTGTATATTGTCATGTAAGTTTTTTGAAATATCATGTAAGCATCTTAACGATCAACGTTTGATTCCGTTAGTTAAAGAGTTAGATTATTTTTTTTTCTCAATTTAATGGTCACATTGAGTGTAAAAAAGTTCAAGGGAAACACTAGTTCCCCCTCCCAAAGTTTGAGGGCATTAAATACCACTAAAGATATTTTTATTTTCAAGACACTTTTCTATGCTCTTGTCTACAAGTTTTTTTTATGTATTTTTTTAATTTAATTGATGTCCAGCATGTATTAACGTTACATTCTTACTATAAACTAAAATAATTTTTGCTTTAATTATTAATTTATTGTACTAACTCATTTTCTTTTGTTTCTTTTGCCTTTTTATTTTTATTTGCACATTACATAGAGGTGTTGATCTGCAAATTGTTTATCAACTTCGAATAGTTTTCGTTAATGAAAAAGGGTTGTGAGAGGTTAAAAATATTATCACACTCTAATATGGGGTTAGATTTCTTTTAGTTTAAAATATATGAAATGATATGATATTTGGTTGGCTAATAATTATTTTATTAGACCATTAAGTTATTAAACAAATTGAAGATAATGAGTTAGGTAGAAGTGGACAAATTGTGGGGTGTGGGGATTAAATAAATGATATGGCAATGTCTGGAATCCATTTCCAACTTTCACTTTCAAATTCCAACAAGAGTTTTAGAAGAGCTACTTTATCATTGTCCCTCCTTTTCCCTCCTCTTTCTCTCCCTTTCCCTCAAACCAAATGCTCTGTATCACTCCACGAGCCCCCCATGAACATCCTTAAAAGCTTCAGCTTCGGAGCCAACATCAAGCCGAACCCATCAATGCAAAACTCTGCCATCACTTAAGGTCCAGATGACGACGTCCCTGCTCATGGCCATCAGTTGCTCAGTTCGGTGCTGGGTGTTTTTGGGGCATTGAATTGGCGTTCCAGAGGGTTCTAGGTGTGATCCAAACGGAGGTAGGGTATACTCAAGGGTTCATGGATAATTCGAGTTATGAGGACGTGTGTTCTGGGACTACCAACCATAATGAAGTTGTGAGGCTTCAGTATGACCCTAAAGAGTGAAATAAGAAAATGATACGTGGGAGAAGGAAGTGAGAAAAGAGATGGACGATGCAATCACTTGAGCAAAGGAAAGTCCAATGTCTGAGCCTTCAAATCTGATAAATGATGAAAGAGCAAATCACGTGGGTTATGTGGCATTGCCCCCCACACTAATTATTTTCCAATTGGAGTTATGATTTCCAAAGGAATATCACGTGGGTGGTGTTTTAAAAAGAAAATATAGTGGAAACTTTCATCATGAGTGCTTGGTAAGAACTTGGCTTTGTCTCATACTTTCTTTTAGTTTTAGTTTATGGCTCAATAATGCAAATGAATTCGGTTCAGTCCCTAATTTTAGTGATTAATTATTATAGTAACCCCACAAGTATTCTATTATACTAATTGGGTTTCCAAATTATTATTTCAATTCTAATAAGCTATCTTTATGGAGAGGAAAATTATTTGGATACAAGTTAGTAATTTTGATGGTCTGGATCGAGAGGAAAATATTGGAAGTTGAATCAAAGATCGAGGACGTTCGAATGGAATTTAAATGGTCGACCAATATGGCACGGAAAATCGAGGTAATACTTTACTACCTCTTTATGCTTTATGGAACATGTAAATTGATAATGCATGAAAAGATAATGTTGGTCTCATTTGTAGGTGAATTTCTACACTCGATCCGAATACAATAGAAATTTGGCAACTGATTATGGTTCAGATGATTTATATAAGAGATTGAGAGATTGTTAGAATTAAATTACAAGTTTTGTGATTAGTGATAAAGGAATCAGCCCTGGATTTGTAACTTATATTTTATATCAACAAAGTTTAAATACTAAAGGTACTCGGATGAGAAATTATGAGAATACTCTAGTTGGGTAAAATTATGAAAATACCCTTATGTTGTACAATGACAAGAATTGTCCCTGGAAGTTGATTAATAACTCTAAAAAGACTTATCGATCTAATAAAATTATTAATGTGCATAAGAAATGCTAGTTTTGCTTGGAAAATTTGGATAACCAGTTTTTAAACCCCATGAGGGTTTGTGCAAGATACTAGAAGTCTATTAAGGAATCGTTTCATGATAAGAGAACATTCGGAAAGCAATTGACTATAGGATCTCTATACTATAAATATTTACGTTAAGAGTTAATACCGAAATTATCTGGTTACAAAATTATAAAAATACCCTTGAGAGGTATAAATAGTCCAAGTTGACTCTGAACGAGAATGTAACCTGAGAATTTGTACTTAAACCGATAAATTACTGATTTAATAGTTGAGATCATACTTTTGTATGGAAAATTCCTAATAATTTGTTAGTAATGTCTAAAAAGAATTTTAACCTGGAAATCTCCGAGATATGAGTAAATACCTGAAAAATAAATTATCAAAGGTGCTATTTTGTTAGAATTGTTCGAAAGGACTGGAAAAGATGATACGTTTGAATTAAATGATAAGATCAGATGGAAGGAAATGATTGGAATACACTGGATCTGTAAGATGACCAAAATACTCCTGTAATGGAAATGATTAAAGAATATCACAAAGCCAGGAATGAATGGATATCCTCAAGCTTTGAAACGAATGGAAGAACATTGAGCATAAAAATGTCCAAAATACCCTTATGACCAAGGATAAGTAAATGAATTGGATTCATTAAGGAATCCAAATAAACCTAGATGTTGCATTGTCTTTTTTAAGTTATGGAACATAGTTTAAGCCGATCGACCAATGTTAATGCTATGTCAGTACATGAATGGCATAAATACCACTTGAATGTTTGTTCGTCTTCTCAAATTGGGATTGATGATAATTATGGAAGTACTCAGCTCAGTTCAACGCTAGAGCACATTAGATATTAAGAAGTGGATATTCGTGAGATAAATCAACCACAAACACAAAATAATGATTTTAGTAAATGACCAAAGAGAACTAAACAGAAGTACAACATGTATCCGAAACGCAGAAGCATATGAATTTCTCGAAAAGACTCTGAAGTAATTGGGATATTGATTTGACTACTAAATGGACAGAGTAACTTTAATGACTGAGAATTTAGTAAGTAATTGGATGAGTCTGGAAATACAATAAACTTGTATGATGTACAGTCCCTATGGTTATGAACTAAGAATCAAATACGTCATCAATTCTTGATATTGTAGTAATGTGGAAAGAAAATAAATATTATAAGGATGCATGTTCGATTCTTTAAGGTATATTTAGCGATGATTATGAAGATGACTTATAGACAAGAATTGTTGGTATTAAAGAGTAAATACTCTGAAAAGGCAGTTAATTGACGGGTCGACATGTATTAGTTCTGAGAGATTGTTTAGTTCGAATTGTTCGATAAACCGATCGATCAATATGGATTGTAAATGTCTTGAAGCTTCGTTTCTCCTTTATTAGCTCAAATCACTCTGGGCATTCTGGAACACTTTCCTGATGCACCCGAAAATATAGTGGGATTCTAAAGTATCAACCTTAAATATCTGGCTAGATCGGTTAGTAATCGATTCTCCTCAATAGGACCTTGTTCCTGGAATCCGATCAAATTTCTCAAGTTTCATGTTGTCCTTATTGATAACTATAAATGCCTCTGAAAACTATACGTGGATACTCTAGTGTGTTCCATATGAACTACATGATGGTTTTATATGTTTTAAAACGAGTTTAATACAAGTATTGATTTACTGGTTTATAAACCATGACAACATGGTAAGTGATTTATGATTATGGTTTATCGAAAGTATAAATTGTTTTTGATTTATGGAATCATGGAAACTAATGGGTTATGAATTATGGTTTTATGTTTTAACTGGTTATACTCGAACTGTTTTACTGGGATATTATATGGGTAGACTGGAGGTACAGCTATGATAAAGCTGGAAATTTCTTACAGACCTAAGGGGATCTTTGGGTAGGCTTTCAGGCCCAAGGTACTCCTTTATGTTAATCATTTGACTACTTATGGTGTACAGGTGGAAATTTGATATACGATTTATTTTATTATCTCGATTATGATATATTACTGGATCACGATCCATGTATTATGATTTATGAATAAAACTAATTTCTATGAGATTTTTATATGGGTAGGAATCTGGAGTATGGAGGTACAACCCTGATCCGGCTATAAGTCCTTACAGACCTAAGGATATATATTGGGTAGGGCCCAAGACATATCCTTAGGTTGGTTTCCTTTGCTGTGTGCATAAGGTAACCCTACGGATCTAAGGATACCCTTGGGTAGGCCCAAGGTATATCCTTAGGTTGGTTTCCTTTGATGTGTGCATAAGGTAACCCTACGAATCTAAGGATACCCTTGGGTAGACCAAAGGTATATCCTTAGGTTGGTTTCCTTTTTGCTGTGTTCTTAAGGTAACCCTACGGATCTAAGGATATTCTTGGGTAGGCCCATAGGCCGCAAGGTATATCCTTAGGTTGACTCCCCTTTTGTTGTGTGCTGAGGGCGAGCCCTATGGATGCAGCTCTGGGGAACTGTATAATGGAGTTTGGTTGGGGGTTCAACTATGGGTTTAAAATATTTATATCATTTCACTTGTTTTAATTGGAACACACTAGACATCCTATTCGATCTCCTGAAAATTTCATACTTTGAATGCTTCCTATGAACTGTGATTTTCATGGCTTCAACTTGATGAACTACTGATGGAACCCCAAATTATTCCGCAACGGGTATATGTCTGATTCAATAAGGAAATTATATGGCTTTCCATTTATCTGCATGTCATGTAGCATCATCTGGTAGTTATGTATTACTGAGCTTTCTGAAGCTCACTCTATTACTCACCATTGCAGGATATAAAAGAATTGTACCAGTGCAGCTGTCGATATCAATAAGGGAGTTCTTCCGACGTTATTTGCAGAGTATGGTACATGTGATTAGGGGGCATGTAGATTGTATTTTGTTTTATATATGAGTTTGAAAAACCTAT
This sequence comes from Hibiscus syriacus, assembly GCF_006381635.1. Lineage (NCBI taxonomy): Eukaryota > Viridiplantae > Streptophyta > Magnoliopsida > Malvales > Malvaceae > Hibiscus > Hibiscus syriacus. The sequence continues at coordinate 5,073,457 of NW_024062608.1, forward strand.
TTTATTTCTGAATAATAATAAATTATTTTATGATTTTACATGTTGTAAGAAAAGTTTTAAATTTTATGCTACATTTACAGTGGGTCGCTCCGGTGGCCCTAATGTGACACTCCAGATTGGGTCAGGCTATCCACATCAGTCTGAGGAGGTTACAAATATGGAGGTACGATAATGGTCAGGGAAGACTCAGAAACAAAGAGGAGACAGTCTGCAAGACGACTATGTGTCAGAGTTAGTTAGATACTCTTCGATCAGCCTTAAGTAGAACGATGTCCAAGAGCTACGAAGCATGTGGCAAGCGGAAGCATGAGAAGAAGCAGAAGTTCTATCACTTTACGTATGAGTGGATGAAGCTCTGATTCGAGCATTAGTACAAATTTGAAATTCGCAGTACACTTGTTTCGCCCTCAACAAGGAAGACATGATGTCCAATATCGATGAGTACATGACTTTATTATACTACGAAAAAGTCCGAATAGGTCGAGTCCATTTCAAACTTGAAAAATATTGTAGAAGTATATTGAGTCAAGAAAAAGATGACGAGATTAAAGAAGTCTCCCCAAATGCAAGGAAAAAGGAAACATTGAATGTGAAGTCTTGAAAAAATTACAGTGTCATGGAAGGATACAAAAAGAAGACCAACGAGCTCCAGATAGTCCCATATGATGGAAGATAATAGTGGCAATTTCGATGGGAATGAGCCTAAAAAAAGTGAAGTCAAAAGATGCAGTCATTCGAGAGTTCTTGGATCAGGTGAACAAGACAGCTCGTCACTTGTATAGTTTGGCAATAGAAGCTTGGGCAAAGAGACAGGGCATCCAGCTAGTGACCAGTAGAGCAAGAAAACTTATGAACCTGTTTGAAGCTATCCAAAGTTTAAAAGATTTAGCTCAAGTGTACCTCTAAAATATTTTTGTCACATTGTAATAACACTTTTGTATGAATAAAGGCTATTTATGATGACATATGGTTTTGGATCTGTAACACCCTAATTTAGGGGCTAAATTTAAGAAATTATAAAGTGGTGAATTTAATTGGTATTTTTGGAAGAAATTGGGGATTAAATTGTAAAATTTTAAAGTTGACAGACCATTTTAAGAAGTGCAGGAAGTTCAGTTACTAAACTTATGGTTTACCTATTTTTATTATGGAATGAATTATAAACCCCATTTGTCGTGCCCAATTTCCAGTTTGTTTCCAGTTTTCCTCTTCCCCTCAACCCCTCTTTCAACTCCGATCTACTCGTTGTCCGACCTCCGATCAACGAGCCAAAACCACCATCGTGTTCGTTGTCGAGCGAGGAACAAAACCCCTCAAACCTTTCGTCGTGAATCGTCGCCGTTCGTTGTTAATTTCAGTCGGAAGTATCGTCGGTAATAACTCGATTTCAATTGGTTTTTCGTCGATTCACAACGATCCGATGATCCGTTTACGACACCTCCCACACCATCGTGTTCCTTGCATCGTTCCGAGTCCGCCGGTGTAATCCTTGGTCTCCGTAGACGGCAGCGCGTGAGGAGGTAAAGCGGTCAAAGTTTCCGATTCTTTGAAATCGAGCTCTCCGCCGTTTAAAAATTTGAACCGATTTTTAGGAATTTTCCGATATCAAGGCACTGTTCACGCGCCGTCACTGCGTGTGGGAAAGGAAAAAGTGATCGGTTTGACCGGTTTGACCGGTTATAACCCGACCCGACCCGACCAATTTACCCGACCCGTTGACCCGACCCAATCCATTGACCTGACCCGTTGACCGTTGACCGTTGACCATTGTTGACCAAAACTTTGATTGGCTTTGACCGGGCATTAAACGACCTTTGACTTTGACCGAGTATACCTATCCTGACATTTTTCGACGTTCCAAATCTGATTCCACAGTCTGTTTTTCGAAATTCAGACCCGAAGGCCTCGAAATTACCGGTCAAACTCGTTGACTTTGATTTTGACCGAAAATTCCAAATTTTCAAAAACTCGTTGACTTGGAAAAATATGGATAACCGGTTTTTAACCCAAGAGGGTTTATGCAATATACAAAAAGTTTATTAAGGAATCATTTTAAAACCAGAGAATGTTTGGGAAAGCAATTAATCATAGGATTTGTAGATTATAGTTATTTTCGTTAAGAAATTACGAAATTACCCTTGAGAGGGAAAAGTAGCCGAATTGACCCTGAATGGAAAAGTACTCAAGAAGTCATACATAAATCGATGAATTACTAGTTTCATCGTTAAGTTATACGTTTATACAGAAAGTTTCTTATAATCTGTAAATCTTCGGGTTATGAATAAATACATGAAGAATAATTTATCGATAATGATCTTTTGACAGAATTGTTCGAAATGATTGAAATAATGATAAGATTGAATTTAATAGTAAGATCAGACGGAAGGAAATGATTGAAATATGATGAATCTGTAAAATGACCAAAAATACCCCTGTAATGAAAATGACCCAAGAATACCACCAAGCTCAAGAATGATTGGATATCTTCGAGCTCTGAAATAAATGAAATAAAAATGAACACCAAAATACCCTTGTGTCATATTCTAAGTAAATGCCTTGGATTAATTAAGGAATCCAAATAAGCATAGGTGTTGGACTACCTTTAGAAGTTATGGATCACATATTAAGTAAGTTGATCAATCTTAAGGATATATCAGTACCTGAACGGCATAGATGTTTCTTGAATGTGTGTTCATCTTCTCAAGTGTGGTTCGATGATAATTTTGAAAGTACTCAGCTCAACTCTGGATCACATCCGGTACTAAGAAATGAATATTCGTTAAAGAAATCAACCAAGAAGACCAAATTGAATGGATCTGAAGTACAATATATATCTGAAACACAGGAACGTTTGTATTACTCCAGAAAATCTTGAAGTAACTGGAATGGACTTGAATGTTAAATGAAATAAGAAACTTCAATGACTGAGGATTAAGTAAGTGATTAGGATAAACCTGGAAATTCGGATGAATTTACATGATGTATCATCCTTAAGGAACATGATCTACAAATCAAGCACGTCAGTATTTCATGATATCGTGGAAGCTTGGAAATGAAATAAAGACCATTGGAATATCTATTCAACGATGATTCTGAAGATGATCTATAGACAAGAATTTGTGGTATTAAAGAGTAAATACCCTAGAAGGAAAATGAATTGACCAGTCGACATAGATTGTTAAGGTTCTGAATCTTCGTTCTCAAGTTGTTCGATTATCTGATCAATTGATATGGATGTAAAGGATTCTGAATACCCTTCTGATTACGTACAGCTTCTGAAAACTGTCCGAATAAGATATTATCCTGATAATTCACATTCTGAATAACTGATGATTCTGTCAGTTATTGAACTCTTCCAATAGTGATTCTAAATTCCAACATTCTATCGACATACTGAAGAACTGTGTTTCTCTGCCTGATACAGTACCTCTAAATAATACCTGTAAACTCTGGTGTGTTCCCTAATTTCATGAATATTTTATTTGATTTCTGATTTGAATTCTGTTATGATATCTGACCTGGATTCTGATCTGATATTGACATGGATTCTGATCTGATACATGACCTGGATTCTGATATGATACTTGACTTGAATTATGTTTTGATTTTTGATATATCCGTTTACGAACGATACATATTTTATTGGGGGGTATTGTTGGAGGAAGATTACTTGGAGGCTCCTCGGCTTTGTGCTCAAGGCCTTACTTGCAGGCTCCTCGACTTTGTGCTCAGGGCCTTACTGTACGTGACGGGGTTGTATGGTTCTGGGGAACCTACACATTTTGTACGTGACGGATGGGGGTATATATATATATAAATATGTTTTAAAAGATCTGTATCTTTTTACTAGTTTTACAGGAACACGCTAGATAACATATTCTGATCTCCTGAACTCAGTCATCCGGAATATTTCTCTGAACTGAAAGCTCATTGTCCGTTACCATCTGAAATATCAATAGGATCTCCACTCAGCATAAAAATCTGTAGATATCTGAACCAATAAAGAAATGTATGTTTATATGTATCTTCACGTTCTTCAGCATCATCTGGTAGTTATGTATTACTGAGCTTTCCGAAGCTCACTCTATTACTCAACATTGCAGGTTAAAAGAATTGTACCAGTGCATCTATCGACTTCAGTAAGGGAGTTCTTCCGGCGTTGTTGCAGAGTATGGTACATGTGATTAGGGGGCATGTAATTGTATTTTGATTTATATACGAGTCTGGAAATCTGTTTTATTTTTAAATAGTGACAACTGATTTTATTAGTTTACATGTAATTTAAAAAGTTTTAAATTTTCCGCAATTTTTACAGTGGGTCGCTCCGATGGCCCAAATGTGACACCCTGGATCGGATCTGGTTACCCTTATCGGTCTGTGGGGGTTACATTTAGTGGTATCAGAGCTATGGTTTGAGTCAAAATTTTTCAAGATAGACCGGCCGGTCGAATGTCAAAATATGTCTGATCAGTACATGCCCCTAGACTACAATCGTACCTCTCTGAGCCAAAACTTCAAGGCTGAGTCCCTATCTGTAACGAGTAAACCAAAGTTTCTATCCGTTAAGGCTATACTTGTACAAAAATGAATATCAGTAACATCTATCTAAACGATGTGAAGTACCTCACGAGCCATGTGAGAGTTATTTATCTGAGAAATTCTGACTTGACTCCAGAAATGAAATTGTGATATGCTACTGCTCTATGAGCTTATTCTCACGACCAAGACTGAATTGATTACTCAAGAAAATTTTCGTTCAGATTCTTTTATTGAAATGAGGAAAAGTTATGATAAGAATGTATGTTCAGCTGGAAGAATTGTAACACCTCAATTTAGGGGTTAAATTTAAGAAGTTATAAAGTGGTGAATTTAATTGGTATTTTTGGAAGAAATTGGGGATTAAATTATAAAATTTCAAAGTTGGCAGACCGTTTTAAGAATTGCAGGAAGTTCAGTGACTAAACTCATAGTTTACCCATTTTTATTATGGAATGAATTATAAACCCCAGTTGCCATGCCCAATTTCCAGTTTGTTTCCAGTTTTCCTCTTCCCCTCAACCCCTCTTTCAACTCCGATCTACTCGCCGTCTGACTTTCGATCGACGAGCCGAAACCACCATCGTGTTCGTTGTCGAACGAGGAACAAAACCCCTCAAACCTTTCATCATGAATCGCCGCCGTTCGTTGTTAATTTCAGTCGGAAGTATCGTCGGTAATTACTCGATTTCAATTGGTTTCAGATTCTTTGAAATTGAGCTATCCGCCGTTCAAAAATTTAAACCGAGCTTTGTAAGTATCTTGAAATCACTTAAAATGATTTTTAGGAATTTTTCCGATATCATGACACTGTTCACGCGCCCCACGCGCCGTCACTGCGTGTGGGAAAGGCAAAAGTGACCGGTTTGACTGGTTTTGAAACTGTTTTGACCGGTCATAACCCGACCCGACCCGTTGACCCGACCTGACCCGTTGACCATTAACTGTTGACCATTAACTGTTGACCGTTAACTGTTGACAGTTGACCATTGTTGACCAAAACTTTGACTGGATTTGAGCGGGCATTAAACGACCTTTGACTTTGACCGAGTATACGTATCCTGACATTTTTCGACGTTCCAAATGCGATTCCGCAGTCTGATTTTCAAAATTCGGACCAGAAAGCCTCGAAATTGCCGGTCAAACTCGTTGAATTTTATTTTGACCGAAAATTTCAAATTTTCGGAAAGTCATATTTTATGCTTTTGACGTCCTGAATCCGAATCCGAAGTTTGTTTCACCAAATTCGAACCCGGTAAGTTGTTTTTCACTAATTTATCACCTGATTCGATCCGTTTATCGTAATTAAGCTCCGTTTTTTTATATAATTTATGTTGATATGTATCTGAGGAATTATTGGAAGTTAAATTGAAGATCAAAGGTGTTTGAATGGAATTTTTATGGTCGATCAGTATTGCATGGAAATCGAGGTAATACTTTACTACCTCTTTATGCTTTATGGAACATGTTGATATTGGTAAATACATTAATAAGATCATGTTGGTCACTTTTATGGAGTTGAATAATTTATTCACTCGAAATGAATGTGGTAGAAATTTCTGTAATTGAATACAGATCGAATGACTATTATAAGAGATTGAGGAATTGTTAGAATTAAATTACAAGTTTGGGATTAGTGATAAAGAAATCAGCACTGGAATTGTAACTTATATTTTATATCATCAAAGGTTAAATGTTAAAGGTACTTGGATGAGAAATTATGAGAATACTCTTGTATGGTAAAATTACAAAAATACCCTTATGTTGTAGGATGATAAGATTTGTCCCTAGTTGATTATAACTCTAAAAGATATATTGATTTGATAAAATTTCATATGTGCTTAGTAATGAGTTTTACTTGGAAAATATGGATAACCGGTTTTTAACCCAAGAGGGTTTATGCAATATATAAAAAGTTTGTTAAGGAATCATTTTAAGACCAGAGAATGTTCGGGAAAGCAATTAATCATAGGATTTGTAGATTATAGTTATTTTCGTTAAGAAATTATGAAATTACCCTTGAGAGGGAAAAGTGGCCGAATTGACCCGAATAGAAAAGTACTCAAGAATCATACATAAATCGTGAATTCTAGTTTCATCGTAAGTTATACGTTTATACAGAAGTTTCTTATAATCCGTAAATCTTCGGGTTATGAATAAATACATGAAGAATAATTTATCGATAATGATCTTTTGACAGAATTGTTTGAAATGATTGAAATAATGATAAGATTGAATTTAATAGTAAGATCAGACGGAAGGAAATGATTGAAATACGATGAATCTATAAAATAACCAAAATACCCCTGTATAGAAAGACCCAAGATCACCAAGCTCAAGAATGATTGGATATCTTCGAGCTCTAAAATAAATGGAATAAAAATGAACACCAAAATACCCTTGTGTCCTATTCTAAGTAAATGCCTTGGATTAATTAAGGAATCCAAATAAGCATAGGTGTTGGACTACCTTTAGAAGTTATGTATCACAGCTTAAGTAAGTTGATCAATCTTAAGGATATATCAGTACCTAAACGGCATAGATGTTTCTTGAATGTGTGTTCATCTTCTCAAGTGTGGTTTGATGATAATTTTGAAAGTACTCAGCTTAACTCTGGATCACACCCGGTACTAAGAAATGAATATTAGTTAGAGAAATCAACCAAGAAGACCAAATTGAATGGATCTGAAGTACAATATACATCTGAAACACAGGAACGTTTGTATTACTCCGAAAAATTTCGAAGTAACTGGAATGGACTTGAATGCTAAATGAAATAAGTAACTTCAATGACTGAGGATTAAGTAAGTGATTAGGATAAGCCTGGAAATTCGGATGAATTTACATGATGTATCATCCTTAAGGAACATGAACTAGAAATCAAGCACATATGTATTTCATGATATCGTGGAAGCTTGGAAATGAAATAAAGACCATTGGAATTTCTATTCAGCGATGATTCTGAAGATGATCTATGGACAAGAATTTGTGGTATTAAAGAGTAAATACCCTAGGAGGAAAATGAATTGACCAGTCGACATAGATTATTAAGGTTTTGAATCTTAGTTCTCAAGTTGTTCGATTATCTGATCAATTGACATGGATGTAAAGGATTCTGAATACCCTTCTGATTATGTACAGCTTCTGAAAACTGCCCGAATAAGATATTATCCTGATGATTCTGTCAGTTAATGAACTCTTCCAATAGTGATTCTAAATTCCAACATTCGATTGACATACTGAAGAACTGTGTTTCTCTGCCTGATACAGTACCTCTAAATAATACCTGTAAACTCTGGTGTGTTCCCTAATTTCATGAATATTTTATCTGATTTCTGATTTGAATTATGTTATGATACCTGACCTGGATTCTGATATGATATTGACATGGATTCTGATCTGATACATGACCTGGATTCTAATACTTGAATTATGTTTTGATTTTTGATATATCCATTTATGGACGATATATATTTTATTGGGGGGTATTGTTGGAGGAAGATTACTTGGAGGCACATCGGCTTTGTGCTCAGGGCCTTACTTGCAGGCTCCTCGACTTTGTGCTCAGGGCCTTACTGTACGTGACGGGGTTGTATGGTTCTAGGGAACCTACACATTTTGTACATGACGGATGGGGGTATATATATAAAAAAATATGTTTTAAAAGATCTGTATCTTTTTACTAGTTTTACGGGAACACACTAGATAACATATTCTGATCTTCTGAACTCAGTCATCCAAAATATTTCTCTGAACTGAAAGCTCATTGTCCGTTACCATCTGAAATATCAATAGGATCTCCGCTCAGCATAAAATTGTAGATATCTAAACCATAAGAATGTATGTTTATCTGGATCTGCACGTTCTTCAGCATCATCTGGTAGTTCTGTATTACTGAGCTTTCCGAAGCTCACTCTATTACTCAACATTGCAGATTAAAAGAATTGTACCAGTGCATCTATCGACTTCAGTAAGGGAGTTCTTCCGGCGTTGTTGCAGAGTATGGTACATGTGATTAGGGGGCATGTAATTGTATTTTGATTTATATACGAGTCTGGAAATCTGTTTTATTTTTAAATAGTGACAACTGATTTTATTAGTTTACATGTAATTTAAAAAGTTTTAAATGTTCCGCTATTTTTACAGTGGGTCGCTCCGGTGGCCCAAATGTGACTCCCTGGATCGGATCTGGTTACCCTTATCGGTCTGTGGGGGTTACAGAATCAATGTCTCAAAATCTTTGTGCACTCATTACACGTCTTGCATTTTAATTCCACAAACTTATTAATATGTATTCATTATTAAAACATAAATAACTAACAAGGATTATTTTATTCAAAAAAAGGAAAAAATATTGGACCCACTGCATTCGCATAACACTCGTCTCAAAGAAAAACAAATTGAAGGAAGATTAAAGGAGATCGAATATAATCTCATCAAGCTACAAAAAGATCTAGATGATAAGATAAGCCATAATCATAAGAACACCATGGACACCATCGCCAAGAACCAGAATAACTTGGTTAATCAAATTGTGGATATGCTGGTAGGATTAAAATCTACTCCCATTTTGGGATAGGGAGATTCTGAAGAAACCTAAAGATAAGATAACATCATAGTTTGTGATGCCCGCCCGAAAATTTTCAAGGACATCTGGGGGATGCTTCGACCACAAGGGAACAAGCTTCAGTAACAAACCATTAGAACAATCCCAAGGATTATCACATATACTTCAATGAGGAAGACAAGGTCAATAGGATGGAGGACAAAATTAAACATTTGGAAGACCAGATGAAAATGATAAAAGGAGAAGACAATCCTTATGGAATTGATACCTCGCAACTGAGTTTGGTCTTGGACTTAATCTTGCCTCTAAAATTCAAAGTTTTAGACTTTGAAAAATTCAATGGGAACAAATATCTATTTGCTCATATTACAATGTTTTTTCGGAAAATAACAAGACATGTAGGGAATGATCAACTCTTGATTCACTGCTTCTAGGAGAGTTTGACAGTTTCGGTGATTTATTTGTACAATCAGTTGAACGGAGTTCACATAAGGTTGTGGAGGGATCTTGCTAGGTCTTTCATGGAAGAATGTGAATGATATATGCCTGACCAGGTGATGTTACAAAGCATAAAGAAAAAGGCCAATGAAAGTTTCTGATAGTATATGTAGCCATGAAAATATGTAGCTATGTAGGTTCATCCTCCATTAGACAAAAAAATGAGGAAACTCTTTATGCATACTCTAAAGGCTCCTTTCTCTGGGCACCTAGTAGCAATCACCTCCGAAAGTTTTGTCAATATTGTGATGGTTGGTGAAATTAGTAGAATTGTCCATCAAACAAGGAAAGATCGATGGAAGTGAATCTCATAGAAGATCAGCCCTAAAAAATAAATGAGTGATCAACAATGTAAACACATATGGTTATGGGAAAGGCGTCATTGTCTTTCGGCCGAAGTCAATAACTATCGCACCATCAAATCCTTTAAGGTAATTCTACCATATTCTGATGATGTATCGGGAGCTATTTCAACAACTCTATTATATACATATGGTATCACCTTATCTGGTGGATCCCTTAAAACCACCACACCCTATGTGGTACGATGAAGGAGCTCGATGTGAATACCATAATTGTATCATATGGCATTCCATCGAAAATTATCTCACCTTTAAGAAAAGCATCCAAAGACTGCGAGATAAAAATCACATTCATTTCAGCATTTCAAAATACGTCAATATTGCACAAAATCCTAATCACGAGGAAGCAATAGTTAATGCCATAGTCGAGGATGGTGCTGAAGAAATTGATAGGTTTGTGATCTGTCCATTACCACTAGGGTTCGTGCCTAACAATTGGACTGTTAAAGAGCTATCAACTGTTTTCAAATCTTTTCCACAATAATACTCAAACTCTCCATATTTGCTCATACTCGGTGTAATATGTGATCTTTTGTTAGGGTAAATAAACTACATTATGTTTGGTTTCAATAAAAGATGCATTCCATATCTTCATTTGACAAACATATTTTCCATTCATTTTCTTGATTCTTTTTGTGTGTGTATATATATATTATTTATTTCTACTTATTATGTGAGATAGTTTCTCTCACATGTATATATGTATATATATATTTTTCCATCGTTTTTCTTTAGGTCTCTAGATATCAATTATATGGATGACAATGACTCTGATCCAGAGATTGACTTCAAACAACCTAAGACAACTCTCTTCTGCCACAGTGAAATCCAAACAATGTCAGACAAGAGGAAAATATATGTAGAATAAGCTCGAGTGATTGGGGCAAAAGAAAAAAAGGGAAAAAAATTTAAAGAATCAACAAACATTAATGATTTTTTAAAAGATTAACTCTGAAAATCTATCCCATCTGAGGAGTATCTATTTCACAAAGATTTTTATGTATGAAATGGTGAACGATATTATTTCATTATCCATTCACAAAAGAAAAAAATATATATCCATTGATGTCCCTCATTTGAGCTTGAAATACTTTTTTTAGATCACTTCTTACGCTAGGAGCAAAGCTAAAGAAAATCTGGTCACACAAGTGAAGATAGTCAACAACAAAGAACATCAAGTTGACCATATATGATGTGCTTGAGGATTCAAATCAAATCGAGAAGCAACATATACCTGAATCAAATTGAGGTCTCGAATTCAGAAGAAAAAAAAGGGCACATGAAAAGATAAAATAATCTCAAACCATAATGTTAGTAAACTAAAGATGGTTTAAAGATTCAGATTGTCAAAGAAAGACCTCTAGCGTGAAAACCCATAAGTGGACAGTCTAGAGGGATCCCCAAAAGCACAATGAAGCAGATTCAAGCAAAAGATGAATGAATGACTTGATCCTTGGTTCAATCACCCTTAAACAGATGTTTGAGCCTATATATCCCTTTTTTATATAACCATGAGCCATGACTTACATTACGTGTCTAAAAAATCCTTTCTAATCATATATAAATTTTTGAGTAAAATAGACTATCTTTTGATTTCGTTCTACACATTAGGGTTAATCTTTTATTTCTAAAATTTTTCCAAACCTTAAATGCATGATTTAGAAAAATAAAAAAATAAAATAAAAGAGGGTTTAGGATAAAAACCTACAAAGGGTGTCTTGGAACCAAAGGAGATCTCAAGTTGAAAACCCGTAAATGACAACTTGAGTAACGAGTTAAGATTCAGGCACGAAAAGTCCTAAATCAATATAACATTATTAGAAAAATAATCAGATTGAAATTGAACGCAATTAAAGATTCAATTATGGCATCTGAAATCTCAAAAGGCTTGCTAATTTCGAAAGAATTTAGCATGCTTCAAGCATTATCACAACCTTCAAGGTCCTTTCAACAAAAGCTATGCACAAGTCATTCGACGACATGCCAGTTCAAAAGAGTCCACATCATTGATATCTGGGGCACCTATCTGCTCCTCATTACTTTCTTTTTCCAAAATATTTTCCATGTACTTGCGAAAGACCTTTTTCCACTCATATAAATAAGACAGAACCATTTTTCTTCACATCTTGCATTGAGATTAAGTACAAGTAATTTACTCACTTTCTAAATAGATCATTTGGTATTACTATTTAAAAATTTCTTGAAAAATATAGGTACCTCAGAGGTTGACAGGGGCCTTTACTTTCCAATTGTCGAAAGAAAAAGAGTATTTGGTGAAAATACGCTTATATTAATATTTCTTATTACCAAAAGAGATTCTATATTGGGGTTTATAAAAATCATGACTCCGTAGAGTGGAGTAAGTGAAACCTATCACAAGACATAAGAAATTCTAAATATGAGGGAATATCAATATTAATAGAAGAAGATCAAGACTTTCCTTTGAAAATGAGAGTGTAGAACATGATGTATTTGTATTTTAGGCATACCTAAGGACATTACATTCATGACATTACATATATGTATACAATTTTACATATTAGTCGAGACAATTCCAACTTCACGATGAAGGATATTGAACTTGTAGTACACCCAGGATCGACTTAACTCGTGATGGAGTAGTCATTCACAATATAGCTTTACTCAACAACTGTCGCAACTGGCCTCTTGGAGGAAAGGCCGACGAGTTACAATGATGGGGTTTTGAAGTATTTTTGAAATGATTTTATGAAATGTTGGGAGTCGCATCCAATCATTTTAAGGTGTAATTTGAACACCATAAAAACTAGGTAACTTAATAAAACATTTTTATTTTTATCAAAATATCAAGTTTGGGGTATACGAAAACCAAAAAATAGGTTCAGGAGTTAGTTACACGTGGGGAAGGGTTAGTACACCCACAATGCCTAGAAATTGGTACCTAGTTGATTACCCCATTTTAAAATTTGGAAATTTGGAGTTCAAAGTTTTATTTAATTTAAAAGTATCTATGGATGCAAAGTTAAAAAGGGTGTTCGTTTATTAAAGTCAATAATAGTCACCCCTAGCATGAATGTAGGAGATCCATTATTGTGCCCAATAATCAAACATTGCCTCGATATTTCAAAAATGAAGGGATTTAAAAGGATGTTGACCTACTTCGGGAATTACTAGTAGTCGTCCCCAAATCATGATTGTGGGAACTATATCATTACTTCCTTAATAAGTCAACATTGCATTGTGTTTGAAAAAGAAAATGCAATCAATCAACATGTTTAAGAACCTAATTATACTAGGTGATATTATTAAAGGATTACCTAACCTAAAGTGCCAAATTATGAAATTAAAGAACCTAATGGACTGAAGAGGTCTCTAATATTAACCCGGTTATTTTTTTTATCAAATCATTGAATCGGATAATCAATTTGAGCAATCGAGCATTTTCATGCAAAAACCCAAATTGAATCACCCCTTAATTAAAAGACTAATATGAAATTAAACCTAATGTCAAGGCTCTAATTGTTAACCTAATTCAATTATGTCAACTTGGAAGTTTTAATATAAAGTTTAGGGACTAGAATGTGAAAAGTCTAAAGCTAAAGAACTAAATCTAAAGTTAAGGTTCTAATTATTAATCAGATTAATTATTTTAATCGGAAAGTCAATTTGAATACTTGAGCATGAAGACAATGACCAAATTGAAAATTCCCTTATTTTAAAAGACTAAAACGTGAAAAATCTAAACCTAAAGGATTAAACTTGAAATCTAATTATTAACATGCTAATATTATAATAAAATAAATTAAATATAAATTAACAAGAATTTAATGAACATACCTAAAAAGAAATAAAAAAATAAAAAGAAAATTATAATGCTTATCAAAACAATGTAATTAAAATAAATAATTTAAAAGAAATGAATAACAAAATACAAACAACATAAAAAATATAAAATAAAATATAAAAGCTTAAATTAAATAAATTCGAAGTCAAAATCTTGATTCGAGTAACTTGAAAAAATAAATTGAGAAAGAAAAAAAAACAGAGGAACTAAATTGTAATTAAACATAAAATGCAAAGGATTAACTAGAAATAAAATAAACAACATAAATAATGACTAAATTGTAATAAAATAAGATAAAAAAACCATAATCAGAAATAAAAAGGAACATTCAATTACTAAATTAAGATATTAAAAAATAGTGCCTTAAATTTCAAGTAAATAAAAATCAAAGGGATTAGTGACCAGATTATAAAAGCACAACAAAGGTTAGATGACCTAAAAGAAAATATACCAAATGTTAATACTAAGGAATAAAAATGGAAAATAGAAAGATAATGACATAAATTTAAAATTAAATGAATTAAATTGAAATTAAGGACTAAATGGAAATCAAAGGAAATTAGGATGGTTGCGGAAGAGATTAAACCACTCAGTCCAAAACGCACGTCTTTGACCCTAAAACGTCATCGTTTCAATTTGGCCATAAATACCCCTTTTCTTTTTTCTTTTTGCTTCAATTTTTGCTTCATCATACTCTCTCTACGATAAACGCTCTCCCCTCTCTAGGGGTGTTCAAATAACCGAACTAATTCGGTTAACCGACCGAACCGAATTAATTCGGTTAATTCAGTTCGGTTACCGAATTAGTTCAGTCGGTTAACGGTTAAGAAATTTTAGATTCGGTTCGAATTCGTTAATTAAATTAACCGAAAAAATTTTAAAATAATATAACATATGGGCTCAACCCAAATTAAAACCCAATTAATAATTTAAGATCCAAACTTTTAAACTTAAATCAATTAATTAATTAAAAAAAATTTATTTTAATTATATATTATTAAATTATTTGTAAACTGTTTTTAATTAAAAATATTAAATAATTATAATATGGGGCTAAGCCCAAACCATTTAAAACCCAATTAATAATTTAAGATCCAATAACTTTTAAACTTAATCAATATTAATTAATTAAAAAATTTATCTAAAATTTTTATTTATAATTATATTATTTAAATTAATTATAAACTTTTTTGAATTAAAAAATATTTAATTTTTATATAATTAGAAAATTAAAAAAAATTCGGTTAATTAGAAATTAACCGAATTAACCGAAATTTATTCGGTTCGGTTAATATGTTCGAAAAAAAATTCGGTTCGGTTAACGGTTAAAGAAAAAAAAGTTTGATTAATTCGGTTATGGTTAATTCGATTCGGTCGGCCACCGTTTTAACCGAATGAACACCCCTACCCCTCTCTCTTCACTTCTCTAGAAGCCGGCGATGAGCGCTGCCACCGACCGCTGCACTGTAATCGGTGGCTGTTAAAACCCAAAACACATCAGTCTTCTGGCCTCGAAATCGTGGTTATAGATTTGGGCTCCGTATGGCACGAAACGACATTTAATACAGTGAAATAGGGTCGAAACTCTTTGGCTTTTGGTGCTCTGATCTACCTTCTCCACCGTTAGATAGAGCCGATCTTGAAGTATATTTTCCCCTCCTCCATATGCTTCTCCTCACCGTTTGGATTAGACGATGGAGACTCCGAACGCCAATGAGATTCTGACCGAGAGGTAAAACCTCTCTATTTTCTCTTTTTCCGTTTTGTATTTAGTTTCATAGTTTCGAATGGTGATTATGTGTGGATTGATTTATTATTGGTTATTTCGAATGAAAGATAAAAAATTAAAAAATGGCTTGGTATTTTGTTACTGAAAATAAAAAATATGGACTTTATTTGCTTCCGTGCTCTTCGATGATAGGGAAAAAGACATTCTTTGCTTAGTTTCGATTCATAAAAATATCGGGGAGGATTATTTGTTTTTCATTGCTCCAAAAAAAATTGGGGGGGGGGAAACCCTTATTACATTCATCTTCTTGGGTTTTATACCCTCTAATATTAAAATTGAAAATAAACCCAAAATTCCCTATTTTCTTGTTGTCATCTAACTATTTTTATTTGTCCTTGCATGTCACGTTGATGAGGCCGTGCAATTTGTTGGGATGCTTCTGGAGGCAGTTGAGAAAGAGGGGGCACTTCTTATGCTATCGTGATGACAAGGATTGGGGCTTCTGGAAGCTGCTAGTGCATATATGGGTAGAGGTGGAGCTTGGAGTTGCACTAGATTTTCTGCTTTTTCAAATCAGTTTAGGATGTGGGCTAGGATGAGCTAACCCAAATGTATTGAGATTTGGTTAATTGTAATATGGTATGGGTTAATGGGTTATGTGATAGGTTAATGGATATTGCAAATGGATTTGGTGAATTTGGGTCGATGGGTTCAAATGTAATAATCTAGAATGGGATATGTGTTTAACTTGGGTTTGGTTTATGGAAATGTTTTAAATTTGATTGTAAACACATCTGACATATGCACTTTAATCCCGTTACTCCACTTCTTATCAATGCAAGCTGAACAATTTTCATCATGCGACTGCTAATGGCCCCAACTCAAATTCTCAATTTTCAATATTAGTATATATGTAACACTTTTTTAAGTTTGCAATATTAAAAGGTATAAAAATATCATAAGTCATAACATATATAAATTAAAAACCAAAAATCAAGTGAAACAAAATGATTCAAATCAACTACAACATAATATTTAAGGTAAAACATATTAAATAATAAATATAATTATATAACTATAATCAAAAAAATAAAGTTAGTGTTTAAAAAAATCATAACAAATTATGTCATTTGGTTTAATTTTTATTTTTAAAAAACAATCTTACGTGGCTAAGAAACATAGAAGAGCATCCCAACTTACTTCTATAAATAATAGAGGTAATTTGACATTCAAAATCATGGAGCCTTTTGGTGAGCACAAAGCAAATTATTCTTTCGCTTCAATTAAGCTCAAATTTTAGGCTTCAATCGAACTTCTAAATTTTTTTTGAGTTCGAGCCTTTTCGAGTTCAAGTTTTAATATTATATTTCGAGTTCGAGTTGAACTTGATAATTTTTAGCTCGTGAGTTTTTGAGTCGAGTTGAGCTTACTTTTAAAGTTTTCGAGTTCGAGTTGAGCTCAGCCATACTTGAATTTGACTTGGCTCGTTGAACAAATGATGTCGTTTGGTTTAATTTTTTTTAAAGAAAAAAAGTGAACCGACGGTTCAGATTGGTTTTGTCGGTTTTCAGCTGGTTCACCCCGGTTTTACCGGTTTTCAGCCGGTTCATTGCCAGACCAGTTTTGTGAGGTAACCGGACCGGACATACCACCGGTTCACGGTTTAATCGGTTGAACCGGCCAGTCCGGTCTGGTTTTGATAACCATGATATTTATTTTCAACTACATGGACAAGATTAGGTTACAACAGCTGCCCCTCTTTGCTTATTGTTGAGGAACAATGATGAAGCAAAGACAAAAGATAGCTTAATTTTATCCGATCTAATTGCAGTTTCATCTTTGATCTTATATTGTTTTGTCCCTTCATCGTTAAATTGAATGATCTGCCCTAATGAACCTGAAAACTTCCTCATCCAATCTGACCCAATTTGCATATGTTGGTCTTCTCAATGGATTGATTTTCCCCCAATCTCACATGTTGATCCTTTCAACCGATCGATCTACTCCTCTCTCTTTTGATTTGCCATGATCTCATAATTGGTCTTGCAAAAACACAACGAGTATTTATTACTATGTTTGAGGATTTATTTTATTTATTATTCATTTTAATTTTTCATTTCATTTTTGTTTTTATTCTATCATCTAAAAATAATATCAATGTTGTTCCAACTCTATATGTCATGGAAATGAGTGAAATGTCGATGATGATCCAACTCCTAATGAAATCAAGTGAAATATTTGTTGACCCAACTCCTTTGTGATGGAATCGAGCGAAATATTTGTAGACCCAACTCATTCTGTGATGGAATCGAGTTAAATATTGATGTTTGACCAACTCATTATGTGATGGAATCGAGCAAAATGTTTGTTGACCCAACTTTTTTTGTGATGGAATCAAGCGAAATGTTGATGTTGTTCAACTCCTTCTATGATGGAATCGAACGAAATGTTGATGAAAACTCAAATCATTTTGTGATGTAATCGAGCGAAATGTTGATATTTAACATACTCCTTCTGTGATGGAATCGATCGAAATACTGATATTTGACTCAACTATTTCTGTGATGGAATCAAATCTACAAAAAGTTGTCACAATTTAATGAAAACTAAATTTAAAAATCCTTGAAGGCCTTGAATTCTTTGTTGAGATTTCTTTAAAAAATTAAGATGTGGATTAATTCTTTGCTAAAATTTTCTTGTTCAAATTGAAATTGTGAACTTAGATCTTTGCCCACTTTTTGAATTCTTTTCCCACTTTTTGAATTCTTTTCCCACTTTTTGAATTCTTTTCACACAATATTTGCTGTATAGAAAATCATTGCTTTATTTGATTAGCCTTCATTTGGTCTAGCCAGTGTTGCACGATCATTTGAGTTTAACCTTTTCAATTTCAAAAAAAAATCATGCTCGAGAGTTTTATAGATGGCCCAAAGGACTTTATCTTTAAGAAACCTCTGAAAATCAGACTTGGCTTCACATATCGCTCGGTAACATGCCCCACTTCAGAGTAATGATTCTTTTATGGATTGGATTCCTTGACTCTTAAGGTTCTGCCATTCTGAATTTAATTCCCTCCATTTGAGGCTTGAATTCTGATTTTCCCTTATTTTCCTTCTTTTTTGGGAGATATGTAAAAATTATGAATCTATATTAAAATATGAATGCAATTAAATGCATCTAAATGTAATGCATGACTTTCTCATATGTAGAAATGTTGATCATCAATCTTCTTCTGGCTATAAAGGTGGAGAACTCAATCTTCCTTCACTTGATCACTCTTGAATAAAAATTGCCTTGATATCAATGGTAACTTGTTAGCTCAAGCTTGCATCATCTGGGGAACAATCTAATCATCTTATGGTCTTGTGTTCACTATAATCTATTTTCTATCTTAATTTCGGAGGAAATGATTTCACTCTTGAATTCTCGTTACGATTAGGTATATGATTGGAATCCCTATTTGTCCTTGATTCAAGTGCTCAATAAAAATTGTTTCTCAGGTCTCATCTGCCAACTAAAGCATAAATTGTTTATTTCTCAACGTAAGCTCTTCTTGTCTTTATATTTTGCCCCTGACACTCTAAGCGAGGAAGCTCAATTTTCAATGTCATCTTGATCTAATTCTCACTATCTCAACGTAATTTGAATCCTTAAAAATGCCCCTATGGGTGCCAAAAGATTTCAACTTCGAATGGTGTTATCCTCGTGGTATCCATTAACAATCACCTGCTATCAAATTGGAAAAGTAGAAGTATCATCCAATGGTTTTTTTCTTCTTTTTCTATTCTGATCAAATAGTTTGAAGGCTTCTTTTTGTGAGGTATCAAAACCAAACGGAAACTCAAGAAGTGATTAATGTTTCTAGTAGAAATGTCTTCAAGATATGGCATGCCCCCATCTTATTAAGGCAATCGTCTGCTTCTTTATTGATTATTGATGATGTTTCGAAGAAGTGTAAGAAAAATGTTGAGTGTTTTGACCTTTCAGGTTTTATTGCTTGAAAATTGGAGAATGTATTTGTTTCTCTTGCATCGATTATTCCTCTTGCTTTGACCTTTATTTGTCTCAGTTCTTTATTTAAGGCAAAATGAGCCTTATCAGCTTCAATGACCTCTTTCATTCTCGGAAGATTATCCTATTTGAAAATGATTTTCTCATTTCTTCTATTTTACAATTCAAAATAATGAAAGAATTTTATAAAACAAAATAGTGCGCCTTAATTCAGGCTCACAATTGATACAAATCACAAAACATGAGTTCACTGAATATCAGAAGAATTAACTGTTCTTTAAATTTTCAAAGTTATATTCCTTCGAAAAGTGTCAAGATTGATAGGTTGGTTTTGGGTTAACTTTCTAATTTTCCTAAGGTTTCGATCATCAATATTTCTCCTTTCTCAGTCCTTGTGAATATTGTGACATGCCTCTCTTTATCGGCTTGACATTTTAATCAGATGCAGACAAAATGTTGCAACTAGCATATTCAACTGCTAGACCTTTTAGAGTAATTCTATTTCATGTTCTCTGAAATCTTCCATTTATTCAAGCTTCATAGACTCCTTCAGCAAAGGTAGTGCGAAAATATCGGTCTAAAAAAAATTCCTGAGTGCTTGTGTGAGATTGACTATAACAAGTGTTTCTCAACTCCTTTAGTTCATCTTCCACCTAAAATCAATCCTAATCATTGTTTCCTTTTGTTCTCGTTTCTGTTCTTTATTTTGCTATTCTATTTTTGTTTTGTTTTGTTTTTTTTCTTTGTTTTTCTTTAGCGTTTCGTTTCTTTCCCTTACCTTGGGGAATTCATCACGTCACAATTGATGCCATGATTTGAATATAACCACTTCATGAAGCTCAGACTTAGCTCAATAGTTGTTTGAAATTACCTTCAATTTATTAGCTTATTGCTTTCAGCAGAGTGGCCCCGTTTTATTACACTCGTTTATTGACTTTTTCTTCTTGTTTCTTTCTCTTACCTCGGGAAATTCATCGCGTCACAATTAATGTCATGGTTTGAATATAATCACTTCATGAAACTGCAAGATTAAGAATTTGATTCATTATTCATAGTCTGAAAAAGGGTAGTGTTCATTCACTTAAAATGTTGGAAACATCCTAAAAATAGAGTAGCAGACTCAAGTGTTGATTCTAAAATGAATCTGGTTATCCATCTTATGTTAATGCCTTGATTCGATCGAGTGCTATATCTTGTGTTCTAGTGCCCCAACTGAGTTAAACATCCATTGTTAGACCAATTCTTGAGTTATTGATCTATTGATAATAAGTATCTCTAGTTAATGCCCCATTGTTAATAAATATCTCCACCTCTTCCATCAATGACCTATAATTTCCTGTAGAATGCCCAGGTGCTCCCATGTGGAAATCACAAACACTATTTTCATCATAGCTATAAGCATAAGGATTTGACAACACTTTCATCAGTCTTGGAGTAATGTATTAACCTTTCATCAAATAAGGGAACAAATTTGATATGGGTGTTTAGAACACCTCTAAAGTCTTTCTTACTCGAGGAAACTTCTTTGGCCGATCCGAGTGACTAATTGTATCCTTTCTTTTACGGATATAAGGATTCTAGAAATGACATTCATTCACTTCACATCCTTTGATTTTTGGTCGATTAGACTTTTGGAAGTGACCTTTAAGTTCCCTTTGCTAATATCATATTCTATTTGCTCCCCATTTGTGATAAGATCTTTGAATGCATTTGTTAAATTTGCGAGCATTAACTCAAAGAAAGGTTTTGAGAGGGTACTATGAAACATGTATGACATTTCCTCTTCCATCATAGGAGGTTGAACTTGAGCTGCCATGCTTCTATATCTCAGTGCATATTCTTTAAAGCTCTCAGTAGCCTCTATCTTTAATCTCTAGAGATCTTGACAAATCAAAGCCAAGTCTTAGATTTATTTATATTTTCCAAGAAATGTATTAGCCAAATAGACCCTTGACTTGATTTATTCTTTGCTCAATCGATAATACCATACTACAGCAGGTTCATTAAGACTATCATGGAAGTAAAGAATCAATAAATTATTTTCGTTTAAATATTCTTCCATCTTTTTGCAGAACATCTTCAAATAGATCAAAGGACAATTGGTGCCATCATATTTTCCAAAATTCAACACCCTAAACGCTTGTGGGATGACAAGTCAGGGACTAAATTGAGTTATCTCACATCTAGATTCTTGTGGGAGGCATCAACAACTTTCATTTTTTTCACATAATCCCTCTCACTACTTAACTTTTCCTCTGAATTTCTCAAGATTAGTAAGACTCTTCAGTTCATTCAAATATGATGCCCCAAGATAGGTTATTGATCTTGACATGTCAAATTGACAGTACTGGTATTCCTCAGTAGACGCTTTCTCTCTGTTAACATCCCTTGTAACTAATATTTATGTCATTTGACTCAAAATATCTTTTTGAGAATTCAATGCTTGAAAGTAGTGCAATTCTCGATAATATCCTTGAGCTCCTATATGATATTCAATATTGGCATTGGTATTATACTACTTTGGATATGGAGGTTGCAAAGACTTCACATACTACCACCTCCTAGCTTTTGATTTAAACGTAACTCGATTGAATGAGGACATACTTTTGGAACCGACTTCGAACACTGATCTATTATGGATGGCTTCTTGTTATCATTCATGTTTACACTCTCAGGTATTTGGATGACTACTAAACTTTTGGTGAACATGAATTTTCCCAGCTTGATACTCAATAAACCTGCCTGAATAAGATCCCTGACTTCGTTCTTTAATGCACCATAATTTTTAGTAATGTATCTTGAGCTTCCTATGTAGTAGCTACACACTGTATTACCATTATATCCCATAGGATAGGGAGGCTGTTTTGGCTTGGATTCAACTGGAGCCAAAAGATTCCTTTCTACTAGAATAGGCAACAAATTCTTAAATACCAGCAAGTCATAATCAGATGACTCGTCTTCATCTCTTTGATCTTTTATAGTGGTGACCACTTCCTTGGTATCTCAAGATAACTTGTTGAAGTGAATGATGACGACATACGATTCTTCAAGTTTACTGGGATCACCTCGTTTCAAAGTATTCTCTTATGTATTTGTCATTGCAAGGTTATTTTTATCGAGCTCTTCTCCCTCTTGTGTGAAAGGATCTTTTCCTTTGGCTAATACATATATTCTATCTTGGCCATTTGCTCTCATTTCTTGTATCTCATGTAACTCCTTATCATACATACGATCTTTGGGCACATGGCTTTCTTGACTTCTCGGAGCGTCTTAACGATGCCACCTCCTAGATACATCATCATCTACTGGATCATGAAACCTTTTGTACATTATAAAAACCTTTTAATTAGTGACCACTCAGAATCGACATTTTATATGTATGCTATGACCATATGATGCAAAAGAAAGAAAATCATAGAGGAAACAAGTTAGGACATATAAAACAATAACAAAACAAGTAAGGCGTAAAGATAAATGCAAAGATGAAAATGCAGCAAAGGACTTGATCCCAAAAATAATTGTTCCTAGAACAATTCTTGAAGAAATAAAAATGTCTCGGTATAATGGGAAAACGAAAATCAAAGATTTCAGATGAAATCTAGTTCTATCTCCTAGATGTTCAAATCGTGCGAGTACTTGGGTAATGCGTCGTTCTTTGTCAGACACTGGCACTTCAAAAATCTTCAAAGATTCTACTTCTTCTCCTATAGCAACGATTTGTCAAGGCGATTCGTGACTTCTAGCTATTATCTTCAGTGTTGAATCTTCTTGAGTTCAGCCTGTCTTTTCACTAGGTCAACTATCCCTTAATGCTACTCGGTCTATGGGGAGAATTCTTTGAAATTTCATCTAACCCAATGACAAGAATTGTTGTAAGCATTGTTTTTCAATAACCTTCTAAATGACCAGGTATTTCGTGGATCAATACCTTTAAATGATATATCATGTTCATGCAAAAATAAAACCCAAAACAAGACAAAAGGTAATCAAGTTAGTATAAATGATAATGAAAAGAAATGTAAGCCACCAAAAATAATTAGTTACAACTCATAGATAACACTGAAAAATAAAGCACGCAAAGGAAATTAAAGTCCTAAATGCATGCGTTCTAGTTCTCTTAGGTTATCTACATGGCTCTAGAGGGGTGGGTTTACTAAATTCTCTATATGGTATTTGGTTCTAGAAAATGTTCCCAACTGTCCTTACAACCTGCTAAGGTTAATAAATACTTTGATTCTGGCCCGTTATAGACTTTCGAATCATATTCATCTTAGGGGATCACACCACTAATTGCATATCTCGAAACTGATATCTGGACAATCAACTTAGGATGTTTTCCAGAGGTAATTAGTCAGACCCACATGAGGAAGCCCAATGCTCCTGTGAGGTGTGACGTTTTCCCCTACTTAGATGAATCAGGACGAAGCTCGGGTTCACAGAAGTATAAGCATTAACTAGAGAGAAAATCTTTTCCAAGTTTTAAAATAACACAATGAAATGTAAATTAAATAAATTTGAACTCAAAATTTCCAAATTCCAAATGTATGATAATCAACTAGTGGCTCGACTCTTAATTTGTGTTAGAAAATAAAATATCCCCAGCGGAGTCACCATGCTGTCGCAATCGGCCCTTTAGGGTAAAGGCCGACAAGTTGTAACGATGGGGTTTTGAAGTGTTTTTGAAATGATTTTATGAAATGTTGGGAGTCACATCCAATCATTTTAAGGTACGATTTGAACACCATAAAAAATTGGGTATTTTAATAAAACATTTTAATTTTATCAAAATACTAAGTTTGGGGTTTATGAAAACCAAAAAATAGGTTTGGGAGTCGGTTACGCTTGGGGAAGGGTTAGCACCGCAACAACGTCAAAAAATTGGTACCTATATGATTACCTTATTTTAAAATTGGGAAATTTGGACTTCGAAGTTTTATTTAATTTAAAAGTCACTATGGATGCAAAGTTAAAAAGGGTATTCGTTTATTAAAGTTAATAATGGTCACCCCTAGCATGAATGTGGGAGATTTATTATTGTGCACAATAACCGGACATTGCCTCGATATTTAAAAAATGAAGGGGTTTTAAAAGGATGTTGACCTACTTCTGGAATTACCAGTAGTCGCCCCCAGAGCATGATTGCGGGAATTATACCATTAATTCCTTAATAAGTAAACATTGCCTTGTGTTTGAAAAAGAAATGCATTCAATCAACATGTTTAAGAACCTAATTATACTAGGTGATTGTATTAAAGGATTACCTAACCTAAAGTGTCAAATTATGAAATTAAAGAACCTAATGGACTGATGAGGTCTCTAATATTAGCCATGTTTTCTTTATCAAATTATTGAATCGAATAATCAATTTGAGCAATCGAACATTTTTAATGCAAAAACCCAAATCGAATCACCCCCTAATTAAAAGACTAATATGATTTTAAACCTAATGTCAAGGCTCTAATTGTTAACCTAATTCAATTATGCCAACTTGGAAGTTCTATTTAAATTTTCAGGGACTAGAATATGAAAAATCTAAAGCTAAAGAACGAAATCTAAAGTTAAAGTTCTGATTATTAATCAAATTAATTATTTTAATAAGAAAGTCAATTTGAATCCTTAAGCATGAAGGCAGTGACCAAATTGAAAATTCCCCTATTTTAAAGGACTAAACGTGAAGAATCTTAACCTAAAGGATTAAACTTGAAATCTAATTATTAACATGCTAATATTAGAATATAATAAATTAAATATAAATTAAAAAGAATTTACCTTAATGAACATACCTAAAAAGAAATAAAAAAGAAAATTAGAATGTTTATTAAACCAATTTAATTAAAATAAAAAATTTAAAAGAAAGGAATAACTAAATAAAATAAATAAATGATCGAATGAATAAAAATTATAAAAGCTTAAATTAAATAAATACAAAGTCAAAATCTTGATTCGAGTAACTTGAAAAATAAAATTGAAAAGTTAGAAAAATAAATTTCAATAGGAATTCAATTGTAATAAAACATAAAATACAGAGGATCAATCAGAAATAAAACAAACAATATAAATAATGACTAAATTGTAATAAAAGAAGATAAAGAACCATAATCAGAAATAGAAAGGAACATTCAGTGACTAAATTAAGATATTAACAAAATGGTTGGTTGTCCCTTTTTTCCCATATGTATGGGGTAAGGGGGAGGTAAGATAGTAGGCTGCCCCCAACACCAGGTTGAGAGCAGCTTCCGTAGGAGACCTCCAAATTATGAAATGCCCTCCGTGGGACTTGATCCCACGACCTCAAGGTTTAGAACCTTGGGCTCTACCAACTGAGCTGGATGGTCATTTCTAAGATATTAACAAAATAGTATCTTAAATTCGAAGTAAATAAAAATGGGGATTAGTGACCAAATTATAAAAACAAGACAAAGTTTGGATGACCTAAAAGAAAATAAACCAAATGTTAATACTAATAAATAAAAATGAAAAATAGCAAGATAAAGACATTAATTTTAAAATTAAAAGAATTAAATTGAAATAAATGACTAAATTGAAATCAATGGAATTTAGGATGGTTGCGGAAACGATTAGACCACTGGCACAAAACGCATGTCTCTGACCCCAAAATGTCATCATTTCATTCATCCACAAATACCCTTTTTCTTTCCTTTTTTGCTTCATTTTTTACATCATCATTCTCTCTCTACTCTAAACGTTTTCCCTTCTATTTTCTCTTATCTTTTCCCTTCTCTAGTAGCCGACGATGAGCGCCACCACCGACTGTCGCACCGTCATTTTTGACCATCGCATCGGCCACCATCACCGGTGACCGTATACACCAATCTTCTTTCCTTGACGTCGTGGTTACGGATCTGGGCTCCGTTTTACATGAAACGACCTCTAATGTCATAAAATAACTTTAGCTTTTGGTGCTTCGATCTACCTTCTCCACCGTTGGATTGACCCAATCTTGAAGTATGTTTCTCCCCTCCTCCATATGCTTCTCATCACCGTTTAGATTCGACGATGGAGACTCGAACACCGGTGATATTTCGACGAGAGGTAAAACCTCTCTCTTTTCTCTTTTATTTCAGTTTTGCGTTTAGTTTCCTAGTTTCGAATCGTGACTGCGTGTGGATTGCTTTATTGCTGGTTCTTTCAAATTAAAGATAAAAATGGAAAAATGGCTTAGTGTTTGGTTATTGAAAAGAAAAAAATATGGACTTTATTTGCTTCCGTTCTCTTCGATGATAGGAAAGAAAATATCTTCTTTGCTTAGATTCGATTCATAAAAATATTGGGGAGGATTCTTTGTTTTTCATTACTTCAAAAAAATCGGGGGAAAGACCCCTATTACATATGGGTCATGTGATAGGTTAATGGATAGTGCAAATGGGTTTGGTGAATTTGGGTCGATGGGTTCAAATGTAATAATCTAGAATGGGATATGAGTTTAACTTTGGTTTATGGAAATGTTTTAAATTTGATTGTAAACACATCTGACATATGCACTTTAATCCCATCACTTCACTTCTCATCAGTGCAAACTCGAACAACTTTCATCATGTGACTGTTAATGACTCCAACTCAAATTCTCAATTTTCAATATTTATTTTCAACAACTCAGAAAAAATTAGGTTACAATAAAAACGAAGAGCTATTTTTCAACCAATGTCTTCAAGTCAAATTTCAACTTCACGACGAAGGATATTGGACTTGAAGAAGACCCAAGATCAACTACGGTTAAGCTTAATTCAACAATGTGGAGTTACTTCCCAACCCAGATGATACATGTACCAAAGTCCATAATAATGACAACACATGCTTCTTTGGACTAATGTTTATACTCAAACCTATTAGAAGAACAAAGTCTTGAAGATTCAAAGCATATCTACTTGGCAAGTATAATATGAGTGAATTCTTAAAAGGATCTAATGTTTCTCCCTTTGATGTTTTAGATTCGAGGTTGAATCCTTTTGAAGAGATGAAGAATGATACATGCATCACAAGTCTCATATCAAAGGAAAATGGACTAATTCTTCCAATGGAAACACACGATCAAGCCTTGGAAAAGAAGAATAACAGATCAGCAGACTTGCGACTGCTTTTTGAATGAGATCTTGGTCTTATTTTGTTGACATGTCTTTTGGAGATCTGACCGATTGTCTGTTATCTTTCCAACAGTTCTTGAATCGCATCAACCCGATATTGGGAACTCAAGATATGACCATTTTAGTGAAGACATCTTGTGCAGAAATCCTTATACGAGATTATACTGGATTTTGTAATTAATTACGATTTTTCCTTATTTTCATCTTAGGAATAGTTTAAGTTAAGGTTATAAGGGTAACTTTATTTTAATGAAAAAACCTAGCAGCACCCATCTTATTCTCCAAGCCTCCACCTAGCAGAAGCTCAATCTGAACCGTTCATCACATCCAACGACTGAGGATCAAGTCATGCATTCAAATTCCTAGTTTCCATCTCCACCATCGGATCAAGCACTACATCAAGGGCCCAAATTGATGCTGCCCACATCACATGGATTAGGATGGCATTTTATTGTTATTTTATTCATCATTCATGTTCCCACAAGGACTCCTCAAACACTATATAAGGAGGCCCTCCCCCTCATTGTAAAACATCAACTTTTCTTCTTTTATATAAAATACAACGAGATATTATTTTTGCAAGAGTTGATTGCCTTGAGCCTTTGAAGCATCTTCTTCTTTAGTTCTTCTGATTTCTTGAGAGAGAGATCTTCACACTCCGGTTTTCCTTTCCATTGCGATTAGGAGAGTTGGTTAGAGTCATATTATCGAGTTTTCCTTTTCATTGCGACTAGGAGGATTCAATAGGATATATCCATCTATCTTCATCATCCACATGCCATCATCATAAACTTATACATCAATCACGCCACCCCAATATAACCTATCAGGTTTGCATTAACCCCTATACCTAACGAGGTAAATTTTCAATTGCATTTTTCTCACAATCCGACCATTTGATTTCAAATCTATCTTGACCATCTTTCTCATCTTTCCATCCTCTTTCTAGCGAACCATCATCCAACAAGATCAGACCATAAACATATTAGGTGCCTATTACAAGGGAAGATGAGAACACCTTTCTTTTCTTACATTCTTTATCTTTTGCCCTAATCTATTTCGTTGTTTTCTCTTGTCTTTTATTTTCCTTTAATCTTATTACCCTTCTTTTTATTGTCTTAATATTGTTTCTTTGTCTATTTTCAGCAACTAAAAGTCTTCATAAACCCTAATCTTGTTGTCACCTTCCCAAAGCAACCATTCAAAGTCATTCGCTTTTTCATCGAGTCTAGAACTTTCCTAGTTTTGTCCCCTCGACGAGAGCAACGTTCACATCATCCGTTGCCGCTTCTCTATCGCCAGATTCCGAGTTAGATTTCAACTTCACGACGAAGAATATCAAGCTCGAGTCACTAAAGATTGACTTAACTAACAACATAGATTAAGTCAACAACGAGTAGCTATATTCTAGCCAACTTGACCCACATAAGGTTGACATATTTTAAGTTAGATTTCAACTCCACAACAAAAGATATATGGCTTGAGAAACATATAATTTTGACTTAACTCGTAATGGAGTCATCTACAACATTACTCAACTCAACAACGAGGGGTTATTTGCTGTCAAATTAACCCCTAAAGGATATTGAACTTAAAGAACAATCATCTACAACTTCGAGACAGATCTCAATTTCACAGCGAATGGCATTGACTCAAAGAAAATAAAAAATCGAGGAACAAGTCTTCACTTGACTAAACCCGTGAAGGGGAGTCACCCGAAGTCTGATCTGATTCTTGAAAAAAGCTAAATGCCTCAACATTAGGGGTGTGTAAAAATATCCTATTCCGTTTATCCTGTGATCCAATC
Organism: Hibiscus syriacus; assembly: GCF_006381635.1. NCBI lineage: Eukaryota > Viridiplantae > Streptophyta > Magnoliopsida > Malvales > Malvaceae > Hibiscus > Hibiscus syriacus. The sequence goes on from NW_024062608.1 coordinate 5,102,892, forward strand.
CGATCCGAATTTTCGGATATCCGATCTGATTTTTTTTGGATAATTCGGATCGAATATCTGATTAAAAAAATTGAATAATCAAATTGGATACAGATTAAGAAAAAATAAATTTTTTATTATCCAAAAATCCAAAATTAAAGGGGCCTTTCTTTAGCCTTAAGCCCAATACTAGACAACAACCCTATATTGTGTGAGCTTGATTTTACTTTAACTGTTTAATGGGCGTTCTCCATATTATAGATAAATTATTCTATTACAGTGCAGAAAAAAACGAGGAAAAGATGTGAAAGCAAGGGAATTGAAAGCTAACTGAATAATTAAATGTATCTTTATATTAAGCTAATTGAAAGTAATGGAACAATTATAATTTTACATATTCAGTTGCCATATGTTTATTCCATTTTATGGTGCAGTTTCGATTCTCCTCTAGTGAAGGTGGCCGGGCTTCCATTTTCAAGTAGTTTTTATGTTTAATAACTTTTCAATTAAAAAATAATACGATTCAATTTCAGTATAATTGAAAAAATAACACAGATCAAGAAAAAATGTTGAATAAGTACATGTGTTTTTATGTAATTACAAATATAGATATATATAGGCAAAACAAATTTGACAAAAAAAATAACGGTATATTCCGATCAGATTTTCAGATATTCGATCCGAAAATTCGGATATCTGAAATTTTGGATATCCGAAAATTTCGAATCGGATTCGGATAACTATTTTTGTGATCTAAAATTTCAGATATCCGAAATTTCAGATAAAATCGAATCCGATATTCGAATTTGCACACCCCTATTCAACATCATTATAGTAAACTTGCTTTCGGAATCCATATATTTTGAAAATCAAACGAAAAGTTGTATTTTTATCTGTCATTTTTTCGTTACATGACAATGGACAAAAGAGAGACAACTGTATACATACATTTTCGGCCTAAGATTTATTTCGAATTTCAATCGTATTTTAGTATTTTATATAATATTTTTATTAGTATTTTATATAATATTATTATTGTTATTTTCATTTTTATTTTTGATCCCAATCCAATTCAGAAGTTAGGGTCCAAACCTGTCCAATTCAAAATCCAGTAAGGGGAGTTCGTTTGTCCAAGTCCATATGGGGTATAAGGTCCAATGAAATAAACTTTCCTGACCCATCAAGTATATTCAATTGGAGCCTAGCAGATAGGCTTGCCTGACCCAGCACACTAATTTGCCAAGCCCAGAAAACAAGCAGCCTGTTCGAAGCAGATCTGGAATCCAGCAATTGTACAATGAATGTATCCCAAGAAGTAGGCCCATCTGCTTGACCTAGCAGCACAGTCCAAGCCACCTAGGGTTTTAAACTTAACCCTCGGCGTCGCAATAATGCCAACCGTCAGATGTAAAAAGAGAGATCGATGGCTCAGATGGCAAGCAGACTAACGTTTGAAAACCCTAGCACTATATTACATGCGCAACCAACCGAGGGCCATTAGATCTGACCATTTGATCTAACGGCCTACAACACAACATGGAACGCTAAAGGTCCCCGATAGATCAGCTACCGGTGCAAGAAAACCATGCGCCAGCGAAAATAGCCTCAGGCGTTAATCGGAAAACCATCTAAAAATAATATGAACATTTTTCTGTCAAAGATCGAAAGGTTTTCTTTCCAAAATCGTGAACGAATCAGCAAGTAAACACGCAACCAAGTCAACACATGGAACAAAAAAAAAACAAATCACATGATTTCAATAACATGCAAGTGGAATGAATCAAAAGGGGAAATATATTTTCACACCACGCACTAAAAAAGGACGTAATCGGACCAAAACAGTGACAAAAGAGCAAACAAAATTGAATCCGAAAAGGGAAAATAATCCCTATTAAATCCCATCAATTTTGGGATTATGGATAGCCGATTAAGAAGAAAAGATACACCTCGAACTCCTATAAAACCTGCAAAAAACGAAGAAGATGCATCAAGTTCTAGCCATTCGAATACCCACAAAAAACACAAAATCAAAGTGGAAGGAACACTTAGCTTTCGGGTTCGCTCGGAGAGACGAACGTTCGTCGGAGAAGTCAAACCATGGTCGAAAAAGGTAAACCCGAGCCCTTTCTTCTTAGATCTTTGACGAGGAGGGGTTCTTTTGGAGATTTGGTGAGTGAATTAGGGTTCACGAGGTTGAGGGCTTCATTTGGGCTAAGTTTTAGGTGCTCTGACCACCGTGATAACCGAGATAGTGGTTCGCCAGAGTGGGACGATCGATTTCTAGGTTTGTTTCAAATAAGAAGGGAGAAGCTTGAGAGGATTTGGGGAGAATGCTTTTTTAGAGGAAGTTAGAAATGGATTGAAAAATTGAAATATGGGATATTTATACGAGGGCACGAGTGTGATTAGAGAATAGTTTAATTCTTTTTAAAGTCCCTTTGATTTTGATGTGTAATTTATTTTGATCCCTATAGTTTGGTACATTGACCTTTCTGTTAGTTTGTAGCATTATTTTTTTTTACTAATTTCGTTTTTTAGAATCTTATTTTGTATTTTTAAAAATTCGTCAAAGATAAGTAATATGAATCAAACATTTAAATTTTCATTTAAATTTCAATTTTTGCAGTAACACTCTAATTCAATTCAACCCAAAGACCAAAGGATTAAAGTGTCACACGGGACCATCGAGGTGGCTAACCCAAAAAATTTCTTTTAAACATTCGTAATGCATTATTTTAAAACCATCCATAAAATATAAAATAGAAACATAATAATCAAGTTTACAAATATTGGGGAGCTCCCAAAATATCCAAAATAATAACAACACTGAGTTTAACAAAATAGGGTTACGATTGAATAAAAATAGGTCTATAAATGGTACATGCCCTCTAATAATAACTCAAGACGTACTCTAATGCCTCGACTGATTTGGAACTACTGACGATGATAATGCTCATCGACTAGTCTCCTAGGAACTTGTGCACAGAAACACATTTCGAACGCTGAGCTTACAAGCTCAGTGCCACACTAATAATTGTAATATACTACATGCATTCACTAAATGAGAATTGCTAGCTTCATAGGTATGAAGACATGAGAAAATGTTATTATGAATGTTGAAGTAGTCATCATGGTGTGGCTGAAGGTTCTACATCTCGAAGCACATACCCCTCTAGCTCTCCTAAAATACCTCGGGTATTTGGGGTGAGATCCGAAACTATATCAAAATTGTACATCCGACCAACTTACTCTTTCGAGTCTTGGGACATCTATGCCCAATCGACAACTAAATTGCATTGGCACTGACTGGATATATCCAATTGAGATGATAGTATTCTGCTAAAGAAACTCAAGTATCTTGGTTGTTTCCCAAGCATCAAACAAGACTAGTTTAATGTTATCCTAGTTGTTATTGTTTCTAGTTGTATTGTATTTAATTGTTGTTCTCACTTGTAGTTTTATTCCTCGATGATCTAGTTTTATTGTGCCCTCAAATCTAACCCTTAATCAAATAGATCTCTTATCCAAACTGTTTATGGTTACCAATACTAAGCCCTTCAGTATCAATATTGTTCTCTAGGTATCGATACTCGGGTATCGATACCAACCATTGGGTATCGATACTAACTGACTATTGTAAACTGAGAAGAAGGGTAGTATCGATATTATTAGGAGTGAGTATTGATACTTCAATGCTAGGGTATCGATACCAAAATTTCTTTAATGTTTTGAAAAATACCTCAGTATTGATACTTATACTGGGAGTATCAGTACTCTACCCCCAGTATCGATACTCCCATGAGTACTGATACCAAAATAGGCTAATGAAATCTACTAAATGAACCTAGTATCAATACTCATACTAAGAGTATCGATACCTAACCCCAAGTATCAATACCCAACGAAGGAGTATCGATACTTCTAGTCTAAAACTCTTTTATTTTAAACCATCTGATGAGCAATATCGGTATTGTCCCAAAATGCCCTATTTTACGCACGAAAATGACTCTCCACTTCACCTAAAAGACCTATTGAGGGTCTTAAACATTATTTAAGTTTTATGTAAGTTACAAGGGGTCATGATAGGTCCAATACTGTCAGAATGGTCCTTATAGCTTTTTAGGGTTATGCGGGGATCGATCCAACTTAATATTGGGAAAAGGTTGGGTTTCAAAATAAAATAACTAAATATTTTCGGAGTTGCCATCGACCTTTGGGTTAGGTAGGTTGAATACCTAAAAATACCTTTTAAAATAATTTTAAGAAAAATAATTTTAAAAGATACAAAATTATATGCGTTGAACCAGAAATTTGTTTTAAAAAGGGTTCGGGAGTCGACTACTTGTGGGGAAGGATTAACACTACCACAACGCCTGAAATCGGCACCTGATCGATTATACGTCATTTAAATATTGAAATTGGAAAATTTGAATATACATTTAAATTATGATAAATTTTTTGAAAAATTATAAAGATTGTTATTTTTCAAGAACAATTTTCGAAAATACCTTCCTTGTCAGTTAAGGGACACTCCCATGAATTCCCCGTACAAAATAATATTACCCAGGTTTTTAAATAAAATACATATATTAAATATATTAAAACAAAAATTTATTAAAAATAAAATATATTATTTTGTTTGAACAATTCCTGGAAACACATTCCTTGTTAGTTAAGGCGCATTTCTATAAATTCCAAGAGTAAAATAATATTTGAAAATATTAAAACTAGCGATTTATTAACAAATATATGAACAATGGATCAAAAATAATAAATATAGTGACTTTAGGGATTAAAATATACAACCAACAAAAAATAAAGGCAATTATTGCAAATATTTCACAAATTAGGCACTACAATTATAAATAAATTAAATACAATCATTCATGAACAAAATAGAAATTATTAAAGTTAGGCACTCAAATTAAAATACTTCTAAAAAATAAGATAACAAGTGAAATGGGACTAAAATGAAATAAAAATAAAAAACAGTATCAAAATCATAAACATCAATGACTAAAATGCATAAATTAAAAATTTTATATCTAAATTATAATTAGATAATAAACAGAACCCAAACAGTGGCTAAAATAAATAAAAATAATAACCAGTGACAAAATTAAAATAAATTACAATAATAAAAATGACTAAATTGAAACAAATACAAATTATAGCACAAAATTAAAGAAAAAAACTAAACTGAAGACTAGTGAATGAAATGGAAAAACACACATAAAGTATAGGGACCCAAAAGAAAATAAACCTAAAATGTTAATGTTGAAAAAATAAAAAGGAAAAATTACTAAATCAGTCCCTAATTATAAAAAAATAAACAGTCACTATACATGACCAAAAGGCAAAACACACATAAAAGTGTATGGACCATAATGAAAATAACACTAAAATATATATTATGCATAAAAATGGGTAAACCACAAGTTTGGTCCCTACAGGTGACCATTTTACCAAAAAGACTAAAGGTTGGAGGACTTAAAAGTAATTTTCCATAAAATTTATCTATATATATAACTTATTCCTTTTTTTTCATTTGAACACCAAACCAGAAAAAAAAAATGAGAGACTCTCTCTCAACTAGCTTCGACCGTCCCACTGTCGGCCACCGTGAGCTCCGTCCGACTGCCGTCCGGCCACCGCTCCTGTCGCCGCACACGGTGGTCGAAATCTCTAAAATTTCTCAAAACACCCGAAACTTTTAGATCTACACCCCTAGATGATTAATATAGGCTAAAACCCACCTAAAAGCTCCCTAAAGGACTCTGAAACAACCCCGACCGTTCAGATCCCCTACTCCATCAACGATGAACCAGCCCCGGTTCAATCTCCTCCAAAGGTAAGAGATCTAACCCTTTTCCCCTATTTTTCGTTACATGCAACCTTAGTTTCCAATTTATTTATTTCAAAATACCGAATATATATATATATATATATATATATATATATATATATATATATATATATATAACGGAAACAATACTTCAAACCTTTTGATTTTATTGCTTTGTTTTTTGAAAAACCGAATAGGGTCTAGAGAATTTTTTATATTCATTGATTGTCGTGTTTTCCCCTTCCTCTGTTTCTTTTTCTACAGTAGATTCAATCGGTTTTATACCTATTTTATAGTAGGTTTTAGTCTTAAAAAAAGCTCTGCATTTGATTGATATATTGGTGATGGAGTGATATCTGTTGCAGGGAGTGGCGTGTGATACATCTTCTGGGGCCTGGCAGTAACTGAGCAAGCAGTGGGGAGTGTTGTTGCTTCACGTGGGAATGGCAGGGTGTGGGGGCTTCAACGGGTTTGATGGAGCAGGGTATGGCAGCATGGATGTTGTAGTGTGCTAGAATCCGGGTTTAGGTCGGGCGGTTGATTTTTTAATTAGGTATGTAGAGAAAAAAATGAAATTTAATTTATAATAATAATAATAATAATAAATATATTATTAATAATAACTCGGACAAAAATGGGTATCTACAAATACCTTGCTGAAAATCATTAGAAGTTGCAATCTACCATGGTCATGCCTCATAACTCATGCAACCTATTAAAACACATCTAATGATCTACATATGGTAGAGTTGAGTTAGAAGTTTGTTACCTTGAGTCCTAAACTACTGAGAACTCTCATTTCCCTTGGCCTTGGAGCTTTTTCCAACTTCTCTCACTAGACAAAACCAAGCATATCTATTACTAACATTGTTGAGAAGCTTAGGAAAGAGTTTAGAACATTTCTTGAGGCTCAATCTTCCAAAAATGAGTTGGTTACACTTAGGTTCCTAAAACCCATTTTTGGTTACCATAGCCAAAACTTGTGTTTTATGGCTTAAATAGAATCTTTGGGTGAGTATATTTCGAAACATACCTTGGAAATCTCCAAAAATGCTTGCAACAGCAAAGTTTTTATCTTCTTAACGCTTGGTGAAGAAGAAGGCATTGGAGATGAAGAATGGAAAAAGACAAACTAAGGTGTGGGAGGAAAAAGAGAGGAACAGACGTGAGATCATTAACCATTAAGAGATTTCAACTTTTGTTTCAAATAATGGTTAAATTGTTTTCTTGGTCCTTTAAGTTTTGGTCAACACTAAAAAAAATACCCCTTTAATCAACAATTGGGCTCAATCAAGCCCAATTTCACTCAAACTTAGATCAAGGCTTCTTATAAGCTAGGGGTTTATCCAATGCCCTCTCGGGTTAGCCTGAAACTCTTAACCTGGGATTTGGGGTGTTATATTTGTGATTAAGATAAAAGGGTAACTGTGTTGGTACTGAGAGGGTAATTTGAGGATGTTTACCCTTTCTCGTTTGTAAATGACTCCTGAATCTAATAAATTTATTGTATGATAAATTTATGGTGAGATATAGATATAATAGAATGGTAAGTTTAAGATGAATAATCCACCTAATTCGAAAGAGATCAGTGGCAACTCCATCACACGATTTAGGTCGAGAAGCAAATCCAGGACCACCCGAAAGATTGTTGCAACAATATTGTTGCATATTTGTTTTCTCAACATTTCTTCAGTCTCAATTTATCTAAGAGCCATCTCATATACTTAGCTCAACTTGTCTAACTTTCTCTCCATAATCGTATAGCATGAGTTCTCGTGCTTTTATCGTAAGACTAAGACAATAATAGTTATGTCATCTTCCAGCTCCTAAATGTTAGGAGTAACTCAGTTATATCTTAAGGTATAATTTGTAACACCCCAAATTCTAGGATAATAGTTTCGGGTTTACCGGAGAGGTATATGGACTTCATGGAGTTTTATAATTTGAGTAGTTGAGTCAAGTAGGCTTAATTGCGTCAGTTAGAGCCCAATTAGCCATAAAAATAGGGTTTTTGAATAGTGGAAAATGAAAAATGACCTATTATACAATTTTCCCATTTTAGAAAGATGTAGACTTTTAATCTCTATCTTCTCAGCATTTTATTCCTTCTTATTTCTCCTTCTCTCATTTTTCCTCTTCAAGTTCCGTTACACAAAGGTAAGGTCTTGGACCCTTTTCATGCGTCATTTTTATTCATAATCCCCCCAACAACATCGTTTTAATGAATCAAAGTCTTGGTTTATTCCTAGCTAAACAAAATGGTGGGGGTTTCATCCAAATCACCAAGGAAAGGTGTGTGGCTAAGCAAGGAAATTCATTTTGGGATTTAAACATCAAGGTAGTGTATTTCTAATCCTTTGGAGTGTTAAACTTTCATAAATTTAAAAAATTTGATAAGATTTGGTTATTTAAGCATTTTAGGGTTTATCCATTAATTCATGATCAAATCATATTTTAGGTATAAATAATGTGTTTTTAAGACACTTTAAGACCTTAAATAACCTTTTAAAGCTTTTTTGCAAGATTAGGAACCAAATCAAGTCATTTAGGATGTTTTTTGGGTGTTTTCAAGCCTAAATATGATTTCAGAGTTCGAGTATCGATATTAGGATGAACAATATCGATATTGGATGATTTAGGGTAAAAATTAGGGATTTCAGGCAAAGAGTATCGATACTTTCCAAGAGTATGGATACTTTCCCCAAGAATATAAATACTTTCTAAGAGTATCGGTACTTTACCTAAGAGTATAGATATTTTCCAAGAGTATCGATACTCAGGGTAACAATATCGATACTGGGCATAAATATCAGTAATATAATATATTTTTTGTACCGATACTCATAAGGGTATCGATACTACAAGTAGAGTACCGATACTACCCACTTTGGATGGCTAGTTTTAACTTTTTCTAGGACCATAAGAGTGAAGGATGATCCATAATGGTAGACCTTAGTCCGTGAGGGACGTAAATGGCCAAAAGGGCCTGAATACACTCGTATGAGTTGGTTACAACCTGTTGAGTTAATCGATCGGATGAATCGGCCAAGAGGGGGTGAATTGGTAATTAAAATTTTGGTGGAAACTTTTGCAGAAAATTGAAAAGATTTGCACAACTATTTAGAGTGGTTCGACTTTCTCAAACAAAGTCTACGTCTACTACCTTAGCTATCCACACTAAGGATTTTCCACAAATTCACTAATTTGTCTTCCTTTTGAGGACAAAGAGTAACCTTACAACTCCCTCAAGAATTATACCCCAAATTCTTGAGAACACTCTCTCCCAAAGAGAAAATTACAAAATCGCAAACTTTACAGAAAAACCTCACAAGGTAGATTGTTTGCACAATTATAGAACAAAGAAAGAACACTCAAGAATAAATACAATTAATCACAAATGGTGTTCTTGAAAACAAGAATGAATATTGAATGGAAATATGGCTTTAATTGCTCAAACTTGATGTTTAAGGATTTCTCTTTGTTTCTCTCTTAATTCTTGTTTCTTAATCTTCATCAATGGCTTCAAGACTTGTTTAAATACACCTTAGATCAATTCTGAACATTGGGGATCATTGGTGAAGTCAATAGAGCCGTTGTTGTACGTTTTCCATTTAAAAAATCTGTTGGGAGCGTAGGGATATCGGTACATCTGCAAAGGGTATTGGTACACCCAGTGTAAAATTCAAATATTTCGACCGCTATTTGACCAAGTGTAACGGTACCTCCCAGGGGTATCGGTATACTAATTGCATTCAATGTTTCTTGGAGCCATTTATGACATGAGGGGTATCGGTACATTCAGATATGTATCGATACCCTTATTACATTCGAAATTAAGGGGTATCGGTACATCCGAAGAGTGTATCGGTACACCCTTACTTAAAAATCATTGTTGGCTCAATTAAGGTTTGAAATACTTTGTAAAAATGTTTCAAAAAATATTTAAGATTAAAAAATAATTTTACACTTAAGTAAGGATTAAAATTGACATTTGAAAACTTGGAGTAATATTTTTTATATTCGATTATTTTAATCGAATATTATTTTTGAAATCAAATACAAAATCTTAAAATTCCTTTACACTTTTTTTGTTATATCGAAACATCAAAATGTTTTCAACAATCTCCCCCCTTTTGATATAACAAAACATTTTAGTAATTTTAAGATTTTCTTTTTGAAATCAATTTTGAAAAATTACTCCCCTTACTTTATTCTCCCCCTTTTTGTTAAATCAAAAAGACCCTATGAAAACCGGTTAAACAAGTTTTTAAGGAAAATAGCCAATTGATTTATATAGATATAACTATAACTACTAAGATCACAATCAAGAGAATTATTAGCCATTAGTCCATAAACAATATTTATAAACAATATGTAAATTGGGAATTGGTCATTTGATATCTAATATATAAATGATGCAATAATTATGAAAATTCAATATAAGTGCAAATAACTAATAATCATTCAAAATCAACCAAAGTCAAACAAACAAATTCAAATATTAAACATTCAAAACAAATATTCTCACAAACATCCAAACATTCAAAATGTTTTAACAATAAGTTCAAATTCAACCTCTGAAAACTAAGCAATGCAAGGTTTAGTCATCTATTGGTGGGTCGGGAAGAGGAAATGTGCTCGTAGAGTAGCCATATCGAGTATAAGAGCATTGAGTCTGTTGTCCATAGTAATGATTCGATGATTCATTGTTTCGTTGTTAGCTCACATCTCCCATTGATTCTCTAATTGTTGAGCTACCATAGCGGTTAAGTGTGACTCTATGGATGTAAACCTCATATCAAATGTCTCCATAAACGATCAAAAATTTGGAGGCATATGACTCTCTTGCTGGACCGGCTCGTCCTCAGCTAGGTTAACGGGATCATCGACATCCCGGAGAAGATATTCAAGTTCTGGATCATCAGCCGGTGCCGGAGCAGTTCGTGAAGAGCTTGTGCCCGGTGTTTTCTGGGTTGATCGAACCCATTGATGTTTATCCCCAGACCATCCCGATTTGCGCAAAGTTTTGAGATTTATTTGGCTTTTAAGAGGGATGACTACATCAAGATGAACCCTAATCTTGGCTTTGATAAATAGATTACTAAGAAGACAACCGTAAACTAAGGTTTCTACGTGTTTAGACAGGACATTGTTTACGGTTTCAACTAGTTCAGCAAAAATAATTTGTGGCAAGTTTATTTTCTTATTATGCTGGATACAATGTATCCACCAAAGGTCAAGTACTCTAAGAGTTGAGTATCTACCTCCGGAACCACCAATAGATGATCAAATGAAGAAAACGTTCATGGTGATCTGACAAGGTACTCGCACTAGCCTTGGCTTTATAAGTAGTAGCCACAATTTCTCTCTCGTTATCTAAATTATCGTTATCTATACCAAAAGTGTTAGCGATTGATTCAGAGTCAATGTGAATGTATTGGCCTAAAAGATAAGACTGAATACTGACAGTGGTAGTTTGGGACTCATTTTGGACACAAATCGCATTGGAATAGAAAATGCGGAGGAGTTGGTGATAAACGTCAGGTTTAAGTTGAAAAAGTTTATCAAGTTTCCAAGATTGGAGGGTAGAAAGATATTTAAATTTCATATTGATCATAGCTTGAATAGAAGGGATACGTTCTTCTCGAATATTATAAGACTCAAATATGTCAACAAACCTAGTGTAGAGATTTTCATGACGGCCAGGATCGTTAAAACAAGAATTCCGGATAGTCATTTCGGGATCATTTGGGGTTCGATTAGGAGGTAGAATAGGAGGTCGGTTTGGAGGTTGGTTTGACCAACTAGACGATGACCTAGGGCGTTTAGACATGATTTTAAAACAAAATGGGATAAGGATACCTGTAATTTGAAAAACATATGTATGCAACAATATCAATCCCAAAACTCAATATGAGTCCTCATTATTCAAGGTTCTCTAAAAATAACCTAATGGGCAATCTTGAAAACTATTTGAAAATTAAGGTTGAAAAATCAATATATGTATAATTTTCATTAAAACAACATAATTAAATCAAAAATAACAATTTAAAAAACAATTTTTTATTTCGAAAATTAAAAAAATGAAGAAATTTTGTGTTTTTGATGAAATTAGTTGTATATTCTTGGTTTAAATCATAATATAAGCAATGCTCGATCACTATTTCAAACTAGAACTAACTAAAACTATTCATATGTTTAAAAATCAATAAAATAGTGGTTTTAGAAAAATTACCTTGAAAATTCGGATTTGAGTGAAATGTGATGTTGTTTGCACGAATTTTATGATGCTAGCAGGATCAAGAGTTGAAAACTAGTTGAATTTTGACTTGTATTGAAGGTTTTAAGCAAAATAGAGAGTAAGGGTTGAGAGAATAAGCAATCGATGATGAGTATTATGTTTTGGGGGTTTTAACAAAATGAATTTTTAGGGATTTAAAGCCTAAACCCGACAGGGGGTATCAGTATCCCTAGGGGGTATCGATACACATTCAAGGAATGTATCGGTACACATTCAAGGTGTATCGATACATAGCAAGAGGGTATCGATACCTTGTGCAAAAAAATGTCAAAAATGTGTTTTAAACATTTAGAAAGCTAGATTAATCAGATCTAGTGGTATTGACAACTCATATTTCAAAAATTAACTATGTTCAATCAATCAAATCTACCTTTTAATTTTATTTGAACATATTATTAATTTTCACTAAAGATCATAAACTCCCATAACTATTAGCATATAATGTAATTAAAAATGTCATTTTTATAAACATTTTTCATTTCTAATTAAAAGTGCTAAAATCATTTTAAACACTAAGTCAAGGTAGATCAGTTAAACCTAATTCTCTCCTCCTAAGTGTCCAAAATCTTTCTTTATCTAAAGGTTTTGTAAAAATATCAGCTATTTGATGCAAAGTATCAATAAATTCTAGAACTACATCTTCTTTAGTGACATGATCTATAATGAAATGTTGTCTAATTTCAATATGCTTAGTTCTAGAGTGTTGTATAGGATTTTTAGTGAGACAAATAGTCTTAGTATTGTCACACTTGATAGGTATGGTATCAACTTCAATTCCATAGTCTAAAAGTTGTTGTTTCATCTATAAAACTTGTGCGCAACAACTACCCACTGAAATGTATCCCGCTTCAGTGGTAGATAATGCAACACTATTTTGTTTCTTTGAAAACCAATAAATCAGCATATTTCCTAGGAATTGACAAGTAAGGAAATGTTTTTCCTATCTATTTTTCATCCTTCATAATCCACATCAGAGAAAGCATGCAAGCTAAAGCTAGAGTCTCTAGAATAGCAAAGTCCTAAACTAGGAGTGTCCTTAAGGTATCTAAAGATTCTCTTAATGGCTTGTAGATGTGATTCCTTAGGGCATGATTGAAATCTAGAACATAAGTAAACACTAAACATGATGTTTGGTCTACTTCTGGTTAGATAAAGCAAAGAACGAATCATAGACCTATAAAGTTTAATATCTACATATTTACCTCCTTCATCTTTGTCAAGCTTTGTAGATGAGCTCATTGGAGTGGCTTGGGGTTTGACATTTTTCAATCCAAACTTCTTGAGCATATCATTGACGTACTTTGCTTGATTGATGAAGATGCCATCTTTTCTTTGCTTGATTTGGAGCCCAAAGAAAAATAAAAGCTCCCCCATCATGCTCATCTCAAATTCACTCTGCATTACTTTAGAAAATTCTTGGCAAAGAACATCATCAGTAGAACCAAATATTATATCATCAACATAAATTTGAACTACTAATAAATCTTTACCTTTTCATTTTAAAAACAATGTAGTGTCAACCTTCCCTTTTGAAAAGCCCTTTTCAATTACAAAGTTTTACAATCTTTCATACCAAGCTCTATGAGCTTGTTTTAAACCATATAAAGCTTTTGTCAACTTAAAAACATGATTTGGAAATTTTGAATCTTCAAAACCAGGAGGTTGTTCCACATACACTTCTTCTTTTATAAAACCATTTAAAAATGCACTTTTAACATCCATTTGATATAATTTGAATTTATTGAAACATGCAAATGCTAATAACATTCTAATCGCTTCCATCCTAGCTACGAGAGCATATGTTTCATCATAGTCTATTCCTTCTTCTTGAGTATAGCCTTGAACAACAAGTCTAGCCTTGTTCCTCACTATATTACCACTTTCATCAAGATTATTCCTAAATACTCATTTAGTACCTACAGTAGATTTATTACTAGGCATTTCAACTAATGTCCATACTTTACTTCTCTCAAATTGATTTAACTCTTCTTGCATAGCCATAATCCAGATGTCATCATCTAATGCTTCTTGGATATTCTAATGCTTACTGGGTAAGTGACTTCCCTTTCTTCAATGGTTATATTCTTGAAGGCATCTTGAGTTTTCATCATCCTTCACTTCTTCCTTTGATGATGGTTCTCCAACGTGATGTCCAATGTCATGTGTATTTACAACACCTACGTCATCATCAACACAAGAATCCTTCCTCGGAAGGGGATTATCATAAAAAAAACATGAATAGACTATTCTACCACTAAAGTTCTTTTATTAAATACCTGATAAGCTTTAGAATTTAAGGAATAACCCAAAAAAATTCCTTCATCACTTTTAGCATCAAATTTGTCAAGATTGTCTTTAACGTTGTTTAAAACAAAACATTTGCATCCAAAAGGATGAAAATAACTAATGTTAGGCTTTTTATTTTTGAAAATTCCATATAGAGTTTTCTTTAAAATTGGCCTAATCATTACTCGGTTAATAACATAACAAGCGTTATTTGTGGCTTTCGCCTAAAAATATTTTGGCAAATTATTTTCACAAAGCATGGTTCTAGCCATTTCTTCTAAAGTTCGATTTTTCCTCTTAACAACTCCATTTTGTTAAGGGGTTCTAGGTGCCAAAACATTATGGCTAATCCCATTTGAATTACAAAATTTAGTAAATCCAATATTTTTAAATTCAGTACCATGATCACTCCTAACACTAGTTATGGAGTAACCTTTTTTGTTTTGGATTAATTTTGAAAAAGTGATAAAATGTTCTAATACTTCATCTTTTGTACTTAAAAATAGAACCCAAGTATATCTAGAATAGTCATCTACCAAGACATATGCATATTGTTTTCCACCCAATCTAATAGTCCTAATTGGCCCAAAAAGATCTATATGGATCAATTGTAATACTCTATTAGTTGATACATTATTAATGGATTTAAAGGAAGCTCTCTTATGTTTTCCTTTAGCACAAGCATCACAGATTTTAGCTTTATCAAATTTTAGCTTTGGCAAACCTCTTACTAAATTTCCTTGAATTAGTCTTTGTAAAACACTCATGCTTGTATGTCCTAGTCTCCTATGCCATAACCAACTATCATGTTCATCCTTAGTAACTAGGCACAAATTAGTCATATTAATAGAATCTAAATGCACCATGTAAATGTTTTCTATTCTATAACAAATAAGCATAATTCGATTAGATGCAATGTCAATAACTTTACAACCATTTGATTCAAATAAGACATTGTATCCTTTGTAACCTTTTGAGTTGTCACCAAAAGTTATCATTCCTCCAATTTTGTCGTTAAGCTCTATAAACCGGCTCTTGTATCCGGTCATGTGTCTTATGCATCCACTATCAAGGAACCATGAATTTAAACTTGTATTTTGTGCCTTGTAGCAATGCTCTTTTTCATACAAACATAGATTAATTGTTTATTTTTGGTACCCAAATTCTTTTGGGTTCATATTCATTAGTCCCTAAGATCCTAGTCCCCTTGGGTATCCATTTATTTAGGATATCTTTATCTTTAGTAATATTGAGTCCTTTAGGGACCCATGTACTTCTAACGATTTTTCCATTAGAGGTTCTTTGGGGACCTCTATGATTGTAGTTTTTAAAACTCTTTCTAATATAGTTGGATTTTGAACCTTCTCCTTTTTCAAAACGTTTTGGTCCAACTTTATTGAAATAAGTTTTAAGATTATCAATTTCTTTTTGATGATCATCGTTGACACTTGAAAGTAAATTATGCAAATCAGATTTTTTTCTTTTCAAAATAATTGATTTTGATTTGCAATTCATCAATTTTATTTTCAAGATCATTGTTGGTCTTGGATATGAGATTATTTTTGTTTTTCAATTTTGAAATATCTTTATTGTATTTCGAAAATAATTTCTCATAATCCGAAGCCAACCCAGTATATTCCTCTACTAACTCATCAAAAGAATAATCTTCTAAATCAAATGAGTTAGAGGTTACCTGAGAATCTTCCCCAGTGGCCATCAAGCACAGGTTCACTACTTCTTGTTCCTTTTCATTTGATGATTCATCATCACTCCAAGTAGCCACGTGTACCTTGTGCTTCTTCTTTGATTGACCCTTCTTCTTTAATTGCGGGCAATCGTATTTGGCATGCCCAGACTTTTTACATTCATAGCAAATGATAGGGTCCTTTTCTTTGGTTCATTTTTAAAGCCTTTATTTCGTTTAAATTTTCTTCCTCTGTTGGGATTCATTAATTTTCTGATCCATTTGGAAAATAATGTCATTTCTCCATCATCGTCATCATCATCAGAATCATTCTCATCTTTTGTGGATTTGATAGCAACTCTAATATTCTTCTTTTTCTCCGTCTCCTTCTTTGTCTCGTCATTATTCTTGAGGTCTACCTTATCTTGAATCATCATTTCATGCATGAGGAGAGAACCAATGAGCTCATCGAGAGTCAAAGACTTTAAGTCTTTAGCTTCGATGATCGTTGTCTTCTTCGATTGCCAAGCTTTTGGAAGAGAATAAATTATTTTTCCCACAAGCTTCTCGTTTGGAATGATTTCTCCATATCCTTTGAGACCATTGACAATCACGAAAAATCTATCCGTCATAGCTTTTATATATTCTCCTGGATTCATCCTGAAATTTTCATAGCTATGAGTAAAAAGACTATTTTTTTATTCTTTTACCTCGTTGGTGCCTTCATGAGTGACTTGTGGTTTATCCTATATTTTCTTGGAAGTTGTACATGATGAAACTCTCTCGTATTCATCTGGTCCAAGTATTCTTTTACCTCGTTGGTGCCTTCATGAGTGACTTGTGGTTTATCCTATATTTTCTTGGAAGTTGTACATGATGAAACTCTCTCGTATTCATCTGGTCCAAGTGCAGAGAAAAGAATATGGATAGCCTTTGAGTTTAACTAGAACATTCTCGTCTCTTCTTCACTCCACATATTCGGATATATGGATGGTTCAGAGTATCTATTCATCAAGTTTTTCCATGCTCCCATGTCATTAGCTTGAATGAAGTACCTCATCCTATTCTTCCAATAAGTATAGTTAGCTCCATTGAAGAAATGAGGCTTGTTGACGGGTAAGGACTCAAGAACGAAGTCGAAGTTTGATGTGGAGGTCATTGATGACTTGAATATCGATATAACTCTTCCCAAATTTACTCAAGAGGTGGTAAAACCTTCAAATAAGTGTAGCTCTGATAACAATTGTTGAGTTAATCGATTGGATGAATCGACCAAGATGGGGTAAATTGGCAATTAAAATTTCGATGGAAGCTTTTGCAGAAAATTGAAAAGATTTGCACAGCTATTTGGAGTGGTTCGACTTTCTTAAACAAAGTCTACGTCCACTACCTTAGCTATCCACACTAAGGATTTCCTATAAATTCACTAATTTGTCTTTCTTTTGAGGACAAAGAGTAACCTTACAACTCCCTCAAGAATTATACCCCAAATTCTTGAGAACACTCTCTCCTAAAGAGAAAATTACAAATTCACAAACTTTACAGAAAAACCTCACAAGGTAGATTGTTTGCAAAATTCTAGAACAAAGAAAGAATACTCAAGAATAAATACAATTGAGCACAAATGGTGTTCTTGAAAGCAAAAATGAATATTGAATGAAAATAGGGCTTGAATTGCTCAAACTTGATGTTTAAGGCTTTCTCTTTATTTCTCTCTTAATTCTTGTTTCTTAATCTTCATTAATGGCTTTAAGACTTGTTTAAATACACATTGTATCAATTCTGAACGTTGGGGATCATTGGTGAAGTCAATAGAGTCATTTTTGTATGTTTCCATTTAAAAAATATGTTGGGAGCATAGGGGTATCGGTACATCTACAAAGGGTATCGGTACACCCAATGTAAAATTCAAATATTCCTATCGTTATTTGACCAAATGTATCAGTATCTCCCAGGGGTATCGGTACACTAATTGCAGTCGATGTTTCTCAGAGCCATTTATGACATGAGGGGTATCAGTATATTCGACTGTGTATCGATACCCTTATTACATTCAAAATCAGGGGTATCAGTACATCCGAAGAGTGTATCGGTACACTCATACTTAAAAATCATTTTTTGCTCGATTAAGGTTTGAAATACTTTGTAAAAATTATTTCAAAAATATTTTAAGATTAAAACACAATTTTACACTTAAGTAAGGATTAAAATTGACATTTAAAAAACTTGGAGTAATATTTTTGATATTCGATTATTTTAATCGAATATTATTTTTGAAATCGAATATAAAATCTTAAAATTCGTGTACACTTTATTTGTTATATCGAAACATCAAAATGTTTTCAACACAACCGAAGTAAACATAGTAGGTGTAATGCGTTCAAGTTTCTTTAGTCGAACACGTAACTAGTATATAAGAATAATGGATCATTGTCGAGGATGTACTGGTAAATAGTATGATGAACTTATCAGATTACGAGATAGCGATGTCCTGAACTACATAAATGTCAGAAAATGGTGGACATATAGTCGTTCCTCTAACCTAAGGGTGAATTAAAGGAAAACGAAGCAAGATCAACTAGAGTGTTGCTACTCAGAGTTAAAATCGAGTCAGTATCAGGCTAGCGAATAGTACAACTGGTAAACAACAACTACAATAATCGATGTAAAATCACAAAATGTGTAGAGACTTTTTAAGAGTAGAGAAGATTAAAATGACATTAAATAACAAACGATCAGAATATAGTAACTTAAAAAATAACAGCAATAACAAACTAATAAGCCTTTACATAACGTTCTAGATGAGAGAACGAGCGATATAGCTGCCAGTGAAAAGATGACTTCACTTTAGCGAGTCAAGTTATGCTAGGGTATAGCCAAGTTACCTTAGCTATCCTAGTAGGGCATTGTCAGTGTGTGAGGTACTTCAAAGGCTAACTAGGGTGAGAGGCCCTAACACTCACGAATGTCAAGTGTTGTGTGGCCTTTGGGCCTTAGGTATGCATGGGTATTTGCATCAGTACAGTACATCATATATGTTAAAGCTTAACTTGAAGGCTATGTGAGATCGAGACTTTAGTTAGTCAAGAATTGTAATGATGGATATGTGGCACTGAGTTCCCCCTTCATGATCTACCTGATGGCTATGTGGAGACCAGAATATCATTATATACCTTAGTAAGAATTTCACTGATACTATGTGACACTAGGTTCCCTCCGTTAACTAGTGTCTAATGGATATGTGAGACCAGATACTAGTCAAAGTGTATTCAAATAATACACAGTATGGTCAGGGTGCATTCAGATAATGAACAATAAAGTCAGGTTTTTATTTAGATATTGCACAGTATGATCAGGTTTTCATTTAAATAATGCACATGAGTATCAATCTCGCATTTAAGTAATGTGTAGTAGTTACAATCATTAAGGCTAGAGACCTTTTAGTGGCTTACTCATGGTGAGGTCCTTAGCAGAGGAGTAAGGGAAGCGTGAGACTCCTACTTCAGTGATAGAATAGTAAAGTCTTAAGTAGGTAGTACTTGATCTAGATCATGCGTGTACCTACTAATTAGTACATGTCTTCAGCATACTTGTGTTTGTGAAATTCTTATTCTACTCTAGATTAGCGATTATACTGATGAACTTTGTAAGCTCAGCCTTCAGATGTTTTACGTTGGCATATCAGTAGCTTGGGCAGTTTGTGGGGTACCATCACAGCAGGACTTTCATCATCACTGATAGAGTATTGTACTGTAGCTTTAGTGGGTATATGTATTCATAGAACCTTACTCATATATTCAGTTGTTAAACCTAGTTTGTATTATTTTGATTTTTAAAGTATGTGTCACGGAGCTTTGGCTTGTAAAATTTTTTTATAATAATTATTTACAATTTATTTATGATACCATTCAGCATGGTTGAAAACAAAATGAATAGTTTTGAAAATCATGGGTTGCCTCGATAGCCCAATGTGGCACTTTAGGCCCAATCAAACTTAGGGTGTTACATAATCTCATAAGGATGTATATGAGTTCTAAATCACCTTAAATAGAGTCATTCTAGATTTGAAAATATCCTTATCGGCTAAGAAATATGTTGAATTATGTTTCAATATAACAAATTTAAGGCAAAATGTTTTTGGACTTGAATTTAATTTATTCAAAGTTTTAAAAAGGTTTAAAAAATAATTCAAATTCTATTAAATTTGGATTTGAGCAAAAATGTTAAAGGGTGTCAAAGGGTATTCATACACCCTGCAGTGTATCCATACACTGGTGTATCGATATATCCTACAGGTGTATCCATACACCTATGACTGCTCAAACATCGAATGCAAATAGTGTGTCGATACACCTATGAGTGTATCCATACACTAGTGTATCGATACACCCTGCAGTGTATCAATACACCTTGGCTGCAACGTCTAGTAACAGCTAGTTTATTTGAATTTAATGAAGGGGTATCGATATACCTTGATAGTGTACCGATACACCCTATTATGGGTAGCCTACTTTTTTAGAACAATCATCCCCAAACGGCTCCAAAACATCTCCAACGACTAGATACGACTTCAAACATATTCCAAGCTATAAATACAAGCTGAGGACACTTGAAGATGTAAGAGAACACCTATCCAAGTATTCAAACACAAGAGAAGAGTTTTTCAATCATTCTCTTGTAAATATTATGTTCTTGTGAGCTTAAATTTTGTAAACACTCTACCTTTGAGAGGTTTTCTTGTTTACTTCTTTTATCCTTTTGTAAAAGGAAAGGTTCTAGCTAAGCCTTGAAAAGCTAGGGATAAGGTTCTAGTTTAGCCCGTGAAAAACTAGGGAGTTGTAAAGGTTATCTCTTTGTCCTGTAAAAAGAAAGAACAAATTAGTGAATTTTTTGGAAAATCCTTGGTGAGGAGCTAAAGTAGTGGATGTAGACTTGGTTGAGAAGTCGAACCACTATAAATCAATGTGCAAATTTTCTATCTTTCAATCTCCTTACTCCCTAAACACAAGAACCGTCCCGACCCCTCTTGGCGAACCCTTCCGGTTGTCGATTCGAGCTTTTTCAAATCCTACAATTGGTATCAGAGCTTAACTCGTTAGAAGGCTTAACATCCTTGAGATGATCCTAGAAGATGTTTTACCAATTCCTGACACAACCGAGAAGATGACTTCCACCTCCGGCTCGTTACACATGGAAGACTCCCAACCGATCGACAAGCCTCCATACTTAAATGGAGAAAACTACTTTCATTGGAAGAAATTAATGAAGTTATTCATATAATCCAATGATCTTAATGCATGGGAGATGATCGAGAACGACTACTCTTCTTCATAGAAGAATGAGAAGAAGTTGAGTGGCCAAGAATGGAAAAAAAACTCAACTTAATGCCAAGGCCATGCACATGTTTTTTTGTGCATTTGGTCATGATATCTATGAAGGAGTTTCTTCATGTTCGAATGCCAAGGAGCTTTGGAATAAGCTCGAAATACTTCATGGAAACAAGAAAGAATAACCAACAAAGGTGGTGTCTCTAATGGCTCGTGAAGAGCCCGAGATAGCTTCTAACTCAAATGAATTTAATTCATATTCTTTTAATGAGTTACAAGATGTTTATAATAAGTTGTATTTGGGATTTGAGACCATGAATTCCAAATATACAAAATTAATTTCAAAACTCAAAATTGAAAATAAATCAATTTTGAAAGCAAAAGTTGATTTTGAAAATCAAAATGAAATTTTGAAAAATGATTTAGAGCTTTCAAAAAAAATCAAAATAAATGATTTAGAAAGAGAACTTTTTTATTTAAAAGTTAAGCTTGAAAGCTTAACAAAAGAAAAAAGATTAATTTCTAAAAACAACTTATTATGTTTAAAAATGGCAAAATGCTCACATTGTCATTATCATGATCATAAGGAACATACTTGTCCTTTGAAGAAAGGAAAGCATTTTAAAATTAGACAAGTATGGGTTCCTAAGGGAACAAAGGGCATTGAAACTAACGTTCAAGGATCCAAAGCAATTTGGATACCAAAATCTACTTAAATGTCTCTTGTAGGTGTGTAGGAGCAATGGTGATGAAAATGAAGATATTGAAATGCTCTAGCCACACGTTGAAAAGGAATGGGCAACCTCTAAGCTTAATGTTTTTAATTTTGGTTATTTGGTTGCTCATTTGATTTTAAGCATGCATGAGTTTTTGGTTTTAAATGATTATACATTATTTTTTTTATTCTCATGTATGTTGAAAAGATGTTTATGATGAACATTTTAAAGTTTTAATAATTTTTCAAAATTTTTAGTTCATCATAATAAAATTTTGGTCAAAATTGGTTTTAAACGCAAATGATATCTCTCTAACAATTGATATCAACTTTTCAAATAATTTGATTTTATAAATTTAAAAATTTTTACCTAAATTTAAATGTTTATGCATGTGGTTTAAATGAAAATGATATCTCTCTAACAATTGATATCAAGCTTTTTCAAATGCATAACATTTTTGGAAAACTTTATGAATATGCGCTAAATTTCAATAATTGATAATGCATAAAGTATTTTAGACTTGGATATATTGAATTTCATGTGCTACTAACATGTTTGTTATTCTTTGTTGAAATTCAATTTTGTTTAAGTGTCAAGTTTTTAAAGCTAAATTTTGTTTGGAATGCACTTATTGAGGTGGAGCTTTGATTTTTCAAATGATTTTTAAATGTCAAATTTATCACTTATTCTCCAATGTTATTTTAGAACTTTAAAGATTGAATTATTTTTTGATATAACAAAAAGGGGGAGAAGTTTGGTTTGAAAAATTCAATTTCTTAATGAAAAAGGGGGAGCTTAACATTTTCATATATTTTCCAGCAATTGGAAACAATTGGTATCTTTTTAACAATTGATATCCTTTTGTTAACAATTGGTATCTTTTTCATTAACATTTTATTAAGGGAAGTTTTGCCAAAAATAATTTTTCAAATGTTTTGTTATATCAATAAGGGGGGATTGTTGAATTATGTTTCGATATAGCAAATTTAAGGCAAAATGTTTTTGGACTAGAATTGAATTTATTCAAAGTTTTAAAAAGGTTTCAAAAATAATTCAAAGTCCATTAAATTCAGATTTGAGCAAAAATGCTAAAGGGTGTCAAAGGGTATCCATATACCCTGTAGTGTATCCATACACTAGTATATCGATACACCCTGCAGGTGTATCCATATGCCTATGACTGCTCAAACACCGAATGCAAATAGTGTACTGATACACCTATGAGTGTATCCATACACTAGTGTATCGATATACCCTGCAGTGTCTCCATACACCCTGGTTGTAACGGCTAGTTTATTTGAATTTAATGAAGGGGTACCGATACACCTTGATAGTGTATCGACACACCCTGTTATGGGCATCCTATTTTTGTAGAAAAATCATCCCCCAAACGGCTCCAAAACATCCCCAACGGCTATATACGGCTTGAAACATATTCCAAGCTATAAATACAAGCTGAGGACACTTGAAGATGCAAGATAACACCTATCCAAGTATTCAAACACAAGAGAATAGCTTTTCAATCTTATTTTTCTATTCTCTTATAAATATTGTGTTATTGTGAGCTTAAATTTTGTAAACACCCTACATTTGAGAGGTTTTCTTGTTTACTTCTTTTATCCTTTTGTAAAAGGAAATGTTCTAGCTAAGCCTTGAAATGCTAGGGATAAGGTTCTAGTTTAGCCCGTGAAAAACTAGGGAGTTGTAAAGGTTATCCCTTTGTCCTGTAAAAAGAAATAACAAATTAGTGAATTTGTTGGAAAATCCTTGGTGAGGAGCTAAGGTAGTCGATGTAGACTTGGTTGAGAAGTCGAACCACTATAAATAGATATGCAAATTTTCTATCTTTCAATCTCCTTACTCCCTAAACACAAGAACTATCCCGACCCCTCTTGGCGAACACTTTCGGTTGTCGATTCGAGCTTCCGTTAAATCCCAAAAAAATACCATAAAAATATATTATGATAATCCTTTAAATCATAAATAGAACCGAGAGAAAGAAAATAATATTGATTTTTAGCACCTTTACGAAGGGTAGTTGGGAAGACTTTGCATTCAAGTTGTTCGAAACTTCCAGTATATCATATATGCATTATGCTATGACAGGTAATCCATAAGTTCTCTAGTGTCATCGTTATATTATAACGACATGCATAATGACTGCCTAATAAAATAGACACTAAGATTTTATGTGTAAAACCTTTCGGGAAAAACCACGAGCAAAAGAGGAGAAAATTCACTAATGTCAAAAGAAAAAGAATACAAGAGGAGTCCTTATGGACAGTCTAATCTCTAACTCTAACCCTTAGTATTTATTTATATGAATAAATACTTGATTACAAAGGAAACTAAATAAAGTAAAAAGATACTTTATAAAAAGTTACTTTAATAAAGTACTTTACTTTAATAAAGTTCTCTACTTTTAATCAAACTAGTTAAATTATGTCACTTTGAATTTGAGTCAAACTTTGACAAATCTTCATCTTGACATGGATTCTGAAAGTGTGAATGATTCGAGACAAAACACTGAAATTCAATAAGAAACAAAAAAATAATTCTTCACTTTAACGAACAAGTTCTCTACCTTGAGAACATATTCTCCACTTCTTCCACGAAACCCCTTAGAAGGGTATTCTTCAACAATGATTGCCAACTAAATCCAAAGCTTGTCAAAACTTGGATTAAGTTATAATATTGGTAAGGAAATTATAAGTGCTAACTTCGATCACAACTTGTTCACTACAAGCAATATCATGCACAACACCATTCCAATCATCAATGTCAATTCTTTTTTTTTTTTTTGTTATACTCATAGAACTAATTTTCTTCTTCTAGTATTTGTTATGCCCACAAAATTGAGCTATTTTTTCTTCTCAAATCCGTTATGCCCACGAAATATAACACTTTTCTACTCCCAAAACTGTTATGCCCATAGTTGTTTTGTTCAACAAAAAATCCTCCTTTACCATGAAATGAAAAATAATATTTCATCTTCTATAATTGTTAAACCCTGCTGAATATAAAACTTTGCAGTCTTCCTCTATTGTTTCATTAGAATAAGAGAGCTCTTACAAATTTACGAACCTTTACCTTTCACAATTAGAATATAGTACAAATACATGATATCACATGTATCTCAAAACCCACTACAGATACCAAAACACAATATATCCCAAAACACTATCCAAAATCCCTACAAAATCATATCTAAATAATCTTCAATCATTAAAATTACAATAAAATTTAACTTAATTACCGATTATAATTTAGATTAAAATATAATAAATATACCCTTGACCTAAATTTCATCAAAAATTGGTCTTCAAGTCTTCAACAACTTCAATATTTACGTAAGTTGTTTATCTATTGAAGCATCGTTGCTTCAACAACTCCAATTCTTTATATTGAAATATCATTGGATCAATCGAGAATTACTCCTATGCAATTAAAAACTCATTGTAGCAAATTCATCTTTATATCTCCAAAATCGCTAACAAAATATGTAATAACAAATTCCTTCAAAAACTCCATAGCCCGAACCATAGCTCTGATACGAATTTGTTATATGATAACAACATGCATAATGATCATCTAATAAAATATACACCAAGATTTTACATAGAAAACCCAATAGGAAAAAAATCACAGGCAGAGAATAATTTTACTAATATGAAGGAGGAAAAATACAAGAGGATATTGGAGAAATAAAAACCTAATATATAACCCTAACCCTTAATATATATTTATTGTGATAGATACTTGATTACAAATAAAACTAAATAAAGTAAAAAATTACTTTATAATAAAGTTACTTTAATAAAGTACTCTACTCTAATAAAGTCTTTTACTTTTAATTAAACTAGGTTTAGTACTTTACCAATTAAATTATATCACTTTGAATTCGAGTCAAACTTTAACAATCATCATATACCTCTTTTAACAACTTAAAATTTGCAGCGTATACTGTAATTGATACCTGAGGAACCAAATGCTTTTATTCATGATCGAATTGACATTTGGATCTTGGACAGTCTTCAACTCATCTAATTCTTCTATTATCATTTTAATTTATTGTTGCCACGTACTTTTATTAGGATGTTGTAGATTTGGGGGTAGTAATATTTGTTATCTCTCAGGTCTTGGTACTCTTCATTTTGGTTTTGGATTTGAATCTTAGGTAGAAAAAAATACCGGAAGTCTCTAGTTGTTGTGGCTCTACAGTTGCGGGATTATCAGTGTTTTCCTTTCTTTTCTCCCTGCTGCTCGTCTATTGCTCGTCTATTGATAGTCAATAATTCGTTAAAGTATTTTACATGGTCTTATATTATTGTTCTTTGTATAATTAATATTGTTAGTGAAGTATTTGGAAAAACTTAAACTGCTTCTAGAGTTTTTTGAGTTTTGCTTGCAATGAAATTACTTGAAAAATACTATATCATTGGAAGAGTCCTGACTTAATCTTATGTTGTATCGAGGATAAGCATTGAAATCCAAAATAGGATTGGAATTCCTCACATGAATAATCTGGTTTGATGCTCATGAAAGCCTTGAACTAGTTGACTACAAATAGGGCTAGAGGTTACTAATATATTCTGTCAGACCATTAGGCATATTCTAACCGGAGTGTTATGAGTTTGATTTTGGGTTTACTCTCAGTTAAGCATTTGGACTTATTTTATTAGCTAAGAGGTTTATGTTTTGTACTTCACCTTCTCAGTTATGAGTTTGATTTTGGGTTTAATATCAATTATGCATTTGGACTCATTTTATTAGCTAAGAGGTTTGATTCATGTTCATCGTACTAATATTGATGTGCAACATGTAAAGTGGTGGTTTATGGTAGTTTAGACAATGAGAAAATGATGATTAAGTCGATAATTTGTAGTTCATTCCTTTTTTATTTGGACAAAGAACCATTGATCAATTATCTTGTAAAAGTACAAAGTTGTTTTTCGTTTTTTATGGGTCTTAATTGTTGGGTTTTTGGCCCATTTTCGTCGGCCCCAAAATTATTTAGGGAAAATGGCACCCTAAAAATTATTTTAAGATATACGACATTTTTTATAGTGCAGGAGAACTCGTCACCTCGAAGTGACGAATTTCATGGGATATATTTTTTTATTCCAGGCCTAATATTTTAATATTTCCTTTGGAACTCGTCACCTCGAGGTGACGAGTTATACCATATTTTTTTGGCTCTCCAAAATGTGGTAGACTATGCTGAAAAGAAAAAAAAAACCTACAAACTTAGTACATTAACATGAGGACGTAAATAGGACTAATCTTACGAACACCATAAATATTAAATAAAATCATTAACATATCAATATTGATTAAGCAATTTTAATATTCGTAATCAGTAGACTCGTTAGAAGTAAGATTAAGTTCTTCAATTCCCCATTCTTTTTGATGTTGTCGTTCACGTAAGAATTGGAACCATGCTTCTAGGTCTCCATCATCTATTTTTTTTTCCTTGGTCATTTGTTTGAGTTAGTGGGATATTTGAGCTGGAAGCAACATCCTCAATGGTACGAGCAAAGGTCAAGGTCATCAAACTCTACAAACAAATCGACATTAGACAAAGAGTGATTGAAATATGTCTCAATCATGCCAGCAAGGTCTACATCATCACTTAGATGAAACCTCGTGCATGATACTGGAAATTTATAATATGTGGAAGATACTCTTCTACTACTTTCGAGTAGAATTCTTGTTTCTATACTGGACTTTAACTCGAAACCTCGAGGTGACAAGTTCCAATGGCACTTTTTCAAATCTAAAACAGCTATAAAATTTTAAACCTAAGGAACTTGATACTTCCATGTAATTTAAAAAAAATCATTTAATAATCTTGAAAAAATAATTTTTAATGAAACTCGTCACCTCGAGATGACGAGTTCTAAAGGAAATATTAAAATATTATGCCCGAAATAAAAATATATATCCCATGAAACTCGTCACCTCGATGTGACGAGTTCATCATGCATTGTACAAAATGTCGTAGATCCCAAAATAATTTATGGGTGCCTCTTTTCCTAAATAATTTTGGGGCAAACGGTAATGGGACAAAAAATACTTAATTGCCTTCATGATGGATTGTTTTGGGCCTAGTGATGCCTAGTTAATTCGTGAGCTGCCACCTTGCTTTTATGATGAATGAATATTTTCTCCATTGATAAAAAAACACACAAATTATTTGGTGAGAGAATGTTAAGTAAAAGAGAATGTTAAGTAAATTATCCTTCCATGGCCATATTAGATCAAATTGGCCTTTTAGGAACCAGCTAAAGTGCTAAAACTGATGCCTTTATTAAAGTAAGTGGATTGCCATTATGCCCCTAATCACAAAGACGTTGATTGAGCTAGTGACTACGGAAAATGGCTAATTTTCTTTTATATGGAATTGTTATCCATAGGCATTGATTATTTACAGATTATTTATTTGTTAAGCTTACTACATTATATATTTTTAAATAGGATTAGGATTTATTTAAATTTAATGTAAAATTAGTTTTACATATTTTTATAATCGTTAGATGGGAATAACTTATTGTTTTTTTATTAATGAATATCTTCTTATTTTCTATTGTTAATATTTTCTATTGTTAATCTTCACCTTTAATTTCTCCTCACCCAACTATTTAAAAAAGTATAAAATCAAAAAGTTTTATATTATGTAATTGGATCCCAACTCTTTTAAATATAGTTTAGGTTTTAAATTGATTATCAAATATTAAAATGTTTTAAGTTAAACTTTTAACTCTTAATATAATTTTAATAAGGTCATCTCGTCGTTCTAGCCATTATTTGTTCATTAAATATCAACGAATATTTTATGCAAATTATATTTATGTGTGTAGATCAAATTTTAAATATTGTACATCTATTATTTAAAAAAAGAAAAAAGAAATATTGTACATCTTTTGTAAATAAAAAAATGAAATATTGTACATATATCGCATCGAAACTTGGATATTACATGTTTTAAAAAATAGTTATATTAAATTTTAATAAC
The DNA here is from genome assembly GCF_006381635.1 of Hibiscus syriacus. Lineage (NCBI taxonomy): Eukaryota > Viridiplantae > Streptophyta > Magnoliopsida > Malvales > Malvaceae > Hibiscus > Hibiscus syriacus. The sequence continues at coordinate 5,132,045 of NW_024062608.1, forward strand.
GATATTTTTTTAACATATATCGCATCGAAACTTGGGTTGTCGAGAGGGAAGGTCAAAGAACATAAAGAATCGTGGTGGTAGAACGAAGAAGTTCAAACTAAGGTGAAGACAAAGCAAACTTGTTTCAAGGAGTTTCTACAATGCAATGACGACGAAGAAAGATCGAGAGCTAAACAAATATACAAGGAGGCAAAGCGGGAAGCCAAGAAAACAGCGGCTAAAGCAAAGGATAAGGCATACGACGAAATGTACAAGAGATTAGATACCAAGGAAGGATAAAACGACATCTTCAGGCTTGCAAAATCTAGGGAAACTAGGAAAAAAGATCTAGGTAACATTAGGTTTATTAAGGACAACAATGGTGTTCTTTTAGTTAAATATCATGATATTAAGAGGGTTTAGGTAGTTATTTCTTTGGCTTATTTAATGATGATGTCTCTCCCTGTAGAGATAGTATCGTTGATGGGTCAGCCGACCATCATACTCCGGCCAATGACTGCCCTACAAGTAGGATTGGGTTTGAGGAAGTCAAAATAGCTCTTAGAAAGATGGGGAAGGACAAAGCTATCGGTCCAGATTAAATTCCTATCACTGTGTGGTTGGCCCTAGGAGAAGAGGGAATTAAGTGGTTGACCAACATGTTTAATATTATTTTAGAGACTGCCAAGATGCTAGAGGAGTGGAGAGAGTCTAGGGTGATACCAATCTATAAGAATAAAGGAGATCCCCAATGTTGTGGCAACTACAGAGGTATTAAACTACTCTGCCAAACCATGAAGCTATGGGAAAAGGGTAATAGAGGCTAGGTTGAGACATGTTACTAGGGTTTCGGAAAACCAATTTGGTTTTATGCTAGGCAGGTCTACTACGGAGGCGATTCATCTACTTCGATGGCTTATGGATAAATATAGGGAAAAAATAGAGATCTACACGTGGCGTTCATTGACCTTGAGAAGGCGTATGATAGCGTTCCCCGTGATACGATCTGGAAGACCTTGGAAACGAGACAGATCCCAACTGCTTATATCCGGGCGATTCGTGATATGTATTGTAGATCTACTACTTACGTCAGGACTACAGTTGGCGACACCAAGGCATTCCCGGTGGAAATCGGACTCCACCAGGGGTCGGCTCTTAGCCCTTACATCTTCGCCTTGATTATGGACGATATCTATTGTGCGACACCAGACGGTGTTCCATGGTGTATGTTTTTCGCTGACGATATTGTCCTAGTTGCTGAAACAATAACTGAACTGAATAGTAGACTGGCTACCTGGAAGACTGCTTTGGAAGAAAAAGGTCTAAGGATCAATATTGAAAAGAAAGAGTATATATGTTCAAACTTCAGTGGGAACCAAAACGATGAAGATGTAGAAGTATGCATAGAAGGACACGTTATCCCCTCAAATGATTGTTTCAAGTACCTAGGGTCTATGATACATAAATATGGGGGTGTAGATGATGACGCTACACACCGTATAAAGGCGGGATGGCTAAAGTTGAGGGTTTCTACTGGAGTTTTGTGTGACAAGAAGGTGCCTCTAAAACTTAAGGGAAAATTTTATAGAATTACAATAAGACAAGCGCTGCTGTACGGATCAGAATGTTGGGCAATCAAGAAGGATCACGTAAGGAGGATGGAGGTCGCAGAAATGAGAATGCTTCGATGGGAATGTGGTAGGACTCTGTGGGACATGACACCAAACTCTGCTATTAGGATGTCCTTGGGGGTGGTGCCTGTATCCGAAAAATTGAGGGAGGGAAGACTACGGTGGTTTGGGCATGTATTTAGGCGACAATCGTCGGATGCAGTCAGGAGGGTATAGTCGATTACAGTCTACGGTGCCAGAATGAGAGAACGACAAAGGTGGAAGTGGAAAAACTGCTTGAGATCTGATTTGAAGGAATTAGCCCTTACCGAGGATATGACCTCTGATAGGAAAGTATGGAGATTTAAGACCAGGGTAGCCGAGTAGTGCGGTTCACAGTCATAAGATGTAACTTCTCTGTCTTCTTTATAATGCCTTTGTAGTAATTTCCATGACTTCTACTTTATACATGTTTCTGTCATTGGAATGTATGAAGGCTTAGAACTAGGTTAGCGGAGTAGTGTTGCCTTAGTTTAGGTATTAACCCATTTGAGTTTATTCCTTCTCGTAGCTTGCTATCGTTGACTTCTGTGTATCCTTGTCTTCAGGTTTCCTCTTTTTAAATTTAGTCGGGTCTTACGTTTCAGTCTATATGCAGAGATTTCTACGCATGTATTTATTTGCAGGCATTACTTCCCAATACAGACGCGCATATGAAGACTGCATATGAAGACTGTTCAACTATGTATTTATTTATTTATTTATTTATTTATTTATTTATACATGCATTGCATTTTATCTTTATTTTTAATTTTCTAAGTGTCAGAGGTCTTCTACGGAAGCTGCTCTCAACCTGGCGTTGAGGTCAGCCTACTACCCTACTTCCCCCTTACTCCCATTGAATATGGGAATAGGGTTTTGTTATTATTGTTGTTGTATTTTAAATTTATTTCACATCAATTCGAGCCTACATTTAATGCTAAAGAAGATGACTAAAATGGCCTAATTGAAATAAGATCAATAATTAGAGGATTCATTTAAAATATTTTAGTTATCGAGACCAACTTAAAATTTTGACAATAGTATAGGAATGCTTTATACAACTAGTTCTTCATTTGTTTATTTTTTTGTCCGTATTTCACGTTTAAAGTATTTAAAGATTGCATGAATCAAAGTCATCTAAATAATTAAAGGGATGGTTATCATTGTTGAAATTTAGGATTCAAATACATTATATGTAAAAGGTGACTAAATGTGCATTATAAAATGAATAGAGAGTATTTTAAATAAATACTAATGTTGCAACAGCTATTTCACTGGATACGCACGCACTGTGCCACCGACATTTGCTTTTATCTGAATGCGGTGTGGTCTCTCTAAGTGGATTAATTAGGTGACCCATCGACCATCAATAATATAGAATGCTTGTTTTCAATTTCTTCGCTTGGACATCTTTTCACTAAGATATCATGCTTTATTCAATCTTATTCTTGAAAGTGAAATTTGAGAAATTAACTTAACAGAGCATTGGCATTTGATTGTTAAAGCAAATAATTCTTAATTCTTTTTCTATGGTGATGATGATGATCCATACTTTTAGAGTCTCATTCTCCATCAGTCCAAAACATCATTTTTCAACAATGTCGGTTACCTTGTTAGAATAATTTTTAATAGCCGAGGCCATCATTGCCTCTTATATTAAGATTTCAATTTCTTTGCCTATTCCAAAATCTACTCCTTTCTTTGGGATCATCTTCTAAAGTGCATTTAGAAGTAGAAAACTTGTTGAATTAGAAAACAAGTCTATTTTCAAGAAGAAAGGTGGCTAATAATATGTAAAATGGAAATAAATGTCTCGTCATGTCACTATCAACTACCCTTTTCCCCTTGATTCCCTCTCACTCCATCAAAACCTTTTATTGCTTGGGATCTCTCCCGTCCCGTTATTGCTATTTGCTCCTCCCCCGTTCCCTGGTGTTGGTATATAGGCCTGGGTGTAATTGTGTAATCACCATTTTTACCTTAGCCTTCAGCACCTGCCAGCACTTCAACATCAGTTGTTATATAAAAATACAATATAAAAAATTTAAATGAATAAAAATCGAACATGAATATTTTTAAAATAAACAAACGAATATAAATATAATATTATCCGTTGAAACTCGATTCATTTACACCCTTATATATAAGGAGTGGCAATGTCGCATATTTTTTTAAATTAGATTATGTTAATTAATGGTTTTGGTTTGGTTGTTGGTTGGTCGGTCAGAGACAGAGCCAGAAAGTGGGGAAGTCTATAGAATGAAATGAAAATTCTGTCGGCTTCTTTTGTAATCTCTCTGCATTGGCTTACCGGTTCCCCTCCACCTAACAAACCCGACTAATAATCTACTATACTTGAATTTCTTTTGTTTGTCCACATTATACTTGCGTGTCTAATTGTCTATAGTTTATGCATATGTCTATTTTTAGGGTAGTTTGACTGTGCCTTAGTCTAATTTTAGGGGGGTTTCAATCAAAATTATTATTTTATTAAAATTTAAAAATTTATATAATTTATAATACTTTTGTTACAATCCCAAAAATTTATATGGTAATGAATTTAAAGTTTACAATTAAAAATATTAGACAATGTATACTAATTTTAGTTAATATCTATTTTTTTTAAATATAATATATTTTAATTTTAATATAAAATAGTATCATATCTAGTCTAAAATATTAAAATTTTTAATAATTTTTCGATTATAATTGATTTATATAATTCTTTATTATCGTATTAATAAGTTGTATTTTAACATTTCCCCTCTTTCATAAATTTACTGTTCACAGTAAACAAGTAATTTCTGTTTAGTTTTGTGAGGAGTGGTGTACATGTCAGCATAGTCAGTATGTGGCATCCGATGTCTTTGTTTGCCTTGTTGGCTGTTCCTGGGATCACATGCAAATCCCTGACTCCCCCGACCCCCCCTTCCTTCTTGCTTAATCTTTTCTCCTTTGCTGCTAACACACTGCCTATGTTTATTGCTGTTCTTTGAGCATTTTCTGGGTTTTATATGATATTATCATAGTAACTAGCTATACTAATCACGAGGTGAAGGCATGGGCATTTTCGATTGTTAGAAATAGTTTCTTTATTTCTTAACTGAAAACAAATGTATTGAAGTGGGAGAAATTAACTAATAATTAGATGATAAGGAACTGTCCAAGAGATTCGGCTGCCTTTAAACTACTAGGTTACTTAAGAATTGGGGTTTGTAGCTTAAACATAGGCGTTATTATATTAAAAAGAGAAAATAAATTCAGTGACAAAAATCCAAGATAATATACGATTTTGACCAACTTTTTTTAGATTTGCGAAAATGACCAACAAAATCGCAATGCGATCTCTAATTCGCATTGTGATCTCCACTGTCGCAAATTCGCATTGCATTTCGCATTGCGATAGTTGGAAATCGCGTTGTGATTTTCCATTTCGCGTTGCGATAGTTGAAAATCGCGTTGCGATTTTCCATTTCTCGTTGCGATAGTTGAAAATCGCGTTGCGATTTTCCATTTCGCATTGCGATAGTCTACAATGTCGTTACGATTTTCCAAATTCGTTGCGATAGTCTACAGTTGTTGTTGCGAAAGTCTACAGTTGTCGTTGCGATTTTCCAAATTCGTTGCGATAGTTAAAAAAAAGATTTTGTTTCTTAAGAATTTTTTCTAAAAAGATAGTATCCGCGCGGACGTGTCGAAGACACGTATTACCACGACCACGACCACGACCACGACCACGACCACGACCACGACCACGACCACGACCACGACCACGACCACGACCACGACCACGACCCGAGACGGACGGACGGACGACGACGACGGCGCGCGAGAGTCCCCCTTGTTCTCTATCACTCAACAAGGAAGTGGGAAAGCCAAGCCTTAAATACCATTCCCAATAGTGTTTCCAATACTATGTGGGATTTGAGCATTACCAATACTTGTTCCCAATACTATGTGGGATTGAGCCTTAAATAGTGATATTATTTTTGAATGTTTTGCTTAAAATTGCAATAATCGCGATTGATTGTAGATTGACTTTTAATTATGACATATTTAATCGTATAATACTAATGCAATTGGTTGCTGATTCAGTTGTTTTAAGGTGCATGATTGTTAATTGTTTCCTGAATAATCACATTGTATTAGAAACAAGTGTTGGTAATGCTCAATCCCACATAGTATTGGAAACACTATTGAGAATGGTATTTAAGGCTTGGCTTTCCCACTTCCTTGTTGAGTGATAGAGAACAAGGGGGACTCTCGCGCGCCGCCGCCGCCGTCTCGTCTCGTCTCGTCTCGTCTCGTCTCGTCTCGTGGTCGGGTCGTGGTCGTGGTCGTGGTCGTGGTCGTGGTCGTGGTAATACGTGTCTTCGACACGTACGCGCGGATACTATCTTTTTAGAGAAACAAAATCTTTTTTTTAACTATCGCAACGCGAAATGGAAAATCGCAACGCGATTTTCAACGCGGATTTATGATAGTGGAGATCGCATTGCGATTTTGTTGGTCATTTTCGCAAATCCAAAAAAAATTGGTCAAAATCGTATATTATCTGGGAAATAAACCCCAAACCTTAAATCAAACCGTAAGGTTAACTGGTGATTTTTTCGAAAAATCGCTCCAGGGACTTTTATTTTTCTGTCAGGCGCCGTTCAGATTATATTTCTCGATCTAACACTCTTTGTAAAAAGGTGCGTCCCTTGCAGCGCGTCTTACACTGATCTGGCGTCACGTGGGTAAGGCGCCCCCTGCAACGCGCCTTGTTAAACGTGTAAAAAATCTAAGTATTAATTTTGTAAATATTTTTAAACTGATGCCAAATATATAATTAATTTCTGTTAAGGTGATATTTGTGTAAAATTAACAACTTTATCTATTTATTTTTTTGTGATATTATTTTTAACAACAATTAATAATGTTTATTGACTTTTAAAATTAATTGTTTAAAAATATAAAAATAAATTTTTAATTACAATTGAGAGATCAAATGAATTATTATTCATTTTTTTAAAAATAAATAAAAATGCACAAAAAAAGAATTAAAAATGAATAAAATTCAATAAAAATAGAATGTAAAGCTAAAAAATATCACATCTTTATTTAAAATATTCTTTATAATATTAATTTTAAAATATATAAAATAAATATTAAATTTTAATTTTATTAAAAAATGAATAGACATTATTAATTGTTGTTAAAAAATAATAACTAATGAATAATAATTCATTTGATCCCTTAATTATAATTAAAAGTTTATTTTTATATTTTTATATTTTTAAACAATTAATTTTAAAATACTCTATTCTCAAGACCTAAAGTCAAGTTTATGATTGTTAAACAGTCGTAGGTGTTGAAAGCTACAGGAATCGAATAAAAATTCGATCGTACAAAGTGAATAACTCAAAATTGTCTAACTGCTGTCTAAATATTAACTCAATTGTACCATGAATAAATATCTGATCAAATAGTTTATCTTTTCTGCTCAATCTTCACAAAACTGTTTTGTCTCATCATTTTCTACCGCGTATGAGCTTCTTTCTTTTTATAACATTCATGCAAAAGAATATATGTATTGTGTAATTTCATGCAAAAATCAAAATTTGTCGAGTTATAAAATAATTTGTAAAAGAATATTTAAAAATATAAATAATTTTATAAAAATTTTATAACTAGTATTTCTTTTACAAAATGATGATGATATGATGATAAATATTTTATAATTTAAAAAATTATAAATTTCATATATTTTTGAAAAATTTATTGACTTTTAAAATTAATTGTTTAAAAATATAAAAAATATTAAAATAAGCTTTTAATTACAATTGACTTTTGCAATAAAGCCACTCTACTTTTGATATTTCTATGTGCACGTGGGCAACTATATTCAACAGAAAAGAATTTAAAAAGAAAGGAGCTTATACGCGGGAGAAAATGATGAGACAAAACAGTTTTTGTGAATATTGAGCAGAAAAAAATCAACTCTTTGGTCTTATGTTTATTCGTGGTACAATTGAGTTAATATTTAGACAGCAGTTAGACAATTTTGAGTTATTGACTTTGTACGATCGAATTTTCATTCGATTCCTGTAGCTTTCCACACCTACGACTGTTTAACAATCATAAACTTGACTAAAATAAACTTTTAATTACAATTGAGGGATCAAATGAATTATTATTCATTAATTATTATTTTTTAACAACAGATAATAATGTTTATTAATTTTTCATAAAATTAAAATTTAATATTTTTTTAATATTTTTTTTATATTAATATTAGAAAGAATATTTTAAATAAAGAGGTGATATTTTGTAGTTTACCTTCTATTTTTATTGAATTTTATTGAATTTTATTTCTTTTCTTTTGTATTGTTATTTATTTTTTAAAAAATAATAATAATTCATTTGATTTATCAATTGTAATTAAAAATTTATTTTAATAATTTTATATTTTTAAACAATTAATTTTAAAATTCAATAAACATTATTAACTATGATAAAAATAATATCACAAAAAAATTAATAGATAAAGTTGATGTTTTTACATAAATATCACCCTAACAGAAATTAATTACATATTTAATACCATTTTAAAAATATTTACAAAACTAACACCCGAATTTTTTACACGTTTAACAAGACTCGTTGCAGGGGCGCGCCTTATCCCACGTGACGTAAAGCGTGGTGTAGGAGCACGCCTTCCTGCAAAGGGTGATAGATCGAGAAATATAATCTGAACGGTGTTTGACAAGGAAATAAAGGTCCCTAGGGTGATTTTCCCGAAAAATCACCAGATTAACTCGCGTTCTATAAAATGAGTTTAATGGAGCTCGTGTTTTTAGGACGCGAGACCCATTAACTTTTCCAGATAAAATCATTTAATTTTAGATAAATACAATAATAAATGCATGAAACTCTTTTTTTAGAACACGATATCATCGTACGTGTGGACAGTTTGAAAGTATTTTTTTACTAAGCTGATTTAGGGCTGTTTCTCAAAAAAAAAATTTAATGGGTGGTTTTAATATAATAACGCCTTAAACATAACTAACCTTTTAAAAGATGAAGAGTGGTCAACTGTTGGAATTCCGTTTCCCAATTGGTAAAAAAGGGCGTAACACAAACTTTAGGGTTAGCGCGCTCGAAACCACAACCAACGGTTCATCAAAGTGACGATTATATTCAACGCTGTCCCCTTTCTCAATATCAGCAATTCTAATTATCAATGTTTTCAAAATCGGATCGGACATTGAACCGATGAAGGTAGTGGTTCATTGATTCAATCGGGTTTAATCGTGGTTGAACCGAATTTTATATAAAATAATTTTTTTTTTTAATTTTACATAATATTCAAAACAATATTAATATATATGTAACACTTTTTTTAAGTTTACAATATTAAAAGGTATAAAAATATCACAAGTCATAATATGTATAAATGAAAAACCATAAAATCAAGTAAAACAAAATGATTCAAATCAACTACAACATAATATTTAAGGTAAAACATATTAAATAATAAATATAATTATATAACTATAATTAAAAAAATAAAATTGGGGTTTAAAAAATCATAACAAATGATGTCATTTGGTTTAATTGTTTTAGAAAAACAATCCCACATGGCTAAGAAACATAGAAGAGTATCCCAAAAGTTTAAAGAGTAAAAATATGAGAACAAAACAATCCCACATGGCTAAGAAACATAGAAGAGCATCCCAACTTACTTCTATAAATAATAGAGGTAATTTGACATTCAAAATCATGGAGCCTTTTGGTGAGCACAAAGCGAACTATTCTTTTGCTTCAATTGAGTTCAAATTTTAGGCTTCGATTGAGCTCAAATTTTAGGCTTCAATCGAACTTCTAATTTTTTTTTGAGTTCGAGCCTTTTCGATTTCAAGTTTTAATATTATATTTCGAGTTGATAATTTTTAGCTCGTGAGTTTTTGAGAGTCGAGTTGATCTTACTTTTAAAGTTTTCGAGTTCAAGTCGAGCTCAGCAATACTCGAATTTGACTCGGCTCGTTGAACAAACGACGTTGTTTGGTTTAATTTTTTTTAAAGAAAAAAAGTGAACCGGCGGTTCAAATCGGTTTTGTCGGTTTTTAGCCGGTTCACCCCGGTTTTCAGCCGGTTCTTCCGGTTCTTTACCGATTTTGTGCTAATCCGATTTTGGGAGTTAACCGGACCGGACAGGCCACCGGTTCACGGTTCAACCGATCGAACCGGCCGATCCGATCCGATTTTAATAACATTGCTAATTATTAAATTTAGTGATAATATTTCACGGAGTAAAAGAGCAACTATAGGCGTTGATGTGGAAAGGGTAAGTTGATCAAAGGGCAATGGAGTGTCACTTCATATGTCAATTATGTTTGGTTTGGAAAAGTGGGATTCTTTCCTAAAAGGAAATTATATACTAAAATTATTGGCATTATTATATTAAAAAACCCCAAAAATTATTTTTTTGAGATATACCCCAAACAGCATTAGTATTTTGTGATACTATAAAGGTTGCACCGTGGCAGAATTTTTATTCTACTGTCCATCTCCTTTTTCTAGCTTACAGATCACAAAATTTTCAGATTTGTTTGAAACTGTTAAAGCTTGTGAATCTCATCATTCTTATTTCTCATGATTTGACAAACTAAAGTTTCTGTATTTGGAGCTTTGGATGTTAGATTGTTGACACACACCGTATTCAACCAACCTATAAATATGTACTTAGCCTAAGGATAGAACAAGGTAAAATAATTTTTGTGCAAATTAGTGTGTTTGAGTCACGGTTAGTGCAATTTCTTTAGTTTCTCTTGTAATTTATTTTTGATGTAGTGAAAATTTTTAATTTGTTAGTGATTTTTTTTTGCCTTCGGTTCCAATGTTTCATCTTGACTAATCTTGATTAATTTGGATTGTACACCTAATTTTGGTGAGTGAGTCTCCAAACAGAGATTTTCTGCATACATAAAGACTCAAACCTGAGACCGTACTTAAGCGATATAAAACTGCTTACCACTTGAACCAACTCCATTGATTATTAGTGATTTTTTCTGTTTATAGTATTTCACGTAATTTAATATATTCTTATTTTATGATCTTATAGTTCGTAACAATTAAAAAAGTGATCTTTATACATATAAAAAATCAATAATTCTCATACAGAATTTTAACATACTTTATGTAGCACCTCTTACTGAATTCAATAATTTTATATAGCCACTAAACACTATATTCAATGATGGAACAAAAATCAAACTAAATTAAAACTTTAATAACATTTAGAACACGAAAAAGCTTCAAGGGGCACCCTCAAGATGTAACGTGACATTGGGGCAAATATAATTAATCAAGTCAGACAAAATTCACTTATATTCTTTAACATCATTTCGTTCAATAAAAAGGGTTTTTACAAGCGAAGGAGTCGGGGCTGGGTACAAAAGAACAAAAACTAAAGCTCGGAACAAGGACAGAGCTCCTAGATCAAAGTACAAAAGTCGAGAACCGAAGCTCCGACCAGCCTAAGCATAAGTATAAAAAACTGAAACCGCGAGTCGAGCAGCACAAGAGATCCGTTAGTGGGTCCAAGTCCCATCATGAGGCCTTTTGCTTGCATGTCCATCAAAACGAACCACATCGTCTCGATGCGTAGAACCCCTTATCGAAGCTTCAAACGGCCAACGAATTATATATTCTTATTAATGCATTTTTAAGTTTTAAATTGATACTCGCAAGTGAAGTGCGTGGTTTGGCGCGTGAAGGTTTGGAATCCTTTTCTTGTCCGCTCTGCAGATTTTAGCCAATGGTGGACAATCCCCAAACCCAAGCTATTTCCTCTGTACCCACCTCAGTCAGTCCACAGTGAAAACAAACAAGGTAAATCATATTCACAGTGCGGTAAAAATCAAGAGACATCGTGTCTCAGGTGACTGCCTTAACATAAGCTTAAAAAAATATACTACAGAAAATATTAATATTTTCTAAATATTTTCGGTAAAACGTTATATAAAATATAATTTTTTATCAAAAAATATTTTTTTATCAAAAATATAATATTTGATGCTATTTAAAATGTTTAATATTTACGGTAAAATTTTAGTTAAAATATTTTTTTTTCTATTAAAATGTTAATATTAGGTTATATAAAAAATTAGTTAACGAAATTAATATTTTCAATAAAAAATAATATTTTAAGTAAAATTTTACAAAATAATATTAATATTTTTTATATTTTTATATTTTCTTAACCGTGTACATCATATCTATACATAGAGAGACAAACAAAAGTAATAAGTAAAAATCTGTCAAAAAAAAAAGTAATAAGTAAAAATCTGTCAAAAAAAAAGTAATAAGTAAATTATCCAAGGGAGATGATGTGAGGAATGAGAGATCTTATATCAAGAAAGATCGAACGACCACTTTGAGCCCATTTTTTTTTCTTTTTGCAGAGAGGAAACACCCCCCCAACCAAGAGCAAGAAGAAGAGATGGAGTTTGAGGACCACGAAGAGCAAGAAGAAGAGATGGGTTTGGCCCCCAGTTATGACTCGCTTTTTAACTCATCCACAGTCAAAATGTCAGGTGTTGAACCGAGTTCAGCAACTCCAACAGGTCAGCAGCAGCAGCAGAGGAAGCCCAGCTATAGGGAGTGTTTGAAGAACCACGCCGTGGGAATCGGCGGTCACGCTGTCGACGGTTGCGGTGAGTTCATGCCGGCTGGAACTGAAGGTACCCTCGATGCTCTCAAATGCGCAGCTTGTAACTGTCACCGTAACTTCCACCGTAAGGAATCGGAGCTTCCCACCACGGACATCTACTTCCACCACCACCAGCTACCTCAATTCACGCCTTACTTAGAGAAGCTTCCCACCACGGACATCTACTTCCACCACCACCAGCTACCTCAATTCACGCCTTACTTTAGAGAACCAACGGGTTACCTCCACGTGGCTGGACAGCAAAGGCCATTAGCTTTACCGTCAACCTCGGGACACAGCCGGGACGATCAAGAGGACGGTTCGAATCAGGGGAGCTCAAGGAAGAGATTCAGAACAAAGTTTACGCAAGAACAGAAGGATATGATGTTGGCGTTGGCTGAGCGTTTAGGTTGGCGTATTCAAAAGCACGATGAAGAGATTGTTCAACAGTTCTGCAACGAAACTGGGGTGAAAAGGCATGTTTTGAAAGTCTGGTTGCATAACAACAAGCACACTCTTGGCAAGAAACCATAGAAACAACTTTAAAAAAGTCGGTTGGCTAAGTTCAAATGATTATATTGTTGGGGATGGATTATTAATATTTAATAGTATTATCAAGTTTGGTTTAGATTAGGGTAGTTCGTAATGTTAATGGGAACTTGATTTTAGCTCTAATCTATTTTCTTTTTTGTTGCATTTCGAAAGCTTTATTTTAATGTGGATGTGGGTTTAGATAATGGAGCATCGAAGCAAAGTGGAGACATGCAATGCAATGCAAATGGAAGAGCTCTAAACACTGGTTTGGTCAACTAAGAAAACTTTAACCGAGTTGACAAGCAAAGGAACTAAGCATGAAGCATGATTTCCATTTGGAGACCAATATATATATATAAACATAAGATTGCTTGATTTCCTTTACGTGCGCCTCTCTCTGCATTTTATAGTTCATGTTTTTTATCAGTCATTTTTTACTTCAAATCCTCCACTAGCTAGCTCGCTTATGAAGTTAACATTGATTTAAGCGCTTGAGAAAATGGAGAGATCAATGGAGCTTAGAGTTTGAGGGTGACGCATGGCATGTAATGTTCTTTTCTCAACATTTGGTCCTTCTTCTTCTTCCTCCATGCCTTAGGTTTCTCAAAAGCTGAACTGGCCATATAGACGCGTATGTAATAAAACTTCCATGTCTTAATGACAAATCATTAAAAGATGTATTTATTTTTGGCCTTGGGAGTGCAATGAATAGTAGCAGTGAAGGAAGTCAGAATTCAACTACATTGCTAGTAAATGAGGGACCTGGTTCTCTCTATAAGGTAAAGATTTTCTGATGGGTAATCTGCTACCATATATACATATTCTGTGATAATTTGCTTGATCTCGCGACCAAAAGATGTGCAGTTGTTGTGGAGGATGATTGGGGAAATTGAAACCACAGCAGTGGGCAGTAGCTTCTGCATAGGGAAATGCATGTGTTGGTGGTCCTACTGGGAATCTTGTTCCTCATCGGATAGTGTCGGATCATCTTCTTCCTTACTTAATATGTGCACCACTGTCTTCATTATTTTTGCTTTGCTTTGCTTTAGCTTGCTTATTATATATATACTTGTTTTTAGGCTTAAATGCTCTGTTTATTTCCGTAATTGTGAATATGAGGTCTTAATTTCCTTGTTTTTCTGTCTATATCAATTTGAATGACTTTTCTACTGTGGTTTAATTAAATATGCTACAGTGAATTTAAACTTTGAAGTAAAAACAGATTGAAATATCCCACTTTCATGATTACATAAATGTTTTAAATTTATATATTTTTAGTATTTTTAATATTCGCTGAATATGTTTAGATTCATAATTATCCTTTGATAAAATTAATTTTAAAGTTTTAACTTGAATTATGTCCTTCATAGTATATAAGGGTGTAAATGAACAAAGTGTTCGGCGAATTGTTTGTGAATTGTTCGTATAACATTAGTTTATGTTCGTTTGTTAAGCTGAATAAGCGAGTATTTTTTTATGTTCCTTTAATAAACGAACAAATACGAACAAAGATGTGTTCATTTCGTTTATGTTCATGAACAAGCTCTGTTATGAGTTCGTTTATTGATTCGTTCATTTATGTTCATGAATAAGCTCGTTTTTCCCGATTCTCATTTTCTTTTATTTTTTTACATTTTAAATATCGATGAAGGTATGAACTAAATTGAACACATAATAAAACATGAAATTTAAACTATGAATTTTAAGGAGTTTAAACACTAGTTGTGTAATACTACTTTCTTTAGCTTGCAAATGAAAGGGTAAAACTAAAAATTGAACATATAAACGAACGATAAGCGACACAAAACAAACGCTAAAAAAACAATAAATGAATGATAAACGAACATATGTGAATATATAAATGGACATGTTCGCAAATAATGAATAAATGAACATGAACACCTTCAAAAATAAATAAACGAACACAAACACAATGTTAAGAATTTAAACAAAACACAAATAGAGTATGAATACCTTAAAAAATAAACACACACATAATTTTATTCGTTCAACTCTGTTCATTTACATCCCTATACTACAATATAATTTACCATTGCACATTTTTGTTTTGGTTGCCCTCCAGTTCCAAGGCTTTGCCTTGTCTAATCTGGACTGACTCGGGTTGTACACCTGGTTTTGATAGGTGAGTCTCCCAGCAGGGATTTTCTACATACACAAGGACTCGAACCTGAGACCTTGCTTAAGCAATATCAAACTGCTTACCACTTTGAACCCTGTTATTACCACTACACATTATTTCTCGACTAAGTTAACATTTCTCATTTTCCATATAGCACCTCCCTTTTCCACATTCATAATTAATGGTCTACAATTTAAATTACTCCTTTTGCGATAAATACTTATCTTTATATGCACACTTATTATAGAAAATTTTAGAGTAAAGTTCACAAATGGTCCTTGACTAAAGGGTGTTATTTTTTTGAGTCTCTAACTATTAAAAGTTACAAAATGATCCTTTGACTATATGGAATTGCTTTGTTGAGTCACTCAACTATTAAAAGTCGCAAAATAGTCACTCGACTATTCATATGTTTCAAACCCATCATTTCCTAATAAAAAAGTTGATGACCATCTGAGCTGGACGTTAACCTACTGGCTGGGATATGATAAAATCTAAACCCAAAATCTCAAATGACTATACAATTCGAATGATTTTGGGATCAAATTTGATCATGTCACAGTGCAGGTTAATGTCTAGCTCGTATAATCATTAATTTTTTTTAATGAAAACGGACGAGTTGGAACATATGAATAGTTGTGACGATTTTGTAACTTTTAATAGTCAAGGGACTCAATAAAGCAACATGCTATAGTTGGGCGATCATTTTATAACTTTTAATAGTTAAGGGACTCAACAAAGTAATACCCTATAGTTGGAGGACCATGTATGTAATTTAGCCAAAATTTTAATTGAATTGATTTTATGAATTAATGATGAGTATCAATTTAATCGAGAAAGGATAAAAAATATTTTTTTAAATTAAAAATTATGATATTATAAGAATATTCTTATTTTTATATTTTATATAATTTTAAATAAAATTTTATTATTTAAAATTTGAATACAAGGCTAATGAATCTATATACAAATCTTATACTACTTCAACTACAATTTTTATTGAATAATTTTCAAAAATATACTTTTTTTTTACATGTGAATGTGAAAAAACATAATGTTAAAAATATATTTAAAACAACCAGCTTTAATTTACCATCCTGCACATATAATTGTTTCTGCCTCCATGTTAGATTTTAGATCTATTAGGAGCACACTCGTTTTTTTTCTAGAATTTTCTTGAGGATTAGGATTAAATTTAAATTTGTTGAAAAAAATAAATATTTTGTTCATTAATAATGTAAACAAAAATGACACTTTTAGTGGCATTTTTAGAGTAAATGCCGTTAATTTTATTTATCTAGCAGCATTTGAAGATAAAATGCCACAACATGGTACGATTAGTGACGTTTATTGGAATGCGCTGCAATATTCATATAATATATATAGTGACGTTTTTAGTTAAAAATGCTGCGATAGACTAATATATTGTGGGATTTATGGGTAAACGCCGCTAAAGACGTATAATTTAGTGGTATTTTTTTAACAAACGCCTTAATAAGATTCATATATTTCCAAATCCCTAATCTTCCCGGTTACCTTTTACTCTATAATCTCCATTATTGACTCGTTCATCTCTCTCCATCACAGTTGTCACTCATAAGTATCATCTCTTCGTCTCTTATTTTCTCTCATCTCTATAATCTTTTCACCTCTTCTCTTCACACGTCCATTATTTAGAGTTTTGAATGTTCTCAGTCACCAAAATCTCACTGCATTTGACGTATAAGTAATAAATTCGAACTTTTGCGAGTGCTTGCTTTTGTACTTTTTAAGCGAATGATTTTACTTCATAATCTCATTGCTTTCGTGTTGGGAACCTTTTCAAAGTTTATGAGGCTCTGGTATTTGCCCAGGTACTTTAGTTTATTTAATCAATCTTTCTTTTATATTTTCCCAATTGGTCTGATTTTGTTTGAGTTTTCGTCTTGGACTAATTGTTAAGAGCATTTTTCTCGTTTTAAATTTAATTTTTTTATTACTTCAGTTTTTGGATAATTTTTCGTCTTGGAACTATAGAAATGAATGAAAAGAAAAATGAGGAAATTTAAACAAACAAGAAGAAAATAGTTTAGAATTTTTGTTAGCTCTATTACTAGAAAGGGAATTAAAAATTGAAAAAAAAAACTGAGATCATAATTTTTATTCATTTTTTTAAAGCTTGATGATGTTTTCCGTTTAAGTTTAGTTTAAGCATTGTTTTTCAGAAAACATAATCATCAATCACTTACTCGAAGGATTATAAGAAAGACCATTGTTTTGAGTTTACGGGATAGTGATTGCTTTTTTGGTTGGATTTTGGATTGTTTTTTTGGTTTTAATGATTGCATGTATTGAATTGTTGATTGAAGAATGGATTTCTTTCCTATTTTCAACTTGAGTTTTGCAATCTTGCTCAATTTGCTAATTGCATTCTCTTTCAATTTGAGTGCTGATATGGGGTTAATGGTTGTAAAATTGTTGGTTGCGATATTATTCTATGATTATTGTATATAATCGAATAATGCGTTCTATCATTATATTTTTGGAGATCATTGTTGCTTTGTTCTTAAAATAGACTGAAATTATCTCCTTGGTTCATTTGGTGGTATTGTTGGCTAAGCACACAGTATTTTTATCTCTGTTCTTTTCTATTGAAGGTAGATAATTGGACTACTGAACTGATTAATTTATGATTCATTTGGTTAAAATCAAACAATTGAATTTGATTTTTTTACATGTATTGAAATTATAAACTTGTACCCGTTATATAAATCTCTTTTGTAAATAGTGTTGCTAACTCATGATCTGTGTTATGACATACTAAATACGCTAGAAGTAGATCTGCTATAGAATACGAAATTTTACACCTCAAGGTATGTATCCAACGTATATCTCATACGTTCATATTCAATTTGTTCAAAAATTTGTATTTAAAGACTCATTTTCAAATGAATTAGAAACAACTATTAGACATGAGCCAATTTGATATGTTTGCATGTCAAATAAATTATAATACCTACCTGCCTGCCTGCCTACCTATCCATATCTTTAAGTTCGAAAATTTCACCACATCTGTGATGACTATAGGCAGGGAATTCTTTTTTGTCCAATAACAAGCATGTCTTCTTGTCTTTGAACTTTATGTTATATATTCAACATCTTGCTGACAAAGATGCGTGCATTCTCCAATTCTATATCTATCCATATCTCTCCTTGAACATTTCTTTTTGCATATATTATTAATCCTCATTCTTCTAGCTTCAATTTAAGCTCTACATTGTAAGATTTTAACCATAGTTGCCAAAATGGGTTTTTGAGGGGTTTATGAGAATCTTTAGATTCTAACCCGTTTTTAGTAAGATTCAAGTTGTAGAAGTGTTTTTAACCCCCAACCCAAGAATCTAACTAAGTTAGTAATCTCTTTTCTTGATTTTGTTTAGTGAAAGAGGTGGGTGAAAGTTCAAAAGCTAAACGAAAGGAGATATCACATTGAGTGAGTTGGAAGCTTTGTCCTTAGTCAAGAAACTCAAGGTAACCACACTTACAACTCTTTCATACTTGTTAGAGGGTCATTGAAGTGTATGATAGCATAAAGGTTTAGATTAAAGCTTGATGAACATGTTAATGGTAGATTTTATTTTTATGTTAAAGCATGTTTAAAGCCTTATTTATGACCCTACTTGATCACATAAAACACTAAGAACATTTGGGAACCTTTAGGTAGCAATGTGAGTGAATTTAAGTGCCAAAAAAAGGCAATTTCGTGGGAAGGTATCGGTACTGGAGGGATCAGTACCGATATTGTTCTTGTTCAGGCCTAAATTAGTGAAGTTTATGAGCGTAGTATTGATACCCCTTGAAGAAGTATCGATACTGAGGGTGCGATATCGAGAACGGGGTTCTTGGTATCAAGACCCATTTTCCAGTATGCCATTTTGGTATCGGTACTCAAGGGAGTATCCAAGGTCCAAGTATCGATACTCCCCATATGAGTATTGATACTTCCCCTTTTAAAACAAGAAAGTTTTGCTATGAGGTATCGATACCTTGGGTAGGGTATCGATACCCGATAGGCAGTATCTATAATACCCCAAATTTTGTCTAGTGACTAAAATATAAGTTTTGAAAGTTTAATAGATGAAGTATAAACTTTGAAAAGTTTAGGACCAAAATTGTATTTTTTAAAAGTTATATATTTTAGCATGTAAATGAACAGTTTGGATTAAACAAAGATTTTAGTCGGAATCATATTTTTGGTATGAGATTTGTGTTAAAAGCTATAAAACGATAAAGTTCGGTATTGAAATCGAATAATCGGATCGAATCGGAATTTTACGAAAATTTGAAGGATGTTAGGAAATAGTTGGAAATATTATTTTCATATTTTAGATCATAGAAATTTGGCTCAGAATAGTGCAAATTTTCAGATTTGACCGAACAGTGGAATTTTAGTGACTAAAATGCAATTTTTGAAAATTGCATGTCAAAATTCGAAAGTCAAAGTCAAGTTGATTAATCTTTGAACAAAGAATATTTTAATGGATGATATGAAAATGACATATGATAATTTTCAAGATTTATTAAGGGTATTTTTTAGATTTCTCATTAATTGAATTTTAAATTCAATTAATTAAATAAATGCCAAGTGTCTTATCTTTTAAATACTAAAATAATCAAGGTAATTACCACAGTTTCAGATTCTTTATTCTTCAAGGCCGAAACTTCAAGCTCTCCCTAGGTAAGATTTTTATTTTTTGATTTTTGAAGCAATATACTTGATTTTTGGATTTAGCTTTTAGATAGAGAATTAATCTACATGAAATCCTCTATCATTTGGTACCAATATTTCATGGTGAAGATGATTATGTGATGAGATTTCATGATTAGGGTTTTGAAGGGTTTAGTGATTTTGAAGAATTGATCAAGTATTTTTATGTTTTTTATGTTAGTGATTATTTCTAAAGCATGTATAATGATTAGAATTAATAATACATGTGTATATAAGATTTGGCTATGTTAGGGTTTATGGAGAATCATGGGTTTTTTATTCAATTTGATGTTTTGATGATTGGAACTGCATGAATTTAATCATAGGAGGTTGAATTCATGCTTGAAGTTGAACTAAAAGTTTCCCCTAGGTGATATAAAACATTCAACCATAGGGAAGAAAATTGGGGAAAATGTTAAAAAAAATCCTATGGATTAGAAATGATATTAGAAGTATTCCATGTGATTTGGAGATTGGGTTGGATCAATTTGGAACCTTGAAAGTGTAAAAAGGGATAGTTTACAAGTTCTTGGAATTGTGGGATATTATTGTAAGAATGTAATATTTGAGGGATTCAATGTTGAGTTTTGATATTTGTTATGCGGAAAATTAAGTTGGAAAGTTGTTTGGAACCAAATTTGGTAAAAGTAGTAGTGGAATTCGAAAGGTCCCAAAACCATAGAGACTTGTTTGGAAGTTATTAAATGTAGAGGTATTATCTGAGTAAATTATTGAATGCTGGAAAATTTATTAGTATGCTAAATTTTGAATTAATTATTGAGTTTAGGTTGAATTAAAAATTTGTAAAGCTAGGTGATGAAAATCAAAAGTTTAGGAAAGTTTGGGTTGAAATTTATAATGTTTTGAATGTTGAAGTATTGATTTGGGTATTTTATTTAAGTGCTGGAATTTTAGTAATTTATGTGCAATAATCATAATGGTGAAGGACCATTATGAATTAAATGGAAAGGTGGAGGTGAATTCTAAAAAGAATTCATAATTTATGGATTATTTGTGCAAATTAGCAAAGATGAAGGGTTAAGGATGAAAAATAAATATTCATGGATTTGGATGAGTATTTTGAGAAATTGGAAATTATAATGGAAATGTGATTTAGTTGATATCGATTTAATCTCAATTTTTATTTTATAGATTTTTTTTTGACCAATTATTTTATAGATTTTCAAATGTTAAAATTAGCTTATATTAGTACGGTACTAATATGTGGTTCGAACATTTTGTGTTATAATTTGGTATTGTTAGACTACGATAAATCTATCAATCCAAACGATCCGAAAGGAAAGGACAAAGCTCGTGACTAGGATTGTTGTATACAAGTTCTATAGTGAGGCAAAGGTGAGTGCGGTTTAATTATTTAATAATTATGATTGATGACGACTTGTGATAAGTCAGCCTCGTTTATTTTCAAATATATAAATTATGTTTTGATTTTGGAAATATATCCATAATATTTTAATAAGTTTAATGAATGATTTTGGGTATGAACTGCTCATGTCATGTTTTACGAATGTGAATTAAATATATTTCTGATTCTGATATGATTTCTATTAAATGATTTCGAAATGAGCTGAAAGCCCATTGTATATTATATTGAGAGTCAAAGGTACAATTGACATGCCATGAGGTGGAGTGATTATCTGTTTTGATTCCGATATACTGTGGTGTACCGAAGTGTACACTAGTATATATATATATATTCCGATCTGAATGCATTTTGTGTGCATATAGTGATTTCTGATGTGATAGCACTGTGTGTGCTTATATGTTCTGATTCCGATGATCTGAGATATGTATTGTGCACACTCGTCTGACTCACATACCTTATATTCTCTTAAATATACTTTGGGCTATAAAAATGAAATATGAAAGTTCTAAAAAGTGTCTGACTATAAAGGAATGTTGACTGATTTCTGTTTGATATGATTTATTGTGATCTTATGAAAATTATCAAATAATTCTTTTCAGGTTTCATGTTAAAGAAACAACATGAGATATCTGGTTTGAACGTTCTGAAAATTCTGTCTGTTTTATTTTTAATGATTTTATGTATTTTGATATTTAATTTAATTATTCTCACCTATAGTATTACTGCCTCACTAAGTTATACTTAGCGCGTGATAATTTTCATACGTAGGTTCTGATTGAGTCACGAATGTTTTGTGAGGAGCCTGTCAAGCATCTTGTGTAGATCATCTGTAATATCAGTACCAGTAAGACATCACCGATGTTTCTTTTGACTAGTAGTGACATGTATATTTATGTTATCAACATGTTTTATCATATATGACTATATTGTCTGTAATAGTAAATTAGGACTGTTTAATTTGACTAGTTTAATTTATCAGTATTTTGGTATGCATGAATATATAATAGTTAAAATATTATGTTTTTCAAATGGTACATAATTTTAAATTAAAAAAAATAGTTTTAAAAGTTGAAATTAGGAATGTTTTAAAAAGAAGTAAAATTTTAAGCAACTGTGAATAGTGATCGTTAGTCAGTTTGATGTGACATCTATGGCTCGTATTCTTATATGTTTACGGGCTATGGGTGTTATAGTATCGATACCAACGAGTTGTTTGGGCTATAAAATTTGAGGAATTGTAAAGGTTAGTGAGGTTCCCAATAAGCTCTAATTACTCTTAATCAAGAATACAAGGGAGAACATTAATTATGCATAATCAAACGTAGAAACTAAAATAATTAGGGTGACATAAGACTAGCCTTGGTTGATGCTCGGGAAACAATTCAGACACCCGAGTTCCTTAATTCAGAGTGTCGAAGTATAGAATCAGTCTAGATATCCTTAAGGAGTGCGCAAGGCACTTTAAACTGACTAGATAGGGCAAAGGCCCGACACTCGCAAAGGGTGGGATAGTCAAAGGTATGGTGTCCGATGCAGAAATTCCGAGGGTACATCCTCAGTAGACTAGAGGGGTGCGTGAGCTCCGAGATGTAAAAATCCCTCAGTTGCACCATGATATCTACCACATCATAGAAAGTGAGTATGCGAGTATACTCACTATATTATTGTATTAGTTGTATAAACATGTTATTGTACCCCTTTTAGTATGTTTTAGTTGTTAGTGTGGCACTGAGCTAGTTCGCTCAACATTTTTAATTTGTTTCCTTACAAAGATTCTTAGGTAGAGCACTTGAAGAACTTTTGTACAGAGTTGATCCAGACCAAGACTTTCATAGCAGAGTATGTCTCGGTTTCTTCTTAGAGTGCATGTATATTTGTAACCCTATTTGTAAAAATCGAGTCATAACTTGTTTTTAAATGAATGGTCTGTATATTTTGAAAGTATTTATTTTGGGAGCTCCAGATTGTAAACTTATTTTTATAATTGTTAATGTTTATTTTATTATGAGCATTTTCGAATATATGTTTTCCATTGAGTATGTTAAAGAAAATTTTTGGTTAACCACTCCGGTGGTTCTTTGTGGCATTCTCATCGGTCGACTGTGTGTTGTACTGGTGTAGGATGTTACAATACATCACAGAGTTAGGCTTCCCAGTCAAAAATCAATCGTTTAAAACAACAATTGACCCATGTGTATGAAAAAGTTGTTCAAATTAAAGCATATGCGAGGGAACTAGAGAGAGAAATAGCATATGAAGAAAATATGAAGACTTACAAAATTAAATTCAAGTTATGATGAAGATGATGCAGCAAAATCAAGGACATAATCCTCCATCTTAGGTGATTTCTTAGGTATTTCTAGTGAATAATGTTGAAGTACATTACATTTCACTTTAATGTTTATAAACTTTGATTTATTTTTATTATTAGGTATTTCTACTAAATTCTAATCATAATTAAATTTTAAGTTTGTTGTTATTGGATAATGTTATTGTATATTAAATTTGGGTAATATAAAGTACATAATGATATTTGTCAAATCAATTAATCTTAGCGGTGTTTGTAAAATAAACATCACTAATAGTCAAACTCTTTTGGGGCATTTTGGAATGAAAATACTGCTAAAGACACACACATTGGCAGCCTTTGTCAAGAAAACACCATTATATGCACAATCAATGACAACATTTGGGTAAAAAAACCACTAGTAAAAAAACCACTAAAATCTTAACATATAGCGACATTTGGGTCATAAACACCACTAAAGGCACAAACATTGGTGACGTTTGTCAAGGAAAGCGTTATTATGTAACTCGACCTTTTGCGGCGTTTTATGTTCACAAACTCTGTTAACTATTATGGTGTTTGATTTAGCGGTGCTTCTTTCAACATTCTTACTTGTGCCACGAGAGTTTTAACGGTGCTTTGAAACGCCACTATAAAGCTAAAAATACCGCTAAAAACATGTTACGCATAGTAAGGAACTGAGGATATGTGTGGAAGACATGATATATATTTAGATGAATACAAGTAGAATTGCATATATATGAGACACCAACAAAAGCCAATTGTAAAAAGATTGGAGAGAGATAAAGTCCTCTTAAGATTCTTATGGGTCGGAAGCAAAGGGAAAAATAAGAAGACTGAGAAATAAATAGAGAACCTTTGGGTCGAAAAAGTTAAAGAAGTTATGGGTTTTTCTCATTATCATGGCCATGGACATGGGATAGATACTCTTCTTCTTTTCGAGGCTTTTGCTGTTAAAGGGACTCTGAGGGTTCATTACCACGAAACTCATCTCTCTCTTTCCAAATTCACCACTACAATATTTGGTTTGTCAAATAAAACTAGAGTGGGGTGCTACATGCCCTCTCTTATTCTCTTTGGACACCAAATGATCAAATAAATTTGACTTATTGGCATTTGATGTGTTTTAGGGGGCCAATGATAGTGAGAGAAGATGTTCTAGTTAGTTGATTTCATGATCTATCTCTCCATTTTTAAATTATAATTACTATTATTATAATAATATTTTTTATATATTTATATAATTTTTGAATAAATGAAAAAAAATGTATTTTTAAGATTAAACTTGAGTTCGATTAGCTTCATTTATAAATTCATCATCACTCTATCAATAATTATTGTTGATAAAAATTGTGAAAGTATATATATATATTTTTTCTTTTGTCCATACCATGAATGAAAAAAAACAATTTGGGTACATAAAAGTATAGTTGAGGGGTGACTCCCCTAGTCTAATGTCAAGGCATACCTAAGACCTAACTATGATTTACATAAGAATTTACATATTACCTACCAAGAATGACAGTGGTAAGATTCAAATTTGGCCTTACAAACTCAAATTCCTAATCCCAATTATTTGTGCCAACACTCATTAGTGAACAAAATCTAATATATTTAATTAGTTTCAATGGACAGTTTTAAATTTTGAAGAAATATCAAAAAGAATATTTTTTAAATTAATTACTTCAAAATTCTAATCCAATTATCAACACCATTAATTCTATTTATTAAATTCAAGTTCATTAAATCTTTATTTTTTGTTATACGATTGACCATTTAATTATTTCATAAGGTTATATCCATGAATTTGGCGAATTTCCCAAAAAAAAAAATCACCCTAACGGTTTTTATTTCCCTGTCAGACACCCGTGCAGGTTTATTTCCTGATTTAACACCCTTTGCAGAAAGGCGCAACCCATACACCACGCCTTACGCTAATGTGGCACCATGTGGGGTAAGGTGCGGCCTAAGGTGAGGTGCATGGGCCGCGCCCTCCTGCCATCTGACATGCGTCAGAATAGCGCGGTGCATGGGTCGTGCCTTTGCTTTAATTTCGGCCCCCACCAGACCGTTCAGACCCCCATCCCACCCTATAAATACCTCCCTTCTCAACCATTTTCATCACACCAAATTCTCTCAAATTCTCTTAAATTCTCTCATAGCTCGTTAAGTTTTATTTATAAGGTATATTTTATTCTATTTAATATTTTTTTAGTATTTTATTTAATTATTTAAATTTATAATATATTTTTTTGCAGTTATAAAATGGAAGGCAATATGCTTTGTTTGGATGCAAATCATATATCTAGACATTTTGTTGGTACGGTAACATTTTTACATTTTAATTTAAATTATTAGTAATAATTTATTTATTTAAATTTTTATTATTAGTTTATAAATTAATTTTTGTAATTATTAATATTTTTAGGAGAACAGACGTATATTAGATCATTTTATTTGGAACCTTAAGCTAGCGATACCAACCCGTGTCTGGCCGTATTTAGTCGAGGTTGGATTCGATCACATAGCTAGATATGAAGGTCATTGTAGGATATAACCAGAGAGTGCACGATTACGCTTGAGGATGTTTCCATGCACTTGGGACTTTCGGTGGATGGACATGTGCTTTCAGGGATGGCACACGGTAACTGGAATACTTTGTGCCAGCAATATCTAGGAGGTGTCCCACGAAATTTTAACAGTTGTTGGATTCCGTTAAATTGGTTAGATGAATTTTTCAGAATTTGAGTGAGGACGTCTCAGAGGATCAAGTTAAAAAGTATGCACGTGCATGCATACTGCAGCTGATAGGAGGGTTGTTGATGCCGAACAAATCACGCAACCAAGTTCATTGTATGTGGTTGTGGCATCTTGGCAATTTTCATCTGGTTGGATCACTGAGTTGGGGCTCGACAGTTCTAGTATTCTTGTATAGGGAGATGTGTCGAGCTACTGACTACAGGAAAATTTCTATCGGCAGATGTGTATTCTTGTATAGGGAGATGTGTCGAGCTACTGACTACAGGAAAATTTCTATCGGCAGATGTCTTCTTCTACAACAGTCTTGGGCATGGTATCCCTTACCCCTTTTATGTCCTGTTATTAAGAACTCGTTCGTATTTCCGTTACTATTGAGGTAATTACAAAATTGATTTCGTATATTAATCATTTTATCCAATGTATAATAACAATTATTTCCTTGAATAGGTTGTCTATTGACAGGAAAAATCATCGGGATCTACCTGATGAATTAGAAATAATCAGGCTACTAAGCGATCAGAAGGCTAACACAGATGTATGTATTTTAATGTTTGAAAATCTATTTTGTATTATAGTTATATAATTATATTATTATTTTGATAAGAATTATATATATTTGTTTTAGTTTTAATGGGCTCCTTATTGTTATGATGATATGAGGATGTGCATCCCACTTGAGTTAAGGGGCCCGGTTGATGCTTGGATGGTGATAGTTCCTCTGATATGTTATGCGATTGTCGAGTGGCACCCCACTGATCGCGTGCTCCGAAAATTTGGTTTTGTACAACCAATTCTGGAAGAACCTCAAAATATAAACCAATAGCATAACACAGATCGACGCGACAAGACATATATAGATTGGCTGGTGAAGCATTATGAGTGGGTCATGATATGAGAGGATCGACATCGGCGCATTCCCCATAGAGAATCCATTTATGTTGACCATTTGACGGTTGCATATGGTTATTATGAATGGTTCAACAGTAACGGGAAACCATTTATGCTTTCCGAGGATGCATGAGGACGGAGCATTCATCGACGTCGACAAAGACGTGCACCGTCACAACCCCATCATCCCCGACTCATGGACGGAGAGCAGGTGCTTTCGGTTTATTGTCAGCTGCACCATCAGAACCTTCAGAGCAACCACCATCTGCAATGGCGTACACCCCGCAACCATATCAAAGACTGCCACCGCCATATCAAATGCCGCCACCACCATTGTCACAGAGTTATATGACCCCTCTTGGAGGATATTATGGTTCTATGTTTGTAAATTCGACTTGGGGTTCATAGATAATCAGTCATACACCTCCAAGGTCCTTATTCTATAGAGGTGCTACATCGTCATCAGTTCCTCATCAACAAAATGTATCTGCTCTTGACGATGACGATGATGACGACGATGATGATGATGGTGATAATTATGATAGTGAGAAGTCAGAGCCAATTATACGAAGAAATCCTCCTCGAGACAGACATCCACCGCCATGCGAAACACATTTGCACCGCAGACATCGATAGTTTTTGATATTTTATTATATTTGTATTTACTTGTTTATTGTAATTTTTTTATTATTTACCATTTAAAACTTAATTTATTTTGTTAATTTTGTTTATTATTTAATTCAAGTGAATGGTGTTGATCATTTAGTGTTTTTTTAATTTTTTTTATAATAATAATAGTAAATTTATGTATAAAAAACATTTGTCTTTTAAAAGTTTGTTGTATTTAAAATTATATTCAAATACCAAATTGCTATTAGTTTGATAAAATTTAATAATTGTGTTCGATAACTTTATTAAGTTTGCCACTTATTATCTCTTTTATTATAATCACATATAACGCCAACGTCGAATCCCGTTTTCTTGTATTTTTTTTAATTAATCAGTGGTTATCAAATGACATTAACTTTAAGTAAATGTGAATTAAACTCGCCTGAACTATTATTTGATAAACAACAACTACAATAATTCCTCATCATTGGTTACTTGATGACAAAAGAAGTGGACATGTTCTTCTAGTGTGTCTTGGGTTTCTACAATTCCCACATTTTTTATCGTGTCTAGATGTTTCTCGATTATCCATATCACAATGAATTAAAGTGGATTTTGGCTGACCACGATCCCCCAATAAAGTCAGATCTGGTACAATCGGAACCCAATTCTGAAGGGTCATTCTCATTACCTATGGGGGAACTCAAATTCGTATACCTTAAACACTTCTGATAGTAGGTATACGGGATCCAAAAAACGGTTATAGTCTTTACGGGTATGCGAGCAAACTGCTATCACATGAGAGCATGGATACTTCAGAGCTTGAAAAAACCCACAATTGCACCATCTGTCCCGTAGATTTACTCTTAACGAGTTAGCTTCAATCCCTTAAAGAGGTCGCGGCAACTCTATGACACGAAACAATTCATACGTTCTAGATAAGCTTGTTACAGACATTCCATTTGATACAACAATTTTTTTGTAGATATGTAACTAATCTAGGGTGATAGACATGACTGCCTTGCATCCATGTTTGAGTTTTCCCCCAAGCTTCGCTAAAAGCGCCCCCAAACAAAAATATGTAGTTTTTACCAAAGTCGCTACAGGTAAGTGACGTGCACCCTTTAAGGTCGAATTAATTGCCTCAACCAAGTTGGTTGTCAAGTGTCTATATCGATATCCACCATCATATGCATGCGCACAAGTAATTGGTGCTCATCATTCTTCTTGAACCTTCTATGGTAGTTCACAGCAATGTGTCAGATACAGTACCTATGTTGGACAAAGGGTTGTTGCCACATTAGACCCAAAGACTCCATTGATGCTTTGATCCCACCTCTTCGATCTAAAATGACACAAATATTTTCCCTCGTGATAACATGTGAATGTAAGTTTCAGAGGAAAAAACCCAAGAATTTGTATATTCTCCTTCAACAATGGAAAAAGCAACTTGAAGAATGTTGCGATTACCATCTTGGACAACTTCCAATAGTAACACTTTCTTGTATTTTCCATACAAGAAAGTCACGTCGATCTGGACCACAAGCTTGCAGTATTTCACAACATTAATGCACTTTGGGTAAGTCCAAAAAACCCAGTAGAATTGGCATCGATCGCGAAGAACTCGATCATTATGGTATGCATGGCAAGTTTCGAAGTCCACAATTATCCCAGGATTCAACCTCCGCACCACCCTAAACCAACGTGGAAGTTCATTGTAAGATGCATCCCATTCACTGTGAATTTTTTTAATCGCATTCTGCTTTGCCTTCTATGTTTTTTGTATGAGACGAAATACCCATACTGTGATTGTATAGCTGAAATCAACACAACAATAGCTATATGGGAGCTTGCTTTTACCATGTGCATGATGGCTTGGCAGATCACTTCAGAGTCCAAGTTGGGATGATCTTGGTTGATCCCTCCATCACAACATGTGTGAGGACCGTTGTATATCGTTAGTTCTCATCTATTGTTTTTCCTCTTCTTCTTCGATACACGAACCATCTGATTACATCCGTTTTCACGTTGGACACAGGGGCGTACATATTTTTTCTATCGTAGAGCGGTCGACTCTAGACTGAACAAAATTACGGATATTGTAATTTTTTATAGCCATTATCGCTTCTTCTTTGCTTGAAAACTCCATTCCTAAAGATAACTCACCATTATTTATTGATGAGTAAAATCCATAGTCACCGAGAGTAGGCATATCCACAAATTTCGGCTCGTACATTGCACCATAGTCAGCTTCATACATGTGTGCTGGAGGTTCAGTTTGTGCCATATTTTGGGAACTTCATCTACATCATCATCATCATCAGAGTTGAACTGCGGTGATTCTGGGTGAATGAATAGTCCAATCTCAGCACCATCCGCACCTGGCTCACGAAACGATTCTTCTGGTGGAGATGATGGTTCTTCCATGCTCTCCACATTTTGGTCGAAGAACCTACTACTTGCATGCCTTCCCCTTGAACTAAAAGGCATATCGACATTGAGATCGAACAAGCTCGCAGTAGAATGCCTCCCCTAGAGCCTGAAGCCATCGTGTCAAATGGAAACTGCACAGATTATTGCATCGAGGGCATCTCCATATTTAGGTCAAAGAAATTGGCAGATGAATGTCTTACCCTTGAACTGGACGCGATGTTACCATACGGATTGTTCGTGAACCTACCTCGGTACAGATCGTAAGAAGTTGCTGATGAATGTCTCCCCATTGAAGTTGATGGAATGACACCATGATGCGGATTTCCCATTATGGCATTAAAATCATTACACATTACTCTAGTTGGGATGTCAAATTTGATCAGTTCGTTCAGTCAGCCCATAGTGGGAGCTTAATGATAGACCCCGAACAACACGCACTTCAACAAACTTTGCATACATCTTCGTATCGACGTCTGAATAATGATTTTGAGAATCAACCATCATTTCAACATCATCATTTGTTTGATAGTTCAAACGTTGTATAAGTTAGCGGAAACAATGATGTTGGAAATCTGCACTAAAGTGACTACATTCTTCTAGTACTTCCAACATGAACCTTTCTTGAAATCTTCATTATCAGCTCCTCAAGAGTTATGTTTCTCTTTAAGGATATTTTAACATAATGATTTGATACGAAAACAACGCCGGTTTCATCTTCCCGAATTTCTCCATCATAATAAATATAGCTGAAATTCGCGTCATTCTTAGAGTTTGAAAGTGAGACATTCTTAGAGTTTGAAAGTTAAAGTCAACGATCAAAGTTAATGGGGCAGGTCAAAGTCAACGGGTTGGGTAAAAGTCAACGGGTCATATCAAAGTTAATGGGTCAGGTCTAAGTTAACGAGTCGGGTTAAAGTCAATGGGTCGGGTTGGGTTGACTCGATTTGGGTTAAACAGACTTAGTTTAGACCGGGTCGGGCCATTTCAATCCACCTGGGCCATTCTAGAAGAAACCAAAACTAGGGGATAAGCCACATGCGCACCGACGACGCGTGGCAACACGTGCACCGACGGCGTGTGGCAACACGTGCAACGGGCAAAGCTTTGGTAGAGGCTGCCTAACTATCCCCGAAGCACCCTTTCAACGTCACAAACCACAACAAGCCAATAATCAACCTAAAATTATGGCAATTTAACTGGTGATGAAATCGGTCGAGTTTTGGTCGCACAAAGTTGGGGAGTCTGGTGCTCGGGGCGGTGAGGCGAGCCAACAACTTGAACGACCAGAAATAGAGAAAAATAGAAGGGAAAAGGTTCTCGACGAATCTTCAGTGAGCTTTCCACGGTGAACGAAGGCGGCTTTTGATGATCCGGCGGTTGCGGTGATTCGACTAGAGGTGACAGTGACATTCACCGGTGGTCGATTGTCTATGAAACGATGAAAGGAGAAACAGGCAAGTCGGGCAGCTTCTCTCTATTTATTCTGCAAAATTGTGGTCGATTTCAGTGAGCCAATGCACAGGGTTGGGTCGCGGAAGGATGCCAAAGCTGCTAGTGGTGTTGGTGCTGCTCATAACTGGCCGGAGGTGGGCAAATCGACGGTGGAAGGCTTGAATATGGGATTTTTTTTGGTTTAGGGTTTGGGGCTAGTTCATGACCATATAGGGAAATAAGGTTTCTGGTTTTTGGGTTAACACCCAGAAAAATTAAAACAAAACTTATATTTTATTAATATAAGACACAAATAGTATCATTGCCTAATAGTAGGGTGATGAGCGGCTTTACCGAGTACTAGGGTTCGAATCCCTGCAACCACCTAACCTATTTCTTTATTATTTGTTTTCTCTATTAACAGAAATTGGGATAATTCAGGGTTAATTCTCTAAATTTCCTGTAGCTTCTAAAATGGGCTGAAAGTTACAAAATTTTGCAATTTGGTCCCTAACTTAAATTAAATTTTTAAATTAAATTATGGGTGTGACACCAAACGCACATATAGTATTTCATCCTTTGAGATGATGCATAGTATTCCATCCTTCAAGGTCCTTATATTTGTTTAATTTGTCCCTCTTATTTTAATTTGAGTATTTAAAATAATAAACATGTTGTTCACAAATTACATATTTTACAATTTATAACAAATATCAAAAGTAGACCTTATGATTATGTTGTTTAGGCAGTCATACTGCTTATAGTATATTGGCGTTATAAATTATATTTTGATGCTTAAAAATGTGTTTAATTACGCATCACTAAATTATATATTTAGTATGTGTTATATTTGCACACACATAAGTGATACAAAAAGTTGATGTAAGCAGTTTCGCATCAGTACATTCAAAAGGATTATCGAGTATCATAGTAAGTTTTGACATCTTATATTATATTTTTTTGTTAACAGAAATTAGAATAATTCATGGTTAAGTCCATGAATTTTCTGTAGCTTCTAAAATGGGCTGAAAGTTACAAAATTTTGCAATTTGGTCCCTAACTTAAATTAAAATTTTAAATTAAATTCGGGGTGTGACACCAAGCGCACATATAGTATTTCATCCTTTGAGATGATGCATAGTATTCCATCCTTCAAGGTGATACATCGTGTTTCATCCATCTGGATGATTACACCTTATATTTGTTTAATTTGTCCCTCTTGTTTTAATTTGAGTATTTAAAATAATAAACATGTTATTCACAAATTACATATTTTACAATTTATAATAAATGTTAAAAGTAGACCATATGATTATGTTGTTTAGGCAGCCATACTGCTTATAGTATATTGGCGTTATAAATTATATTTTGATGCTTAAAAATGTGTTTAATTACGCATCACTAAATTATATATTTAGTATGTGTTATATTTGCACACACATAAGTGATACAAAAAGTTAAAGTAAGCAGTTTCGCATCAGTACATTCAAAAGGATTATCGAGTATCATAGTAAGTTTTGACATCTTATATTATATTTTTTTTGTTACATTAGCATGTATAATTAAATTACTTATTTTGTTAATAATATTAATTCGATATTTTGTTACATATTAACTTCATACTTTTTGTAGTTTAAATATTTAAATATTAATACGTATTACGTTGAATCCAACTTTAATCAAAATTTTAATTCAAATTAATAAAAACTCTGATTTCAACTTCATACTTTTAGTAGTTTAATACCTTTTGATTTATGAATGTTATCGATCTTCATTTTTCACTGGTTTTTTATATGTTTATTGAAAATGTTTGAGTATTGATATTATATTTATAATGTAAAATTTTAATTTTAATTAGTATATAATTATAACAATAATTAAGTGATAATTAATTTAAAATAAAATATATTAGTAATAACTAATATTACTTAATATTAATATATTGAATCTAAATTCATCTCAATCGTATAGTTCAAATGAATAAAAACACTATTATATAAAGAAAATAAAAATAAAAATATCATTTATATTTTTTTCATATTAATAATAATTGATTAGTAGTATTTAAATTTAATACGTCGAATCTAACTTCTTTTTTTTGGTGAATAGAGGGATACAAACAAATTGGAGGAAAACAATACCCATGATTATATAGTATTACATAAGATCAAGATAAACTCGATAAGGCAGAGTGAGGGAAAAACAAACAAAACCGATAGTACAACCAGAGAAGACGAATAACAAACTAACACCAAAGCCCTCATCAATCCCTAGGTAACTCGTGATCACTAATGTTTGGAGGAGCATTCATTGTATCAACATGAATCAACGCAAGAATATTTGGAGGAGGTTAAACATATTGTACAAGATCAAAACTGTCCATTTGCGCCATCTTTGCAAGGAAATCCGTCACTGCGTTATCATCCCGTCGAACATGCGAATAAGTTACCATCCATTGTTTCTTACTAACTTCATGAATAAAATGCAGAATCGAAGGACTGTCGGGTTGAATCGTCGAACCTTTCACCAAATATATCGCATTCAAACTGTCCGATTCGACCACAATACGTATAAACCCAAGATCCCAAGAAAATGACATTCCTATATAAATGCCCCAAAGTTCCGCTTCTAAAATCGAACACACTCTAATGAATTTGGAGAATACTACACACCAACGCCCATTATGATCGCGATAAACCCTTCACAAGTAGCTCTACTATCAGTAGTGTTTAGAGCAACATCCGTGTTCAATTTGATCCACTCCAATTCAAGAGAATTCCATCAAATCGAACCAGGAGCAATGTTATTGTTGTTGTTCCTATTAACAACGTTCACATTCAGTGCTTGCTGCATTATACTAAGAAGGTGGTTACTACGATCCAACATAGAGATATTCTGCATATCTTCATTCTTGAAGACTATGTTATTTCGAGATCGCCATAAATTTCATGTAATAGCTCCGAATAACAAACAGATCCCAATTTTGCTGATTCTTAGCTAATTTCGAACCAGTCATGATATTCACCCCAATCCAATCCCGAAAATCCATAGTCAAGAACTCCAGAATTTTATCATCCTTAACAAGAACAGTCCATATAGCAAGGGCAGGCACACAAAACCTTAAAACGTGATTGATACTTACCGTGGCAGCATCGCAAATCGGACAATGGGGATTTATAGTAAACTGTCTACGTTCCCTCTCATCATTTGTCATGAGTTTCCCTTGACTAGCGAGCCACATGAAAATTTTAATTTGCTGAAGGCTACGATGATGATGAATACGCTTCCAAATTGGATCATGTAAATGAGACGAAGATCCCGTTCGAATTGGATAAGTAGATTTGACAGTAAATTTCTTATCTTCGCACCTCAACCATCCTACACAATCACTTTTAAGCAAAGCCTTCGAACCCTTCAGAGCAGTTATAAGTAATAAAACATTCCAAGGTAACAAATATGTTTGATTCAGTGGTGATGAAAAGAACGAGCTTCGAGAATGTCATCGAACCTAGGAAGAGTAAGCCGTCCTTTTTAGTTCAAGAGGTTCTGAAGGGAAGTACGACAAGATCGAATATAGTACCTCTACTCAGAAATGAACAAGGATAGCCAGTTCCTCATATAATAGGTAAGCCTTCGCATAATGTTCTAGGTGAGAGAACGAGCGAGATAGCAACTAGTGTGACGTTGACTTCACTTTAGTGATTCTAGCTATGTTAAGTTATACCTAGGTTACCTTAGTTGCCCTAGTGGGGAATTACCAGTGCGTGAGGCACTTTAGGGGCTAATTAGGGTGCGAGGCCCAAACACTCGCGAGGAGTGGGTTAGCAATATTAGTGTTATGTGGCCTATGAGCCTTAGAATTGCATGGTTAGTTATGTCAGTTCGGTTTAGTTGGGTAATTCCCGATGCACGTTCAATTCCAGTTCTTACCCTTAGGTTTTTCTGTATCCAAGGTAGGTTGGGATGTTGATCAAAGATGCACATAAATTCCTCCGATTTCATTACCAAACCTAACCTCATGTCTATTTGTGTTAGTTATGCATGTATAGTCTCATCAGTTCCGTATGTCAGATATGTTAAAGCTTGGCTTGAAGGCTATGTGAGACTCAGTCAATGCTTCCGTTTGTGCGGGAATTTTACCGATGCTATGTGAAACCAGGTTCCTCTCAGTAATCTATTTGATGGCTATGTGAGAACAAGGAGACCATTCAATATGTTTGTAGGAATTACACAGATGCTATGTGACACCGAGGTTCCCTCACTAACTAGTGTCTGAGAGCTATGTGAGACCAGATACTAGTCAAGTTTGCATTCAGATAATGCACAATATATTAGGTTCGCATTCAGATAATACGTAGCATGTTTAGTCATTAGGGTTAGAAACCCTTTAGAGGTGTACTCATGATGAGACCCTTAGCATAGGACTAAGGGAAGTGTGAGACTCCTAAGTCTGAGGTAGAACAGTAAAGCCTAAGTAGGTAGCACTTTGCCTAGATCATGCATGTACCTACTGCTTAGTGTCATGTCTACAACATGCTTATGTTTATAAAATTCTTATGTTGCTCTAGATTAGCTATTATACTGCTGGGCTTTGTAAGCTCAGCCTTCAGATGTTTCCGTTGATAGGTCAATAGCTTGGGCATTTCGTGGAGCACCGTCGCAGCAGGACTTCCAGCATCTCCGACAGAGTATTGTACTGCAGCTTTAGTGGGCATATGTATTCTAGCACCTTGCTCATGTATTCAGTTTATTAAACTCAATTTTTGTATTATTTTGGTTTAAATTATGTGTCACGGAGCTCCGATTTTGTAAAATAATTTTACAACAGTTATTTTTGTTTGTTTATGATACCATCGGGTATGTTTGAAAAGGAAATTAATAGGTTTTGAAAATCAGGGGTTACCTCAGTGACCTAGTGTGACACTTTAGGCCCAATCTAGTTTAGGGTGTTACAACCTTGAAGGGTCCTCAATTGATCTAGCGAAGCCTCGGCAAATAAAATCATATCATCTGTAAAAAAACCAATGAGAGATTAAAAGGGTAAACTTATAGGTACAGAAAGGCCGCCATCTACCACAATTTTCCTCAACCTGAATTTTTTGAGGTAATCTCTCCAAACAAAGAACTAAGAAATAAGGAAACAAAGGGACTCTTTGCCTAATGCCTCGGGGAAGGATGGAAGAATTCAGAAATCGAACCGAATCTTAGAAAAAACTGAAGAAATACACTGAAGGATAAGATTACGCAAGGAATCAGGGATCCCAATGTCATGAAGTGTGTCATCGAAGAAGGGCCATACAAGGCAGTCATAAGCCTTTTCAAGATCGATTTTCAAAGTCATCCAACCTTTCTTACCAAAATTCTTTTTTCATCGTGTGGATAATTTCTTGAGCAATGATGATGTTATCAGTAATGGTGCGTCTAAGAACAAAGCTAGTTTGATTTTCAAACATCCAATAGGGCAATGATGATGTTATCAGTAATGGCGCGTCTAGGAACAAAACTAGTTTGATTTTCAGACACCCAATAGGTCATAAGATGCTTAAGTCGATTGACAATAATTTTGGTCACAACTTTATAAAGAATAGTACACAAACTAATAGACTAAAATTGAATTATTAAATTTGGAGCAGAGACCTTCAAAAGAATAACAAGAAGTGTTTCATTAAAGTGCTCAGGAACAACACCGTCAGTAAAAAATTTCATAATACAATTACAAACAGAAGTGCCAACAACAGACCAATTCCTTTGAAAAAAAGCAGCGTGAAACCCGTCAACCTTAGGAGCTTTAAGAGGTCTTATGCCAAAAATAGCTTCCTTGATCTCATCACTAGTAAGCGATATATCTAGATTCTCTAACTCGAGAGACTCGACCTTCAGAAATAAGCCCTAGTTTCATACCGTCTCGGTACATTGCCATCACTCATGAAAAGATTTTGGTAAAAATTAAGGGCCATGCCTAATAATTCATATTGTTCAGTGCACCAAGTTCTATCACTACATTTAAGGGCTTCCACTTTATTAGCTCGTCTCCTAGCCATTGTGGAAGCATAATAAAAACCTGGTGTTGAGATCCCCATTAAGAACCCAGCTTGTACAAGCTTTTTATCACTACAACTTCTCTTCTTGGTCAAAAATAATCTCCAGTTCAACACGTAACTTTGTATATAAATTAAGAGAATCAAATTACCTTACATGAATGATGCGCTCAATACCACGCAACCTCGCCATTAAAGACTTCTTTTTCCTAGCAAAGTGCCCGAATTTTTTCAAGTTCCAGACTTTGGCCTCAGATTGCAAATGCTTTAGATTAGTATCTATGTCCACATTTCCTTCCACACTGATTCCAAGAAATTACAAAAGTCGGGATGTCCTGCCAAGCCTCAATATACAGAAAAGGTCTATTATGAGTTTGATACCCCGTCTCGACAAACTTGAGCAAGAGAGGGCGATGTTCAGAACCAAGTCTCTCTAGATGCATAACTATTGAGTTAGGTAAATAGAGATTCCAAGCTGAATTACCTAAACAACAATTAAGTCTTTCATACAAATTCCAGCGGCTCCAAGTAAACGGCGGCCCGTGAAAACCCAAATTCAGTAAACCCACATCAAGGATGAAAATAACTAAATGCCTCCAATCACATGATTATTTGAACCACAACACCTTTCGTATTCCTGAAGAATAACATTAAGATTGCCCCAAATAAGCTAAGGGACATTATCACCAGAATTTAATCTCGCAAGCTTCTCCCACAAGTTTTTATGTTTCAAACTTTGTGGGCTAGCATAAACGACTGTGAAATGCACCCCTCTACCAATTTCAGTATCATAGAATATATTATTAATAAAATTGGTTCGAAATATGGGTGATGTTTAGATCGATCAACTCGTTCTAAGGAATCCAAATTCCACCAATGGAACCATGAGCCTCCACACGGAAAGACACTCTATTTAACAATAACTGTAACACCCAAATCTGAATAAAACGAAACCCAAAGGGTTTGGGCATTACATGAGGCCACCAGAATGGCTAACCCATTTTTTTTATAAAACATTTCATTTTCTAAAATAAAGTTCATCACATTCGAGTTAAGACAAAATATTAGTAGTTAGGTCTAAAAACTGGGGAGTTCCCAAAACAATTTATCAAATACAAAAATCCAAGAGTTATGACTCGAAATACAAAAGGGTCTATGATAATACATGCCCACTACAATAATCAAGACTTACTTTGCTGCTGCTGATATCTAGAATCTGAAGTATGACGATACGCTCCTTAGTCTGACACCTACTAACATGTGAATGGAAACAATTTCGAACGTTGAGCTACGAGTTCAATGCCACATAATCGCCACATAAACGACTCCACTATACTATATGCATCCATTAACTATGAATACTTAGCAAGTTAAGTCATGATGCAACATAATGCAATAGGCATAGATTATAATAATATAAGGATATGTGTCATAAAATCATAAGAAACATAACATAATTGTCATTATATAACGAAAGTGCCTTATCACTAATACTACAGTGTTGCAACACTGAATCAAAAGTTCATTCGCACTGATACTAAAGTGCCATCGCACTGGGAAAAAGAATCCAAATATCTCTACTCACATATTTGAATAGTACATACAGACGCTCAAGTAACCTAGGTGTCATCGTTGTTTTCTGAGTGTCAAACAAAGGCTAGTTTTATGCCACATAATTTAGTGTTATTATTCGCAAAGGTTTCGAATGTTATTACCACTTGTAGTCTTATTTAAGAACCCTCGATGCCCTCTTAATCCCTTCAACAAACTTACAAAATTTGCTAAGTTCTCTGCCCTATATAGGACGTCAGTATCGACACTGAGCCTGTTAGTATCAATACCATCCTTAGGGTATCTATACCATCCTTAGTATCGATACCAGTTTGATCTTCAATGTTACAAATTTTAACCTCAGTATCGATACCCTGATGTGGAGTATCGATACTTTCCCAATGGTATCAATACCAAATTGGCATTTTTGAATCTCGGTATCAAGACCACACCCTTAGGTATCGAGAACGAACCCCGAGTATCGATACTCACCCTAAAAAAATTGCCTCATTTTGCCTTATACGAATAACAATAACGGTATTGTTCTTACAGTACCAATACCGACGGTCCAGAGTGCTATATTTAAGCACGAAAATAGCCTCTTAAAGCCTTTCATAAGTCCCCTTAAGGCTACCAAAGGTTTATTAAGTTTTATGGGGTTGTTTAACATCAAAATGAGTCATTTTAACATAAAAACATCAATTAAGCATGCTACCATTAACACCCATTTTGCACCTAATAAACACAACAAGCAAGCAAACATAGACTCGCGGCTTACATAGGACAAATAGGAGTTACTCATGTGTTACCTTAGCTCTAGTTGATGGAAGAGGGCTCCAAGAGTCACCCAAGCACCAACTTCTCCTTATTCTTAGCCTTTGAGCATTCACCACGTTCTTGCATTAACCAAAGCAAACAAGGGATCATAATCTCGTTTTTAAGCCTCTAAATGTTTAGAAACACCTTTCTAAACATTTAGGAACAACTGAATAACACTCTAACGTCTAGAAATCAAAACCTCTCTAAAACCCAAATTTTACTACCAAAGCTAAATCTTTTGATTTTGGGTTTAAAATGAAGCTCTAAGGGTATATATCACTTTTCTTACCTTTAGAATTTCTAATAACCCTTGCAACCAAAGAAAGTTCTCACCTTTAACTAAATTGTGGATAAAGAAGAGAGGAGAGAAAGGAGGAAGAAAGTGACAAAGGTGGAGAAAAAAAAGAGATTTTCTGTTGATTTTCACCATGTTTACATCAGCCTCCTTTATTACTATTCAACCTTATTTTCAAACAAGGGGTTAATTACTCCCTTGGTCCTTCTCTTTTAAGCCCAATTCAAAAATTCCATTTTTAACACTAAGTGAGCTTTCTACAAACCCAATTTCTTCATCTTTGACCCAAATAAATTAAATTAAACTTATTCAACACTCCAAGCCCAACGTCTAATACCCAAAACTACTGTTACAATAACAATATCAACCCTCCTACCACTCAATCCAGGTTCAAACAATGCAACAAATCTTAGATTGTAATCCCAAACAAAGGTACGAAGATAATGATGAAAAGACTAACACCCTGCCCTCTGGTTGTTCTAAAACAAAAAGTTATTCATTAAAAAAGAAAAAAAAATCAAGAACACAAACTTCATTGTTTGGTGTCTGGGAGATGATCCCCCGGTGATCCTATTTCTTGCATGCTTGAGTTGAACATTTCATCAGCATTCATCTGGATAGAAGTAACCTAGTTGGTAACTTGTAAAGTTTCTTGATTGCTAGCTCCCAACGCATACATTCTCCCGTAAATTGTTGAGAGAGTGATTGAGCCAA
This sequence comes from Hibiscus syriacus, assembly GCF_006381635.1. NCBI lineage: Eukaryota > Viridiplantae > Streptophyta > Magnoliopsida > Malvales > Malvaceae > Hibiscus > Hibiscus syriacus. The sequence continues at coordinate 5,173,026 of NW_024062608.1, forward strand.
ATCTAACACATCAAGTCATACAGCAGATTTGAAAGCGTTAGGCTTTTTTTATTTTTATGCTTTTGTTACTTTCACGTGGAGTTTTATTTGTAGATTCATTCATATTAATAAGCTTGGAACTTTTAGACGATATACCATCATTATTAGGCTCTTCAATTACAACAACTTCATGATTAATAGCGAGATTGCTAATACGACGCTCTTTCGCTATCACTTCCTTTCCTTCAACCATAGAAAAAATATGTTAAACTATATTATGTGAAAATGGAAAATTATTTTTTATATCCACACTTCATATAAACTTACAATCTGTTCACATATATATACAACCATTAAATCTAACCATCTAACCAACTCAAAATTGTTTCTAACTAATTAGTAACAGAAAAACTAATTACAAACTCAACACTCCCCCTTAAGTTAGATGTTAAAAAACATTTTCAACTCCTAACTTGGATAGTAGATAACTATGCTACTGACTTCCCAAAGCCTTTGTCATGATGTCTACAAGTTGTTCATGTGTGGAAACATGTTTTGTTTAAATTGTCCCTTCTTGTATTTTTTCTCTCACGAAATGATAATCGATTTCAATATGCTTTGTCCTTTCATGATACACAGGATTAGCAACTATTTGAAGTGAAACTTTGTTGTAACAATAAATTCTTACAGGTTTTAGGCTTTTTATGCTAAGTTCTGCAAGTAAGCCTTGCAACCATACCAGCTCAGAAGTAACTACTGCCATAGCTCTATACTCTGTTTCTGTTGAAGATCATGCTACAACATTTTGTTTCTTTGATTTCCACAAAACCAGCGAGTCACCAATCTCGATACAAAAACCTGTCACAGACTTCCTTGACATTGGGCAAGATCCCTAATCTGAATCATAGTAGGCTGAAACTGGATAGCCAGGAGAGGATTTTAACAAGACTCTCTGTCCTGGTTCTTTCTTAACATACTTAACTACTCTTAAGGTTGCCTCCATGTGAGATCTCTTAGGTTGTTGCATAAATTGACTGAGAAAATTCACTGCATATGTAATATCAGGTGTAACACCCCCAACCCGTACCTGACCCGGATACGAGTATGAGGTGTCACATTGACTTTTCAAAACTCTATCTTTACAAATCCACAAAATATTAAATTCACTATTTACAAAAAATGAGTACTTTACATTAATAAATACAATCAAATTGTTTTTCAAACCAATAAGAGCATATTCAATCCAAATATTGTAACTACATGCAAACTAAATTCTATAACACAAAATACATATAATCCATATATTTTTTGATTTGATCTTCGTAAGGAAGCTACTGACCTGTCTTGCTTGTCTTTACTTCTGTTCTCGCTTTCCATACCTACGTGTGAAACATTCACACACTAAGTCGATGACTTAGTGAGGCATAAATAACCTTTACATATAACATCTCATTATTATTTCCTATACTTCATGCAATCATATCAAACGATAAAACATATTATACCTCAGAACATTATCCATACATATCCATATCATTACATTATCCTCATTAATATTATTATTATTATTATTATTATTATTATTTATATCTCTTAGTCACACATTCTTGTACTTAAAAAATATACACATCATAAAACAGGTATAACATTTAACAAAGAATACACATAACATCATATCAAATCATACCTATTTATGTACAATCATTTCTATTATTACCAATCTATACATTAGTCCTTAACACTTTATACTCTTATCCATAATATCCTTAATTATCACATCATAGCACATATATCACTTTACAACGAAATAAACATATGATCATACCAAGTTTATTTATATTATTCTTTTTATTAGCCCATGTACACATGTGAGAACTATAGATATGTGAGTCTGTAGAGGTTGTGCACTAATGTTGTCACCACAGCTCGTATAAATGCACCGAAGTGCCACGTAGAATTGCACCGTAGTGCTGCGTAGAAATGCACTGAAGTGCCATATAAGATTGCCCCTAAGGACCACGTATAAATTCCTTAAGAATCATATACATATGCCAAGGATCAAGTATGTGTCTCAAAAGACCTCACACATGTTCCAAAGAATACATATATGTCCCGAAGGACCGCGTAGACCCTCGACTCTTAGCATGCCAACTATACCCCTATCTCTCATAACACATAACATGGGCATTTAATTATGTCATTTCACATATTCATATAATCACATAGTTCACCTACACATAGCACCTTTTCATGTAATTCACTTTTACATATCTCATCACATATACTTGTATTCTTTTTCATACCATGTCTCATATAACCACATATGTCCTATCTCATATGATTTATCTCTTTAGCACATAACTTATGTCTTGTGATCATGCAATCACCTAACTTATTTTTCACATAACTCATTGTTACATAATTCACATATCACATATAAGCACATAGATCATTTTCACATAACTTCTATTAACTTTCCAAGTCATTTCATATTACTAGTCTCATTGCTTAATAACATATTTCATATATGCATATAATAACTTATAACATATCATATAATTTATTCTTCATTCTCTTATAATCACCTAGATCTTGTAACCTATTTCATACTTGTCCCTTCTATTATTTCTTTTATATACTAATCAATCTATTTACTTAATTCAATTTCATATTACTCCTATAATCTTCTCATATGGCTCCATAGATTTCTATCATACAACCCATGTGTCATAATTTTATTTAAACATATGAATCTTTCTCATCTAGCTTATCTTATATTTTTATATTATCATTTATGTTCAAGTCTCCTAGTTGGTATATTATTCTCATATCATCCTATATGTCAATATTATCTAGCTTATTTCACTTCTATAAGAGAATGAAGAATAAATTATATGATATGTTATAAGTTATTATATGCATATATGAAATATATGATATGAATCTTGTAACCTTTCTTATATAATCACTTATACTGTATCACATAGCTTATACTAGGTTATTTTATTTCCACCTAATTTCTTAACTTATTTTATATTCTCCTATTATCACTTAATATTCTTTTTACATGAATCGCATAGTACATAAAAGAACAGATCAATTCATATAATCAAGCATACATACACTCATATTCAACTCATGCCTTTAATCATGAATTCATGCGTAACACTATAGGAAATAGACTTATCACAAGTCTTATTCTCATTACACATCATATACTATTGAATATGCACTCACCTGGCCTCACTAGTCAATATCGATCTCTTATCTTTTCCCCTGATCGATCTTACTTGTCAATGGTTTCGGAACTCGTTTAGGTTATGTATCTACATAATTTTACATTTTAAGACAATTATTAGATACCTACACTTTGTAATTTGATACTAACAATTTAAACGAACTTAATAAACCAATATTCACTTTTTCCTTTAGGGGGTATCGATACCCTCTTAGGGTATCGGTACCCTCATTGCATTCTAAAATTTTTCGTTCAAGAGGGTATCGGTACACATTCAAAGGGTACTGATACTCTCTGCTCGAAACATGCTTTTTCACCAGAAAATTTATCAACTCTTCACTAAATTTCCTCATACAAAACTCCTTTCATATCACCAAACTTAACTACAACCATTTTAACTAACTTCTATCATTCTCACACCTTATTATCTACCATATATCGTTCAAATTCTTAAAACTAAGAATCATACCAAATTTTCCATGTTATCCAAACTTAATTCTAACACTTATAACTTCTTACTCTTCCATATGACAAGTCAAATTCAACTTTTGAATCCATTTATATATCCTTATTCACAATTTCACTTATTCACTTCTTAACTTAAATCAACCATAACTTATCACTCTTTAAGTTTCCATGCTTTTTTTTTATTTCATACTCTTTCCTAATGCTTTATTAACCAAAACCATGATTGACTCTTAAGAATTAACCAAAAGAAAAACAACTCATCCTTGCTTAAGAGGTTCATGGTGGAGAAGAAGAGAAGAAAATTTTGGATGTTTTCTCACATTTCCCACGTTTTATATTACTCAAAGGGAAGATAAAAATATTTCCTATGAAAAGACCATTTTACCCCTTTAGTTTAACCATCTTTACGATTTAATCCAAAATCCTTTACTTAAGTCCCTGATCTTTAAGCTTATTTCAGAATTGAGCACAAAGTTTCCAAAATTTACATTTTAGTCGCTGACCCGACTTTTGGGATATTACATCAGGTCTAGTATATGTCAAGTAAATCAGTCTCCCAATAAGTCTTTGATAAACTGACTTTTCAACCATTTTATGTTCATCTTCATTGTCCTGCTGCATAACTTTATCATAATCTAGAGTAGTTAGCTTCAGATTCTGCTCTAGAGGAGTAGCAGCAGGCTTTGCTTCCTCCAACCCAGTATCTTTGATTAACTGAAGTGCATACTTACTTTGATTCAAAAGTATACCTTCCTTTGACCTCAATACCTCAATTCTCAAGAAATACTTTAGCTTCCCCAAATCCTTCATCTTAAAATGGCTATTCAACATTTACTTTAATTCAGCAATCAACTCATTACTATCACCTGTGATTTCCAAATCATCAACATAGGCTAACAACAAGGCCATTTTACCTTCCTTCCCCTTGATAAACAAGGAATAATCATATTTGCTTTGAACATAACCAGTTGAAACCAGTGCTTCTGTTAATTTCAGATTCCACTGCCTGGAGGCTTGCTTAAGACCATACAATGATTTTTGCAGTCTACACACAACTCTCTCCTCCTAACTGTAAAAACCTTCGGTAGCTGCATATAGACTTCCTCAAAAAGATCCCCTTGCAAAAAAGCATTGAATACATCCATTTGCAATAATGGCCAATGGAAGATAGAAGCAAGGGCTAAGATGGTTCTAATGGTAACCATTTTGACCACAAGAGAAAATGTATCAATAAAATCAATTCCCTCATGTTGATTATAACCTTTAACAACCAAGCGAGCTTTATATCTCTCAACCTCACCTGATGCTTTGTACTTAACTCTATAAACCCACTTACATCCAATAGGAACTTTTCCTGGTGGTAATGGAACAAGGGACCAAGTTCTATTAGACTCCAATGCATGGATTTCCTCTTTCATTGCTTGAACCCAAAGTGGATTTTGAATAGCCATGGAATAAGATTGAGGCTCAGAAATTTAAGAGATTGAAGACAAGAACACTTGAGTATGAATTAGTAAGTGAGAATAAGAAAAAGAACTAAAATTTTAAGAAGATGATTGACAAGAGCATACAAAATTATTTAACCAAGTAGGAGGCTTAGATACTCTAGAGGAGTTCCTATAATGGGCAGGTGCACTTATTGAAGCAGAAGACTGAACTGGAATTTGAGAAGTATGTTCATCATCAACAGTACCCAACTCAGTAGGATTATTATGAAGGGAACGAGAATGTTGAGGACTTGGAGTGTTTAAAACCAAGAAATCATCTTCAGGAACAAAGGTAGTAGATGGTAAAAAATAATTATAATTAGAAAAAGAAGAAGATTGATGAAAATGAAACTGATTTTCATGAAACTTAACATCCCTACTAATGAATAATTTTTTAGAATCAAGATTAAATAACAAGTAACCCTTTTGGGTTGGAGAGTATCCAAAAAAAATAGAAGCAAAGGCTCGAGCATCAAATTTATCATGAGGAGTAAGATTTGTTACAAATCAGAGGCACCCAAACACTCTAAAATGGTCATAAGAGGGATGTTTATGGTATAGTAGTTCAAAAGGGGTTTTCTAAGACAAGATTGAAGAAGGCAACCTATTGATAATATAACAATCAGCTAACACACATTCTCCCCAAAAATTAAAAGGAACTCGAGACTGAAACCGAAGAGCCCAAGCAACTTCTAAAAGATTCATATGTTTACGCTATACAACCCCATTCTGTTGAGGAGTACATACACAAGAACTTTGATGAATAATTCCTAAGGATTCAAACAAGGGAGAACACTTAGAGTTAAATAATTCACGACCATTATCACTATGAACAATTTTAACGGAGACAGAAAAATGATTCTGAACCATTAAGATAAAGGTTTGAAGACAGGAAACAATATTATTCTTAAGCTTCAATAAGTACACCCAAGACATCCTAGTGTAGTCATCTACAATAGTCAAGAAAAAACGTTGACCATGATGAGTGGAAATTCGATAAGGCCCCCACAAATCAATGTGAATGGGATAGTGGTCCTAGAATTGTTGACTGGAAATGGAAGCCTAGATTGTCTAGCTAAAGGACATATAGAACAATATTGAACAGATTCATGATGTAAATTCACATTATGAAACATAAGTAATTTTTTCAATTGAGAATCTGGAACATGTCCTAAACGAGCATGCCAAAGATTTGTTTTATTTGCATCAACATATTTACACGTATTGAGAAAAGTTTCAGTACTAACAAAAGGTTTACATGTATCAACAAAATTTATTAAGGCAAAAATAAAAAAAAACAGAATTTAAGGGGAACCTGAGCATGTAAAGACCTATAAACTCTTTACCAATCACTCTCATCATGTCATTGTAAAGATCCTTCAATATGAAAAGATCAGGATAGAACAAAACAACACATTTTAACTCATGAGCCAGTTTTGAAACAGAAATAATATTGTGAGTAAAATGAGGCATATGAAGTACAATAGACAATTGAAGACCATTTGGAAACCTAACAGAACCTATATGTGTGACAGCAACGGATTTTCCATTAGTCAGCTGAACATATCTAGGTGTGGATGTATAGGGCATAGGATTAATCATGCATTTAAGGTCTGATAGAATATGGTCAGTTGCTCCAGAATCCAGAATCCATTCAATTGAATCATAAGTAAGAGAGAATAAGGTAGATGCCAAATTCACAGAGGAATCTGGACTAGAACTCTGAACTGAAGCCTGATTCAGAAGACCCAAAAGCTGCTAATATTGTTCAGTTGTAAAGACTGGTGGAGCTGGAGAAATCACCTCACAATCAGAGTGAGCCAACGTGGCAGCTTAGGAACCCTTCTTCTTGTTGAACTTAAAGTCATGTGGAAAACCAATAAGGCAATAGTAATTCTCCTTTTTATGGCCCTTCACCTTACAGTGATCACAGGTTCCAGTGAACCTTCAACGATTACCAGAAGCATTGGAGTACAATACTGTAGATTCCATGAGAGGGACAACGCCAGACAGCTGAAGACGATGGAATTCTTCTTTACTTATCATGGAGTAGGCATTGTTGACTGAAGGTAAGGGTTGCATCAACAACAGTTGGCTTCGAATGGAAGTATACGAATCATTCAATCCATCAAGAATCGAAATAACCTCTGTTGAGAAACTTGCCTTAAATTGGACTGAGCATTTGCACAGGTACAGTTCAAAGGAGGTACCAATGCATCATACTCATCCCACAGAAGCTTTAACCGTGAGAAATACGCAGAAATGAAAAGCTCACCTTAGACCATCATCTCAATCTCACGATGAAGGAAAAATACTCATGAACCATCGACCTTATCAAAACGTTCCTTGAGATCTGTCCAAACTAATGTGGCACTTGAGGTAAAAACGATTCCAGCAGAAAATTCCTTGCTCACGGAATTGATGACCCACAAAAGAAAAAGAGCGTTGCATCTATCCCATTGAGCTTGAAAAGGGGGTTGAAAATCATCGTGGTAATAAATCCCATCGACAAACCCTAATTTATTCTTGGTGAGAAACGCGATTCGCATCGATCAACTCCATATGATGTAGTTGTCTAGCCCAAACAGCTGAAGCGAGATCAAGATTGTGTCTGGAGTATCAGAAGGATGGAGATACAGTAGGTGATTGAAATCAATGAGCGTTGATTCGGTTATTGGAACCGTTGTTGGAGGCATCGTGACAGTGTCGCTGATGGTGCAAACGGTGATACTGTAGGAACTTGAAATGAAAGGGAATGAAAAAAGAAGCCCAAGTAGGAAAAAAAAACCCAACAGAATCGGACTAGCCTGATACCATGATAAACTATAATATGTGAAAATGGAAAATTATTTTTTATATCTACACTTCATATAAACTTACAATCTGTTCACATATATATACAACCATTCAATCTAACTACCAAACCAACTCAAAATTGTTTTTAACTAATTAGTAACAGAAAAACTAATTACAAACTCAACAAAATAGTTACTCCCCCCACTTCAATTTATGAAGGCTTCGATTTTTTTTAGGTTTGATGCCATATAGGCATTATTTCTAATAATAGTTTTTGCAAGAGTAAAGAGCTTTATGTGTTCTGAAGTAGCTTCATTCACAATCAGAATGGTGATGTTCGCCAGAATGCATTCAACGCTCTCATAGTCCTCACGTTCATCCTCAATTCCAGAATTTTCCTTGTTCGTCCCATCAGTAGCTAAGGACCTAAATCGAGAGCCTCTACCTAATATTATTCTTCCCTGAATCCTTAGATTTGCTTGCAAAATACGTCAATGAATTGCATCTTCACCTATTTTACACCATCATCCAATGTTCGTACAAATCTAAAGGTCTAAACTCATTCTCATTAGCTCTTTATGCGGCAACAGTTGTTCTCTCTTGTGCCCCACCATCAATCGCATTAACTATAATTGGGTAACACTCCTTAACTTGTCCGTAAACACCACACTTAAAGAAAACATGTTGTAAACCTTCATATTCAATTTTTTGATAGTACCTATCAATGCTAATAAATGGTAAAAGGGATTTGTTAAGATCAACGAGTATAGCCAATCTAACGAATTTTCCTTGATTACCCGCATGAGCATTGTCATCCACTTTGATAACTCTCCCAATTACCGAAGCAATATACCTTAATAAAGCTTTAGAAAAGTAGCAATATAGAAGACTAGAAAAGCGAACCCAAACCATTATATGTAAAGGATACTTTTCAGATGTTGAAAACTGTCGAGTCCAAGGTTGAACAGTTAAGTAACTTCCAAATATGGTATAAGGACTCTCAGTAAGACCTTTAAGATAACCACTTTCTTTTTTGGAATTTGACGATAAAGTAATTATTGTCTAAGTCAATGAGATGAAGTTCACCAATAGGCTTCTATAATTCTTGAATACGTGACCACAGAGTATTGAAGCTGATGTTACGACTTACAAGCCACACAACAAGCACATCCATCATATTCAAATCTATATAATCATGCACCTTATCTGAGAACTGGATCATGGGAATTGTGCCAGAATGATCAATGATAACATCCTCTGTAACCATAATATTATCCTCATCAAAACATTTAATGTGTTCCTTTCCCGAAGCCTTATTCTTTTTTTCTACAACCATGCTAGCATATGATTTATGTAATACCCTAGAGCAGTGCGACACATAATCGACCGATCAGGATTTGCCACACGGAACCACCGGAGTGGTTAACCAAAATTTCTCTTTAATTTCTCAATGAAAAAAATCATTTGTAAATATTTATGCTAAAATAAATCAACAACAATTTAAATAAAATATTTTACATCAGGAGCTCCCAAAAACAATAATTCAAATTATACAGACTATCCTTTAAAATAAGTTATGACTTAAATATATAAAATGGGGTTTATAAATATACATGCCCTCTAAAGATGAACTCGAGATGTACTCTGCATTAGTCTGATCTGGATCACTGTTGGCCAAAAAGGTCCTCTGACTGCTACTCGACTAACTTGCGTAAGGAAATAATTTCTAAACGCTAAGCTAACTAGCTCAGTACCACACTAACAACAAAGTCATATTAAAAGTGGTCATGTCATGCTCAAGCTAACTAGTAAACTGCAATAATGAGTATACTTGTATACTACACTCTCTACTCTGTGGTATTCATTATGGTACGGCTGAGGGTTATGTATCTCGCAGCTCACGCACCCCTCTAGTCTACCAAGGATGAGGCCCAGAACCTTTACATCAAGAACATCACCCTCGACTAACCTACCCCTCGCGGGTGTCAAGCCTCAACCCTAGTTAGTCAGTTTAACGTGCCTGCACACTACCTAAGGATATCCAGATTGATTCTATACTTCGATATCATAATCTTACTAAAGAAAATCAGGCGTCCTGCTTGTTTTTCGAGCATCAATCAAGGTTAATTTTATGTCCCATAATTGATATTGTTTCTAAATGTAATTAAGCATCATTAATGTTCTCACTTGTAGTCTTATTTTTTTGGTTGAAACAAGTGAAAGGGTCTGCCTAGCTGCCCGTTATATAAGCTAATAACAACTCTTAAGCTTTCTTAGGGTAATTTTGCAGAAATATTGTGCTTTCATGATGCTTCCACCTCTGTTTGGCGATGAAGTCAGCAACACAATTTACCTCTCTTGGTATGTGCTTCAGATCAACCACCCAATTTCTCTTTAATAGTTTCTCAATGTGTTGAAGAATAGTTAGCTTTTTTTGTTCAAACGATATGTTTTTGATAAGGTGGATAACTTATTTATTATCTGATTCCAAAATCACGTTTCTTTCTCCCCTCATCCAAGCAATTTTAAGCCCTCATGGATACCCCACAATTCTTCTTCTAAGATAGTACAAATCCCTATTTTCCTACCAAATCCCCAACACCAGTTTCCATTATAATCTCTTGCAACCACCCCACACATTGCTTCTCTAGTGTTATGATCCTTAGTTCCATCTGTGTTTATCTTACAACAATTTATATTTGGTTTCTTCCATTTGCACCGGATATTATTTCTGGTTTGGGTGTTACCAAAATTTATTATTTCCGAGTTCAGTACCTCTTGGGTAAGTCTTCTAGCTTATTGAGTAATTGATTCCCTTTCAACCATTTATGGGTTAAAGATCGTCTGATTTCTTCTCTTCCAAATGTACCATATTACTGAGCTAAAGAAGGTAGTCTAATTTTAAACTCTTGGAAAAGGAGATTGGGTTGCTTTAAGGTTCTCGATGATCCATTCCTCAATATTGTTGCATAGAAATTAATCTATTTTCTGGAAATCTAGTAGTTCTTCCCATATCGACAAGGTTTTAGGACAAAATCTCATCATATGGTTAATGTCTTCAGTCGAGTAATTACACATAGGGCAGCTTTCATCCATCGTCATATGCCTGTGCGCTCTTTCCAAGTTGGTCAGTATTCTATTTCTTACAATAAGCCATAGAAAAGTTTTGATCCTAGGAATGTTATTGTGTTTGGCAATGATACACCAAATCTTCTCTTCCATAGAATTGATGATGTTTGTAATCCACTTGTATGCAGATTTGACTGTGAACACCCTTTTCTCCGATGGGATCCAGCCCGAAGAGTCTGTAAGGTTCTCATCCACTGGAGGTGGTGTAGCTTTCAATATATTAATTACTTGAGCCAGAAGAAGCATTGTTAGTTTGCTCCAATCCCAGGCATCGTTCTGGTTTATCATCTCCTTGACTTTAGACTTGTCATTTTCCACTTCCGTTGGTTGATTACACAATCTGGATAAGGGGCTTTTATTGTCTAACCATATGTCATGCCAGAATTCAACCTGGTTCTCATTTCTAATATTCCAACATATGTTATGTTTATTCTTTGGCCACGAGGAGCATATGTGATTTAATAAATGCAAACCTCCATTTTTCTAACTTTTCAGGTAGTATCTCTTTCATCTTGTATTTTCTTCTCATCACCTGCACCCATAAAAGATAAGTTCTATTAATAAGTTTGTAAGCTAGTTTAAAAATAAAAGCCTCATTTTGGGTTCTTAGGCTCTTTATGCCTTGTCCTCCTCCTTTGATAGGTTTACAGAGAGTATCCCAGGTCACAAGATGAATTCCCTTCTGATCATTTGTATTTCCCCAAATAAAATTCATGGTTAGTTTTTCAAGCTCATTGTACGTTCCTTTAGGAATCAGAATTGATTGCATGGTGTATGTTAGAATTGAAGAGATGCCCAATTTGGCAAGTATAATTCTTCCCGCCATAGATAATGATTTAGCTTTCCAACCTGCGAGTCTGTCTTTAACTCTTTGGATGATGCTATTATAAGTTTGTTTGTTGATCCTATTATGTAGCAGGGGAACTCCCAAGTAATTCCCAAGATTCTCGACCTCTTTGAGGCCCAACATGTTTGTTATAGAGTTTCTGGTATGGGCTTTAACATTGTTGGAATAGTAGATATTGGACTTTTGTAGATTTACTTTCTGACCCGAACTTCTATAGAATTATTTGAGGTTGCTATGAATAATTTCAATTTGAGAGCTGTCGGCTTTCGTAGAGAGAATGAGATCATCTGTAAAAGAAAATGTGAGAAATGTCAGGACCATTTTTAAACAGTTTAATAGGTTTCCAACTTCCTTGTTCCACAGCAAAAGCAATTTCTTGTGCTAATCTTTCCATGCAGATGACAAAGAGGTAAGGCGAAAGTGGATCACCCTACCTAATTCCCCTAGAAGGTTTAAAAGGCTCTGTAAGTTCTCCATTCCAGTTAATTTGAATTGTCTGGAGCTAATGCAGTTCATTATGTCCAAAATAATCTTATTAGGCAGCCCCAACTTCTCGATGGTATCTGTTGAGTTAATTGATTGACAGAATTGGCCAAGAGGGGGGGTGAATTGGAAATAAAAATTTTGGTGGAAGCTTTTACAAAAAATTGAAAGAAATTGCACAGCGATTTATAGTGGTTCGACTTTCTCAACCAAAGTCTACGTCCACTACCTTAGCTATCCACACTAAGGATTTTCCACAAATTCACTAATTTGTCTTTCTTTTGAGGACAAAGAGTAACCTTACAAACCCTCAAGAATTATACCCCAAATTCTTGAGAACACTCTATAACATCCCAAACTACGGGTTAGTGACCAAATTGTAAAATTTCAGAATTTGATGATAAAAGTAGAATACTTGAATAGTTCAATGATTTATTTGAGGATATTTCCTGAAAGTTTTAGTAATTATCCAATGAATTAAAGGGCAAAATGGTCAATTGACATTAAAGATATTTTTATCCCCTTTAATAGGAGATAAAAACGTGGGAGATGAATGCATTTTATCTTCTTCTTCATTTCTTCTTCTTCTCCAACCATGGAAGACTAAGCAAAGGTGAGTTTTCTCTTGAGCTGATTATGTGCTGAAATTTAAGTTTAGTTTTGATTATTAGATGCTAAGTAAGATTAAGGAAAGATTTATTTGCTTTAAAACAACAAAATGAAGAGTTTATGAGGATTTAAAGATTGGAAGTTTTTGAATGAAATATCGAAATAAAGTTTATATTGAGAATTAGAAGTTGATTTGACTTGTCATCAAGTCAATTAAGAGATAGGAAGTGTTAGAATAGGAATTTGAACATGTTGCAAAACTAGTATAATTTTTGCAATTGCATAGGAATGACTAGATTTGAAGTTAAAGAAGTGATTAGTGAATAGAAATAAGTTTAAGTATGTGTATTAAAGTTAGGAGTATTAAAAGAAGTGAAATAGGAAGGTTTAAGCTAAAATAAGGTGATTTTCGAGCTCAAAATGGGATTTCTAGGCTAGGGGAATCGGTACCCATTCAAGGGGAATCGATTCCCCCTCAAACGAATATGAATTCCAGAATGCTAGAGGGGAATCGATACCCCCAGGGGGGGAACCGATTCCCCCATAATGAAAAAAAAAAGAAGAAAGAAGAGAGACTAAACTATTAATCCCTTAAATTGGTAGGATATTAGAGGTTAATTTCAAGACTTGGGCATCTGATAATCATCTTGAAAATTATGTTTATGTAGATATTAAACGTGACTTTGCTTCAAAGTAATCGACGGGTTAGAATTGATTCAATTCAAACAAGGCTAAGGTGAGTGCATATTAGTATTATATGATGTTAAATGGAAATAAGACTTGCGACAAGTCTATTTCCATAGTAAAATGCATGAATTCATAAATAGAAGTATTTATGTGTATGATTTATATGTGTTGACATGTTATTGTATATATGTATTATATGGTTGATGTGAATATGTGATTATGAATAGGTGGAAAGGAAACAAATGATGATATAAGAATCTATTATAAAAATATATGATATGAAAACATGATAGTGAGCTATGTGAAAGCACTATGAGATATATGAGTTATATGGAAAATATATGTGAACAAGATATGACATCTATGTTTATATGGAACAATGCAAGGTGATATAAGCTATGTGAGATATGAATATAAAATCATATGAGAAGTGAAAAGGATTACATGAAAATAGACTAAGTGATTACATGTATATGTGAAAGAAGCTATGAGCTTATATGAATATGTGATATGAATGAAGCTATATGATATGATCTATGCGATTACATGCACATATGATATATGTTATATGAAATGACATATGAATAGACAATACGTGATACATGTGGTATGTGACAGAAGAGAAATGACAAGTAATGTGAACTGTTAAATTATAATGCCCATGTTATGTGATATGAGAGCTAGGGGTATAGTTGGCATGCCAAGAGTCGAGGGTTTACCTATGTTCTACGGAACATATGGACAGTTTTACCTATGTCTTTCGAGACATATGGACAGTATACTTATGTTCTAAGGAACATATGGACAGTTTACCGAGGATCTTTATGACCTCTGGACAGTTACCGAGGATCTTTATGACCTCTGGATAGTTACCAGGGTCTGTGTGACCTCTGGATAGGTCCTTCGGGACATTTATATGAGCTGTGGTGACAGCATAGTGGTGCACAACCTCAATAGACTCACATATCTACAGTTCTCACAGGTGCACATAGGCTAATAAGAGATAACATGGAATGTAATGTATAAGATATATGTGATGTATATACTTAGGGTGATATGTCATGATTCAATGGTATGAATGCACGTTCATGAATTTATTGTTATATGTTTAATTATTGCCTCACTAAGTCAACGACTTAGCGTGTGATTGTTTCACACGTAGGTTTCGAGAAGAATAAAGAGTAATGCGGAGCAAGACAGGTCAGTTCTCCTTACCAAATGTCAGATCAGAAAATGTATGTACTGTTTACAGAGTGTAGTTGGCATGTAGTCTAAAGATATAAATGGTATGAACTCTGATATCTATTGTAAACGTTTTGAAGTAATTTAAATGTTATCAAAGTTTTAAATTACTCACTATTTTATACGAATAAATGTTTGAACAGTCAATGTGACACTTCGAACTCGTATCCGGGTCAGATACGGGTTGGGGGTGTTACATTTAATGGTATCAGAGCTATGGTTTAGCCGATTCTCGGCATAAACCGAAGTCAAAAGTGCTTTAAAAAGTATACATGCCAACATAAAGTGAAAAAAAAAAATTCTGATCTGATAGTGTAAGGAGTATACTGTCTTGTAAATAGAGTTAAATTGTTATGTTATATAAGATAAGTGAATACATGATGATGATTTATGAGATATATATGTTTATATGATAGATGATCTGTGAACATATGCAAATGACATATGTTAAATTATATGAATTGAATGATCATATGCACATGTTATATGTGATAGAAGAAATGATATTAGTACGTGAATATATGAGAGCTTCTAAAGTGAAGCACAAGGCAATAGACTGCAGGTAATAGCATTCACCTGCCCTGGCCAGGCAGGGAGAAGAGCGAAAAACCTCAGGGCGTGCCTATACAAGATTAGAGAATGTTTCATGATGTGGAATGATATTATGATATATTCTAATTTTATACTTCGATAATTCATAGAATGAATGTATTGAAAAGAGTTGAGAACACCCGAGTTCAAGGGTGAATTTGAGAAATGTTCCATTGTTGTGGAAAATTGATTAAATGGTAGGAAGATAATGTTAGAAGATTTTCATTTCTCCAAAGTGGAGAAGTTAAATTGAGTAGTTTCGTTAATATGTGGGAAAGCTAAAGTATAGTGAACAAATGTCACCATAAGAATGTTAAAAGATCAAGTGATGTGGTTATCATTTGTAGAAGAGTTCAAGAATAAGTACATGAATGATCAGTTCATAAAACAAATAAGCTCGAATATATGAGCTTGAAGCAAGAGAATTATACGTGCATGTGTATGAGTATAAGTTTAATAAGTTAAGCAGATTTATTACTTAGATGATTCTGATTAAAAAGGATAGGAATGATACATGTAATTGGTTATTTAGGGCTTGCGCATTAAATTAAAAGAGTGTTATTGGTTTCGAATTTATTCTAATTTCACGAAATGGTTAATTGCGTTAAAGCTTTAGAGAGAGCTCAGAATGAAAGGATTGGAGAATAAATCTCTCAGATGATTAAGAGAATTAATGCTTTATAGAGTTAAGAACCATCAAAGAATGGTAGAGATTCTGGTTTTCAACTGTAAACAAGATATGAATTAGTTGTTTTCTCCGTCAGAGAATCGAATTAGATGAGAGTCAGTCAAACTAAAGCAGTAGGGTATGATATTGGAAGATTAATCAATGAGTTAATTGATAATAAGTCAGGGTTAAAGACAACCTTTGTGAATTGGGTTAAAAGCCCTGTTAGGAGTTATGTAAATCGAAGCAGAAAAAGTATTTGAAATGGATTAGATGAGTATTGAAATCTGGTGATTGTTGAAACAAGTGGGGAAAACATAAGTATAAGAATGATAAAGAATAAGGTTTTATGCAAGTAAAGTTGATTATCAAAGTTATGAAAAGATATAGTTTAGTTATGTTATAAGAAGATTTTGATAATGAAAGGCTTAAAAATGATAAAGGATTATAAGGAAGTGAAGATTATAAGTTTGATTAGAAGTAAGAAAAGTAAGTAATGTTATATAAAGAGATTATGTGTATCGTAATACAGACAAGGATGAAAGAATGAGTAAAAGTTTGGATTGCGGTGAATTAATTAGGAAATGAGGAAAGAAATCAATTGATGAATTTTTGATGTTGAGTGATAAGAATTGATGTTACTGTCTACAGGATAAGTAACATTATATGAATGAAATCAGAGTTATGAATTTGAAACAAAGGGATATTATTGTGTATAAGAAAAAGTGTAGAGATGATAAGGATTTGTACTTTAGAATGAAAGAGTTAGCGTTGACTAACAAGATTTTGTGATGAAATTGTATTGGATATAGTTGTATATTTTGATTTCGTAAATGTGATATAGTGAATGAAGTGAGGATTCGTATGGAAGTGTAAATGATAAGTTCGATATAGAAACACGAAAAGTGTGCAAGGTGATGTGAAAAATATTGTTTGACTCCTTAAAGTATATGTTTAATCACAATTGAAGAAGATTTAAAGTTGTGTTTTGGTCAAATGATGACGAAATACAAGTTTGGTATGGTTATAAGGTAATTAGAGAGTTATGAAGAAATAGATGGATTTATGATATAGAGTGATGAGATGGATGTTACTGTCAACGTGATGAGTGACATTATATGGAATTTTAGAAAGGTCAAAGGAAAAATGCATAATCGAATGAGAGAAAAGACAACAATGGATTGGTATTACTGGTTATTGTTTATATGATAAGCAACAGAAGATGAATGTATAAACGAAAAAGATAAATGGAAAACTAAAGGATTGAAAAGTAAGTTTCTGATGATGACAAGAAAGAATAAGTCAGGGAAGCAACATAAGAACATTAGAAGATATGTTCCTATTAAGATGTGCAGTGAAAATTCGAGGACGAATTTTCTTATAAGGAGGGGAGATTTGTAACATCCCAAACTACGGGTTAGTGACCAAATTGTAAAATTTCAGAATTTGATGATAAAAGTAGAATACTTGAATAGTTCAATGATTTATTTGAGGATATTTCCTGAAAGTTTTAGTAATTATCCAATTAATTAAAGGGCAAAATGGTCAATTGACATTAAAGATATTTTTATCCCCTTTAATAGGAGATAAAAACGTGGGAGATGAATGCATTTTATCTTCTTCTTCATTTCTTCTTCTTCTCCAACCATGGAAGACTAAGCAAAGGTGAGTTTTCTCTTGAGCTGATTATGTGCTGAAATTTAAGTTTAGTTTTGATTATTAGATGCTAAGCAAGATTAAGGAAAGATTTATTTGCTTTAAAACAACAAAATGAAGAGTTTATGAGGATTTAAAGATTGGAAGTTTTTGAATGAAATATCGAAATAAAGTTTATATTGAGAATTAGAAGTTGAATTTGACTTGTCATCAAGTCAATTAAGGGATAGGAAGTGTTAGAATAGGAATTTGAACATGTTGCAAAACTAGTATAATTTTTGCAATTGCATAAGAATGACTAGATTTGAAGTTAAAGAAGTGATTAGTGAATAGAAATAAGTTTAAGTATGTGTATTAAAGTTAGGAGTATTAAAAGAAGTGAAATAGGAAGGTTTAAGCTAAAATAAGGTGATTTTCGAGCTCAAAATGGGATTTCTAGGCTAGGGGAATCGGTACCCATTCAAGGGGAATCGATTCCCCCTCAAACGAATATGAATTCCAGAATGCTAGAGGGGAATCGATACCCCCAGGGGGGGAACCGATTCCCCCATAATGAAAAAAAAAGAAGAAAGAAGAGAGACTAAACTATTAATCCCTTAAATTGGTAGGATATTAGAGGTTAATTTCAAGACTTGGGCATCTGATAATCATCTTGAAAATTATGTTTATGTAGATATTAAACGTGACTTTGCTTCAAAGTAATCGACGGGTTAGAATTGATTCAATTCAAACAAGGCTAAGGTGAGTGCATATTAGTATTATATGATGTTAAATGGAAATAAGACTTGCGACAAGTCTATTTCCATAGTAAAATGCATGAATTCATAAATAGAAGTATTTATGTGTATGATTTATATGTGTTGACATGTTATTGTATATATGTATTATATGGTTGATGTGAATATGTGATTATGAATAGGTGGAAAGGAAACAAATGATGATATAAGAATCTATTATAAAATATATGATATGAAAACATGATAGTGAGCTATGTGAAAGCACTATGAGATATATGAGTTATATGGAAAATATATGCGAACAAGATATGACATCTATGTTTATATGGAACAATGCAAGGTGATATAAGCTATGTGAGATATGAATATAAAATCATATGAGAAGTGAAAAGGATTACATGAAAATAGACTAAGTGATTACATGTATATGTGAAAGAAGCTATGAGCTTATATGAATATGTGATATGAATGAAGCTATATGATATGATCTATGCGATTACATGCACATATGATATATGTTATATGAAATGACATATGAATAGACAATACGTGATACATGTGGTATGTGACAGAAGAGAAATGACAAGTAATGTGAACTGTTAAATGATAATGCCCATGTTATGTGATATGAGAGCTAGGGGTATAGTTGGCATGCCAAGAGTCGAGGGTTTACCTATGTTCTACGGAACATATGGACAGTTTTACCTATGTCTTTCGAGACATATGGACAGTATACCTATGTTCTAAGGAACATATGGACAGTTTACCGAGGATCTTTATGACCTCTGGACAGTTACCGAGGATCTTTATGACCTCTGGATAGTTACCGGGGTCTGTGTGACCTCTGGATAGGTCCTTCGGGACATTTATATGAGCTGTGGTGACAGCATAGTGGTGCACAACCTCAATAGACTCACATATCTACAGTTCTCACAGGTGCACATGGGCTAATAAGAGATAACATGGAATGTAATGTATAAGATATATGTGATGTATATACTTAGGGTGATATGTCATGATTCAATGGTATGAATGCACGTTCATGAATTTATTGTTATATGTTTAATTATTGCCTCACTAAGTCAACGACTTAGCGTGTGATTGTTTCACACGTAGGTTTCGAGAAGAATAAAGAGTAATGCGGAGCAAGACAGGTCAGTTCTCCTTACCAAATGTCAGATCAGAAAATGTATGTACTGTTTACAGAGTGTAGTTGGCATGTAGTCTAAAGATATAAATGGTATGAACTCTGATATCTATTGTAAACGTTTTGAAGTAATTTAAATGTTATCAAAGTTTTAAATTACTCACTATTTTATACGAATAAATGTTTGAACAGTCAATGTGACACTTCGGACTCGTATCCGGGTCGGATACGGGTTGGGGGGTGTTACACACTCTCTCCCAAAGAGAACAATACAAATTTGCAAACTTACAAGGAAATCCTCACAAGGTAGATTGTTTGCACAATTCTAGAACAAAGAAAAGAACACTAAAAATGAATACAATTGAGCACAATAAGTGTTCTTGAAAGAAAAATGAATATTGAATGAAAAATAGGCTTGAAATGCTCAAACTTGAGGTTTGATGCTTTCTCTTTGATTCTCTCTTGATTCTAGTTTCTTGATGTTTTCTTGTTATTGATCAATGGCTTCTAAGCTTGCTTAAATACACCTTGAACCACTTCTAAACGTTAGGGATTATTAGAGAAGATAATATAGCTGTTTTAGTGTGAAAACAATTAATAAAACAGCTTGGAGCGTGGGGGGAATCGGTACCCCCTATGGGGAATCGGTTCCCTAAGTGTAAAATTCAAATATTTTGACCGTTACACAGGGGGGGAATCGGTACCCCCTGGGGGGGGGAATCGGTTCCCTCCGAGCATACTGGAATTCTCGGAGCCAAAACCGTTCAAGGGGAATCGATACCCCCTTGGGGGGAAATCGGTTCCCTCTGAGCAATCTGGAATTTTTGGCTTTGAAATGGTTCGAAATACTTTGTAAAATTATTTTTAAATTGTTTTAAGATTAAAACTTAATTTTACACTTGAGTAAGGATTAAAAATGATTTTTTTAAAGATTTAGAGTAATTTTTTGATATTCGAATAATTATATCGAATATACTTAGAAAACCTTATTGCACAATCTTAAAATTCATTTAACTTAATTTGTTATATCGAAATATCAAAATGTTTTCAACAATCTCCCCCTTTTTGATATAACAAAACATTTTAGTAATTTTAAGATTTTGAAATCAAAAATCGTCGTTTTTGAAAATTACTCCCCCTTACTTTAACACTTACTCCTCTTTTAAAACATTTAACACTTCTCCCCCTTTTTGTTAAATCAAAAAGACATTTGTAAAGAATTTAAACAAGGTTTTGAAATCATTTAGCCAATTGAATATAGTTTAAGCTGCTAAGATCACAATTAAGAGAAATGCTAGCCATTAGTTTCATAATCAATATTCATAAACAATGTGATATGGCAAAATTGGTCATATATCTAACATGTTGTAAATGATGCAATAAATTTAATTAAATAAAAATATATAAATTCAAACATCCAAACAAATCCAAAGTCTAACAATCCACAAAATCAAACAATCCAAAATATTCAAAATGTTGAAACAATAATCTTTTAGTTCAAAGTTTTAAAGTTAAACACAGAATTAAACATCCGGATCGGGAGGAGGAAAACGAGCTCGCATAGCGGCCATCTCGTGTGAGAGTGCATCAATACGTTCATTCATCAAAGCGTTGTTTATGCGCATCTCTCGGAGGATTTCTAATTGTTGAGCTCCCATTGTTGATAAATGGGACTCTATAGAAGTAAAGCATGAATCCATGGTAGCATATCGGAAATCGAATGTCTCCATAAAAGATTGAAATATATGGAGGCATTTGATGCGTTTGTTGTGCTTGCTCCTCGGGCTGCTCAGGCTCATCTTCGGCTTCATCGATGTCTCGCATTAATTGTTGAAGCTCGGGATCGTCGTCAGCTTCTGGTTGTGCTCGTGAAGAACTTGCTCCCGGAGTACTTTCAGACGATCGAATCCATTCACCAGTTTCCTTATCCTTAATCCATCCCGCTCTCGTTAAGGAAAGAAGATTAATTTGTTTCTTTAGAGGAAATGAGGCATCTAGACCAACTCTAAGCCCGTCTTTAGAAAATAGGTTACTCAAAATGCAACCGTAAACTAGAGATGAACAGAGTTTCTTGTTAGGAACAAGGTTTACGGTTTTAACAATTTCAGCAAAAATGATATGAGGTAGGTTTATTTTAATACTGTTTTCAAAACAATGTAACCACCAAAGATCCAAGGCTCTAAGAGTATAATAACGACCTCCGGATGGTTCCACCAAGAAATCATTAGATGAAGAAAACGTTCATAAAGGTCTAAGACACTTGCACTATCCCTTTTTTTATAACGAGATCCTAAGATTTGTTTCTCATTTGAAATACCATCATTATCTAATCCGAATGCATTGGCTATGTAAGCCGAGTCAATATATAAGAATTGTCCTAGGAGGTAGGAACGAATTCCTATGGTTTTGGTTTCAGTTCAGTTTTTAACACAAACGGCATTAGAATAGAAAATACGAACAAGTTGATGGTAGACAATGGGTTCAAGATCAAAAAGTTTGTCAAATTTCCACTCTTGTAAAAGAGGAAGATTTTTAAAATTAATATCTAACATAGCTTGACGAGAAGGAATACGTTCTTCTCTAATTTTGTAAGAGTCGAAATATTGATAATACCAAAAACGATGATTTCTAGGACCAGGATGATTGAAGCACGAATTTTGGATAGTCAAATTAGGATCAATGGGATTAGGATTAGTAATTGGATTTTCAGGAATAGGATGAGGATTTGGAGGTGGAATTGGTTGACGGTGTGAGTGACTAGATGATAACCTAGCACGTTTAGGATTGGACATGGTTTTAGGAAATCGGAATAGAATGGATAACCTGCAATTTAGAAAACACATGTATGTAATTCAATCAATCCCTAAACTCAATTGAGTCCTCAATATTTCAAGGTTCTCTAAATCAATCCTAATGGGCAATGTTTTTGAAAGCTTTTGAAAAATACGATTTTGAGAAACAATATATGTATAGTTTTCATAACAACAACATAATTCAATCAAAACACAATAATTTGAATTTTTTTTATTTCGAAAATTTTAAATATTTTGGAAAATTCTTGTGTTTTTGATGAAATTAGTTGTAATATATAGTTTCTAATCACTAAACAATCAATGCCCGATCTAAAGTTCAACCTAGAACTAATTAAAACTAGTTATATGTTCATAAATTGATGAAATAGAGAGTTTAGAAAATTTAACTTGAAGGATGAGATTGAGTGGATTTTGATGTTGTTTGCACGATTTTAATGATGATAGCAAGTTTAGAAGATGATATTTGAAGTGAATTCTGATTAAAACCGATGATTTGAGGCAAAAATGGAGATTTGAGAGGTTATAAAGGTTTTGTAAAGATATCTGCTAATTGGTGCAAAGTATCAACAAATTCTAGAACTACATCTTCCTTAGTGACATGGTCTCTAATGAAGTGATGTCTTATTTCAATGTGCTTAGTTCTAGAGTGTTGGATGGGATTTTTAGTGAGAAAAATAGCACTAGTATTGTCGCACTTGATAGGAATGGTACCAACTTTAATTCCATAATCAAAAAGTTGTTGTTTCATCCATAAAACTTGTGCATAACAACTACCAGCTGAAATGTATTCGGCTTCAGTGGTAGATAATGCAACACAATTTTGTTTCTTTGAAAACCAAGAAATCAGCATATTTCCAAGGAATTGACAAGTACCAGAGGTGTTTTTCCTATCTAATTTGCATCCTCTATAATCCGCATCAGAAAAAGCATGCAAGCTAATGCTAGAGTCTCTAGGATACCAAAGTCCTAAACTAGGAGTGTCCTTAAGGTATCTAAAGATTCTCTTAACAGCTAGTAAATGTGATTCCTTAGGGCATGATTGAAATCTAGCACATAAGCAAACACTAAACATAATGTCCGATCTACTTGCAGTTAGATAAAGTAGAGATCCAATCATTGACCTATATAATTTAACATCTACACATTTACCTCCTTCATCTAAGTCAAGCTTTGTTGAAGAGCTCATTGGAGTGTCATGAGGTTTGCCATTTTCCAGTCCAAACTTCTTGAGCATATCTTTGACGTACTTAGCTTGATTGATGAAGATGCCATCTTTTCTTTGCTTGATTTGGAGTCCCAAGAAAAATGAGAGCTCCCCCATCATGCTCATTTCGAATTCACTTTGCATTAGCTTGGAAAATTCTTGGCAAAGAACATCATTAGTAGAACCAAATATTATATCATCAACATAAATTTGAACTACTAATAAATCTTTACCTTTATGCTTTAAAAACAATGTAGTGTCAACCTTCCCTTTTGAAAAACCTTTTTCAATTAAAAAATTTGATAATCTTTCATACCAAGCTCTTGGAGCTTGTTTTAAACCATAAAGTGCTTTTGTCAATTTAAAAACATGATCCGGAAATTTTGAATCTTCAAAACCTGGAGGTTGTTCCACATACACTTCTTCTTTTATAAAAACATTTAAGAATGCACTTTTAACATCCATTTGATATAATTTAAATTCATGAAAACATGCAAATGCTAGTAACATTCTAATTGCTTCCATCCTAGCTACGGGAGCGTATGTTTCATCATAGTCTATGCCCTCTTCTTGAGTATACCCTTGAGCAACAAGTCTAGCCTTGTTTCTCACTATATTACCACTCTCATCAAGCTTATTCCTAAATACTCATCTAGTACCTACAGTAGATTTATTACTAGGCCTTTCAACTAATGTCTATACTTTACTTCTCTCAAATTGATTTAATTCTTCTTGCATAGCCATAATCCAATGTTCATCTTTTAATGCTTCTTTAATATTCTTAGGCTCTATGCATGAAATAAATGCAACATAATTACAAATATTTCTAAGAGAAGATCGAGTTGTTACCCCTTTGGATGGATCACCTATAATTTCACCATCCTTAACATAGTTGTACTTTCTTGGATAAGATACTTCCCTTTCTTCAATGGTTGGATTCTCGAGAGGATCATGAGTTTCCTCATCTTTCATTTCTTCCTTTGATGATGGTTCTCCAACGTCATGCCTAACATCATTTGTATTTATAATACCTACATCATCATTCAAACAAGAATCCTTCCTAGGAAGGAGATTATCATCGAAAACAACAGGTATAGACTCTTCTACAACTAAAGTTCTTTTATTAAATACTCGATAAGCTTTAGAACTTAAGGAATAACCCAGAAAAATTCATTCATCACTTTTAGCATCAAATTTGCCAAGATTGTCTTTACCGTTGTTTAAAACAAAACATTTACATCTAAAAGGATGAAAATAGCTAATGTTAGGCTTTTTATTTTTGAAAATTTCATATGGAGTTTTCTTTAAAATTGGCCTAATCATTACTCGATTTATAACATAACAAGCGGTATTTGTGGCTTCCGCCCAAAAATATTTTGGCAAATTATTTTCACAAAGCATGGTTCCAGCCATTTCTTCTAAAGTTCAATTTTTCCTCTCAACAACTCCATTTTCTTGAGGGGTTCTAGGTGCTGAAAAATTATGGCTAATACCATTAGAATTACAAAACTCAATAAATCCAAGATTTTCAAATTCAGTGCCATGATCACTCCTAACACTAGTTATAGAGTAACCTTTTTCATTTTGGATTATTTTTGAAAATGTGATGAAATGTTCTAATGCTTCATCTTTAGTACTTAAAAATAGAACCCAAGTATATCTAGAATAGTCATCTACCAAGACAAATGCATATTGTTTTCCACCCAAGCTAGTAGTCCTAGTTGGCCCAAAAAGATCTATATGGATCAATTGTAATACTCTACTAGTTGATACGTCATTAATGGATTTAAAAGAAACTCACTTTTGTTTTCCTTTAGCACAAGCATCACAGATTTTATCATTATCAAATTTAAGCTTAGGTAACCCTCGAACTAAATCACCTTGAATTAGCCGTTGCAAAACACTCATACTAGCATGTCCTAGCCTCCTATGCCATAACCAACTATCATGTTCATCCTTAGCCACTAGGCAAAAATTAGTCATATTAATAGAATCTAAATGCACCATGTATATGTTTCCTATTCTATGACCAACAAGCATAATCTGATTAGATGCAATGTCAATGACTTTACAACCATTAATATCAAACATGAAATTGAATCCTTTATCACAAAATTGACTAATACTCAATAGATTATGCTTTAATCCATTCACATATAAAACATTCTTAATTTGTATGGAAGAGGTATTACCGATAGTACCAATACCTTCAATGTGACATTTTGAATCATCACCAAAAGTCACTTCTCCTCCATTTTTGGCGTTAAGCTTAATGAACCGGCTTTTGTCTCCGGTAATGTGTCTTGAGCATCCACTATCAAGGTACCATGAGTTTGAATTTGTTTCCTGTGCCTTGTAGCAATGCTCTTTTTCCTACAAACATAGATTAATTTCTAATTTTTGGTACCCAAATTCTTTTGGGTCCATATTCATTAGTTTCCAAAATCTTAGTCCCCTTAGGTATCCATTTGTGTAGGATATCCTTATCTTTAGTAGTAATGAGCTCCTTAGGAACCCATATACTTCTAACGATTTTTCTATTAGAGATTCTTTGGGGACCTCTATGATTGTAGTTTTTTAAAACTTTTTCTAACAAAGTTGGATTTTGAATTTTCTCCACTTTCAAAATGTTTTGTTCCAACTTTATCAAAAGAAGCTTTAAGATCATCAATTTTCTTTTGATGATCATCATTGACCTTTGAAAGTAAATTTTGCAAATCTAAATTTTTCTTTTCAAACTTTTCTAGTTTGATTTGCAAATCTTTGATTTTACTTTCAAGATCGTTGTTGGTTTTGGATATGAGTTTATTTTTATTTTTCAATTTTGAAACATCATTTCTATATTTTAAAAACAATTTCTCATAATCCGAAGCCAACTCATTATATTCCTCTAATAGCTCATCATAGGATAAATCATCAAAATCAGATGAGTTAGAGGTTACCTTAGAATCTTCCCCGAATGCCATCAAGCACAAGTTTGCTACTTCTTGTTCCTCTTCATCGGAACCTTCTTCATCGCTCCATGTAGCCACATGAGCCTTGTGTTTATTCTTTGATTGACCCTTCCTCTTTAATTGTGGGCAATCATATTTGACATGCCCTGGCTTTTTGCATTCATAGCAAATAATCGGGTCCTTTTCTTTTGGTTCATTTTTTAGGCCTTCATTTTGTTTGGATTTTCTTCCTTGGTAAGGTCTCATCATTTTTCTGAACCGTTTGGCAAACAATGCCATTTCCTCATCATCTTCATCCGAATCACTCTCATTTTTATGGTTTTGAGAGCAACTCCAATGTTTTTCTTCTTATCCTTCTCCTTTGGTGTCTCTTCAATCTTATCAAGGTACACCTCATCTTCAAGCATCATTTCATGAGTGAGGAGTGAACCGATTAGCTCTTCAAGAGTTAAGGATGTTAGATCCTTAGACTCGATGATTGCCGTCTTCTTTGATTGCCACGATTTTGGGAGGGAGTAGACTAACTTCCTCACAAGCTTTTCATTTGAAATGATCTCTCCATATGATTTGAGACCATTGACAATCGTTGAAAATCTATCCGTCATAGCTTTGATATCTTCATTTGGTTTCATCCTGAAATTTTCATAGCTATGCGTTAGAATACTAATTTTAGATTTCTTTACCTCATCGGTACCTTCATGAGTGACTTGAAGTTTGTCCCATATTTCTTTGGCGGTTGTACAAGATGAAACTCTTCCGTATTCATATGGTCCAACAGCACAAAATATTATATGGATGGCTTTGGAGTTGAGCTGGAACATTTTTGTCTCTCCTTCACTCCATAATCTTGGATGAGTGAGAGGCTTGAATGAAGTATCATTCTTCTACGAAATATCATGCTCCCATGTCACTTGCTTGAATGAAGTACATCATTTTATTCTTCCAATAGGCATAGTTAGCCCCATTGAAGAAAGGAGGCTTGTTGACGGGCATCGAATCGAGACCGGAGTCGAAGTTTGAAGCGGAGGCCATTGATGACTTTGATTATCGATATAACTCTTCCCGAATCAACTCAAGAGGCGATTAAACCTTCAAATGAGTTAGGCTCTGATGCCAATTATTGAGTTAATCGATTGACAGAATTGGCCAAGAGGGGGTGAATTGGCAATAAAAATTTTGGTGGAAGCTTTTGCAGAAAATTGAAAGAAATTGTATAGTGATTTAGAATGGTTCGACTTTCTCAACCAAAGTCTACGTCCACTACCTTAGCTATCCACACTAAGGATTTTCCACAAATTCACTAATTTGTCTTTCTTTTGAGGACAAAGAGTAACCTTACAAACCCTCAAGAATTATACCCCAAATTCTTGAGAACACTCTCTCCCAAAGAGAACAATACAAATTTGCAAACTTACAAGGAAATCCTCACAAGGTAGATTGTTTGCACAATTCTAGAACAAAGAAAAGAACACTCAAAAATGAATGCAATTGAGCACAATAAGTGTTCTTGAAAGCAAAATGAATATTGAATGAAAAATAGGCTTGAAATGCTTAAACTTGAGGTTTGATGCTTTCTCTTTGATTCTCTCTTGATTCTAGTTGCTTGATGTTTTCTTGTTGTTGATCAATGGCTTCTAAGCTTGCTTAAATACACTTTGAATCACTTTTAAACGTTGGGGATGATTAGAGAAGATAATATAGCTGTTTTAGTGTAAAAACAATTAATAAAACAGCTTGGAGCGTGGGGAGAATCGGTACCCCCTATGGGGAATCGGTTCCCTAAGTGTAAAATTCAAATATTTCGACCGTTACACAGGGGGGAATCGGTACCCCCTGGAGGGGAATCGGTTCACTCCGAGCATACTGGAATTCTCGGAGCCAAAACCGTTCAGGGGGAATCGGTTCCCTCTGAGCAATCTGGAATTTTTGGCTTTGAAATGGTTCGAAATACTTTGTAAAATTATTTTGAAATTGTTTTAAGATTAAAACTTAATTTTACACTTGAGTAAGGATTAAAAATGATTTTTGAAAGATTTAGAGTAATGTTTTGATATTCGAATAATTATATCGAATATACTTAGAAAACCTTATTGCACAATCTTAAAATTCATTTAACTTAATTTGTTATATCTAAATATCAAAATGTTTTCAACAGTATCATTAACAAATGTCCATTCCAATATGTTATATGCTTTTTCAAGGTCAATTTTGATGGCTAACCACCCTTATTTACATGTCTTCTTCTTCATAGAATGAATAACTTCTTGTGCTAGAATAATGTTGTTAGTAATAACCCTTCCCAGTATGAAGCTCGTTTAGCTATTGGAGATGATTATAGGAAAAATAGGCTTAAGGCGGTTTACAATTACTTTAGTAATAATTTTGTAGGTAACCTGACAAAGGCTTATAGGTCTAAACTGAACAATTCTCTCAGGATTATCTACCTTGGGAATTAAGACCATACTGGTTCTGTTTAAAGCTTCCTCAATCTGTCCACCATTAAGACAATGTTTGACTAAAGAGCAAACCTTTCCCCCAACCGTATCCCAATTATTTTGGAAAAAATTAGCATGAAAGCCATCAACTCCGGGAGCTTTGAGAGGTCCCATACTAAACAGAGCTTCTTTAATCTCGTTGTTATCAAAAGGTTTGTCAAGCCAATCCCATTAATCAAGATTCAAGTTAGGAAAAGACCTACAATTATCTAGAGATTACTTGATCAAAGAATCACTAGTGAACAGTTTCTCATAGAACTCCTTGACATGATTTTTAAGCATATCCTGATCATCACACCAAATATCAGAGTCTGTTTTAAGAGTTATTATAAGCTTTCTTCTACCTTTAGCTATCGCACAAGAATGAAAGTATTTGGTATTTTGTCTCCGTGTTTAATCCATTTTTACCTAGCCCTTTGAGCCCAAAGTAGTATCGTGTCTCAATATAGTATCAAGTTCGATTTTGAATTCAGATTCAAGAGTTGCCAATCTGGTAGAGCTGTAGTTGCATAAAGCTTTATCAATTCCTTTTCAATCTAGCAACTATTCTTTTCTTCTTTTGATTGATGTTACCAAAAGTTTCACTATTCCAAACCTTGATGTTTTGCTTGATATGATTGAGGCTCTCCATTAGGATATCATATTTAACCCATTCTTCTTTAAGAAAATGATCAAAGTCAGGATTATCCATCCAGGCTTCCAGAAATCTAAAAGGTTTATTTTTATTACCATTGGGGTTGTTAATAGTATGTAGAAGAATAAGACAATGATCAGATCCAATTCGGTCAAGATGATGCACTCTAGTATCTGGTATAAATCTATCCACTTCATATTCATAATGCACCTATCAAGTCGTTGCCATATGTTACCTCGACGCCAAGTAAATTCATCCCCTTTTCTGTAATCTTGAATATGAAATCTTGGAAGTGTTTACTCCCTCTTCTGTAATGATTGCTTCCACTAATTCTCTCTTTGGGTATCAGAATGCAATTAAAATCACCTCCTAGAATCCAAAGTTCATTGTTGCAAGTCTTAAGTTTATCAAGGAGATCCCATAGCTTACACCGAATGTTTGGGTTGGGGCTGGCATAAACTACTATAAAGTAGTTCCAACAGTTACTGTTAATACATTTAAAACGAGCATGGGCATATTGATTGGAAATATTCAACATCTTAACCTCTACCGAATTATCCCAAAGCACCTAGATACCTCCACTGTTACCCTAAGCTTCGATATTGTAGGAGTTATTGTAACCCATATTATTAATGATTCCATCACAACAATGATCTTAGGCTTGTGAATAGTCACACAGTCTTTGAAATGTCTTCTAAAGGAGGGTTTGACTGCCCCCTGGGTGTTCCAAAACAGAATCTTCATTATTATTGAGATAGAGGATATATACTTTGTGACATCTCTTTATCCTTCTGTTCAACATCTTGAATCTGGCTCTGATCAATTTGCTCTACAATTTGGACCTGGTTAGTTGTAGGAGTAGTGTTATCAGGAGAGGCTAAATTTTATGAATTCATGGTGTTTTCTTGGATACATTCCGAAAGTAAAGGAATGTTAGGAATTATAGGAGTTTTAGATTTCCTGACTTTAAGTCTTTTTTTTGTAATGTGAGAAATTGGGTTTGGCTTCCTGCTGAAATTCCATCTAGAAGTTGGATTCTAGTTGTTATCATCTTCTTGAATGGTTATAGATGTATGTGTTCCATTTCCCAAAGCTAAATTGTGTTCACTGATTTGGGCGTCTTCCCTTGCCATGACTTGAATTCCTCCAATATTTAGTTCCATGGTATGATCTTTACCCACTATCATTTCTCTGTCAGTAAGAGGAACATCAATTAAGCTGTTAGTGTCTACTTCAAGGCTGATGGGAGCATATCTCTTCTGGGTTTGGTCAGCATTTTCTTCTGCCTGGGTTAATGTCTTTGTTTCTCGTTTTTTCTATATCTTTCATTCTGTTTTTCATCTGGTTCAATGATGTGTTCATTTTTGTAGCAGGTTTTTGTATATCAGCTTCCCTATTTATATGTAGGTTTTCTTTATTTCTATCCCTGGGTTCTTTCTCCAACGTTTCTTCATGGATTAGAGCATTCAACTTCTTTGTTTTTAATTTGAGATCTTTGATATCTACTATTTCTTCCTCTTGGTTGAACAATCATCCAAGGGCAAAAAGGGCTTTCTTTTCTATTATCAACATTCGATTGTTCTTCAATAACTTGGCTAGTGCTAGTAATTTCCATCTGTTTTCTTCTTAATTGGTTTGGTACGCTTCCTTTGCATGCCCATAGGTACCACATTTGAAGCAGATTTGTTGCAGACCTTCATATTCAATCTTTTGGATAAAATCGTCAATTCCCACGCATGGAGTAAGAGATTTATTCAGATAAATTACTACTGCAATTCTAGCAAATTTTCCTCTCTCTCCAACTTTGGTATCGTAATCAATTTTGATGACTCTTCTAATCGTATTCGTAATTGTCCTAATTAGCAATACTAAGGTAGACCAGGTAGGCACAACCAAGCGATGACTTGTGAAGGATGCTTTTTAGATGTGGTAAAGTTCCTCGACCATGGTTGAATAGTCAGGTAACTTCCATAAATCATCCATGAACCATCAGTGAGAACTCTCGTATAATCCTCAAGATTTTCAAATTTCACTAAGAAGTAGTCATTATCCAGATCTATCAAATTGAAATTGCCTATCGGTCTTCATAACGCATGAATCCTATTTATTAAAGCTTTATATCCTATCTTCTTTCCCAACAGTCTAGTGATAATAACTTGCTTCATGTTGCGATCAATCAAATCATGAATTCTCTTAGAGAAACTTATTTTAGGATAATCTCCAGAATTGTCCATGGTGACATCTCCTTCTTGGAAAACTATTTCTTCTTCAGGCATCTTGATGGGGGGATTCTTATTCAGAATCAATCCACTGGCAACCATAGCAGTATATGAAATTTTCTCAGGACTTTTGGGGCGTTCTTTGATTGTAGCAACATCATCTTGAGATTCATCTTCTGTTTGCATGTTTTTTGTTTTTTGTACTGCTTCATTTTCTTCAATTGCTATTTCTCGATTCTTTACTTTTTTTGTGGCTCTTTGTTCTTCTTAGACGCTATCGATATTCATCTTGGAGAGAACTTTTCCTAAATTGATGGAGTGAATCCCACGTTGTTTAAAAATAATGGGTGCATACAATGACTTCCTATAAGGTCACCCATCTTAGTACTACTCTAGCCCAAGCACGCATAACTGCGAAGTTCTGATGGGATCTGGTACATTAGTGCTGGTATGATCGCACCCACTTGTAGTCTTATTTAGTGATATACTGAAGCGTTGGGGTACCTCGAGTCAAATCCCTTAAAATTGGACTTTCCTACCCAAAATAGACTGTTGGTATCAATACTAACCATTCAGTGTCGATACTCATGACATAGTTTCGATACTTTATGTAAGTATCGATACTCAAAAGGTTACTGGAAAATAGGTCTCGATATCACGCTTGGGAGTCTCGAGACCGTGACCCCGATATCGATAACATTGCCTAGAAATTCATGAATTTACCCAGAAAATGGAGAACAATCTCTATATTAACCCTTCAGTATCGAGACCCAAGTTGCAGAGTGCATAAAATAAGCATGAAAAATCCCATTCTTCTAACCCATAGACCTTAATGAGGTCCCAATCATTATTAATGTTTTATGTGTGATATAAGGGTCATAAAGAAGGCTTTTAAACATGCTATAATTTTAAAACATATAATCTACCATAGAATTAACTCATCATGATTCAACTAAAGTCTTAAGCAAATGCTACATCTCTAATGACCCATAAAGAGTATAAAAGAGTTACAAGTGTGGTTACCTTGTTTCTTTGATGGCTAGAACTCTCCATAATCAACCGAAGGTTAACTTTTCCTTTCCTCTAGCTTTAGAGTTTTCTCCCACCTCTTTCACTAAGCAAAGGTAAGAAAAGGGATTATTGACTCAACTAAGTATTGATTACAATCTAAACACAATCCCTATAACTCAATTTCACCCAAAATGAGCTAGAATCCATTAATTTCTCCTAAACCTCTCAATACTTATTTTTGGCTCTATGGTTAAAAACTAGTGAAATGGAACTCAAAATGGAGCTAGAAAAGTAAGGATTAATAACCTTACCTTAGATTGATCCAACTAGGCTTGAATTCCTTTGAGTTTCTCACAAAGAAAGAAGAAGAGAGGAAGATGGGAAGATGGGAAGAGTATTTAGTGAGTTAAATAAGGGGTGGTTCTCGTAAAATCATAATATAGAGGTGGGTTTTTCAGCTTTCAAAACAACAAGAGGAAATTTGCACTTTTAACCCCTCTAAATTCTATTTCATAAAACACTCATCCCCAACATACAATTCTTGGGCCCAAACTCAAGCCCACAAACTCTAAACTTGGTCCAACTATTTAAATAAGGTCCTTCGAGCTCAAACTTTAGGTCTCGAGTTGACCCGAAATTCAGGGTGTTACTATTTTTTTCCAGCCTAATACAACTCTTTCAGTGTGGTGTTGCGCATGATCACCAATTATCATAACTTCATTAGATTCTTTCTTATTCGATGAGGCTACAGGACAATCAGATTCCGTGTCCGATGCGCCTAAAGGGTTGTCATAAACAACATGTACATCTCCACATATACCTTTCTTTAGAATATTTTGTTCCTCAATGATAGATGTTGAACCTGGCCGTTCAAAGGCCAGAAAGGCGCTAATACGTTGAATCTAACTTCAAATCATATATATATATATATATATATATATATATATATATATATAAACTCTTATGATAAAAGATAAAATATAAAATTTATTATATAAAATAAATTTAATATAACTTTATTTCTTAAATAGCTTTGTGATATCTAAAATTTTGGTTAGTGATCAAAATATGAACATTAAAGTTTAGTGGTCAAAGTATACATTTGAAAAAGTTTAGGGATCAAATATATAATTTTTAAAAGTTATATATTTTGGCCCATAAATGAATAGTTTATTACAAAATTGAAGTTTTTGTGGGAATCAGAATTTTGATTCGGGATTTGTATTAAAAACTATAAAATAGTAAATTTCTATAAGAATTCGGATAATTGAATTGAATCAGAATTTCACAAAAATTTGAAGAATGATAGAAAAAGGTTGAAAATATTATTTTCATAATTTAGAACAGTGAAATTTAACATGAATCAGTGAAATTAAGGTTGATTTTTCATATTAAGCCAAAATTGTGACTTTTAATGACTAAATTGCAATTTTAAAAAATTGCATGGGCAAAGGAGGAAATTCAATTTTTGTTGGTTCATATTTGACTTTGGAATATTAAATTGGAATATACTGTAATGGCATGGTTGAAATAATGAAGTTTCATTAATGGCAAAATGGTAAACTAGATTTAAATAAATTTTAAATTCATTTATAATAGGATAAAGCCATGTGTTTTATTTGATAATTTTGAAGAAAAATCAAGAAACTTTTAGCCATGTTCTTCTCCAAACCGTGGACACCATGAAGAGTAAGCAAGGTTTTTTTTCCCCTTTTTTAAGCTTATTCGATTGATTTTTTGGTTAAGCTATTAGATAGAAAATTAATATCCTTGAAATTCTCTATCATTTGGTATAAAAAGTTCATGGAAACATGTTTGGATAATGAATTTCATGATTTGTGTGGGTGAAGAACAAGTTGGATTTTGGTGATTTAAAGCTTGATTTTTATGTTATTGATGTTGTAGATTAATTTCCAAACTTATGTGATTAACAAAATTGATTAGAAATGCATATATAGGATTCAACCATGGCTAGGTTTTATGGAGATTGGTTGAATTTTGATTTAATTTGATGTTATAATGATGAGAATAGCATAAATTTAATCATAGGAGCTTGAATTCATACTTGAAATTGAATGAAAAATCTACCCTGGCTACTTTATGATATTCGGCCATGGGAAATTAAAGGGGGGAAATATTAAAAAATTTCCTATGGTCTGTAATTGATAATAGATGAATTCTACATGCTTTGGAAGTTGATTCAGATAAATTTGGAACATTAAGATAGAAAAAAATGACTTTTTTACAAGTTTTAGAAATTATGGGACATTGAAGTATAAATGCTCAATTATGGATGTACTATGCTGGAAATTATTAATTGAATGCTGATTTTTAAATTAGATTTTTGTTTTGGATCAAATTGCAAGAATTTAGAAAAGTTGATGGCTAATTCGACTTATGCTAGAAAGTTGGGAATGTAATTACAAGTTTTCAAATGTTAAAGTATTAGATTGAGTGAAGTGTTACAATGCTGGAAATTAATGTTTGGATGTTGAATTTGAAGTTGGAATGATGATTTGAGACCAAATTGCAAATTTGGTTAAGTTTAGTGGTTTATTCAAAAAGATTTGGAAATTTTGGGGTTTAAATGACAAGTTTGCAAATTTTATTGTATTAGATTTAATATATTATTTTAATAGTGGAAATTTTGGTATTAAGTTTGGATTGAATTAAATGGTGAATGACCATTTTGAATTACTTGGAAAATTTAGTATTAATTCTAAAAGAATTCATAAAAGGTGATTAAATTGTAAAGTTTATGAAAGTTGAGTAGTTGGCAATGAATATGAAAATGTAAAGGTTTTAAGTGTCATGTTGGGAATGTTGAAGTTTTTATTGAATAGTGAAGTGAAATTTCATCGAATAAGTATTGAATATTAATTATGGATTTTTTTGATTGGATTATGTTAGTAAAATACTAACATGTTTTGAATGATTGTGTTGTGTATGATTTTATCTAGACTACAAATTTTGTAATTGAAATCGAGTCGAAAGCGAAGGATCAAATAAGTGATTTAAAAAGAATATCGTCGTAAAAGGTTCAATAGTGAGGCAAAGTTAGTGCATTTATTTATTTAAATTATGTTTAATTGAGGAAGACTTGCGATAAGTCAACCTCGAATGATTTTAAAAGAAAAGTTTTAAATTAAATAATGGAATATTTCCATAATGTTTACCGAAATGATTTATGATTTGTTTTTTGGTATGAATTACTCAATATGTTTATATATGATATTTTCTGAAAATATATTTTAATGAATTCTCTAAAATGATTTTAGGGCATGAACTGCCAAAGTATTTTATATGATATCCATATTTTAATTATGGGTGATTTTGGGTAGCCCAATGCACTGGTTTTGATAAATGATTTTTGAAAGTGATACTGATTGGAAATATTGAATTTATAAATAATATGAATCAAAAGAAAAACCCATTGTATGTTGTATTAAGAGTTGTAAGTACAATTGGCATGCTCTGAAGTTGAGTAATTCTAATTCTAATTATGATATGGTAAATCCGTGTGCATTATATGATTGCACCTGGAGTGCATAACTCTATATATGATGATTGTACCTATATTTATATTTCTGATGATAGCACATGGAGTGCTTAGTGCGCACACTTATCTGAGTCACGTACCTTGCATTCTCTTAGTTATGCATTGGGCTATGAATATGAAAGATGTGCTATGAATATGAAAGATAAACTACGAATTTGAAAGATGAACTATGAATTTGAAAGATGAATATGAGTTTGAAAATGAGTTATGAATCTGAAATAAGTTACGAATCTAAAAATAAAAAAAATGTGATTTAATGGAAATGAATATTTTATTGATTATTGTGATATGACATTCGATTATCATAATTTTTTTTTGAATATTTGAGATGTTGATCTTGACAGGTTTTAAAGATAGGAAAAGGACTTATTAAAGTCGATTTGTGAATTTCAAAAGTTTTATACATTGAATTATATTTTTTGATTTTATTAAATTATTTTTATACCTTAGTTTGTTTATAATGCCTCACTAAGTTTTACTTAGTCTGTGATAATTTTCACGCGTAGGGAAAGAAAAGAATAAGGACGTGAAGTAAGGAGCACTGAGAGCATCTCTTCTTGGGAGATCATACCGACCTACAGTATCAGTAAGACATCTTTGACTTATTAGTGACATGTATATTATAAATGTTTTAGTTGCTCTGCTAGACTAGCCTAAAATGGTTGGTAGTAGATATAATTTAAAGGTTAATTGATTGATTTTAAAATTACGCGTGTTTAAGCAGTTTTATATATGTTGAGAAACAATATTGAACCGCTTAGTCGTTGTCTAAAATTGGATTGAAATTGGACGATAAAATATTATTTTATGTTTTTACGCAATTAATTAAATTGGTTCATATTGATAAATTAAAATTTTAAATAAAACAAAATTTTACGGTTTTCAAGTATAAAAAATCAGTGTGATATCTTTAACTTTTATTTAGATACATGTACGGGTAAGAATGTTACAAGCTTTCTATTATCATCCTATTCACAATTATTTTGTGTACTATTATTTTATCACAATAACATTTTCTATTAATAAACAAACCATTTGAACCAATCATAATGCACCACATTTCATATTTTTTTTTAAAAAGTCAGCTTAGAAAAAATTCTCATAAAAAGCAAACAAAATCTTAAATATATATATATATATATATATATATGTTTCTCCAAATTTTCAACTTTTATAATTGAATTTATAGTTTTCTAAAATAATAACTATAAATAATTTATTTTTTTTGAAAAAAATTAAAATATTTTTGCATTTTTATTAATTTTTTCTTTTTAAAGAGTTTATAAAATTAAAAAAAAACTATTAAATGAAAAACTGTAATATATATATATATATACAATTTTCAGTTTTGAACTTATATTTTTTTTCTTAAAAGTTTAATTTATGTTTAATTTATTTAAAAATTATAGTTCATAAAAGTATTGAAAAGGTAAAAAATATCATTAAAAAAACCTTTTGTAGTTTAATTGGCGAAAGAGTGCCAACGCCGTTGAAGTTGAACCAGTTTTAAGAGTCCTCGGTTTTATAAGCCAAAATTTTGTATGGCCAAAACCGGCAGCCGAGCTCCATTTGTTTGCATTTATTCTCCTCCCTCCAATACATCGCCTTCCCAAAAACAGAAGAAAAAGAAAAAGAAAAAGGCTTTGATTCTTTGATCATTCTCTGCAGCCACCAACACAAAAGGGGGGAAACAAACTTCAACCTCCCTTGTCCTTTCATGGGAACTCTTTCTCACGCCTGATGAGGAGTGGCATGGTTACATTAATAATAATGACAGACTGCTTCTTAAGGTAAATATATGCATATATATTTGAATTTCACTATTTTGAATCTGTTTCCTCATTGTATACAGGTTGCCGAATTGTGATATGGAGAATTGAAATTTTTACATGCTTATAGAGATTTAAGATCATCTTCAAAATTGAAAAATTCCATCTATAGAGTATGTATTTAAAATGAGAATTCCAAATTACCTGAAATGGAATAAGCAATTTTAGGAAAGATATCCAGGCTTTGCACCTTCAGAAGTAAACTATGGTTTGCCCATCTCTGTCGTTATATTTATGTCTTAAATCAAGAAAATGCTCGACAGAAATAATCTTGCAATGATTTTAGTTAATCATCCTCGTTTAGACTATATTGGTAAAAAAAATCTGATCTTTTAAATATTTCAGCTCATACATTACTCTTCTCCAACATCTGCTGGTGCAGAATGCATTGATCCTAACTGTACTTGGGTTGAACAATGGTAAGTATAAACTTATTAATAGGGTTTTGTGAACTCGTGCTTCACATTTTTCTTTACAAGCTATTTTATTTTAAATAATATGTAGTGATTATTGTTATAGTATTTTAATATTGTTTTCCAACTCTATTTTTGATTTAGTAGGTGTTATAACCATTTTTTTTTTTTGAAAAACAATTAAGTTTAAAAAATTTACGTGTAGTATTTAAAATATTATTGAAGAAAACTAAGTATTTTATGAATCAATAAATAATTAATTATAAAAGAATAAAAATGAATACCAATGCAAAAGGGAACATACGTGTAGTAAATAGAATATATTTACAAACAGGACAAACCAAAGTTCTCATAGATTTAAAACATGCCTTGTAAAGTGATTAAATAACAAAAGATAAATTACATAGCATTAATGCAAACATGGGAAAAGAATCGTAAAAAGGTATATAATTCTATACGTACATAAATATCTATTCTAAAATATAGGCATTAAAATAGAAAAACATATTTTACAGGAAATTAAAACTACTTAAAATAGGAAACATATACTAAAGATCAAGAATATTATCACATACACGGCAGCAGCAAGGACCAAAATAAATAAAATAAAAATTACATACCCTACTCACAAGATAATAAACTTCATTAGTGACTACAATAAAATAAATTAAAGATCATTAGCTATATTCGAATAAATGGCATATCAGAATGTGACTAAATTAAAATAAAATAAAAACAATATACTTAAATCAAAGAAATACCAAAACGGCAAGTCTAGTGACTAAAACATGAGAACACGACCAAGCTTGGGGGACCTAAAAGTGATTTTCCCCTGCAATAGATGACTAAGATGCAAAAAGTGCCAGAAACGTAATTATACCTTAATTTAGGGACCAGGATATAATACAACACCTAAGGTACAGGGACATATGGGTAATTAATTCATAATACAGTGACCTAAATGCAAAAACATCCTAGGGGACCTTAGCTTGATTTACTCAAAAAAGCCAAGGAGACATAATATCTCCTCTGTTGTTTCAGTTTACCCGTGAACTAACCCTAAAACCAAAACAATTTGACTCCTCTCTTCCTCTCCCCTTTTGTACGCAGTAGCCATCTCCAAGAGCCAAAGCTTTCTAAGCCGTCCACCGATTAGGTGGCCACCACCCAATATATCCGGCACCTCCTTTCGGCCGAGGGATGTTAAATAGCCGTGACTGGACTGAAAGTTTCCCCTTTTTCTGTTCTAAACCGAATCCCGAGAGCCTAAAACCCAAACCTACGCTGCAAACCGGTCAATCAAACGACTCAACGACAACCAAGACTCCGACGACTAAGGCTAAAGGTAAACGAATCCTTTGCCTCTCCCAGACGATTCCCTTGTCCCGACGAAACCCAACAGTAGCAAGGTAAACTCTGAATTCCTACTTTATTTTCTTATATTCGAATGAAAAGAGGATATCCATGCTCAGATCGAAAAAAATAGTAGCTAACCTTTGAAATTTTCGGATCTTTTTTTTATTCCAAAAAGTTGTTTTTTTACATAGTTTTTGTTCCCAGTCCCCAATCTCCTCTGCTAATTGATTTTTTTCGGGAGACTCCCTTGTTACATTGTTTTTGGGTGGGTTATATATCCATTACAGACTGAAATAAAATAAAAAATTATGAATGGCAGCTGAAGGTGTCGTGATTTGCGGGAGATTGTGACCTTGCTGCTGCAGCAGGGCTTGGTGCAGGTGTAGTAGGCGTGGAGGTGGAGTGCTGCAGTGGGATGTGGTGGCAACAGGATCTGGCTGTGGTGGCTACAGGTGAGTTGGTGGTGTTGCAGCAGGATGGGCACGTAGCAGGTATGGTTGTGTTGATGTAGGATTTGTTGCGTTCTTGTATATTTCTTTACCACCGCTTTTGTCTGATTTATGAAACTTTCAAGTTTATTTGGATGCTATTGATATTATATATAACATCATGACATATCATGTTAGGGTTCATCGTGCTGGGCCACGAGAGAAAATTTATTTCAAACCAGAAGAAGTGAAGGCTGCAATTGTTACTTGTGGTGGGCTTTGCCCTGGTCTTAATGATGTCATTACACAGGTCAGCACAAGTATTTAAATTTCAATATGCTGTTGGCTGGTTATAATTCCCTACAACAACTATGCTATGTTGTTTGATTTGGCTTAGTGCTTTCATTGTTGTAGTTATGTAATTGTTAACTGGTTTTTAATTTGAACTTCATGCTAAAATCGTAAGTTCATTTTTAGTACCTACTGACTCAGATTGAGGACATGGATTATATCTCTTATTTTTCACTTGGTAAATAAATTTCAGATCATGTACCAAAGTTTTTCTTCTACGTTAGATGCATTTGCACAAACTTCATGAATTTATGGTTTTGCTTTATGAAAGAAGGGTATTTACAATGAACTAATTGAAGTTTGGTAGTTAAATCCTCACTTTTGTCATAGTGTAGACTGTGAAGTAGGATGAAATACTTATGACTGGATCTTAGCACCATAAATATATATTCTTTAAATTGAAGTTTTTTGTTTAGTCTGAAATTTGAATGCTTTGGTGTTTATTAATCAATACATGCTTAAATTAATGAATTTGTGCAGATTGCCCTCACATTGGAAATATATGGTGTTAAAAACATTGTAGGGATTCCTTTTGGTTATTGTGGATTCTCTGACAAAGATTTGGCTGAAATGGCAATAAGTTGTGTTTCTTTCCTAACAATGATTTGTTAGAAAATATCTATGCTCCATCTAAGATTTTCTATTGTTAATTTGGATCGATTTTCAGCTATCGCGGATAGTAGTCCAAAATATACACCTTTCAGGTGAAACTTGTTGGGAGTTTCACGTGGAGGGCCCTCTGTCAGTGATATGTCATTAGTATGGAGGTACTCAAAACTCTTCATCTACTGTCTGATTAACTCAAATCTTCTTTAAGGAATTGTAAATTTTGATTCAAAATAATCAGACTCATGAGCCCAAGTATGTAGTGAAGTTCTGATATGCTTTCAAAATTGATGTCAGGAAAGTAGAATCAACATGTTTTTTGTGCTGGGTGGAAACGACACCCATGCTGGGGCCAATGCTATTCATAATTAGGTTCATATCAGATACCTATTATATAGTCTTCATCTTTAGCACTATTCATTAATATTGAACATGGTATTTCCTTTATTATTATCTTAAATTTGAAAATAGAACTATCAAAAACTAAGACAGTTTCTTTTTAATCCCTTGAGTCTAAGCTGTGTTTATTAATTTTGTTGAGTCATTTGATTTAACTTCATCAAGGCACTGGTCTTGGGTAACTGAAAGATTCGGATTTATTTTCCATTTTTGGTTTTTCTAAGCTATGTTTTTCATTTCAAAGTTATATCTATATATCGATCAGGGGGGATATTAGAGGAGTTCTGTGATTAAGAATCTCTAAGAGTTGCAAAAAATCTTTTGTCTCATATAGGGGCTGGCTATGTTTTGCTAAATATATATGTAATCGTTTTCAGTGCCGTAAAAGAAAATTAAAAGTGGTTGTAGTTGGCGTGCCAAAAACTATTGACAATGACATTCTGCTGATGGATAAAATCTTTGGTTTTGATACTGTTGTTGAAGAAGCACTACGGGCAATCAACTCTGCGTACATTGAGGTATATCAGCTTTGATTGTTAATGTTGATATAAAATAAGTATTCGACTTTTGAGTTCATGCATTATATGATACTTATCTACTTAAGTATATTTGCAAAAAAAATCCTTTGAGATCCAACTGGATTTATCATACAAAGAGGAACCGGTAAAGATTCTAGCATATGTAGTCAAATAAATAAGAAATAAGACGATTTCACTAGTAAAAATCCTTTGGTGGAACCATAAAATTGAGGAAGCAACTTGGGAACGAGAATAATATATGAAGAAAAAGTTTCCTTATTTATTTAATGCAAGAAAATTTTCTTTAAAAGGGGAGGAATTGTAATATCCCAAATTTTGATCAATGACTAAAATGTAATTTTTGAAAGTTTAGTGTCTAAAGTATAAACTTTGAAAAGTGTAGGGATCAAAATTGAAATTTTTAAAAGTTATATATTTTAGCCTGTAAATAAGTAGTCTGAAAAAAATATTTTAGTGGAAATCATATTTTCGGTACGAGATTTGTGTTAAAGGTTATAAAGTAGTAAAGTTCGGTATTGAAATCGAATAATCAGATCGACTTAAAATTTCACGAAAACGTGAAATATGCTAGATAAAGGTTGAATTTTTTTTTTCTATATATTTTGGAAAAGTGAAATTTAACATGGATCAATGGAATTAAGGTCGATTTTTCATATTAAGCCAAAATTTTGGAATTAGGTGACTATATTGCAACTTTAAAAAAATTCAAGGATAGAAGGATAAAATCAGAATTAAGATATTTTTATGGATATGATGAGGTAAGGGATGATGTCATAGAGTGGTAAAGTTGTAGTCACAGAATTTCATTAATGGCAAAAATAAAATTTTCTATTAAATTGAATAAAAATTAATTTTTATTATGTTTATGACATGTAATAAGATAATTATCATTAGAATAATCAAGAAAGATTGGACATTCTCAGCTTCTTTTCCAGGGGCCGAAAGTTCAGATTCTAAAAGTTAAGAATTTTTAGTTTGATTTTTAAAGTTATTTACTTGATTTTTGAGTTTAGCTATTATATAGATAATTAATCTACATGAAATTCTCCATCATTTGATACCAAAATTTCATTGTGAAAATAAATGTGATGAAAATTTATGATTTTGGGTTATGAAG
Source organism: Hibiscus syriacus (assembly GCF_006381635.1). NCBI lineage: Eukaryota > Viridiplantae > Streptophyta > Magnoliopsida > Malvales > Malvaceae > Hibiscus > Hibiscus syriacus. Next base: position 5,216,716 of record NW_024062608.1, read on the forward strand.
AGCTAAGTGATTTTAAAGAATTGTTTATAAGAATTTATGAAAAACCTAAGGATGCAAATTAATGAAAACAGTTTAGATTTTGAATCTGACAGTGAATTTGAAAATTCACTAGAAATTTTATAAAAAAAAATTGAAGTTATTTTTATATATTTGTGTTCGTATAACAATATAGTTTTGTCTAAAACAAACGTAGATCAATTTCAAGGTATATACAAAAATATATAATTTTTTAACCGAAGAAAGGTTAGAAAATTGGGCAGCAGATTCTGCACAAAACAGATGCTGTCGATCAACTTTGAAAAATTATCATAAATTGTACAAAATGAACTAGAAACATATTCGAGTCTAGTTTTCAAGGAAGAAATAAAATTAAATTACAGTGTGTATATCAATACAGAATACTGATTCTTTAAAGGTAGTGCGAGTTTTTTGAATATGAAAATTTTAGAATTTAAGTGGAAATAGATTAGAAGTTGAAGAGTAATGTTTAAATGTTTGAGTATATTTTTGGATTCTTGGAATTGGATTTAAATAGAAAGAGACCATTTTGAAGAATCCAAAAATATACTCAAACATTTAAACATTACTTTTTAACTTCTAATTATTTCCACTTAAATTCTAAAATTTTCATATTCAGACAACTCGCATTACCTGTAAATAATCAGTATTCTTTATTGATATACATACTAGAATTTAATTCTTTTTTTCCGTTGAAAACTAGACTCGAATACGAATCTATCCATATAAATAACTCATTCTAGTTTATTTTGTACAATTTATGATAATTTTTCAAAGTTGATCGACATCATCTGTTTTGTGCAGAATCTGCTGCCCAGTTTTCTAACCTTTCTTCGGTTAAAAATTTATATCTTTTTGTATATACCTTTATATTGATCTCCGTCTGTTTTAAACAAAACTAAATTGATATACGAACACAAAAATATAAAAATAACCTCCAAATCATTTTTATAGAATTTCTGGTGAATTTTCAAACTCACTGCCAGATTTAAAATCTAAATTGTTTTAATTAATTTGCATCTTTAGATTTTTCATAAATTCTTACAAACAATTCTTTAAAATAACTTAATTCTTCATAACCCCAAATCATAAATTCTCATCACATATTTATCTTCACCATGAAATTTTGGTATCAAATGATAGATAATTTCATGTAGATTAATTCTTTATCTAATAGCTAAACTCAAAAATCAAGTAAATAACTTTAAAAATGAAACTAAAAATTCTTACCTTTTAGAATCTAAACTTTCAGCCACTGGAGAAGAAGCTGAAAATGTCCAATCTTTCTTGATTATTCTAATGATAATTATCTTAACACATGACATAAAATTGAATTTTTTATTCAATTTAATAGGAAATTCTATTTTTTTTCATTAATGAAACTCAATAACTACAATTTTGCTATGACATCATATCCATAAAAAAAATCTTAATTATGATTTTATACTTCTATCCTTGAAATTTTTGAAAGTTAAAATTTAGTCACCTAATTTCAAAATTTTGGCTTAACGTGAAAAATCGACCTTAATTCCAACGATCCATGTTAAATTTCACTTTTCCAAAATATATAAATAATATTTTCAACCTTTATCTAGCATCTTTCACATTTTTGTGAAATTTTGAGTTGATTTGATTATCCGATTTCAATATCGAACTTTACCGTTTTATAGCTTTTAACATAAATCTCGTACTGAAAATATGATTCTTACTAAAATATTTTTTCCCAGACTGTTCATTTACAGGTTAAAATATATAACTTTTAAAATTACAAATTTGGTCCCTACACTTTTAAAAGTTTATACTTTAGGTACTTAACTTTCAAAACTTATATTTTAGTCACTGGTCAAAATTTGGGGTATTACAGTTTTATCATGGTTACAGAATTCAGATCGTCGGTCCTTCTCAGCATTATTAAGCACATAGTGCTTACCATGGAATCAGTATTGTGAAATTGATGGGTCGTAGCAGTGGTTTCATAGCCATGCAATCATCCTTAGCTAGTGGACAAGTTTACATATGTTTGATTCCAGAGGTATTTTGCTGATTATTAGCAACAAATTGTGATAAACAATGCTCATATATCGTCACAAATTTGTTATCAAGTTTTGTATCTTTCTCAACATCAGTAGCTTCTCTTATGGGAATTATATATTATGTGAAATTCACTTGCTTTACTGCAGAGAAGATTGGTCTATAATCAGTTGGTACCTTTGCGAAGACGTTCCTTCTAAAATAATTTTTCGTTTGTTCTCTCAAGTTTATCATGCTTTGTTTGTGTAAATGTTTTGAGTATGATGAAATTCATAAGTAATTAGTTGAAGGTAAAAGAACCAATAGGTTAAACTTTATTTTCCTCTGTAAAATAGGTATTTTTGAAAATAGGGTTAAGGTGATATCTCTTTATATTTGTTTGAGAATTTTTTTACTGTGTTGTGTCCTTATCTGAAGAAAAAGCGTCATTTCTTAGAGATTTTCAAATTAGACAATATGATACACATGAAAATATGTTAGCTGAGCATTTTTTAGGTGTTGCTTTTTGGTGCAGAATCTCGTTGAAAAAACTAATGCTACTGATGCTTCTGGGAACATTGTACTTGGAGATATTGTCATACATATCCAACAAGAGGTATTTCATTCTCATTGTAGTTTCAACTATTTCTTACATTTGTTTGTTTGTAAACTCCTGGTAGAAGAAGTAAAGATCTACTAAGACATTTGAAAACTTTCTAAATTGTATTTACAGGAGACCGCGAAGCAAATCACATTCTTTGTTATTCCATTGAATGATATATTCGTTTTTCTTTGCATTTGATGAATGTTGAAAGATGACTCACGTGAAGCTTCATGCATAAGGGTGTTCTAGAAGCTAGTCTGTTAGTCTCGTAGTTAGTTTTGAATTCTCAACAACTCCTTAACAGCTAGGTGGTTAGGCATTTTTTAGTAGTTGAGTCGGTGTAATTGATTCCTATAAAAAGAGTGTTATAGATTGTACTTAAAGCAAGTTTTGAAGTTAAGTAAAGCATATGTTACCTTTATTCTTTCTGCATTATTTAATATGGTATCAGAGCTTTTGGTCCTAGAGTATTTTGCTAGTTGCGATGATGCTATTCGGTGATTCTTCCTCCTCGCAAGCCCGGATGTTTACTAATAAATGTGTAAATGTGGTGCTTGATGAGATGAACTTCCTCTTATTGAAGCATTAAGTTCTTACTGTTCACAGTCACCATCTTGAACGGTTGCTAAATGGTTCCATGCCAGTTCTGCAAGAGACGATGGCTGATGAGCATGGTGAAACGGTTATTAATGAGGCTTATGATGATTTTGTCGCACTAGACAATGCTCTAACGTCCTGGCTTCTATCCACGAACAATGCTCTGTTGTTACCACAGTTTGTTGGTGCCGAGTCAACCGCTGCTATTTGGAATACGGTTTTGTAGTTTTTTGCAAATCGATCAACAACCACGGTTATGAATTTACATTACAAACTTCAATCAATGAAGAAAGGTGATGATTATGTACGGGTTTATCTCACTCGTGTTAAAGAAATCTGCAACACTCTTGCTTCTTATGGAAGTCCGGTTTACCTCGGGAGTATTAGCCGTTCATGGCAGTGATCACTACTACGCGTGAAACTCTTTCGCTGGATCAAGTTTATTCTACGCTTGTTGATGTTGAAACACAGATTGACGGGTTTGACTCTCAACTTGAGAATCTTCCAATGAGTGATCATATTGCTTAAGGAAGATCGATGGGCAGTGATCACTACTACGCGTGAAACTCTTTCGCTGGATCAAGTTTATTCTACGCTTGTTGATGTTGAAACACAGATTGACGGGTTTGACTCTCAACTTGAGAATCTTCCAATGAGTGATCATATTGCTTAAGGAAGATCGATGGATGGCTCGACTGGTTCAATTTGTGGTGGTCGATCTGGAGGACGTGGTCGTGGTCCTTCTCGACTTCAGTGTCAGTTGTGTGGTAAGAATGGTCATTCTTTTGATCGATGTTGATTTCTGTTTGATCGTGATTTTCCTGGCGTTAATGCGTCTTCTGGTTCGACACGATCTCGGGATGAATCTGGTACTGCTAATTGTGCCACCTTTGACTCTTCAAGGTGTTCTTGTTCCAGTGTCAAGTCTGGTGCATCTTCTTCTAGTCAACCACAAGCAAATGTGACTTCAAGTGAGCATTGGGTTGTTGATTCGGGGGAAACCCATCATGTAACGACAGATACCTCCAACGTGCTTCATCCCACTGACTTTACTGGTCCAGGTAACCTCCTAGTAGGTAATGATGTGTCACTAGGGGTGAATTTGATTGGTAAATCCGTTTTACACGCTTCTTCTCAAGCCTTATTACTAAGTGATCTCTTGCATGTGCCAAAAAAAACAAAACATTTGCTTTCGGTTTGAAAGCTTGCTAGGGACAACAATGTATTATTCGAGTTTCATGCTGATGAATGCTGTGTTCTTGACGAGGTGATCGGTACGGTGATTCTTCGAGGGCAGTAACGTGATGGCCTTTATACGTTTGCTATGGATTCTAAGTTTTCCTCTTGTAATAAAGCTGAGGTCAATAGTGATATTGGTTCTAGTACGTTTGATCTTTGGCATAGGAGATTAGGACATCCTGCTTTTCATACTTTGAAAGTTGTTTGTAATTCAATCAATGTTAATATTTCCAATAGTATGAATAAAACGTGTGTTGATTGTCATATGGGAAAAAGCCACAAGATCCTTTGATAATTCTTCCACTATGTATGATGTTCCTTTTCAACTTGTTTTTACCGATATCTGGGGTGTTGCTCATGTCTCGTCTTGTGGTTATCGTTATTATGTATCGTTTGTTGATGTATACGTCATACTTGGGTATATATGCCAAAGGATACGTCCCATTCTCTTGATGCTTTTCATCTGTTCCAAAGCATGGTTGCCACCCAATTTTCTTTGCCTATCAAATCTGTTAAGAGTGATTGGGGAGGCGAATATAGGAGGTTGTCTCGTGAGCTGACTTGTACTGACATCTCTCATCGGGTTACATGTCCTTATACCTCTGAGCAAAATGAAGTTGTAGAACGTAAACATTGTCATTTGGTTGAGTTAGCTCTTGTGTTGCTAGCTCAGGTTGCTCTTCTGTTTTGGTTCTGGTCATATGTTGTTGCTACAACTACACATTTAATAAATCGGCTTCCAACCAGGGTGTTAGGTAATCTTTAACTGTTTGAAAAGCTGTTTGGTACAAAACCCAACTACAAGACGCTACGGGTTTTTGGGTGTCGTTGCTTTCCTCATTGACGGCCCTTTCAGCAAAATAAGTTGATGTTTCGGTTTGCACCCTGTGTTTTCTTGGGTTATAGCTCAGAACATTGAGGTTTTCAGTGTCTTGGGACGGATGGTCGTTTTTTTATCTCGAGACATGTTAAGTTTGATGAGGATGTGTTTCCTTTTGCAGATAAGCAACAACCTAAGAGTGCACATAATAGTCGTATATGGTGGTCAACCCCTTTGCAGGTCGTTCCTGAGCGTGTAAGAACAGGTGTTGTGTCTGGTTCATCGACTCACCCTAGCACCTCGTCTCATGCTCATGAAGAACATGATGATTCTATTATGCAAGGTGGTATTGGTTCTGCTAACGATTCTAATGTTTCTGAGTATCTATCCCCACAGCTGTCTACTGAAGTGCCTAGAAATACAAGTACCACTGGTGTGTAACCTTTCTCTGAGCGGAATGTACCTTCTGTAAATCATCCTATGCTTACAAGAAGCAAATGTGGGATATTTAAACCCATCCTTGGATGAGTCTCTTCTTGCTTGTATTGATGAAGCTATGAAATCAAAGGAATGGGAAGAAGTTGTTCGTGCTGAGCTCCCTGCTCTTTAGAATAATGATACATGGTCTCTTGTAAAGTTGCCCGAGGGACGGTCCACTGTCGACTGCAAATGGCTATTCAAAATAAAACGTAATTCTGATGGGACGATTCAACGGTACAAGGCTCGTTTGGTGACTAAGGGATACTCTCAGGTTCTTGGGCAAGATTTCAAGGAAACTTTCAGCCCGGTTGTGAGGTTTTCCACGTTGAACGTTATACTTGCTCTTGTTATGTCTGGAGGTTGGTCTTTGAGACAAATCAACGTGAACAACGCCTTTCTTCATGGTGATTTGAGTGAAGATGTGTTCATGCAACAACCACCCAGTTTTGAGCAATATACTCCTGAAGGCACCAAGCTAGTTTGTAAATTGCAGAAGTCACTCTATGGCTTCCGTCAGGCGCCACGAAATTGGCATGCTAAGCTGAAAGGTAGTCTTGTTCAACTTTGTTTTAAAGAGTCTAAAGCTAAGGCTTCTCTCTTTCTCCTGACAGAAAATGGTGTATAAACATATGTTCTGGTATATGTCGATGATATAATAGTTACTGGGCAATCAACAAATGGGATTGAGAAGGTAGTCACGCTATTGAATAATAATTTTCTTTAAAGGACCAGAGTGAATTGCATTATTTCTTAGGTATTGAAGTCAAACGGTGTGATCAGTTTTTACTTCTTAGTCAGAAGAAGTATATTTTGGAACTTCTTGAGAAGTCAAAAATAACCAAGGCTTCGTTTACTTCTACTCCAATGGTGGCTTCCTCAAAATTGAGCAAGGATGAAGGACAATTGCTTATTGATGCTCGAGAGTTTCGTAGTTTAGTGGGCGGACTACTTTATGTGTGTCACACTAGGCCTGATATTGCCTTTAGAGTGAACAAGGTGGCTCAATATATGCATGCTCCAAGAGAACAACATTTGCTTGCTGCTAAACGTATTCTATGTTATCTAGCTGGGACATTGAACTATGGTCTCAGTTTTATGCTAGGAAAATCACATATATCAGCTTTCTCTGATGATGATTGGGGTGGTTGTGTTGATGCTAGGCGATCAATGTCTGGTCAATGTGTGTTTGTGGGAGGAAATCTGGTGTCGTGGAGTGCGAAAAAGCAAAAGGTGGTTTCACGGTCGATCATGGAAGCTGAGTATCAAAGCCTTGCTGATGTAGCAGCAGAGGTGGCCTGGGTTGATGCTTTACTTGCTGATTTGAAGGTGCCACAACATAAACAGCCAACGATCTGGTGTGATAACATGAGTGTGATTGCGTTGAGCGCCAATCCGGTGTATCATTCTCAGTCCAAACATGTGGACTTAGATGTGCATTTCGTCCGAGAAAAAGTTGCTGCAAATTAGCTGTGTGAGTTATGCTCCAGCAGCTCATCAAGTTGCAGATGGCTTGACCAAAACGTTGTCTAAAACTGCCTTTGCTGATTTTCGCGAGAAAATTAATGTCTGTTTGTTTGTTGAAGAAGAAAAGCGGGGAGAATGTTGAAAGATGACTCACGTGAAGCTTCATGCATAAGGGTGTTCTACAAGCTAGTCTGTTAGTCTAGTAGTTAGTTTTGAATTATCAGCAACTCCTTAAAAGCTAGGCGGTTAGGCAGTTTTTAGTAGTTGAGTTGTAATTGATTCCTATAAAAAGTGTTACAGATTGTACTTGAAGCAAGTTTTGGAGTTAAGTAAAGCATACGGTACCTTCATTCTTTCTTGTATTTCTTTTATTCTTTCTGCATTATTCAAGAATTAATATTTATAAGGGGACTAAATGTTATTTCACTATCTTCCTACCAGACAAATATTTTAAGGAAATTGGCGTCCCTGCTGATGTGAAGTATATTGATCCAACATACATGATTCGTGCAATCCGTGCAATACAGTCGGTATATGCAACACTCATTATGTTTACTTTCCAATCCCCGAGGTCATTTCTCATCCTCGAGAAGTAGATCCGAACAGCCGTATGTGGCATCGATGCTTGACTTCAACAGGGCAGCCCGACTTCATCTAAAAGTTTTGAAATTGTTTATTGCAATTTTAGGGTTTAAAAGAAATAAAAACCCTGAGAGAACATGGATAATAAAACGGGATTTTACCATATTGTCGAGGGTACCATTTTTGGCTGTTCATGAAGTCAGTCAAACAGCAATTGTTTTCATATGTAACAAACAAAAAGCAGGTGTAATTTATACTTTAAATTTGGACAAATGATTGCATTTTCTAATTCTGCTCCGTTTTGCAATTCATTTACTATTGTTTTGTATTGCATCCATGTTTGAAATAGCTCGATGTTTTATGTGATCTTGCTTCCTTAGAACCTCTTAAAAAAATATTAGCAACTTGTTGCAGAATTGCCCTGCTAATTCTACTATTTGATTTTTTTAAGGAGAAATGCTCCAGGTACTATTAAATTTTTTTAAGCAGAATTGCCCGGGGAACTCGGTCATGCAACAACCCACGGCGTTCCTGAAGATCTCGGAACAACCCGTACATCTCGGGGCTAGAAACGGCCAGAACCAAGCTATAAAAATGGTGAGACAACCACACCGGGGGGATACGAGAGTACATAACAGTAAACCGAGAGCCACAGCCAACAAAAAAACACAACGATCATCGTCAGAGAACGAGACCCCCCACAGTAAAAAAAAGGCCATCACAGTACCAAATACATACAAAACCCATGAGACACAATACACACCGAGAAACCAGTGAACACAGTCCACCGAGAACGAATAGAGAAAACCAAACGGTACCTACATCAAACCACAACAACCACAAGAAAGCCAGAGAAAAACTAAAACAACAAATACACAACAAAAAACATAATCAGAAAAACGAAGCATCATCGTCGGGGAGACGAACGAGTATTTCTCGAAAAAAGGTAAAAAACCTGAAGTCTTTTTTGTAGATCTACGCTGGAGCGGGTACCTTTTGGGTGTTTGGGTTTAGGATTTGGGTTCCCGGGGTAAAGTGGAGTCTTGTGGGTGAGTTTGATTTCTCCGGCCGCCGGCTGTGGCGGTCGGAGTCGGCGGTGGACGGAGTTTGACCACCAAAGGGTTGGCCGGTCTTTAGCCTGACTGAGAGAGTTTTCTCTCATTTGAGAGAAATCATTTTGAGAGTTTAGCGTGAAAATGAGCTTAATGAGAGGGGAATAGCTGTTTTGACCCATTTATATACGAGGGGCCATAGTGCAAATAAAGGATTTTTAAATCCTTTCCGCCGTCCCTGAACGTTTGAGCCGCAATTCAATTTGGTTACCATCTGTAAATTTGCATCCATATTTCCAATTTAATCAATTTAGTCCCTGCTTATATTTTTTATATTTTCTGAATTGGCACCTAACTTTTTTATTTTTTCTTTTACAGTTTATTTTAATACCAATCTAATCCATTAATTTCAATTGATCTCAATTTGATCCTCTAAGTTTTATTTTATCATTATTATTATTTTTTATTGATTTCAAATTTTAACTTTTTTCTTTATTCATTTGCTATTTTCTTTTTAAATCATCATTTTTTCTTTAATTTATTTTTTAATCTAATTTCTATTTATCATTTTTTACTTATTCTTTTTTTCTTATTTATTTTTTTCTCTTTTTCTTTTGTTTCCATTTTGATTTCTTTTTTTTATTATTTGATTTTTTTTCTCTAACATTTTTGATCTTTTTAGAGGAATTTTAATATATCAAAGGTAAGTAACTCGAATCGGATTTTTAAATTTTAATTTAAATTCTTAATTTTCGTAATTAAAGATAACCGATAAATTAATTGGTATCGAAAGGGCGGTTCAAGGGTGCTAATCCTTCCTTGACCGTAATCGACTCCCGAACCCGACACGTTTCTGGTACAACGCAGATCAGGTATGAAATAAGGTATCCGGTTAACCTATCTCTTTTTTTTAAATAAATGATCGGTGGCGACTCCAATTCATTTAATCCAAGTCGAAGCCCAATTCCAGGGTCCAACCGAAAGACGATTCCAGGGCCCAATTTCCGGTTGTCTTTTTTAGCGAAAATTACAAGTTTAAATTTTAATTTATTTATTCGATTCTAATTATTTACCTTTGATTATTTTTTTAAAATAAATAGTTGTACTGACATTTTTTAATGATTTCAGATTTTTAAAAATTTCACTTAAGGCTCTAAACCTGAGCTCTAAACCCTATTTAAGTGGGGGTGAAAGCGACGCATTCGTGTGAATTTATTCACCGCACAAGCCTAGCAAGTAGCCTTCGGGATTCATATACCTTATGTCTTCGTGTGAATTTATTCACCGTACAGACATAATGGAATGTGTCATCTCGAGTTTAACTTAGTCCACACAAACTTGTAATAGGCTTAGGACTAAGGGTTTGGCAAGCCCAAGGGGCACCAGCAAGGAGAACTCGGGTACCGTTTTTAGAACCTAAACCAGGAGACTATAGGGAATTAGAGCTCACCCCAAACCTCATTTCAAACCCTAGGATGCCCGAATTATTTCATGCTTTATTTTTATGTTCAAAGCATGCGAGCTAGACAAATATGCGATTAGGATTTGTTTGAAATTAGCATGCGGGATAGAGATCATGTCCGGGTAGGAATTAAAGCATGTGGGGTAGATATCATGTGTGGTAGGATTTTTCATTTTTTATTATTTTGATTTACCTCACTAACTCTTTTTATTTTTTGTTCTCTTTCATTTTGTTCTCATCATTCGCATCATTTAAAAAAGAGGTGTTGATCTACCAAAAACGTGTTTCTTAAACATGAATAATCTGTATTAATGGACAAAGGGGTTGTAATACAAGAGATGAAACTGCAGACGACAGTCTACAAGGTGACTATGTGCCACATTCAATCCAGAAGATGTGGTGTCCACAATTGAAGAGTATATCACTCTGCTACATTATAAAGGACTCAGAATGAATCGGGTCTACATCAAGCACAATAAAAGTCTATCTTTGAAGAACTGACTGGAAAAGATTGCAGGGGCAAGACGAGGAAAAGGTTACTGACCCGGGCGCTCCTTTCAAAAACTACGAGAACAAGACGGTGAAACCCTAGCTGAGCAGAATGCCATTGCTGACGAATTCAAGAAGCAAGCTTCGGATAGTTTATGTCGATGGAGGGCTCCAATGGTGTTGTTGTTAGGGAACAAACTCAGCAGAAAGTGGAAGCCGGTGACACAGTCCTTCGAGACTTTTTTTTGGGACAAACAACTCGTCATTTGCACGGTTCATCCAGAGAAGCCATAACGGTTCGACAGGTTATTCAACCGATGACGGAAAAAGGTGGAAGATGAATCAACTTGTCAAAAGTTGTGCATGATCTATACCATCAAAAAACGTTTTCTGTCTCTTCAGACGTAACACTTTTGTCACCAATAAGGGTTATTCAGAAAAACAGGCACATTTTTCGGATCAATGCCTTGGACATCTCATGCATCATGCATCATGCATTTAGACATTTGGAATTTTGTTATTTTCTTTGCATTCACATTAACTAACATATACATGTCTCATTAAAAGGAGCAAATACTGGATACACCGCCCCAAGCGTTGGACACACCCCATCCGCATAACACCCGTTTGAAGAAGAAGAGGATGGAAGCCAGAATTACACAAATCGAGGAGAATATGTTGAAACTATAGAAAGAGCTAGAAGATAAGATAAACCAGAGCAGTCGAAATACTTTGGAAACAATCACAAAGAACCAAAAGTCCTTGGTTGATCAGATCGTTTCCAAGTTAGTTGGCCTACAACAGACCAGTGCGCCTGGGGCAGGTTCACCGGAAGGGGTAACTATACAACCTACCCCGCAAGTGGTTATCTCACCTGAAATCTTACCAGAACTTCGAGGGGACTCATCTGCTGCAAAAGCGAAGCCCTCATCCTCTGTATTTAACCTTAAGAACAATCCAGGTTATTACCATGTATCGGATTTGGACGAAGAGGACAAAGCGAGGAAGATGGAGGAAAAAATCAAACAATTGGAGGACCAAATGAAGCTAGTCAAAGGAGACTATAACTACCATGAAATCGATGTCGCAAAACTCAGTCTAGTCCCGAACTTGGTTCTTCTTCCGAAATTTAAGTCCCCAGAATTCGATAAGTTTGACGGGAACAGTTGTCCATCTGCTCACATCACCATGTTCTGCCGAAAGATGACAAGATATGGAGGAAACAACCAACTCCTGATCCACTACTTCTAGGAGAGTCTATCAGGCTCAGCCATTCGGTGGTACAACCAGTTAAGTTGATCAAATATCAAGACTTGGAAGGCCCTGACCAAGTCATTTATGGAACAATACAAGCATATCAATGACATAAAGCCAGATTGAGTTATGCTACAAAGCATGAAAAAGAAGCATAACGAGAGTTTCAGGCAATACGCACAAAAATGAAGGGATTTGACTGTGCAAGTTCATCCATCGTTGGATGAAAAGGAAACCCGAAAGCTCTTCGTACAGACCCTGAAGGCTCCATACTTCGGGCACCTAGTTGCGATCACATCAGGAAGCTTTTCAGACTTGGTTATGGTCGGAGAAATGATTGAGTCGGCTATAAAGCAAGGCAAAATTAAGGATAGGGAGGCCAGTAGGAAACCTCCTATGCTAGAGCGGGATGGAGAGATTAACAACATCAACCATTCCAGTAAAGGTGTTACGATCTCCAAACCAAAATCAACTACAGCTTTACCGTCAGGTACTTCTAAACAAGATTTTAGAGAACCAATGAGGGAAAGGGAACATTTCGACCCTATTCCCATGACCTATAAAGAGCTTTACCATCAACTTCTTGACACCCATGCATTGTCACCATACCCGGTGAAACCCATGAAGCCCCCATACCCCAAGTGGTATGATGAGAATGCGCATTGTGAATATCACGGTGGTGTCCCAGGGCACACAATTGAGAACTGTTACGCATTCAAAAGAGTCGTACAGAAGATGCGTAACCAGAACTGGATCGACTTCAACAACTTGGGGGTATCCAAGTGAGAAAGATCATTTCATCATTTGAGGCATTTTTTTTGAACTTGTTTTTTTTTTCCACTTTTTCAAGTTTTTGTAAGAATATTTGAATAAATTTATGTTACTTTAATGATAAAGAGCAATGAATCACATTTACAAACTTGCAATTCTTTAAATATCATTTGAATTAAGAAAATCTGTGAATGGTTCAAAGTTACGGATCTTTGACAAAGTAACATGTTTTAAAACAAGGACCTTGACCTTACCCAGAATATAATCTCAAACACCGTACCCTGCTCTTACAATTAACCAATACAACCTTTTCCTTTCATAAGGTGCGGACAACATGGGGCATCATTTGCATATGACAATTACTATGTTTTTTATTTAAGACGTTCAATGACGATGATGATCTTTACAAATGAAAGAGTTGAGTAGGTGAATCCAGTTTATGTCAGTTGCTTGAAAATTGAACTCTAAAGATGAAATTTTTGACTCAACAAACACCTAGACTATAAAAGGTTCTTCTTGACAATCTTAAGAAATTAAATCCGTAAAGCTGAGCTATTCCACTAAGGCAATTGGTTATAGAGGAAACTTGAAAGCCCTGGCCTTATGAATAGATTACGTTCAAACCATGACATTACTCGAACACTTGGCAATTCGGTGTTTGCTCCACTGCTATTGTCCGGCCAAAGACTTTGTGATGAGATGAACCCTTCAGTTAACTTGATAAAAATGATTATAATGTTAAGTTGTCCCTCTAAAGCAATTGGTTAAACGCCCCGGCTTTATGGATTCAGCTAGCCAGAAAACGACAAATTAAATCAAATTTATCTAAGCAAGAAATTTTCGGTAAAAATGGACTAAGGGAGATAAGGAACACCTGTTATAGTCAATTTCACACGAGCACTCAAGAATTTCATTTTTAGACCGATATTTCTGCACTACCTTTATTAGAGGAGCTTACAAAACTTGAACAAATGGAAGATTTCAGAGGACCGAAATAAAAGGACTAGTAATTGATCATGCTAGTTGCGTTATTTTGTCCGTAACCAATTGAAATGCCAAAGCATGTTGCGATATTTCAAAAAAATGACATTTTGGGTTACCGAAACCTTGAAAGGAGGCCAACCTAAAGCCAATTCATCCATTTGAACATTTGTCAAAGAGTTGTAACTCTGAAAGCATTAAAAGAGCTCTTGATTCCTTTGATATTCTTTGAACTCATGTTTACAATTTGATTCAATTGCAAACAATATTTTACAACATTTTTATCATTTTCCCTCCTAAAACAAGAAAAAAGAGAAAAACATTTTCAAATAAAACAGTCTTGGATATGAAAGGTTTGTGAAACCCAAGCTTGAAAAGAAAATGGGGCACGATCGATATTGATGGTGGTTGCTTGACTCAACAGCAAGAAGCTACACCTCAATTGACTTGACATATCTATAGATCTCATAACCAATTTCAGATAGGTTCGAGAACCAATTCAGATCAAATCCAGTTCAGCTCAACTCAATGAGCAGCATCAGTTAATGTCTTCAAGCCAGATTTTGATTCCACAACGGAAGATATCCGGCTGTCAGAATTTATCAGTAGGCTTTTTCCGTAAAAGGAGAGCCATCAAATATCATCTTATTTGGTTCAGACTCACTCAAAGAAATCACCTGAAGAATCATGACCGGTTTCGACCCGTGAAGGGAATCCATTTTTCTTATACAAACTATTTGTAGCATAGCTTAAGTCGAGAAGGGCTATCTGCCAAAGACTTTCGAGTTCTATTACACTCAGCTTTGAGGGCACATCATTTGCAGCATAACTTAAGTCGAGAAGGGTTATCTGCCAAACAAAGACCTTCGAGTTCGACTACGCTCAGCTCCAAGGCACATCATTTGCATCATAGCTTAAGTCGAGAAGGGCTATCTGCCAACGACCCTTGAGTTTGATTACACTCACCTTCGAGGACACATCATTTACAGCATAACTCAAGGCTAGAAGGGTTATCTGTGACCAAAGACCTTCGAGTTCGACTACGTTCAGCTCCAAGGCACATCATTTGCAGCATAGCTTAAGTCGAGAAAGGCTATCTGCCAAAAACCTTCGAGTTCGATTACACTCAGCTTCGAGGGCATATCATTTACAGCATAACTAAAGGCTAGAAGGGTTATCTGTGACCAAAAGACCTTCGAGTTCGACTACGCTCAACTCCAAGGCATATCATTTGCAGCATAACTTAAGTCGAGAAGGGTTATCTACCAACCAAAGACCTTCGAGTTCGACTACGCTCAGCTCCAAGGCACATCATTTGTGACATAGCTTAAGTCGAGAAGGGCTATCTGCCAAAGACCCTCGAGTTCGATTACACTCAGCTTCGAGGGCACATCATTTGCAGCTTAACTTAAGTCGAGAAGGGTTATCTACCAACCAAAGACCTTTGAGTTCGACTACGCTCAGCTCCAAGACACATCATTTGCAGTATAGCTTAAGTCGAGAAGGGTTATCTGCCAAAGACTCTCGAGTTCAATTACACTCAGCTTCGGAGGCATATCATTCGCAGCATAACTCAAAGCTAGAAAAGTTATCTACCAACCAAAGACCCTTGAGTTCGACTACGCTCAGCTCCAGGTCACATCCTTTACAGCATAGCTCAAGGCAGAAGGGCACATCCTTGCATATCATTCGCAGCATAACTCAAAGCTAGAAAAGTTATCTACCAACCAAAGACCCTTGAGTTCGACTACGCTCAGCTCCAGGTCACATCCTTTACAGCATAGCTCAAGGCAAGAAGGGCACATCCTTTACTGTCCGTCTGAAATCGAGGTTTTTAAGTCGAGAAGAAGACCTAGTTAACCGAGTCATGGTGACAAAAAACCACTTTCCGACAACGTAGCTTAAGTCAAGAAAAGCTATCTGTCAACGAAGACTTTTCGAGTTCGATTTTATTCAGCTCGAGGGCTTGTCGACTAGATGGTGGAGTCAAATAAATATTTTTCAGTCGAATTTTCAAACCAAGGTCTTCAAACCGAGAAAAGACCGAGATGAGAAGCCACATTCCGATTCAAAGTCCGGACCATGACTTCAATTCTATATCATTTTAGGATGCACTCGACTTCGCGACAAAGGAGCCATCCGCAACCCCATTCGACAGGGAGTTATTCTATTCATCTTCAACTCCACCGAACGAAAATTTGTGTCTTTTTGTCTTTGTACTATTTTTCGTTCCACGAAAAAGGACAAAGAGGGGCAACTGTAGACACTCATTTTCGTCCGAATTTGGGCTTTTTATTTATTTATTTTTATTATAGTAATATAGTATAATTTTTGAAAAATGTTTTTGAAAAATATAATATATAGTTTTCAAAAAATATTTATTATATAGTTTTTTAAAACGTTTTTTGAAAACTTATGTACAATATATAAGTTTTAAAACATTTTGAAAATTATATAGTATATAGTTTTGAAATCATTTTGAAAATATAATTTATAGTTTTTAAAAAAAATATTTTTTGGAAATTTATATAATATATAGTTTAAAAAAACATTTTGGAAAACTTATATATATTTTAAAATCATTTTTGAAAACTATATGATATATAGTTTTAAAAACGTTTTTAAATATAATATATAGTTTAAAAAATATTTTTTTGAAACATATATTATATAATCTATATTATTATTAATATTTATTTTATTTCATTTCATTTCATTTTATTAATCTAATTTAATTTCATTTATTGTTATTTTTGTCAGGGTCCAAACGGGTCCAAATCCAGTCTAGATTGGGCCTGAACCAGCCCAGTAGTCTAGGGTTTCATTCAACCCTCAATGGCGCCACAAATCAAGGGCAACCAAAGGTCAAAGCACAAAACAATTTCCGGCCGACATCCCCGGGACTGAACCATCCTGGGGAACTCGATAAAGCAACAACCCACGGCGTTCCCGAAGATCTCGGAATAGCCCGTACATCTCGGGGCTAGAAACGACCAGAACCAAGCTATAAAAACGGTGAGACAACCACACTGGGGGGATACGAGAGTACATAACAGTAAACCGATAGCCACAGCCAACAAAAAAACACAACATCGTCGGAGAACGAGACCCCCTACAGTAAACAAAGGCCATCACAGTACCAAATACATACAAAACCCACGAGACACAATACACACCGAGAAACCAGTGAACACAGTCCACCGAGAACGAACAGAGAAAACCAAATGATACCTACATCAAACCATAACAACCACAAGAAAGCCAGAGAAAAACCGAAACAACAAATACACAAAAAAAAATAGAATCAGAAAAACGAAGCATCATCGTCGGGGAGACGAACGAGTATTTCTCGAAAAAAGGTAAAAAACCCGAAGTCTTTTTTGTAGATCTACGCTGGATGGGGTACCTTTTGGGTGTTTAGGTTTAGGATTTGGGTTCCCGGGGTAAAACGGAGTCTTGTGGGTGAGTTTGATTTCTCCGGCCGCCGGCTGTGGCGGCCGGAGGCGGCGATGGATGGAGTTTGACCACCAGAGGGTTGGCCGATCTTTAGCTTGACTGAGAGAGTTTTCTCTCATTTGAGAGAAATCATG
This sequence comes from Hibiscus syriacus, assembly GCF_006381635.1. Classification (NCBI taxonomy): domain Eukaryota; kingdom Viridiplantae; phylum Streptophyta; class Magnoliopsida; order Malvales; family Malvaceae; genus Hibiscus; species Hibiscus syriacus. The sequence goes on from NW_024062608.1 coordinate 5,234,129, forward strand.
AACGTTTGAGCCTCAATTCAATTTGGTCACCATCTGTAAATTTGCATCCATATTTCCAATTTAATCAATTTAGTCCCTGCTTATATTTTTTATATTTTCTGAATTGGCACCGAACTTTTTTCTTTTTTCTTTTACAGTTCATTTTAATACCAATCTAATCCATTAATTTCAATTGATCTCAATTTGATCCTCTAAGTTTTATTTTATCATTATTATTATTTTTTATTGATTTCAAATTTTAACTTTTTTCTTTATTCATTTGCTATTTTCTTTTTAAATCATCTTTTTTCTTTAATTTATTTTTTTAATCTAATTTCTATTTATCATTTTTTTACTTATTATTTTTTCTCTTTTTCTTTTGTTTTCATTTTGATTTCTTTTTTATTATTTGATTTATTTTTTTTTCTCTCTAACATTTTTGATTTTTTCAGAGGAATTTTAATATATCAAAGGTAAGTAACTCGAATTGGATTTTTAAATTTTAATTTAAATTCTTAATTTTCACAATTAAAGACAACCGATAAATTAATTGGTACCGAAAGGGCGGTTCAAGAGTGCTAATCATTCCTTGACCGTAATCGACTCCTGAACCCGACACGTTTCTGGTACAACGCAGATCAGGTAAGAAATAAGGTATCCGGTCAACCTATCTCTTTTTTTTAAATAAATGATCGGTGGCGACTCCAATTCATTTAATCCAAGTCGAAGCCCAATTCCGGGGTCCAACCGAAAGACGGTTCCGACAATTAGGTATTAATTGAAAATGTGAGATATGAAATCTAAATTCTTGGTTTCAAGATGTACCAAGTTAGGTATTAATGTTTTATCTGAGTATACTTGGGCATTGAGATAATAAAAATTATTTGTGTTTTGAAAATTTTAGCTTAATTTTAGGAGGTAGAACGAGCATATATATATATATATATATATAATGGTTGTTTTTTGGTTTAAGGTTTTGTCTTGATTAATCTAGATCGATATGGGTCGCACATATGATTTTGATGGGTGAATCTCCCAACGAGGATTTTCTGCATATACAATGACTCAAACTTAAGATCTTACTTAAGCGATATTAAATTGCTTATCACTTGAATCAATCCAATTGGTACGAGTAGATATATTATAACATCCTAAAAGTTATAAAATTATATATATAGTATTAGACTTGTGTATTGGATAATCATACGTAAACTCAAGTCAGGTTGAACCGATAGATGAAGATAACAAGAGCAAATATTATATGATGATATTACTCTCTTTTTATTATTAAAATGATATTACTTTTAAATATGAATTTCCTACATTCAATACTTTATCATTTTCATCCCAATATATATATTCGTCGTCAAAATAACTCAAAAATTCTTGAGCAACTTCCGAACTTGTTCCAAGGTAACAAAAAGCACCACCGTGAGCGGTCCCTGTCTGGAGACCGTGGGTATAAACCCTTTGTATAAAGCCATGGGTCCCTCCGCCTTCACCGTCTTCAGAGCACAATCCAAAGCGTCGGTGTACGGCGGCTTCTGCCCCAGCACCACCTTCATGTTCATTACCCTTGTCTTTATCACATCAACGGGATTTGACACCACCGCCGCCACAAATCCAGCCGAAAAACTCGCCGCCACGTTTCTCTCGAGCCCATCTTTCATCCGCCCATTTGCCAAAATGAATTCTTTGGTTTGATCGTAGGAAGCCAACTGCGAAGCCGTCACCAACATCGCATGGTTCACCGTGAGCGACGACCCCCGCCACAGGGAGCTAATGCCTTCTTGTTTGGCCATGCGCGTGACGGCGTCGATAACGCTAGTGTAGTTACGGCGTTGAGATGGGGGTAAGAGACAGTCGGCCTGCATGCGAACCATCGCAACGTCGGCTGGGTTCCCGAGGGCAGCGCCGATCCCTCCGGCTATCAACCCAACAGCAATCTTGCTAGCTAGAGGCATGATATTCGTCTCCTTATCTGACCATTTATGTTTCAGGATGTCATGGATCCCCATCCGAGTGGTGGAATACAGGGTATGGTGGCTGAGACCCCTGAGAAAAGAGCTGCGACGCCTTCACTCCTGAAGATCCGAATCCCGGTTGCAATTGGTCCAACACGCGCTGACGCGGATGGTCGCAGGTGGACAACATTGGGGGCGGATTTAGATGACTGAAAGGTTAAAGAGGGGCGGAGGGATTGACCGGCGGCGTTAGGAGCCTGGGTTTCACCCTGGAGTTGCATTCGAACTTTGATTAAATCCAGTGGATGGGTTGAACAGCTAGCCACGATTGGTGCAATGCCTCCTTCAATAAAACCTTTAACTCCTCCCATTTTTATTCTCTAGTAAAAACTTGATTGCAAAATCAACAAGCGGCCATTGGAATAAATGATGCATTGAGACCAGCAGATGAGATGGGGAAGAAGATGGAAAGCCATTGAACAAGAGTGACCAACGCTGGGCCTTTCAGAGCTTCCCTTTTGTTTAATTTGAATGCCTTCTTGTTTGTTTTAATTTGAATAAGTTGTAAGGACTAAACCCATAAGTAGACAATAAATATTTTAGAGTAAATTACACCAAAATAACCATAGTAAATTTACAATTGGATCGTCGTATTAAAAAAAGTTGCACTCAAATCAATTGATTATAACAATTAGGGTAAACTATACGGGTGATCACCAAAATATGGTCCTAAACCATTTTGACCACCAACGTTTGAAAATGATCAAATAGACCACTCAACTATTTAAATAATTTATTTAAGCTACTGTTCAATAATTTTTAACAGAGGTGATGACGTGATAATTAAATTAAGTTGGCATAATTATATATTTGATCCTTAATATTTATACAATGTATCAATTTATCCACTATTTTAATTCAATTAAATAAATTCACTCTTTAATCCGAAGATGTCACATGTCAATATATAATTGAAGGGTGAATTTAATTAATTTTAATATTTTAATTAAATAAATTTTCCACCAATAAGATAGTAACACGTGTCACTTGTGTATAAAGGGAAAACATTTGAGAAATATAAAGGGTTGGGAGGATTCGAACCAAGAACCCCATCTTTTGCCACCATACCAAACCGTTTAATTGGTTCAAAATTGCACTATGTTTTATATATTGTGTTTGAAGTTATTTCACACATGCATATATAAATTATATTAAAAAATAAATTATAAAAATAATTTCTATAAAAATAAAAATAAATTTAATATTTTTATTTAAATAATAATATTGTGATTTTAATAAATATTTATATCACAAAATAATTTATATAAAATTTTAATATATATATATATATATATATATTATTTTAAAATTTTCCACCAATATAATTATATAAATTATTTTTTTATTTAAATAAAAATATTAAACTTATTTTTATATAAAATATTTTATATAATTTTATTTTTTAATATAATTCATATATTATTATTTTTAAAATAATTATAAAAAATAATTTAAATAAAAATATTAAACTCATTTTATTTTTAAATCTTACATTAACTATAATTTAATATATATATATATATATATAATTTAATATGCTGTTTATTATTAAACGTATAAAATGTTATTATACTTATCGTTGACGTTTAGTGTACAAAATATAAATTTATTAGAAGAAGTTAACATTTGTAATATACTTGACATTAAAGTGACATGACTGTCACAATGTATTAATAGAACGATTTGACTCTGACCTTTTAAAATATATATAATATCAAAACGTATTTATAATGTTTGACTGAAATAATTTTGGTTTATATTTTTGGAATATATTGATCTCTAACATTTTATTTTAAAACAAAAAGACTTATTTATGGATAAAAATTGTTAGTTAATAAATAATTAATAAAATAAAGACCTTTTATTAATGGTCAAAATGACTATTCAATCAAAATTTATGAGCCTTTTTATCTTAAAATAAAATGTTGAGTGTCAAAATATCAGTGTGACATTTTTAATCGTTTTCAATATTGATATGACATTATTTTACGGTGACACATTAGTATTATCATTATTTTTTAACTACATGTAATAAAAACTAAACGATATTAATGATTTTAAAAAAATAATTAAATAACCAAAGTAAAACTTTACCTCGCCTGAGAGATTGGAACTCTCGCGGGAAAATCCCATATACTTGGCAGGCATACGCCTTGACCACTAGGCCAAATCGACGACTTGACAATAATGGCAACATTATGTTTTATAAATAATTTTATAAAAGGGAAAGGTTAAAATCACCTTTTTTTTTTGTTTTAGTTTGGTTTGACAACCCCAATTCAGAAATGAAATGAAAATGGAGATTAAAGGAATGTTAATTTAAATCCTTGTGACGTCATATAAATTTTTATTTTTTTAGTATTTTTAATATATATTTTTTGATAATATTTGTTTTATATTTTAATCCTATGTAAATCTATATACATCTTATGAAAAATATTGTTTAAACTCAAATTATATCGGAAGAATATGTTATTTTTTGTCACTAAGACCATTTTTTGAGTTCCACAAGTTCTTTTATGTTAAATATAATTGTTGGTATTTATGTATAACGCAATAACTATTTTTATGCAATCATGTACTTTACTTTTTTTTGGTTGCATAATTAAATATTTAACCGTTTTAGGTATAATAAGGTATGCAATATTTTTAAATTATAAGTTTTAATAACTTTTATTTAAAAAGATAATATATATTCATGTTCAAAAAGTGAGACATTTAAATTTTAAAGATAAATACTTATACTTTTAATATATATGCAACATTATTCATTCTTATTTTCTTTTAAAGTCCACAAATATATGGTTTTTATATTTCCATTTCTATAGTTTTTTTTCCATTGTGTCAAGCTTCGTTTTTAATTTTCTTTTTTTGAAAAATTAAGTGCTAAACATCAATAATGAAATTCTAATAGTAAATTTTATAAGTATTGAGTTTATATTATGATCATATATTAGTAAAATTTAAGCATGGAATATAATTATAATTTTTATAATTATAAATGTTATTTTAAAAAAATATTATGATATTAATTTTATTAATATAATATTTTATATAATTTTGAATAAATTATACAATAATTAAATAAGTACTCTCTCCATGTACTGAGATTATCCCATTTTAATTTTTTTATAGTTAAATTTTTAAAATTTTCATCATAATTATTTTGAATAATTAAATTTTGATTTATCCTGTTTGTCGACAATGTACATTTTGTCCAGATCCATAGTTAATTAGGGACATGATTGCATATCATACGCAAACTATTAATATTTGATCAACTCAAACTACAATTTTTTTTTATTAATATCCACAAACTAATAAAAAAACTTGAAGCTATTACGATATTAGTATTAAATTCGCAAACACATACCTCTTTTCTCGATCTTCGCTCGATTAGTAGTTGGATAATTTTAAGCTCATCCGAAATACACTGATGTCTTAAGTCAGTAAACCGTATGTTGAATACGGAAAATTTATGTTTACACTGACGAAATTATAATTTAAATAATAATTTATTTACTCGTAAAAAATAAATTAAATTTCCCAAGGATGAGTTGGAATGAGATTGAGACGTTAGTACGTGAATGAAGAAAAAAAACTGGTATTACACCTATGACTATAAAAACACCAAGCATTAATAACGTTTTTTTCTCTCGAATTGACCGATCTATATATTTATCTAAAAAAATGCTAACACGATTGATTCTTAATTGTGGGTGTTAACTTCTTTAAAATTCTCAGTTGGTAGAGAATAAGGTTCTTAACCTTGAGGTCGTAGGATCGAGTCCCGCGATGGACAATTCATAATTTGGAGGTCTTCCACGAAAGCTGCTCTCAACATGGCGTTGGGGGCAGTCTACTATCTTACCTCCCCCTTACCCCATTACATATGAGAATAAGGGTAATCTAATGTTTTTTTACTTATCAAACATTATGATCTTCAAAATGTGTGCTCGAATGAATATCTTTGTCTCTTCTTCTAAATGATCATCCTCTAATGTATCAAAATTTTGATTCAACCATGTGAAATGCATTTGACCATAATTTTACACTTAAAGAGCTTTTCGAAGCAAGTTTTAGCACATATTGTGTCATCTTTCAACATTTCTATCAGTTAGAACACGACCATCAGTTGAGAAAGTTAGTTATAATGCAATCTTCAAGAGTAATTGTACACTCTCCACTTAGAAGATGGAAGATGTATGTATCTGATCTTCATCTTTCTACGAGTACCAAAACCATTGATATTTTAAATTAAAACTCTCAACCAATCGGGATACAAAAAGAAAATCAGCGTAATTTAAATAATCAAGAATGACATCGAGGGAGATCTCTTCACATGGTGAATTAATAGATCGAGGATACAATCACTTTTCTAATAATATTAAATAATCATATAAATTAATTATTGAAAATATAATAATTAAAAACATTGTCAAGAAAATTAAATTTCTTATCATGTCATAAATAGATTGAAATGTGTGTCGCGTTTAATCGTTATACTTTAATTTTTATTATTAAATAATAATTAAAATAAATAGTCTAATAATTTACAATCTTTAACAACTGAGCTAAAAAATATAAAATATCTATAAAAAGATTAAATAATTACAAAAAAGTAAATAAAAACTATTAACAACATACTTAAAATGTTTATGACTATTTAAGCATCTGAATTCATATTAAATGAAAAATGCAGGGTATATGCCAGAATATTAATCGGAGTAAAATATTTACTATTAAGATAAAAATATTAATACTATATAATTAAAATAATGAAAAAACTTGTTCACCAAAAAAAACTCTTAAATTCTAAAAGTATACATTCTAAAGAGTAAGGACACATTTCTTAACCAACATAAATTGATTTATTGGGATGAGACACTTAATTTCTTAAACAATGTTAGGGGTTTGAATCTTAGGGTGCGTTTGGATGGGGGAATGTGGGATTCCTCCGGGAATGGAATCCACATTCCCCCGTTTGGTTGGACGGGAATGTAATTCCTGGGAATGTTTTATTACCAATAGTGAATTTTTTGGGGTATATTACCAGGAATGTCATTACCTCCATTCCCTTAGGTATTGTAACATTATCGGTGTTTTGGACTAAAATGCCCTTAAATTTTTATTTTTTTTCAAAAAATATTCTTCTTCTATAATTGAATAATAAAAATTCTACGAAGGTTAAATTACAAATTTATCCTTAAACTATTTTAGATTTACAAAAAAAATCTATAATTAAAATTTTATATGAAGTTCAGGAGTTAAAATAAAATTTTACCTTTTCATTAAACATTTTTTATATTTTTAATTTTGTAAAAAAATAATATAAATTTTATGAATTTAAATTTTTTAAAGAAAATATATAAATATTTTTCCGACTTGTAATATTATACAAATATATAATAAGGACAATTTGGTCAAATGTTCATTCCAATAATCTTTTATTTCTTTAACTAAACACGGTAATCTTACATTTCTGCTAAACCAACCAAACACAAATTACAACATTCCCAGTAATCATATTCTCTGGTAATCTTTTATTCCCAGTAATCATATTCCCTGGTAATCTTTTATTCCCACTAGTAATCTTACATTCCGTGAACCAAACGCACCCTTAGTGATTGCGAATGGAATAAACTAAATTGGAAGGATCGTCATTGCTTCTGGAATACCAATCTAGTTAATCAATAGATTAGATACCGGTAAAAAATACATTTCTTATTTTTTTTCTTTTAAGACTTTATAATTTTTCTTTTATTATTTTACGATGTGAAGAAGGAAGTGACGTTGGAGATTTTATGTAGTAGGAAAGACTATTATGAAAATGAATTTTCCGAAAATTTTAACTTTAATTTATTGCAAAACGTGGCTAAAAGGTTCTATATTGGGAATTTGAGAGGTTCTAAAGGTTTCTGTAGTTTTTTTTTTGGACTGAAATTGAACGTTGAGAAGTTATAACTTTTTTTTTCTGGATTAGATGGATCTATAATGAGTGAGGTTTGTAAAATCACGAGAATAAGTGTGGAGAGCTTCCTGTTCAGTACTTGAGTGTGTCGTTTGTTGAGAAGATTGTCATCAGATTTCAAGGATGGCAAGCTAGAGTGCTTTCTTATACTGGTTGTCTTCAGCTAATTTAGATGGTCATTTATAGAATGCAAAATTACTAGAGCAATTAGCGGTTGTTACCTGATGTTGTGATCAAAAGGACTAGTCAACTTTATTCCATGTTCTTTTGGAAGGACGAAGATAAACCAATGAAAGAGATAAGAGTGAACTGGGCTTTCGTTTGCAATCCCAAATCTGAGGAAGGCCTTGGGCTCAAAGATCTAAAGGTTTAGAATTATGAGTGCTTTATTGACCTAATTAGAAAATTGTTGTTGAATGATAGATCTATTTGGGTGGTTGGGTGCATGCGTATTTTGTGAAGCAGAACTGCTTTTAACAGATTACGTGTTCCTAGATTTGTAGTTGCACATGAAGGTTTCTTTTGCAGCTTTGAACTAAAGCAGGTATGATCCATGGTTTGTTGGTGACTCGTTTTTTTTTTCATGCGCTTGATATGGAATGATCTGAGAGAGCCTAGAGTTAAAGTTCATTGGGATAGACTCGTTTGACATTCGAGTCATGTTCCCAAATATTCTTTTATAGCTTGGATTGCAATTCTGGATAAATTGCAAACCAAAGCATGACTTATTTCTTTTGGCTTGTCTATTAATTGTTCGTATGAATTTTGTTTGAATGCTTTAGAGTCAAGAGATCACTTATTTTCCACTTGTTGCTCCATTAAGGTTGTTTGGGCTGGTGTTCTGAGTTTTTGTCATCAGTTCATACCCGTTCTTGACTAGGGCGATAAGCTGCTCTGGGTATATCATAAGTTAAAAGGGAGGTCTTTGCTATCTGCTTTGCTGCGACCGGCATGAAATTGTTATATTGTGTTGGTTTGGAGAGAACAAAATAGTAGATACTTTAAGGAAGTTGCTTCCTCCGAGGACAGCTTAATTGATCATATTAAGGAAGCGATTCGACTGTGATTTAGCGGTTTGAAGGTTAATTTTAGGAGACCAATTACTAGCGCCCTTTGTATATGATGGGGACTAGCTGTTTTAACTTAATTTTTATGACTGTTCATACAAATTTTGTATAAGGGGGTTTTATGATTTATTTAATATAACAATTTTTACTTTTGATATGTTTTAGTACCTAAACTTTTAATTTTTATAAAATCACATCTAACGTTTAGTTTTTGTTTCATTTTAGTACCCTGCAATAACGACATAACTAAATGTGAAATGTTGTGATAATTTTTTAATATTGTTTAAACTTTCACATCAACAATCAAATATTATTTTTTTAATATTTTATTCAACCAATAGGGTGATGACACATAACATATTTAATTTAAACTCCATTATCTCCACAAAACAAGATATTTTAATTCAAACTAGGACTCAAACTTAAACTTCTTCCCAAGAGAAATTAGTGTACAAACCATTAAACTAGTCTATAATTTTTTTTATATAAGATCAATTTTATATTTTATATTTAATTTATAAAATTGTTTAATTAAAGACTAATGTAACACCCTAAACCAGTACGACACACAGTCGGCCAATGAGAGTGCTATACGGAACCGCCAGAGTAGCTGACCAACCTTTTTCTTATTTCTATTGCTTTAAAACGACTATTGTCTTTATAAATTCAACTGTAAAAATATAATTAAAACTGTACACTAGGGAGCTCCCAAAATAAATATTTACATTCAAAAATAATAATACAGACCGACTTTAAAATACATTTACGACTCAACTTTACAACAGGGTTTAAAAATATGCATGCCCTTCAAAAACTTGAGACGTATTCTGATATGCTCTGGGTCTGGACCTCAGTCACTCTAAGCTTCTTAACAGCTCCACCTAATTTGCGTAAGGAAACAAATTCCAAACGCTGAGCTAACTAGCTTAGCGCCACACTAACAACTAGATCATACTAGCTGTATATCATTGAAATGCTCAAACTATCAAGTCTACTGCTTTGCTTTAGAGAGTATACTTGTATACTCACTCTCTACTCTATGGTAGACATCATGGTGCGGCTGAGGGTTCTACATCTCGGAGCTCACACACACCCCTTTAGTCTATCGAGGATGGGTCCCCCAGGAATTTCTGCATCGAAAAATACACCCTCGACTGGCCCACCCCTTGCGAGTGTCAGGCCTTAGCCTTAGTTAGTTAGCTTAAAGTGACTTGCGCACTCCCTAAGGATATATTCAGACTAATTCTATACTTTTGACACTTCTAGCTTTTCTAAAGGAACTCGGGTGTCCTGATCATTTCCCGAGCATATAAACAAGGCTAGCCTTATTTCACCCTACTTTATCTCATTTCTACGTCTGAATTAAACATCATTATTGTTCTCACTTGTAGTCTTACCTGGGAGTAATTATTAAGTTTTTGGGAAACCTTACTTGTTTCTAAAATATCTCTTCTTTACAGTTCAAAACCAAACTTGGTATCGATATTAGCCTTACAATATCGATACCCTACCCAAGGTATCGATACCTTAACATTGATTTGCCTTGCAAGAAAAGGGGAAGTATCGATACTCATGTGGGAGTATCGATACTTGGACCATGGGTATCGATACTCCCTAGAGTACCGATACTAAAATGGCATTCTGGAATCCTGGTCTCGATACCAAGCCCCTCAATCTCGATACTAATCCCTCAGTATCGATACTCCTTTAAGAGGTATCGATACTGCTCTTTAAAAACTCTCAATTTAAGTTTACCTTAAGAACATTATCGATACTAACCCTTAAAAATGCCCTATTTGGGCACAAATTTGCCACCCAAACTCCCTAAATCTCCTACCTTAAGGTTTCCCCATTAATTATTAAGTCTTTTGTGATTCGAGGGGTCATAAATAAGGCTATTGAACATGCTAATAACATCAAACACGAAATCTACCATGAAACTATACTCAACAAGTTTCAACCACAACTTTCAAGCTAAAACTCATTTCTAATGACCCACAATTTATATGAGGAAGTTGTGAGTGTGTTACCTGGCTTCTTTGGCTGCTAAAATCTCTCTCAACTCAACTAGGAAATCTTTCCTTTATCTTTAGCTTTTGATCTCTCCCCACCTCCTTCTCTAATTAAGGCAAGAAATGAATTACCAACTAAACTCTCAATTTAAGTTTACCTTAAGAACAATATCGATATTGACCCTTAAAAATACCCTATTTGGGCACGAATTTGCCACCCAAACTCCCTAAATCTCTTACCTTGAGGTTTCCCCATTAATTATTAATTCTTTTATGATTAGAGGGGTCATAAATAAGGCTCTTGAACATGCTAATAACATCAAACACGAAATCTACCATGAAACTATACTCAACAATTTTCAAGCACAACTCTCAAGCTAAAACTCATTTCTAATGACCCATAATTTATATGAGGTAGTTGTGAGTGTGTTACCTAGCTTCTTTGGCTGCTAAAATCCCTCTCAACTCAACTAGGAAATCATCTTTCCTTTATCTTTAGCTTTTGATCTCTCTCCTACCTCCTTCTCTAATTAAGGTAAGAAATGAATTACCAACTAAACTCTCAATTTAAGCTTACCTTAAGAACATTATCGATACTGTCCCTTAAAAATACCCTATTTGGGCACAAATTTACCACCCAAACTCCCTAAATATCCTACCTTGAGGTTTCCCCGTTAATTATTAATTCTTTTGTGATTAGAGGGGTCATAAATAAGGCTCTTGAACATGCTAATAACATCAAACACGAAATCTACCATGAAACTATACTCAACAAGTTTCAACCACAACTCTTAAGCTAAAACTCATTTCTAATGACCTACAGTTTATATGAGGAAGTTGTGAGTGTGTTACCTGGCTTCTTTGGCTACTAAAATCTCTCTCAACTCAACTAGGAAATCATATTTCCTTTATCTTTAGCTTTTGATCTCTCTCCCACCTCCTTCTCTAATTGAGGCAAGAAATGAATTACCAGCTAAACTATGTATTTGGATTTAACATAAAACCGGTATGTATAACTCGAATTTACTAAAAATGAGATTAAAACACTTATTTCCTTTTAAACTCCTAAAAATCCATTTTCTAAAACCAACACCAAAACTTGAGATTAAGGGCTTGAAATAAAGCTTAAGGGATGAAGGTTAAGATTTTTATCTTGGTTGATTCAAACTAAGCTTGGATTTCAAAAGCTTCTACCTTTTTGCTTGCTCTTGGAAACGAAGAAGAAAAGAGAAAAGAAGCAATTTTTGGGGAATGGTTCACGTGAAAAACAATAAATATAAAGGGGTTTTATCATTTAAAACAAGCAATGGGTAAACTACACTTTTGGTCCCTCACCTTTATAACACATACTAAAATCATCATTTTTCCCCAAACTTTTGGGCCAACTGAAGCCCAATACCCTTAAGAACTGATATAAGAGATTTAATGGGCTCAAATTATAGATTTAGGGTTAACCCAAACTATTGACCCAAAATTTAGGGTGTTACAACTAATTATTAAAAATATAAAACATTTTTAGTATAAACTATATAAAATATTAAATTATTAAAATAAGAACTATTTTTTAACATCATAAATCCTCTATTAACTTAATATTATTTAAATAAATATAAAATTTAAATTATTTATGATAAAAATAACTTTTACTGTTTATTTAGTTTTAAATTTATATTATAGGATCATAAATAAACATTTTAAATTTAATTTTTAAAATAGTTTAATATTTATTTTTTAAAAACATATATTTAATTATTTTTATTACAAAATAAAGTTAAAATTGTTTAATTTTTAATTAAGTAATTTGGTTTATAATGAAAATTGTTTTGTATGTTTAAATAATTTAATCTTTAATTAAACAATTATATAAATTAAATATAAAATTGATCTTATATAACTAATTTTATAGACTAGCTTAATGGTTTGTACACTAATTTCTCTTGGGGAGAAGTGATAAGTTTGAGTTTGAGTTTTAATTATAATATCTTATTTTGCGGCGATAATGAAATATAAATCAAATATGTTTTGTGGTGTATATGTAATAATTACCTTTCTTAGTCCAATGACCAAGCCTTTGACGGTGTGTGTTCAATTCCCACGCTAAGCACAATTGTGTTAATTTTATTTCATCACCTTATGGATTGAATAAAAATAACATAAAAAAATAATTTCAGTGACCGAAAATGTCTTATAATATATGATTTTAATCAATTTTTTTTGGATTTACAAAAATAACCAACTGATTCGCAATGTGATTTCAAATTCGCAACACGAACTTCAATTTCGCAACATAGTTTCCAAATTCGCAACTCAATTACCGATATAGGTAAACACGATAGAAAAAATCCGCGTTTACCTATATCGGTAATTGAGTTGCGAAATCCGAATTCGAATTGTAAATTTGAAAACTGAGTTACGAATTTGGAGTTCGTGTTGCGAATTTGGAATCGCGTTGCGAATTCGTTGGTTATTTTTGCAAATCTAAAAAAAGTTGGTTAAAATCGTATATTATAAGACATTTTCTGTCACTGAAGTTATTTTCTCAAATAACATTTGATTGTTGATGTAAAGGTTTAAAAAATATTAAAAAATTATCACAGTTCTATCGTTAAGTTTGTAACGGCGAGATACTAAAATGAAACAAAAACTAAATGTTAAGTATGATTTTGTAAAATTTAAAAGTTGATGCACTAAAATGTACTAAAAATGAAAATTTAGATAATTAATGCATAATTTACCCTAAAAATATTATTTTTTTTATAACATGTAACGTACTAAAAATAAAACTTTAAATACTAAATTCATAATTCACCTTTAAAATATTATATTTTTTACGTTTTTACCCAAACAATCAATAATTAATCAATAATTAACTGTTAGGTACCCTTTCTTCAAATATTACCGATCTAGCACTCTTTCTGACACAGTGAAAATAAATCATGTTTCAGGTTACGCGCCTTGCAGATGTAGACAGAATGCGCGGATCATGAAGTGTGCATTCCTGGGGTTCTATCCGAGCTGGCGCCAAGGTGGAAAAGCGCGGATTGTAATCCAACTCGGTATTTTAAGGCCAAAGAAATTAGTAGATGAATGTGTTCCCCTTAAATTGGAAGTGATGTTGTCATACGGATTGTTCGTGGAGCCACCACGGTAGTGATCATAACAAGTTGCTGATGAATATCTCTCCATTGAACTTGATTGGATGGTACAGGATGTGGATTTCCCATTAACGAGTTAAAATCATTACACATTTTTTGAGATGTGTTATCAACTTGATCAGCTTGTTGAGCTAACCCATAGTGGGAGCATAATGATATACCACGAACCGTAAACACTTCAACAAATGTGACATACATTTGTGTAATATCATCTGAATTTTGATTCTGAGCATCAACCATCATAGCAACATCGTCATTGTTGGAGTGTTTGAACTCTATATAAGTTAACAAAAATAGTGCAGCTAGAAATTTGTACTGAAGTAAGGACAATATTCTAGTACTTCCAACATGAATATTCCTTGAAATTTTAGTGATAAACTCCTCAAGAGTGATGTTTCTCTTGAAGGATAAGATGACAAAATAATTTGATGCGAAGATAACACCGGTTTCATCTTCTCGAATTTTTCTATCATAGCAAACAATACTATCATTCTCCTAATTAAATAAATAGTATACGGATTAAAATATAAACTAATACTAAAAAAATTTAAAAAATATTCACAATAATTTAAATAATCCAATTTAATATTGTTACTGTATCAGCAAAATGTATCGAGATATGATCTCACCTTCCATTTTACAACAGCAAAAAAGTAATAAAAAATAATTAATACAATAAAATTTGATCAAATAAATATAATATAATAAAAAATAATTTTACCTTCTTAAAACTGTAACAAAATCTATTAATAGAAGGAATAATGTGAATGTAATTTTGGTGTGGTTTGATATTTGGATTTAGGGGTATTTATAGGGGAGGGGGATGGGTCGTCCAAGATTTAAGACAACTGCAGTAATAATAGAACGAGTAATAATTGAGGAGGAATAAGCTAAGGCGCTCTTTATAATCCGCGCCTCCCTGACGTGTCATAAAATCCTGCGAAGACGTGGATTACAATTCACGTTTTTCCATTATGGTGCCAATTCGGATAGAACCCCATGAAGATGCGCTTCATGATTTGTGCCTTCCGTTGACATCTACAAGGCGCATATCCTTTTTTAATTATCACTCTGTCCGAATGATTGCTAGATCGATAATATTAGAAAAAAGGGTCTAAAAATTAATTATTAATTATTTGGATGATTTTTGTGTAAAACGCCTGTACCGCTGAATAGCTCTCCTTTTTTACAGAAGAAAGATGGGGAGATTGGACATTTGGAACGATTGTCCCAATACCTTGCTTTTTCAACTTTTTGAATTTTGCACTACTCTTAACTATATTTCAACTTCATTCCTTCACTTCAACTACCTTGTGCTTTTAGTTGAAACTAAAGCACAACTCATCCCTCATTCTTGGTAATCTATGTCACTGTATCTCTTCAAATTTTCATTTGTTCCATGAGTAGAAAGGCTTAATACCAAAATAAGTATCTAAACTATACCTCTTTTTCTTAAATAGGTGTATTTAAACTATTTTTTGAATCATTTTGGTGTGTTACAAATGCTACTCATTTAGGTGTTCGGACTGTCAACGATGTTAATTCATCCATTAAGTGACACATGTCACAACCTGATAATTTTAAAAATTTCATTTAAAATTAAAAAAAATAAAGTTATATTTATATTTTAAAAAGAAAACATAAATTTTGAAATAAACCAAAACTTTAAAAACCTTTATTTTAATCCCTAAACTCACGTCGACCGCCGCCTTTTGCCATCGACGAAGCTCTACTCGACCTCCCATCCCACCGGTGACAAACCCCCCATAAAATTGTGATCGATCGACGGTCAATCGACGACGAATCAAAGTTTTATATCACGTAAACCCTAGGATGAAAATCACGATACTAACAACCAATCGACGGAAACTAAGATGACGTATGAGTAGGAGGATGGTAGGAACTATGTTAGTGGTGGTGGTCATGGTCGGAAAAGGTGACAGGGGCGGATTAAAGTTATGATTTGAGATTTTGGGGCGGTTTTATAATATAAGAAAAGTTAGTATTTTCTTATAAATGTCATAATATTTTTAAAAATTTTTTAAAAAAATAAATTTTAAAATCACCAGTTGCGACACGTGTCACTTAACGGGGGAAATTAAAACCGTTGACGACCCATACACCTACATGAGTAACATTTATAATGTTAGGCATCTGGATGAGTCAAAAAATAATTTATGCAACTATTTAAAAAAAACGATATAGTTTAGATACTTATTTTGATATTATGCCTAATAGAAACTACATAATCATTGACGACTCGTTCATTCCGATGGATGACCATGAAAGAAGTTTGAAAGAGTACTGGAGTTTTATATTTCCATATTATTATTTTTGATCAAATATTTCCATATTATTTTAATGTAATAAATTATTAGATTTCTTAAGTAATATTAAAAATTTAAATTTGTATTATGAATAAAAAAATTTAAATTCAGAAACCCGCCCTCATTATCCCTTATAATATTAAATTTAAATTAATTGAAGACCGATAGTTAAAAGTATTAATAATTTAAAATTTAATTTAATTTAATTTACATGTTAGGTTTAATAAGAATTAACTCTATAACGAAGCCATGAATCATGTAATTAGGTGTTGCTATTTATAGTACTAAGCGGTGGGTGAGTGTTTGATGAAGTTTATTGAGTTGATGTATCTTACTTATCAATTAAATTAGATCTTAAACTCTATTCAGTCAGTGGAAAATTTGAATTAAATAAAATAAAAACTTATTAAATTAAAATAACAATTTAATATACCTAAGCAAGTTAAAGTAAGTCCTATAAATTTTTCTACAAGGTGAAAATCCCTTTAAAAGTAAAAAATAACAATATGCATATTTTTTAAGTGAAAATTCATTTAGTATAGCTATTTAATGATTAATTTATTCAAAATAACACTAATATAAAAAAGGATTGAATTATAATTATTTATATGAATTAAATCGTTAACTGAGATTATTGAAACGATTTAGACTTAAATTGGAATTTGATTAGAAAAGAAAGAGGGAGGATTTAGTGAAGCGTGAAAGAGATTAAAAGCAATAGACAAGAAAATCCATGGTGACGCGATAGAAACAGTTTTGTCTTTTTTCAGGACAAAGAGGAAAACATCCTAAAAATTAATTAAAAAGGCTCACATTTCCTTCCTCTACTTCAGATCATCCACAGATGCCCAAATCCTCTTTTCCCTTCAACTACCCTTTTTACCCCTCTAACCACCACCAGCGCCGCCGCCACCGTCGCCGCCGTCGCAGATTTCTATGTTTAACAAAGCCCCTTTTATCTTAGCTTGTCTCTGCTCAGGACTGATTCTTGGCGCCGGCTAAAATTGAACTCGGATAGGATAGGAAATGCTGGTTCCTGGATCTCTAGGGTTTGACATTGTTGTTTTGGTATCTTTGCTCGGTGTCTTTTTGGTAATCCGCCATAAGTTGAGGAATGCGGCGGCCAGGAAAGAGGAACTTACGAGGTTGCTCGAAATGGTCTCGCATGAATCCGCCGTGGTGGAAGCTCAAGCCACCGCTGAGTACGGTTACTATCCCAAGTACCAGTGTGCTGTTTGCTTTGCACCAACAACTACCCGCTGTTCTCGGTGCAAATCTGTTCGTTACTGGTTCGTTCCATTTCCCCCCTTTTATTGTTAGATTTAATGTTGACCTAATTTCCGCAAATAGAAAAGTAATTTTGGGGTGTTGGTAGAGAGTAGGAGCTACCTTGTTTTTGAGAATTTGTTGTTGACAGTAATTGCAGCTGTTTAAAGTGAATTTAATGACGAAGATGAAAACTTATTTTGGCTTTGAAGGGGGGAAAGATGTGGTTAATTTTTTGAGGGAAAGAGATTATAGCGTTGAATTTTGACAGAAACTGATTGGGACTTACCCATTTTAGTTGTGTTTTAATGAGCATTGTAGTTGAGAATCGTACTTGATTTTACTGAAGTTTAGAACTTAGGCATCTCAAGAAGTCCTAATCGGTTTAGGGTTTTATGCTTGTTTACTTATAAAATTGATTCTTACAGTAACTAAAATTCAGTGAAAAGATCAAGCTGAATCATTTACATTTTCCCAAAGGATGGTTTTATGTTTTATTTGATATATGACCCGTTTTTGATATTGTTTATTGGGTTTGTGTTACGGATAAAGTGGGAATATGTATATTGTGTAGATTCGTCTTAGAAATGTGCATTGAATGATGTTATCGGCAGCCACTTCTGGACCATTTATTGAAATGCTGATTAGATTTGGTATTTTAGCATCATTCTTGCCGATAAATAATATCCTTCATTGCCCTTATGTACAAATTTATTTATTTCAACTTTGCATAGTAGAGCTTTACAACATAGTTCCATGATAAAGAGTGCCATACAATTTAAATATGTACACTGTTCTCTTTGAAATAAAATTTTCTTCTTCCGTTGAATAAAGGTCTCAGCCTTGTTTTTTTTTATTGTATTGTTATGTGATAATATTTTGTTTATAACATATAGCTCTTGTTTAGTGTGCCATTCTGTTTTCTTTGTGTGGGTGTCATGTATCATGGTGACACACCCTTCTCTTTTACGAGTGGGAGCATATATCATGGTGGCTTGAAAAGAAGATTACATTGTCTGCCATTTTTCTTCCTTCGGTTACTTGTAAAATAAAATAGATGCATGCCTTTTTCTTGTAAATGTCTTTAGTAATTGCACTGGAAGTCAGGTATGTTTGCTGTACTATTTTCATCATTTAGTATTGACATCTTTCTTTCCCTCATATAGTTCTGGCCACTGTCAAATAATGCACTGGAGACAAGGCCACAGAGATGAATGTCACCCTCCTACTGATTTTGCAGCAAAAAAGCAGTCTGGACTTCAAAATGATTCTGAGATGGAAAGTAAATTTAATATATCTTCTGACTCCTCATCAGTGGTAGAAGATTGTGATGGTGATGGTAATGTTAAGCCTCATGCAGATGCCATAGCAACAGTTAGTGCTTTTGTACCATCCAGTTCCTCGTCATTAGCCAGTTTGAGCCCAGCTGGTGCCAGTAGTGAATCACCTCTTGATGTTTCTTCCAGCAGTACTCTTCTGTCTGGCCATAATGACAAGTTAGGCAGACATCATTGTGATGATATTGCCATTGGTATACCTAAAAGCAAGACTTCTGCTAAGAACATGAAAGAAGCTATCTCACCTTCATCAGAATCTAATAATCTGAGCAAATTAAACAAGAAGAAATCCACTCATGAAGAAGTTGAATTGGGAAGGCAGTTTGCTAAGAATAACAATCTCATGCCTGATGGTGGCCATCCTACAAAAGCTGTCTATAACAAGTCAACCAGAGCTGTTTCTTCTGAATCATTAGTTACTGATGCATCCAAGATTAGTAACTTAAGATCCCTGGGCATTTCAAGGACTAGAACTGTAACTGGTGATAGAGAAGCTGTCTTACAACTTTGTGAAAGTAAACACTTCACAACTTACTCATGTAGTACTTCTGGTCATCTTTCATCTTCTGCTCCTGGATGGCACTCTCTTCAGAGTTCCCACTCTGGCTTGCCTGCAAAAATTAATGCTGCCCCCACCTTGCCACCGACTTCAAGTAATGGCTTGAAAACATCCTTGAGGAAGGTTGTACAGCAGTTCAAAGCCTCCAAACAGTCTAAATCTCATCTTTTTGGTTTTGGTAATGAGGCTGATAGAAAACAAAATTACAAGGTAGTTTTTGAATTACAATGTTATTTTGTTGATGTTCTTATAGTGTTGTCACGTCATATTCCAACATTACCGCAATTTTTTATGATTTGGCAGATAATCTTTCCATATGAACTATTCATGGAACTATACTCATATGACGCAGTGGAACTATGCCCATTTGGCCTTAATAATATTGGGAACAGGTGACCTTTGTTCTTGCACTTATTTCAGTTCGCAAAAACTCATTCGTTGTCTTCAGAATGATTTCAAGTAGTTTGAATTTTTGGAACTTCTTCCTCGTGCTAATATGGTATGCTGGAACTTGTGCATATATCTTCACCTTTAGATTACTAGATGGTTACAATCATACACTTGGTATATCATGGATTTCTTTGTTTTCCGTCAAAATAGTTAACTATGAATTATTGTTTTCTCATCTACTAAGATGTAACAAGGTGTGTTTTTGAGTTACTAATTGAACTTTTCCTTTGACAATTACTGCAGTTGTTATGCTAATGCTGTCCTTCAGTGTTTGGCTTTTACTCGGCCACTTACCTCATACCTTGTCAAAGGACTGCACTCTAAAGCATGCAAGTTTCTGGACATTACTTTTTCATTATCTCACCCTTTATTCATGCCACTCCTTTAATATGATGTTTATTGTTGATGTGTAGGTCGAAAAAAGGAGTGGTGCTTCATCTGTGAGTTTGAATGTTTGATTTTAGAGGCAAAGGAAGGGGAGTCCCCTTTGTCCCCAATCCGGATATTATCCAAAATACAAAAAATTGGAAGTAATCTTGGTCCCGGGAAGGAAGAAGATGCCCATGAATTTTTGAGGTGAATCAGCCATTAAAACTTTTCTTTTTGTATACTACTATGGTATAACCTTCTCAAATGTGAATTAGACTTCACATCAGTCAGACGACAGGTATGCAGTTGATGCAATGCAGTCTGTCTGTCTCAAAGAAGCAAGGGCTGCAGGTCCACTGGCTGAAGAGACAAGTTTAATTGGCCTGACTTTTGGAGGTTATCTTCATTCTAAGGTTTTTCACAATTTTGATTATCCATAATGTCCATGTTTTATTCTTATTCAACAGACACAAAGTAAGTGTGATTTTTTGTATTTTGTTATGGAATTACCATGATTGGGTTGTCAGATAAAGTGCATGAAGTGCCTTGGTAAATCTGAGAAGTATGAGAGGATGATGGATCTAACTGTTGAGATTGATGGAGACATTGGAAGTTTGAAGGAGGCACTTGCACAGTTTACAGCTACAGAAATTTTGGATGGAGAGAACAAATATCATTGCACTAGGTTTGTTGCTTTATACCTGCCATGTCATTGATGTTAAGGTCCCTCTTATTACCATGCCTGCTTGGCTGTTGTGTCTTATCTTTTGTTCTAGCCGTGTAATTTTGAAATCTCAGTTGATCTTAATGAGTATTATTGCTCAATGATGAATGAACTCTGACTTTGGATGTTTTACTCTGATATTATTACAGTGACTGCTCAATTCATACTTTTGTGGCATATTTGTTCTAACTGTAGCATTGTTACTTGGGTTGGCTGTAATTACTGTTGTATGTTAAAAGCAACATCCAGGAGTTATAGAAGTTTGACCTTCTCATGTTAAATTCTCCCTATTCCAATCAGGTGCATATCTTATGTAAAAGCGAGAAAGAAGCTGATGGTATTGGAGGCACCTAATATTCTTACCATTGTTTTAAAGCGGTTCCAGGTAATTCCATGATGGCGAGTTTCTATTGTTTGTGCTTCCATGTGCGTATTTGAATGTAAACTCTAGCTTTACCATCTGTACCTTTGCAGTCTGGAAATTTTGGGAAGTTAAATAAGTCGGTTCAATTTCCTGAGATCCTTGATTTGGCCCCATATATGAGTGGAGAAAGTGATAAGGTTGTCATTTACAATCTCTATGGCGTGGTTGTTCACTTGGATGTAAATAATGCTGCCTTCTCTGGTCATTATGTTTGTTACGTGAAGAGCTTCCGAGGGGAGTGGTTCAGGATTGATGACAGCATGGTAAACTCTTTTCCGATTAATATATATGGAGATCAATCTATCTCTAATCATGATATGCACTACTTACTATACATACACCTGATGACGTGCAATGTGTTTTGTAGGTAATACCAGTTTCATTGGAGAGGGTCTTACTTGAAGGGGCATACATGCTCCTCTATGCGAGGTAAAATTCGACTTTAAAAGCTTGGTTAGATGAAACTTAGGTTTTTATGTTTTATATTTGTTCAGCACAATTAAACTTTAGTTCTTCAAAACTTTAGGCACTCTCCAATGGCCCCGGCTTTGGTAAGAAAATTTCTTGAGTCTCATGGTTCCAAGACTAGCTCTAAATTTTCAAAGTCGGATCCATCTATAGCTCAACGGAAACACAAGCATCCTTACATGCAAAGAATTCCTTCCGCTGATTCCTCGAGCGAGAGTTCTTCCATTTTCAGCAGTTCTGATGCAAGCTCATGCAGCACAAGAAGCACCAAGGACTCTTCCAGGAGCGAAGACTTCTCAGATTATTTATTCGGTGAAACGGGACCTGAATGGTATAGCCGATATGGGATTTCATCGGATACAGCTGCCTCGTCCTCCTATCATGGTTTTGACACAGATTTGGGGACGGAGATGAAAAACCATGATTGGTGGCTGAAGGGGGATGGGAACTCATCAACATTTTTGTACACCGACTCAATTAGACAGCATTGGAATAGCAACGGTAGAGCCTCCGACTTCGAGCAAGGAAGCTGTTCTAACCCATTTGATGTAAGATCATCGGGTGTTGCATATAGGAGAGCAAGCATAGACGGAGGACTCAAACGTTTTATTGAGATTTGAGTTGAGGTATAATAAGATGTAACTTTTAATTCTTATCATTTATGATTCACAAAACCAGTAATCATCATTCTTTGGCATTGCCCCATAAATTTACCTTCTAAACTCTGAAGCTTGCCGTGTTGCATTGAACTATCGAATAAAGATGAAGTAAACATCAGTATGGAGCCACCCGGTGCCCAGTTGCCTGAACGTTGAACGTTAAAATAATAACAATTGGCGTATTAAATTTCTTGAGCATTTTTTTTGAATGAACAAGAGAGTAACAAAAGAACGCTAATTCAGTATTCCATCTTCAGCGTGTAACAACGTCAAAACTTTCATTGGTGAAAAATTGTAAAATTGAAGACCATAAGGTGAAGTCCATGCAAGTTTTGCCATGCTATTTGCAGCCATGATTCCTTCACGAGCCATATGCACAAATTACAGCATTCGATCTCGTCGAATAAGATCTACAATGTGTGGAACGAAAGGGGAAGCCAACTCCATGTTCGTTCCTTGCTTTAGTAACGTCCAAGCATCCTTGCCATCCATTTCGAGAACAATAAATCTCTTATTCAAATGCCATGCCAAAGAAAGACTTTCTAGCACACCCCAGAGCTGTGCATCAAGTACCAAACACACCCCTATGACTTTTGTGAAGCCACCAATCCACATGCCCGCTGCATCACGAATAACCTTACAACAGGCTGTAAGACATGAAGTAGTTCTATGTGCACTATCCCGACCCGAGAGCTTCCAATGGATCTCACGACATATTCTCCCAAGTCCATTTTTTTTACCGAAAGAGCTAATTTCCGAGCTTTGCCAGCCTCCATTAGTAATCAACGACTATGTTGAATAATGCTTTTTGTATCCGAAGTTTCAGGTGCAAAAATCCTTTGGTTCCTTCTAATCCAAATGCTCCTTAGAATAGAGTATAGCAACAACAACAAAACCCTATTCCCATATGCAATGGGGTAAGGGGGAGGTAGGGTAGTAGGCTGCCCCCAATGCCAGGTTGAGAGCAGCTTCCGTGGGAGACCTCCGACAGTTAGAAAATTAAAAATAAAGATTTAGTTGTCACACCCCAAAATAGGGGGCTAGATTTAAAAAAATAAATAAATCCCAAGCTTGAATTTCAGTTAAGTCTGGGACCAAAGCAAAATTTATGTTAGTTCCAGACCCGTATCTAGAAATCTTAAAAGCTCAATGACCTATTGCATGATTTTTCCATTTTCTAAAATTAGGTCCCACAAAATCTATACCAAACCCTTTTTGGAAACCCCACTCTCTTTTTCATTTTTCATTTTTCTCTCTTTCCTCTTTTATCTTTCTTCTCCAAGCCACGTTCAAGCTCCGTTTTGTCACGTCCGTCACTCTGTTTTCAATATCGCCCCTGCCATTGTGTTCATATCGTCGTCCTGAGTCTGTCGGTACTAGTTTCTTTGCTTACGTCCTCGACGTGTCAGGGGGTGAGAGTGTTTAAATTCCGACAAAGCGTAATCGACCTCTCTGTTATTCAGTGTTTTGAACCAAACTTGATAAGTGACCTCGTTAGCTTTAAAATATGTTTAATTAATTTTACAAATTTTCTCGGCATTCGTAAGCCCCACACGAGCCCCCACGTGCCGTTTTCGCGCGTGGGGCTTATTCTTTCTCTGAAAGTCTTCTAGAAGTGGGTCAACCCGACCCGTTGATCCACCCGATCTAAACCCGTGTTTGACCCGTATGCCCGAACCCAATTCCCAAACCCGTGTTTGACCTGTCTGCCCGAACCCAATTCCTGAACCGGCCCGAGCTGAGTCGTGTCGTGTCGCGTTGTACCTAGCTGCCAGGGTTAATCACACCGTATTTGACCACCGTCATTTGATCGTGTTGTTTGACCGCTGTCGTTGACTTTGACTGGTGTTGACTTTAAAAAAAAAACCCCTCCATTTTGACTTTGTAAGATGTCTTGAGTTCGATTTCGTGGTCCGTTTCATCAAATTTTGATCCAAAAGCCCCAAATCGAGCCCATTAATAAAAAGAATGCTTAGTATTTTTAACATTTTTGCGTTTTATTTAGAATTTGATCTAGGATTATATTATCGTGAAGGTACTCGTGTTTCCCTAACAGAGGGCCGACTAGATCAGGTGCTTCCCGTCCGACTGACTAGCCTGACGCACATTCTTCGAGGGCTACCTGTAGGTTTTTCTAAATTACCTATTTAGGGGTTGTTATTTATTTCTATACTTATGACCTAGTTTTTTGATTCATAGGATGTAGCGTTATCGCTGATTGTAATAGGAAGATCCGTTAGTCAACTAATGTACCAGACTTCTCAAACTGGTTCAGGTGTGTTCCTATTGGTTTTATAGTACCGTTTTAAAATATCTGTCTGAATTGTTTTAAAATTCTAATGATATTTAAT
Organism: Hibiscus syriacus; assembly: GCF_006381635.1. Lineage (NCBI taxonomy): Eukaryota > Viridiplantae > Streptophyta > Magnoliopsida > Malvales > Malvaceae > Hibiscus > Hibiscus syriacus. Next base: position 5,259,271 of record NW_024062608.1, read on the forward strand.
ATTCAGACTGCATGTGATAACTCCGTAAAAGGCCACATTTTGGGACCTTTTAACTTAAGTTATTGAATGTCTAAAGGCTCATTTAGGACCATATAGATGCATTTAGAAGCATTTAGTTGCATGTGCTGGATTTCGGTTTGCCGTGGCATTTTACTTTTACAGCGGTGCTGCTTTATGGGAAAGGTATTTGTCTGACGATGTGTAGGTATTGAGAGCAAGGTAAAGAGGAAAGAAAATGCCGTGACATAAGGAGATTGCTGAGCAAAATGAATTTGCCAAGTTCAACCGGCATTTCGAAAGTGCTTATATTGCGAGAAGATATTTTTGAAGCCAGCTGTATCCGACTTTCCGTGATCTCTGCCCAAGAAATCTACCTCGAAGATCCGCCTGGAGGGTTCGGCGCTGCTACAGCTGATCCTGCTGACCACGCCGCCTGTTCTGTAGATCATGTCTGTCCTTGGGCGTCTGCAGTGGGATTATGCTGGGTACTCAACCAGCTACCTAGGCTGTAACATAGCCTGTCCTGCCCGACTCCCAAGCAACTTAACCATGGTTTTGGGGTTTTCTAGTAAAGTTAACACCAAATCCTATGATTAGTTTTCCCCTATAAATAGATGATAAAGCCACATTGTTGAATACTTTGGTTCCACCCAGATTTGAGCTTAAAAGTTAGAGAGAGAAGGTCTCATCTTTCTCCGTGACAAGCCTGCGGGAGTGGCGTTCTAGGCATCCGAGAGGAGCTAGTTTGTTGGGGGTAGTTCGTGGTGGCCGAGGGAAGCTCCGACAGTGTACGTCGAAGGATTTTTCTCCTTCCCTTAGTTCTTTGCTTTCATATTTTGTTATTTGGGTTGTAAGGAACGGATAATCTTGCTTTGTGCTTGCTTATTCCGAACCCCACCATGAACTAATCCTATTTGGTGGGAGTTCATTTTGGATGTTTAAGTTTTATTTCAATGAATAGTTGATTTTTCTATGCTATAATCTGTTTTGATTATGGAGTTTAATGCCTTAAGGTTGTAGGAGCTACGAGAGTAGCCATTCCTTAGGAGATTCTTAGGGTTCGAGAGAATACCTAGGTAACATATCCTTAGTGCTCGAGAGAAACTAGGGAGGAACTACATAAACAAGGGGTTCTAGGTAGTAACTAGGCCTAATCCACCTTAGAGATAAGGCTAGGATTTCATTCGACTAAAAGGAGTTACGCATGAAAGATAGGTTAGATGTTAATGCTGCCGCAAAAAAGGTATTGCCGAGACATATCCTGTTATCTGGACCAATAGGATCACTGCAGGGGTTTACGCGAATTGGTTTTGTCAGGGCATCTTTAATCTGTCGAGTCCCTTACTAGAGATAGCATAGGGAACATTAGTAGACTCTGTCGGGCAGACTAGGTATAGAAGAAAGACCATTCGGAGAAGTAGACTTAGATTTTCCTTAGTGACTCCAATCACTCACTTCCATAGTTGCTTGTCGTGTGAGAAAGCCAAAGTCCTATTAATCAAATCATATATTTACATTTTATTTTGCCTTGACATTTTCATTTGTTTGCATTAAACATAATCTATTTTGCCACGACATATCCATTTGCTACCACCGTACCACCATTCCATTTCCACAACATCCATCTCAATTTGCCACAACATTATCATTTGTACATATCATCACTAACTTTACTTAGGTGACAAAGTAAATCGCTTTGATAGAACTTATTCGACTTCCTCCAATCCCTGTGGAGATGATACTCACTTATCACTGTATTACTTGTTCGATTGTGTATACTTGCACACATATCCACACTCATTTTGTAGTACTCACAAGAGCGGACAACATGACATATGTTTACTACATGCTTTGACTTTTGATATCTGGTTTTTGTATATTTCTGACATGATCTCTGGTTACAGTATTTTGGTATATGATTATGGATTTTGACATGATTTAATGTTTTGTAAACTAAACTATTGTTTTTCACTATCTTTGGGTGGGTATGATTGGAGGAAGTGTTTCAGGCATAGTCTATGACTACTAAGACCTTACCGTAGACACCTCTACTTTGTGCACAGACTAAGACCTTACCGTAGGTCCTTATGCTATCAATATAAGGTCCTTATGGGCGTACATGTGAGTGTATGGTTTAGGTGAACCTACATATTTCGGTGTTCGGATGGGGGTAGTGAATCATGATTTATAAAGCATGGTTCATAAATAAAATTTTGCCAAAATATTTATCTGAATATTTGTATACACTGTTAGGAACACACTAAGCTTTTTAGCTCACTCTTTTAAATTTTAATTTTCATATACTATATGACAGTAGGTTAGCAGACTGGGTATTTGGAGGATCGACAGTTCTCCCTTTTGATTTCTTTATATTTCTACATGCCTCTTTTGATATATTTTGGTGACACGTGTTTTACTACTGTCTTGGTATATTGTATTACCAGTATTTTGTTTTTTTATGATGGTAACTTATTGTGTTTATCGTATGAATATTTTTTATGGTTACTCCGCGCTATATTGAATCATGGATTTTATTTGTTGAAGTAAATTTTAAATTTGAAAAGAAAATATGTATTTAATTTATGATCGCCTAGTTTTGGTCGTAACGACAAGGTCGGGTCTAAGAGTTACATTTAGTGGTATCAAAGCTTTCGGTTTTAAAAACTCAGACTGTGGATAAGCCTTACCTTATTTTTAAGCAACATTTTCTGACGTTTTCAAACAATATGTCACCATATTTTTGTAAAAACTTTCAAATATATATGAGATCTCCAATGCCTGTGTAACCTAGGATTAAATTCTTTCTATGGAGCCTAGCGGATCATTCTGATGAGTGCTCAAAGCCGTAGGGAAGGCCGTGGTTGATCGACTCAACCTTCTATTTCTATAGAGGACCTGTCATTAGCCTGAGATCCTTCTGCTTCGCACGTTCATTCGTCTGCTCCTCGTGAGGATCCGACTATGCCTGCAAGAGATATTATAATCTCCGAGCATGATTTTTTTGAGATGGAACAAAGTGCCTTTAATAGAGCTATTTTTCGCATATTTCAAAGAGCATCTAGAGCCCCTGTTAATATATCCGTTATGGATATATCTAAGTCGATAGTGGCTGCTGGAGTTGCTCTGTTTTACGACATTACTGGGGGAATTTCGACTGATGCCGAGTAATGGTTGGAGGATACCGAGAGGACCATGTATGAGATAGAGTTGGAGGCCTAAGTAGAAGTTGAAGGGAACATTAGCCTTGCTTAAGAAGAAAGGGATGAGATAATAGCACTCAATTTCTAGGAGTATTCTGGCGGATCAGTTAACTTGGGATATTTTCAAGGAACGTTTTAAGAGTCGCTACATCAGAGAAAGCTACTTACATGAGTGATGCCAGAAGCTTCAGAATCTGGTGTAAGGTGACATGTCTATTATGGATTATGAGATTGAGTTCATCAAACTGAGTCGTTATGCTCATGGGTTAGTAGACACCGAGTTGGATCGGTGCTTGAGGTTTGAAAATGGATTGAGATATGAGATAAGTGATTGGATTGCTACTCAGTGAGAGAAGAACTTTGATAACATGGTTTAGTTAGGAAAGATTGCTAAGGAGTTGGAGCGTCTGGGTTTGGAGCGTATTAGGGATAAAGACCGAGACCAATTCTAGATCCCTTCTTGTTTAGTTGACACTTCTACGTATCCCAGCAAGAAAGGTAGAGATGAGTCTTCTCAGAGAGGCAATTTGAGTACTAGGCCTGCAGTGTCTACTACACTGACAATTCCAGTTTCTAGTCTGGATGGTTCTTCCAGAGCACCATCGACGGTCGCTTCTGAGCACTATGGAAAATATCAATTTGGAGAATGCAGAAGGAAGATGGGTAGTTTTTTCAGGTGTGGGTCTGGCAACCATTTCTTAAGGGATTGCACAAAATAACTCTTACTTCTCAGACATCAGTTTAGACACCTGATCGTACTCATAGTACAGTTTAGACTCCAACTGGGGTCATAGTCAGCAGAGAGCATCAGGGTGTGCTAGTAGTGACCGATATTTTTATAGTAGCGTTACAGGTCGTACTGAGGCCAGACATCCTGGGTTAGTTTATGCTGCTAGACGTCAACTGGATTGAGATGAGCCTGATGTGATTGCAGATACTGTTACTATTTATTCAGTTTCATACTTTTCTTTATTTGATTATGGTTCTACTTATTCCTATATATCGCGTTCTGTTTATGGGACTTTGAATATCCCGATTAAGAATACCGAGAGTCTTATGTCAGTTTAGAGTCCTGTAGGCCTATCTATGACTTAGATCAAAGTTTTCAAGGGTTTCCTATAAAGATTTGTGGGGAGATTTTCTTAGTTGACTTGATGGAGTTGCCTTTAGATAAGTTTGACTTGATTCTTAGAATGGATTGACTGGACAAGCATCGAGGTAATCTCGATTGTGAGACCAAGAGAGTTCGCGTGAAGACTCCTGATGGTCATAAGACAGTGATACTTGGGGAATGTCATGGATTCCTAAAGAATGTTGTATCTGCTTTGGTAGTTGAAAGGATGATTAGAAAGGGTTCTGAAGTATTCTTCGGTTATATTATAGATACCAAGGGTTATCGATCTACCTTAAAGGGAATCCAAACCATTAATAAATTTCATGATATTTTCCCCGACAAGTTGTCTGGTTTGCCACCGGATAGATATGTCAAGTTTAAGATTGAAGTTTATTCTAGTTTGATACCAGTTTCTATGACTCCTTATCGTATGGCCCCTAAGGAGCATAAGGAACTGAAAGTACAACTCTAGGAGTTGTTGGATAGGGGATTTATTCATCCAAGAGTTTCACTTTGGGGAGCTCCAGTTTTCTTTGTCAAGAAGAAAGATGGGACATTGAGACTCTATATTGATTATCGGAAGCTGAACAAGCTCATGGTCAAAAATAAATATCCCCTACCTAGTATCGATGATATGTTTGACCGATTTCGAGTGACTGCCATTTTTTCAAAGATAGACTTGAGCTTGGTTATTACCAACTCAAGGTGAATGAATCTGACTTCCAAAAGATCACCTTCTGTACTCGATATGGACATTACGAGTTTCTAGTGATGCCATTTGAGTTAACTAATGCCCCTTCTACATTTATGGATATGATGAATAGGGTGTTCCGACCCTATCTGGACCAATTTATTATCGTGTTTATTGATGTCATATTGATGTATTCTCGGACTGAAGCAGAACACAATGAGAATTTGAGAATCGTTCTGCATACTTTGAGGGAGCATAAGTTATATGCTAAGTTAAGAAAGTATAAGTTATGGCTCAACGAGGTAACTTTTTTGGGACATTATTTCGGCTGAGAGTATTCAAGTGGACCCAAGTAAAGAGGAGGCGATTCTGAATTTGAAGCAACCCAAGAATGTCTCATAGATCTGTAGCTTCTTGGGCTTAGTTGTGTATTACTGTCACTTTGTGGAGGGATTCTCTATTATTGCAGCTTCTCTGACGAATTTGTTGAGGAATTACATTCCTTTTGTTTAGTTTGAAGCTTAGTAGTCTAGATTTGAGAAACTGAAGATTATTTTGATCAACACCCAGTGTTGATTCAGCCTGAGTTTGGGAAGGATTTTTCAGTTTACAGTGATGTATCTCATTCTAGATTGGGATGTGTTCTGATATAGGATGAGAAGGTTGTAGTTTATGTTTTTCGTCAGTTAAAGTTGCATGAGCGCAAATATCCTACCCATGATCTGGAATTAGTTTCAGTAGTCTTTGTTATGAAGATCTGAAGACACTATCTCTATGGAGAGAAGTTACATCTATACCGACAATAAGAGTTTGAAGTATGTTGAGTTAATCGATCGACGAAATAGCCAAGAAGGGGTGAATTGGTAATAAAAATTTTGGTGGAAGCTTTTGCAAAAAATAGAAAATAATTGCATAACGATTTAGAGTGATTCGACTTTCTCAACCAAAGTGTACATCTACTACCTTAGCTATCCACACTCAGAATTTTCCACAAATTCACTAATTTTTCTTTCTTTTTAGGACAAATAGTAACCTTACAAATCCCTCAAGAATTATACCCCAAATTCTTGATAACACTCTCTCCCAAAGAGAAAATACAAATCTTGCAAACTTACAGAAAAACCTCACTAGGCAAGATATTTGAACAATTCTATAATAAAGAAAGAACACTTAGGAATAATACAATTGAGCACAAATAGTGTTCTTGAAAGCAACATGAATACTGAATGAAAATAGGCTTGAAATGCTCAAACAATAAGGCTTGATGATTTCTCTTTGATTGTCTCTTAATTCTTGTTTCTTATATTGATCAATGGCTCCTGAGCTTGTTTAAATACACCTTGGATCACTTTTGAATTTTGGGGATCATTAGTGAAGTCAATAGAGCCGTTATGGTGTGAAAACAATTAAATAAAACAGTTGGGAGTGTGTGTGTATCGATACACTCTTAAGGTGTATCGGTACACTGTGTGCAAAATTCAAATATTTCGACCGTTATATGACCTAGTGTATCGGTACACTTGGGGTGTATCGGTACACTAATTGCATTTGATGTTTTAATAAAGCCAGACTGCATCTGTGCATAGGATGTGTATCGGTACACAAAATGCATTCGATGTTTCAATAAAAAATAGTAGTGTATCGATGCATGGTTGTGCATCGGTATATAAAATGTCTTCGATGTTGGGTGTGTATCGATACATCCAAGAGGGTATCGGTACATCCCTTTGTAAAATTTATTTTTGGCTCGATTATGGTTCGAAATACTTTGTAAAATTTGTTTCAAAAATATTTTAAGTTTCAAACACAAATGTACACTTTAGTAAAAATTGAAATTGACCTTTGAAAAGTTTGGAGTAATATTTTTGATATTCGAATAATTTAATCGAATAAAATCTTAAAATTCAATAACACTTAATTTGTTATATCGAAACATCAAAATCTTTTCAACAATCTCCCTCTTTTTGATATAACAAAACATTAAAGTAATTTTAAGATTTTCTTTGAAAATCATTTTTGAAATTACTCCCCCTTACTTTATTCTCCCCCTTTTTCTTAAATAAAAAAGACTCTATAAAACGTTTTTAAACAAGATTTATTCTCCCATTAGATCAAGAGAAAGGTTAACCATTAGTTTCATAAATCAATATTCATAAATAATGTGAAATGATAAATTGATCATAATATAACTAAGATGCAAAAATCAATAAACAATATAGACATTAAGCTCAAATTAATCAAACCAAATTCAAACAACCAAAAAAAATATAAATAAATATTCAAGTTTAAACATCCATAACATCCAAAACATAAATCAATCCAAAAACATCAAAATGTTTTAACAAAGCAAGAGTAGGTCTAATCGTCCATCGGTGGAGCAAGAGGTGATAAATGTGCCCATATATTGGCTACATCACGTGTAAGTGCGTCGAACCTCTCGTCCATAGCATTAAAACGATGATTCATCTCTTTGTTGTTAGCAGTTAAATGTAGCTCGATGGAGGAAAACCTCATGTCAAGATTCTCCATAATCGAAAGTATGGAGGCATCTGACTATCTTGCTGTACCGGCTCGTCGTCGGGTACGTGATCATCAATATCGCGCATAAGTGCTTCAAGCTTTGGATCATCATCCCCAGCCGTTGCTGGAGGAGCTCGTGAAGAGCTAGCTCCTAGTGTTTTCTCGATGGATTGAACCCATTGATCCTTGTCCCCTGTCCATCCCGATTTCTTTAAAGATGTGAAATTAATTTGATTCTTAAGCGAGATGCCTACGTCAAGCGAGACCCGAAGCCCGGTTTTGATAAACGGATTACTAAGGAGATAACCGTAAACTAAGGTTTTGACATGTTTGGATGGGACATTGTTCACGATTTCTACAAGCTCACCAAAGATAATTTGTGGCAGATTTATTTTCTTTTTCTTTTGGATACAATGTATCCACCAAATGTCTAGTACTCTAAGCGTAGAAAATCCACCTCTGGATGGTCTAAATCACCAAGAGATGATCAAGTAAAGGAACCGCTCGTGGAAAGTCCATAAGGTACTAGCACTAGCTTTGAATTTATAAGGAGTAACCATCATTTCTCTTTCATTATCTAGATCCCTGTTATCTAACTCAAAAGTATTAGCGATTGTGTCGGAGTCGATATAAACGAATTCACCTAAGAGATATGATCGAATTCCTATGGTTTCAGTTCGACGCTCGTTTTGAACACAAACCTCATTAGAATAGAAAATGTGGACCAATTGGTGATAAACAATGGGCTAGAGCTCAAATAGTTTATCAAATTTCCAAGAACAGAGGGTAGGAAGATATTTGAAATTCATATCGACCATTGCTTGGATAGAGGGGATACGTTTTTCCTAGATTTTATATGACTCGAAAGAATTAACGAACCTATGTTAGAGATCTTCTCGACGATGACCAGGTCGGTTAAAGCAAGAATTAAAAATGATCATTTCAGGAGCGTTTGAGTTTGGATTTGAGGTGGAGGTGGAATAGGAGGTCGGTTTTGGTTTGAACGACTAGATGACGACCTAGGGCGTTTTGGATTAGACATGATTAAAAATCAGAATGGGTAACGTTACATGCAAATTTGAAACACATGTATGCAATATAATCAATCCCAAAACTCAATATGAGTCCGCAATATTCAAGGTTCTCTAAATAAATCCTAATGGGCAATTTTTGAAAACTATTTTTGAAAAACAATGTTTGAAAAATTATAATATGCATAGTTTTCATGAAAACAATATAATTAAATCAAAAACAACAATTAAATCAAAAAACATTTTTTTATTATTTCAAAATTTTTGAAACTTTTTGAAAAATTGTGTATTTTTTATAAAATTAGTTGTAGAATCTAGTTTAGAAACATCATATAATCAATTCCTGATATATAGTTCAACCTAGAACTAATCAAAACTAGTCCTAAGTTCAAAAATCAATAAAACATGGGTTTTTGAAATATTACCTTGAAAATTCGGATTGTGTGAGAATGTGATGTCGTTTGCACGATTTTAATGATCGTTGCAGGATTTTATGTTGAAAAACAGTTGGATTCCAACTTGTATTGAAGGTTTTGAGCAAAGTAGAGATTAGGGGTTGAGAGAGGATAATACGGTGGGAGTGTTTAGGTTTTTGTGGTTTTGGTAAATATGTGATATTTAAGGATTTAAAGCCAAAAACCTGACGAGTGTATAGATACACTCTTGAGTGTATCGATACACATTCAAGGAATGACTCAGTGCACTTTCATAGTGTATCGAAGCACGTTCAAGGAATGCATCGGTACACTTTCACAGTGTATCGATGCACTTTGCACAAAAATGTCAAAAATCTATTTTAAACAATTAGAATGCTAAATTAATTAGCTCTAGTGGTATTAGCAACTCATATATCGAAAATTAACAATGTTCAATCAATCAAATCTATCATTAAATTTTATTTGAACATAATATTAATTTTCTCTACAGATCATAAATTCCCCCTAACTAATAACAAAAAATGCAATCAAAAAATATTATTTTTATAATCATTTTTCAAAACTAATTAAAAGTGCTAAAAATTATTTTAAACACAAAGACAAAGTAGGTTAGTTAAACCTAATTCTCTCATAAGTGTCCAAAATCTCTCTTTATCTAAGGGTTTTGTAAAAATATTTGCTAATTGATGCAAAGTATCAACATATTCTAGAACTATATCTCCTTTTGTGAAATGATCTCTAATGAAATGATGTCTAATTTCATTATGCTTAGTTCTAGAGTGTTGGATGGGATTTTTAGTGAGACAAATAGCACTAGTATTGTCACACTTGATAGGTATGGTACTAACTTTAATTCCATAATCTAAAAGTTATTGTTTAATCTATAAAACTTGTGCACAACAACTACCAGCTGAAATATATTCCGCTTCAGTGGTAGATAATGCAACATAATTTTGTTTCTTTGAAAACCATGAAATTAGCATATTTCCTAGGAATTGGCAAGTATCAGAGGTGCTTTTCCTATCTATTTTACATCCTCCATAATCTGCATCAGAGAATGCATGCAAGCTAAAGCTAGAGTCTCTAGGATACCAAAGTCCTAAACTAAGAGTGTCCTTAAGTTATCTAAAGATTCTCTTAATGGCTTTTAGATGTTGTTCTTTAGGACAAGATTGAAATCTAGCACATAAGCAAACACTAAACATAATGTCCGGTCTACTTGCGATTAGATAAAGCAAATAGCCAATCATTGACCTATACAATTTAACATCCATACATTTACCTCCATCTTTGTCAAGATTTGTAGATGAGCTCATTGGAGTAGCTTGGGGTTTTCCATTTTCCAATCCAAACTTTTTGAGCATATCTTTGACGTACTTTGCTTGATTGATGAAGATGCCATCTTTTCTTTGCTTGATTTGGAGTCCCAAGAAAAATGAAAGCTCCCCCATCATGCTCATCTCAAATTCACTCTGCAATAGCTTAGAAAATTCTTGGCAAAGAGCATCATTTTTCGAACCAAATATTATATCATCAACATAAATTTGAACTACTAATATATCTTTACCTTTTCATTTTAAAAACAATGTAGTGTCAACCTTCCTTTTCGAAAAACCTTTTTCAATTAAAAAATTTGACAATCTTTCATACCAAGCTCTAGGATCTTGTTTTAAACCATATAACGCTTTTGTCAATTTAAAAACATGATCTGGAAATTTTGAGTCTTCAAAACCAAGAGGTTGTTCCACATACACTTATTCTTTTATAAAACCATTTAAAAAAAATACACTTTTAACATCCATTTGATATAATTTAAATTCATTGAAACATGCAAATGCTAATAACATTCTAATTGTTTCCATCCTAGCTACGGGAGCGTATGTTTCACCATAGTCTATGCCCTCTTCTTGAGTATAGCCTTGAGCAACAAGTCTAGCCTTGTTCCTTACTATATTAGCACTTTCATCAAGCTTATTCTTAAATACCCATCTAGTGCCTACAACATATTTATTACTAGGCCTTTCAACTAATGTTTATACTTTACTTCTCTCAAATTGATTTAATTCTTCTTGCATAGCCATAATCCAATTTGCATCATCTAATGTTTCTTTGATATTCTTAGTCTCTATGCATGAAATAAATGCAACATAATTACATTTCTAAGAGAAGATCGAGTTGTTACTCCTTTGGATGGATCACCTATTATCTCACCATCCTTGACATAGTTGTATTCTCTAGGGTAAGAGACTTCCCTTTCTTCAATGGTTAGATTCTCGAGAGCATAGTGAGTTTCCTCATTTTTCGTTTCTTCCTTTGATGATGGTTCTCCAACGACATGTCCAACGTCATTTGCTTTTACAAAACCTACGTCATCATCAACACAAGAATCCTTCCTCGGAAGGGATTATCATCGAAAACAACATGTATAGACTCTTCTACCACTAAAGTTCTTTTATTAAATACACAATAAGCTTTAGAATTTAAGGAATAACCCAGAAAAATTCCTTCATCACTTTTAGCATAAAATTTGCCAATATTTTCTTAGCTGTTGTTTAATACAAAACATTTACATCCAAAAGAATGGAAATAACTAATGTTAAGATTTTTATCTTTGAAAAGTTCATATGGAGTTTTCTTTAAAATTTGCCTAATCATTACTCGGTTTATAACATAACAAGCGGTATTTGTGGTTTCAACCCAAAAATATTTTGGCAAATTGTTTTCACAAAGCATGGTTCTAACCATTTATTCTAAAGCTTAATTTTTCTCTCAATAAATCTATTTTGTTGAGGGGTTCTTGGTGCTGAAAAATTATGGTTAATACCATTAGAATTACAAAAATCAGTAAATCCAAGATTTTCATATTCAGTACCATGATCACTCCTAACACTAGTTATGGAGTAACCTTTTTCGTTTTGGATTACATTTGAAAACGTGATGAATTTTTCTAATGCTTCATCTTTAGTACTTAAAAATAGAACTCAAGTATATCTAGAATAATCATCTACCAATACAAAGAAATATTGTTTTCCACCCAAACTAATCGTCCTAATTGGCCCAAAAAGATTTTTATAGATCAATTGTAATACTCTACTAGTTGATACATTATTAATGGATTTAAAGGAAGCTCTTTGATGTTTTCCTTTAGCACATGCATCACAGATTTTATCTTTGTCAAATTTTAGCTTTGGCAATCCTCTTACTAAATCTCCTTGAATTAGTTTTTATAAAACACTCATGCTAGTGTGTTCTAGTCTCCTATTCCATAACCAACTATCATGTTCATCCTTAGCAACTAGGCATAAATTAGTCATATTTATTGTATCTAAATGCACCATGTAAATGTTTCCTATTATATGACCAACAAACATAATTCGATTAGATGCAATATCAATGATTTTCACCATATATTTCAAATAAAATATTGTATCCTTTATCGTATAATTGACTAATACTCAATAGATTATGCTTCAACCCATTCACATATAAAACATTTTTAATTTGTATGGAAGATTTATTACCTATAGTACCTATACCTTCAATGTGACCTTTTGAATTATCACCAAAAGTCACCTCTCCTCCATTTTTGTCGTTAAGCTCTATGAACTGGCTCTTGTCTCCGATCATATGTCATGAGCATCCACTATCAAGGTACCATGAGTTTGAACTTGTTTCTCGTGCCTTGTAGCAATTCTCCTTTCCCTACAAACATAGATTAATTTTTTTATTTTTGGTAACCAATTTCTTTTGGGTCCATATTCATTAGTTTCTAAAATTATAGTCCCCTTGGGTATCCATTTGTGTAGGATATCCTTATCTTTAGTAGTAATGAGTTTTTTAGGAAACCATACACTTCTGACGATCTTTCCATTAGAGGTTCTTTGGGGACCTCTATGATTGTAGTTTTTAAAACTTTTTCTAACAAAGTTAGATTTTGAACTTTCTCCATTTTCAAAACGTTTTGTTCCAACTTTATCAAAAGAAGCTTTAAGATCATTAATTTCTTTTTGATGATCATCATTAACTCTTGAAAGTAATTTATGCAAATCAGTGTTTTTACTTTTCAAACTCATCTAGTTTGATTTGCAAATTTTTAATCTTACCTTCAAGATCAAAGTTGGTCTTGATATGATATTATTTTTCAATTTTCAATTTTGCAATATCATTTTTGTATTTTAAAAATAATTTCTCATAATCCGAAGTCAACCCAATATATTCCTCTAACAACTCATCAAAAGAATAATCTTCAAAATTAAATGAGCTAGAGGTTACCTGAGAATCCTCCCCTAAAGCCATCAAGCACAAGTTTGCTACTTCTTGTTCCTCTTCATCGGAAGCTTCATCATCGCTCCATGTAGCCACGTGTGCCTTATGCTTCTTCTTGGATTGACCATTTTTCTTTAATTGTGGGTAATCGTATTTGACATGCCCGGGCTTTTTGCATTCGTAGCAAATGATCGGGTCCTTCTCTTTTGGTTCATTCTTGAAGCCTTCATTACGTTTGATTTTTCTTCCTCTATTGGGCTTCATTAGTTTTCTGAACCTTTTGGCAAATAATTTCATTTCCTCGTCATCGTCGTCATCATCTTCATCAGAATCACTCTCGTCTTTTGTGGATTTGAGAGCAATTCCAACGTTCTTATTCTTTTCCATCTCCTTCTTTGTCTCATCCCTTTTCTCGAGGTCTTCCTCATCTTGAAACATCATTTCATGCGTGGGGAGAGAACCAATAAGCTCATCAAGGGTTAAAGATTTTAAATTTTTAGCCTCGATAATAGTCGTCTTCTTTGATTGGCAAGTTTTTGGAAGAGAGTAAACTAACTTCCTCACAAGCTTATCGTTTGGAATGATCTCTCCATATGATTTGAGACCATTGACAATCACGAAAAATCTATCCGTCATGGCTTTGATGTCTTCATCCGGTTTCATCGTGAAATTTTCATAGCTATGAGTTAGAAGACTAATTTTAGATTCTTTTACCTCGTTTTTGCCTTCATGTGTGACTTGTAGTTTATCCCATATCTCCTTGGCGGTTATACAAGATGAAACTCTCCCGTATTCATCTGGTCCAAGAGCACAAAAAATAATATGGATAGCCTTTGAGTTGAGCTGGAACATTCTTGTCTCTCATTCACTCCACAATCTTGAATGAGTGGGAAGTATGATGTATCCGTTTTCTATGATATTCCATGCTCAAATGTCACTTGCTTAAATGAAGTACCTTATTCTATTCTTCCAATAAGCATAATTTGCTCCATTGATGAAATGAGGCTTGTTGATGGGCATTGAATTAAGACCGAAGTTGATGTTTTAAGTAGAGATCATTGATGAATTGAATATCGATATAACTCTTCCCGAATCGACTTAAGAGGTGGTTAAACCTTCAAATGAGTGTAGTTTTGATACCGATTTTTGAGTTAATTGATCGACGAAATAGCCAAGAGGGGTGAATTGGCAATAAAAATTTTGGTGGAACCTTTTGCAGAAAATAGAAAATAATTGCACAGCAATTTAGAGTGGTTCAAATTTCTCAACCAAAGTCTACGTCCACTACCTTAGCTATGCACACTAAGGATTTTCCATAAATTCACTAATTTGTCTTTCTTTTTAGGACAAAGAGTAACCTTACAAATCCCTCAAGAATTATACCCGAAATTCTTGAGAACACTCTCTCCCAAAGAGAAAAATACAAATCTTGCAAACTTACAGAAAAACCTCACTAGGCAAGATGTTTGCACAATTCTAGAACAAAGAAAGAACACTCATGAATAATACAATTGAGCACAAATAGTGTTCTTGAAAGAAAAATGAATATTGAATGAAAATAGGCTTGAAATGCTCAAACAATAAGGTTTGATTCTTTTTCTTTGATTCTCTCTCAATTCTTGTTTCATATATTGATCAATGGCTCCTGAGCTTGTTTAAATACACCTTGGATCACTTCTGAACATTAGGGATCATTGGTGAAGTCAATAGAGCCGTTATGGTGTGAAAACAATTAAATAAAATAGTTGGGAGCGTGTGTGTATCGATACACTCTTAAGGTGTATCGGTACACTGTGTGTAAAATTCAAATATTTCGACCGTTATATGACCTAGTGTATCAGTACAATTGGGGTGTTTCGGTACACTAATTGCATTCGATGTTTTAATAAAGTCAGAGTGCATCGATGCATAGGATGTGTATCGGTACACAAAATGCATTCGATGTTTCAATAAAAAATAGGAGTGTATCGATGCATGGCTGTGCATCGGTACATAAAATGGCTTCGATGTTGGGTGTGCATCGATACATCCAAGAGTGTATCGGTACATCCCTTTGTGTTGAAAACATTTTGATGTTTCGATATAACAAATTAAGTTAAATAAATTTTAAGATTTTACAAATGATTTTCTAAGTATATTCAATTTAATTACTCGAATATAAAATTATTACTCCAAGTCTTCAAGATCAATTTCAAACCTTACTAAATGTGTAAAATTGTGTTTTATACTTAATTATTTTTGAAACAATTTTCACAAAGTATTTTGAACCAAAATCAAGCCTAAAATCAATTTTTCAGAGTGATGCACCGATGCACCAATCCATGCATCGATGCACCATGGAATAAATTGAACATCGAATGCATTTCATGCACCGATGCACATACTATGCATCGATGCACTCAGAGTTTTATGAAAACATCGAATGCATTTGATGCATCGATGCACCAGCCATGCATCGATGCATTCAGGCTATTTTGTAACATCGAATGAATTTCATGCATCGATGCACTCTTAGTGCACCGATGTACTAAGGGTCCAACGGTCAAAATATTTGAATTTTACACTTGATACACCGATGCACCTAGTGTATGCATCGATACACTGACGCTCCCAACTGATTTTATTAATTGTGTTCACACTTAAACGGCTATATTGACTCCACTAACCATCCCCAACGTTCAGAATCATTTGAAGGAGTATTTAAACAAGTTCTAAATCCATTGATCAATAAAAATAAAGAATAAATCATAGAGAAACAAGAGAGAAATCATCAAACATCAAGTTTGTGCAATTCAAGCCAAATTTCCTTTCAATATTCATTTTGCTTTCAAGAACACAATTTGTGCTCATTTGTAGTTATCTTTGAGTGTTCTTATCTTGTTCTAGAATTGTACAAACATATTGTCTTGTGAGGTTTTCCTTGTCAGTTTGCAAATTTGTGTATTTCTCTTTGAAAAAGAGTGTGCTCAAGAATTGGGGTATAATTCTTGAGGGAGTTGTAAGGTTACTCTTTGTCCTCAAAAGAAAGAACAAATTAGTGAATTTGTTGGAAAATCCTTATTGTGGATAGCTAAGGTAGTGGACGTAGACTTTGGTTGAGAAAGTCGAACCACTCTAAATCGATGTGCAATTACTTTCAATTTTTTGCAAAAGCTTCCACCAACTTTTTAATTGCCAATTCACCCCCTCTTAGTCGATTCTGTCGATCGATTAACTCAACAATTGGTATAAGATCTTCACTCATTTTAAGGTTTAATCGCCTCTTGAGTCGATTCAGGAAAGAGTTACATTGATTATCAAGTCATCAATGGCCTCTACTTCAAATGTCGACTCCAGTCTCGATTCGATGTCTGTCAACAAGCATCTTTTCTTTAATGGAGCTAACTATGCCTATTGGAAGAATAGGATGATGTATTTCATTCAAGCAACTGACATGGGAGGATGAAATGTTGTAGAAGATGGATATATCAAGCCTCTTACTCATCCAAGATTGTGGAGTGAAGGAGAGACAAAAATGTTCCATCTCAACTCCAAAGCCATCCATATCATATTTTGTGCTCTTGGACCAGATGAATATGGAAGAGTTTCATCTTGTACAACCACCAAAGAAATATGGGATAAACTACAAGTCACTCATGAAGGCACCGACGAGGTAAATGAATCTAAAATTAGTCTTCTAACACATAGCTATGAAAATTTCAGGATGAAACCAAATGAAGATATCAAAGCTATGACGGATAGATTCTCAACGATTGTGAATGGTATCAAATCATATGGAGAGATCATTCCAATCAAAAAGCTTATGAGGAAGTTAGTTTACTCACTTCCAAAATCGTGGTAATCCAAGAAGACGACAATCATCGAGGCTAAGAACCTAAAGTCCTTAATTATTGAAGAGCTAATTGGTTCCCTCCTCACTCATGAAATGATGCTTGAAGATGAGGTGTACCTCGATAAGATTGACGAGACACCAAAGGAGAAGGAGAAGAAGAAAAACATTGGAGTTGCTCTCAAATCCATAAAAGATGAGAATGATTCGTATGAAGATGAAGATGAGAAGGAAATAACATTGTTTGCCAAACGGTTCAGAAAAATGATGAGACCTTACCGAGGAAGAAAATTCAAAAGAAATAAAGGCCTCAAAAATGAACCAAAAGAGAAGGACCCTATCATTTACTATGAATGCAAAAAGCCGGGGCATGTCAAATATGATTGCCCATAATTGAAGAGAAAGGGTCAATCAAAGAATAAGCACAAGGCTCTCATGTGGCTACATAGAGCGATGAAGAAGGTTCCGATGAAGAGGAACAAGAAGTAGCAAACTTGTGCTTGATGGCATTCGGGGAAGATTCTAAGGTTACCTCTAACTCATCTGAATTAGATGATTTATAATTGGTTATTAGAGGAATATAATGGGTTGGCTTCGGATTATGAGAAATTGTTTTTAAAATATAAAAATGATGTCTCAAAATTTAAAAATAAAAATAAGCTCATATCCAAGACCAACAATGATTTTGAAAGTAAAATCAAAGATTTGCAAATCAAACTAGAAGAGTTTGAAAAGAAAAATTCGGATTTTTAAAATTTACTTTCAAAGGTCAATGATGATCATCAAAAGAAAATTGACGATCTTAAAGCTTCTTTTGATAAAGTTGGAACAAAACGTTTTGAAAATGGAGAAAATTCAAAATCCAACTTTGTTAGAAAAAGTTTTAAAAACTACAATCATAGAGGTCCCTGAAGAACCTCTAATGGAAAAATCCTTAGAAGTATATGGGTTCCTAAAGGATTCATTACTACTAAAGATAAGGATATCCTACACAAATGGATACCTAAGGGGAATAGGATTTTGGAAACTAATGAATATTGACCCAAAAGAATTTGGGTACCAAAAATTAGAAATTAATCTATGTTTGTAGGAAAAGGGGCATTGCTACAAGGCACGAGAAACAAATTCAAACTCATGATACCTTGATAGTAGATGATCAAGACACATGACCGGGGACAAAATCTGGTTCATAGAGCTTAACTCCAAAAATGGAAGAGAAGTGACTTTTGGTGATAATTCAAAAGGTCACATTGAAGGTATAGGTACAATAGGTAATACCTCTTCCATACAAATTAAAAATGTTTTATATGTGAATGGGTTAAAGCATAATCTTTTGAGTATTAGTCAATTATGTGATAAGGGATTCAATGTCATGTTTGAAACTAATGGTTGTAAAGTCATTGACATTGCATCTAATCGGATTATGCTTGTTGGTCATAGAATAGGAAACATTTACCTGATGCATTTAGATTCTATTGATATGACTAATTTATGCCTAGTTGCTAAGGATGAGCATGATAGTTGGTTATGGCATAGGAGACTAGGACGTGCTAGTATGAGCGTTTTGCAATTGCTAATTCAAGGTGATTTAGTTCGAGGGTTGCCTAAACTAAAATTTGATAATGATAAAATCTGTGATGCTTGTGCTAAAGGAAAACAGAAGTGAGTTTCTTTTAAATCCATTAACGATGTATCAACTAGTAGAGTATTACAATTGATCCACTTAGATCTTTTTGGGCCATCTAGAACTACTAGCTTGGGTGGAAAACAATATGCATTTGTCTTGGTAGATGACTATTCTAGATATACTTGAGTTCTATTTTTAAGTACTAAAGATGAAGCATTAGAAAAATTCATCACTGTAATATCCCAAAATCAGGGTTAGTGACTAAAATAGAAAATTTGAAAATTTGAAGTCCGATTTTGAAAGATTTAAAAGTTTAGTGACTAAATTGGAATACTTAGTGGATATTTATTGGTAATTATTAAAGGAAATAAAGGGTAGAATGGTCATTTGACTAGAAAGATTTTTTTATCTTTCTTTTGAGCTTATAAAACACGTGGAAAGAGTGAGAAATGAAAAGAAAAGTCTAGAGCTTGGGTTGTCTCCTTCCTCTTCTCTTCCCGTAAGCTCCATGGCAAAGGTAAGCTTAATTTCAGTTGGTTAATTCTTAAGTTTTAAGCTTAGTTTTAATTCTTGGGGTGCTAAGAAAGATTATTTAGAGATTAAAGTATGTTGAAACTTCAAAATGGATGAGTTATGAAGGATTAAATATAAAGAGTTTTTAAGTGAATTAGTGAAATAGAAGGAGCTAATAGATTTTGAAGTTGAATTTGACTTGTCAATGGTTAAATTAAGAGATATGAAGTGATAAAATGAGTTTTAAAACATGTTGAAAATCTGGTATGATTCTTGAAGTTAATAAAGATGAGAGGATATTAAGGTTCAAGAAGAGGTAAATGAATATAAATGAGTTTAAACATGTATATATAAGTTAGGAATTTGAAAGGGGATGAAATATGAAGCTTTTGAGTTGAATTAAATGGATTTTCGTGCCTAAAAGAGCAATTTCTGGGCAAGATGCATCGGTACACATTCAATATGCACCGATACATTCTTAAAAGAAGAAACATCGAATGCCAGGAATGCATTGATGCACTATGAGTATGCACCGATGCACCAAGACAAATTTTGAAGGTGCATCGATGCATTAAGGGGTGCATCGATGCATGAATATTTCGAAGCTATTTTGGGTACCGATGCACCTATAGTGCATCAGTACACCCCGAAAGGAAAAAGTGAATATTGGTTTATTAAGTTCATTTAAGTTGTTAGTATCAGATTACAAGGTGTAGGTATCTGATAATTGCCTTAAAATGTATAATTATGTAGATACAGAGCCTAAACAAGTTCCGGAATCATTGACAAGTAAGATCGATCAAGGGGAAAGTTTAGAGATCGGTTTTGACTAGTGAGGCCAGGTGAGTGCATGCTAGTTATATGATGTGTAATGGAAATGTGACTTGCGACGATTTTATTTTCAATATTAGAATGCATAAATTAATGAATATAAGCATCTTTTGATAGGAGTATATGTGTTGTATATTGATATGTTTTGTATATGATACAGGATGTAAGTAAAACATTATTATAAGATAACGGGAGATAATAAAATAAGATGTGTAAAGATATTATTGTAAGAGACAAGCCATGTAAGTATAGGTTATTGATAGAAAAATTAAGCTAAGGTTTATTGTGAAACATATATATATAAGAATGCAATGTAAATTACATAAGTGATAAGTCATGAAGCTATATGCGACTATGAGAATATTTAAGAGAATAAAATATAAATCAGAAGATAATAAGTTAAGAGACTCTTTGAAAATGGTATATAAATTAAGGGACACGAACATAACGATGATACGAACCTATATGCTAAGCATTATAAGAAAGATTAATATATTTTAAAAGTAAACTATGTTATAGGAGTTATAACATGAAGAACTATAAAACTCTATGACGAGGTTATAGGAGTTATGTAGAACTAAATTAAATGGATAGAGTAACTCTAATTAAGTAAGGTGAGATAAGTGATAAGGGTTATATGTTATTGTATAGATTAGTATAATAAATCATGTAAGCCAGTACAAAGGGAAAATGAGATAAAGATAAATAGCTTTTACCTATAGGATTTATATAAGATTATATATCGGTGTGATAACATGAAAAAGTGAACTAAGTTCTATGATATTGATCCATGTGAGTATAAGTAATATGATTGCATAAGATATATATATATATATATATATATTCATATGATTTGGTATATGCCATTTGATTCATGTGTATACATGTAGATAATATATGTGAATATGAGCTATGCGCTTATAAGTGATATGATCACATTATGTGATAAGAAACTATGAGAATATGTCGTTAAGTGATGTGATTATGTGAAATAAGATAAAAGATAATGCCCATGTTATGTAAATTGAGAGCTAGAGGAATAGTTGGCATGCCAAGAGTCGAGGGTCTACGCGATCCTTCGGGACATATATATATTCTTTGGAACATGTGTGAGGTCTTTTGAGACACATACTTGATCCTTGCCATATGTATATGATTCTTAAGGAATTTCTATGTGGTCCTTAGGGACATATTATATGGCACTTCGGTGCATTTCTACGTGGCACTACATTGAAATTCTACGTGGCATTTTGGTGCATTTATACGAGCTGTTGTGACAGCATTAGTGAACAACCTCTATAGACTCACATATCTATAGTTTTCATAGGTGTACATGGGATAATAAAGAAATACAAACAAATACATGATATGTAATGCACCTGTTTTGCTATTTGAAATGTAATAAATGTTATATGTAATGTCGAATATATTAATTGTTAAATGAATGATATGATTGTTAAGAAGTTTAAGTATAAGAATAGATAACTAAAAGATATAAATGGATGGAATATTGATTATGAAATGAGGCTATTGATAATTAAGATAAGATTTATCTATTTGTATGCATGTGATTATATGGAATGTTATATTGACTTATATGATATTGTTGTATGATATGTTCATGCATGTTTAGGAATTAGAGTTTCAATTATGAGTTTTATATGCCTCACTAAGTCTTCGACTTAGCGTGTGAGTGTCTCACACGTAGGTTTCGAAAAGCGCGAAGAGAAGTTAAGAGGAGCAAGACAGGTCAACATCTTCCTTACAAAGTTCAGATCAGAAAAGAAATGTTTGATATGTATTTTATTCTTTTAGATGTAGTTGGTATGTAATATAAACGATTTGAATTGTATATGCTCTGATAACTGTGAAACCTTTTATTTTGAAATAATATGAAGTTTTATTTAATGGGGAGTTTTCATTATTTTGAACAAGTAAAGGTTTAAAAGTTGATGTGACACCTCAGACTCGGATCCGGGTCGAATACGGGTTGGGGGTATTACAATCACATTTTCAAAAGTAATCCAAAACGAAAAAATGTTACTCTATAACTAGTGTTAGGAGTGATCATGGAACTGAATTTGAAAATCTTGGATTTACTGAATTTTGTAATTCAAATGGTATTAGTCATAATTTTTCAGCACCTAGAACCCCTCAACAAAATGGAGTTGTTGAGAGGAAAAATCTAACTTTAGAAGAAATGGCTAGAACCATGCTTTGTGAAAATAATTTGCCAATATATTTTTGGGTGAAAACCACAAATACCAATTGTTATATTATTAATCGAGTAATGATTAAGCCTATTTTAAAGAAAACTCCATATGAACTTTTTAAAACTAAAAAGCCTAACAGTAGCTATTTTCATCCTTTTGGATGTAGATGTTTTGTTTTAAACAACATTAAAGAAAACCTTGGCAAATTTGATGCAAAAAGTGATGAAGGAATTTTTCTGGGTTATTCCTTAAATTCTAAAGCTTATCGAGTATTTAATAAAAGAACTTTAGTTGTAAAAGAGTCTATACATGTTGTTTTCGATGATAATCCCCTTTCGAGGAAGGATTCTTGTTTGAATGATGATATAGGTATTATAAATATAAATGACATTGAACATGACGTTGGAAAACCATCATCAAAGGAAGAAACGAAAGATGAGAAAACTCAAGATCCTCTCGAGAATCCAACCATTGAAGAAAGGGAAGTATCTTACCCAAGAGAGTATAAATATGTTAAGGATGGTGAGATTATAGGTGAACCATCCAAAGGGGTAACAACTCGATCTTCTCTTAGAAATATTTGTAATTATGTTGCATTTATCTCATGCATAGAGCCTAAGAATATCAAAGAAGCATTAAATGATGAACATTGGATTATGGTTATGCAAGAAGAGTTAAATCAATTTGAGAGAAGTAAAGTATGGACATTAGTTGAAAGGCCTAGTAATAAATCTATTGTAGGTACTAGATGGGTATTTAGAAATAAACTTGATGAAAGTGGTAATATAGTGAGAAACAAGGCTAGACTAGTTTCTCAAGGGTATACTCAAGAAGAAGGTATAGACTATGATGAAACATACGCTCCTGTAGCTAGGATGAAAGCAATTAGAATGTTATTAGCATTTGCATGTTTTCATGAATTTAAATTATATCAAATGGATGTTAAAAGTGCATTTTTAAATGGTTTTATAAAGGAAGAAGTGTATGTGGAACAACCTCCTGGTTTTGAAGATTTAAAATTTCGAAATCATGTTCTTAAATTGACAAAATAGTTTTATGGCTTAAAACAAGCTCCTAGAGCTTGGTATGAAAGATTGTCAAATTTTTTAATTGAAAAAGGGTTTTCAAAAGGGAATGTTGACACTACATTGTTTTTAAAGCATAAAGGTAAAGATTTATTAGTAGTTCAAATTTATGTTGATGATATAATATTTGGTTCTACTAATGATGTTCTTTGCCAAGAATTTTCAAAGCTAATGCAAAGTGAATTTGAGATGAGCATGATGGGGGAGCTCTCATTTTTATTGGGACTCCAAATCAAGCAAAAAAAAGATGGCATCTTCATCAATCAGGCTAAGTCCGTCAAATATATGCTCAAGAAGTTTGGACTGGAAAATGGGAAACCTCATGACACTCTAATAAGCTCATCAACAAATCTTGACATTGATGAAGGAGGTAAATGTGTGGATGTTAAATTATATAGGTCAATGATTGGCTCTTTACTTTATCTAACTGCAAGTAGACCGGATATTATTTTAAGTGTTTGCTTATGTGATAGATTTTAATCATGCCCTAAGGAATCACATTTACTAGCTGTTAAGAGAATCTTTAGATACCTTAAGGACACTCCTAGTTTAGGACTTTGGTATCCTGGAGACTCTAGCTTTAGCATGCATGCCTTCTCTGATGTGGATTATGGAGGATGCAAATTAGATAGGAAAAGAACCTCCGGTACTTGCCAATTCCTTCGAAATATGTTGATTTCTTGGTTTTCAAAGAAACAAAATTGTGTTGCATTATCTACCACTGAAGTGAAATATAATTCAGCCGGTAGTTGTTGTGCACAAGTTTTATGGATGAAACAACAACTTTTTTACTATGGAATTGAAGTAGGTACCATTCCTATCAAGTGTGACAATACTAGTGCTATTTGTCTCACTAAAAATCCCATCCAACACTCTAGAACTAAGCATATTGAAATTATACATCACTTCATTAGAGACCATGTCACTAAAGAAGATGTAGTTCTAGAATTTGTTGATACTTTGCACCAATTAGCGGACATTTTTACAAAACCTTTAGACAAAGAAAGATTTTGGACACTTAGGAGAGAATTAGGTTTAACTGGCCTATCTTCACTTAGTGTTTAAAATAATTTTAGCACTTTTAAGAATAAATGAAAAATGCTTATAATAGTAATGTTTGATTGCATTCTTTGCTATTAGTTAGGGGGAGTTTATGTTCTTTGGTGAAAATTAATTTTATGTTCAAATGTAGTTTAAGGATTAAAATTGATTGATTGAACATGATTAATTTTCAATATATGAGTTACCAGTACCACTAGAGCTAATTAATTTAGCATTTTAAGTGTTTAAAATGGATTTTTGTCATTTTTGTGCTTAATTCATCGATACACCTAACAGTGCATCGATGTATCCTTGAATATGCATCGATACACCATGAAGGTACACCGATGCACTCCTTGAATGTGCATCGATGCACAAGGTCATGCATCGATGCATCTGTTGGGTTTAAGGGTTTAAAAGACTAATTTTCTCATTTGTCTCAAACCCTAAAACTACACCCTCTTCAGCCACACGCCTCTCTCACTCTCTAAAATTCTCCTCTTGCTCAAAATCAACAAAATTCTGTCGGAATCTTCAAGTTTTTCATCTCTATATCCTGCTACTATCATTAAATTGTGCAAAACTTCTCATTCTCGTCAATCCGAAATTTTCAAGGTAATTTTCTAAAAACCTCTATTTTATCATATTTTGATTTTAGAACTAGTTTATATTAGTTCTAGGATGAACATTATATCGAGAATTGATTGTTTGATGATTAGAAACTAGATTTCACAACTAATTTCATCAAAAACTCAAAAATTTTCAATAATTTTTTGAATTTTCGAAATTAAAAAAAATTAGAAATCTGAATTTAATTTTAAAATATGTTGTTTTTTATTTAATTATGTTGTTTTCATGAAAAACTATATATATTATAAATTTTCAAACATTGTTTTCTAAATAGTTTTTCAAAACTATGCCCATTAGGATTTGATTTAGAGAACCTTGAATTATTGAGGACTCAATTGAGTTTTGGGATTGATTAAATTGCATACATGTGTTTCAATTTGCAGGTTATATTCATTTTTCTGATTCCTAAACCATGTCTAATCCCAAACGCTCTAGAACGTCATCAAGTCGTTCTCGTTCAAACCAACCTCCTAATCCCATTCCTCCTCCACCTACATCTCTTATAGGATCTTGTTTTAATATGCCTGAACGTCGTAGAGACGAATTGTACTCTAGGTACAGAAATTCTTTCCAATCCTATAGAATCCGGGAAGAGCGTATTCTTTCTCTTCAAGCTATGATTGATATTGACTTCGAATACCTTCTGATTCTTAAAACTTGGAAGTTTGATAAATTGTTTCACCTCAAACCTATCGTCTATCAACAGTTAGTCCGCATCTTTTACTCCAATACGGTATGCATTCAAAACCAAACTCAATGTGGGACTATAGTCAATAGATCCTATCTTTTAGGCCAATATATTAATATTGACCCTGAGACTATAGCTTTCCGTTTTGGGTTAGATAATGATGGGTTATATAATGAGATGAAAATGTGGAATATCCCTATGTTCCAAACTCTAGTGTTAGTACTCTACGATCTCATCACGACCGTTTTCTTCATTTGATGATTTCTTGGTGGTTTAGACCATCTGGAGGTAGGTACTCCACTCTCCGTACTAGGGATTTATGGTGGATGCACTGTATTAATAATAAGATCAAAATAAATCTGCCCCACATTATATTTAGTCAACTAGTGGACATCATAAACATTGTTCCTTCAAAACATGTCGAAACATTGATTTATGGATGTCTTCTTAGTAACCTTTTTATCAAACTCGGTCTAAACGTCTCTCTCGACAATCCTATCCCTCTCCAAAATCAAATCAATCTCACCTCATTGAAGAAAGCAGATTGGAAACAAGACGAGGAAACTAGTCTTTGGGTATTTTGACCCGGTAAGAAAACTCCGGGAGCTAGTTCTTCACGAGCTGCTCCTAGCTCTTTTCGTGATTCTCCTCCTCCGGCACCGGCTTCTGACGATGATCCCGAGTTTCAACAACTTATGCAAGATATCGACGATCATGTACCAGAAGATGAGCCCACACCGGAACCAGTACGACAAGAAGATCAAACGCCACCCTATTTTCGATCTTTCTTAGAGTTGTTTGATCCGAGGTTTGCCTCCATGAAGTCTCAGATTACTGAGTTTCAGCGGGAGATGCATGAATGTATGGAAGCTCTCACTCTTGAAGTTCGAGCTCATTATCCTCGTCTTCCCGATCCTCCGATGGAGTGAATTTGTTTTCTTGTTATGTTTTCTTGGATTTTCAAACTTGGATTGATTTTGATGTTTCTGGATGTTTAAATTTGATGGTTGTTGGATGATTGAACTTATTTGTTGTTTTATGGATTTTTGAACTTAATATATATATATTTGGTTTGGTTAAATTTTCTTATTTTTGTATCATTAGACATATATGACCAATTATGCCATTTCACATTTGATTATGAATATTAATTATGAAACTAATGGCTAAACTCTCTTTTGATCTTTGATCTTAGCAGCTGAAGCTATATATATATATTTAATCAATTGACTATGTTTTTTCAAAACCTTGTTTAAATCGATTTTTAAGTCTTTTTGATTTAACAAAAAGGGGGAGAAATGTTAAGTGTTAAAATGTTTTAAAGGGGAGAAGTGTTAAAGTAAGGGGGAGTAATTTCAAACTTAATTTTTCAAAATTTATTTTCAAAGAAAATCTTAAAATTACACACATGTTTTGTTATATCAAAAAGGGGGAGATTGTTGAAAACATTTTGATGTTTCGATATAACAAATTAAGTTAAATGAATTTTAAGATTTTAAAAATTATTTTCTAAGTATATTCGATTTAATTACTCGAATATCAAATTATTACTCCAAGTCTTCAAGATCAATTTCAAACCTTACTAAATGTGTAAAATTGTGTTTTATACTTAATATATTTTTGAAACAATTTTCACAAAGTATTTTGAACCAAAATCAAGCCTAAAATCAATTTTTCAGAGTGATGCACCGATGCGCCAATCCATGCATCGATGCACCATGGAATAAATTGAACATCAAATGCATTTCATGCACCGATGCACATACTACGCATCGATGCACTCAAAGTTTTATGAAAACATCGAATGCATTTGATGCATCGATGCACCAGCCATGCATCGATGCACTCAGTCTATTTTGAAACATCAAATGCATTTCATGCATCGATGCACTCTTAGCGCACCGATGCACTAAGGGTCCAACGGTAAAAATATATGAATTTTACACTTGATGCACCGATGCACCTAGTGTATGCATAGATGCACTGACGCTCCCAACTGATTTTATTAATTTTTTTCACACTTAAACGACTATATTGACTCCACTAACCATCCCCAACGTTCATAATCATTTGAAGGAGTATTTAAACGAGTTCTGAAGCCATTGATCAATAACAATAAAGAAGAAATCATAGAGAAACAAGAGAGAAAGCATCAAACATCAAGTTTGTGCAATTCAAGCCAAATTTCCTTTCAATATTGATTTTGCTTTCAAGAACACAATTTGTGCTCATTTGTAATTATCTTTGAGTGTTCTTATCTTGTTCTAGAATTTATTAGAGACCATGTCACTAAGGAAGATGTAGTTCTAGAATTTGTTGATACTTTGCACCAATTAGCGGACATTTTTACAAAACCTTTAGACAAAGAAAGATTTTGGACACTTAGGAGAGAATTAGGTTTAACTGACCTATTTTCACTTAGTGTTTAAAATAATTTTAGAAATTTTAAGAATAAATGAAAAATGCTCATAATAGTAATATTTGATTGCATTCTTTGCTATTAGTTAGGGGGAGTTTATGTTATTTGGTAAAAATTAATTTTATGTTCAAATGTAGTTTAAGGATTAAAATTGATTGATTGAACATGATTACTTTTCAATAAATGAGTTGCCAGTACCACTAGAGCTAATTAATTTAGCATTTTAAGTGTTTAAAATGGATTTTTGACATTTTTGTGCTTAATGCATCGATACACCTAACAGTGCATCGATGTATCCTTGAATGTGCATTGATACTCCATGAAGGTGCACCGATTCACTCCTTGAATGTGCATCGATGCACTCCTTGAATGTGCATCGATGCACAAGGTCATGCATCGATGCATCCGTTGGGTTTTGGGGTTTAAAAGGCTTATTTTCTCATTTGTCTCAAACCCTAAAAATACACCCTCTTCAGTCGCACGCCTCTCTCACTCTCTAAAATTCTCCTCTTGCTCAAAATCAACGAAATTCTATCGGAATCTTCAAGCTTTTCATCTCTTCATCCTACTACTATCATTAAATCGTGCAAAACAACTTCTCATTCTCATCAATCCGAAATTTTCAAGGTAATTTTCTATAAACCTCTATTTTATCATATTTTGATTTTAGAACTAGTTTAGATTAGTTATAGGATGAACATTATATCGGGCATTGATTGTTTGATGATTAGAAACTAGATTTCACAACTAATTTAATCAAAAACTCAAAAATTTTCAATAAATTTTTGTATTTTCGAAATTAAAAAAAATCAGAAATCTAAATTTAATTTTAAAATATGATGTTTTTTTATTTAATTATGTTGTTTTCATGAAAAACTATGCATATTATAAATTTTCAAACATTGTTTTCTAAATATTTTTTCAAAACTATGCCATTTAGGATTTGATTTAGAGAACCTTGAATTATTGAGGACTCAATTGAGTTTTGGGATTGATTAAATTGCATACATGTGTTTCAATTTGCAGGTTATATTCCTTTTTCTGATTCCTAAACCATGTCTAATCCCAAACGCCCTAGAACGTCATCGAGTCGTTCTCGTTCAAACCAACCTCCTAATCCCGTTCCTCCTCCACCTACATCTCTTATAGGATCTTGTTTTAATATGCCTGAACGTCGTAGAGATAAATTGTACTCTAGGTACAGAAATTCTTTCTAGTCCTATAGAATCCGGGAAGAGCGTATTCCTTCTCTTCAAGCCATGATTGATATTGACTTCGAATACCTTTCGATTCTTAAAACTTGGAAGTTTGATAAATTGTTTCACCTCAAACCTATCGTCTATCAACGGTTAGTCCGCATCTTCTACTCCAATGCGGTATGCATTCAAAACCAAACTCAATGTGGGACTATAGCTATTAGATCCTATCTTTTAGGCCAATATATTAATATTGACCCCGAGACTATAACTTTCCGTTTTGGGTTAGATGATGATGGGTTATATAATGAGAATGAAAATGTGGAATATCTCTATGTTCCAAACTCTAGTGTTAGTACTCTATGATCTCATCACGATCATTTTCTTCATTTGATGATCTCTTGGTGGTTTAGACCATCCGGAGGTAGGTACTCCACTCTCCGTACTACGGATTTTTAGTGGATGCACTGTATTAAGAATAAGATCAAAATAAATCTGCCCTACATTATATTTAGTCAACTAGTGGACATCATAAACATTGTTCCTTCAAAACATGCCGAAACATTGATTTATGGATGTCTTCTTAGTAACCTTTTTATCAAACTCGGTCTAAACGTCTCTCTCGACAATCATATCACTCTCTAAAATCAAATCAATCTCACCTCATTGAAGAAATCAGATTAGAAACAATACGAGGAAACCGGTCTTTGGGTATTTCCACCCGGTAAGAAAACTCCGAGAGCTAGTTCTTCACGAGCTGCTCCTAGCTCTTTCCGTGCTTCTCCTACTCTGGCACCGGCTGCTGATGATGATCCCGAGTTTCAATAACTTATGCAAGATATCGACGATCATGTACCAGACGATGAGCCTGAACCGGAACCAGTACGACAAGAAGATCAAACGCCACCCTATTTTCGATATTTCTTAGAGTTGTTTGATCCGAGGTTTGCCTCCATGAAGTCTCAGATTACTGAGTTTCAGCGGGAGATGCGTGAACGTATGGACGCTCTCACTCTTGAAGTTCGAGCTCATTATCCTCCTCTTCCCGATCCTCCGATGGAGTGAATTTGTTTTCTTGTTATGTTTTCTCGGATTTTCAAACTTGGATTGATTTTGATGTTTCTGGATGTTTAAATTTGATGGTTGTTGGATGTTTGAACTTATTTGTTGTTTTATGGATTTTTGAACTTAATATATATATTTGGTTTGGTTAAATTTTCTTATTTTTGCATCATTAGACATATATGACCAATTATGCCATTTCACATTTGATTATGAATATTAATTATGAAACTAATGGCTAATCTCTCTTTTGATCTTTGATATTAGCAGCTGAAGCTATATATATATATATATTTAATCAATTGGCTATGTTTTTTCAAAACCTTGTTTAAATCGATTTTTAAGTCTTTTTGATTTAACAAAAAGGGGGAGAAATGTTAAGTGTTAAAATGTTTTAAAGGGGAGAAGTGTTAAAGTAAGGGGGAGTAATTTCAAACTTAATTTTTCAAAATTTATTTTCAAAGAAAATCTTAAAATTACACACATGTTTTGTTATATCAAAAAGGGGGAGATTGTTGAAAACATTTTGATGTTTCGATATAACAAATTAAGTTAAATGAATTTTAAGATTTTAAAAATTATTTTCTAAGTATATTCGATTTAATTACTCGAATATCAAATTATTACTCCAAGTCTTCAAGATCAATTTCAAACCTTACTAAATGTGTAAAATTGTGTTTTATACTTAATATATTTTTGAAACAATTTTCACAAAGTATTTTGAACCAAAATCAAGCCTAAAATCAATTTTTCAGAGTGATGCACCGATGCATCAATCCATGCATCGTTGCACCATGGAATAAATTGAACATCGAATGCATTTCATGCACCGATGCACATACTATGCATCGATGCACTCAGAGTTTTATGAAAACATCAAATGCATATGATGCATCGATGCACCAGCCATGCATCGATGCACTTAAGCTATTTTGAAACATCGAATGTATTTCATGCATCGATGCACTCTTAGCGCACCGATGCACTAAGGGTCCAACGGTCAAAATATATGAATTTCACACTTGATGCATCGATGCACCTAGTGTATGCATCGATGCACTGACGCTCCCAACTGATTTTATTAATTGTTTTCACACTTAAACGACTATATTAACTCCACTAACCATCCCCAACGTTCATAATCATTTGAAGGAGTATTTAAACAAGTTCTGAAGCCATTGATCAATAACAATAAAGAAGAAATCATAGAGAAACAAGAGAGAAAGCATCAAACATCATGTTTATGCAATTTAAGCCAAATTTCCTTTCAATATTCATTTTCCTTTCAAGAACACAATTTGTGCTCATTTGTAATTATCTTTGAGTGTTCTTATCTTGTTCTAGAATTGTGCAAACATATTGCCTTGTGAGGTTTTCCTTGTAAGTTTGCAAATTTGTGTATTTCTCTTTGAAAAAAAGTGTGCTCAAGAATTGGGGTATAATTCTTGTGGGAGTTATAAGGTTACTCTTCGTCCTTAAAATAAAGAATAAATTAGTGAATTTGTTGGAAAATCCTTAGTGTGGATAGCTAAGGTAGTGGACGTAGACTTTGGTTGAGAAAGTTGAACCATTCTAAATCGATGTGCAATTACTTTCAATTTTCTGCAAAAGCTTCCACCAACTTTTTAATTGCCAATTCACCCTCTCTTAGCCGATTCCGTCGATCGATTAACTCAACACTTTGTAAAATTGATTTTTGGCTCGATTATGGTTCGAAATACTTTGTAAAAATTGTTTCAAAAATATTTTAAGTTTCAAACACAATTTTACACTTTAGTAAGGATTGAAATTGACCTTTGAAAAACTTGGAGTAATATTTTTTATATTCAAATAATTTAATCAAATAAAAACTTAAAATTTAATAACACTTAATTTGTTATATCAAAACATCAAAATGTTTTCAACAAAGTATCTCCTTACTTAGAAGGAGTTGAACCTGAGGCAACATTGCTGGTTAGAGATTCTGAAGGATTATGATTGCGAGATAGAGTATCATCCGGGGAAGGTTAATGTGGTGGCCGATGCTTTGAGTCGTAAAATAATATCTGATTTGGGAGCCTTGTTTTCAAAATTGAGCTTGTATGATGATGTCAGTTTGTTGGCAGAATTACAGTTTAAGCTGACCTTAGTCGATGAGATTAGGGCTAAGCAACTTCAGGATAGCTCATTGTTTTCCATTATTGAGCAAGTTGAGCAAGGTTCGAGTTTGGATTATTCATTCAATCAGGATGGTATTTTGTGCTTTCATGGTCATTACTGTATTCCTAAGAATGGTGAATTAAGACATATTATTCTTCATGAGGCCTATAGTAGCCCTTACGCTATACACTCTGGTGTAGACAAGATGTACAAGAACCTCAAAGAGCGTTAATATTGGGTTATTATGTGGCGAGGTGTCTGACTTGTCAGCAGGTCAAGGCAGAGCATCAACACCTTTCTATGTTGTTACAGCCTATTAAGATTCCATAGTAGAATTCGGACTGGATTATGATGGACTTTATGATTGGATTGCCTTCGACCACTTCTAAAAATGATTTTGTATGGGTGATTGTTGATAGACTCACTAAGTCAGCTCATTTTGTTCCCATACAAATTAATTATTCCCTGAACAAGCTGGCTAGGTTGTATATCTTTGAGATTATATAACTTAATGGTGTTCCGTTGGCTATTCTTTCTTATAGAGATCTCAGGTTCACTTCTAGATTTTTGGAGTCTCTGCACGAGGCTCTACGTACTCGCCTGAACTTCAATACAACTTTTCATCCACAGATTGACGATCAGTCTGAGAGAGTGATTCAGGTTCTGGAGGATATGTTATGAGGCTGTGCGATCGACTTCCATGGTATTTGGGAAGATTTCCTACCGTTTGCTGAGTTCGCTTACAATAACAACTACCAGGCTAGTATCCGCATGACACTGTACAAGGCTCTGTATGGATGCAAATGTCATACACCTATATATTGGACTGAGTTGCATGATAGGATGATTTTGGGTCTAGAGTTAGTCTAAGAGACTGAGGATACTGTAAGATTGACCCGTGATTGCCTGAGAGAGGCCTTTGATAGACAGAAGTCATATGCTGGTCAGAGAAGGAATGATATCAAATTTGAGGTCAGAGATCAAGTTTTTCTGAGGGTGTCTTCGTGGAAGAAGGTGCTGAGAATTGGACTCAAGGGTAAGTTAAGTCCGAGATTTATTGGATTATACCGTATTCTGAAGAAAGTTGGACTTGTTTCTTATCAGCTCGAGTTACCTCCCCAGCTTAGTTGGATTCATGATG
Organism: Hibiscus syriacus; assembly: GCF_006381635.1. Lineage (NCBI taxonomy): Eukaryota > Viridiplantae > Streptophyta > Magnoliopsida > Malvales > Malvaceae > Hibiscus > Hibiscus syriacus. Next base: position 5,292,944 of record NW_024062608.1, read on the forward strand.
TTTTCCATGTATCTATGTTGAGGTGATACTATCCAGATCTGAGTCATGTCATTCAGATTGAGGATGTAGAATTAAGACCAGATCTATCTTATGAGGAAGAACCTTTTCAAATTTTAGATCGAGATAAGAGATTCATTCGAAATAGGAAGATTTCGATGGTCAAAGTTAAGTGGAGCAACCGTAGTCCTGCAGAGGCTACTTGGGAGACATTAGAGTCGATGAAAGATCAGTTTTCACATATGTTCAGATCAGGTAAATTTCGAGGACGAAATTTCTTTTTAAGGGGGAGAGTTGTCACAACCCCAAAGTAAGGGCTAGAATTTTTTAAAGTTACTTTTCAGATTAAGCTCGAATTTCGGTTCAATCAGGGCCAAAGCAAAAGTTTTGTTAGTTTCGGACCCGAATCCAAAAATATTGAAAGCTCAAGGACCTATGGTATGATTTTTCCAAAATTAAGTCCCATAGAATCTGGACCAAACCATTTTCGGAAATCTCACCCCTTTTTCTTTTCTCTCTCTTTCCTCTTTTATCATTCTTCTCCAAGCCACATTCAAGCTCTATTTTATAGTCGTTCGTTGCTTTGTTTTTGACATTGCCCATGCCACTGTGTTCTCCTTGTCATATTGAGTCCGTCGATATCTATTTCGTGGCCTACGTCATCTGTGTGTGAGGGGGTGAGAGTGTTTAAGATTTTGACGAAGCATAATCGAGCTCTCCACCGTACATCGTTGTGAACCGAGCTTGGTAAGTGACCTCATTAACTTCAAATTGTTTTTTAATTAATTTTACAAATTTTTCTACCGTCACAAGCCTCGTATATGCCCCCACGTGCAGTCATTGGGCGTGGGGCTTGTTCATGCTTCGGAAGTCTTCTAGGAGCGGGTCAACCTGACCTGTTGACCTATCTGATCGTACCCGTATCGGACCCGTCTGGCCAAACCCAACTCCTGAACTGGCCCAATTCCTAAACCGGCCCAAGCCGAGTTGAGTCGTGCCTAGCTGACAGGGTTGATCGCGTAGCGTTTGACTGCTGCTGTTGACTTTGACTGACGTTGACTTTTTTAAAAACCTCTCTCTTGATATTTTTCGACGTCATGAGTCTGATTTTGCGGTATATTTTGTCAAATTATGATCTGAAAGCCCTAAATCGAGCCCGTTAATTTGAAAATGCTTAGTATTTTTTAGAATTTTTACGTTTTATTTAGAATTTGATTATGAATTTGACTTGGGATTATATTTTCGTGAAGGTACTCATGTTTCCCCTGACAGAGGGTCGACTAGATCAGGTGCTTCCGTCTGACTAATAATCATGATACACGTTCTTCGAGGGCAACCCGTAGATTTTTGTAAATAACCTATTTAGGGTTTGTTATTTATTTCTAGACTTGTGACCTAGTTTTTTGATTCGTAGGATCTAGCGTTGCCACTGACCATGATAGGCAGACACATTAGTAGACTACCATACCAGACTTCTCAGACCGGTTCAGGTGTGTTCCTATTGGTTTTAAACTATCGTTTTAAACTATTTACCTGAACTGTTTTAAAATTTTGATGATATTTAATATTCAGACTACATGACATCTGTTTACTACATGTTTTGACTTATGATATCTGGTTTTTGTATATTTTTGACAGATCTTTGGTTACAGGATTTATGTATTTGATTTTGGATTTTGGCATGATTTAATGTTTTGTAAACTAAACTATTGTTTTTCACTATCATTGGGTGGGTATGATTGGAGGAAGTGTTTCAAGCATAGTCTATGACTACTAAGACCTTACTGCAGGCACCTCTACTTTGTGCACAGGCTAAGACCTTACCGCAGGTCCTTATGCTATCAATATAAGGTCCTTTTGGGCGTACATGTGGGTGTATGGTTCAAGGGAACCTACACATTTCGGTGTTCGGATGGGGGTAGTGAATCATGATTTATAAAACATGTTTTATAAATAAACTTTTGTCAAAATATTTATCTGAATGCTTTTATACATTATAAGGAACACACTGAGCTTTTTAGCTCACTCTTTTAAAATTTTTAGATACTATCTGACAGTAGGTTAGCAGGCTAGGTATCTGGAGGATCGACCATTCTCCCCTTTCATTTTTGTATATTTCTACATGTCTCTTTTGATATATTTTGGTGACACATGTTTTACTAATGTCTTGGTATACTATATTATCATATTTTATTTTCCGATGATGGTAACTTATTATGTTTATCGTATAGATATTTCTGATGGTTACTCCGTGCCATACTAAATTATGGATTTTATTTATCGAAGTGAATTTTAAATTGGAAAAAGAAAATTTGTATTTGATTTATGATCGCCTAGATTTGATCGTAATGACTAGGCCGGGTCTAGGGGTTACAAGCTGAACCCAATGGACTATATTCAGTCCCAAAAAAGCATCAAGCAGTTCTGGTTCAATAAGATCATTCCAAGTAGTCCGAGTCATCGTACACTCTCGAAAAACATGCGCCGTGCCACAATAGGAACATCTGGTATCATCCGTCATATACCGTCTCATCCGCTGCTCATTGGTCATAAGACGACCTTTGAGGAGACGCACTCTCAGAAGCCCCTGGAATTTCCAAAGATGGTTGTAGGTAGTTTCAAGCATTTCTACTCGGCACCTGTAAGCATTTGAAACAGTAAACTTTCTATTCCTTTCCCATATCCACCCAGGTCGGTCATCTCCTCCTTGTGGCAAAGGCGGCTTCACAGCAGCAAGGGGAGGCAATCACGTAACTCCTCCCACTTCCAATCACCATATTGAGAGACCATATCAGAAATCATCACCGTAGGTGGAGGACTGTGTGGCACACCAACTCGAATCTTGTCCAACAATCCGAGATTACCGAGCCACGAGTCCTTCCAAAACTCTATCTTTTGACCATTACCCAAAGTCCACACAATACTCCTAGCCACTTCTTCCCAGATCATAGATTCATAAGCCTGCCCATGACATAGGAAGGTAAAGCAGTCAACACTGTCTTGGCCATGACAATTCCACCCGCCAAAGACAAATTTTCTTGAACTTCTTTTTAGCTTTAATATATGTCTCACTTGTACATTATCCAAAATTTCCAGTTTGCCTCTCATATAATTATTCGATTTATTATTTTATTTCATTGTCGTTATCGTTAAATAAAGATGACGTGGTTTAATCAGTAGCAGACAAAATCCCCAAGTGTGTGAGGAAAAAGGAGAAACCGAGAATCATAAAATGCACCACAGATGCATGGTAATCCTGATAGCTAAGCTGAGCATGTTGATGTACCAATCTGAGTAACGGCCAAGAATTCAAATCCAGATGTTGTTCCTCTGATGAAGGAATGGAATAAGATAAGCACAGACATAGGCCTAAAATGGAAGAGATTTATTTTCTACATTGAAACATCCTTTAATTCCTCCCCACATATCACTTAAGACTAGGGGATAACAATTTGGTCCCCAAATACAAACATAGTTACACTTTTAGTTCTTTTTAGCTGCACGCTATTAAAGCACCTATACAGCTCCACAACTAGAAACCATTAATAGCAACAACATAATGTTGTGAAGTTCCATTTGGTTAATGGCTGATGCATAGTCAAAGAGTACATGATTCCTCAGACCAATGAAAAGAGCTAAGGATATGTAGAACCCCCATGATTACTATTTTCTATCATACCATGACTATAATCTACATGTGAAATAAAATGAAGATACACCAGTAAAAAATATCAGATGATTCAATATAATTCACAAAGGCAACAATAAATATATCTAAATATACCCAACCATATGCACTAGTTATGTTACTAGTGAAGGACAGAAGTAAGTTACACCCCAAATCTGTTAAGTGTTGGGTTTCTAATGGTCTTATGTTAAAGGTAGGCCTCTAGACTAAGTATGTATACGTAGCATATACATTAAAAAATTACAAAAGATTTATAAAATAGTTTAAGGGCTAAAATATTAATTTTGAAAGGTGTGGCAAGGCGGTGCAAAGCGAGAATTAATCAAAACTGCCCCGCTCCACCACCTGCCTCCATGGTTTTTTTTCTTTTACTAAAAAGCTTCTCCTTCCAGAGTTAATCGGCACGACCATCCTGATCACATTTAGGGATGAATAAAATTCGACTCGATTTAAAAGAATTAAAATTATTGATTTGATTTAATGTTAAAAAAGTTGGTATCGACACCTCAAGGGTGACATCAATCCTATGATTTTCACTTTTTTTTTTATAAACTTCTTGTTCTAAATTAGTATCGATAACCCAAGTTAGGTATCAGTATCACTCTTACTTGATACTCAAGTCTTTATTTCTTGGCTCTTAAGTTTTCATGTTTAAGTTGAACATGTGACTCTTTAATATATTTCTAGATTAAGGAAAAAGTATAATTTTCATAAATAATCATGAAGGGTGTCAAATACATTATTTAGGGAAAGTGCTATATGTGTAGAAAAGCATGGATCATGAGCATTAAAAGGAGATAATAATTTATGGAAAAGTAAGATAGAGAGATGATCATGTACAAAAGTTTTCATAGATATGTTTCTTTCGCCAATTTTCTTATTTTATATTTTGTTTGTATGTATTTTGAGATCAAAACGAATGAATCAAGTATATATTTTTAGTATATAAATACATTGGCAGAATGAAGTATGCCTTTTCGGGTCAACCTTTGTCACTCAAATCCCAATCCACTCATCACTTCATCTTACGCATATGATGGATCCCCATCTATTTTTCTTTTAAAAAATTGTTATTGTTATTATTTTTATTTTCGTTTCTTTTAGAACTTGTTAGTTATGACATTGTGAACCCTGTAGATTTTTATATAATTTCCTTATTGACACAACTTGTCAAAATTTATTAACAAATCGACATTCTTCTAAGATATTAAGAATTGGATTAACATTATAAAAGAGACCTAAATTTCAAATAACTTTCAAATACTTTGAAATATAAGTATTTTTTATATTTTTGAAATTTATATTTTTAAAATTAATAAAATGCTAAAATATATGTGAAAGAAGTAAAAATTTTCTTGAATGGATAATCAATTTATGACTAGTTTTTTAATTAAAAATCGATTTCAATATCTTATTAGTGTCGGTAACATTCATTATAATATCTCTTATTAACTAACTTATATCAAATTAATTCTTTATTTATTTATCTTATTAATTAAGTTTCTTCAATCAACAATATTAGTAGAGATAATGTTATAAATACAAACTCGTAAACCGTCAGCAAGTCTACATTTAAAATGCAGTGTGCGGTGGTGCTGAACCATCCATGGTATTTGAATTTATTTATGCTAAAATAATTGTTTATTAATTTCATTTCCCCTTCCCATAAACACTGGAATGAAAAATGTGTCACCCCTCCTAGATTTCAGGTTGCAGACCTCATCTTGGTGTCAATTATAACTCTAATGATAATTTGTGCATAATTAATTACTAGAATAATTTTTAGTTATTCTTCTAAGGGTTAACTACTAAGATAATCCTTCGTCTATATTCGTGAGTTTTTTAGTTTATCAAAAGTTATAAAACAATCATTTTCGTTAGATAATAAGAGATGATATGATGATTAGTATTATAATAAATTTAGTCTTTAATTTTATATTATTAGAATTTAGTTCAGGGACGGACGCAAGATTTTTTATTAGAGGTGGCGAACATGAACTTATAAAATTCTAGGGGATGAAAATAAATTTTCAATAAAAATATATAGAAAAATCTAAAATATATGATAATTTTGAAATTTCATGAGAGTGATGCCCCCACCCGCCCCGCCTGGGACCTTCTATGATTTAGTTCTAATTCTAAAAAATAACATTTGATATTAATGATTTTCAAGTGTTTAAATACAGTCTTTTAAATATGTACTAATTGAGTGATTGAAGATAATATTTATACATGCATGTCGACGTCGTCATCTGATACGACTCGAACTAATGCAATATGTGTCATCGATGCACACTACACGTTTTTTTTTGAAAAAAAAGTTGTATACTTTTTCATATTTTTCTTTTATTTTACTTTAACTCGTCCTTTAAAAGTTCATATCGACCACTGTTACGTTAGTAGAAGATACTTCCTACTAAAAATGTCTTCTGAAAAGTATATATATATAGGGTTAGGATATACTTTAACTAAAACTCTTTTAGTTTTACACATTTTTAGAACCATTAGATTAAGTGAAATCAAAAGCTGAAATTAACTCCTTATTTTTTCAGTAAATATATTCTCATTTTCTATTGTTAATCTTAGCCTTTAATTTCTCTCATCTAATGATCTTAAGAAGTTGTTAAAACTAAAAAAGTTTTCATAATGTAATTGAATTATGCCATATATATATATATATATATATATATAACTCATAAATAAATATTTATTTAACTCATAATATAATAATATTTTTCTTTTTAGGGTTAAGGTTAGGGTTTAGGGTTTAATATTTAAGTTCAAGGATTTAGGGTTTATGACTTAAGGTTTAGAATTTATTATTTGGAGTTTGAGGTTTAGGGTTTAAAATTTAAGGTTTGAGTTTGAGTTTGAGAGAGAGGGTTTAGGGTTTTAGATTTTGAGGTTTAGAGTTTGAGATTTGAGATTGTGGTAAAAGGAGAGATTATTTTACTGTGAGTTAAAATATATTTATTTATGGGTTATAAATTTTAATTAAATCTAAGCATTTATTTATTTAAATTTAATAGCTATAAATCAATGTATAACATATTAATTTTATATAGTGTAATTAGATTATATCATATATATTGTTGTTTTGAAGGAGTTTTTGTTTTACTTGTATTTTGAAAATTTAAAATGGTAATACAAGTTGGAAGTTTGAATTAGAATGAAAGAAATAGAAGTGATAATGGTTGGGTTATTAGAGAATAAATTTGGTAAAATATTAAAATATTGAAGATTAATATTTTTAAAATTATGATTAAAATATAATAATATATCTAGATTAAAGATTAATTTTTTTTGGATAATCCATTTCATTTCCCAAGAAAGCAGGAAGCCTGCTACAAAAAATCAGTTAATACATTAACTACAAAGTAACCTCTAGCTATACTCAGTCCATAGAAAATAGAAAGCAAGATACACCAATGCTCACTATATGCCCCAACTTACACAAAGGGATGCATTCCTCGAGTCCAATATGCTGAAGGACCAGCCAGCCAAACGAATTCAGATGGTATCTCGAACGTCCTCCAACATATCGTCCTTTAATCTAGTCGTGCCTCTAAACAACCTATTATTCCTTTCCTTCCAAACGTTGTACACATGCCTATCCAACACTAGCTTCAACACTCGCACGATGAGCGACTTACCTTTTAAGCAGTGAATAGCCCAATCCAGCTCCCCATTCCAGCTGCTCGCACCACGGTTGATACCACATAAGGAGAGAATAGCCTCCCATAAAGCTTTAGCCTGGCCACACTCGAAGAAAATATGATTTCTAGTTTTAGGCTCTATGTCACAGAGCAAACACTTATCGCTTTCAATAGCTAATCCCATTCGCATGAGTTTAGCTCGAGTAGGGAGCCTATTCAAGACAGCCATCCATAGGATAAGGTTGTGTTATGGAATGCGACCAGGGAACCACACCAGACGGTGCCATAAGACTCTCGAAACCATAATGCGCATATCTTCCCAAACTTGCCTCGTGCTAAGCTCTCTGCATGGATTAACAAACAAGTGAGAAATGGTTGGTCTCATTTTTAATAAGCATTTAAGACTCCAACTAGCATTCGTAGGGGTGCTCATCTGCCAGAAGTCAGCCCCTTGATCACTTAGGAATGGGTCCAAGCCACCCGTAAGGATCCATCCTCAGCCAGTAAATTTCTGATCAACTTCACAAAGCAAGCCTTGTTCCAGCCACCTAGATCAAAAACACCCAGGCCACCTTCATATTTTAATAAAAAGATCTGCCTCCAACTGACTCGAGCTCCCTTTGGAGACACATCAGCTCCTTTCCAGAAGAATCGAGAACAAAGTTGCTCTATTTTCTTTATCACCATTTGAGGCAGCATGACCTACCTACACCAATAATTTGCAATGCTGAATAATACAGCGCGAATCAACTACAACCTACCAGCAAAGCTCAGATGCCTGTTAACCCACAAATTCAGCTTGTCCTTTATATTCTCAATGAGAGAGTAACAATCATTTTCTGTCAGTTTCTTAGTCACCAAGAGAATACCCAAATATCTCACAAGCAGCTTCCCAATCTTGAATCCAGTGACCTCTCGTATATCATCACATAATGCGTTAGACATTCCAGCAACATACAACTCGTATTTACTGGCATTAAGTTTCAAACCCGAGAAAGAGTAAAACATGTCTAAAACAGATTGAACACCCATGATGGATTCAATAGATCCTTTACAGAAGATGAGTAAGTCAACAACAAAACAGAGGTGAGTGAGGCCAATTTTGCTACACTTAGGGTGAAATCTGAAAATCCCTTGTTGGACAGCCATATTTAATAAGCTAGACAAGACATTAATGACAAGGACAAAAAGGTAAGGAGATAGGGGGTCTCCTTACCTTACCCCTCTAGCACCTCTAAAGTACCCAACTAAGTTGCCATTAAGTACAATAGAGCAACTAGGTTTAGTGAAGCAAGCCCAAATCCAACCAACAAACTTCTCAGGCAAACCTAAAGCATACAATACAACAATAATAAAATCCCAATTCAAGGAGTCAAATGCATTTTGCAAATCTATTTTCATGGCACACCTAGGGGAAATGTTCTTTCTATTATAGCCCCTAACAAGCTCTTGAGCAAGCAAAGTGTTGTCTACAATGCTTCTTCCTTTAACAAAAGCAGTTTGGTTTTTTGAAATCATACTAGGGAACACAACAAAGAGACGCTTAACTAGAATCCTAGTAAATGTCTTATAAATCACAGAGTAGCAAGAAATAGGCCTATAGTCTTTGACCATATTGGGATTAGGGATCTTAGGCACAAGAACATCAGCAGTAGTATTGAAAGCAGGGAGGATGAACGAGTTTTCAAAACAGTACCTAATGTCAGCTTTGAAATCTTCAGCAATTACAGGCCAAGCTGATTTAAAAAAGAAAGGGTTATACCCATCAGGACCAGGAGCCTTTTCATTCCCTTGTCCCCAAATGGCCTCCTTTATCTCCATATCAGACACTCCCCTACATAAATCTTGAGTAGCCCTAGGAGAAAGAGTATACTTCAGGAGATCTTTGACATTGAAAATTTATTATTATGTTAATATTGTTTTTTTCCATTGAAAATTATGATTTCATTAACATGGAAACTATACAAGGAAGGATTAAGGCATACCTCATTAAAAACTTCCCTAACCTAGATGAAGTAAAAGAGTTCATAAGTGCTTATTTTAGTTAATATTTTACTTTTAAATTACTCTTTAATCATTGATTTTTGTGGCTTATTTATTCCTTTTAATTCATTTTCTGTACATGACATAAGATTCTAGAAATTGCACAAAAAGGACACAATTTTACAAATTTTTTATTTTCGGAATCAAAGTTGGTTGGAATTCAGATTTGGATTAAACTCAAGTTTAGGACAATATTTTAAACATTATATTTTATCTTTGAATTTTAGTTCAAATAGGTTTTTGTATTTTAATTAAGTTTTAGGATATTATTTTTATATTTTATCTTTGTTTTAGGTATTTTAGTTGAAATAAGTTTTAGTGCTTTAATTAGGATTTAGAATATTATATTATTTTTTAGGTATTTTAGTTTAGATAGTTTTAAGTGTTTTAATTAGGATTTAAGATGTTTTAGCTTTTTTTTAGGAATTTGAAGGCTATAAATACCCTCTAAGGGTGAGCCTAGAAATATATCTCTCTCATCTGAGAATAAAATCTTTTTTTCCCTCTAGCTTTCTCTCTATTTTTTGCATGCTTTTCAATTATGCTAAGTATGACTTTGGTCATGCCTAGCTAATTTTCTTTCAAGCCGAAGGCTAAAGCGGAGACTCAATTCCAAACGTGAGAATTGTAAGGTACTTAAATCGCTTCGGATTTCTCTCTCTGTTTTCTGAGCTTATTTTTCAAATCAAAACGATTTCGACATTGGTTCGGATATTGTTATGATTAACTTTTGAAGAAGGATTTTCTTATTGAAGCATATTCAACTTCTCGAGAACACACTTAGCAAAATTGTTTACTAAGAGGAAATTGAGATCGAAATCAGTTATTGTTGAAACGACACAATCTGAGTTGGCAGCGAAGAATTGTCCTTGTAAGCTAACGTGAATCTTGAAGTAAAAATCTGTTTCGATGATCCGAGGAATTTGAGGCAAAGCTAAAGTCTGAAGATGCTTTCACAATAAGCTTCTCTTTATCTCAATCTCTTTAATTTGTTTATTTAATTAATTTTCTTTTATTTAATTCTTATTTTTTATTTTAAAAACAACTTTTAAAAATTCCCCTTTTATATTTATTACTATTAATATTTATTATTTTATTGTTTTTCATTTTTCATTTTATTTTAATATACCTTTTCAACTTTACCTGGAATTTTATCTTTTCCTAAAAATCAAGAAATAGTTTTATTAAATCACAAAAACTATAGTCCATGTGGATCAACCCTGCTTCTCTATACTACCTTTATATTTATTAAGAAGCCAGGAATTATTTTGATAGAAAAACGACGGTTTTCAAATTGGCGTCGTTGCCGGTGACTAACAAGTACTGATTTATTTTTCTAGTTTTTGATTTATGACCAGAAGAAACCCAGGTGAATTAGTAGATCTAGATCCGGATATCGAAGCACAAGCACGAAGAATCCACACACAAACGCTTCGAGAAGAGAAAAAACAAGAAGAACAAGAGTATAAATCAGAAATAAAATCAAATCCGGACTCTGAAGAAGACACATATAACATTCTGATGGCAGAACAAACGGTCCGAGAGCTAGGCACAGCTCCTGTCACTCAGACGCTATTATGCATCAATTTTCCTAGTTGCGGGACTCCGTTTCAATTAAATACGGGACTGATTCATCTTCTTCCCACTTTTCACGGCTTTCCCGTTGAAGATCCATACAAACACTTGTTAGAATTCCACATGATTTGCACCAGCATGAAACCACAGGGAGTTATCGAATATCAAATTAAATTGAGAATTTTCCCTTTCTCTTTAGCAGACTTGGCTAAAGATTGGTTATTTTATTTACTTCCAAATTCAATTAATTCATGGGCTGACATGAATCGAATTTTTCTTGACAGGTTTTTTCTAGCGGCTAAAGCAAGCGAGTTACGAATGAGCATTCTTTCCATTCAACAAAAGAGAGAAGAAAGTCTTTATGACTATTGGGAGCGATTTAAAAAGCTTTGCGCATGTTATCCACAAAACATATTAAGTGAGAAAACGTTACTTCAATAATTTTATAAAGTCCTTTTACCAATGGAGATGAAAATGGTGGATGCCGCCAGTGGAGGAGCACCCCAACAACAGTAAGGGAATTGATTTCAACCATGGCAGCCAACTCTCAACAGTTTTCAAGTGAACCCAACCGACGGGTTCACGAGATAAGTACTTTTTCCCTTGAGAATAAGTTAGACAAATTAACTGAAAAAGTTATTTCACTTGTTGCAGGAAAATCTGGAGCAACAAGAGCATGTGGGATATGCACAAAGCTAGACCATCTGAAGGATTGCTGCCCACTAATACAAGAAGGAGAAAATACATAAATCATGCCATAGGAAACTTTCCAGGTCCACCACAAAGACAATACAACCCATACAGTAATGCTTACAATCCAGGATGGCGAGACCACCCAAACTTCAGCTATGCGGCAAATCAAAGACCAACTTATCAACCAATGCCTCCTCCTCAACAGAAAATGCAAAAATCATCATTTGAGGAACTCATAGGAAAGTTAGCAATTTCACAAGAAAAGCTGATTGCATCCCAAGAAAAATTCCACAGCCGAACCGAAACACATCTTCAAGAGTTAAATAACCAAGTAAGCTGACTAACTCAAATTATGGGAAAATTGGAATCACAAGGAATACTACCTTCTCAAACGGAGTTATATCCGAGAGAGAATGTTAGTGCCATCATACTCAGAAGTGAAAGAGTTATCTCACTCGAAGTTCCAGCAGAAAAAGACGCACATCAGGAAGAACAAGAGGAAACACCACCTCCAGAAATACAAGGTACATCTGACTCACATTATTCTCTTTCTTCTTATAAAATCACACCACCACTCTTCCCATCAAGGTTCATGAAGCATGATAAAAGAGATGAAGAAAATGAGATCTTAGAGGTGTTCCAAAAAGTTCAAGTTAATATACCTCTTCTTAAAGTAATTCGACAAGTACCAAGGTATGCTTGATTCTTAAAATAACTTTGCACTACAAAAAAGAAATTAATGGGGCACAAAAAGGTAAATTTGGGAGAACATGTCTCTGTAATTTTTCAACAAAAGCTCCCACCGAAACTGAAAGACCAAGGTATGTTCGTTATACCTTGCAAAATAGGTGATTTTAAAATTAAACGTGCAATGTGTGACTTAGGAGCTTCAATCAACGTTATGCCATTATCAATTTATAAAATGATTACTAACGAGCCTTTGAAGTAAACGGGAGTAACCATACAGTTGGTTGATCGGTCTGTGATCTATCCAGTGGGAATGATGGAAAATGTCTTGGTGAAGATTTTTTCCTGGAGATTTCTATGTCATTAACATGGAACATGATAGGTCGGATACTTATTCTGAAGTACTCTTAGGCCGACCTTTCCTAAGAACCACACATACAAAGATCGATGTTAGAAGTGGCATATTGACAATGGAATTTGATGGTAAGATCATTGAATTTGATGTTCACAAAACAATGAAATGCCCTGATCATGTTGAAAGAATTAATTCTGTTGATGTTATAGATCCTTCAGTTGATGAATATATTGAATCTAATCTTTCCATGGATCATGAACTTTGCCACGAAGAGGAAGAAAGAGAGTTTGAAAATATTCATGCAATCAATTTTGATTTATTTTCACCTTCCTCTAAAACTAAAATTTTACCTTCTGTTTTGCAGGCACCTGAGATAAAACTGAAACAAATGTCGAAAAACTTAAAGAATGCTTTTTTATGAGAAAATGCAACTTCACCAATTATTTCGGATAAGGTGTCAAAGCTAAAAAAGATTCGAAAAATAACCTATGAGAATGTCAAATTCCACAAAGTGAAAATAAAAGAATTATACAATCGTAGAATTTCTCATAAGGAAGTATTTAGTTGGAAAAAGCATATGAAGTGGAGGAAGTATTTCTCTTGAAACCTATAGTCTGAATCAGGTCGTTGAGCTAACAATGTTAAACAAAAGTACTTGATGGGAGGCAACCCATTTCATTTTATTTTCATTTTATTTATTTCATTCCATTTATTTTATTTTATTTTATCATATACTTAATTTTATTTTATTTTTCTCTGAACAGATTCGAATTCCAATCGAATATTTCTTACCCTCGCTCGGGCTCATTTCAACATGACCATGGCCGCGGTCGCCACTAGATTGGGGAGTATTCCTTTTCCCTCTTTTTGATTTTAAATTTGATATACGTTTTGGGACAAAACGAAATAAGTGAGGGGGGAAGGATAAGCGTGTGTCAAATTTTTCTTGACTTGTTTAATTGTTTCAAATTGAGTTATTCTGATGTTGATATGTTGGGGTCATTGGTTTCTAGTCTTGAATTTCGCTTTATACTCTTGCTTCTTTTTGGATTATGACCATGTTTTTTTATCGAATTTAATTTTCATGATTGGTGATTGATATAGCTAGTGAATTTTTGTTGAGTATTGATATTTCATGCTTTTGTCGATAGAGATGAACTTGAGTCAATACATATAAACTTTTCTTGTGAGATTTGAGCCTAACGAGCATACATTTTCTTTTTTGCTCGTTGTTTGACTTGTGTGTGCTGAACTAATTAGGATATTCTAGAACTTGTAATCACAATGCATATCGAGACTACATGTTGAACGCAATGTTTTAATGTGATGGGGGCATCTAGGATAAACCCACTCTTCCTCTTCCCAAAAAGCCTACCCATTTATATATCCATTAGTGAACCACATTTGAGCATATATCCCTTTCTTTGTTTTACACCTCATAATTAAACCCGAAGCCTTTCTTTTTATTTTTCCTCTCTTTTCACACCCTTGCCGAGACTTCAGATCTTGTATCAATGTTGTTCCACGAAAAAAACAAGTTGTTCATTATTTCGAACAGCAAAAAAAATAAGAAAAAATAAGACCCTTTGTTCGAAAAAAACAAAAAATAAAGGAAAAATCGATCGCTTCAATTGTCTTTCATCTATTCTTTTTCCTTGTTTTTTTCTTCATTGTGCTTCATGTTAATTCGTGGATTGTTCTTAATTATTTTGATCTTTTTTTCGGTATTTTAAACCTTTCTTTTTGGCTTTTTCCCTGCCCTAACCTAAGCCTCGTTACACCTTGTTTAAAGACCACTTGATTATTGCATTATGTTCATTTTTCGTAGTGGAGACTTGATTGGATTCCAAGCCTATGGTAATATTTTGGTTAGTTTCGGTTTGAGCTATTTCATTTACCCCAAACGCTTTGAGCGGATACGTGTGAATCTTTGTGAGGTATTGAGTCATGTTTCATTGAAATTGACAATTAATTGGGATACCTTGATTACTTTAAATTTTCTTGGTTATGTCTTTACTTGATTGTAACTTGAATTCGACAAATATCATGTACCTAATTCGATTTGAAGTTTGAAGAATAAATTGAAATTAAAGATGACAACTTATGGTTTTGATATGTTAATTTAGGAATGCTTGAGGACAAGCATTGAATAAGTGAGCGGGAATTTGATAAGCGTTTATTTTAGTTAGGCCTGTAAACGAACCGAACAAACACGAATGGAGGTATGTTCATGTTTGTTCATTTAATAAATAAACGAACTTAAACGAACACGATCATAAACGAACAAAATTATATTTGTTCATGTTCGTTTATTAAGGAATATAACTTGTTCATGTTCGTTCATTTAATAAATAAACGAACATAAACGAACACGAACATAAATGAACACGAAAATAAACGAACATAAATATTGAAGACCCTACCTTCCATTGTTCTTTCATGAAAAATAGTCGACAATGCAAATCAACCAAATCTACAGTGATAAATAGCGAAAGAGTTGATTAACAGTGATGAAATGTTTGAAGATATCAAATATTTCGATCGATCTTTTAAAGATATTAAATGATTCACACGACTTTTAATTTAACGCTATAACATTTATCTTAATGGTACATGATTACATATGAACAATCATTTTTCACTACATTATTCTAATAAATTCGCCGACTAAAAGTTTTGTGACATCAATGTCAGACTTTAGTGAAGTTTGTTAATAATGGTCCTTTCCATTGGCATAGTAGAAAATTTAACAGCATGAAGATTTCGAACGGTACAAATTGGAATACAAGGCAATAACATAGATCTGAAATCCCTTTGATGCTACATATTGTAACTGATATTATTGCTAAACCACCATTCAAAATTTTAACGTACCTAAAGTCTATTCCACAACTAAAGGTCAAGAACTATGAAAACAAAAGTTCATTGTCAAAGTGTATTTTCTACTTATTAATGGGTTCTTCCTGGAAAACCCATTACTTCCGCTATTACACTCTTTTTCAGAAATTGCATAGAAACCTTTGTTTTGTTTTCTGGCAAATTCTATATATTTTTCTCTTTACTGATGCTCATATATTTCTGATTGTTACCTTTATCTTCCCATCTATTTCTAGAAAGAAGTATAATGTTTTCTTGAGTTTTAGATGTGAAGATACCGCAATAACTTTACATATAAACTATTAAGTCAAATAAAATAGAGAAAGAGATGAAAACAGACCTGTCAAACTTCATATTGCACTATAATATAACTTGTTTTGAAGCTTTCAGCGATCGTCTTCACTCTCCAGTGAACACTAGGGTTTGGGAAAAAGGGGGAAATGATTATAGGTGCGAGGTGCCTCACGGGTTAACATATTGGATTTAATCTCCAAATAAAATTGGGTTAATTATGGAGTTGATCATCAGAATATCAGATTAATTAATATTTTTAAGATACTTACAAATTGGTCACCAAAATTGATTTAAGAAGATTGGGTTAAACATAAATGAATGAACATAAACGAACATAACCGAACGAACATAAACGAACATAACCGAACGTTCACGAACGTAAATGAACGAACGAGACCTATGTTCATGTTCGTTCATTTAATTAAACGAACACAAAATCTTGTTCATGTTCGTTCATTTAATAAATAAACGCACATAAACGAACGTCCCGCCGTACGGTTCATGAACGGTTCGTTGAACGTTCAGTTCATTTATAGGCCTAATTTTAGTTAATATTTTACTTTTAAATTACTCTTTAATCATTGATTTTTGTGGCTTATTTGTTCATTTTAATTAATTTTCTGTACAGGACGTAAGATTCTGTAAATTGCACAAAAAGGACACAATTCTACAGATTTTTTATTTTCGGAATCAAAGCTGGTTGGAATTTGGATTTGGATTAAACTCAAGTTTAGGACAATTTTTTAAACATTATAGTTTATCTTTGAATTTTAGTTCAAATAGGGTTTTGTATTTTAATTAAGCTTTAGGATATTATTTTTATATTTTCTATTTTTTTAGGTATTTTTAGTTGAAATAGGTTTTAGTGTTTTAATTAGGATTTGGAATATTATATTATTTTTTTAGGTATTTTAGTTTAGATAGTTTTAAGTGTTTTAATTAGGATTTAAGATGTTTTAGCTTGTTTTTAGGAATTTGAAGGCTATAAATACCCTCTAAGGGTGAGCCTAGAAACATATATATCTCATCTGAGAATAAAATCTTCTTTTTTCCCTCTAGCTTTCTCTCTATTTTTCTCATGCTTTTCAATTATGCTAAGTATGACTTTGGTCATGCCTAGCTAATTTTCTTTCAAGCCGAAGGCTAAAGCGGAGACTCAATTCTAAACGTGAGAATTGTAAGGTACTTAAATCGCTTCAGATTTTCTCTCTTTGTTTTCTGAGCTTACTTTTTGCTTTTCAATTATGCTAAGTATGACTTTGGTCATGCCTAGCTAATTTTCTTTCAAGCCGAAGGCTAAAGCGGAGACTCAATTCTAAACGTGAGAATTGTAAGGTACTTAAATCGCTTCAGATTTCTCTCTTTGTTTTCTGAGCTTACTTTTCAAAGCAAAACGATTTCGACATTGGTTCAGATATTGTTATGATTAACGTTTGAAGAAGGATTTTCTTATTGAAGCATATTCAACTTCCAGATAACACACTTAGCAAAATTGTTTGCTAAGAGGAAACTGAGATCGAAATCAGTTATTGTTGAAACGACACAATCCGAGTTGGTAGCTAAGAATTGTCCTTGTAACGTGACGTGAAACTTGAAGTAAAAATCTGTTTCGATGATCCGAGGAATTTGAGGCGAAGCTGAAATCTGAAACTGCTTTCACAATAAGTTTCTTTTTATCTCAATCTCTTTAATTTGTTTATTTAATTATTTTTCTTTTATGTAATTCTTTTTTTTTATTTTAAAAACAACTTTTAAAAATTCCCATTTTATATTTATTACTATTAATATTTATTGTTTTATTGTTTTTCATTTTTTATTATTTATTTTATTTTAATATACCTTTTCAACTTTACTTGGAATTCTATCTTTTCTTAAAAATCAAGAAATATGTTTATTAAATCACAAAAACCATAGTCCCTATGGATCGACCATGTTTCTCTATACTACATTTTCCTTTTTATTTATTAAAAAGTCAGAAATTATTTTGATAGCAAAACGACAATTATCAAGAGTACATGCACTAATCAACAAAAAGCAGCATAAAACAAACTGCAGTAACAAGCAAAACCAGAAATTAACCACTATTACCATCGGACACGGTCATATCTTCCTCCAATAGTCGAACGATAGAGGTCGGCGGAGAAGCAATAAAAATAGGATCCAAACTTTCAAAAAAAAGCACCTTTTGCCGGATCATCAGCAACTTTATTACCTTGACGAAGAACATGTTGAATTTGAACACACCAGTTACGTCTCCTCAAATCATTAAGATAACAACTTAGCGAGTGAACTCCATTATAATCCGATTTATGAATATGTAATGCTTCCTCAAGGATAATCTGACGGAAGCCCGCATTCCAAGCAAAATTGAGACCAATAAGGCACCCTACAATTTGACATCAATCACCGAGCATACTCCAATAAATTTAGAAAACGCAAACAACTAGGCGCCAGAATTATCTCTCGCAACACCACCACACCGAGCATGACTGTCAGCTTCTCTCTAAGTAGTATCAGTATTAACTTTAATCCATGGCGACGAAGGCAGCACCCATGTTGAAGGCCCGCGAGGAATAGCAGCAGGTTTGGACACCGACTGTTTCGTCTACCTGCGAGCCTGAAGGGTTATTTCTACGCTTCTCACACTGCGTTCAATAATTGAACCATCTTCAAAAATTAGCAGCTCAAAGATTTTTGTATTGCAGCGAACATGAGAGGCTATTCGATATGATTCTTAGCAAGGCGAGTATCACCTTGCAAGTTAACTGCGATCCACTCCTTAGTTTCAAGTCACATGAGAGGCCATTCCATATGTTAATGTTATTAGTTGTTATGTTATATCACTTTAATTATTTAATTAAAATAATTAATTTATAACTTCAATGAATAACTTTTATTTTTAAATAATTTAATTAAAGTTGAATCAAGCCAAAGAGAATAGAAAATAGATGAATGTATAATAGTATTTTTTATATCTTAAAAAATAGATAATGTGAGTATGATTTTATTGGTGTTTATAATATTTTTTAAAGATAATCTAAAATACAAATATTCCCTAAAATATACAACACGGAAGTAGAAAGTATTATGTAGGTTGTCTGGCTTGCATTCAATAATAGAAGCAGCGACGCATGCACTTGCATGGTACTGATATCATAACTTTGCATCAACTTTGTAACACCTGTATATGTTTCCTCAATTTCCTATTATCTCCATAGTAACTTTGTCATAACCGTTTTTTTAAATAATTAAGTTTAAAAAAATAATTATGACTTTATTTGAAAAATTAGCGATTTTGAATTAATTTGATTAAATTGAATAGGAGTCGTCATCGACCTTTGAGTTAGGTAGGTCGAACACCTAAAAAAATAATTTAAAATAATTTTAAGGAAAAATCGTATTTTAAGATAAAGTTGGTATGCGTTTACCAAAAAACTCGACGTAACGAGTCCATGAGTCGGTTACGCGTGGGGAAGGATAAGCACACCACATCGCCCAAAATTGGTACTTAGTCGCTTATACATTGTCATTAGTGGTAGAAATTGTGAATCGAATATATAGTTAGAATATGCTCCATTTATTAAAGTTTAATTAATTTGCTTCGAATTAATTATTAAGGACAATCCTTTTATTCGAAAAGAAATATCGAGATTTGCCCATCCTCCAACGGAATGCTATCTCTTCTATTTCTTGCCTAAAAAGAATATTCCCTCATCATTTAAAAAACGCAAATCGAATATAAGTTGAACATCGACATTTGCATAAAATAAATTACTATATAAAAAAAAGCATTGAATCACTTGAATAAAAAATGATTTAATTAGTAAAATAAATTAGTTTTATTTCAAGTTTCCACTTTGTTCGAATGATGTATCAGATCGCATTACTTCGACCAAGCAGTGCTTTCCACACTCATTCTACAAATAAAGTTCTTGAAAATATTTATTATAAACTAAAAAATTTAATACCTAATGAGATACACAAAAGATTAATAAAAAAAATTCATGAGTCAAAACCAAGTAAGTATGCTAGAATAAGATACAAGAAAATTAGCATATAAATATATGTAGTTAAACAGTATTGAACAGATTACATAAATAATAAATGATGAAACAATAGAATTATTCTATAAACAAATAAATTAAAAATCACGTAAGCCAGGGCAACACTTAAAAAAATAAGCAACAATTAAAGAATAACCTAATAATTAAATCGGGGTTACATTAAATCGAACAGCAAATCACAGGGGCGTGTAGGATATTACTCCATAAAATTTTGTAAAAAATCAAACTGAAATAGTGACCATAATGGAAACAAGACTAAAACTAAGAACCTAGAGTCTAAATATGATCATTTACAGTTAATTTACACATAGGGACTAAAATGAAATAATTCATAAATCAACCACTCTGAACGGATATTTAACCGAAAGCTAGCAGTAAGCAAACAATGACCAAAAGTGAAACTACGTCATTTTACTCTGAGTATTTAAGCATGGTTTTAGGCTCTTTTTCTCATCTTCCCCTCATTTTCTCTTTGCTTCGGAAAATGGAGAGAGAGAGTTCCCAAACTCTCTCAACTTCCCCTCGTCGGGAGAGAGGGAGTCGCCTTTCACCTGCGACACTCACTGTGGCACTCACGATTGCTCACGGTGGCCGAAGGAAGCAAAAAATCCCAAAATGCCCCTCTCATCTTCCTCAACCCAATTCTTAGCACCTTCTAGCCTAAAACCGACCCTAGAAACCTAGATCTAGGCTTTACCTTTCGAACACTTCGAAAACCGACAACTTTTGGGCTTTCAGCACTTCGAACCGAAGTATGTTTCTCTCTTTGTTATTTTTCTTTGTTGATTTGCTTTTCTCTTTGTGTTTTTTCTTGCTCTCTGTTTTTTTTAGAATAGTGGTTCTTTCTCTCTCTTTTTCTTTTTTGTTCTCCATCGAAAAAAAAACTTTTCTTCTTTTGTCTCCCATTGAAACTCTACCCATTTATCTTGCATGTGGATGATTTGACACTCTCCTTGTGCTGCCAACAGGATAGAGTATAATTACTCTATTTTTGGTGATTGATAGTCCTAGATTTTCGGGATTTCATTTGGTACAAATATGTTTTTTTATTTATTTTCTCTTCTCTGGCTGATTTGCTTGGTGATTGAGTGGATGTGATGTATTTTCCGTCACTGTTCATTGAAAGGGTAGTGTCTGAGGCGGTCGGTGGCGGCGACGGGAGCTGGGTATGGCTCACTGGAGCGGCGACCATGGGGAGCAGTTAGGGTAAACCCCAATTTGAGGACACATCCGAACCATTGGATATCTTCATATCCAAGGGATGTTGTTGAAGGCGACGCTGGAAACCTTAATGGGTTTCGGGTTTTGATGTAATTGGGTTGGGTCTCATGTTGGGCTTTGTGTTGGGCTTGAATCGGGTTTGTTAATGGGCTTCAGGTCAGTTAATTGTAAAAGGGTATGAGTTGAGTTGGTGCATTTGGGCTCTTGTAATTTAGGTTTAGGCCAACTGTAATATAAAAATAAATAGTATTAGTAATAATAATGATGATGATGATGATGATGATGATAATAATAATAAATTAATAATAAATGATAACCCGAACAAAGACGAGTGTATACACACCTTCTATATTTTACTTGTCTTCAAGCATGCCATACTTTAAATCGCACATGGTTTGCCTTTTCTTTTACACCGCCATTGACATATGTGTGTGTTTGTGTGTGTGTAACTCTGCATTTGATCATTGATTCACAAATACAGTATTGACTTACAGTTCTCTTAGAGAAAAAAAAAGAAAAGAAGAAAAGGGTGTTTTGACTTTAAAATTTAGGGGAATTTGATTAGATATGGTTGATTTTCTTGGTGAGGTTGAACCTCATAGCCATGGAGCTTCATCATCAGTCTAACGCCAAGCAAGAAGCGTCTCGCCGCAAGATGTCTTGAGCTCAAGATTCCATCATCAAGTACATGGTGAAAATCATGGAAGTTTGCAACACAAGGCTTCGTTTACGGGATAGTTCCGGAGAAAGGGAAGCTTGTTATCGGCTCATCCGATAGCCTTCGCAAGTGGTGGAAAGAGAAGGTTAAGTTCGACAAGAATGCTCTGCCTGCCCTCGAGGAACTCTTGCCCATAGTTCTCGAACAAGGCGAATCGGACCTTCTTTCCAGTTTGTATCTACTTCATGACTTGCAGGATACTACTCTAGGGTCACTTCTTTCCGCTTTGATGTAAAACTGTGCACCCCCGAAACGTTGATTTCCATTAGAGAGGGGCCTAGCCCCTCCTTGGTGGCCGACCAATAACGAGCTTTGGTGGGGAAACAAGGGATGTCTCAACAACATGGTCCCCCTCCTTAAAATATGCCTCGTGACCTTAGAAAGGCGTGGAAAGCCAGTGTATTGGCTGTTGCCATCAAGCATATGACCCTAAATTTAGATAGGTTGAGAAGATTAGTGTCACAATCCAAATGTTTGCAGGATAAGATGACAGTCAAAGACACTTCACTTGGTCTAAAGTGGTTAACCAAGAAGAGGCCCTTTTAAATCTCATAGAGAAATGTCTTAAATGTTAAAAGTCAGAAAGTGAGGCTGTCTTTTTTTCGGTGATTTAATGCACCGATTTCGATGGTTTTTTTGTTGAAAATAGAAATAGGAATATTGCACTTTTGTCCCTGCATTTTTTAGGATATTTACAAGATTAGTCCCTAAGCTTCAACTATAAATACTCTTACCTATTTAGATTCAAAATCATCCCCAAATCATTCTAGCTCTCTCTCAAGTGTTTTTGTAAATACCTGTAAATTTTCCCCCTTTAGTAAAAGATCTGCAGTAGTCCGGAGACGTAGGCATAATTGGCTGAACTCCGTTATCAATTTAGGGTATTATCTTTCTGCTTTTATTTCGCATTCTCACTAATCTGGGTATAGGGAAATTACTTGTTTATTTACCAACAACTGGTATCAGAGATTTTAGTTGTGAATATTGTCAATTTTTCTACAAGGTTACTATTTACATGAATAGTAGATTTTGTGAATAGTAAAATTTGGCCGACGATACAAGTTTGTCGATGGAGGTGTTCTAATACACAATGGTTCACATAAATTGTCAGAAACGATCCAAACAAAGCCAGATTCGAGTGGGAGCGATGGCTGCAAACGAAGGGAATATGAAAATTGAGAAGTTGGATGGTGCGCTCAAGACCTTCTTGGAAGGACTTAGAACAGGGACGATGCTCAAGGGAGAGCAAGGTGATGCCCAAAGACTTTTGGAGGCCATAGTTGTAGCCGGAAAGCTGACTGAGCTTGTAGGTGTCAAGCCAAGTAGTGATGTGTCGTCCAGGCCCATGCCCAGAGATAGTGGCAATTGTGGGGGAGACCGGGAAAAGGTGCAGTGAGGAGACGGTAAGGAAAGCTCTTGGAATGGCCAAGATGAGCCATCGACTGTTCGTAGCCAAGGAAAGCCATCAGGAAAGAATGACAAGGCTAACTCCGGTTCGAAGAAGAAGGTGAGCAAAGAAAAGTTAAAGTACTACTTCTGTGATAGTCCTCATAGGATTAGTGGATGTCCCGAGAAGCGTCGCCTTGCAACCATCATGAAGAGGATGGAAGAAGGAGAAGTAGCGAAAGTTGGCGTGGGCACAAGTGTTAAAGCTGCCAAGCCAGGGAAAAGATTTGGTTCGATTGAGGGGGTCAATGCGGCCAAGCAAGGAACAAGACGAGGCAAGTCTGTTGATGTTGAGGCCGCCAAACCCAAAAGAAAGCCCGATGCGATTTCGAGTGTTCAAGCAATCAAGTCAGGGGGAAGACTTGGTGAGGCTACGTGTTCCAGAGTAGCGGAATCAAGGGCCAAAGATGGTGCGACTACAAGTTCTCAAGTAGTCAATCCAAGATCGAGGTGTGACGAGACTGCAGGTGTCAAAGCAGTCAAGTACATGAAAGGACCTAGTGAGATAGCACGAGATAAAGTCGTAAGTCGAGAGTGCAAAGTGAGCAAGTCCGCTCATAATATGCCAGGATGGAGGCGTGGTCTAGGTTGATGCGTCTCAGGCATAAATGGACACTTAAGGAGTATGTGAGCCGATTCAGAAGATTCATGCTCAAAGTCTCAAGTTTGACTAAAGAAGATGGGTTCTTCACCTTCATGTTCGGATTGAAGCCATGGGCGAAGAAAATATTGGAGCTAAGGGAAGTCAAGGAGCTGTCTAAAGCCTTGACAACCGTCGAGTCCATCAAAGAATTTGGAGTCAAGAAGAACAATACTTCCAAAGCAAAGTCGAAAGCGAACGGTAGCGGCAAGAGATTCTGTGATGAAGGTAAGTCAAAGGATGAGGAATGTTGTTCCTCGAGTGGCAGAGAAAGCCCACTCAATGATGAACCAGATGGTGGATCTGGTGAAGATGTGTGCAGACTTGGCATAATTTAAAGTGTCAAAGATACTAAGACGAGGGTAAGAGTTGAGCAAATGAGGGGGCACAGACTTAATATGCCACTAGTGTTGCAAAATTACCCGAGGGGAGTCGAGTCATCCAAGGTGATGGATGAGCCCAAGATCGAGTTGTCCAGAGAAGAAGACGAACCCTGGATCGAAGAGGCATTGAGAGTTGGCTCAATAAGGGTCATTTCTGCCAAAGCGAGTAGAAGCCAAGTGCAAGAAGAGTTGTCTGTGTCCAAGGAGTTTGTCGAGCATGTTCGTGTAGAGAACATGGCTTCAGAGACCATCTTAAGAGAAGGGTTGAAGTAGGGGCTTGCCGAGGATGTTCAAGTGAGGAATAATCCTTTAAAGACTAGTGGACAAGAGTCGAAGGGAGCCAAGACGTTGAGGGACAAGGTAACCACGGAGAAACTGCCCAATAACAAATGGGTTTATAGGACGATGACTACGGAAAAACTGAAATTGTGTTCAACTTCAGTTGGCATGCTAGAGTAACAAGACCGGAAATGTTGCTGCATTGATCGAAGTGTGAAGACAAATTAAAATCAGTCTTCAAGTAGGATATTGTTAAAAGTTAAAAAGTGAGGTTGGCTTTTTTAGGTGATTTAATGCATCGATTTCGGTGGTGTTTTTTGTTGAAATGGAAATAGGAATATTGCACTTTTTTCCATGCATTTTTTAGGGTATTTACAAGATTAGTCCCTAAACTTCAACTATAAATACCCTTACCCATTTAGCTTCAAAATCATCCACAAATTATTCTAGCTCTCTCTCAAGTGTTTTTGTAAACACCTGTAAATTTTCTCCCTTTAGTAAAAGATCTATAGCAGTCCAGAGACGTAGGCATAATTGGCTGAACTTCGTTATCAATTTTGGGTATTATTTTTCCGCTTTTATTTCGTATTCTCACTAATCTGGTTATAGGGAAATTAATCGTTTATTTCCCAACATCAAAATCTCACCTTACAAAGATGATGAGGAAGAACAGGATTTAGAGCATAGTCATCCAGCTGTCAGGGGCAAGGAAGTTGAGAAGATTGCCATCTCCGGAGATAAAAGGAAGTGCGTTTTCGAATGAGAGGCTAGCCCGAGTACGCTATACGCTTGCCAGAACTTGATGTGCCCGTATAGTGCATTGGAATTAGGTTTCACAGGCAATAGCTCATGGAGTGACCATGAATCAAGTTGCTCCTACAGGTCTAAAGAAAGTAATGTAAGACAAGAAAGCAGTGAAGAATAAGAATTTTTCTTAGACCAAAATACATACAGAGATCCTTAACAGTATCGATAAGTTATGTGCCGTGACAGATTGGCTCGACCTGGATCTAGAAAAGGCTAATGGTCAACAGAGTGACACGCAGCAACTAAATGAAGCAGGGGATGCATCTGACATGGTTCTGCAAGATTATATAAACTATTTAACTGGTGCAATCGAAGGTCTACCAGTGCCACCAGAATTTCTATTTCAAATAGGAGATTTCCGTTATCAAAAGAGGACATTGATGATCAAGGATTAGCTTCAATTTGGGAAATGGATATGATGATACATCCAAATCATGAGTCAAACAAAGACCTAAGATCGAGTAAGATGACAGTTACAAGCTCAAGTTTGCTCAAACACTTGAAATTTCAAATGGGGGCTTCACTTGCAACAGAAAATATGCTCAATGAAATCTATTTATTTACTAGAAACAGTCTCTTGATGTAGAAAATATGCTTCCCTGATATTAATCTCCCTTTATGTTGTATGAGGAAGTTGCTTTACATCAATAGATATGTGCATGTATTTTAGAGGAAAACGAAATACATGTGAGAAGTTTAATGATCTAAATCAAAATAAGCAAAATGAAGCTTTTTAAGTTAGCACTCATAGAAACTATGCCTTCGAGGTATGCATTCTTCATACTCAAATCTCCTTAAACCACATGAATAACCTTTCCTGAATTTATCGTATTTCCTTCTTACTATGACCTCAACAGAAAAAAGAGCAGAAACAGGTCTGTGGTCAGAAAATCTAGACTCTCCACGGAAATACGATAATTGCTCGATTCCAGAACCTCGCCATAGTATCCTATCACACCTGAAGAAACATTTCAAGTTTATCAAAAGAATCAAGTAATATATTCCATCCTTTTTTGTTCTTAATCCAGGCTTATAGATGTAAGAAGACAAAAATACCATGCAGGAGTTCTTCGTTTCTTCTTGGATTTGCCATTTTCTCCTGCGTATGAATCCGAATTGTATGAATACTTGTAAGTAGGAGCAAAGAGTATTCGTCCCTCTTTGAAACCATTGAATACTCTTCCTGCTTCTCTCTCCATGTTTAACTACATTCAGTTGAAAAGAACAGGTCTGTCGAGTTAAAACATGAAAGGAACTTTTACCACTTCACAGTTTTCCACTTTCTTTTGTTTTCTTTATAGTTAAATCCAAACGTCATTTTCTTGATTACTAATTAACTTAACACAGCAGGTTTTTTCATGAAAGCAACATCTAGAAAAGGACTAGCCGACTTTTGACTTTATTTCTGTAGTTCCTTAACGGCAAAAGGCAGTAGTTATTGACCTTTGCTTATATTCATGGAAAGGGTTGACATTATTATCTCAATTTCGTCTGCAAACTTGTGATATTACTACCTGTTGGTATTTGCAATGCATATCAGTGTTGGAATTTTCTTATGTCGGTAGGCCATATGTCTAACTCTAACCAAAGTATGGCTTGACAACAATGATCTATTGACCGTCTTTTAAGTAGTTTCAACAGAAATTTTTCTCCATAACTAGATGTCTAAAAGATATTTTTATAGAATATTTAGTAGTAGAAAGTGATAAACCTGATCATTTTCCAAAAGGGTGTCCCAGTTATTATCCTCCAACAAGTTCCTGGTTGCCTCATAGCTCAAGGCTACTCGATAATTCAAATCTCCAAGCCATATTACTCGGCTGCAATATTTAACAATTGATGAATCAAAGACACTGCCGACAATTTAAATAAGTAAAAGAAGGGTCCAATGGTTATCTCAATACAAACATACTCGTGCTCAATGATTTTCTCTGGGGCTCGATGATTCGGAGTTTTGCAAATGATCGGGAACTGTGTGCCTTTGAGAATCTCAGAAACATCAGCGTTTCTCCTGAGTTCATCGCCTTCTTTTTCACCCGAAGCTAAGTGACAGCACACAAAGCAAAAGCTTGTTTGGTGCAATGACATGCTTATTGCTATACACCCCTGCAAATATTTGATTATTTGTTCCCCAAATGAATTAAACTTGGTGTCGTATTATTCTCAAACGTGTAATTGATCACAATATAGTAAAACTGAGAAGATCAAATCCTTATGATTCATATACCAACCTTGTTGCCAAGGCGTTTCATTATACCTCTTCCTACAGAGGATACTCTGACATGACCAATGTATGGCATCAGCTCCTTTCTAGCCCATATCGAGAGGAACAGTCCAACCATCTGCTTGCTGGTGATAAGGCGGTAATTCATTTCTTCAGTTGTACAAAGTGGGAATATCTCAGACAGTGCAACCAATTCACCGATACTAGTATCAGAAGCCACAGGTAAGTGACTAATGTCTAGATCATTTGCTAAATTCTGAACCGTCTTTTGCCTTCTGTCCTCCCCAATTGTGGATTCAACAAGGCAGTTGCAAGTCTTGAGAAGGCTACTCCCAGCCATGAAATTCTTACTCAGGATCTTGAGCACAGGTTTGTCAAAAATGTGCGGATTGGTTGGTGATTTCAACTCCTTGGAGGCATTAGTATCAGAGGTTTTCGAGTCATTGCGAGAGTCCAAGTGCTTGGGACTGTGATGCGGCTTGTTAAGTGCTTGGTTTATAAGGGCCAGCCATTTTGCAGCAGGTTCATTATCTTCACTAACTAGAACGTTTCCAGCATTGAGCGGAACAATTTCTTGAAACCTGGGAAATCAATGTTCTAAGTTAAACACGCATTGCAGAAGGCAGAAAGGCAGTATGAATCTGGAAAACAAAATCAAACAACTCACGACAAAGACACTATCTTTCTTATCATCTTAGTAAAGGTATCTCCAGGCTAATCTTTATAGACCAGAAACTGAAGAAGAAGGAACAAAATTCTGAGTCATACCCACAAACATATATATCTGCAGAGCCCTCCATTAGAAAGAAATCTTCCAGGTTCATGTCACTGTTGGGTGTCTTCCCTCCCACATTCCAGGTTGCAACAAATATCCTGCAAGCTATAAGGTGTAACATAGGCCTAATCAAGTGTAAAGTAACAACTTTGAACCACAACACGGAATCCATACCGAAAATCTCGAATTTCAGTCACCGATGCCATGGAACACTCGAAATTTGAGAGATTCAGCCCTTCGATTAACCCGCCACTTTCTCTTCTCTCTGAAAGTAGATAAGGATTAGCAACATGATGTACATTGTTTTCTTTTTGTTTTCCCTCTCCCAATTCTAGATTCTAAAACCAACATTTGACAATGATAAAGGCCAAAGGGTCAACATCAGAACTGGAACATCCACTGATCCATTTAGATTTCCCCCCATTTCAGTTTCAAGTATCTGGTTTATAAATCAAACTATTTCTTGTTAGGTAAGCTACCAAAATTTTACACTAGATAAGAACAACTTTAAGTCTCCTTGCTGATGAGATAAGAAAAGAAAGCTGTCAAGCACTATTTACGTCTATTTTTATGCGTTTGTCCAACACATTTCTAAACATACGTCTATGCATATTATTCATGGAAACATTGAATAACCTATGTCGAGCATATACTCATATCAGACACACATCCAAATCGATTGACATATAATTATTTTATATATATTATAATCAACATTTTCACAATAACATCGTGGAAGGAAATTATGGGCTGATGGCACCTAATACACTAATCATACCTAAGAAATTTCTTCTTATGCGAGAAGAGGCTTCCAAAAAGTCCTTGTTGGTTGATGCGATCTTAATCTTCTTCTCCAAATCTACCAAACATAACCCATAAAATACTTAAAAATAAAACTGAAAAAAGGGAACATTGATAGTCTGGTAAGGGTGATACCGGCAGAAATTTTATCACAATCCGGTGATGCAAAATCATCGTCTGAGCCGCCTCTACCTCGTCTCTTAGAAGCAAAAATCTTTGGAATATTGAACTTGGACCCATTGAAAAAGGTAAACAAAACCAAATCAAATATAGAAACAATTGTCTAGCCATGCACATGATCAAAGATTATAATGTACCTTCTTTTTTTTGTCATTTTTGACGGAGTCTTCAGGAGAGGTGATGGTTGTACGCTGCTGGTGGCGGTCTTCATCGTCCCCAAGTTGGCTTTCATTCATTAGGTTACTTGGAAAGGAAGAAACAACCGTAAAATTTCCAATACTCTTAAACTGTCAAATGACAAAGATTCATAACAAAACACCAAATAAAATCTGGATGTGTGGAGTCTTTTTCATTTTTGATTTGGAATATTAATTAGATGAAAACTTTTTTCGTTCCTTTTTTGGTTTTTTGACCTTTCTGAAAGGATGAGATATTGGCGCCAATTGTTTCGGAGAGTTTAAGACTTATTACAAATTGAAAAACTGCTATAATATAACTGTGATTTGTCTACGTACTTCACAACATTATCTTTTAAATTTAGGGTAATTTACTTGGGAGACCCCTTCTCTTATCTGTCTCTCTTTTTAAAAAAATACATTCTGATCACTTTTATTTTTTTATCTATCTTATTTTGATCACTAAACTATTAATTTTGATTTATAATACCCCGAATCTTGGGTCAGTAGTTCGAGTCAACCCGAGACCCATAAGTTGAGCCCATTAGATTTTCTAGACTAGTTTTTAAGGGTATTGGGCTTAAGTTTAGCCCAAGAGTTCAAGCTATGGGGTAGTTTTAAGTTGGGTTTAAAAGGAGAGGGACCAAATTAACAATTTACTCATATCTTATTTTAAAGGATAGAAATCCCTTTATATTTAGTGTTTTATGTGAAAACGAAACCCATAAATTACCTTCCTTTTCTCTCTTCCTTTCCTTCCCAAGAGTAAGCCTAAAGGAGAAAGCTTTTCAAATTCCAATTCTAGTTAGAAGTAATCAAGGTAAGAGTCTCAATCCTCATGAGTATCGATACTTCACATGAGAACCTCTAACAATGAGAACCATTAATTTAATTTATAATAATTTTAAATTCTAAAGGGCTCAACGTATAACTATAAATTAGTTAAAAATTAGTGTAAACTACTCACTTGACCACTTAACTATTTAGCCCTTTTACTTTTGCCATCGATCTTTCAATTTTGTCAATCACACCACATAACTATTTAATTGTTTCATTCAAGCCACTAACTGTTAACTGTTAACATAAATGATGATGTGGGAGTTAAAAGAAATACGCATAATTATAGTTATGTGGCTTGATTGAAATAATAAAATAGTTAAGTGGTCAATTGAGTAGTGACTTTTAACTGCCATGTCATCATTTCCGTCAAAGTTAATGACTAGTAGCTTGATTGAAACAATTAAATAGTTATGTGGTGTGATTGATAAAATTGAAAGATCGATGACAAAAGTAAAAGGCTAAATAGTTAAGTGACCAATTGAGTAGTTTACCTTAATTTTTAACTAATTTATAATTATACGTTGATCCCTTTAGATTTTTAATTTTTTTATAAATTAAATTAATGGTGTTTATAGTTAGTGGTGCTCATCGATAATCGCCGGTACTCGTCGAACGTTGTAGAATTTTCCTTCAAAAAAAAATATGCATAGATTTTTTTATAAAAAAATATGATTTAGGAGAATTTTGCAAAATTTGAGACTCGAAAATTGTCCAATTTTCGTTACAAGTGATTGCTTCGAGGAACAGGTTATCTAATTAATTAACCTTAAATCGATGTACTTCAACGACACACATGAAAGTTTTAGCAAAAAATTCATTTTTTTAATACTGAATGAACATCATAATTATTCTCTAAAAAATTCTTTTATACAAAACAATGTCGGCAATGCCAAAAAAATTATAATTGTGATTTATTTACTTATTCTTTTTGCAATAACAGATATTCTTTCGGTTCTATTAAAATTGTCTTTTATTAATTTTTAAAAAGTCAAAATTTTGAACTTTGACCATAATTAATTTAAATATTTTTAAAAATTAAATTTATAAAATATATATTTCAAAACTATTTGATTAAAAGTTTTTAAAATATTTTTTTTCATATTTTTATCAATAATAAATTTTAAATAATAAAGAGTCAAAGTTAAAAGATTTTGACCAAAAAATAGTTGATAAGAGACAGCTTTCTTGGGAGGGAGGTAGTATCATTCTTCACCATATGAATCTAATATTCTCTTTGCTCCACCAAAATCAGAACAATGCAGATAAGCAATCAAGAAAACTCGACCAATTTGCACAAAGATTGGCGACCAGCTGCAGCGATACATTACATGTAACTCTGCTGCTGCTGCTGCTACTACAATCTACAGAAAACTTGCCTTTGAGCTTGTCAAACACATATGAAACATGAAACTTGCCTTTGAGCTTGTTAATGGAACATCTCATCCAATTTTTCCCTGTAAACAGCAAGACTCTGCTTGTAGAAAATACAGTAACCGGTTCACCGGATAAGGCACGGTTTATTCAATGAAATCCAGTGAATGATGGATCCATTTCATACTTTGGTGTGGGCATACATGCCAGCCTCTTGGGATCCCACGAGTCTTCCTCTTCTAATAAATCCACCCTCTTTATATATGTATAGTAAGGGAGTCCCAGTTGGCAATTCTAAGGCAGTAACCTGTTTACAGATAGGAAATAGAGGTTAGGTTATTATTAGCTATATATTATTATGATGAATACTACTAAAACATGGTTTGCTACCTTCTCTGGAGTTAATTTTTCAAGATACATTGTCAGAGAAACCAAAACTAAATATTATTAGAGACCGAAATATTAGACTATTTAAAAAATATATAAAGACTTATTTATTTAAATTCAAAATTCAGCAAAAACTAAGCAACCTTATTTATTAAGGGATTGTTGTTATTCTTGAGGTCTCGAGTTCGAGCACTGCTCATGTGGGGGTATGAGCGTTCATTGTAAATAGTTGAGAGTCTTTGTACATATATTACCTTGTATTCATCCTAGATTTATAAAAGAAAAAAAAAAAACTCAAAATTCACAAAATAACACTTAATTTGTGTAATATTAAGACTTAGAATGACCTAAATTGTTATTAAACCAAAAATTTTAGAACACAAAGTTATCTTATATTAGTTCGGTCCTACTTGATTAAATATTTAATATATTTTTTATATTTTTTAATTTAAATATTTATTTTTGTATGAACCAAAATACTATTAAACCAAAATTATATCAAATATACAAATTTGCCCCTTACTATGTTCCGCCACTGTCATGATGATAGACCTCAAGGTATTCGCATGGGCAGCAACCATCACGTGCTTCCAGATTGAAGCTGGGGTTCAACCTGTAATGAAATCTTACTTGTTCATTCGGTTCTAAAGATTAAGATGTTCTAAAACCGAGCTGCACTTACATGTTCTGTAAAATAGGCTACATCTCTTCGAGAACACATCTCTAAGCTCTCATCATTGGGTGGAGGAATATCAAAACTTCGTCGCCACTCATGAACTTTCTCTTCTCCATACCTTTCAGCTGTTTCCTGCTTGTTGAGGCCCTGTAATTCCCCGTACCTGAAGAGTAGAAAAGCTTGTTTCATGATCAAGCCCAACCAAGAAAATGTCAAAAGCACAAATATGGGAAATTGTTGTACTTTCTTTCCTCCAACTCCGAAGCTGTTATAACTTAAATAGATTGCCTTTTAGTTTCTTCACTGAAAACCCCATTCCGATATTCTTTTTCCAGATCACTTTCCTTTTGTTGTATGATAGGTACCTGAAAAACATACAAGCTATCAAATACTACTTGCTAATACCTAAAATGATAGCTTCCATTGCATTGAATAGAGGACAACAAGATTTTGCATAACTGAAAAAGAAAAGAAAAGATCTGAACATCATTTTAAGGCACCTTTTTGTGGCGGTGTTCAGTCATGGCAAGCATAGCTGTCATCTGTGCACGAATCAAAGAGGACGTATAAATCATGTCTACAGGTATATTGCTTATTCTTGTCCCAGCTTCGATTGCTTCCTTTATACCTTTCTTGGATAATGGAACATTGACACAACCAGTGAACAAATTCTTCTCATTCCATAGAGATTCACCATGTCGAACTAATATCAAAGCAGACTCCACTACAGAAAAAAATACACAAATTTATGATTAACAAACAATTAATCTCCATTAACAATAACAAGTGGCAAACATGAAACACCAGTGGGGCGAATGATCAACTCACCTGAAGTATTGTTTTTGTAGTCATCTGTATTTTGTGAGACAGATGACACTGGATGCATCACTGATGAATGAGGAGACAATGTATGAAGTACGTGCAACTTTGACTGGCCGTATATAGAACTCCGTTTTGCAAGCAATCTAATGTCAAGTGCAAAAGCCTTTGAGATAAGCTGTAATGAATGACTCCTAAATTTGTTGTAAGTGCCCCATTCATTACCACTGGAATTCAGATGAATCGTGCCTACTGTTTTGTGGAACATGGTATCAGCCGTTCTGATAAACAAGCGACCAACCAAAAAATACAAGTCTGGCTAAGGAAGGAGAGATAAAGGAAAGTGTGAGCTCGTATAAATTTAGCGGGGGCGAAAACCAGAAGGAAATGAAAGCGGCGTAGTAATCTCTCTCGTTAACGCACAAATTGACTAGGTAATATTACGTGTGCATAACAGAACTTGAGTTATATCCATCCCTTTATGTTAATAGGAAAGTTATCTTTTTTTAATAGTACAAAAGTGATTATAAGATAATGTGTTTAGAATTTTTTTAAACATTGACAAGAAACATATAATGAAGACCAGTTTGAACTTGAAATGAAACCTTAAAGAAAATAACATTTTTCTTTATCATTGAAGTCGCTTCAAATAAAATTAAGAAACAAATATAAATAAATTAATTAGAGAAATAAGATCATTATTACCATGAAGGTCGAAGTTTGTCATCTTCTATCGACGACATTACAGAAGTAATCACGTCTTATTGACGATTCTTTTCATTTTTTATTTTTGGATTAAAATGGGAAAAAATGAAAATTATGCGATCAAAATATAAATTTTCGAAAATCACCAACACCAATCATCAATGCAAGTGTACATGTGTTTTCCGGGGAATGTACCTTAGGCCTGTAAACGAATCAAACGCACACGAACAAGGTATGTTCATGTTCGTTCATTTAATAAATAAAAGAACATAACTAACAATTTTTGTTCATGTTCGTTTATTAAAAAATAACTTGTTCATGTTCGTTCATTTAATAAATAAACGAACATAAACGAACGCGAATATAAACGAACACGAACATAAACAAACATAAACGTTGGAGACCCTACCTAGGGGTGTAAACGAGCGAGTGATTGATCATCAGGCTTTACGGAATGGGGTTGGGATTCTTCTTGTAAAAAAAATAAAATTAGCAAGAATGCAATTTCGAGTCTCTCTTTAAACAAAAAAAATCAGGATAAAACCACCGAGGAAAAAAACCAGGATTAACATAAAATCTAACTTGGGTCCTAGTCAGGGAATCGGGATCTAAACCAGGGACCATAGGTTCGGCCCGGTTAGGAGGTGGCTTAAATGCTTGGCTGGGTCTATAGTGATGATGATGACTAACCCCTTTTCGGCTTTTTTGCAGACTTTCCTTTTACTTTTCTATATCCTGCAATTATATTATCGTAATCAACAAGGTTTCTTTTTACACCGATAGAACTTAGGATAAATTACGAATTTTAATTATTAAGTTATCAATTTGTTTGTTTTAATATTTAAATTTTTTATTTTTTTAAAATCATATATAATGTCTAGTTTTTATTTTATTTTAGTATCTCACTATTAAAAACTTAATGCATTTAGTTCTTAAAATATCAATTTTGGTATGTTTTAGTACCTAAACTTTAATTTTTTTCAAAACTTAACGATAAATTTTGAAAATGAGTATTAAAATGAAACAAAACCTAAAATTTTAGATATGGTTTTAAAAAATTTAAAAATTTAGCACCAAAATTGATAGTTTAAGTACAAAATGTGTAATTTACCTGGAACTTATTAACTTTAATAAAAACATATGGTAAATTATAGAGCATGTCACTAAATTATTAGTAAAATTACAAATAAACTATTTAGTTAAAAAAAGATATAAACAATTTAATTAGTTGATTGTCACAAAATATGTCATTGAAATAACAAATATAACACAACTCCGTTATTCAAAAAAATATTGGATTTCAAAATAACTACAATTAAGTCACTTAATTAATTGGTTGTAATAATTAATTCATGTGTAATTGCGTCTATCGTTATCAGTCGTGATTTATAGTGGTTGGTAAACTCCCAATTTCATCGTAAGTTTCACCTTGATCTCACTAATTAATTCGATGAATTAGATTCTTGAGAATCTCTATTGAAAGTCATGAAATCATCCTTAAACTTTTAAACTTCATGATCTACATCTCCAATCATCAAATGAATTCCATCTTAAGATATGTTCTTTCTCTCACAAATGGAAGTCTCTCCAGCATTTGGATCGTCGTATGGATCTCCTGGTCTTTGAGAATCATAAAACCCTAAAACAAGTTTTTTCCCTTTTAATTTCATTTTTCAATCAATTGGGTAACTTATTTTAAATTTTGAAATTAGATGACCCATTTGTAATCTTACGAATAATTGGGTAAGTTTTTGTGTAATTTACCAATAAAAAAATTATTAAAAAAATGTTTCCTAACGACACCCTTGGACGTCTATTTCTTTTTACGGCACAATGACTTGTCTGTGACAATCAAACAATTGAGTGACTCGATTGTAATTTTTCAAATATAAACGAGTGATATGTAATCCTCTTAATAATTGAGTGACTTATAGTATAATTTACACTATATTTTCAAAGAAAGAAACCATATTTCAAACTTTAAAAAATAAATCAAATTATAACTCTTAAATATAAGGTATAAAATAGATATGTAAAATATAAATCTGATTTGTCCACTTAATAAGGTTTAATATGTGGCAGAAAAATAAATAAATATCTTGCGGAATAGCCTACTTCAATGCTCTTTTTCATCTTTTCCGGGTATTGTAAACTTTTGGCTAATAAAAGTGATCAAAAAGTGTTAAAAGGTACAGGTAGAAGCGTGATTAGTAAAGGTTCCATTGGTTTAGATTCCTTTTCAGTTTATTTTCAACAATAATTTTTAATGGAGGCGTATTGAGCACATTATGGTACACATATTACTAATAGAGCGCTTGATGTGAGCGGAATCTAATACCATCTACTTCAAAAGAGTGACAACAAGTGTGAAACGATGGACCAGACCTTGACCTTGAGGCCTTAAAGTCTTCCACTAAGGAAGAGAAAATGGAAAAAGTTTGATTCTAGTACGGTGTGGGGGACCAAATAAAGTTCCCTTTACCCATTTGTCTTTGACAAATAATTCGTCGCCCATGTGAAGTTAATGCCATCGATTGTTATTCAAGAAAGTCCTTCAAATATGGTACAGCTGAGCTGAGGGAGGAAACCAAAATTAGCATTAAAATAATTAGATATATTATACTGTTAGAAAAAGAATTTAATTTCAATTGTTAGATACGTCGTCAATGAAATCGATAATCACTATAGAGATGATATGATGAAGGTGATGATAGAGTAGAGGTGCTCAAAAACAATTGGTTGGGGTCGACGTATAAGACAGATTGAGAATGGGTTGACGGTGGTGGTGAAGAGGGTGTATGATGTAGATTGTAGAAGAAAGATCACACTAGTGTAAAATATTGAAATGTTGAGGGTTAATATTTTACTTAGGGCCAAAATAAAATAAAATATAAAACTTGGGGGCTAAATTTATTATTATACAATTTTATTAGCTATCATGTCATTCCGTTTTTTTTTGTGTGTGTGGAAGGGACCAACTTGCCATGTTTTAAATTGAGTGATCGTTTTATAATTTTCTATAGTTGAGGACCTAACTAAAAGGCACCCTCTGGTTGGAGGGCTATTTGTTAAATGGATGTCGTTAATATAAGTGTATTACTTTTGGGGATCGTGCGTTTTATAATTTGAAAACGTTGTCCAAAGTTCAAAAAAAAAAAAAAAGGTCATAGAAGAAAGGAAGGGTAAACATGGTTTACTTGGCTTTTCTCTTATTTTTCAGCCTTATTTCATGTTTTCCCTCTTCTTCGCATGCACAGAATGCAGAGCTTAAGCTGCCATTGAGGGCTGTAAACCTTGGCAATTGGCTTGTTACTGAAGGATGGATGAAACCTTCTCGTTTTGATGGAATAATCAACAAAAATCTTTTGGTAATATTACCTTCCCTTCCCTTCAGTTATGGTTTCAGCCATTTAACAATCAAAAGCAATTTTCATTTCATTTTTGTCAATTGGTATAGGATGGAACTCAAGTTCAGTTTCTCTCAACAAAGCTAAACAAGTATCTGTGCGCTGAAAATGGAGGTGGAACGGTTGTAGTAGTCAACCGTGCCTCCCCTTCTGATTGGGAAACCTTCAGGGTTTGTTCAGTTTATCTTTAATTTGTTCAGACTTGAATGTTATAAAACTTGACCCTTTCTTCTCACTTAAATTCTGGGTATAATCGGTGTTCGAATTTTGGTTTGTTTGACGGCAGCTGTGGAGGGTCAATGAGTCGTATTTCAACTTGAGAGCGTTCCACAAGCAGTTCGTGGGAGTAGGGAGTGGAGGTGTAGAAGCTGTTTCGAATACGCCCACCGATTTAGAGACGTTTCAGATTGTAAGCAAAGATGATGATCTGAGTCGAGTTCGGTTCCAAGCATCGAATGGTTTGTTCCTACAGGTACAATCGGAGACGCTGGTGACTGCAGATTATGCAGGATCCAGTTGGGACGACGGCGATCCATCTGTGTTCAAAATGACGATCGTAAACACCATACGAGGTGAATTTCAGATCACAAATGGTTATGGTCCTGATAAAGCCCCTCAAGTCATGCAGGTAATTAAGGCTCTTTTTACAAGTTAAAGCCAGGGTCAGGGTGAGTATTGATGAAATCCATGATTTTTCAGGATCATTGGAATTCTTACATCACGGAAGAAGATTTCAAGTTCATATCAGCAAATGGACTGAGCGCCGTGAGGATACCTGTGGGATGGTGGATAGCACAGGATCCGACTCCGCCACGGCCTTTTGTTGGAGGTTCATCAAAAGCACTGGACAATGCTTTCACATGGGCGGAGTAGGGAAATATCTTCGACGGTCCACACAAAACAAGACTTAATTAAAAAGTTGTAAAGAATCTTACGTTCGGAATTAATGCAGGAAATACGGGATGAAGGTGATTGTCGATTTGCATGCAGTTAAGGCCTCGCAGAATGGTAACGATCACAGCGGGTCGAGAGACGGTTTTGAGGAATGGGGAGATTCGAACATCGACGAGACTGTGGCAGTCATAGAGTTCCTTGCAGCAAGGTTAAGATGAGACTAAACCACTTTATGTCCTGCTTTTGCCTAGCCAATTTGAATGTTGAATATAATTCGGTGACAGATATGGTGGAAGACCAGGTTTGGCTGCCATTGCATTGATGAACGAGCCTTTGGCACCGGGTGTAACCTTAGACGCACTTATAAAGTACTACAAAGCCGGATACGATGCCGTCAGGAATTACACAACAAATGCATACGTGATCCTATCGGCTCGATTGGGAAACACCGATCCAAGGGAGCTCTACTCATTAGCCGGTAGCATGAATCGAGTCGCCATAGATGTGCATTACTACAACCTCTTTTCAGATTCTTTTAAAAGCATGACCGTGCAACAGAACATCGATTTTATCAACATTCGACGGGCTTCCGATCTCGGCTACTTGGTCTCGGCTAACGGTCCCCTGGTCTTAGTTGGTAATCTAAGTTCAGTTTAGGTATGCAAATGTAATGCGATTGAATTTGAATGATGGTGAAAAACTAGTTTTTCAGGGGAATGGACCGGAGAATTCGGTCGAGGCGATGCATCAATGGAAGATTACCAGAGATTTGTGAAGGCTCAGGTGGATGTTTATGGTGCTGCAACTTTTGGGTGGTCGTATTGGTCTTATAAATGCGAGGAAAACCATTGGAGCCTCAAGTGGATGATTGACAACAATTTCATAAACCTTCAGTGACAACAATGAAGCCTTGAAATTACAATAACTGAGGTTCCGATTCGGGAATCTCTAAACTATGTCTCTCTGCTTTTTCGTTTTTCCCTAATTGATGCAATTACAAATTATATTTATGACATCAATTCTGAATTTACACCCTGCACTTGCATTCTATTCTTTTAATCTCTTTTATTCGTTTAGTTACAATTAGCACTTAAATGTCGTGAATTCAAAGAAAACAAATTAATTTATGGTTCCATCATCAAGAATCTTAAATATTCATTATGCCATGTAACAAAAACCTCTATCACTGTCATCATAGTCAGATGGCAATTTCCTTCTTCGGTTGCAAAATGATTTAATATTTGTTAAGTTCTTCGTCTACTCATAATTTGATTGGATGTGGAAGAATACTATGCAACTTCAATTTCTATTTTTAATAATAATTTATTTTTTTAATTTTATATTATTTTTTTTAAATTCTTATCAAAATTTTTGACTCCTCCTTACTCTAATCAATACTTTTATCCCAAAATACCTTCTTTAAAATAATAAAATTATAAAATATATTTTACAATATTAGATATCATTTTATTTATTAAATAAATTTGTAATGTAAAAAAAAAGAAATATACATGTATATTTTATATGATTAGAGAAAATTGTTAAATTAAATCAATATACACCGTGATATTATAA
This sequence comes from Hibiscus syriacus, assembly GCF_006381635.1. Classification (NCBI taxonomy): domain Eukaryota; kingdom Viridiplantae; phylum Streptophyta; class Magnoliopsida; order Malvales; family Malvaceae; genus Hibiscus; species Hibiscus syriacus. Next base: position 5,333,197 of record NW_024062608.1, read on the forward strand.
ATATTTATAATTAAATTTGAACAAAAACTTAAAAATTTGAGTCGATTTTTTTTAATAAAATTTGACTCCTAAAACATGACTTATCAACTCGACTAACTCCAAACTTTTTGATTCAATCGATCAAATACTCATCCTATTAAGAATATATAGTTTAAATTATATATTTTTCACTTCAAATTATATTATGATTTTAAAATTTCATTTTTTTAGATATCTTATATATATATATATATATATATATATATATCAAATTAATTATTAAAATTGATTTACAAAAATATACGTTGAATTTTTAAAATTGATAAAATTATTATATAAAAATACATAAAACTTGAATTAAAAATATTTAAAAATAAAATATATTAAAATTAATAGAACTAAGTATATAATTTTCATTAATTTATTTAAATTTTAACTTTTCTCTATACTTCTGTTAATTTATTTAATATTGTAACATCCCGAAATCCAGGTCAGTGATTAAAATGAGAATTTTTGAAATTTGGTGATAAAAGTAGAATAGTTAAATAGTTTAATGACTTATTGGAAATATAGTTGAAGGTTGTTTGGTAATTATTGAATGAATTAAAGGGTAAAATAGTCAATTGATAAGTAAGATTTTTATTTCCCTTTATAAGATAAGGGAACCACGTGGAAAAGGAGAGATTTCTCCAGAGTTCTCTTCTTCTCCTTTCTTCTTCTTCTTCACGTGAAGCCATAAGCAAAGGTAAGATCTCTTGTTGGTTGATATTTAGCCGAATTTAAGATGGGGTTTTGATCATTAGATGATAATTAAGATTAAGGAAAGCTTAATTTATCTTAAAACCATAAGATAAAGGAGTCAAGAGAGATTAAAGATTAGAAGTTTTTAAAGGAAATATTGAATGAAAGTTGATAAGCTAAATTTGACTTATCAATGGTCTAATTAAGAAGTTAGATGCTATATAATTGGAATTAAAACATGTTGCAAAGTTGGTATAATTCTTGAGTTACATATGAGGAATAGAATTTTGAAGTTAAAGATGGTTTATATGGATATAAATTGGTTTAAGCATGTGTATATGAGTTAAGAACATGAAAGGGGATGAAAGATGAAGTATTTGAGTTGATTTGAGCGGATTTTCGTACACGAAATGGAATTCTGGGCTAGGCATCAGTACACATTCAACCTGTACCGATGCATCAAGGGTAAATTTCCAGAAATTATTCAGTGTGTATCGATGCACGGGAAGTGCATCAATGCACCCCTTAAAAATGGAAATATCGAATGCAATTAGTGCATTGATACATAGGAAGTGCATCGATACACCCCCCTTAAGATTAAAACATCGAAGGTGCTTTGTGTATCGATGCATGGGTAGTGCATCGATGCACATGTTAAGGGATGCATCGATACACTGTAGAATGTATCGATGCACTTTAATGGGAAATGGAATAAATCGTTATTTCAGTTTATGAAAGGATAGATTAAGTATATCAAATGGGATACTGATAGTATAAATACATGATTGTATAGATATCGATCGAGAGCAAGTTCCGTAATGATTGAAAGGTTAGAATTGATCAAGAAGAGAAAGAAATCCATAGGAGTAATTGATAGCAAGTGAGGCCAATGTGAGTGCATCTTATTTTAATATAGGATTATGTGGAAATTGGACTTGCGATAAGTCTAATTCCTATAGTTGTAGTGCATTAAGTCATGAATATAAGTATGTGAATTTCCTGGTTTGTATGTATTCATGATTATATGTATTGATATGTTTTTGTATGTGTTATATGATTTATGTAAAAATACTATTATGTGATATATGAAAATTTAATGTAAACTACATATAAATGGTGACACGTGTAAATATATGTACATAGAGAGAAATAAGAGAATAAAATATAATCCATATAACAATGAAATATGAGACTATATGAATACATGTCTATAAGATAGATTAGGTAAAAATAGGAGAATATGATATAAGTGAGTTTATGAGAAGCGATTTGAACTGGGTAAGCATGTATAAAAGTTATATGAACAATAGAAACATGAATTGGGTAAGTACATAGTTAAGTGATCATTTATATGCATTAGTATAATAGAATTATATGATTTAATAAGAATTGAGACAAACTAAATAAGATTGACCATAGAATGAAATGAGAATAGTATATTAATTAGGAAGCTTGAACATAAGTGATAATATGAACATATAAGATAAGCTATAAGGGGAAAACTCATGTACTTGAATAAAATTATGACATATAAGGTATATGAAATTGAACTAAGTAAATAGATTAGATTAATATATATATATATATATAAGTGAAATGATAGAAGTGATACATGTTTATAAGTATGTCATAGATTACATGATATAGGTAAATATAATAAAATGAAGCTTAAGCTATATGAGATTATATAAGTTATTAAATATGATATATGTGATTATGAGAAGAAGAACATAAACCATGTGAATATAAGTATAGATAAAATGATATATATATAATTATATATATATGACTATGAGTTGGAATAATGTTATATGATTTATACTAGGATAAATTATGAGACTATATGTGAAATGAAATGAGTACATATTTATATGATGAGATGGTGAACTATATGAACATGTGAATATATGTTTATGAGAAGACATAAGAATAAGATATAAGCAATGTGATAAGAAATGACGTGTAAAGTTAATATAAGTTGTGTAAAAATGATCTACGTGATTATATGTATATGTGATCCAAGTTATGTGACCTAAGATACGTGAAAGGTGAAAGTGAATTATGTGTCTATGTGAATACGTGAAATGAAATAAATAATAATGCCCATGTTATGTGTCATGAGAGCTAGGGATATAGTTGGCATGCCAAGAGTCGAGGGTCTACGCGGTCCTTCGGGACATATATGTATTCCTTGGAACATGTGTGATGTCTTTTGAGACACATACTTGATCCTTTGTATATGTATATGATTCATAAGGAATTTTTTACGTGGTTCTTAGGGACATTTTATATTCGGTGCAATTCTACGCGGCACTTCGGTGCAATTCTACGCGGCACTTCGGTGCAATTCTACGTGGCATTTCGGTGCATTTATACGAGTTATGGTGATAGCATTAGTGCACAACCTCAATAGACTCACATATCTATAGTTCTCAAAAGTGTACATGGGCTAAACAAAGAGATAATAATGAAGATGGTACTGGTGAAGTATATATTTTTGTGATATGAACTGTATTATATAATTGTTATGATGATGTGCGTATGGTTTGAATGAGTCATATGTTGATGAAAAGTATGATTAAAGGATATAAATGAAAATAATATGGATAATGGAATAAGATTAATGATGGAAATAATGTGTGATGTGTATATGTGTACATTATATTATATAAAATGATTGTGTGACATCATGAAGTAATATGTTCATACATGTTTAAGCATTTAGTGTTTCCTTTATAAATATTATGCCTCACTAAGTCATAGACTTAGCGTGTGATTGTTTCACACGTAGGTTAAAGAAGCGAGAAGAGAAGAGAAGCGAAGCGAAGAAGAGAAAGATAGGTCAGCATATCCCTTACAAAATTTCAGATCAGAAAATAGATGATTTAAATGTGTTTGGTTAATTTGAATATAGTTGGCATGTACTAATTGATTGAGTTGAATATGCTCTGATCGATTTTGATTATTTTGGTTAATTTATGTAAATAAACCGCTTTTATTTTAATGTTTTAAATTTTCTTTGAATTTTGTCAAGAGTCAAAGTTTGAAAAGTCAATGTGACACCTCAGACTCGTATTCGGGTTGGGTACGGGTTGAGGGTGTTACAAATATTGTCTAAATAAAAAAACAAAACTTATCAACGTTAACTCTTTAATAATAAGTTAACTTACAATTAAGAGCTTCTTTGATAAATCATTAAAAATCAAAGAAGGTAAACATTAATTTTTTATTAATAGTATGAATGAATATAAGGGAACATCTTTTTATAATTTTTTTAGTTATTGACAATTGCACACATTCTACATATATAACCGCTTGAATTTAAAATTTTTAGGGTTTAATAAATATGAACTTAGGACAAAAGTTTGGGTAAACTATACAAGATACTACTGAACTTTAGACGTTTTATTGTTTATATCATTGGGCTTTTGATTAATTATATTGGATTTTGATTTATGTTTTAATTATATCACTAGATCGTTAAATTGTTAAATATACAATGATGTAATTGACAACTACTGATGTGACACTACATTGAAACAATATCGTTTTAATGTAGATATTTTAATGCTCAAAATGATAATATTTTATTCGATTTTTTTTTTAAAAATGAAACTTCCTCTTCATAAGAATTTAAACAAGGCTAAATATATTCCTAAAAAAACCAAGGATAAATGTAAACTAAAGCTCATACTTGACCACCAGGATAAATTGATTTTTCGAAACAAATAATATATATCTTAAATTGTAGTACGATTAATTATAGAGTTCTAAATAATTTGATGAAGCCCTAATTTTTCTATTATATATTTTTGTTTAAAAAACAACGCATTAATCCGAGAATAATATAGAAAAATAATAACGATAATAAAAATATTATAAAATTAAAGAGAATGAACGAATTTACCATCTTAAGATTGTTGACTGATCTGAGGCGAAATTAAACCTGAGAAAAATCAAACAAAGAAGTTAAATTTTTCATAAAGTAAATCAAAATTAAATTGAAATAAAAATACTTTTTGTATTTTGATCAATTGAGATCAGACTCAGTTGAGGCTTATCGCTACACAGCTTTCTTAAGATAGATTTTCGGCCACTCCTTTTGTGCTCTAGTTTGTTGCTCGTCTGTCTTCCAGGATACAACTTATGATTAGCTACAATAACACATTTGCAGTGATCACAAACCATCATTGCCTTCGACTATTACCAGAAAATTAATGGAGAGAAAACTTTTTAATCCAACCATATATATTTCAATATTCAACTTTAAATAGATAATAATATCTTTTAATTTGAATATTCAAAAGATAAAACTCATTTTACTGTTCAAACTTAAATAAATATTATTTTAATTTGAAATATATAAAAGTATATAATTATGTTTAATATTTAAAGTTAAAAAGATAACTCATACATTTTTAAATTGACATAGTCAAAGAGTAATTATCATACTAATATTCAAATTAAATACTATATTTAATTTACAATAGTCAAAAGGAATATAAATTTAATATAAATATTAAATCTATTAATTAAATTCACCATTTTTCAAACAATTGTTTTCCTTTTCTATATCTCATTTACCCAGTGGCAGAGCCACGACTTGATCAGGTGGGCACTTTCTCACCCTGAAATCCGAACTTTCTTCGATTATTTATTTATTTTACTGATAGTGCCCACTTAAAAAATATTTATGGATCCGCCACTATCTACCATCTCTAAATTAAAATTTTAACGACCACGCTAATTTCCTTAAAGTGTTCCATATGCAACTGTTTCATTGAGCTTCCCCTAAAATCGTTGTTTTGATGTGGTATTCTCGTTGGCATCATGTAACACCCCAACCCGTACCCAATCCGAATACGAGTCTGATGTGTCACATTGACTTTTCAAACCTTGACACTTAAAGAAAAACCCCGGGGAATTTAAAACTTGGTTTAAAACAAAATACTTTAATTTACATAAAAGAGTCCACAAAATACAAACTCGATTAGAGTGCTCATAATTAACGACTTATTACATGCCAACACTCTATACACAACAAAATACATACTTTGTCGATTACTTCTGATCAGATCTTCTAGTAATAATACTGTCCTTGCCACTTCTATTATTGCTCTTCACATTTCTTGGTACCTACGTGAAAATCACTTACACGCTAAGTCATAGACATAATGAGGCAATAAATAAACAGGTAACAGTAGATTCATGAATATGCATTCTTACCATTTGATCATGATATTTAAATATGCATGGATATATTTCCTATGACATATATAATCAAGTCATGCACACAAGAAACTTACCTTTTTGCATCATTTTCACTTTAATTTATATTTCAATTGCTGTTGTTGTTGCCCATGTATATTACTGAGAATAGAGGTATGTGAGTAAATTGAGGTTGTGCACTAATGCTGCCACCACAGCTCGTATAAATTCTCTCATGGGGCACCAAACATTTGTTCAGTATTCGTCCTGAAGGACTACTATATATGTCCCGTAGGACCACTACGTCCCGAATGACTACAATACCCTCGACTCTTGGCATGCCAACTATACCTATAGCTCTCGTATCATATACTATGGGCATTTATTATGAATATATTTCTCATCACTTGTTCTTTCTCTTCTGTCACATACCACATGTATGTGTAACCATATATTTCATATTATATCACATATTGCATATTCATATGTCATTTCATATATTCACATAGCTTATTTCATTTCACATTGGTCATATCTCATAGCATATATCACATATGCATTTAATCCTGTATATCATATCATATATCTTATGTTTCATGCTCTTATGTTTATGCATATCATGTATTCATGTACATATAAGAATCACATATCAAATAACATTTTAGGAGTCACTTCTTACCATAGTAACTCCATCATTGGCTCATCGTAAGCCAATGTTCGTTCAATAATATAAGTACAATTAAAATTGCACTCACATTAGCCTTGTTTGATTTGAATCAATTCTAATCCTTTGATTATTCTAGAACTTGTTTAGGCTCAATATCTAGATAAATATAATATTTCAAAACAACTATCAGAAGCCTAAACCTTAAACTTGATGTTAACAACTTAAGCCAGATTATTGAACCAAATTTCATTTTTCCTTTAGGGGGAATCGATTCCCATTCATAGGGTATCGGTTCCCTCTACCCAGAAAATTGTATTTTAATCCCGAAAATCATCAATTCTTCACTTAATTCTTCTATTTTAAACCCCTATCATGTCATTAAACTCAACTACCATTACTTAAACCAACTTATATCCATGAAAATCATCTATAACTTCAAAATCCTATCATTCATATGTAATTCAAGAATCATACTCAAATTTCAATATGTTCTAAATACCATTCTAACACTTCATATTCCTTAATTAGCATGATGACAAGTCAAATTTAACTTCAAATTCAACTTATCAACTCTTTTCCATGATTTCATATAAAAACTCATTTTCTTAAATCTCTTATAACTTCTTCCTCTTTTTGTTTTAGAACAAATTAAGCTTTCCTTAAGCTTAATTATCATCTAGTGATCATAACCCAACTTTTAAAACAACAAATAACCAAGAAAATAGAAAACTCACCTTTGCTGTGGTTTTCTCTCGTATGGAAGAACAAAGAGGAGAAGAAGAGATATTCTTCTTATCCCTTTCCCCCGTATATATCCTCAACATAATAAAATTTAATCATTTAATGGTTAAATGACCATTTTTCCCTTTAATTCTTTTAATAATTACTAACAATCCTTCTAGATAAATCATTGAATTATCCAATTATTCTACTTTAATCACCAAATTCTAAAGTTTTACAATTTAGTCACTAACCCGTATTTTGGGGTGTTACAAATCTCTCATCTTTAAGAAAATTCGTCCTCGAATTTTCATTGTACAAAGAGATGGGGATATTGAATCTTCATGTCCTCTTCACGTTCTCACATCGTTTCTTCCACCTTGTGATTTCTCCACAATACTTTGACTAATGGAATAGTCTTGTTCCTTAATTGCTTGACTTCGTGAGCCAATATTTGAACAGGTTCTTCCTCATAAGTCAAATCTGATTGAACTTTGATATCTTCGGTAGTCACAATATGAGATGGATCGGATCGATATTTCCTAAGCATGGAGACATGAAAGACGTTGTGGATTTTCTCCATTTCAGGTGGCAAAGCCAATTGATATGCCACTGGTCCTACTCTCTTAACGATTTCATATGGTCCAATAAACCGAGGACTCAATTTTCCTTTACGTCCAATTCTCAATACTTTCTTCCACGGAGACACTTTCAAGAACACTTTATCTCCGATTTGAAACTCAATTTCTTTCCTTTTTAAATCAGTATATGATTTATGTCTATCAGTTGCAGCTTTCAGATTATTCTGAATGACTTGGACTTTCTCTTCCATTTCCTGAATCAACTCAGGACCAATAACTTCTCGATCTCTAAGTTCATACCAATTCAAGTGTGTACGACATCTTCTCCCATATAAAGCTTCATAGGGAGCCATTTTGATGCTTGACTGATAACTATTGTTGTATGAAAATTCAGCAAGTGGCAAATATTTTTCCCACGATCCTTTAAATTCAATAACACAAGCTCTTAACATATCCTCCAGAATTTGGATAGTTTGCTCAGACTGACCATCTGTCTGAGGATGAAACGCTGTGCTAAAATTCAGTCTTGTGCTCAATGATCCATGCAAAGACTTCCAAAATCGTGACGTGAATCTAGGATCTCGATCAGAAACTATAGAAACAGGTACACCATGTAACCGTATAATCTCTCTGATATACAAATCAGCATATTTATCCATAGAGAAATCAGTTCATACCGGAATAAAATGAGCTGACTTAGTCAACCTGTCTACAATCACCCATATTAAATCTCTTTTGTTCGGAGTTAAAGGCAACCCCGTCACAAAATCCATTGTTACATTCTCCCATTTTCATTGAGGAATTGAAATTGATTGTAATAGTACCAACGGAACATGATGCTCAGCTTTGACTTGTTGACAAGTCAACACTTTGATACAAATTCTGTAATGTCTTTCTTCATTCCCGACCACCAATATCGACTCTTGAGATCCATATACATTTTGTTTCCTCTTGGATGCATCGTCAATGGATTACAGTGAGCTTCCATTGATAAATCATTCTTTAATTCCTTAACATCTGGAATCACTAACCTCCCTTGATAATATAGTTCCCATTAGTTTTCATCTCATAATCTGTACATTCTCCATTCTTTATTTGTGTAACTTCTTTGAACACTTTTCAACTTTAGCTTGCAATTCTTTAATTCGATCTAACCATGATGGTTTGATAGTCAATTCCGCACAAATTGCACCATCTCCACCTAATGATAGTTTAGCATCCATAGCTCGTAAGGCTGCAAACGTCTTTCGGCTTAAGGCATCCGCTACCACATTTGCCTTTCCGGGATGGAAATCAATCACAACATCATAATCCTTGAGAAATTCCACCCATATTCTCTGTCTTAAATTTAACTCTTTCTAAGTCATCAAGTACTTTAAACTTTTGTGATCCGTATACAAGTAGCATTTTTCACCATACAAGTAGTGACGCCAGATCTTAAGAGCAAACACTACTGCAGCCATCTCCAGATCGTGTGTCGGATAATTCTTCTCATGTGGCTTTAATTATCTCGAAGCATAGGCCACCACCTTACTTTCTTGCATTAATACACATACCAAGCCATTATGAGACGCATCACTATACACTACAAAGTCCTTGCCAGACTCAGGTTGGACTAACACTGGAGCTTCTGTCAAAATCTTCTTTAACTTTTCAAAACTCTCTTGACATTCTTGAGTCCAAACAAATTTTACTTCCTTTTTCAACAGTTTAGTTAGGGGTAATGTTATGATCGAAATTTTTTTAACGAACCTTCGATAATAACCAGCTAACCCCAGAAAACTTCAAACTTCTATCACATTCTTTGGAACTTCCCACTCCAGAATAGCTTTAATCTTTTGAGGATCCACTCGAACTCCTTCTGCAGAAATTACATGTCCAAGAAATGCCACTTCATTCAACCAGAATTCACATTTAGAGAATTTAGCATAAAGCTTATTGTCTCGTAAATTCTGCAAGATAATCCTCAAATGAGAACTATGCTCTTCCTCTGACTTTGAATATATTAAAATATCATCAATGAAAACCACCACGAACTGATCCAAATAGGGTTGAAAAATTCTGTTCATTAAATCCATGAAAGCAGCTGGTGCATTCGTAACTCCAAATTGCATTACGATAAACTCATAGTGACCATATCTTGTTCTAAACGTCGTCTTTGGAATATCTTTCTCTTGAATCTTTAATTGATGATAACCCGAACGTAAATCAATTTTTGAGAACACTGAAGCTCCCTTTAATTGATCAAATAAATCGTCAATTCGGGGAAGTGGATACTTGTTCTTGATGGTCACTTTATTGAGTTGTCTGTAGTCAATGCAGAGACGCATTGAACCATCCTTCTTCTTAACAAATAAAACTGGAGCTCCCCAAGGTGATACACTTGGTCTAATAAAACCTTTGTCCAGCAATTCTTGTAATTGAATCTTTAATTCTTGCAACTCTTTTGGAGCCATCTTGTATGGTGCCATTGCAATGGGCACTGTTCCCGGCATTATCTCAATCTGAAATTCTACCTCTCTGTCCGGAGGTAAACCTGGCAATTCTGCAGGAAATACATCAGAGAACTCTCTAACGATAGGAATTTCTTCAATCTCTTTGTCTTTGACTCTTCCATCCAACACACTAGCAATGAACCCTTGACATCCTTGTAACAATAACTTCTTTGCCGTCATCACTGAGATCACATTTGCCAATGGATTCCACCTTTCACTAAACACCACGATTTCTACCTCTTATAGACTTCTCAACGTTACTCTTTTCAGTCTACAGTCAACATTAGCATAATAAACGATATAATCAATCCATTCCCAGTATCACTTCAAATTCTTCAAAAGGTAATTACATCAAATTAGCAGGGAATTCAATTCCCTGAATTCGTATGGGACACCCTCGACTCACCATATTTACCCGAGCACTGTGTCCTAACGGATTCGTTACTATCACCTCATTGTTAGTAGCTTCTAATTGAATGTTCAATTCTCTCACTAACTTACTAGTAATGTATGAATATGTAGAACCCGTATCAATCAATACCATAACCTGTTTATCAAACAACAGAAAGGTACCTGTTATAATCTTCGGGTCATCCCGATCCTCATTGGTCCTGAGATTATACACTCGAGCAGTGGAACGTATCTCTTGTTGAGTAGAGGACTCTGACTGATTTCTTCCTCTGCCTCTACCTCTTCCCCTTTGGCTTGTAGAAATAGACCTCTCTGGCTGTGCAGATTCATCGACTACTCTAGGACAATCCCGAACAAAATGTCTGATCTCCCCACATCTAAAGCAAGCTCCAGAAATCCTTCTACATATCCCAGAATGATTCTTTCCACAATGTTGGCATTATCTATCTTGACTCTGGTTAAATCTCCCAGCTCCAGATCTTGCTGATTGAGTTTGTCTGCCTCTCATCGGATTTGATCCTCTAGTTGAGGATACCACTGACTCCGATCTAGCTTGAGGTCGAGAACCAGCATCTCTGCCTCTTTTTGACGGTGCGGAACTCGAATAAGCACCCATTCTCTTGACTGTTTGAGTCCTTGAATTTTCAAATCTCTCATTCTGAGCTCTTTCTAAAGCTTTGGCCCGATTGACTACCTCTTGAAACGAGGATAGATTTAATACAATCAACATCTCCTTCAACCGAGGACGTAACCCCTCTACGAACCACTCATAAGCATCTTTCTCAGTAGGAACAAGCTCGACAGCAAAACGACTCAACTTATTGAATTCACACTCGTACTCATACACAGTGTGATTTCATTTCATTTCTTCAGATTCATGAACTCTTGCTTCATTTGTCGAACAAATTGATCTCCGATGTACTTATGATTGAATTCTTCTAAAAACAATGACCAAGTTACTTGGGCGTTAGTCATCCTCAATGTAACATTGGTCCACCAGATCCTTGCTTGTCCTCTCAACAAGGAAATTACTCCATCTAGCTTCTCAGCATCGGAACAATGAAGTCCCGTAAGCATGACCTTCACTTCATTAAGCCAAAGGTCCACAGTAACAGGACCTTCATCGGCTTCCCCTCTAAACTCTGGAGCTCCTAATCCCTTCAACTCTTTCGCAACATTCATTTTTGGAGTTGAAGTTACAAGAGGTTGAAAACGCATCAATACCACGTCTAAAGTTCTAAAGAATACATCTTGATCATTCACATGCACTCCAGAGGGTGTCTGTTCTTCACTCTGCCTGGCCAAGGCAGGTGAATTATTGCTTTCAGCGGGTATATCATCTCCCACTTCATTTCTAGAACTACCTTGTCTGGACATCTATAAAAATACAATCATATAGTTCTATTAGCACAACAATATACTTACTATTCCATCAGATCAGAAGTTTTCACTATTTTGTTGGCATGTATACCTTATAAAACACTCAAGACTCCGGTTTATGTCGAGAATCGACTAAACCTTAGCTCTGATGCCATTAATTGTAACACCCCAAACCGTACCCAATCCGAATACAAGTCTGAGGTGTCACATTGACTTTTCAAACCTTGACACTTAAAGAAAACCCCCAGGGAATTTAAAACTTGGTTTAAAACAAAATACTTTAATTTACATAAAAGAGTCCACAAAATACAAACTCGATCAGAGTGCTCATAATTAACGACTTATTACATGCCAACACTCTATACACAACAAAATACATACTTTGTCGATTACTTCTGATATGATCTTCTAGTAATAATAATGTCCTTGCGACTTCTATTCTTGCTCTTCACGTTTCTTGGTACCTACGTGTAAATCAGTTACACGCTAAGTCATAGACTTAGTGAGGCAATAAATAAACATGTAACAGTAGATTCATGAATATGCATTCTTACCATTTGATCATGATATTTAAATATGCATGGATATATTTCCTATGACATATATAATCAAGTCATGCACACAAGAAACTTACCTTTTTGCATCATTTTCACTTTAATTTATATTTCAATTGCTGTTGTTGTTGCCCATGTATATTACTGAGAATAGAGGTATGTGAGTAAATTGAGGTTGTGCACTAATGCTGCCACCACAGCTCGTATAAATTCTCTCATGGGGCACCGAACATTTGTTCAGTATTCGTCCTGAAGGACTGCTATATATGTCCCGTAGGACCACTACGTCCCGAATGACTACAATACCCTCGACTCTTGGCATGCCAACTATACCTATAGCTCTCGTATCATATACTATGGGCATTTATTATGAATATATTTCTCATCACTTGTTCTTTCTCTTCTGTCACATACCACATGTATGTGTAACCATATATTTCATATCATATCACATATTGCATATTCATATGGCATTTCATATATTCACATAGCTTATTTCATTTCACATTGGTCATATCTCATAGCATATATCTCATAGCATATATCACATATGCATATAATCCTGTATATCATATCATATATCTTATGTTTAATGCTCTTATGTTTATGCATATCATGTATTCATGTACATATAAGAATCACATATCAAATAACATTTTAGGAGTCACTTCTTACCATAGTAACTCCATCATTGGCTCATCGCAAGCAAATGTTCGTTCAATAATATAAGTACAATTAAAATTGCACTCACCTTAGCCTTGTTTGATTTGAATCAATTCTAATCATTTGATTATTCCAGAACTTGTTTAGGCTCAATATCTACATAAATATAACATTTCAAAACAACTATCAGAAGCCTAAACCTTAAACTTGATGTTAACAACTTAAGCCAAATTATTGAACCCAATTTCATTTTTCCTTTAGGGGGAATCTATTCCTCCCAGGGGAATCGATACCCCCTGAACATTCTGGAATTTTTCGTCCAAGAGGGGGAATCGATTCCCATTCATAGGGTATCGGTTCCCTCTACCCAGAAATTGTATTTTAACCCCAAAAATCATCAATTCTTCACTTAATTCTTCTATTTTAAACCTCTATCATGTCATTAAACTCAACTACCATTACTTAAACCAACTTATATCCATGAAAATCATCTATAACTTCAAAATCATATCCTTCATATGTAATTCAAGAATCATACTCAAATTTCAATATGTTCTAATTGCCATTCTAACACTTCATATTCCTTAATTAGCATGATGACAAGTCAAATTTAACTTCAAATTCAACTTATCAACTCTTTTCCATGATTTCATATAAAAACTCGTTTTCTTAAATCTCTTATAACTTCTTCCTCTTTTTGTTTTAGAACAAATTAAGCTTTCCTTAAGCTTAATTATCATCTAGTGATCATAACCCAACTTTTAAAACAACAAATAACCAAGAAAATAGAAAACTCACCTTTGCTGTGGTTTTCTCTCGTATGGAAGAACAAAGAGGAGAAGAAGAAATATTCTTCTTATCCCTTTCCCCCTATATATCCTCAACATAATACAATTTAATCATTTAATGGTTAAATGACCATTTTGCCCTTTAATTCTTTTAATAATTACTAACAATCCTTCCAGATAAATCATTGAATTATCTAATTATTCTACTTTAATCACCAAATTCTGAAGTTTTACAATTTAGTCACTAACCCGTATTTTGGGGTGTTACACATCAGCCATGTTTTCGTATCGTTTACGATCTAAATGTTTAATAATATAATTGAAATAAAAATTAAAGTTTAATATTATAATTAATAAAACAAAAAAAGTTAATGGTACAATGTCCAAAATACAATGGTATATGATATAATTTATCCTAAAACTTTCACAAGATATTTAATGTGATTGTATCTCTCATAGATTGACTTTAAAGCAGTAATAGTTTGTTGATTAAAAAAGATAGGGAAATATAGGTTTGTAGGAGATGAACTTTAAAAAGTGTCAAAATTCGGAAAAATAATGTAGTTATAAGGATGGCGATTACTACGATGAGAGGATGGATCCAAAAGTTCGAAAAAACATTGGGTAACGGCGATGATTATAATGGAAAAATTATTATTTTATTGATTTAGTTTGGCGCCGACCATTGAATACGTTACCACTATATAAACACCCTGGTCTAACCAAAGCACTCTCCAGTTTCCACTCACTTCAACTCGAAATCTCCGCTGCTGCTACCTGCTTCTCTTCATCTCTCCACCAATGGCAGCCGCCTCCAACTCCATCCTGTCTTTCATCCACGGCTCACAGAGTCAACCCAGAAGGCATTCCCAGTTTCTTCCATCCCCTTCTCTTCTTTTTCCCGGATCTCGTTCTCTCTCTCTCAAGCTCTCTCGCCGCTCCAACTCGCCCCTTCTCTGCTCTTTAGATGCATCCAGCAGCACAGATAAGGAGGCCCCAATTGAAACAAGTACGTTTTTTTACACTCTCAATCTTCACTCTTTTGAAATCTTTATGTTCTTTAATGAAATCTAGGTTTGTTTCTCTTTTCCCGTGATTGCTTAGGGTTCCCAGCTTATCCCAGTGTGATTGACATTAATAAAATTATGGAGATATTACCACACAGGTGAACAAATTTTTCCTGTGTTGGTTTATTATTTTTCTAAGCCATTCTTTTGCTTGTTTCCGATATATGTTTACTGGGTTCTGTTTTTTTTATTATTTGGCTTTGTAGGTTCCCATTTTTGTTGGTGGATAGAATTATAGAATATAATCCGGGGGTATCGGCTGTTGGTATAAAGAATGTGACAATAAATGATAACTTTTTTCCTGGACACTTCCCTGAGAGGCCTATAATGCCTGGTGTTCTCATGGTTGAGGTACCTCTTTCTTTTTCCGATTTAATCACTTTGTTTATCATTTAATTTTTTTTAAATTTTTTGTTAGGAACTAAATGTAGGATTTCATCAGTATGCACGAACTTGTACTTTTTTCTGATAACCTTTTTTGTTATCAATTTAATAGAGGGGAACAGGTGGTAGTTTAGTCCTGCTTTCCGATCACGTAAGTCGTGGGAAATAGAAAGCCTCCTCGGTTACCTAAAGTATAATTGTTAAGACCATCAGTTGTTGTTAGTGTATCACAACACTTGATTAAGCTGTTTTACCAAGTAAAAAATTATCTTAATTATCATACTTGGCTTCAAGTCCGGTTTTATTAGTTGAGATGCATTGTACCAATTTTGCTTAACTAATCAAAGATTAATTGATTGGTAAATGTCTCTTAGAAAATAATCTAACTTTTTCCCTATATATGGATTTTCCAGAATGTGCAATGTTTCTCCCTCCTTTTCTTTTCATTTATACATATTTCATGATGTTTCTTTTCCACTAGTTACTTGATGTCCAGTTCAGCATTCTGATATTTTTATTGTTTTGATCTTAAGGATGATACCTTTTCCATCAAAATTAGGTGCATAGATTATCCAGTTTCCATAAATTAATTTATTAAGATCTAAACAATGATAATCAAAGATATTGCTATTGCTTCCTGCATGCATGAAACCACAAGCGTGTACTGCTATATTGTTTTTTGGACGATACTCCATGGTTCTGTAGATAAATAGTGACTTGTTTCTTTTTGGCCATACCTCATTATTCAATCACATAAATAGAGTAAGGCTGTAGACAATCTTACTGCTGAGGTAAAATATGGGTGTATGAAGCCTTGGCAGCAGTTTGAGGTAAAAACATGGGCTTGACCATGGATTTGGTAGATAATCAGCTGTGAAGTCTTTTTCACCATAGAGATGCTACTGATGGTTCACATGAACTTGGTTAGAGCATGTTAGCACTAATAAGTACTGTTAACATTTTTTCATATTTTTGTCATTCAATTCATTCTTTTGGAAAACCAAGCTTAATTGAACTTCTTGCGCATTTTCAGAAAATTGTTGCTAGATTTTTACAACTTTTGAGATCTTCATTTCTTCATTTAATATCTTGCTCTTCTGCCTACCAAGTATTATTTTCCATTTACATCGTTTGACATTCTATGGTGGTTTCATCTCAGGAACACCTGTTTTTCTCTTTTTCTTTGACGTCTTTGCATAAAAATCTCCAGATATATATATTTTTTCCCATTCTAAGGAAGTTGATTCTACTGGGAATTTGTATAGGTTATATTTTAGCTAAGAAATCCTTATTGGTGTTCCTCTTGTTAAAATTACTGACTAATTAAGTGAGAAAACAAGCAAATTTTGACTTACATTAGTAACCGTCTCAATGCAGTGTTTTATTCCAGCTGTGCTTGGTGCCTACTCCTTTGACTTGAATGATAATGCAAAGGAACTGAGTATAATGTTTCCCATCAATTGTTTATGGCCTTTTCTACAATGGTTTAGTTCCAAATTAGTAATGGATTTGTAGTATCAATGCATTTCAGGAGGTTTATACGGTTAAAGTGTATTCAAAATCAGTATTAAATGGGATTGATTTGATTGTCTGCCACTCTGCTCAGTGCTACTTATTTACGTCAATTCACATTTTTAAGCGCTTAGGGTATACTTCACCTTTTAGCTTTCTTTATCTTGAATCACATGTGCATATGAGGGGAAAAACAATGGCATTTAGTGAATCTATTTTGTGCATGGAACAAACATGCTGATAGAGACGATAATGGTGGTCCTTTTATTATTTGCTCTGATTCCATGGTCAGAATGCTTAACTGGATGTCATGTCAATCCAGTAGGCCTGAGAAGAGATGAATGCTCTGGTAGTGCCCATAATCTTTAATTCGATAACTTAACTCCAATTTCTCTCAGTTTTCTATCTTCACATGTTTTGGTGACCTAAACATGGGCTGGTTGGTATTACCGTCCTCAAACCCCTGGTCATCAAAATGTTATTCTCTTGCCGCGGGGAACTGAAAAATCAAAATGCTAAAAATGTTAGGTATTTAGATGATTAATTTCCTGAATGCTAAAACTGTATTTCATTTTTAGTAACAATAGGCTGTAACAGAAGTATTTGATTCGTCCAGGCAATGGCACAAGTTGGAGGTCTGGTTATGCTGCAACCCGAAGTGGGAGGTTCTCGGGAAAACTTCTTTTTTGCTGGAGTTGACAAAGTAAGGTTTAGGAAACCAGTCATTGCAGGAGATACTTTGGTTATGAGGATGACACTTACCAAGCTGCAGAAGCGGTTTGGAATCGCAAAGATGGAAGGGAAAGCATATGTTGGAAGTGACTTGGTATGCGAGGGTGAGTTCCTGATGGCTACTGGGAGTGATTGATAGTCTCAGTATTTTATTCTGTGTTTCTACTAGTGTTCTGAAAACTCATGAGCCATGCTGACTCGAGGCTTTTGCTTGGTATCCATTCCTTTTTAGGCGTCGTTTTTTTTTTTGCTTCCATGACAATATGTTAGATTGTGAGTTTCTTTGTTCTTTGCAGACAAAAAAAAAAGGTTTGTTGAATTTTCTTCCATCCTTTTTTTCGAGTGAACATTTTTTGAATTTCCGTATCCATCCCATTAGGTACCATGATCTGGAAAAAATTTGCGGGGTTTCATTAATTTCATCATGCTTGTAAACACTCTTACACGGGTAGCATCCAATGGTCGTAGAATTCGAATCCTAACATCTGTAATTCTTCGCTTCGTCTTCTAACTATGAATCCTATTTTGGTACTCTGTTTGTACCAAAAAGGAAAACAAAGAGGGGGATTACCATTGATGGGAGGGTTCCAATGATGCGACTGATGAGTGCATTTTACCTTTTTAAATTTGGCGCACAGTATTATAGAGGGATTTACTGGTAAGGAAATAGGAATAGACCCCCTCTCTTTGTTTCCCTTTTAAGTTGGCAGGAAACATCAATTATTACATGTGTGTTGAACGGAATCTCTTGCTCTACACCCATTCATTTCCATTATCGTTTACTTCATTGATTTTAGACAATCTCAATCTCAATCTCGATCACCAGAAATTGACATGCACTTGCGTTAGGTAGATTCATCAAGCATATGTTGGGAAATAAATACAATCACATTTTTGCTTTGTCATCTCAAGTTTCCACCTACATACTGAATTATTGCACATTTTTTCTCCACTCGGTTGCACTTTTCAGAAAAACAAAAGATTAAAAAAAAAGGCTGGGTTTAGCATAGGAGCGCTCAATGGGTTGAGCAGTTCGTGAAAAGCTCGAATTCGACTCAGTCAAAATTCGATAAAAGATTGACTCGGGATGACTTGACTCAAACTCGAGCTCGACTCAAAACTTTAACGAGCTGAATCAAGCAAAGTTCTACTCGACTCGGTATTGACACTCGTTTTTTGTCCCATTTTATATATTATTATTACTAATTAATATTATTGTTTTTTTCTTAACAGATCCAAATCACAACAAACAGACCCAACTAGGCCCCAAAACACCAACCCATCTACCAAACAAGCCTAGCACAGTTTTGGGCCCACAAAATAATCTGAAGCCCAAACCTTGGTTTAACCTAACCCGAGGCCTGTTCAGGGCCCAAACCCGTTAGGGTTTCTTCATTTTCCATCAGCCGCCAACAGCTCCCAGCCGTTGGATCTGGGAGAGATCCAACGACCCAAATGTAACCCAGATTAGGGTTTCCTCTTCAGTAGCCATTACCTCTCATCTCAGCTGCTCGATCTGGACCCATCCTGTTGAACTATGTTTCGATATAACAATTTAAGGCAAAATGGTTTTTGGACTTGAATTGAATTTACAAAATGGTTTTTGGACTTGAATTGAATTTACAAAATGTTTTTGGACTTAATTGAATTTATTCAAAATTTACAAAAATAATTCAAAGTTCTTTTAATTTAAAATTGAGCAAAAAAATGTTTTTATGAATAGTAATTTACTATTTGAACAGTAAATTACTATTTGAACAGTAAATCACTGTTTGAACAGTAACCCGAGGCTCAAAAATTCCAGTTTGTAAAAGGGGAACCGATTCCCCCCAAGGGGGTACCGATTCCCTCACTATTCATCAGCCCAACGGTCATAATATTTGAATATTATGAAGGGGGTATCGATTCCCTATGAAGGGGTACCGATTCCCCCCATTCTGGGCAGCCTTTTTGAGTAGAAAAATCATTCCCAAACGGCTCCAAAACATCCCCAACGGCTAGATACAACTTCAAATTCATTCCAAGCTATAAATACAAGCTAAGGACACTTGAAGAAGCAAGAGAACAACTATCCAAGCAATCAAACACAAGAGAATAGTTTTTCAATCTTATTTCATCTTTCTCTTGTAAATATTTTGTTCTTGTGAGCTCAATCTTGTAAACACCTACCTTAGAGAGGTTTTCTTGTTTACATTTCTTATCCTTTTGTAAAGGGGAAAGGTTCTAGCTAATCCCGTGTAAAAGCTAGGGAAAGGTTCTAGTTTAACCCGGAAAAACTAGGGAGTTTGTAAGGTTACTCTTTATCCTCAAAAGAAAGAACAAATTAGTGAATTTGTTGGAAAATCCTTGGTGAGGAGCTAAGGTAGTGGACGTAGACTTTGATTGAGAAAGTCGAACCACTATAAATCGCTGTGCAATTCTCTATCTTTCAATCTCCTTACTCCCTAAACACAAAACCGTTCCGACCCCTCTTTACAAACCGTTCCGGTTGTCGATTCGAGCTTCCGAAAATCCTTGTCGATTGGTATCAGAGCCTAACTCATTTGAAGGTTTAATCGCCTCTTGAGTCGATCCGGGAAGAGTTACATCGATTACAAAGTCATCAATGGCCTCCACTTCAAACTTCAACTCCGGTCTCGATTCGATGCCCGTCAACAAGCCTCCTTTCTTCAATGGAGCTAACTATGCCTATTGGAAGAATAGAATGATGTACTTCATTCAAGCAAGTGACATGGGAGCATGGAATGCTGTAGAAGAAGGATACATCAAACCTCTCACTCATCCAAGGTTGTGGAGTGAAGGAGAGACGAGAATGTTCCAGCTCAACTCCAAAGCCATCCATATTATTTTTTGTGCTCTTGGACCAGATGAATACGGAAGAGTTTCATCGTGTACAACCGCCAAAGAAATATGGGACAAACTTCAAGTCACACATGAAGGTACAGATGAGGTAAAGAAATCAAAAATTAGTATTCTAACGCATAGCTATGAAAATTTCAGGATGAAACCAAATGAAGACATCAAAGCTATGACGGATAGATTTTCAACGATTGTCAATGGTCTCAAATCATATGGAGAGATCATCTCAAATGAAAAGCTTGTGAGGAAGTTAGTCTACTCCCTCCCAAAATCATGGCAATCAAAGAAGACGGCAATCATCGAGTCTAAGGACCTATCGTCCTTAACTCTTGAAGAACTTATCGGTTCACTCCTCACTCATGAGATGATGCTTGAAGATGAGGTGGACCTTGATAAAGTTGAAGAGACACCAAAGGAGAAGGAGAAGAAGAAAAACATTGGAGTTGCTCTCAAATCCACAAAAGATGAGAGTGATTCTAATGATGATGATGACGAGGAAATGGCATTGTTTGCCAAACGGTTCAGAAAAATGATGAGACCTTACCAAGGAAGAAAATTCAAACGAAATGAAGGCCTCAAAAATGAACCAAAAGAGAAGGACCCAATCATTTGCTATGAATGCAAAAAGCCGGGGCATGTCAAATATGATTGCCCACAATTGAAGAAAAAGGGTCAATCAAAGAATAAGCACAAGGCTCATGTGGCTACATGGAGCGATGAAGAAGGTTCCGATGAAGAGGAACAAGAAGTAGCAAACTTGTGCTTGATGGCATTCGGGGAAGATTCTAAGGTAACCTCTAACTCATCCGATTTTGATGATTTATCTTATGATGAGTTATTTGAGGAGTACAATGGGTTGGCTTCGGATTATGAGAAATTGTTTTTAAAATATAAAAATGATGTTTCAAAATTGAAAAATGAAAACAAACTCATATCCAAAACCAACAACGATCTTGAAAGTAAAATCAAAAATTTGCAAATCAAACTAGAAGAGTTTGAAAAGAAAAATTTAGATTTGCAAAATTTACTTTCAAAGATCAATGATGATCATCAAAAGAAAATTGATGATCTTAAAACTTCTTTTGATAAAGTTGGAACAAAACATTTTGAAAAAGGTGAAAATTCAAAATCCAACTTTGTTAGAAAAAGGTGAACATTTTAAAAATCATTAGAAGTGTGTGGGTTCCTAAAGAACTCATTACTACTAAAGATAAAAATATCCTACACAAATGGATACCTAAAGGGACTAGGATTTTGGAAACTAATGAATATGGACCCAAAAGAATTTGGGTACCAAAAATCAAAAATTAATCTATGTTTGTAGGGAAAGGAGCATTGCTACAAGGCACGGGAAACAAATTCAAACTCATGGTACCTTGATAGTGGATGCTCAAGACATATGACCGGAGACAAAAGCCGGTTCATTGAGCTTAACGCCAAAAATGGAGGAGAAGTGACTTTTGGAGACAATTCAAAAGGTCACATTGAAGGTATTGGTACAATAGGTAATACCTCTTCCATACAAATTAAGAATATTTTATATGTGAATGGATTAAAGCATAATCTATTGAGTATTAGTCAATTATGCGATAAAGGATTCAATGTCTTATTTGAAATTAATGGTTGTAAAGTCATTGACATTGCATCTAATCGGATTATGCTTGTTGGTCATAGAATAGGAAACATTTACATGGTGCATTTAGATTCTATTGATATGACTAATTTATGCCTAGTTGCTAAGGATGAGCATGATAGTTGGTTATGGCATAGGAGACTAGGTCATGCTAGTATGAGTGTTTTGCAACGGCTAATTCAAGGTGATTTAGTTCGAGGTTGCCTAAGCTTAAATTTGATAATGATAAAATCTGTGATGCTTGTGCTAAAGGAAAACAAAAACGAGTTTCTTTTAAATCTATTAATGATGTATCAACTAGTAGAGTATTACAATTGATCCATTTAGATCTTTTGGGCCAACTAGAACTACTAGCTTGGGAGGAAAACAATATGCATTTGTCTTGGTAGATGACTATTCTAGATACACTTGGGTTCTATTCTTAAGTACTAAAGATGAAGCATTAGAAAATTTCATCACATTTTCAAAAATAATCCAAATGAAAAAGGGTACTCTATCACTAGTGTTAGAAGTGATCATGGAACTGAATTTGAAAATCTTGGATTTATTGAGTTTTGTAATTCTAATGGTATTAGCCACAATTTTTCAGCACCTAGAACCCCTCAACAAAATGGAGTTGTTGAGAGGAAAAATCGAACTTTAGAAGAAATGGCTAGAACCATGCTTTGTGAAAATAATTTGCCAAAATATTTTTGGGCGGAAGCCACAAATACCGCTTGTTATGTTATAAATCGAGTAATGATTAGGCCAATTTTAAAGAAAACTCCATATGAAATTCTCAAAAATAAAAAGCCTAACATTAGCTATTTTCATCCTTTTGGATGTAAATGTTTTGTTTTAAACAACGGTAAAGAAAATCTTGGTAAATTTGATGCTAAAAGTGATGAAGGAATTTTTCTGGGTTATTCCTTAAACTCTAAAGCTTATCGTGTATTTAATAAAAGAACTTTAGTTGTAGAAGAGTCTATACATGTTGTTTTCGATGATAATCCCCTTCCGAGGAAGGATTCTTCTGTTAATGATGATGTAGGTATTGTACAAGCAAATGACGTTAGATATGACGTTGGAGAATCATCATCAAAGGAAGAAACAAAAGATGAGGAAACCCATGATCCCCTCGAGAATCCAACCATTGAAGAAAGGGAAGTATCTTTTCCAAGAGAGTACAACTATGTCAAAGATGGTGAAATTATAGGTGATCCATCAAAAGGGGTAACTACTCGATCTTCTCTTAGAAATATTGTAATTATGTTGCATTTATTTCATGCATAGAGCCTAAGAACATCAAAGAAGCATTAAAAGATGAACATTGGATTATGGCTATGCAAGAAGAATTAATCAATTTGAGAGAAGTAAAGTATGGACATTAGTTGAAAGGCCTAGTAATAAATCTACTGTAGGTACTAGATGGGTTTTTAGAAATAAACTTGATGAAAGTGGTAATATAGTGAGGAACAAGGCTAGACTTGTTGCTCAAGGCTATACTCAAGAAGAAGGCATAGACTATGATGAAACATACGCTCCCGTAGCTAGGATGGAAGCAATTAGAATGTTATTAGCATTTGCATGTTTCAATGAATTTAAATTATATCAAATGGATGTTAAAAGTGCATTTTTAAATGGTTTTATAAAGAAGAAGTGTACGTGGAACAACCTCCAGGTTTTGAAGATTCAAATTTCCGGATCATGTTTTAAAATTGACAAAAGCTCTTTATGGTTTAAAACAAGCTCCTAGAGCTTGGTATGAAAGATTGTCCAATTTTTTAATTGAAAAAGATTTTTTAAAAGGAAAGGTTGACACTACATTGTTTTTAAAGAGAAAAGGTAAAGATTTATTAGTAGTTCAAATTTATGTTGATGATATAATATTTGGTTCTACTAATGATGTTCTTTGCCAAGAATTTTCTAAGCTAATGCAAAGTGAGTTTGAGATGAGCATGATGGGGGAGCTCTCATTTTTCTTGGGACTCCAAATCAAGCAAAGAAAAGATGGCATCTTCATTAATCAAGCTAAGTACGTCAAAGATATGCTCAAGAAGTTTGGACTGGAAAATGGGAAACCTCATAACACTCCAATGAGCTCTTCAACAAAGCTTGACTTAGATGAAGGAGGTAAATGTGTAGATGTTAAATTATATAGGTCAATGATTGGCTCTTTGCTTTATCTAACTGCAAGTAGACCGGACATTATGTTTAGTGTTTGCTTATGTGCTAGATTTCAATCATGTCCTAAGGAATCACATTTACTAGCTGTTAAGAGAATCTTTAGATACCTTAAGGACACTCCTAGTTTAGGACTTTGGTATCCTAGAGACTCTAGTTTTAGCTTGCATGCTTTTTCTGATGCGGATTATGGAGGATGCAAATTAGATAGGAAAAGCACCTCCGGTACTTGCCAATTCCTTGGAAATATGCTGATTTCTTGGTTTTCAAAGAAACAAAATTGTGTTGCATTATCTACCACTGAAGCGGAATACATTTCAGCCGGTAGTTGCTGTGCACAAGTTTTATGGATGAAAAAACAACTTTTGATTATGGAATTGAAGTAGGTACTATTCCTATCAAGTGTGACAATACTAGTGCTATTTGTCTCACTAAAAATCCCATCCAACACTCTAGAACTAAGCACATTGAAATAAGACATCACTTCATTAGAGACCATGTCACTAAGGAAGATGTAGTTCTAGAATTTGTTGATACTTTGCACCAATTAGCGGATATCTTTACAAAACCCTTAGACAAGGAAAGATTTTGGACACTTAGGAGAGAATTAGGTTTGACCAACCTATCTTCACTTAGTGTTTAAAATAATTTTAGCACTTTTAATAAAGCTTGAAAAATGCTTATAATAATAATTTTGATTGCATTCTTGCTATTAGTTAGGGGGAGTTTGTGATTCTTAATGAAAATTAATTTTATGTTCAAAAATCAATTAAAGATTAATTTAATTATTTGAACATAATTAATGTTTGATATATGAGTTGCCAATACCATTAGAAAAGATTAATTTAGCATTTTGTGCTTAAAAAATTCGGATTTTAGCATTTTGGTGCAGAGGGAATCGATTCCCCCCCTGAGGGAACCGATTCCCCCTTTGAAGGGGAACCGATTCCCCCCACAGGGGAATCGATACCCCCCTGGGGTTCTGTTAAAATCGAACAGAACACCCCAAAATCCCAAACCCTCATTTTATTATATCTTCCGCCGTTCTCACCCTCTAAACCCCCCAAATCTCCATTTTTGCCTCAAATCAACGATATTAATCGGAATTTGCTTCATAAGTCATCTTCCAAACCTGTTGGAATCATTAAAATCGTGCAAACAACATCTAAATCCCCTCAATCTTCATATTTCAAGGTAAATTTTTCTAAACCCTTTATTTCATTATTTTTGAACATAGGATTAGTTTCAATTAGTTCTAGGTTGAAATAGTGATCGGGCATTGATTATTTAGTGATTAGAAACTAGATGTTACAACTAATTTCATCAAAAACACAAGAATTTTTCAAATTTTTTAAAAAATTTGCGAAATAATAAAAAAAATGTTATTTTTCAAATTATTGTGTTTTGATCAAATTATATTGTTGTTATGAAAAACTATACATATATTATTTCTCAAAACCATATTTTTCAAAAGTTTTTCAAAAAAAAAAAAAAACTTTGCCCATTAGGATTGATTTAGAGAATCTTGAAATATTGAGGACTCATTTGAGTTTTGGGATTAATTGAATTGCATACACTTGTTTTAAAATTGCAGGTTATTATATCTATTCCGATTTCCTTCACCATGTCAAATCCTAAACGTCCTAGGTCTTCATCTAGTCGTTCTAGTCGTCAACCAAATCCACCTCCAAATCCTTCTTCTATTCCAATTTCTAATCCCAATCCCACTGATCCTAACTTGACTATCCAAAATTCGTGTTTCAATCATCCTGGGTCTAGAAATCACCGATATTGGTATTATCAATATTTCGATTCTTACAAAATCCGGGAAGAACGTATTCCTTCTCGTCAAGCTATGTTAGCTATCGATTTTAAATATCTTCCCATTTTACAAGAATGGAAATTTGATAAACTATTTGATCTTGAACCCATCGTTTACCATCAACTTGTTCGTATATTCTACTCTAATGCCGTATGTGTTAAAAACCAAGCTGAAACCGAAACCATAGGAATTCGTTCCTACCTCCTAGGACAATTCTTATATATTGACCCGACATATATAGCCAATACATTTGGATTAGATAATGATGGTATCTCGAATGAAAAACAAATTTTAGGTTCTCGTTACAAAAGAAGAGATAGTGCGAGTGTCTTAGACTTACATGAGCGTTTTCTTCATCTAATGATTTCTTGGTGGTTTCGACCATCCGGAGGTCGTTATTCTACTCTTAGAGCTTTGGATCTTTGGTGGTTACATTGTTTCGAAAACCATATTAAAATTAACCTACCTCAGATTATTTTTGCTGAAATTGTTGAAACCGTAAATCTTGTTCCTAACAAGAAACACTGTTCATCTCTAGTTTACGGTTGCTTTTTGAGTAATCTGTTTTCCAAAGCTGGGCTTAGAGTCGGTCTAGATGCCGTTTTTCCTCTTAAGAAACAAATAAATCTTCTTTCCTTAACGAGAGCGGGATGGGTAAAGGACAAAGAAACCGGTGAATGGGTTCGATCTTCTACTCCGAGAGCTAGTTCTTCACAAGCTCCACCCGAAGCTGACGAAGATCCCGAGCTCGAGCAATTAATGCAAGATATCGATGAAGCCGAAGATGAGCCTGATCAGCCCGAAGAGCAGCCCGAGGAGGAAGCACAACAAACGCATCAAATGCCTCCATATTTTCAATCATTTATGGAGACATTCGATTTCCGATACGCTACCATGGACTCGCGCTTTTCCTCTATAGAGTCCCATTTATCCACAATGGGAGCTCAACAATTAGAGATTCTTCGGGAGATGCGTGCAAACAATGAATCAACCAACGCTCGTATCACTGAACTAACTCATGAAATGGCTGCTATGCGAGCCCGTTTTCCTCCTACCGATCCGGATGCTTGATTTTATGTTTAGCTTTAAAACTTTGAACAAAATGAATATTGTTTCAACATTTTGAATTGTTTGATTTTGTGGATTGTTGGATTTTGGATTTATGAATGGTGTGAACTTATATGTTTGGTGTGTTTAATTCATTTTTGCATCATTTACATTATCATTAGCAATATGACAATTTTGCCATATCACATTATTTATGAATATTGATTTATGAAACTAATGGCTAACCTCTCTTTTGATTGTGATCTTAGCAGCTTAAGCTTATAATTAATAAATCAATTGGCTAAATAATTTTCAAAACCTTGTTTTACAATGTCTTTTTGATTTAACAAAAAGGGGGAGAAGAATAAGTGCTAAATGTTTTACATAATAAATTGAAGTGGTGTTAAAGTAAGGGGGAGTAATTTCAAAACTTGATTTCAAAAATCTTAAAATTACTAAAATGTTTTGTTATATCAAAAAGGGGGAGATTGTTGAAACATTTTAATATTTCGATATAACAAATTAAGTTAAATGGATTTTAAGATTTTCAAATTAAGTTAAAGTAATTTTAAGATTTTCCAAACGATTTTCTAAGTATATTCGATATAACTATTCGAATATCAAAACATTACTCCAAATATTTCAAAAATCATTTTTGATCCTTACTTAAGTGTAAAATTAAGTTTTAATCATAAAACAATTTCAAAATAATCTTACAAAGTATTTCGAACCAATTCAAAGCCAAAAATTCCAGATTGCTCAGAGGGAACCGATTCCCACCCACAGGAGGAACCGATTCCCCCCTGAATGGTTTAGCTCCGAGATTTCCAGAATGCTCGGAGGGAACCGATTCCCCCCAAGGGGGTACCGATTCCCCCCTGTTCAACGGTCGAAATATTTGAATTTTACAATTAGGGAACCGATTCCCTATGAGAGGGAACCGATTCCCCCCCACACTCCAAGCTGTTTTATTAAATGTTTTCACACTAAAACGGCTATAATATCTTCTCTAATTATCCCCAACGTTCAGAAGTGATCCAAGGTGTATTTAAGCAAGCTTAGAAGCCATTGATCAACAACAAGAAACATCAAGCAACTAGAATCAAGAGAGAATCAAAGAGAAAGCATCAAACCTCAAGTTTGAGCATTTCAAGCCCATTTTCATTCAATATTCATTTTGCTTTCAAGAACACTTTTTGTGCTCATTGTATTCATCTTTGAGTGTTCTTTTCTTTGTTCTAGAATTGTGCAAACATCTTACCTTGTGAGGTTTTCTTGTAAGTTTGCAAATTTGTAATCTTTTCTTTGAGAAAAGAGTGTTCTCAAGAGTTGGGGTATACTCTTGAGGGAATTGTAAGGTTATCTCTTTGGCCTCAAAAGAAAGAACAAATTAGTGAATTTGTTGGAAAATCCTTAGTGTGGATAGCTAAGGTAGTGGACGTAGACTTTGTTTGAGAAAGTCGAACCACTGTAAATCGCTGTGCAATTACTTTCAATTTTCTGCAAAAGCTTCCACAAAATTTTTATTGCCAATTCACCCCCCTCTTGGCCAATTTCGTCATTCGATTAACTCAACACATCCAACGGTCCAGATCGAGCTTCAGCAACCGCCGCCGCTCACCAATCCCAGGCCACCTCCTTACTGCGTCAACAATCGACCACAAACATTGCCATCAACCACGAGCCGAGTCTCCTGCAGTGTCAGAAACACATATCACAACAAGCAACCGAAAACTAGTCGAGCACGCAATACTCATTTTTTTTCAGTTGTAATAATTTCATTCAGAAAAAAAGAAAAGCAAAAAGGTTGTAACCACTGGTTATATAAACCTTGAATGATAAATATAAAAGGGGTTCAGAGACAAACTCCAAATTCAGAAAAAAAACAATAAAATCCATATTTGTTTCAAGGTATTTTTTTATTTTACGATTACAGTTCGAGATATGTGAAAAAAATCTTTTGCATGTAACCTAAAATAGACCGAGAGTTTAAGAGAGAAAGAAGCTTATCTGAGTCGGACATAGCCTTCCCGGTGGCCGGAGGTCCAAAAATCGAAAGGTGGGGTAGCTTTCGGTGAGGTTAGGGTTATTTTTAAGGAGTTTAGCCCTAGATCTAGGTTTAGAGGTCTAGATTCGAGCTTTTAGGAGAGTTTGGGTGAGTTTGGGGATTCCGACCACCGTGTGCGGCGGTCAGAGGCAAGTTGAGTCGGTCGGCCGAGGATTTTGAGAGAAAACAGAGTTTTTTTAAACCGGTTTACAAATGAAAAAACAAAAGGTTATATTTATAAAGAAAGTTTTGGGGGAAATTGCACATCAGTCCCCCAAACTTTTGCACATGTTTTACAAAAAAGTCATGTGACCATTTTTGATATTTTCCCATTTATTCTTATAACATGTAATATTTGATTTAATAACCGTTTAATCCCTTTTTTCAGCGCGTGTTGCATGCTAGTCACCTGTAGGGCTTCTCTTTGTAATTTACCCAGGTATGTGCTTGTTGTTTATTTTTAGGGATATTTTCTATTTAGCCCTTGTATGTTTACGCGTGTTTTGCATTTTAATCCTGTAGTGTATGTTTAATTTTTCTTTGAATATTTAGGGACTTAGTTTATAATTTTACCTTTATTTATTCGAATATGTAAAATGTAAAAAATGGAATATTTGTGAAATGGTCCCTGTAGTTTTGCATGTTTGTATTTCGAACCCAAGTATGTTATTTTTATTTATTTTAATTCGGCCATGCAGTTTTAATTTATATTAATTTAGTCCCCATGTTTTGTTTATTTTTATTTTAGCACTTAATATTGAAAATGTTTATTTTAGTCATTTGTATATTTTATTTTATGTTAATTTTGGCATGATAATTTAATTATTTATGTTTTAGTCCAACTTTTATTTTTATTTTAAATTTTGCATATTGTTTGCATATTAATTCATTTTAGTCCTAATTAATCTCGCATGATAACATCATAAGGATTGCTTAACTCGAATTGAAATAAATTGACTAAGGGTAATATTCGATCATTTTAATATTGTCGTAAAGTGACTGTCATAACGTATTAGAAAGTTATTTTCTATAATTTTAAAATGAAAGTCTATCCCATTTAGTGACACAAATTGAATCAATTTGATTTTTAAAATTCGGGAATTGAGAAAAGACAATGTTCTTTTAATTAAATTCATCGAGAAAAGATTGTTAAAACGAATTTAAGGTCTCGTCTCGAGATATTTAAATAATTGAACATCCTTATTCTCATTAAATATCGGTAAAATAATTAATTAATTGTGATTGCTTGATGTATGCTTTTTGTTTGTTTTATTTTTGCATGTGTTTTCGATAGATTTTCAAAATAATAACATTCGAATTGACAACGAGAATAGTAATATCCTTTCATTTTGGTCGGAGTAATAAATGACTGCTTTAAGGCATAAGAGGTCATTTATTCTCGATTGGAAATAATTTGATATTGTCATTTTCTCTCGAATTAATATCAATTTTTTAGACAGAATATTAATATCTCTTTATTTCAATTGGGGTAATAAATGCTTGTTTTAATGCACGAAAGGTCATTTATTCTCGATTGGAAATCATTAGATATTATTTTCATTTGAGTCGATATTGAATTTTAAGATGAAATCGTAATATCTCTTTATTTCAATTGGAGTAATAAATGAATGTTTTAATGCTCATTTATTCTCGATTGGAAATAATTAGATATTATTGTTTTCACTCTTAAAATTATTTTGGGTGTCATTATTTTGAATTAATATTGAACTTTAGAATGAAATTCTAATATTTCTTTATTTCGATTGGAGTAAGAATCGATTGCTTCAAGGTATGAGAGATCGATTCTTCTCAATAGGAAATAATTAAATATTATTATCTTTCATCCAAAATTTCAAAGAATGTTATTTTAGGGGATCTTAAATTAAATTAGACTTGAACTTGTAAACTTTGTTGTAAAGACAATTAATTAATCGACTTGGTACCGATTTAGGGCGTTATGGGGTGCTAATTCTTCCCCATACGTAACTGACTCCCGAACTCAAATTTTGATAACGTAAACCACAAGTTTGTCGTTTTAATTAAAATTAACATTTTATTCAAATGGAAAATACGTTTTTGGGTGCCCAATCACACCCTAATCAAAGATTGACGATGACTCCTCGAACCACGTTTTTATCACTAACCGATCATTCTAAGAATTATTTTCAAAACGGGACCTCCCTTTTTCCTCATCCGGGAAAAGACCATTTCGACAGTTTGGCGACTCCGTTGAGGACTTTTTTTAGAGAGTAGGCATTAGTCGATTAATTAATTGTCTTTGCAAATAAAAATTACAAGTTCGCTCTAATTTGGTTTTTGATCCCTTGTTTAAATAAGTGCTTGTAATTTAATTAACCACTAAATAATTGTATTGATCTGTTTGTTAATGTTTTCAAAGTAAATAATTGTTCAGGGTTTTGAGTTTTCTATTTAGTGTTGTTTGCTTTTCTTTCGCTTTTCTTCACACACTGCACAACTGTATTTGCATAATATGAGCTAAAACCTCGCTCTGTCCAATTTAAGTAGGAGTGAGAAACTACTCCTTCGTGTGGTTTTCACCTTCACATGGGATAGTGAATCGCTCCTGGAGCTCATACCTTATGGTCATCGTGACGGTATTCACCTCCGCACGGACATAAGGAGGTGTGTTCTCTCGAATTAAACTCAATCCCCAAAAGCCTATGATGGGCCAGAATTAAGGGTTCGATAGCCCAAGGGGACACCGACAAGGATAATTCGAGAACATATTACTTTAGAACCGAACCTAGTATGTAGTAAACTTAGAACCCAGATAAAGCCTTACCCAGATCATAGGATCCCGTGAGGAGAATACACAAGGAAAAGTATGTTTGAGCCTTTTAATTTTTATAGCATAATTTTGATTCCCTAATAAATGTATACGAACTAGAGGTCATGCAGTTAGGTTTAATTTTCGAATAAGCATGTGAACTAGATGACATGAGGTTAGGTTTTTATTGTTCAAACAAAGCATGTGGGTAGAAATCTTGTTTGGATAGGATCTACTAAAGCATTATTCGGTAGACAACATGTGGGGTAGGTTTTATCGAAAAATTATATTCGATTAATTCATTTATGATTACTAACCAATTTTCTCTTGTCATTTCGTTTAGTTTTGTTACCATTTTTGCATTGCATTATTCACCCTATGGTGTTGATCATTGAACGATGTCCATATAGAAGGCTGGTAATATGGAAAGAAGAATTCAAAAAGAGGAAGAAAACAATGCAGATGTTCTGAGATGGTCCAAGCAACCCCATCTAACAAATGGAGGCAGTTTGTAGATTGGCTCAGATCTGACTGAGCACACACATCAATGACCTTTAAAAAATGAGATGATCATTAGCTACCTTCAACATGCTCAAGGAGTGGCTCATCACTTGGTTAACTTATCACATGAAGCAGATGTTGTAAGATTGAAGCCTAAGACTGAAGAAGCTCAAAAGATTCTAGACTTACTGGGGCACATCCAACAATTAGGAGAGATAGCTCATATTTATCTGTGATATGTTTAAGTCTTGTAATCGAACTTCATTTCTAATATAAAAAGTTGTTCTAAGGAATCATTCCAGAATCAACTCCTTGCATTGCATATACATTGTATTCACATCGCATTTACTTTTTCGCATTCATTGACAAAGAACCAATATTAATAAAAAAATTGCATGGAAGAATACTGGATACTTCTAAGCATCCATACCACACTCGAAAAAAGGCAATGTACGAGAGAATTGTCCAAATCTAGAAGAATCAAATCAAAATGCAAGAGAGTTTCAAAAAAGCCCAATAAGACATGCGTGAGCAGATGATGAAAGCCCAGAATGACATGATGGAAAAACTGGCCAGTTTGATACAAGGAAAGAGTTTAATCAGATAAGAGACTTCAGTTGTCGGTCCTACTATCGAGGAGCCTGTATATCCCCAAGGCTTCGAACCACAGACTAACCATGGAAAAGCCCCAGTTATTGGTTCCTCCGAAATACCCTTATATCCCCCTGGTTTTACACCACCACATGTCCGAGCATAACAAGCAATGACCGGTCAGCCAAAAAGAATAAGCATAAACTTATCCGACTCTTCTGCAAACCTGCACCCTTTTAAAGACGTCCTGGATCTCGATAAGGAACTTAAGAAATAATGGGAGCAAATGAAACATGAGTTCCAAGCTATGAAAGAAACGTTAGCATGTATGGGATCGATGCCAAGGAGCTAAGTCTGGTTCCTGATTTAGTGCTGCCACCTAAGTTCAAAGTTCCAGGCTTTGAAAGTTTGAGGGCACAAGTTGTTCTTCTGCGCACATTACCATGTTATGTAGAAAAAGGACGTGCTATGTGGGAGATGATCAGTTGTTAATTCACTACTTTCAGGAGAGTCTGGCAGGGTCAGCCATCTGGTGGTACATTCAGTTAAGTCGCACCCAAACTAAGTCATGAAAGGATCTGGCTAAAGCTTTTCTTGAGCAGTACAAGCATGCGAAAAATGTGAGGCTGAACGAAATCATGTTACAGAGCATAGAGAAGAGGTCCAACGAGAGCTTCAGACAATATGCATAAAGATGGATGGATGTGGTTGTGCAAGTTCATCCACCGCTAGAGGAAGAAGGAACTAACATGCTCTTCGTGAACACTCTGAAAGCCCTATTTTTGGCCACCACATAGGAAATTCGTCCAAGAACTTTGTTGATGTGGTCACAGCAGGAGAAATGATTGAGATAATGATTAGGAGAGGGAAGCTAAATAGAGGAGAATCTAGTAGGAAGACGCCAGTGAAAAGAAATGATAATAAGGTCAGTAATGTGATGAAGTATGACTCCTACAACATTACTGTGTCCCTACCTCAAGCCATGGGGTCATCCACGCAGAACCCTGTCAGACAAGGGGCAAGAGAACCAAGGCAGGAAAGGGAATGGGTTCAATTTGACCCCATCCCATAACCTACAAAGATTTATTCCAGATCTTGTACGATAAGCATGTGGTGTAGCCTTATCACACCTCACCGATGCAGCCTCCCTACCCAAAATGGTTTGACATCAATGCCCAATGCGAATATCACGCGGGGGCTCATGGGCATTCAATCGAAAATTACCTTGCCTTAAAAAAAAGTTGTACAATGATTAAGAAAGAGAAATGTCATCAACTTCAGTGACATCGAGCAACCCAATGTGGCTCAGAACCCACTACCGAACCATGCAGGGGAAGTTGTCAATGCAGTTATCAAGAAATTAGGAGCAAGTGAGGGTAGAGACCATAATCCAACTGGGCACCCACTATTTTAGGAAAATAGGACATTTTGGCTGAACAAGTGAAGGTCGTGCTCCACTACAATCGCATTTTCCATTTGCAACATCTTGTTTGAACTCGTTTTTTTTACTTTCTTATCTTTATTTTTTTAAGGACATTTATGTGAATTTATGCTACTTTAAAAATGGTGAAAATTGAATCAAATTTGCAATCTTGAAATTCTGTGAATATCAACTGAATTAAAAACTCTTTAAATGATTAGAGTTATAATCTTTGACAAAGTAACAAGATTGAGAACTGATAAAACAAGGACCCTTAACCTTATCCCAGAATATACACTAGAATACCATACCATTCTCTTGCAGGGACCAAGCTAGCCTTCTCTATTCATGAAGAGACAATTAAAGGCTTGGCATTCAGGTATGTAAAAATGTAGACAAAATGGCGCATCTTGCACATGAGATTGCAAAGATGATTGGTTTCTACTTTTTTTGATGACATTCAAAGATGATCATGATCTTCATAAATGGAATAGTCGAGTGGGTGAATCTAGTTTAGGTTGGTTGCTTGGAAATTAAACTCTAAGGATGTGATTTTTATTACTTTCAACAACACCTAGACTATAAAGGTTCTTCTTGACAAGCTTAAGAAGTTGAATCCGTATAGCCAGAATGTAATTATATATGTATACAATAAATCTGAGCTATTCCACTAAAGCAACTGGTTATAGAGGAAACTCAAAAGCCTAGGCTTTATGAATAGATTGCATTCAAACCATGATATTGCTCTGGTACTTGCAATTCAGTGTTTGCTCCATTGTAATTATCAAGTCGAAGACTTTGTGATGAGATGAACACTTCACTAGCCCGATAAAGGCGATTATAATATATATATACAATAAAGTTGAATTCAGCTAGCCAAAAAATGACAAATTAAATCAAAATTTCTAAATAAAGAGTTTCGGTAAAGATAGACTAAGGGAGTCGAGGAACACCTATTATAGTCAATATCACACGCGAACTCAAGAATTTCATTTTTAGACCGATATTTCTGCACGGCCTTTGTTAGAAAAGTCTACAAAGCTTGAACAAATGGAAGATTTCAGATAACTGAAATCGAAGTGTCCCAAAAAGTCTAGCAATTGAATATGCTAGTTGCTTCATTTTGTCTGCATCCACTTAATATGGCAAGCCGAGAAAGAAGGGCATGTCACAAGGTTCACACGGGCATATAAACAAATGACGTTGTCTCAATAAACCTTAGAAAATAAGAAAGCCAACTTGAAGCCAACCCATCAATTTTGATACTTGTCAAAGAGTTATAACTTTGAAATATTAAAAAGAATTTGATTATTTTGATATTATGTGAACTCATGTTTGTAATTTGATTGTGAGCCTGAATTAAGGGGCAATCTTTCACAAAATTCTTTCATTCTTTGATTTCTAAAATAAAATAGAGGATAAAAACATTTTCAAACACGACAGTCTCAAATGCGAAAAGTCCTTGGAGTAGCGATCCATCAAAGAAGCAGATGATCGCCTTGTTTGAAAAGGGCACATATCCAAGTATAGCAAAAATACAAGAATACGACCAGTCAAGAATGAATTTTAGCACCTAAGTAAGGAGGGGCCATGAAAGTACCCCATTAGGGCATGACCAAATACCCATATTATGTGAAGATAACAAGATTTAAACCAAGAAGACATTGAGAATGGGTATCACAATTTGAAGTGTTAGGGGTAAACCCTGAATATAAGCAGAGCTTACCTCGTAAAGCAAACCAGTTAAACATCGATTAATGGTGGAGTCATAGAAG
Source organism: Hibiscus syriacus (assembly GCF_006381635.1). Taxonomy (NCBI): domain Eukaryota; kingdom Viridiplantae; phylum Streptophyta; class Magnoliopsida; order Malvales; family Malvaceae; genus Hibiscus; species Hibiscus syriacus. The sequence goes on from NW_024062608.1 coordinate 5,369,725, forward strand.
AACAACTCTGATAGCGCATTTGAGCCAATGACAGAAAGGGGTATCAAGACAACAACAAGAAATGAAGCTTTTATACCGATACTATATTGCTGATGAGAAGCAAACAGAACACAGACAAGATGATTGGGCAGATCTTCAGAAGTTGCAAGTTGCTACACCGATATCTGAGCAAACTCTAGAGAAGAATTATCAAGAGAAAGAAGAGTTGGTTCTCCACTTTGGTGTTAAAGGAAAATTGAATCAACATTTGATCATGCATGAGAACATCATCTGCATGAAAGAAAATGTATTACATTGCATTCGTATTTTACACATAAATATATGATTTTTACAGATCTTCCAAGGAAAAAATAAGATTCATGATATCAAAATCCCAACAAGTGGAGGCTAGAATTCAAACCTCAAATATAGATAATCACATTCAGGGAGACAGACTCCCATATTCGAGGGATGCGATATAAATTTGCACAAGAAAAATATATTTTCGAAGATTATCTTGAAATCCAAATCTTCAAGTATGATCTTTCAAAATTTTGAACGGATACTAACAATTGGTAATGTTTAATTTGCAGATTTGATATTACCTTTAGAAGAAGCGGAACAAATCCCTCTCTTCCAATATTTGATATTCCCTTGAAAGAAGCGGAACAAGTCTACCCCGATTCAATTGGATCAACTCCCCCAGATCTGATATTCCCTTTACAAGAAGAAGAACAGATCCCTCTATTCCAAGATTTAATAATCCCTTAGAAGAAGCGGAACAAGTCTAGCCCGATTCAATGGATCAACTCCCCCATATATGATATTCCATTTACAAGAAGCGGAACAGATCTCTCTCTTCCAATTTGATATTCCCTTAGAAAAAACGGAAAAAGTCTACCCCGATTCAATGGATCAACTCCCACATACCTGATATTCCCTTTACAAGAAGTGGAACAGATCCCTCTCTTCCAAGATTTAATATTCCCTGAGTGACAACGGAATATATCCCTTATCATATTTCAAACCTTGAAGTTAATCAGACGAAAAATGCATTGTCTCTTCGTCTTTGCCCTATTCTTGTTAACACAAGAATGAGAAAAGAGGAGCAGCTGTCGACACTTGTTTTTTATCACATTTTATATATTATTATTACTAATTAATATTATTGTTTTATTTTTCTTAACAGATCCAAATTACAACAAACAGGCCCAATCAGGTCCCAAAATACCAACCTAACTACCAAAAGAGCCAGCCCAGTTCTGGGCCCAAGTATAAAATAATCTGAAGCCCAAACCCCAGTTCAACCCAACCCGAGACTCGTTCAGGGCCCAAACCCGTTAGGGTTTCTTTATTTTCTAGCAGCCGCCAATAGCTCCCAGCCATTAGATCTGGGAGAGATCTAACGACCCAGATGTAGCCCAGATTAGGGTTTCCCCTTCAAGAACCACCGCCTCTCATCTCAGCCGCCCGATCTGGACCCATCCAACGGTCTAGATCGAGCTATAACAACCGCCGTCGCTCACCAATCCCATGTCACCTCCTTACTGCGTCAACCATCGGCCACCAAACGCTGCCACCAACCACGAGCCGAGTCTCATACAATGTTAAAAAAACATATCACAGCAAGCAACCGAAAACCAGCCGAGCACGCAATACTCATTTTTTTCAGTTGTAATAATTTCATTCGAAAAAAAGAAAAGCAAAAAGGTTGTAACCGCGGGTTATATAAACCCTGAATGATAAATATAAAAGGGGTTCAAAGACTGACTTCAGATTTAGAAAAAAGAATAATAAAATCCAGATTTGTTTCAAGTATTTTTTTTTATTTTACGATTACAGTTCGAGATATGTGAAAAACAATCTTTTGCATGTAACCTAAAATAGACTGAGATTTTAAGAGAGAAAGAAGCTTACCTGAGTTGGAGAGAGCATTCACAGTGGTCAGACGTCCAAAAACAGAAAGGTCGGGGTTAGCTTTAGGTGCGGTTAGGGTCGTTTTTAGGGAGTTTTAGCCCTAGATCTAGGTTTAGAGGTCTAGATCTGAGCTTTTAAGAGAGTTTGGGTGAGTTTGGGGATTTCAGCCACCGTGTGTGGCGGCCAGTACGGCGGTCGGAGACATGCTGAGTCAGCGACAGTGGGCCGACCGAGGATTTTGAGAGAAAACCAATTTTTTTTTTGAAATCGGTTTACGAATGGAAAGAAAAATAAAAGGTTATATTTAGAGAAAGTTTTGGAGGAAATTGCACATCAGTCCCCCAAACTTTGCACGTGTTTTACAAAAAGGTCATGTGTAGGGACCATTTTTTATATTTTCCCATATATGCTTATAACATGTAATATTTGGTTTAATAACTGTTTAATCCCTTTCTTTTTAGCGCGTGTTGCATGTTAGTCACCTGTAGGGCTTCTCTCTATAATTTACCCAGTTATGTGCCTGTTGTTTATTTTTAGGGATATTTTCTATTTAGCCCTTGTATGTTTACACGTGTTTTGCATTTTAATCCTGTAGTGTCTGTTTAATTTTTCTTTGAATATTTAGGGACTCAGTTTATAATTTTACCTTTATTTATTTGAATATGTAAAATGAAAAAATGGAATATTTGTGAAATGGTCCCTGTAGTTTTGCATATTTGTATTTCGAACCCGAGTATGTTATTTTTATTTATTTTAATTCGGCCATGCAGTTTTAATTATATTAATTTAGTCCCCATATTTTGTTTATTTTTATTTTAGCAGTTAATATTGAAAATTTTTATTTTAGTCATTTGCATATTTTATTTTATGTTAATTTTGGCATGATAATTTAATTATTTATGTTTTAGTCCCACTTTCATTTTTATTTTAATTTTTGCATGTTGTTTGCATATTAATTCATTTTAGTCCTAATTAATCTCACATGATATCCTCATAAGCATTGCTTGATTCGAATCGAAATAAATTGACTAAGGGTAATATTTGATCATTTTAATATTGTCGTAAAATGATTGTCTTAACGTATTAGAATGTTATTTTTGATAATTTTAAAATGAAAGTCTATCCCATTTAGTGACACGAATTGAATCAATTTCATTTTTAAAATTCAGGATTTGAGATAAAGACAATGTTCTTTTAGTTAAATTCATCGAGAAAAGATTGTTAGAACGAATCTAAGGTATTGTCTCGAGATATTTAAATAATTAAACATCCTTATTCTCATTAAATATCGGTAAAATAATTAACTAATTGCGATTGCTTGATGTATGTTTTTTGTTTGTTTTATTTTTGCATGTGTTTTCCGATAGATTTTCAAAATAATAACATTCGAATTGACAATGAGAATAGTAATATACTTTCATTTTGGTCGGAGTAATAAATGACTACTTTAAGGCTTAAGAGGTCATTTATTCTCGATTGAAAATAATTTGATATTTTTGTTTTCTCTTTAATTAATATCGATTTTTTAGACGAAATATTAATATCTCTTTTTTTTCAATTGGGGTAATAAATGATTGTTTTAATGCATGAAAGGCTGTTTATTCTCGATTGTAAATCATTAGATGTTATTATTTTCACTTGAGTCGATATTGAATTTTAAGATGAAATAATAATATCTTTTTATTTCAATTGGAGTAATAAATGACTGTTTTAATGCACGAAAGATCATTTATTTCTCGATTGGAAATAATTAGATATTATCGTTTTCACTCTTAAAATTATTTTGGGTGTCATTATTTTGAATTAATATTGAACTTTAGAATGAAATTTTAATATTTCTTTATTTCGATTGGAGTAAGAATCGATTGCTTCAAGGTATGAGAGATCGATTCTTCTCGATAGGAAATAATTAAATATTATTATATTTCATCCAAAATTTCAAAGAATGTTATTTTAAGAGATCTTAAATTAAATTAGACTCGAACTTGTAACTTTATTGCAAAGACAATTAATTAATCGACTAGGTACCGATTTAGGGCGTTGTGGGGTGCTAATCCTTTTCCACACGTAACCGACTTTCGAACTTAATTAAAATTAATATTTTATTAAAATGACAAATACGATTTTGAGTGCCAAATCACACCCTAATTAAAGATTGGTGACGACTCCTCAACCCACATTTTATCACTAAACGGTCGTTCAAATACCCTCCTTTTTCCCACTCCGGGAAAAGATCGTTTCGACAAGTGCATTTTAACTTTTTAGATTTGGCGCATAGTACTATAGTAGAGGGATTTAGTGGTACCCTCTCTTTGTTTCCCTTTTAAGTTGGCAGGAAACACCAATTATTACATGTTGTGTTGAACGGAATCTCTTGCTCTACACCCTTTCACTTCCATTATCGTTTACTTCATTGTTTTTAGACAATCTCAATCTCAATCACCAGAAATTGACATGCATTTGCGTTAGGTAGATTCATCAAGCATATGTTGGGAAATAAATACAATCAGCTTTGTCATCTCAAGTTTCCACCTACATACTGAATTATTGCACATTTTTTCTCCATTCGGTTGCACTTTTCAGAAAAACAAAAGTTTTAAAATAAGGTTGGGTTTAGCATAGGGGCGGGGTTGAGCAGTTCGTGAAAAGCTCGAATTTGACTCGGTTAAAATTCGATAAAAGATCGACTCGAGTTGACTCGATTCAAACTCGAGCTCAACTCGAAACCTTAACGAGCTGGGTCGAGCAAAGTTCTACTCGACTCGATAAGTTCGTGATCAACTCTTTAATTTTCTTTTATAACTTTTTAGTAGTTATGTTAAAAAGTTATTTCATTAAAAAAAATACTAATTTACAAATAGATAATAAAAAATATGAAAAATTGCTAATCTATTAATTTTCTAATAAATAATTAAAAATACTAAATTATTAATTAATTATTATTTTGTTACACACAAATATCAAACCCTAATTATTATTTAATGTATTTATGAATTTTTATTGTAGTGTTCATACTTTAAATTTGTTACATTCACTCTTGATATTTTTTTTTGTTAAATTTATTAATTTTTGTTTATATTAAGTTCTATATAGTATTAGTAGATTTTACTTATAGTTAAAAATATAAAATAAATTTTTTGGTGAGCTGAGTGAGCAACGAAAACTTAATGAGCTTAATGAGTAACGAGTCAAATAACAAATTTTCTTAACGAGCACGAATCGACAAAATTTTAATGACCCTAAAGAGAAAAGAGTTGAGTCAAGCAATAATTTTTTTTAATGAGCACAAGTTGAGTACTACCCAACTCACGATCGACTCACTCGATGAATACCCGTGGTTTGACATATGGTTGTTTGTACCAATCTACGCCTCTTACATCGTCCGTTCTGTCCAATATTATGTTAAGATGGTCAGGGATGATTGACCAAGGAGCCCTAAAAATTTTAAATATTTATAATTTTCTATATTTTATATTAAAAATATATTTCGACCTTCTAAAATTTTATAAGTTTATCCCTAATTAAAATTTTATAAATTTACCCCTTGTATTTGTGACGGTTACTAAAGATAGTCTAATAATTTTTTTTGTGGGAATTTTACTCGTAAATAAACAAAAGGACCAATCAACAAAGCGTGAGGTGGACTTCTAAGGCGGAGCTGGTGGTAGCTGCTTGAACTTGGACCATGATTCATTTGATAGAAACTAAGCCAATGCTTCAAATGTACAAGGACAGAGTAAAAACAATCGCCTTTCCTCATATACAGTAGTGGGTACAGTTTAATTATAAACAAGTGGATGGTCTTGGTGATGCAAATGGCTAAAGTGCTGAGCTTCAGCTCATATCACCACTTATATTTGGTTTCCAATTTTATGACTTCTTTTTTCTATACTTTACTCTTTCTGCTACTCCCACTATACATATATATTCAACGTATCAATCATCAATGCCAAAAACAAATGAATCATCAATGTGAAATACAAATCTCTTTTAGATTCGAGGGACTCCAACTCTAATTTGGAGTATTCCAAGCAACATCAGCCTTTTCATGCTGCCTAACCACACACACTTGCCACTTGTAAAAAGTAACCCACAAACGGTACAAATGAACATTCATTCAACTATCTTGGTAATGTACACATAAAATTGATGGGACGTGAAGTAGAGCAGCCTCCATTGGGCAGGGAATCTCGAGAAAATTTACCACCTACATATAACATAAGGGACCGCTATCCTACACTGATAAGTGGTTTATTGCAGAACCAATTCAAAGACATTCATGTGCCTCCCCGCTGTACCATAGTCTTAAGATCAAAGGGTGGAAGCCGGGGGACCATATTCAAAGACTGTCCCTTTCATTTATGGGTTAAAAGACTTGGCCTCTTCTCATATGCATTAACTAATCAAAACTGATTATAAGTGGCAATTTTCCTTTTCATGTCCCTGTACCGAACCCATATGATATGAGGAACACAAGATTAGTTTATGAAGAGAAACACATTTTATCATATTTATTTCCACCAAATAGGTGCTTGGTTCAAGAACAAGCTACAAACATGAGTTCAATCTCGAACTAAACGGGAAAAAACAAAGAAAAAAAAGCTTAATATACGAACCACAAACCGTCAGACAACCATTACAACCTGTGATAACACAAACCGATAGTAAAGAGAAAGGGAAATGGTCCTGAAGTTCCTAAGAACCAAAGCTTGTTCCACTCTTCACTTGTATTCCAAAATCATGTTGTTTTCGGGAGCCAAGCCAATGCATGCCCTCAGTATGTTCTCAAGCATCGCACGCTGCTTCGACAGAGCATTCACCACTGGTGTGCCAGGTGGAACCTTTTTTTGCCAAAAACAATGTCAGTTAGTCTTCTCTATCAGATCCTATTTCTTCATGAATCACTTGGATAGTCATTTATTCATGTGACTCTCATGGTTCTGTTCACATTCTTGAACTAAAGTCTGACATAAAGTTACCAAACTTTTAACTCAATTTTGTCCCCTCTCACCAGATGCTTCACATGAAATATCTCCAAAAGATGCACCATAAATAAAACCATAAGCATTCTATTTAGTTGGTCATACAAAAAGACAAAGGGATGCTTTGGACTCACAAGAGGGGCCTTGGTGAGGTAACTGAGGATAGTAGCCACAGGGTGGAAAGAGTGGAACTTGCCCTGCAAAATCAAAGATCATATCAATATTTTGCATAACAAAGTTCAATGGTCAAACCAAAAGAGACCACAAAGTAAATGACATTTTTATACCTCTCCCTCGGCCTTAAGCTGGATCCTGGTGCTGAGTTCAGCAAGGAGAACCAAGTCTAGGATGATTGGAGCAGCCAAGAGAGAGTCCTCGCATGTGTTGTGCAGCACAATGGTATTTTTGCCTCCCATGAATATCTCTGAGGTGTACTCATCCATGGCTCTCTTGCTATCTCCTACATATGGAACATACTAAAACAAAACGACAACAAAGTACACATTTAAGACCAATCAGACTAAAGCCTTAGGTTAGACAAGTGCCTAAACAAACTTAAGATGGGTACAATTAGTTACCTTGATGACCACAACATGATCAGGATGTTCGCCAGGCTCATAGAGGATTCCATTGCTGGAGACCATGTCATCAACAACGTTGCTCTTTGAGATCTCCTTGGAACGGAAAGTTTGGGGAGCTGATAAATTCATGCCATCGTTATTTCCCAGATGGTTGTAGCTCACTATTGATGTTGGCTGTCAATTAACAACAACCCATCAGTGTTATGTTTTACATAAACATAAGCTACCAAACCAAACATTTTTTACTTCAATCATGTTGTTACAATTTGCTTAGTATAAAGTATATGGTGATAGTGCCATAAAGTTGAAAGATTTGTACCTTGATACCAGCCCCAACAAGGAAATCCACAAGAACAGATTTCATCTTGGTTTGGCCACTCTTAAAGTCATCTCCTCCAATCAGACAGTTCCTCTGAATAGCCAAATCAATCAACCCTGAATACAAACAACAGTCACATCAATAGGGTTAATAGTTAATTAAATCTACTAATCATTACATTCCAAACAATTAGGAAAGATAGTTAAGCTGAATTAAGAACCTGGAACAAAGGTGTTTTGTGGGCTTCCATTGATGAAGGGAACATTTTCAAGAACACATGCAACGGCGTACAAAGTGGAAGGGCAAATCTCTGATTCATTCTTCTCCAAAGAAGCCAAGAGGCTCTCCATGGTGTCGTTCAGCCCCACAATGACATTGCTGTACCTTTCGGTGTTTGCGGTCCAGAGTACGACAATCTTGTCCACCTTGTTCTTCTCCTTGAACTCCCTGATCAAAACAAAGCAAGCGTTAAACTTGTCCACCTTGTTAGTCTCAGTCGTCTTTGATCTTAACAAAAATCATTTGGAAGTTAAACTTGATTGAACCTGATGTCATTGATGATGCGCTGAACTTGTTCTTTCTTGGTGCCCTTGATGACATTATTGGCACGTTCACCTTGGTTAGCAGCAATGAAATCAGGGTCGTAGATTCCAGGAAGTGGCACCATTGATTCCATGTAGGGTCTCAGCTGCTTCTGCAGATCAATGTCGAAGACCTTGGCGCGAGCCATTGCATCGGCCAGGTTCATGTCACTAATATCCCATCCTCCAAACACAATGTCCTCTGGTTTCACCTGCATTTATTGGTGTTTAGCATCAAAACTATTAAAATCCCAGATTAAGACAAGATCCCAGTTCATATTTTTTAATACCATAGGGAGAAGGCTCTTAAATGGAGCATAAATCTCCTCTCCATTGTAAGATCCAACTCGGATCGTTGATGCTTGAGTCAATGAACCAAAGTAATTAGCTTGTTGCACCTTGTCCTTGGTGGCCCAGGAGATACCTCTGAGAGAAAAGAGAGTATCCATTACACATATCTTAAAAATCAACAAACAGAGGAATAAAAAGACAGACAATCAAAATTAATCAGACTTTTTTTAATATATATAAAACTCACTCTTTGTTAGCTATAACACCACCGGTGAGGGTAGAACCATTGTTTCCTCCCCATCCCACAAGCATAACCCTACAGCATTAAAAGTATAAATAAAATTCCAAAACAAACCCAGAAGAAGAAGAAGAAGAAATGAATATTCTAACCCTAGTTTAGGGACATGGATATCAGTCTTGAATTCATATTTGACGGTCTTCGGTTTAACAACCCATTGATAGGTTCCATTACTGTTCTCATGAACAAGCTCCGTAGTTTCATATTTGTAAACAGACTGAATTTCATCGTCTGTGTACTTCACATTTGGACTCTCAACCTTAAAACTCTCAATAAACATTTTCCTTTTCTCTTTAAGGGGGCAAAACTTAAACTGAGAACTCGAATGAATCCTAGCCTTGCTTTTCCCCCAGAAATTTATGCTTCAAAGCTTTGGAGGAGGTTTATTTATAGAGGAAACCTTTACGGAGGGAACACACGTGGATGATGCGGACCAATTCATAAAGGAGATTAAATTTCAAATTTGCATGGTACAAAGACCTTTTTGTTATTAAGTGATGATTCATCAATTACGTGTCAAGTAGACAAAATTTAGATTAATTTCTCAATAAAAGAAATGAAGGAAATTGAAGGACTCCACGAGGGAGGAAAGATAATCAAATATTGGCCTCTTCTTCTTCCTTGGTTCTCTTTTCCATTGCCCCAAAAATTTTCATGGCTTGGTAGTTGAGTTCTAGCCACCTAAATTTGATATATATATATATATATATATTGATTTGTGATATGATTTGAGATAATGTTAAAGCTTGTGGTTATAGATTATGCCTGAGATGAATGTAAATATAAACACGATAAGTTTTTCGATACGATATGTTGTGAAATTGGAGCTCGATACTTAAGTATGAAGCTTAAGACTCGAATATGTGATGCTGTGATTACTGTCACCAAATTATATTATTGTTGGATACTTTTATGTATCTCGACGTATAAGTAAGCTTAAACATGATATTATAATTTTCTTGGACATTAGTTGAGTTTTAGATATGTGTGGCAATGTCACATAATTTATTTGAGCTCATGTACAGGGTCTGTGCATGACTTTAATCATTTTGACAATGTTAGGTAAGATGGGCATGTCACCCGAACTCGATGATTTCGACCCGATTTAATTAGATCGATAAGTTTTTTTTAAAAAAAAAATTAGGTTCAGGTTTGGTAGGATCAGGTCGGAGTTCGATTTTAAGGTGAAAATACCCGACTTGACTCGACCCCAAAAAAATATTTTTATCTTTTATATTTGGGGATAAGTACAATAATACCCTCTATATATTATTTTTTCAATTAAAATCTTATTCTTATTTAATAAAAATAAGATTTTTAATAAATATATTATTTCAGGTAAGATCATATTCAGATTTTATCTAAAAAAGTCAGATCGAATTCGGATCGATTGGAGGATGTAAGATTTTCGAGTCGGGTCGAGTGGATGATGCAATATTTTCGGTTTGTTCGGGTTGACCCAAACCCGAAGCTTGCCCCTCCCTAATATTGTTAGAAATATGTGTGTAGTTGGTCTTTAGCGAAGCTGAAAGATAATAATCATTTTATGCTATAATTTTGTGGTGGTGTAGAAATTAAAGAATAATCGTTTATGTTTTATTGGGCTAAATGTTTAATGTGAATATATATATATATATATATATATATATATATACATATATGATTCAATTACTTGGAAAATAAGAAAGGCTATGTGTACATATGATTCAAAGAAAAGATAATATTATTTGATATAAATTGTTATATGAATAAGTCGCACTAACATTTTCAAAATATTTTATGAAATCATTCTATGATTGGAGTCACACGTGAAATGGTGAGGATGATGAATTATATTGGTGGGTTTATGGTAGGGACAGGAGAAGAGACATCCACCACTGGATTGCTGTGCGGTAATGTGAACACCAACGCCATGCACCACTCTCCGTACTATATGGAGTACTTTAAACTTTTGCTTTCTCTCGACTTTTCATTAAAGTTCCATTCCTCTTTTGAAATCACTGTGAGAGTGGAAATTGATTCCAGAGTGGTCCATGGGTGAACATTTATCGCTTTCATTAAGGACAATATAACAAAGACCCCACTTTGTTTAAAGGGAAGTAAATCAATTAAATCGTTTCATCTCATGATTATTATATCTAGAGATTTTGAATTTAAACAAGTCTTGTGTTAAAATATTTTATTAATATTTATACTTCGACGTTTGAGAGTATTGAAATATACTATTGAAGGGCACGATTTGGCTTAACAAAAGAGAAAGTAATAGAAACAAAAGTAATGGCCAAAAACATCTTCATATCAGATTCAGTCCCACAAAATGCATTATTTGTTTTATTATTTTGTTTTTAAGTAATTTGTTTGTGTCCCGAGTTCTACACCTTTCTCTCTTGGTATAGAAGAGCGGTGGAAACTGCTTCAGCAATTCTCCTACCGACCCTACAAGCGCCAATAATACATTATTTTCTTAAATCATTCATCTCCTACTTTTTGTGAAAAGTAATCTCTTATGCGGAAGCTACCAGTTTTGTTCTTTCAACTTCTCTCACATTTTTAAAGTTTTTCTCTCGTGGTTATAAATAAAAAAGCCCTTGCAATTTTTAAATTGAGAAAAGCAGTACCTTTAAGTAAAGAAGATTATTCCATTCACATTTTACATTACTTTCATATTGTAAACACTAAATTTTCGTTTATTATTAATAAAATTATTATTATTATTATTATTATTAAATATATTATTACAAGCCCAAGACTCGGAGGCCCGTTTTACAAATCTTGGAGGCCCAGACCAATCCAGGCCCAAACAGATAACCCAAACCCTTTAGGGTTTGTATCATTCATGCTAGGGTTTCAAACCCTAGCCCCCCAGCCGCCTCCAAGATTCCAGAAGGCTAGCCGCCGCCTCTGCTTAGCCGCCACCTCCACGTTGACGTTTCAGCTGCTGCCACGCCACCGTCAGTGCCAAGCCACCCCATCGAAGCCTCCAGAAGCGCCTCGTCATCACCCCACGTCGAGCTCTATGGTGAGTCACCACCATAGTTATGGTGACTCACCGAAAGCCTCCTAAGGGACCGGTCCGACGAAAGCCTCGGTGGTGGCTATAAAAGCCACCACACCTGCAAAATAAAAGAGGACAGAGAGGAAGAATCGGAGAAAAAAGGAGAGACAGAGACGAAGAGAGAGCAAGGAGAGGAGCAAAACCACACCAACACAAATCAACCATCAGCCGAGAAAAGAGAAAGAAGAACTTACCTCGCCGGAGAACTCCAAACCTCGCCGAAGTACCGAAAATACCGAAGGTATTTTCTTAGATCTAGGAAATTCCAGTGACTTTTGGGGAAAATAGATGCCGGATTCGGCCTTAGAACAGTGAGATTTATATCCTAGGGTATTTTAAAAAAAATTTCGCCGTGGCCGGTGGCGGTGGTCGGCACCGGCGCACGGTTGCCGGTCGGAACTCTAATCCCTCCGATGAGGGATTTGAAGAGAGAGGCGAGAGAGAATATTAAACTCTCTCAGTTAGAGAGAGAAGAGAGAAGGAAGAAATGAAGGGTTGGCCCTTCAGGCCAGCCGTTTGGGATATTTAAATAACCCTCCCAAACGACGTCGTTTTGGGGGAGGGGTATATCTGTAATTTCTCTCGTGGGTAATCTATACCTGCTGCCACCATAGTTTTGTAACTTTTCATTATAATCACTGAAATTAAATTTAAATCATTTTAATTCGGTCTTTCGATTTTATTTAGTTTATAATTTAGTCCTAGCCTGTATACTTATATATATTTAGGGTAAATACCGTATTTAGTCCTTATAACTTTAATAACTTTTATTTTGACCTCTAATTAATTAATTAAGGATTAATTACATTAGTAACACTTAGTTTTCATAATATTTCAAACTAGAGCATTTAATCTTGATAAGTCATAATTTAGTCACTAATTTTAATTATAAGTTTTATTACTTTTTATATTTAATTTTAATTTTATTTATTTTACTCATTGTTTATTTATATTTTAATTCTATATGTTTACATTATTATTTTCATAATTATTTTAATATTATTATCTTATTCATATAATTATATACCTATATTCTTTTAAATAATAATGTTTATTTATTTTCAATATCAAAGAAAAGGGTAGTCTTAAAACAACTGGATGTCCTATTCTGGTATTTTAAATAATTAAACATTATAAAAATTATAATTTAGTTTTATTTAAATTATTAAAATTTTAATATTTATTTTTATTTTTTTAATATCGAAGAAAAGAGCTGTCTTAAGGCACCTAGAAGTCATTTTCTGATATTTCTAAATAAATAAATATTTTTATAAATATATTTAAATTAATATATTTTCTTAAAAATTATAGTAATAAAATTTGAAATAATATAATTATAAATTAAATATATTTGAATTCTTAAAATTCTATTATTAGAGACAATTTATAATTAAAAAGTACCAATTTTGGGCATTGTAGGGGTGCTAATCCTTCCCTAAACGTAACCGACCACGAATCCCTTTTTATTATTAAAAAGAACGAATTTTTGGTTAAAACGCAGATCAGTTTATCTTTTAACCGATGTTTTCTTAAAAACTCTTTTAAAGGATGATTTTTAGGTATTCGACCTACCTGACCCAAAAGGCCGATGGCGACTCCCAAATTATTTTAAAAAACCATTTATTCACATCACTTTTCCCGCCAAGTAAAAAATTCGTGCCCGGACGAAAACCGGTTACGACAGCTTGACGACTCCGCTGGGGACTGTCAAACTTTAAAATTAATTATAAATTGTCTCTATTAATTAGAAATTAAAAATTCATTTATTTAATTTTTAATTCTTTTCTTTCAAATTTTTATTACTTATTATTTTTATATTATTTTATTAATATATATATTTTTAGATATTAATTATTTTATTTGTCTGTTAGAGGTTTGAACATTTCTCCTCACACACAACACTTGCATTGCATAACATAAAGCTCTATAATTGAGTTTGTCCCTTTTAAGTGGGAGTGAAAGCGACGTCTTCGTGAGAATTTATTCTCCGTGTCAGGCACAGAGAAACGTGTCCCCTCGAATTGAACTCGGTCTGCTTAAGTCTATAGTGGACTATGATTGAGGGTTGGCAGTCCAAGGGGGCATCGACAAGGACAGTTCGAGTACCTTTACCCTTAGAACCAAAACCCTACATATAATGAACCCTAGAAATTCTCCTGATCTAAGACAATACTGAACCTCTAAGTATACACAAAGGAGAAATAAGCTTTAGCTTTTAATTTATTAATTTTCTTTCTAAATAAATGCATGCGAACTAGTAATCATACAGTTAGGTTAATTTTTCCAAACAAAGCATGGAACTAGAAAGCATGAGGTTAGGATTTATTATATAAATAATTTTTTTCTTTCAATTAGTTGGTACTAACCATTTTATTTTTTCTTATTTTCCCATGCATATTATTTTTGCTCTAATTTGTTTATATTCTGTTGTCTGCATTACATGATCATGACATAACCAAAAGGTGTTTACTTGAAAGACTGTTCATCATATTGGAAAGAAATCGTAAATGGACAAAAAGTTTTATGATCAAACAAAATATGATGCGGCCAAGAAAAGACATCCTGAGGGAACTCTGAAGATAGAGGAGAGCTATGCACCCAAAGATCGTATGCCCATTGAAGAGGAAAAGGAGATACGAGAAATAAGAGAGCAGATGTCCAAGATGATGGATAGGATATCTGTTTTGGCCAAAAGAGAAGAGATTCCTGCACAGAAAGAGAGAAAGCTTAATGAAGATTATCCTGTAATTTCAGATATGCAAGTGGATCCATATTATATAAAACCGTTCCAACCTCCGTATCCGAATTGGTATAACATCAACGTTTATTGTAAATATCATGCCAGAGCTCAAGGACATACAATTGAGAATTGTCTTGCCTTCAAACGTTGAGTCCAAAATATTTTGGATCAGGGAATCTTGCAGTTTATGATAAATGATCAACCTAGTTTGGTAATTGAAGATCCTGCCAGATCAACACCAAATGTATTCAAAGGTAATAGCATCAGTAGGGACGTCCAGAAGGAAGAAGATTTGCTGAGATTCAAAGCCCAAATATGTCATTTGAAGGATCAAAACAAGGAATTGAGCACCAAAATGAAAAACATGCATGAAGATTTCCAAAAGATCAGTCAAGCCTTTCGAAATGCTGTCATAGGAAACACCCTAGAAGAGTGGATCACAGGGGTCACCAAGCTGAAAAAGAACTGTAACATATATGAAGGTCGAGCCAAGAAGTTTTATCATAATTCACGAGTTGCAGAAGAAAGACGCAATGCATCTATCAGTGAATTGAAAAGATGTCAAGTCGAAAATCAAGTGTTGAATAGTGCTATGACCAACATGGAAGCATCATATCAGATCCATCAGCATGAGATTGATACTGAATTAGAAGCCACTATAGACAAGAACAAGACATTGAAGAAATGTTTAGATGATTATGAAGATCTTGTACGAGAACTTTTTGAACACAAAGATTCTCTCACAAGAAAAAATGAACGACATTGTTTACAACTTCGAGAATTGACACAAAGGATAAAGGAAAAAGACAATTTCATGAATGAAGCTGTTGCTCAAGCAAACAATGTGGCTCATAAGCTGGTGAACTTAGCTGGCTTCATGAGAGAATTAAAGCAGATGGATAACTCCACACCTGAGTATGAGTGGAAGTTAGTTTGGCTTTTAAGTGAAATAGAGAAATTAGGAGTGAAAGTAATTCTCTACATGTAAAAGTTTTGTTTGATGTACCGAAACTTTTGTGTTCAATGAAATCTGTTCTAAGATGATCACTCTTGAGTAACACCTTTTCATACATTTGCATTTCGCATCTTTGCATTTTTCATTTTGTATTTATACTTTTATGTTTACATCTTTGAAATGCACATTTTGCATTCTTATTTTGGCATTTATGCATTTTCGCATTTACATTACATTTTTTATTTAAATATTGTTATATACTTTAATTATAAAAACATGTAAATATTCATGAAAGGTTCTGTAACAGTAAAAACCAAGACCATTCATATTACTTTACCATCATCATGAAAATAATGAAGCAATCTTATGAGGGACTACAAGATCAGTGGCTAAGATAATTGACAGGGTTACCTCAGGATACAAGGAAAGAAACATCAGATTCAGTACAAGATGGATCAAATCAAATTATTCAGTGTGTGGCATTTGATAAAGAAAAGATAACTGCTAAAGAGCAACCATGCTATCAGAATGAAGAGTCAAGAAGGATAACATACACTAGGGCACCCCACTTGAACCCAAAGAATAACCTTGTTCATTATTCATAATATGAGGAAAAATTCGAGAGGATGGATGAAGCAATCAAAAATATGAAATGTGTTGATACTTCCCACAAAGAACTAGAAGCAAGAGAACTCAGCTTGGTTCCAGATTTGATTATTCCCCATGAATTCAAAATGCCAAATTTTGAAAAATATGATGGCACCAGTTGTCCCTTAATCCATTTGAGAATGTTTTGCAAAAAAATGGAAGGATATTTAAGTTCTGATGATCTGTTAATTCACTCTTTCCATGATAGCCTTATTGGCCCAACAGTAGTCTGGTACAATCAGTTGACCCAAGAACAGATCAAGAGATGGGTTGATCTAGCTGATGCATTTTTGGGACAATATCGGTATGTTAAAGGCTTAGCTCCAACACGTATGGATCTTCGAAGAGTAAAGAAGAAAATGAATGAAAGATTTCAAGAATATGCCTTAAGATGGAGAGGAGTGGCAGCACAAGTTCAACCTCCCATATTAGAAGAAGAAATAGCACGTATGTTTCGTGATTCCCTTCCAGCGCCTTTCTTCGAGTTAATGCAGGCAAATCCGACAAAGGAATTCAAGAATCTTGTGACAAGTGGAGATTTAGTTGATAATGTAATTAATGAAGAAAACTCAAAAGTCACATCCAGGAGCCCAACGGATCAAAAAGCAAAAGCTGATCATGTGAATGAGTGTCGCATCCAGAGTCCTCGCAATTGCAAAAGAAAAAGAGCAAGTAACTGTTCGAATCGATCAAAGAAAGTCATACGATCAAGAAAAACTTTGGAAGTGTTCCAAACTTCCATTTCAGACTTGTATCCTCATTTGGTTAAAGGTCAATATATCACACCAAGACCAACTAAAGTGACATCAAACCCTTCTGCTCATAGCCATGATCAAAATAGTGTTTGTAATTTACACTTGGGGGTAAAGGGGCATTCTACAGGCAATTGTAGGCCACTATTAAAAGAAATTGAGATACTTGTTGACAAAGGGGTTTTGACACAAGAAATGATCAAGAAATAGGGGGCAAATGAAGAAAAGAACCTTGATCCTATTACATACCCAACATTATAAGAATAATGAGGCATGATGAATAAACAAGTGGAAGTTGTTATCTACCACTGTAGTACTTTTCTATCTTCAGCATCCTGTTTAAACTTGTTTTTTGTTCCTTTCTCCGCCTTTTGTGCAATAAATAAATTTGTGTTGCTTATTAAGGTTATGAGCATTGAATCAATTTTGTAATCTTGCAGTTCTTTGAATATCAACTGGATTAAAAATTCTGCATGATTAGAGTTATAATCTTTGATAGAATATCAGGATTGAAAACCAGAAAAACAAGGACCATTGACCTTACCTCAGAAGAAATACACCCAAACACTATCCTATTACAAATATGAGATAGCCTACTCCTATTGAAAGAAATTACAAAAAGGCTTGGTATTTATATATAGGAGCGTACAACATGGGGCATCGTTGATGTATTACATTACAAAACCGTTTAGAATATTTTTCTATTAATGACGTTCGATGATGAACGTAATCTTCACAAATAGGTAAATCTAGTTTAAGTCAGTTGCTTGAGAATTGAATTATAACAAAGAGATTTTCTGAATTCCACCAAAACACCTAGACTATAACAGGTTCTTCTTAACAAGCTTAAGAAATTGGATTTGAACACCCATGTTATATTATTATACAATAAAACTTGAGTTGTCCCTCTAGAGCAATTGGTTAATCACCCTGGCTTTATGGATAATATTCAGCCAACCTATTATACTATTATATGCAATAAAGTTATCCCTCTAGAGCAATTGGTTAATCACCCCGGCTTTATGGATAATATTCAGCCAACCTATTATACTATTATATGCAATAAAGCTGTCCTCTAGAGCAATTGGTTAATCGCCCCGGCTTTATGGATAAGTTTCAATTAACCTGATAAAGGTGATTATATTATTATATACAATAAAGCTGAATTCAGCTAGCCAAAATGGAAAATGTGTTAAGAGATGGACTAAGGGAGTTGTGAAACACCTGTTATAGTCAACTTCACACAATCACTCAGAAATTTCATTTTTAGACCGATATTTTTGCACTACTTTGATTAGATGAGTCTAAATGAAAGATTCCAGAGAATTGAAATGGAAGGATTCTAGAAGGTCTAGTGATTGGCAATCCTAGTTGCGTCATTTTGTACGCATCCGGTTAAAATACCAAGTCCTCAAAGTGATACATGTGACAAAGTTCACAAAGAGCGAGAAATGAGTGACATCTTAAATAGATGTAACCATAGAAAATAGGAAGGCCATCCTGAAACCCAAACCAAATCTTGATACTTATCAAAGAATTATAATTCTCAAACATTACAGAGTTGTTGATTCTTTTGATATTCTTTTAATTCATGCTTATGATTTGATTTTATTGTGAACCTATGATAGGCAACATTCTACAAAATTCTTTCATTCTTCGATAAAGAAAGGAGGAAAAACATTTTCAAACAGGACAGTCTCAAATGAGGAAGGTCCTTGAAGCAATTGTTGCTTATTCTACATCTGTTGTAGAAAAAGAATGAACGAGGCCAGAATGATGAAGCACTTTACATTTTTGAAGGCAAGTGGTCCAAGAAGCCAGAAAGTCTAGAGAATTGAACTTGTGACACTCTCCTATGACATTATTAGCAGCTCATCAAGAAAGATTATTGTTTATCTCATACTGAGGGCGATAAGCATCACCAGACAGATTATTTTCCCCAACCATCAATTCATGTTCTCTAGAAGATTACATCATAGAGCCATGAACAAGTCACTATCTGCACTCTGGTTATACCGTGATGCTGGCTCAAGTCTTGATACATCATTGCTACTTCTTCTATGCCGATCATTTTCTTTGTCAAGATGATATCCATTATCTCCTTCAGAAGATTGCTGAATTTGAATTTGAGGACTTAAGGCACAGAATAAGACATAGGAACAGAATCTACCCTTATAGGCCTTTTATATAGGGTAACATTGGTTACATGATTCCAAAAGTTGAAGATGACCACTTTTATCATCAATTAAACCGTTCCATGATTCAAAAAGAGTGGGATATATTGGAGCAGCAGAAGAGACAGATGTCATAGCAGTCATTGCAAGAAAATGCACCAACAAAAATCTTCTAGTTCATCCTGATGATGTTTATTTCTTCCAGTAAGGTTGTTATGCTGGATGCCACCGACAACAAGGTCGAATTCGACAAATCTACTCATCAATTGCTCCAACCGATCATCATTCAGTTCTTGCACATCTGTTTTCAAAGATATGCCAAGACAGTAGAAGGTGACCTCTGCATCGCTGATTCCAGAGAAAAGAGACAAGACATTGATATCACTGGGAAACATGTTTCTAGCAGCTCCTCATGTATGGTTTTTATGGAAACCTAGAAGCATTTCCACCTCATCAGGTTCAAGTGGAACCATTTTATTCCTTCCAACCCATACCAGATTCCATTTTCAGTACTCATCAAGAACATACTTCTGGACACTTGAAGGTGGCTCATTGTCATAAGCTTCAAGAGCCTTACAGATCCTTTCTGTCAATTTGGCACTTCCTATACATGTTTGTAAACAGTTAAACTTTGTTCTTGAATCCCAGGAAGGCCATCATTTCTTTGTCAATGAAAAAATATCATGTATAGTGCGTGGAGAAACAAGATAAGAGGAAATCTGTTCTCAATTGGCAGATTATGAATATAGCCTATTTTCAATGTAAAAGCATGAAAATGCTTCGAATCTACAAATTCTGGCTCTACATCGAATAAGTATTGTGATATTCCAGTCCAAACATTAACTGGAGCAAATGCCACGTTCTCGTAGTAGAAATAAGGAGACCCAATAGCATCTTCTGGAAGTGTTCTTTAAGTTATCTGATCTGATTTGGTATGAACCCCAAAACCAATCATTAGATTTAAAAGATGAATTTGCTCATAGTAGAAATAAGGAGACCCAATAGCATCTTCTGGAAGTGTTCTTTGAGTTATCTGATCTGATTCGGTAGGGACCCCAGAACCAATCATTAGAATTGAAAGATGAACTGCATGATCGTCTTCATTAAGAAGATTCTTTTCAAGCTTCCTCTGCTTCTTCCTTTTCAAAAATCATAGCCCAAGTTTCGCCTTTTCTTGTAATTGGGATCGTTGCATAATGGCTTCCTATCTTCTACCATAAGAAGTGCGTCAGTAGCCTTAGCCATTTGATCAACACATATAAAATCTGTAAACTTTGCAATTGATGAATCCGGACCACATCTTTCCATGGCTATTGAAGCCTCAGCAACTGAGTATTCCATTTTCATCAAGTATAACAGTTTATTCTCCTCATCAGAATCAGAATTCAGGATTCCCTTGGTATCAGAAAGAACTATCAATATCTGTGAAATCATCCTGAAAGATCGCTTCATAATCAGATGAGTTGTTATCAGAATCAACATGTTGCATGGGTGTGGATTTTTGATGAGCTTGTACCATTGTATATGTAATTTTGCCAGTGCATCAGATTACTGTTCGCATAAATTAGTTTCTCTCCCACATAAAAGTATATTTCAGAGATGGCCTTCACTGAAAGATGATAAGCCACTGTGTCAGCCTGGAACAGATTACCAAGATATTTTTACTACTCTGTCTGATTAAATCCCTCCAGATACAGAAAATGGTCACCTCATTCAGAAGACACATATCTCAGATGTTTCTATCAGAATAATTGAGCACTTCTTAAGTTTGTGACAACATGAAGGAAATTCCTCCAGTTACTTGACAACACTGTTGTTCAGTGACACTAGAATGAGAGTATTTAAGATAAACAGATTTGGGGCATGAAGAAAGCTACAAGCACCACAGTGCATTGTCAAAATTGAACCTCATGAGGATCATGATATTCCAGTCAAACATACATTGAGAGTTGAATCAGAAGCAGAATATTGGGGCATCTCGAAAGCTCACTTCAGATAGATCCATGTGGGGCATTTTGAAGGCTAAGATTAACAAGAAGCAAATGTTGGGGCATGCTGAAAACCCTTTTCAATCAGAATCAGAAATGTTGAAATATTCTGAATATTTATCAGCAAAATGCTGGGGCATGCTGAAAGCCCATTTCAATCAGAATCAGAACTGTTGATGCATCCTGAACACTTGTATTAGCCAATGTTGGGGCATGCTGAAGGCCCACAACATCCTGTGTCAAGATCATTGACTTGAACAAATATTTCCAATAAGACATAAAGGTATGAAGAATGAAAATGATAAAACAGTGACAGTCGAGCTGACTATACATAATTGCTTCGTTCATCAGGCAGTTACATTATGATCATGTTGTTGAAAAAATATTCTACTCAGCAAATATGTTTTCAAATACTCAATCTTCTTAACCATGTGTCACATGATAGCGTGTTCCTTGTTAAGCTACATCACAATTGCATGAATAAAGATGGTCCCCCAGGCAGACTACTCGATCCAGGGTTCAGTTCCTGAAGATCTCAGCTTTGAATCTTGCATTATCCGTATCGGTGATAATTGGAAATATTTCTTTGAGATGCCTGACATTTAGTTTCAACGTTGGGATTATGAAGCTATTTTTCACATCGATTTTTGCTTACTTGATGACATTGGAAAGGGAGACTCGACTCACTTACATTACTGTTATTCCCGTTGTTATTGGGATCATCATTGCTAGCCAAGATGAATTGAGTTTTCATCTATTTTGGTTTTATCATGTGTGTTTTATCCCCAGCTGCAAGAATTCCACAGATATCTTTATGTACATGGATCCTATAGCTGAAGTGTGTCTACTTTCTACAATGCTCATTACAGAAGAAAACGTGATTAGTATTATATTTGCCCTTGCCCGAGATGATATCAAGAGTAATTAGTGTCTTCTATTCAATTCGACACCAGCATATCTTGTGAATTTGACCAACTTTTTGGTCATACTAACATCTCATTTGTATTCCCATTGAGTTTTGTTCTCAAGTGATCTTGTGATATCATACAAAAACTTTGAACACTAGGCAAAGAGCTTCAATAATTGAGAAATCTGAGTAGAAGCCACATAAAAGGATGATTTTGTTGTCAAATGCTTTACGAACATCTGAGCAGAAGCCACAAGAAATGAAGAATGTGTTTTCAAATGTTTTACATCTCGACAGAAACCACAGGAAAAGATGAATGTATTGTCAAATGTTTTACGAACCAGTGATTATGGTGTTGAACCAATGTTGCAATCATATGGTTTCCATTTATTGATCCAAGATGAAGTTTGTCTTCTTAAACCCCAAGATTAGAAGTGAGATATGATGAAGATTTCTTTCCACAGAAGGAAAGCTGAAATTTTGACAACAAGAAACGAGCGGAGCCAACTAAGGTTGAATGACAGGTTGTTGTTAAGCATCTCGACATGATATGGTCCAAGTTGCCTTATTCGAGATCTGATTAAATGTGGAGACATGAAAGGAATTGAGATAAATTCTCTTTATGATGTGTTTCAAGAGTCAAATCAGAACAGACTCTACTTCCCTAATTAATCCCCGCTAAGTCACATATCTATATCTACAATCTTCAAAGATGATAGATTCTGTTTTTAAAGATGATAGATTCTCTCTTCAAAGATGAAAGCTTTATGGGATTTCTACACAAGTCCAAGCAATAAAGTTGGTTTTATCCAAGAAAAAATGGGGCATCAGGGTTATAATTTTGACTACGACAAGAGTTCCACAAGTGAAACATTTCTTCTGAGACTTAAATGAAGCAAAGAAGATACAAAGATACAAGTTGATCAGATGATTCTGTAGAAATGAAAGCTTGATAGCATAAGTTTCTACACTGATATCCAGAGGTAACACTGGCAATAAATGATGAAGTGAAGGAAGACCAAGTTCACCACTTTGAAGTCGAATGAAGATTGCATCAACATTCATGCATTCATAAGAATATCATTTACACAATAGACAATGCATTACATTGATACATTTGAGTGCATTCAAACATGAAGTTTTACAGATCTTCGGAAGAACAAGAAGATTCATGGTAAAAAAATACCTTACAAGAAGAAGGTATTCAAAACCGCAAATACAGGAATCATGCAAACATCTGAAGAAGAGATGGACGCAATCCACAAAAATGAGCATTATCTTGAGATTGGGTCATGTTACCCAATCAACATGTTATTTTGAAAAATAATGAGAAAACGATTTCCATAGTTTCTCATTTTATCTTTTCTAAAATGAAATTGTTGAAAAGTAAGAAAACGATTTCCTTAGTTTTTTTACTTATTAAACTATTTCCTACATCTGTAAGTCCTGCAGTGCATGATGTTTCCAAAAAGCCTTCGGGAGCTCTTTGATGTTTTCAAAGCCTTAGGGTCATCTGTAAGTCCTATAGTGCATGATGTTTCCAAAAAGCCTTCGGGAGCTTTTTGATGTTTTCAAAGCCTTAGGGTCATCTGTAAGTCCTACAGTGCATGATGTTTCCAAAAAGCCTTCGGGTGCTTTTTGATGTTTTCAAAGCCTTAGGGTCATCTGTAAGTCCTACAGTGCATGATGTTTCCAAAAAGCCTTCGGGAGCTTTTTGATGTTTTCAAAGCCTTAGGGTCATCTGTAAGTCCTACAGTGCATGATGTTTCCAAAAAGCCTTCGGGAGCTTTTTGATGTTTTCAAAGCCTTAGGGTCATCTGTAAGTCCTGCAGTGCATGATGTTTCCAAAAAGCCTTCGGGAGCTTTTTGATGTTTTCAAAGCCTTAGGGTCATCTGTAAGCCCTTCAGTGCATGATGTTTTAAAGACCTCTGGAATGATGTTTTCAACATTTCAGTCTTACTCAAAAGAAGTCAAATGAAAAATTATTGTTTTTTTCGTCTTTGCTCTATTCTTGTTAACACCAGAATGAGCAAAGAGGGGCAGCTGTAAACACTAATTTTTCGTTTATTATTAATAAAATTATTATTATTATTATTATAATTATTATTATTATTATTATTATTAAATATATTATTACAAGCCCAAGACCCGGAGGCCCGTTTTACAAATCTTGGAGGCCCAGACCAATCCAGGCCCAAACAGATAACCCAAACCCTTTAGGGTTTGTATCATTCATGCTAGGGTTTCAAATCCTAGCCCCCTAGCCGCCTCCAAGATTCCAGAAGGCCAGCCGCCGCCTCTGCTCAACCGCCACCTCCACGTTGACGTTTCAGCTACTGCCACGCCACCGTCAGTGCCACGCCCATCGAAGCCTCCAGAAGCGCCTCGTCATCACCCCACGTCAAGCTCTATGGTGAGTCACCACCATAGTTATGGTGACTCACCGAAAGCCTCCTAAGGGACCGGTCTGACGAAAGCCTCGGTGGTGGCTATAAAAGCCACCACACTTGCAAAATAAAAGAGGACAGAGAGGAAGAATCGGAGAAAAAAGGAGAGACAGAGACGAAGAGAGAGCAAGGAGAGGAGCAAAACCACACCAACACAGATCAACCATCAGCCGAGAAAAGAGAAAGAAGAACTTACCTCGCCGGAGAACTCCAAACCTCGTCGAAGTACCGAAAATACCGAAGGTATTTTCTTAGATCTAGGAAATTCCAGTGACTTTTGGGGAAAATAGATGCCGGATTCGGCCTTAGAACAGTGAGATTTATATCCTAGGGTATTTTAAAAAACTTTCTGGCCACCGTTGACGGTGGCCGGCGGCGGTGGTCGGCACCGGCGCACGGTTGCCGGCCGAACTCTAATCCCTCCGATGAGGGATTTGAAGAGAGAGGCGAGAGAGAATATTAAACTCTCTCAGTTAGAGAGAGAAGAGAGAAGAAAGAAATGAGGGGTTGGCCCTTCGGGCCAGTCGTTTGGATATTTAAATAACCCTCCCAAACGACGTCGTTTTGGGGGAGGGGTATATCTGTAATTTCTCTCGTGGGTAAACTATACCTGCTGCCACCACAGTTTTGTAACTTTTCATTATAATCACTGAAATTAAATTTAAATCATTTTTAATTCGGTCTTTCGATTTTATTTAGTTTATAATTTAGTCCTAGCTTGTATACTTATATATATTTAGGGTAAATACCGTATTTAGTCCTTATAACTTTAATAACTTTTATTTTGACCTCTAATTAATTAATTAAGGATTAATTACATTAGTAACACTTAGTTTTCATAATATTTCAAACTAGAGCATTTAATCTTGATATGTCATAATTTAGTCACTAATTTTAATTATAAGTTTTATTACTTTTTATATTTAATTTTAATTTTATTTATTTTACTCATTGTTTATTTATATTTTAATTCTATATGTTTAAATTATTATTTTCATAATTATTTTATTATTATTATCTTATTCATATAATTATATACCTATATTCTTTTAAATAATAATGTTTATTTATTTTCAATATCAAAGAAAAGGGCAGTATTAAAACAACTGGATATCCTATTATGGTATTTTAAATAATTAAACATTATAAAAATTATAATTTAGTTTTATTTAAATTATTAAAATTTTAATATTTATTTTTATTTTTTTAATATCGAAGAAAAGAGCTGTCTTAAGGCACCTAGAAGTCATTTTCTGATATTTCTAAATAAATAAATATTTTTATAAATATATTTAAATTAATATATTTTCTTAAAAATTATAGTAATAAAATTTGAAATAATATAATTATAAATTAAATATATTTAAATTCTTAAAATTCTATTATTAGAGACAATTTATAATTAAAAAGTACCAATTTTGGGCGTTGTAAGAGTGTTAAGCATTCCCTAAACGTAACCGACCACGAATCCCTTTTTATTATTAAAAAGAACGAATTTTTGGTTAAAATGCAGATCGGTTTATCTTTTAACCGATGTTTTCTTAAAAACTCTTTTAAAGGATGATTTTTAGGTATTCGACCTACTTAACCCAAAAGGCCGATGGCGACTCCAAAATTATTTTAAAAAACCATTTATTCACATCACTTTTCCCGCAAAGTAAAAAATTCGTGCCCGGACGAAAACCGGTTACGACACATATAATAGTCAACTTTCGGTTCGAATTAATATAAATATTCTTTTATTTACTTAAATTTGGATTCAGATACAATATTTCTTTTGACATCTGATAATTTCGTTTGACAATTCATTTCTTATGTTCATAAACGGTCCTTTTCAATGAATCCAATGTTCCAATCGACGAAATTTTGGATAGAAAATTTAAAAGAGGAGATTTGAGGATCCAGTACAATACACCACGAGGTGAAAAGGAAAGCTCATAATGGTAAATTGAAGCATGTGATTTTGTAAGAAAAATTTGGTACACCATTAGACATGAAAAGAAATTTGCTTTTTAATAACCAACTTTAAAATGATGATGGTGGGCAAGTTGGCTACGTTTCCACGTGGGAAGATGTTGTCGCCTTGAGAAGGATCCAGCCATTACTATTGCTTGCTTTCGCTGTAACAATGGTCCAAGTTGGCCCCAATTACAGCTTGTTTGGAACACTGGGCTAAACAAATCTTTGATTGGGCCACTACCATCCAAGTGTCTATGCCTCACAATTACAACCATAATTTTTTGTATTTTTATTTAATATCCTAAATTATTAAATTTCTTTATAAAAATAAACATATTTAATGTTTTATAAATTTACATCAAATAAGGATATCTGAATTCATGATATGTAAAACGGTATGAAATAAAAAAAGATTTAGATATTCGAGTTAAAACAAAAATGAATTTATATAATAAATATCTAGGAAACTCTTCCCAAATAACATTCTTATTTTAATTATTTAGAGAAAAAAAGTTAATTATCAAAATGTCACCCCTTTTTTTGCACAAGATGTCACGTAGGACAACAAGGTCTTGTAAGTCGCGTATTTAAAATACACATACTTGTCTTACGTGGCATTTTTATCTTCTCTTTACATTTTTAGGACTAAATTCATAAGGAAATAAAAGCAAATGAAGTAAAATAAGAAATTTTAAAATCTACCCTTTAATTTTTTTATTAAATTAACGTGATTATAAAATAATAATTATTTTAAATACACTCCAACCGTTTGACAATGAACGTTCAATCACTCTTGCTACAGTCGCTGATGCTCAAACTCAAAACTTTTAGGAATAACAATCATTCATTTTAAGTTAAACCAAAAGTTTAAGGAAATTAAAATATGGTGTTTCAAATAAAAGTATAGTGTAAAACTTTGAAAGGTTATAATTTTGTGCTTAGTTATCCGGTTGAGATAATCTTTTTAACCCACAGTGATCAAACTTAAAGAAAATTAAAATTTGAAAAATTAAAATTAAAAATTAAAAATTTTACAATAAAATTAAACTTATCAAATCCTTATAAAGAAATATATATTTTGTACACAAAAATCAAACTTTTCAATCTGACAAGTGTAATATCCTAATTTTGTCGAGGTATTTGTAAATAAATTTCGGGCGATCAAAAATTGGTTCGAATGACGAGGATGCCGAATCTGCTCTCTTCAATTAACTTTTCTTCAAAGCTCGATCCCTCTTCTTTCGGGGTGCAAGTGATATGACCTTGTCCTGAGGGTTTAGAAGTGACCCACATTTTCTATTGTTCTTACCTCTTGCCTCAAAAAAACAACTCTAGAAAGAATGATTCATCATCATTGGTTTCCTCCTCGTGGTTCTTTGATATGCTTCTCACTTTTGATTTTGAATTTAGATTACCACTGAACCGACCAGCCAACCTTTCATTTTGTTCATTAACCCTCGCTTCTTTACTTGGGTCGTGACCATCTAAATTCTCTTTTAACTCGACCTGAAAACCTATATCAGCCATATCATCTGACACCCCAACTTTATTTTGATTTAGCCCATTATTAACTAAGGCATCTTTGGACCCTATATTATTTACCGAGTCAAGGTTATCAACTAGCCCAGTTTTGTCTTTTATATCTCCTACTTGGCCAACCAACTCCACTGAAGCTCAACATTGGACTTCATCCTGATCCTTCTCCTCACTAATCTTATCTGCAACTGATGTCGAGACTCTCCCCCTTCTTCGAGTTCACTACCCTCAACAAACATTCCCTTAACATCATCATTACAGTGCATGCCTAAAACCTTTCCAACGCTCTTTTCATTAAATGAACATACCTTTTTACTCGATACTCCTTTACCACATTCTACGTCCGATGAGGAAGCCACCAATGAGTTATCAGAGTCTTTTCCGAGATTACCTTACGAGACCCAATCCCATTTTCTTTTTTCTCTAGATTCACTTTCATATTCTAATTATCATACCCCTTTAGAAGAACCAACGAGTTATCTACCAAACCAACTCCCACCACTCGCACCCCGTACTTGACCTTCCCCAGTACAATATCCACCACATCTTCGATCTGTGACTCTTGGACGGTAGACAGAAATATGGATATTTTCTCACAATTCAACTGATGGTTAATGTTCTCTCCATAGGCTTCGAACTTACCCCACAGGTCGGCTAATCTTCACATTGTAATTTCGTTCCAACAGTGTAATGGTTTACTTGGCAACTCTAACCAGGTTACCCTCTCATTTTGACAAAAAGCTTCTGTTCAAAGATTGATCTCTACAAAAATTTCTGAGATAAGACCATTGAAGATCTTTCAGCAACAAAAATATATCTTCATCATCCATGGCTAGCAGAAATGACTTTCTCCTAACCTTTGAACTTTAATCTCACCCATGCCCCAGTTTTAAAGTCTGCTGTTGATACTCCCCACATTACAAACAGTAGCCATAACACCAACCAAGTATCTCTTCATCTTTCTCATTTCATCTTCTTCAAAATGCCCTGGAACACTTTAACTAAACCCTTCTGGCCACTCAACTCTCTCTTGTCTCTTTTCCACGATTACTTCCCTTTTTGGTCTACATGCTATATTATACTCTTGACAAACTTGACCCGAACCCGATTACCCGAACTCATTTACCAGACCCAATACCCGATATTAACCTGAACATAATAATTAAATTTGATCCGATACCCGACTCGAACTATACCCGATCTAAAATTTAGCGAAACTGAAAGCATCGCGAATCGAAATTAAACTAAACAAAAAACAACCCGAATTGAAATTAACTTGAACTGACTTGAACTAAAACTAAATTGAACCAAAAGAAACCCGAATCGAAATTAACCCATATCGAATTTAACCTGACCCGTAAGCAACCCGAATAGAAATTAATCTGAACCGAAAATAACCCAAACCGAAAGCAAACCAACTTTAATTTACCCAAATTTAATCTAAACCGAACATTGACATGATTTTTTACTTGATAAATGTGTAAAAATGGACGAGTGATTTATTGTTATTATATATATATATATATTAAGAATGTGATGAATAGTAAAATAATACATATTT
This sequence comes from Hibiscus syriacus, assembly GCF_006381635.1. NCBI lineage: Eukaryota > Viridiplantae > Streptophyta > Magnoliopsida > Malvales > Malvaceae > Hibiscus > Hibiscus syriacus. Next base: position 5,399,396 of record NW_024062608.1, read on the forward strand.
TATTATCTTTTTTAATTATACTCTTAGTTACCCACCAACTTTCGTAATAGTTTAATGAATATAAGTATCACTTTTGATAATAGTTTAATGATTTAATATTAATTTTTAGTTTAAAAATTATATTCATATATTTGATTCGATATTTTTTAAAACAATTAAAAATTATTTGAATGAAGAATTAGAAAAACAAGGTAGGAAGAGTTGGGCATTGGGTGAAGTGGCACTTGCGTGTGAGAGTTGAAGTAGAAACGGAGATGCCTGCACACGATAGTTGGAGCTGGCAAGAGCTGAGTGATGATTGAAACTAACAAGACTGAGTGACGACAGAAGAAATTCTTGAATTTTAAATTTCGTGAGTTAAAGAAGAGCATCATACTTATATAGTATTTGTCGTAATCGGTTTTCGCCCGGGTACGAAATTTTTACTTTGCGGGAAAGTAAAGCGAATAAAAAATGATTTTGATTTTAAAAAATGTTTTGGGAGTCGCCATCGACATTTTGGGTTAGGTAGGTCGAATACCTAAAAATTATCTTTTAAAAGAGTTTTTAAGAAAATATCATTTAAAAGATAAATCGGTCTGCGTTTAACAAAAAATTCGTTCTTTTTAATAGATAAAAAGAGATTCATGGTCGGTTACGTTTGGGGAAGGATTAACACCCCCACAACGCCCAAAATCGATACTTTATCAATTATAAATTGTCTCTATTATTGGAAATTTAAAAATTCAAAAATATATTTAATTCATAATCATTTATTTTAAAATAATTTTAAGAAAACATATTAATATCTATATATATTTTTTATTTTTATAAATAAGATATTTATTTATTTAAAAATATCAGTAAAGGACTTCTAGGTACTTTAAGACAGTCTATTTCTTAATATAAAAAATAAATAAATATTAATCAAACTTTTTTCTAAAAATAATAATAAATTAATATATAATTTATAAAAATAGGATATTTATTTATTTATTTATAAATATTAGAAAAGGACTTCTAGGTGTTTTAAGACAACTCATTTTTTAATATTAAAAAAATAAATAAATATTAAAATATGATTATTGTTTCTTAAAAGTAATTTATGTAAAATTAAAAATAGGATTCATTATATATATATAAAATATAAAAATAAGTAAATAAATATTATTTATTATATATATTTATATGACTATATAATAATAATAAATAATAATAATTAAATATATAAACATGTAAAATTAAAATATAAATAAACAATGATTAAAATAAAATTTAAAAGTAATAAAACTTGTAAAAATAAATGAAAGTATTAAAGTTAGTGATTAATTTATAACATATTAAAATTAAATACCCAATTTATAAATAATTATTTAATATTTCAGTGACTAAACATGCTATTTTTCCTATTATTAATTTAGGGACTAAAATGAATATATATCAAATTCGGATATCAAATTAAATTAAAATATGCTATTCGGGGTTAAAATATTAATTATTAAAATTAAAGGACTAAATTTGTTATTTTACCTAAAATATCTATTATTTTATGTTAATGACTAAATTATAATAAACTAAAATTAAGAAACTGAATTAAAGGATTCAACAATAGATTTCGGTTACTAAAATAGAATATTATAAACTTCGAATGGCTTTCGAAAGGGTTTAGCCATGCGAGAAATTACAGACACACCCTCACCAAAACGACGTTGTTTTGGTGAGGGTATATATACCCTTAACCCCAACCGAGAAAAGCTTAAGCCTTTCATTTTTTCTTTTTTCCTCTCTCTCTAAAAGAGAGATAAAAAAATCTCTCTGTCTTCTCTCTAGGCTTCTGTCGTCGGAGAGAAACCGATCACCGGCCAGCCGTATTGATCCAGCGCCGATAGCCAGCGCCGGCCACCGTTAACGGTGGCCGAAAAACTCTAAATGCACCAAATCAAAGATCTCAACTTCTAAAGGTCGAATCCGACCTTCTTTTTCCATAAATCCCTTTCTATCGACGTAGATCTAAGGTTTTTCACCTTAGATGTTTCGATTTTCTAGCGCCGCGGGGATGCTTTGATGACTATAGTTTCCTCGGTAAGTCTCTTTCTCTTTTATTCTTTACTGGTTGTTGGTTCTGGTTGCTGTTTTTTTGTGGTTGGTATTGTGTTGGTCGTTGCTTACTTTCGGTGGCTGTGGGTTGTTCTCTGTCTATCGTTTCTGTCGTGGTTTGTTTCTTCTCAGGTTCTTGATCGTGTTTTTTTTGTTTGCAGGTGTGGTAGATTTTATAGCCACCACCGAGGATGCTCTCGGACCAGTCCCAGAAATGAGTTTTGGTGAGTCACCGAAGAATGGGACGCGTGGACGGTGACGAGGCGCTTCTGGAGGCTTCGTCGAGGGTGGAGTCGTGGCAATAGGTTTCGGCAACGGCAGTTAGATGTCTTGGAGGCGGCGGCTGGGAGATAAACCTAGGGTTATGAAACCCTAGTGCTTCATTTACTGGAACCATCTAGGCCGTTGGATCAAGACTAGATCCAACGGCTGCAATCACTGACGGTTAGAAGCTGGAATGATGAAACCTTGTTTGGGTTTAGGGTTAATGTTATGCCTCTGGGTTGGGCTCTTGGTTCTGGGCCCCGATTTGTAATTGGGTTGGGTTGTAAAATGGGCCTCGATTTACTGTTGGGCTTGTAATGTAAAATTATTTATTATTTATTATTTAATAATAATAATAATAATAATATTAATAATAAAAATAATAAATAAAATATAATAATAATAAAAATAAAGTTGGGACAAAAATTTAATGTCTACAGTATTAGTAAATATATATAAAAATTCTATATAAATAAAATTATACTTTAAATTAAATAGCGAAATATGAGTTAAAGAAGAGCATCATCCTTCTATAGTATTAGTAAATATATAAAAAATATTCTATATAAATAAAATTATACTTTAACTTAAATAAAGGAATCTATTTTAATTTTGAATATATATAAGGAAGTTTAATTTAATTTAAATGATAAAAGTTATTTTGAATGATAAATTAATTTAAATAAAATAGATAATTCATTAAAAACTATCGGATTTATAATAAAAATAATAGAAAGTTTAAGAGGAATATAAAAGTAAGAATCAAATTGTAAGATTGAAAATAATAATAAATAAAATTTACTTATCTTACTTGTAATAAAAGTATTATATTTATAATAAAAAAATAGAAAACAACTAAGACAAAAGAAATAATATTAGATTTATAATAAAAATAATATAAAGTTTATTTATGTTACAACTAAAACTTAACAAATAAAGTTATGTATTGTTTTTAAAATTTTAATAAAAATATTTAATTTATAATTGGAAATAAAATTTTTATTATTTCTTTATCAAACGGTTTTAATTATAAACATTGCATACAATATTAATATAAAATTTTGATAACAAATTCTAACAAATGTTATAGGATCGACTTTTGTATAAAATTATCGATTTATCATATCAAAATGAAGGTTTAATTCAAAATATTGAACGATTTAGAATTAAAATTAGGCTTAAATGATAAAATTAACAAACAAGAAGACATTTTTACAAGAATATATCAATAATTCTATATATACAGATTTTGATTAGTCTTATAACCAATTCAACCTGAATTGACATGATCTAAAGGTTGACCTAAATCGAAAATCAACTGATCTGATATTGACCTGACCCGAAATCTAATCGATTAGGTATTAACCGGACCCAAAAATCAATCAATCCGATATTGACCCAACCTGATATTGATCTGACAAAAATCAACCGATCCGATATTGATCCGAACCAAAAAACAACCGATCCAATAATCACCCAACCTGGAAATTGACCCGATCCGATCCGATCCGATTTAGCGTACACTCGAACTAGATCTGATCCGACCCAAAATAATTAAAACGAATATAATCTAGGCCCGATCCAAATGACCCATTTGCCACCTCTACTAGTAGTGGTGTGCAAAACTTAACTCGATTCTAAAAGTCGAATTTTTGACTCAATTCGACTCGAATTGACTTCGAGTTGCAACTCATAGTCTCGATTCGAAAAAAATTCAAGCTCAAATCGAGTAGTAAAATGCAACTCGAATAACTCAAAAATTGTAGTAATTAATGAATTTATTTTCAAGTTTGAGTCGAAGTCCTTGGACTTTGTATAATATATGTATATCACATATGAAAAAATATGAAGAAATATATTTGTATTGTATATATGGTTATAGAGAGTCACTTAAATTGGAATCAAATAATATTATAATATTATAAATATTTACAATTAAATTTAAACAAAAACTCAAAAAATTCGACTCGACTCGAATTTTATAAACTCGACTCGATTCGAAAAAAATTTGAAGTCAAATTTGAGTTGTAAAATAATACTCGTTAACTGAAATAACTCAAATTTTTTTAACTCGACTCGACTTAACTCGATTGAACGCTCGCCTTGTCTACTATATTCCTTTCTAACCACTGCCCGACGTATCCCTCTTATTGTACTTGGCCAACCCCACAGAAATACGGTTACCATAGACATTTAGTCCATTAAGATTTTCTATCATTCTCAAAGTTTCACCCCTATTGCCCATCCTAACAAAGGCAAATCTTTTTCCTCATCTATTTTTTTTTTACTAGGAATGAACACTCTCAGAACTTCACCATGCATACCAACAAGCTGCCATAATCCCTTTCAGTGGAGTGCCTCTGGTAGATTATCTACGAACAAAGCAATCGACCCATTCCCTTTCATATTTACCATTTTTTGAGTTATTGACGCATAAGTAAATTGCATCGAAGAAATTTCTCAATTATTTTCCAAATTTTGATCATTAAAAGTTACAAAATGATCACTCGACTATTCATATGTTTTAAATTTGTCCTTTTTCAGTTAAAATATTAACGATCATCTCAATTGGACTCTAAAAATTTGACTATCATCTCAACTAAATGTTTACATCTCAAACGATTCTAGGATCAAATTTTATCATAACTCAATCAACAAATTAATGTCTAGCTCATACGGTCTCCAATTTGTTAATGAAAAATGATAGATTTAAAATATATGAATATTCGGATGATCATTTTATAACTTTTAATAGCGAAGGGCTCAATAAAACAACGCCTTACAGTTGGGAATCATTTTGTAATTTTTAAGAGTCGAGAGTCTCACCAAAGCAGTGTCCTATAATCAATAGATTATTCGTGTACTTTACCCTTAAAATAATTATATTTATTACTATTAGCTAATTAAAATATCACCCACCAAACATGATTCATCACTTATGTTTGTGTTTTGTCCACTTTTCCTCACTAATTTAAAGAACATAATGTATGATCACTTTCGTTTTTATTTAATTAAGATATGGTCACTTTCGTTCTTATTTAATTAAGATATTGTCACCACAGGTTAACTGTTGTTAACAATTAATAGATTAAGTAACATTCTTATTTAATTAAGATGTGGTCACCATAGGTTAGATGTCATTGAAAGTTAATAGATTAGGTGACGTGATAGTTAAATATTTTGGTATAATCACACATTTAATCCTTGTTATTTAACCTTAAAATAAGTATATTTATTACTGTTAGCTAATTAAAAAAAATATCACCAACTAAACATGACTCATCACTTATGTTTTTGTTTTGTCAACTTTTCCTTACTGGTTAAAAAAATATAATATATGATTACTTTCGTTTTTATTTATTTTATATATGGCACTTTCGTTCTTATTTAATTAAGATATGTCCACTTTTGTTTTTATTTAATTAAGATGTTGTCACCACATGTTAAATGTCGTTAACAATTAATAGATTATATGACGTTCTTATTTAAGATCACCATAGGTTAACTATCGTTAACAATTAATAGATTAGGTGATGTTTTTATTTAATTAAGATGTAGTCACCACAAGTTAACTGCCATTAACAATTAACATATTAGGTGACGTAAAATTTAAATATTTTGGTATAATCACACATTTAGTAACTATTATTTTCATATTCTCTCAATTTAGTCCTACTTTTAATAAATTAAAGCTAGAGAGATTCAAACCTAGGTCTTTTGAGAAACCAAAAATGCATCTAACCACTAAGCCAAGACCAATTCTTATTTGAATATAGACAACATGATGAATATATTTTGTATATTAATGTATAAATACTTAACTTAAATTCATAATATTTTATATATATTAACTTTAGGAAATATTTTTTGTATTAACTTATTAAATATATTTTTTATTAACTTAATTTTAAAATATTTTATTTTTAAATTTAAAAATATTTTATTTTTAATTTAAAAATATTTTATTTTTATTTTAATTTTAAAATATTTTTACTTTGGCCCTTTCTCTTGTAAAGGGCATCATGGCTACTGGTGCTTTTGCACTTCTGATGCATGTTTCTTTTATTGGTCTCCTTCTAGGTCTATGATTCTACATGATTTCTTAGTTGGTTGCTCTCCCAATGTCAGGTTTCTTTGTTCGTTTGTATACGATGTGTCGTTGATTGTCGGATATAAGTGTCGGATGGGGTTGTCGTTAAGGAGAGATTGATTTTTTTTCATTCGTCCTCTTTAGATATTCTTCAGGTTTTTCTCCTCTATGTTTGGTGCTCGGGAACGTTGGAGTGATCCATTTCTATATGTCGTTGCCTCAATGTTCATGTTTTTCCTTATCATGCTATCACTAGTCGATCATTGTTATATATTACTTATGATAGTCATGAATTTATTTGTTCGGTGTATATTTGACAAGTCGTTGTTGATGATGCTTTCGACAAATAAATATATCATAGTCCTACTTAAAAAAACACTTTTAAAATATATTTTATTATTATTTTAATTTTTCAAAGTATATATTTTAGCACGTTGACTATCTTAGATCAAACATTGGTTTTGGCTCAATGGTTGGGTACATGCTTGGTTTTTTATCTCAATTTGTTTTACTTTGTTTTCTTTCAATTATAGGGCTATGGCATTCTAATGTCATTTGAAGTATCCAATACGTTATATGAGTACAAGAGATTCTCGTAACGTATTGAAGACACCGTTTAAGTTTTTACATGATTACCATGAGTATACAAGTGACGAGCATAGATAACTACGAATCGATGTTGTATTTCCTCATCAATTTTATAACGAACAGTCGAAAAAATCCCCATCCAACATGTAGACACTAGTTTTTTGCCCATTTTTTCATTTATTTTATTATTATTATTATTATTATATTATTATTATTATTAATATTATTACAAGCCCAAACCCGAAGCCCAATTACTACTAGATCCCAGATCCAAACCCAGAGCCCAGAGTACATAGGAGACTCGATCCAAGCCCAAACTCGACACCCAACCCGGTCCAGCAGTACCCTAAACCCAACTAGGGTTTTATCATCTCAGCATCCAGCCGCCAACATCATCAGTCTCTAACCCTAGGGTTATGATACCCTAGAGACCACGTGGCCACCGCCTCTGCTGCCACCATCTCGCCGACGCTCAACTGCCATGCCCCAACTCTCGCTAAAGATTCCAAAAGCCAGCTGCCCCCCACGACGATGCCCTATGGTGAGTCACCACTATAGTTCGGTGACTCACTGAAAGACTCCTCTTGGGACCGGTCCGAGCAGAACACCAATGAGGCTATAAAAGCCTCGTCGAACCTGCAAAATAAAAAGACACCAATGGCAGAACACATCAAGACATGGAGTAAGAACAACACCTAACAGCAAGCAACGCTAACAACACAAAGCAACAAAAAATAATCGAGAGAAGAGGAATAAACTTACCATCGTCGTCGGAGCTTCCATACACCACCGTAGAACCGAAAGTTTGAAGGAAAAAAATTAGATCTAGGTCGATATAAAGGGATTTAGGAAAAAATGAGGATGGATTCGGCCTTTAGGTGTTGTAATCTTTCATTTGGTGTAATTTAGGAAATTCTGGGTTGATCGGCATCGGAGCACGGTGGCCGTCGTTGACCGGAATTCTCTTCGATGAGAGAAGGTTAGAGAAAAGGGACAGAATTTTCTCTCATTAAAGAGAGAGAATAAAGAAAATAAGAAGCTTTGGCCCTTTAGGGCCGGTTATAGGGCTTTTATACTCTCATCAAAACGACGTCGTTTCGATGAGGGGTGTATGTGTAATTTAGGGATGGTCCAATAAGGTCCGCAGTCCTTCTGAATTTATAATATTTTGTTTTAGTCACTGGAATTATATTTTTGTACATTCTAATTTGATCTTCAAATTTTATTTTATTCTATTATAGCCCTTAACTGTGTATATATATATTCAAGGTAAAATACATATTTAGTACATAAATTTTTTTTGTTTATATTTTAACCCCGAATAATTAATTAAGGATAAATTACATTGTTAGCACCTATATTTTATAATATTACGAATTATAACCTGTAATTTTGATATCTTATAATTTAATCACTGATTTTAATTTTTTACCATAAGTTTTCTTATTTTTTTACTCCTATAGTTTTAATTTTCTCTATTTTAGTCACTGTTTAATTGCATTTTAAATTTTATTATTACCTTTTTAATTTCAATATGTTTAAGTTATTAATTTAATTATTATTTAATTAATATTTTCATTTTAGTCATATAAATATAAATATAAATATAAATATAAATATAAATATAAATATAAATATAAATATAAATATAAATATAAATATAAATAAATATAAATATAAATATAAATATAAATATAAATATAAATATAAATATAAATATAATATAAATAAATATAAATATAAATATAAATATAAATATAAATATAATATAAATAAAATATAAATATAAATATAAATATAATATAAATATAAATATAATATAAATATAAATATAAATATAAAAATATAATATAAATATAAATATAAATATAAAATAAATATAAATATAAATAAATATAAATATAAATAAATAAATATAAATATAAATATAAATATAAATATAAATATAAATATAAATAAATATAAATATAAATATAAATATAAATATAAATAATAAATATAAATATAAATATAAATATAAATATAAATAAATATAATATAAATATAAATATAAATATAAATATAATATAAGATAAATATAAATATAAATAAAATATAAATATAATATAAATATAAATAAATAAATATAAATAAAATATAAATATAAATATAATAAAATAAATATAAATATAAATATAAATATAAATATAATATAATATAAATATAATATATATAAATATAAATATATATAAAATAAATATAAATATAAATATAAATATAAATATAAATATAAATATAAATATAATATAAATATAAATATAAATAAATATAAATATAAATATAAATATAAATATAATATAAATAAATATAAATATAAATAAATAAATATAATATAATATAAATATAAATATATTTGGTTAAATAATAATATTTATTTTAAATATTAAGAAAGAGCTGCCTTAAAGTAACTAGATGTCATTTTCTTATATTTTTAAATAAATAAAATATTATATTTAATTTAGTTTTATTTAAATTAATTTTAGGAAAAATTATCATATTCTTATTAATATTTATTTATTTATTATCAAAGAAATGGACTGTCTTAAAGTAACTAGATGTCATTTTATAATATTTTAAATAAATAAATACTCTATTTATAAAAACCTAAAAATATATTTACTTTAGTTTTATTCAATTTATTTTAATACAATTATTCGATTGAATTTGAAATAATAGGATCATAAATTAAATTTATATTCGAATTCTTAAATTATATTATTAGAGACAATTTGTAATTAATGGGTACCAATTTTGGGCGTTGTGGCGGTGTTAATACTTCCCCAAACGTAACCGACCACGAATCCCTTTTTACTACTAAAAAGAATGAATTTTTGGTTACACGCATACCAGTTTTTCTTTTAAATAGTTTTTTCTTAAAAACTCTTTTAAAAGATGATTTTTCGGTATTCGACTTACCTAACCCAAAAAAGTCGATGGTGACTCCCAAAACATTTCAATAAAAACCATTTATTCATTCACATTAATTTTCCGTCAAGGAAAATTCGTACCCGGGCAAAAACCGGTTACGACAGCTTGGCGACTCCGTTGGGGAATTCATAATTCTACCTTCCGGAGGTCTTCCACGGAAGCTGCTCTCAACCTGGCGTTGGGGGCAGCCTACTACCTTGCCTCTCCCTCACCCCATTATATATGGGAATAGGGTCAGCTAATTTTTCTATCAATTAGAAATTGTGAATTCATATTTATTTAATTTATAATTCTTTTCTTTCAAATTCTTTATTATTTACTATTATTAAATTATTTTTATATATCCTAATATACTAATATTTTTATTGATTTTCAGATGTTAACTTCATTTTTATTGGTTATTTGTCAAAGATTTGAGAATTTCTCCTCACACACAACATGTGCATTACATAAACATAAGCTCTATACTTGAACTCTTTTCCTTTTTAAGTGGGAGTGAAACCATCGTCTTCGTGAGAATTTATTCTCCGTGTCAGACTTAGCAAATAGTTTTCGGGGTTTATATGCTCTATGTCTTCGTGAGAATTTATTCTCCATGTCAAGCATAGAGAAATGTGTCCCCTCAAATTGAACTCGATCCACTTAAGTCTGTAATGGACTAGGATTGAGGGTTTGGCAGCCCAAGGGGGCACCAACAAGGACAATTCGAGTACCTTTACTCCTAGAACTGAAACCCTGCATATAATAAACCCTAGAAATTCACTTGATCTAAGACAATGCTGAAACTTGTCTGTAGGTATACACAAAGGAGAAATAAGCTCTAGCTTTTGTCTTTTAATTTATTTGATTTTTTTCTTTTCTTCTAAATAAATGCATACGAACTAGTAATTATGCGGTTAGGTTAATTTTTCCAAACAAAGCATGGAACTAGAAAACATGAGGTTAGGATTTATATATAGATACTATGATAGATAAGATCTTTTCTTTTCAATAATTGGTACTAACCATTTTATTTTTTATGCATTTTATTTTGCTATAATTTGTTTATATTGATTTCTTTTGCTTGCATTACATGATCATGGCATAACCAGAAGGTGTTGATTTGAGAGAGTGTTCATCAAATTAAAAAGTTTTCATAAATGGACAAAAAGTTTTATGATCAAGCAAACTATGACGTAGCCAAGGAATGGCATCCTGAGGGAACTCTGAGGATAAATGAGAGCTCTGCACACAAAGATCCTGTTAGATTGATACCAAAAGTATTCCACAAAGATCCTGTTAGATTGATACCAAAAGTATTCAATGGTAAGAGTATCAATAGGGGCATTCAGAATAAAGGAGGTTTTTATGAAGCTCAAGCATGTTATTTGAAGGATGAAAACAAGAAATTAAGTACATATATGAAAACCATGTGTGAGGATTTCCAAAAGATCAGTCAAGCCTTTCAAAATGCTAACATAGGAAACACCGCAGAAGAGTGGATAATAGGGGTCATCAAACTGAAAAAGAACTGCAACATACATGAAGATCTTGTCCAAGAACTCCATAACCATAAAGATTCCCTCACAAGGGAGAATGAGTAACATTGCCTACAACTCCGAGAGTTGACACAGAAGATGAAGGAAAAAGACAATGTCATGAAGGAGGCTGCTGCCCAAGCAAGCGATATGGCTTATAAATTGGTCGATATAGCTGGATTCATGAGGGAATTGAAGTAGACTCAACTCTTGAGCATGAATGGAAACTATCTTGGCTTTAGAGAAGTTAGGAGTGAAAGCTATCCCCTATATCTAAAGTTTTATTTGATATACCAAAACTTTTGGGTTCAATGAGGGTTGTTTTAAGATGATCACTATTGAGTAACACCTTTTTCATACATACATTTGCATTTTCATTTTACATCCATATTTTTGCATTTGCATTTTTATTTGCACCTTTGCATAGTTACATTTATAGTTTCAAACTTACATCATGCATTTGCAATTTTGTTAGTTTCAAACTATATGACATGCATTTAATCATGAAAATATGGGAATAATTCATGGAGAATTCCATGACAGAATTTCCAAAATCAAATTGGAGCTAACTTGGTCTTCCTAGAGAATGATAAGAACCATGAATGAGATTTTAGGAAGGGTTAGTAAAATCGAGAAATTTCAAGAGCATCTTATCAAGACTCAACAAGAGATGATTGATCAAGCGAAAAAGTTCCAGCCTGATTCAAAAGAGCAGATAACCAAATTAATGGACAAGATGAATGATATGATCCATGGAGAGAAACCCTTAGAAGATCCTATTGTAACATATTTGGATGGGATGATGAATGTTAGTGGTGTAGCTGATGCGATGAAAACAAATGACCAAAAACTTATCAGGGAATATGGAAATCCAATAAATCTCCAAAAATCGGGTATGATCACAGAAAATACGACAGAGATCAAGTTGAAGCGAACAATTGAAAAGGTTTAAAAGCCATTGAAGAAAGCTAGGAAAAGCAAAAAGAAAATGATATCTCTCATTCCAATTCCAATCTCATATTCAGACTTGTTTTTTAAAGTGGTCTTGTAACACCTATTCCTCCTAGATCTTATTATTGGCATCCAGATTGGCAAGATGTCAAAGACTTATGCAATTATCATTATGGAGATTTCAGTCACTCTACTGAAATTAAAAGTCCAAGATCTTATAACAGAAGAGTTTCTATGTTTTGAAGATGGGAAACCTAAGCTCCTAAAAAACTCAAAACTGGTCGAGAAAGAGAAATTTTTGAATTACTGTATTTCTCATGATGTTCAGGAGTCAAACATTCAAAACAAACATTTTGGTCATCATTCACAAGGTCTTCAAGAAATCAAAGTAAACAATTGTAAAGAGATAATGATGTCAAGGGAGATTCTACCACGTTTTCCTTCAGTTTCATATAGCAAGTTATATCCCAAGTTAGTCTAAGCTCAACTTATTGTTCCATGTCTGGCTAAGCCTTTATTTCCTCATTACCCAAGATGGTATAATGAGAAGTTGACACAAAAGATGATCAAGAAATGGGGGGCAAATAAGGATGATGAAAATTCTGGTCTAGTTATACACCCAACATTATAGGAGTAATGAGGCATGATAGATAAACAAGTGGAAGTTTTTATTTACCATTGTAGTACTTTCTATTTTCAGTATCTTGTTTGAACATGTTTTTTGTTCATTTCTCTGCCTTTTTGTGATAAATGAATTTGTGTTGCTTTTATGATTATGAGCAAGGAATCAAGTTTTAATCTTGAAATTTTTGAGTATCAAGTAGATTAAATATTCTTTTAATTTTTTAAGAGTTATAGATCTTTGGCAAGTGGTAAAATAATATCTTCTATATCTCGTCCAATGCCAAATTACATGATCTATTTTTTACCCTTACCAAAACCAAATCTTGAAACTATAATTATCTGAGAATCTGAAGTAATGTCTCTACCTTTTTTTGAGACACCAAATCCAGATGTTTACCTTATTGGGCAGAGTTGATTGGGTTATAATATTCCACTATATACACGACTTCAAAAGTCACACAGTTTCCCTTCCAGATATAAAACCATCATACTGGTAAAACCAAAAGACCTTAAAAGAACCAAACTTTCAATTATCCATGAATCTTTCTGCAAGAAGAGACAAGATGTGGCATCATGGACCAACTTGTCAAGGAGAATTTCGAGTAATTATTGCATGCTTGAAGTAAGAAAAAGAAAAAGAGGGATTGATTTAGATAAATATATCATGCATTAATTACATTATTTTCATGTAAATAAAGTTAATCTTGAATATTCATCCCCCCGAGGATACCTCTTTTTACAAAAATTTTGTGTATGAGATGATGAACGGATTTTTTCATTTATCCCTTTGCAAAAGGAGAAAGGGAAAGATATATGCTCACATGAATAAAGATTGTCAACCCAGTTTTATTACGAAGCCAAATATCCATGAAATAAAGAGAGTTTTGAACTGCAAGATAGGTCAAATACAAAGTGCTCGAAGATCAATCCAGTCAAGAATAAACGAAAAAGTTTCTGAAATGCAAGAGGAAAATGAGGTTCTCAAAGCAATTAAAGTCCTATACTCATTCATCAAAAAATAAAAAAAAGAAGAAAAAGAAAAGAAAAAGAAAAAAAGAAAAGAAATTGAATCAAGATGGGTGATTCATTGAGCCTCAAGTTATAAGGTTGATCAAGTGCAATTAGTTCAAAGATTCATATTCAACAAGAAGCGCAAGAAATGCTGGAGATATAAGAAAATGGAAATGAACCCAAAAATTGGCAGTTTAGAGGGATCCAGAAAAATAAATGATGAAAGGCAGGTAGCAAAGCAGATCCAAGTCAAGCAAGGCAAAATTGAAGGCATCAGAATGAATTGATCCATGAGCCCTGACCTACATTACGTACCTGAAAAGTCCATTCTAATCATACATAGATTTCTAATTAAAAAAGACTATCTTCAGATTTCATTCCGCTTCTCAAGATTGATTTTTATCTGCAAAAATTGGTTTTTAAAATATTTAATGCATGATATGAAAAATGATAAAAGGGGGTTCAAGATGTAAATTTTTTAAATAAAGTCTTGAAACCAAAAGAGGATTCGATTTGAAAACCCGAAAAGGTGGTTCAAATATTAAATGGTGCAACAACAACATAGAGACGATCTTAAGCTCTTGATGAAACACCGCACATACCAAAGATGTTCTTGAAATTTTGGAATCAAGAAGTATCTCTATGAGATGAATACAACAACCATTTCTTCAAATTAGAGGAAATTCAGAGAGACATATGTGCTGGACCAACCTGAGAAACCTTACTTTACCATAATCAACCTACACCTTAAATCAGTCAATAATTTTGACACTTGTTATAGAACTATGATTTTTTGATTTTAAAGTGTAGTTGATTTATTTGATATTCATTAAACTCATGTTTTATGATTTGATTCAATTGTGAACCGGTAAGGAGCAATACTTTACAAAATTCTTTCATTCTTTGATAAATAAAGGAGGAAAAACATTTTCAAACATGACAATCTCAAATGAGGAAAGTCCTTGAAGCAAGTTGTTGCCTATTCTACCTCTATAGGAGAAAAAGAATGAGCAATGCTAGAATGATGAAGGACTTCACATTTTAGAAATCAAGTGGTCCAAGAAGCCAAAAAGTCTAGAGAAATGAACTTGTAATACTCTCTTGTGACATTGTTAGCAGCCTGATAAGAAGAAGACAATTACCCTATTCAAAAAGGGCATATATCCTAGTGCATAGCAAAAAGGGTAAGAATTCGACCAATCAAGAAGGAGATGATCACCTCATTCAGAAGAGGCACATATTTCAGACATTTCTATCAGAAGGATTGATTACTTCTTAAACGTTTGTGGTAACAACAGGAAAAACTTTAAGCTACTAAACAATACTGCTGTTTAGCGACACCAGAATGAGGGCATTCAAGATTAACAGATTTGTGCACGAATAGAGCCACGAGTACCCTCAATGGGGCATCAGTAAAGTTGGACCTCGTAGGGATCATGAGATTCAAATAAAAAAACAATGAGAGTAAGCCTTACAGTTTAGAATGTTGGGGCATTTTGAAGGACCAATTCAGACAGAAATGATCCATGTGGGACATCTCGAAGGCCCATTTCAACCAGAAATAGAATATTTAGGCATTCTTGGAGGCTCATCTATGCGAAAAGTAATGTTGAAATGCATTTTTAACATCTATATCAGTAAATGTTGGGGGCGTTTTGAAGGCCACTTTAGACAGATCCATGTGGGGCATTTTGAAGTCTCACATCAGTATGAAGAAACGTTGGGGCATTTTGAAGTCTCACACCAGTATGAAGAAACGTTGGGGAATTTTGAAAGCTCACATCAACAAGAAGTAAATGCTGGGGCATGCTGAAAGCCCATTTTTATAAGAAATAAGAACGTTGACGCATTTTGAACGTTTGTATCAGCAAATGTTGGGGTATGCTGAAAGCCCATATCATCTTATGAAAGGATCATTGATTTGAGCAAATATTTCCAATGAGACAAAAATGTATAAAGAATGAAAATGGTGAAACAATGATAGTAGTATTGATTATACATAATTGTTTTGTCCATCATGCAATTGCATTATCTTGATGCTGATAGTTAAAGCATCCCACTTGTGTTTTCACTGAGTTTTATCCTTAAGTGTCCTTATCACGACCTACAAAAACTCCAAACACTATGCAAGGAGTTCACTGATTGAGAAATCTAGGCAAAAGCCACATGAAATGATGAGTGTGTTGTCAAATATTTTACGAACATATGGGCAAAAGCCACATGAAAGGATGAATGTGTTGTCAAATATTTTACGAACATATGAGCAGAAGCCACAGGAAATGATGAATGTGTTGTCAAATGTTTTACGAACATATGGGCAGAAGCCACATGAAAGGATGAATGTGTTGTCAAATGATTTATGAATATCTGTGTAGAAACCACAGGGAATGATGAATGTGTTGTCAAAATGTTTACGAACATCTGTGCAGAAACCACAAGAAAGGATGAATGTGTTGTCAAATGTTTTACAAACCAGTGATTAAGGTGTTGAACCAATGTTACGATCATATGGTTTCAATTTTTAGACCCAAGATGAAGTTTGTTTTCTTCAACCCCAAGGTTAGAAGTGATATATGATGAAGATTTCTTTCCACAGAAGGGAAGCTGAAATTTTAACAACAAGAAACTAGTGGGGCCAACTAAGATTAAATAATTGGATGTTGTTAAATATCTCGACGTAATATGGTTCAAGTGGCTTTGTTCGAGATCTGATTAGATGTAGAGACATGAAAAGAATTAGGATAAATCCTCTTTATGATGTGTTTCAAGAGTCAAATCAGAACAGACGTTGCTCTCCAAATTAATATCTGCTGAGTTGGGCATATCTACATCTATATTCTTCAAAGATTATAGATTCATTCTTCAAAAAGGATAGATTCCCTCTTCAAAGATGATATATTCTCTTTTCAAAGATGAAAGCTCTATTGGATTTCTACACAAGTCCAGACGAAGAAAGTCAGTTTTATCAAAGATAAAATGGGGCAACAAGGTCATAATTCTGTCTACAACAAGAACTCCATGAATGAAACATTTCTTGTGAGACTTTAATGCAAATGAAGCAAAGTAGATATAAAGTTTGCTCTTCAAAAAAAGAGAATCCCAGCTTGAAATGACATTTTGACTAAGTGAAGGAAGACCGAGTTTGCCACTTTGAAGTCAAATAAAGATGAACTTAATATTCATGCATCATATTTATGCATTTACAAAAATAGGGGCATTTCCATTCATTTTATCAATGTTGAATATTTAACAGGAATTTCAAAGAGTAGCAAAGATTTCAGGAAAGATTCGAATCCATCACTCGATGGATCAACATTTTCAGATAGAGTTCATAATAAGAAGAACTCATCTGAAGAGGTAGAAGAAGTTCATAGTCTGAAGAACTTATTCAACCTTTTGCTTGACTCTATCGCAGAAGGAGATAGAGCAGTATATCCATTTCCAGATAAAGTTCGTAATAAGAAGAACTCATATGAAGAGGAAGAAGAAGTTCATAGTCTGAAGAACATGTTCAACCTTTCGCTTGATTTTATCGCAGAAGGAGATAAAACAACATCAATATTTACAGACAAAGTTTGTAATAAGAAGAATTCATCTGAAGAGGAAGAAGAAGTTCATAGTCTGAAGAACTTATTCAACCTTTTGCTTAACTTTATCGTAGAAGGAGATAGAGCAACATCAACATTTTCAGATAGAGTTCATAATAAGAATAACTCATCTGAAGAGGAAGAAAAAGTTCATAGTCTGAAGAACTTATTCAATCTTTTGATTGACTCTATCGCAGAAGGAGATAGAGCAATAAAGCCATTTCCAAGATAGAGTTCGTAATAAAAAGAACTCATCTGAAGAGAAAGAAGAAGTTCATAATCTGAAGAACTTATTCAATATTTTGATTGACTCCATCGCAGAAGGAGGTAGAGCAGCAAAGCCATTTTATATAGAGTTCGTAATAAGAAGAACTCATCTGAAGAGGAAGAATAAGTTCATAATCTGAATAACTTGTTTAACTTTAGCTCGATTCGTCACAGAAGGAGATAAATCAACATCAACATTTCCATCCTAATCAAGAAAAGTCAAATGGACAAAAAAACTTATTGTCTCTTTTCGTTTTTGCCCTATTCTTGAAAACACAAGAATGAGCAAAGAGGGGCAATTGCATATACTAGTTTTTTGCCCATTTTTTCATTTATTTTATTATTATTATTATTATTTTATTATTATTATATTATATTATTATTATTAATATTATTACAGGTCCAAACCCGGAGCCCAATTACACTGGATCCCAAATCCAAACCGCCCAGAGTACAAAGGAGACCCGATCCAAGCCCAAACTCGAGAAGGCCCAGATTTGGGTTGACTCGATACCCGACCTGGTCCAACAGTAACCCTAAACCCAACTAAGGTTTCATCATCTCAGCATCTAGCCGCCAACATCATCAGTCGTTGGATCAACTAGGGTTTCATCATCTCAGCATCCAGCTGCCAATATCATCAGCCATTGGATCTGGCAAGATCCAACGGTCTAAAGCTCTCCAACAAGAAACCCTAGGGTTATGATACCCTAAGGACCATGTGGTCGCCATCTCTGCTGCCACCACCTCACCGATGCTCAGTTGTCATGCCCCAACTCTCGTCGAAAATTCCAGAAGCCAGCTGCCCTCTACGTCGATGCCCTATGGTGAGTCACCACTATAGTTCGGTGAGTCACCGAAAGACTCCTCTTGGGACCGGTCCGAGCAGAACATCGATGAGGCTATAAAAGCCTCACCGAACCTACAAAATAAAATGACACCAACGACAGAACACAACAAGACACGGAGCAAAAACAATACCCAACAGCAAGAAACGCTAACAGCACAAAGCAACGAAAAATAACCGAGAGAAGAGGAAGAGACTTACCATCGTCGTCGAAGCTTCCATACATCGACGTAGAACTGAAAGTTCAAAGGTAAAAAAATTAGATCTACGTCGATCTAAAGGGATTTAGGAAAAAAATAGGTCGGATTCGACCTTTAGGTGTTGTAATATTTCATTTGGTGTAATTTAGGAAATTCCAGCCACCGGCGGCGATCGGCACCGGAGCACGGTGGCCATCGTTGACCGTAATTCTCTCCGGTGAGAGAAGGTTAGAGAGAAAGGAGAGATTTTCTCTCCTGAGAGAGAGAGAAGAAAGAAAATAATAAGCTTTGGCTCTTTAAGGCCGATTATAGGGCTTTTATACTCTCATCAAAACGACGTCGTTTCAATGAGGTGTGTATGTGTAGTTTAGGGATGGTCCAATAAGGTCCGCAGTCCTTCTGAATTTATAATATTTTGTTTTAGTCACTGGAATTATATTTTTGCGCATTCTAATTTGATCTTCAAATTTTATTTTATTATATTATAGCCCTTAAATGTGTATATATATATTTAAGGTAAAATACATATTTAGTACATAAATTTTATTTGTTTATATTTTAACCCCAAATAATTAATTAAGGATAAATTACACTGTTAGCACCTATATTTTATAATATTACGAATTATAGCCTTTAATTTTGATATCTTATAATTGAATCATTGATTTTAATTTTTTTACCATAAGTTTTCTTATTTTTTTACTCCTATAGTTTTAATTTTCTCTATTTTAGTCACTGTTTAATTGCATTTTAAATTTTATTATTATCTTTTTAATTTCAATATGTTTAAGTTATTAATTTAATTATTATTTTCATTTTATTCATATAAATATAAATATATTTGATTAAATAATAATATTTATTTATTTTTAAATATTAAGAAAGGGCTATATTAAAGTAATTAGATGTCATTTTCTTATATTTTTAAATAAATAAAATATTATATTTAATTTAGTTTTATTTAAATTATTTTTAGAAAAAATTATCATATTATTATTAATATTTATTTATTTATCAAAGAAATGTACTGTCTTAAAGTAACTAGATGTCTTTTTCTGATATTTTTAAATAAACAAATACTCTATTTATAAAAACCTAAATATATATTTACTTTAGTTTTATTCAAATTATTTTAATACGATTATTCGATTGAATATGAAATAATAAGATCATAAATTAAATTTATATTCAAATTCTTAAATTCTATTATTAGAGACAATTTATAATTAACGGGTACCAATTTTGGGCGTTGTGGAGTGCTAATCAATCCCCAAACGTAACCGACCACAATCCCTTTTACTACTAAAAAGAATGAATTTTTGGTTACACGCAGACCGATTTTTCTTTTAAATAGTTTTTTTCTTAAAAACTCTTTTAAAAGATTATTTTTAGGTATTCGACCTACATAACCCAAAAAAGTCGATGGCGACTTCCAAAACATTTCAATAAAAACCATTTATTCATTCACATTACTTTCTGCCTAGGAAAATTCGTATCCGGGCAAAAACCGGTTACGACACAACACAATAAAGAAGGGATCCAAGACCTATGGCAAACACCGACGGGAGGGCTCTTGGAAGAAAGAATTGATGATATATATGGTTAAGGACGAGTTCTTCTTTCGGCCATTGTTCCAAAAATATCATGTGGATTGATGTTTCTGTGATTTGGTGGAGTGGGTGTGGTTGTTTCAGCTACTTGTTGAAGGGTTTGAGTTTTGATATGTAAAAGAGAGATAGAGAAAGATAAAAGTGGAAATGAAGGAAAATGTGAAAAAGTTTGTTTTCCAAGGGAGAAATGAAATGGATTATCGAGTTTTTCTTTTAAAGAAATTGTTTAAATTAAATATTGGCAACTGTCGATTTGGAATTTAAATTTTTTATAATTTATTTTATATTTACTATTTTTCTTATTTTATTTGTATCTTGTAATTTTAAAAAATGTTGTTTCTTATTCTAATTTTCATCTCCGTGTTCATTCTTGTATTCATATCGATGTAACATAACGGGTTTTTATCTTCTATAAAAAGTTCATAGAAAACTATTTCAAGGTAACTTCCATCAATTAATTTTTTTTAACATTTTCTGTATAAAGATTAGACAAAGAGAAGAAGAATGCTAAGAAAATTAAAGATTGATTAAGAGATTTAAAGTTGCAATCAAAATATGACGTGTCATATTCTAATTGGTTGTAAACAATTTAATTAAAATTTTAACTATAATTATATTTTACAAAAGAAATTGTTGACGTAGTAGTGAAGTGAAGGTGCTACCTAGGCAGCTGTGTCCATCTATTTCTACCGAGTTAATTTCAGATGTTGATCGTTTGTTGACTAATAATTTTTATTTAAATAGAAACTATTTTAACCCAAAATAAAATGTTAAACTTAATTTTTTTGTCATTATGCAGGTTCTGTCTTGAGAACGTTCGACATTCTAAGCTAATTTAGCAGATTCAAACAAAAAGGAAACGGCCGAGAACTTAAGGAAGCATGAAGCCGTCCAATATATGGAACACAGTTTATCATATTCACAAATTGAATTGATTAATCGAAATGTTGTTTCTTATTCTAATTTCATCTCCGTGTTCATTCTTGTATTCATATCGATGTAACATAACGGGTTTTTATCTTCTATAAAAGTTCATAGAAAACTATTTCAAGGTAACTTCCATCAATTAATTTTTTTAACATTTTCTGTATAAAGATTAGACAAGAGAAGAAGAATGCTAAGAAATTAAAGATTGATTAAGAGATTTAAAGTTGCAATCAAAATATGACGTGTCATATTCTAATGGTTGTAAACAATTTAATTAAAATTTTAACTATAATTATTTACAAAAGAAATTGTTGACGTAGTAGTGAAGTGAAGGTGCTACCTAGGCAGCTGTGTCCATCTATTCTACGAGTTAATTTCAGATGTTGATGTAGTAGAAGTGAAGGTGCTACCTAGGCAGCTGTGTCCATCTATTTCTACCGAGTTAATTTCAGATGTTGATCGTTGTTGACTAATAATTTTATTTAAATAGAAACTATTTTAACCCAAAATAAAATGTTAAACTTAATTTTTTTGTCATTATGCAGGTTCTGTCTTGAGAACGTTCGACATTCTAAGCTAATTTAGCAGATTCAAACAAAAAGGAAACGGCCGAGAACTTAAGGAAGCATGAAGCCGTCCAATATATGGAACACAGTTTATCATATTCACAAATTGAATTGATTAATCGAAATATACAAATAATTAATGAATAAATCACAAAAAGGGCGTCCCAAATTATCATGAAGTTGAGATAATTCATCAACTCAATAAGCCAGGGGAAAGACCCTCATGCATCATTCCATATTCTCATTGAAGAGGAATTTTGCCTTCTCTTCTGATTCATCTGAGCACTGAATGAGAATGCTTGAGCAAATTGTTAATAGGCTGGCTTCCTTGGCTTTACGCAATAGATTCTTCTCTTCTGTCACCTGCTCCATGAGTTCATTTTCCGTTTTAGTCGTCATTCAAGAAATCATGTTACATAATTATTGATAAATTAGTATGAATTAAACCTTCCCAAACTTCCCTTGTAGGGCATGTCTTTGATATCCAAACCGAAGATGGGGACGGTGATTTCCTGCTGGTTTCTTCCCTGCATGTCGATTTTCCGGCACTGCTTCTACTTCGCGTCGTCATCGTTGGGGCTCTTCCAACTGCATTCAATATGCTAGGGAGGCTTGATTCCTAGCATCATACAAACTCAAATACTTGAAACATTTGCTCTTTTGATTCCAAGTAAAATTCAGTATTTATGGCTGAGAACGTACTAAAAGAGCAGTTGCACAATGCTTTAGAACCTCCAAATTCATGCGAACATCATCCAGGCTCCTGTGTTTTGCTGCCCGAGCCCAAAGTAAGTAGCTAAGCTCGCCATCTGCTCGACAGGAAATCAGATCAGGCAACTATTTCGAACATAACAGGCTGTCATGTCTTAAAATGATATTAATTCTTACATATAACAAGTTTGATATGAATTTTGTACCTTCATATTACCAGCTTTTTTCCAAACTTCTCTGAGAGAACTCCTAAAGAATCAATGATCCCAAAAGAGACTGGAGGAGGCTACCGATGTCGGCAAACGCCTCCTTGATACGAACACAATCGAATCTCTGAATGTTATGCCCTGCCCAAATCCTACCTTCAAAAGGCTGAATATCTTGTCGGCAACGTCTCGAATGCAGGCGCATTTGCGACAGCATCTCTGGTTATCCCATCACATCGGCCGGACCTCAATGCAACAGCAGACAAGTCGTTGGGCTTGATCAGGGTACTATAGCTCTCTAGCTCAACCAGGTTCTTTGGACAAACTACAATGGCACCAACTCCAATACCCAGAACCTTGACTGGCTCTTGGGTACTGTTGTTTCTATATCGAAGAACACAATTTCTGCTGACCTTGTTGGCCTGGAATGAAGCCCTCCATCGGAATAAGTGTAAAGGTTTTGGTTGAAGTTGTTTTCTATTTGGCGACTTGATTGAGATTTGTTGAAACCATGGTATATAACTTGTTGGAAGAAGAGATTTCTTGGGGTTAGAGATGGATTGTTTGTGGTTGAAGTCAACAGATTCAGGGTTTGGGTGAAGGTTTAGGGATGGACTGCCTTAATCAAAGGGAGTTCCAGATAGTCAGGAACAGTATGAAAGGGGTTGGTTTTGCTTCATGGATGTCACCATATTCTTTAGCCGTTTTCGTGGTATATATATATATATAGAAAACACAAATTTTTAAATAAACCCAAAACTTTGAAAACTTTTATTTCAACCCCTAAACCCACGTCGGTTGTTGCCTTTTGCCGTAGACGAAGCTCCACCCGACATCCCCTCCCCCCGGCGGCCAAAACCCCCATGAAATCGTGATCGATCGGCGATGAATCTACGTTTTATACCCACGAACCCTAGGATGAAAATCGAAATTCCATGTGATTTCGACGGCCAATCGACGAAAATTACGACAACATATGAGTGAGTACGAGGATGGTAGGGACTATGTTGGTGGAGTGGTCATGGCCGGAAAGGGCAGCGACGTCGGATTAATGTTAGGATTTGGGATTTTGGGACTATTTTAATATAAGAAAAGTTAAGTGTTTTTTTTTATAAATATCATAATGTTTTTAATATTTTAAAATAAATAAATTTCAAAATCATCAGATTGTGACACGTGTTACTTAACATGGAAAATTAACGACGTAGACAGCCCGTGCACCTAATGTAACGTTTGTAACATTAGACACCTGGATGAGTCAAAAAATAGTTTAGACATATTTAGGAAAAACAATATAGTTTGGGTACTTATTTAGGTATTAAGCCTTCATTTAATATAATCTTAAAATTTTATTATAAATGTATCTCTTTCATACCTACATTAAAGAAAACAAATGTTAATATTACTGATATTGTATCATTAAACAATGTCATTCCAATTATATAATTAGTGCTACACTATATTAACTCAATAATAATAATCCTATGCATAATTAGTATCACACCACGTTCCTTCTTTCTTTTTTGTTTTGAATATGTAGAGCTAATCTTTATTGATGTGAACAAATACAAAACATTTCAATCAAAGAGAAAGGAAACATTTGTAAACTAAAAAAAGAAAATAAAAGTTGAAATGGAATAGAAAAACTCAAAATCCTTCTCTTTTTTTCTCTCTTCTAAAATATTATAAGACACATCATTCACCAATGGTCTATCCATTATAGAATACAACACTTGGAGATAACGATGAGGGCATCCCCTTCGACTTAATGAACCGAAAATCCAAATCCTTTGATAAAGTCAACGCTTGTTCGCAAGCAATTGTCTTGTCCTCGACGTTCAATATGAAGGAATTTGGGTAAATGCTCACTGCCATAAGAAGTCCGTTTGGATTGCTTAAAATAATTCAGAGAATGGTTGTAGAGTTTAGAGTATATTAGTTATCCCATTGTAACATAAACATAAAGAGCTAAAGAAAAAAAATCAAAGAAGTAGTTTGAGAGAGAGCAAGAACTCAAAAAGAAAAGAGCATGAAGCTCACCTCTACTGACGCCAGAGTGATAGTAATAGTAAAAAGGAGCCGATGAGAGGAAGAGAATCAGTGACGATAGCCAGTGAGAGGTGGATATGTCCATGGATGGGTGAAGATGATGAGTTGCTTAGGTCTAGGATAAAGAATTTGGGAAAAAAAAAAAAAAAGAACTCGTCAAAAGTAGGAAAATGTTCGGTAAGTTGTTTTACCGTGTTCACATCCTTCTACCCATCGACTGTAATTGGTTTTCCCAACCAAACTCGAGTGGAAAGTATTTTCTAGAAAGTTAAATACTTCAAACAAATGGGCCCTAAATTATCATTAGCACATAGCTAATCATTATTCCTTAATCGGTAAACTTACCATTTTACAATGTCCTTCAATAATAGTTTAATTTTCTTATAAGTAATTCCATCAAATTAATATGGTGATTGAAGATAGTATGATTATTTCCTTGTAAATGATCTTCAAGAAGAATAACAAACTTGACTATAAAAGGACGATCGTTTGAAAGATGTTATACATCTTGAGTATTAAACCTTACTTCTTGCAATCTACTTAGAAACATTTCCTAGAGTGTTCTTTGAGTTTAGATCTTTGATCTCTTCTCATTTCATTAAGTGTTTAAACATTAAAGGTTTAATTATCTAATTTGTTTCTGACAACAAGTTGGTAGAAACTTTGTAAAGTAGGAGCAAAAGAACTGTATTATTCGTGAACCAGTACATGGTTACAACGTAAATATCAAATACATCAGCCTTAACAGACTGAAACAACCCTAACTGTAACCAACCACTCTAACAGCTAAAGCCATTTTACACAAATGTATACAATCTAGATTGTAGGAAAGCGGATTAATATACGGCGTTACCGGATACATTAAAAGATTTGACAAATTCGGTTTAGCGCTACCGGAAATATCGAGTAATAATAATAGGTGGAAATCATGAAGAAATATTAAAAAATTTGGCAACCGGAAAACTTAGCTTGTCGGTTTGTATCGATACTTTATAAAAATATATTGATTCATAACAATATAACAGGTAAAAAAAATGACAAAAACGGTCTATAAATGACAAAACAGGTAAAGCGCTACTGAATATATTGAAAGTGTCGATACTTTATAAAAATGTACGATCCATAACAATATAACAGGTAAAAAAAATGACAAAACGGTCTATAAATGACCAAAACAGGTAAAGCGCTACCGGATATATTGAAAGTGTCGATACTTTATAAAAATGTATCGATCCATAACAATATAACAGGTAAAAAAAATGACAAAAACCGATCTATAAATGACAAAACAGGTAAAGCGCTACCGGATATATTGAAAGTGTCGATACTTTATAAAAATGTATCGATCCATAACAATATAACAGGTAAAAAAAATGACAAAACCGGTCTATAAATGACAAAACAGGTAAAGCACTACCGGATATGTTGATAGTGTCGATATTTTATTATAAGTATCGACACTTTTGGAATTTAAAAGAGAAGAAGTTATAGCTTTAATAAAGTGTCGATACTTTATAAAACTGTATCGATCCATAACAATATAACAGGTAAAAATATGACAAAACCGGTCTCGAAATGACAACGGTAAAGAGCTACCATATATGTTGAAAGTGTCGATATTTTATTATAAGTATCAACACTTTTGGAATTTAAAAGAAAAGAAGTTATAGCGCCAATAAATGTCGATACTTTATAAAAATGTATCGATCCATAACAATATAACATGTAAAAATATGACAAAATCGCTCTCGAAATGACAAAACCGATAGTAAAAAAATGTGCTTGTGTGGTCATTTTTATTTTAGAATTTTCATTTTAAAATACAAAAAGTTGGATATTTTAAGCAAAACCTAGTAAGGAACGAACAAAAACTTTGTAATAACAAAAGAATAACATTAGGAAACCCACCATGTTATCAGTTTCTCAAAGAACAAAAACCCATAAACAGGTAAACTTATAATGTAACCGGTAAAAATATACTGGTTAATTAGAAAATAGGTTTACATTATGTATCGACACTCTTTAAATATGTGTCAATACTTTTTTCCCAAAATGAAAGCACAACGAGGTGCAAGTATAAAGTGTCGATACATTTAAAATTGTATCAATCCCAAAAGCATCAAAACCGATAATTATAATGTAATAGGTAAATTTGTAATGTTACTGGTTTAAATATACCTGTTTAGTTAGAAAATAGGTCAATATAAGCGTTACCTATTACATTATATAAGCGCTACATAATATATTATTGTACTTGATAATATTTTCGGTTAAATGATATAATATAACCGGACTAAATTTTAACCGATCACGCCAATTTTTAGGTGCCGCACAACAGAAGTTACAATCTTAACATTCTCTCTACTCTTCTCCTCTTCCCCAAAAAACTGCACATGGACTTTCAACCTAAACTATTCAAAGGAGGTTTTTGACAAGGAACCCGTCAGCCACCTGGTGACTTGCTGGCACATAATTCACAATAAGATGCTTAGTTGCCATCTTTTCATGGACAAAGTGAGCATCAAGGTCAACATGTTTTTCCTTTGCATGATAAATCGAGTTACTATTCATAGCCACTACACCACTGTTGTCACACCAAACTACATGATCACCTTGTTGTTCAATTCTCATGTCAGGCAGAAGAGTATAAATCCACGAAACCTCAGTCGTTGCATCTGCCACACTCCTATATTCAGCTTCTATGGTGGATCGATAAATAGACTTATGTTTCTTCGAAGTCCACGAGACAAGGCTGTCATTGGCAAACACACAACTACTAGAGATAGGCCTCCTATCATCTGGACTACCTCCCTAATCCGCATCCACAAACGCTATCACCTTCACCTTCGCGTCTCTAGGAACATGACCAAGAATACTTCAAAGTAACTACTAGAAAACACAATATTCTCCTGACAGTAAGCATATGGCCTTGACGAGGTGCATGTATATACTGTGCAACCTTATTCACGCTAAAGGTAATATTGGGTCGTGTGTGGCAAGCATATAACAAAGAACCCACTATATTGCGATACTCACGAGCATCATCCAATAGATCTCCAGCATCCTGAGCCAGTTAGACATATCATAGGAGCAAGGCTGGGTTAGGGCGATCTATCTTAGCTCTCATTAGCAGTTCAAGAATGAACTTTGTTGGCTAAGAACAAGATATCACCCACCTTTTACTCAAGACCAAACAAATATCCTAGTTCAATATTGCGATACTCACGAGCATCACCAATAGATCTCCAGCATCCTGAGCCAGTTTAGACACTATCATAGGAGTCAAGGCTGGGTTAGGGCGATCTATCTTAGCTCTCATTAGCAGTTCAAGAATGAACTTTTGTTGGCTAAGAACAAGATATTCACCCACCTTTTTACCTCAAGACCTAAACAAATATCCTAGTTCACCCAGATCTTTCATAGAAAAATCAACATCAAAAGATTTAACCACATGTTCGATCTCCTTGTTCAAAGTCTCAGTCAAGATAATGTTATCCATATCAGCATAAACATATGCTCTCTAGTATTGTTTCGAACAAATAAAGATGAGTCTACCCTAGACTCCCTGAACCCTAGCTGAACCAAGTATTTTCAATATCTCGTGCCAATTCCTTGGTGCTTGACATATGTCATACAATGCCTTGTTTAACCTACACTAGCTGACTAGTATCTTCAGCTTATTGTTCAAACCGAGGTGGTTGTTGCATGAAAACCTACTCATCGAGCTCTCCATTCAAGAATGCGTTGTCGCAACTGTCATTGTCTTGCCACAGCTAGAGATAACACAACATTAAGAGTAGTGTAACCACTAGGTTGAACGTCTCATTAAAGTCTTGGCCATGTATCTAAGAATACCTTTGGACACTAACCAAACTTTATATCGATGCACTGACCCATCTAGATTATTTTTAGTTTAAATATCCACTTACCCAACAACCGTCCTTCCTGCAGGTAGCTTCACTACTCCATGTGTTTTTTCTCTAGTTCTCCTAATTTAGCATGGACAACAACTCACCAATTAGAAGACCGAAGAGCAACATGAACATTGGTTGGTTCTATTGTATCACTGGTCACCATATAAGTTTTGGTTTAAAAACATCGCGTGTTAACATAGGATGTCTATTCACAACTAAACTCATAGGAACAGTAGCAGGAACTAATTCTATACCACGGATCATCTACAGACGCAGTTCATTTTGTTGTCCACCTGAAGTATATAGGACCTGCAGATCCTTCATTTGATGATGACTTCAAGTCATCAACATTTCCTACATTGCCTCGAGAAGGAAACTCCAACATGTCATTCATACACTGTTGGGATTTACGTTGAAGCTCAATGATCAACCGAATGATTTGCCAAGAGTGGGTGAATTGGTTTTGAGTTTAGGAAGTAAGAAGAAAAAAGAGATAGACAATTTGCACAAGGATTTATAGTGGTTCGACTTCTCAGTCAAGTATACATCCACTACCTTAGCTCTTCACTAAAGATTTTTTAACAAATTCATTAATTTGTTCTTTCTTTTTACATGATCAAGAGATAACTGTCGACACCTCTTTTCGTCCCGACATTATTATTTTTATTATTATTATTATTACCATTATTACTATTATTATTACTTTTATTAATTTGTGCATGCTGTTACAACAGCCTAATCGGACCAAAAAATTAAAGTCGTCCCAAAACCCATTACACAACCCAGCCTACTAATCAGACACAGGCCCAAACAAAACCAAACCCCCAAAAAAACCTTAACTCTCTTTTTCCCTGGAGACGCACGATCACAACCGTTGGATATCTAAGAGAGATCCAACGGCTTAGATTAATCACGAACTAGGGTTTTACCCTTAGCTCCAGCACCATTCTTCATGGATCGTCGTATCTGGACCCCATCTAACAGTCCAGATCACTTCTGACTAGGTCTGCACCATAACCCTGCCACCGTCGGTTCCACCAACCACGCGCCAATAGCTCCAATACACCACTCCATTTCCATCCGCGCAAGACAACTCTACAACAAGCAACCACAAATAGCTAGACAATAATGATTTCATTTTAGTGAAAAGAAAAAAGAAAAAACTTGTAATATCAAGGGTTATAAAAGCTGAATACTGTTGTAAAGAAAAAGGGTTTCCCTTTTTTCGGTTTTCCAGAAAGTAATACAAGCAAAAAAAAAAACAAGAGAAAATTTCAAGGTATTTTTTCATTATTATTTTTCAGTTTCGAATAAAAAACAAAAGAACAAAGCTTATTTTACGAAACAAAATAGAAACGAGGAAGAGATCTAGAGATGGGTACCTGAGGGGGAAGTTGAATCGTACAATCAGTTCATCTTCCACGGTGGCCGAAGATGGCAAAAAATCAAAGCTTTGAAAGGGCTTTTTGGGGTCTTTAGGGAGCTTTTAGGTGGTTTAGGCCTTAGGTTCGTGTCTAGGGGTGTAGATCTAAGCGCTAAGGGATTTTTGGGATGATTTAGGTGTTCCAACCACCGTGTGTGGCGTTCGGAACGGCGGTCGAACGGTGGTCACAGTTTTGGTGAGGCGACCGATAATAGGTCGGCCGAGGGAAGAAGAAAAAAGGGAGAGAGTTTGATATTTTTTTAAGGTTTCAATTAAAATGAAAACAATGGAGAAAAATAGGATATATAGGTGGACTTTAGGGGAAAATCACTCTTAGTTCCTCCTAACTCTCACGTGTTTTTGCATGTTAGTCATCTATAGGGACTGAACTTGCTATTTGTCAATTTTTGTGCATGCTTTATATTTTTTGGATTATTTGTTGTTAGTCCCCCATAGTTTTACGTGTTTTGCATGTTGGTCACCTGTAGGTACTGAAATGTTATTACCCGTTTCTTATGCATGTTGTTTATTTTGGGTTATTACTATTTAGTCCCCCTTATTTAGGCGTGTTTTTACATTTGGTCATGTGTAGTGATGATTTAATTTTTTTAAATCTTTCTAGATTGATTTAGTAATTTACCCATTTTTCTTTAAAATATGGTTAGGCTTATAAAAAGGAATAATTATGAAATGGTCCCTATAGTTTCAGTATGTTTGTATTTTGGCTTTCGATCTGTTTTTATTTATTTTAACCATGAAATTTTATTTTATTTTATTCTAGTACCCATGTTTTATGTATTTTTATTCTTTTTAATTTTAGCACTTAATATTAAAAATGTTTATTTTAGTCACTTTTGCATTTTATTTTGTTTTAATTTTTGACATGATGATTTGTTTGTTTTTATTTTAGTCCTATTTGCATGTTGTTTTTTCAATTTTTGCATGTTGCTTTTATGTTATTTCATTTTAGTCCCTGATTAGTTTTGTTATCTATTAATTTTCATGATACTCTTATAAGCATTTCTTGACTCTAATCAAAATAATTTGACTAAGGGCAATATTCGTTCATTTTAATATTTCCGTAAAGTGGCTGTCTTAACGTATAAGAAAGTTACATTCGATAATTTTAAAATGAAAGTTTATCACATTTAGTGACACGAATTAAATTGAATCCATTTTAAAATTTGGGGATTGAGAAAAAGACTTTGTTCTTTTAATTAAGTTCACCGAGAAAAGACTGTTAGATCGGATCTAAGGTCTTGTCTCGATGTATTTAAATAATTGAGCACCCTTATTCTCATTAAATGTTTGTAAAATAAATAATTAACTGCACTTGTTTGATGAATGCTTTTAATTTGTTTATTTTTGCATGTATTTTTCAATGGGATTTCAAAATAATAACACTCAAATTAATACATTTTCATTTCGGTTGGAGTAATAATGATTGCTTAAAGGCATGAGAGGTCATTATTCTCGATTGGAAATAATTAGATATTATAATTTTCTCTCGAATCAATATTGAATTTTAAGACTAAATAGTGATATCTCTTCGTTTCGATTGGAGTAATAAATGACTGCTTTAAGGCATGAGAGGTCATTTATTCTCAATTGGAAATAATTATATATTATGGTTTTCTCTCGAATCAACATTGAGTTTTTAAGACAAAATATTGATATCTCTTCATTTCGATTGGAGTAATAAATGACTGCTTTAAGGAATGAGAGGTCATTTATTCTCGATTGGAATTAATTATATATTATGGTTTTCTCTCGAATCAACATTGAGTTTTTTAAGACAAAATAGTGATATCTCTTCATTTCGATTGGAGTAATAAATGACTGCTTTAAGGCATGAGAGGTCATTTATTCTCGATTGGAAATAATTAGATATTATTATTTTCTTTCTTAAAATTATTTTGTGTTATTATTTTGAATTAATAATGAACTTTATGATGTAATTATAATATTTTCTTATTTTGATTAGAGTAAGAATCGACTACTTTAAGGCATGAGAGGTTGATTCTTCTCGATAGGAAATAATTAAATATTATTGTGTTTCGTACTAAAATTCACATAATATTATGAGTATGTAATCTTAATTAAATTGTTGTTTTAATTAAAATGAATATTTTTTAAATGACAAATACACGTTGGGTGGTCCCAATCACACCCTAATCAAAGGTTGGTGGCGACTCCTCGAATCACGTTTTATTATTAATCGGTCATCAAATTATTCAAAATGGAGGCCCTCTTTTAAATCTCATTTCGACAATAACCTTTACAACTCCCTTGCTTTTCAAAGGCTTAGCTAGAACCAGTCCCCTTTTACAATGGTAAAAAGATGTAAACAAGAAAACCTCACAAGGTATGATGTTTACAAGAAAATCAAGCTCACAAGAAAACAATTGAAAGATTTACAATGAGCTCAGAAACACAAATATTTACAAGAGAAAGGAAAATAATAATAAAAGCTCTTCTCTTGTGTTTGATTTCTTGGATAGGTGTTCTAACCCTTCTTCAAGTGTCCTCAACTTGTTTTTATATGTTGGAATGAGTTTATGGTTGTTTATAGCCATTGGGGATAATTTTTCTGTAAAATAAAACTGCCCAGGATAGGGAGTATCAGTACTTCTTTAATGAGTACCTGTACTACCTTTGTAATATTTAAATAAAGTAGATGTTACTAGCTGTTGGGTTTGACCAGTATTAATATTGTGCTCATGGTATCGATACTACTATGTAAAGTAGTATCGGTACTCCTTTGAGTATCGATACCTATTTTGCATTATGGAATTTGAGCAATTTAGAAAACAACTGGTAGTATCTATACTACCTTGAGAGTATTGATACTTCTCTTACCTTTGGTATCGTTACCACGTTAATATTATCGATATTATTCATCCAGTATCGATACTGTAAAAACAGTATCGGTACTACATACTCAGAAAAGCATTTTGTGTTCAAATTCTATTTTAATGGACTTTGAATTATTTTTAAAAAATTTGAACAAATTCAATCAATTCCAAAACATTTTTGCTTTATTATGTTATATCAAAATATTATAAAACATGGTTCAACATACACCCCTGAGAACAATAAAGAACTATGTTATTTATTAACTTCTGTCTGAAACTTGCGAGGATCAACAACAATTTCTATTGCTTGAGATGTTTACGACTACATGACACACACCATTAGTCTGTGAATTCTTACTAAAACCTGCAAAAGGAAACACCGGTTTGTCAAACACTACATGTCTAGACACATAAACACTTCCACTCGGAGCAAAGGCACGTGTATCCTCTATGCTGAGAACTGTACCCCAAAAACGTATACCCTTGTGAGTGAAATTCAAGCTTACGCCTTTGAAATGGCCTCAAGCGAGAAAAGTATTAACAATTAAATAACTTTTCACTCGGGTAAATGCCTCACAACACCTTTTTTGGCAACCAATTGATGACATACACGATTGTCATGGCTATATAAAACCAATAGTTCACTATAATCTGGCTTCTTACCAAATAACTTTTCAAATGGGGCAACGCCTCACAACACCTTTGCTGGCAACCGATTGATGACATACACAACTGTCATGGCTACATAAAACCAATAGTTCATAGGCATAAACTTCTGAGGCAACAACACCAAAGCCAACTCTATTATATGTTGATTTCCTTTCCATCGCACCATTCTGTTCTGAGGTATGGAGCAGGTAAGACGATGCATGATGCCTACTTTGAGCAGCACTAGGGACAGACTTCTATACCCTCAGTTACTTTGCACAACTTTTATAGTTACCCAAACTGATTCAAGACCATCTGTTGAAATAAGTTAAATACCGAAACTGATTGGGACTTATTTTAAAGAAAAAATCCAGGTGTGCCTTGAAAACTCATCCACAAAGGTCAAATAATACTGAAACCCTTTCGATGCAACATGAGCATTCCCCTAAAGATCTGTGTACACTAACTGAAAAGGTTAACTATATACAATACTCGAAGATTCAAACGAAAGTTTATGACTCTTGCCAATACAACAAGCTTCACACTTCTCATTGATATGGTTTTAAAATTTTACATTTATTGATGTACATACATCTACAACCGTATTATAGGTGGCATGACCTAATGGTCGATGCCAAATTTCATACAAATTGAAACTACTAGAGTGAACAACATTGTCTTTGGAATTTTTACAAACACTTGATACACCAGTCTCAGAAAACACACATATGCCATTCTCAATACGCCCTTGAAGCAAAACTTCACCTATGGAGCTATCAGAAACGCAACAACAATGTGCTCTAAACTCAAAGTATACTCCATTTTCCCTACCAAACTTGGACACTGATAATAAGGTATTCGTTATTCCAGGAACATGGAAAAGGTCATTCAAAAATAGATTACGAGAACGAGATATGTAGTGAGAAGGTAACACTACACTACCAATCATATCAACATCCAAAGAAATAACATTACCAACAGTAAGCATACCTGACCAATATTGTTTAGCTCTTTGTGTACTGCTTCCAGGTTCAAGTGTCACATGATGTGTGTTAGGGTATGCCCAAAGACCAATCATATGATAATTGTATTGACATATTTTCTTTACCGTATTTATTGAATAAAGGCATTACCATTATTTTCTTTTGTTATATTTATGTGCATTAAATAAACTAAAAGATAATGTTCATATAATAATATGATTATTATTAAAAATCCTTAGTCAAGTTTTATTATGGGCATGGACAATAATGATACGCTTTAGACTAACATGTTATTGATTGATGATAATGAGTTGCCATTGACATAGAGATGTCAAAGTTGATGCATGAATATTGTTAGAGAATAATGTATTAGATTGATCCGCTATGGGCATATGTCTTGGATTATTATGTGACGGTCATGATATTACTCGTAGTGACAACTATATGTATGATCCTTAGACTTGAGATCATTATTATCTCAACATATTGTTGTATTTTTGATATAGTTAAACGTACTCTGTAACTGGTTGCACTATAAAGACTAAAATTGAATATATCACGATATATATAGTGGGGTATGAATGATCGAGATATGATTTGTCCTTCCTACATAATAGGAAATATATCACAAGCCACTTGATTGAGTGAGACTAGAATTGCATGGCCATGCTCAAATAAGTTGATATGAGATACCATTAATTATTCGTTTATTATAGTCTACTTTAGAAGCTAAGAAATAATAGATGAGCTATATAAGTATGACTATTCCAAGACTTGCATCTATTCTAGATATAAAGGACAAAAGGATATAATATATTAAAAGAGTTAGTCACGAACATGTTATGTCGAATCATGACTTCCTGTAACTTAGGTAACAATGATATATTGCTAGATGTCACTCATTGTTTGTAATATTAGAATGGTTCTAATTATTACTACTAATGTTACAGAAACCTACAGGGTCACACCTAATGGTTGAAAATAGTAATTTATAAATGTGTTACATATGTACCATATTATTGTACATAAATAAAAATCTGTGGTTAATATTAATATATATATATATATGCGCGTGTAATTTTAATTACATATTAAAATATCAAATTTAATTAAAAGAATATAATTAGGGTAATTATATTACTTATTAAATTTGAATTGAAACCCTAATAGCTAGGGCGACACATATAAAAGGGATATGTTAGTCTAGCAGTCGTTTTACCCCTTATGAAATTTTGAAATTCCTCAAAATTGTTTTGAGAAAGAAATTGCTCTCAACTACTTTTCAACCGGGTTAACTGAGTAGAGGCCGAGATGATTTTTCGTGGAGGCTAGGATTCGAATCGTTCGTGAGATCATGAGTCGTTGTTGTATTGCTGCTATTCAAGGAACCCAAGGCGAGAAAAAGTATTCCTTCTTCCCGATTTCAGTTTTATCGTACATGGATCGCTGGTGAGACTGTCGAGTTTGTTTTCGTTGTGCCATGGGGTGCTTCGACGGTCCCAACAGTGTGGCACCCGAATCCACTACCCATTGCTCCAGATCAAGAGTAGAAACAATATTTACCAGCGGTGAAACATCAGATTGAACTATTAACTTCAAATTGTTACCACAATGGTCACAGCCAAAATCTTCCAACACTGTGTACTGAGCACTAGCTGACTCCTGTTTGGAATAGCTATCACCATCAACACCCACAAAATCCTTATCAAACCTATACCAGCATCTACTAACCAAGTGCCTTAGTTTTCCACACTGCTGACACTGAACACGTGGCCTGCCCCTTCCTCGTCTAGTAGAACGTCCTCCAGTAGCACGAGAGGAACATGATGAAATTGCTAACCATTATTCGTAGAATTATTGCTAACAGTACTCTGAGCAACATGTGCACTTGCCACAAGAACCTCTTCTTGAGCAGAAAAGCATGCCAGTTGGGTCTCAGCATCAATCAACATATGATAAACTTTCTCAAGTGGAAGCGAATCACCACTATATGTAATAACCTCCATAAACGACCGATAGTCCCTTGGTAAACCCTTAAAAATACTTGCAATATGTTCTACAACTGAAACATAACTTTCACAGGATGTAAGAGCGTCATACATCTGTTTAACCTTAGTGAAGAACTCTCATGCTATCATCACCCTTCTTGAGGGACTGCAACTTATAGTGTAAATTCATGACCGAGGTTGCAGACCTATTTGCAAAGAATTGAAGGATGGTTTTCCACACAGCAGTGGCTGTCTGGGCAACAACGAATTAAGGTAAAAAATAGTCATTGATCGTGGACAACAACCAAGAAGTAACCGTGCTATCTTGGGCAAAAAGATCCTCATAGTCTTCGTTCGGAATCATAACACCACCATCATTTGCAATCATCTCCGGTGGAGGCTGCATCGCACCGGTTAACAAACGTTCCAGACGATGACTTCTCACTTTGAGAAGAACCTGTTGCTTCCATAATAGGAAGTTAATCTGATCAAGCACCATATTTTCATGCTTGTTGGTGAACATCTTGACACTTCTTGATTGGGTTTCAACACAGAGAGCACCATCCGGAGTAAGAGACATGACGCGAAGCAACGAAATTTATGCAGCAAGCACAAGAACACTTCCCTCAGAACCTCCAGCGATTGATACCATGATGAGAAGTTGGTGGAAACTTTGTAAAGTAGGAGGAAAAGAACTTGTATTATTCATGAACCAGTACATGGTTATATATCAAATACAGCAACCTTAACAGACTGAAGAAACTACCCTAACAACCCTAATTGTAACGAACCACTCTAACAGCTAAAGCCGTTTTACACAAGTATATACAATCTCAATAGTTTCGTACGAGAGTTTGCCTATAATATTGTGAGTTTGTGATCGAGTTTAAAGCACTGCTTATACTAGTTAATCGATATATAGTATATTATTCACTAATTTTCACTCCACAAAAATGAGATTATTTGATATGAATCGCGTTAACAATTTACAAGTTGACAATGACCACTGCTCACTTAACAAGTATCAAGAAAAATGCATCAACAATAATGATTTGAAGATGAGAAAATATGAACCCCGAAAAATATAATTCTAATACAATTTAAGTCTATTCAGAAAAATAACATAATTCAAATTTGAAAAAATTTGAACTTGTAATTATTTAAATCCAACACTAATCAAAACCAGAAAAAAGAAACTAACATGATTGGTTCAAGTGGTAAGCATTTTGATACCGCTTAAGCAAAATATTGAGGTCGAGTCCTTGCGTGTGCAAAAAAATTCCCGTTGAGAGACTCACCCATCAAAATCAGGTGTGCGACGCAGGTCGATCTGAATTAGACAAGGTGAAGCCTTGAAACCGGGGAACAATAAAAAAACCAGAAAAAATGTATACTATATAATTATAATGAATTTTTTTTGAAGTGAATAATAAAACCTAATTAATCATAAAATACTAATAATAAATATTTATTAATTCATATAGTAAAATAAACTTTACAAATGGTTAACTATGAATATACAATATTTTAACACAATCATCCTATATGCATAGTAACATATTGTCATGCACAGAGGAGAAGAGGTAAGACTCGGAGCAGGAGAATTGTGGAAATTAGAGAAAGGGTTAGGGATTTGGAATTGGGAATGAACCTGACACGTTCTACAACCTACTAAGGATAGGAAACAACTTGCTTATTTGTGCAGGTTGTTATATTCAGTACAACAAGGACTGCCATCTGTAGGGTAACTATGGTACACTATAATTATAAAACCATGTACTAGAGGAGGAGAAGGCTATGATATGATTGAATGAATTCTAAGCTTCTTGAATCTCTTCTTTTTCTCCTTGATCTTATTCTCTTATTTATTCGTCTAATTTTCTTCTCTAATCACTAGGGTCATAACAAATTGGTATTCAGAGTCACTCTTCCTGGCGACTTGTTCATTGCTATACCCAGAAAAATACCAAACCATGGTCGAAACTCCTAATCTTTCTTCAATCCAGCAGCAGATTGCAGAACTTACAACTCTGGTGACGCAAGCAACGGATGACACAAAACCTCCTAAATTGTGGGAAGAACAAGATAATAGGATAAGTAAACTGGAAGCTAGGATGACAATGACTCAAATCTACATGAAGCAGATATTGGGGATTTTGACAGGGAGGACGGAGGAGCAAGTCCAAAACAGCCTTTAAATTAAGCAGATGTTACATGTGGCAATAGAAGATACAAATGATGGGTATCAAGTGTTTGATAAATTGCCAAAAAGAGCATTTGATGCAATTCCATCCATTACTGGAACCATAAAATTTGGTTCACGACTACAGCAAAATGATAATCTAAGTTGGCTTAGTAAATTGATTTCGTGGGAAAATCTAGTGGACATCGAGGAACAAGAGCAAACCATTTCAGAGAATGCTCAAGTAAGTACTCCTAACCTCCTTAAGACTGATGGAATGAAGATTCTGGAAAAATTGGGAAAGAACACTGCCACTTATTATGACACAGGATGGAGGGCTAAGGACAAACTTGTTTCCATGGACAATAAAGGAGTAAATCATGATGCAAAGATTGAAAAATCTGATGTTCCATATGTACCTTGCACTCATGAAGGTCTTTTGACGTGGAAATATGCTTCGATGAATTCGGTTGACTTTCTAATTGAGAAGAATCTGAATGCATCTGTGGTAGATTGTTGCACCAGCACCATGAAAGCTAATTCATGACTGCAATAGAACGTCAGTCTAGTTAGATATAATAAACCGATTTCACGAGAAAATAAAGAATTGCCTATGTCGGTTCAAGTTGCTTCCTTTCAACCATTTGTCGTGGATTTATCCGGACTCTTGGAGGGCGAGATTCAATGGTTATAAACTCACAAAAACAATTAGTTGATTCTCCTTCAAAGGAAAATGTGGTTCATTTTCTACGGTGTCAAACAACAGAGCATTTTTTAAATGGATACCTCTCCAAAAGTAAACTTGCATGGTCTGAAGGGAGAATTCATTGGCAATCATTGTCCTCAATTCCTGAGTTTATTTCTAATTTCTCATCAGACCAATAATATTTCTGCTACAGTGCCCTCAGGCGATGATGTTGCTCTCTTGAATAGAATGGAGGTGACATCCAATGATGCTGGTGGTAGTGAGGAAATTTGAGAAGTGGCAGAGAGATATTAGAGAGGCAGAGACTGAGGCAGAACGTTTGAAAAATGGATCTGTTTCTATAAGTACTAGTGATGGCTTCAGTTTTGATGACCAGGACAGGCCTCTAACACCACCAAAAGGTGAAGAAGAATTTACTGATGATGATGGAACCAGGTACAAGTGGGATAGAAGTATGAGACCATGGGTTCCTCAGGATGACATATCAACAAAAAACGAGAACTATGGAGTAGAAGAGATGACATTCTTGAAAGAATATGAAGTTTTTCCAACTGTAAGTGCTACTGATGTTGCTGTTGCTGATGCCTCTGTTAGAGAAGATGTTAATGGAAATGGTGAGAAAATGGAAATAAGCTCTAGTCCCAAGAGAAAATTATTGGAAAAACCAGTTGATAAGAAGGAAACTAATAAACCTCCCGATCCGTGGTTTGAATTGAAAGTAAATACACATGTCTATGTGACTGGACTGCCCGATGATGTTAATGCATAAGAATTGGTTGAGGTGTTCTCCAAGTGTGGAATAATCAAAGAGGACCCTGAATCAAAAAGACCTCGTATGAAGATCTATGTTGACAAGGAGACAGGAAGGAAAAAGAGGGATGCACTTGTTACATATCTAAAGGAGCCCTCTGTTGCTTTAGCAGTTTAAATTTTGGATGGAACTCCTTTTCGTCCTGATGGAAAGATTCCTATATCAGTCAACCAAGCTAAATTCGAGCAGAAATGGGATAAATTCATAACCAAGCAAGTGGACATCAGGATGAAAAAGAAGCTGAAGAAAGTTGAGGAGAGAATGCTTAGCTGGGGTGGCTGTGACGATGCAAAGGTGACAGTTTCGGCGACTGTTGTCCTTCGTAACATGTTCACACCTATTAAAATGAAGGCAGATGCATATTATAATAGTCGTTTGTTATTTGGGTACACATCTGTTCGATCATATTCAGTTGCTGGAGAACTTAGATTGTCTGAACCAATTGAAATATTTTTCCTTAAATTTCAAATGGTAGAGATGATTGCTCTTATCGGAAAGAAAATAGACGGTGATGTACTAAATGTTGTCGAAGTGATTCCAATAGTTGAAACCCAACAATGGGTTTGGGGCAAATATAAGAAAGATGTGGGGTATAAGTTTGGGTCTATTGAGCTACCAATCCACGAACCATACCTAACTATTGGGTTTCTACCTCTTCATTCTGATGGTCTTCGAGTTGGGCAACTTGTTACTTTGAAACGGAGAAATGAGAGGCCAAAAGATATAGGGAAGAACAAAGTTTCACAAAACAATGGTGAGGTGTTGTATGAAGTGAATGTAAATTCCGATAGACCACCTACTCTGCTATGGTGTTTAGAATTCACAGTGCATAAGGTCCCAGATATGTTGCATAATAGAATTAAACAAAATGTTGACAAAAATTGAAGTGAACGACAGTTTCAAATTGGAGAAGAAGTATACATAAGATTGCAACCTTACTGGCAGAATTTACTTGTACGATGGATGAACTTGAACTCAAATCACGATACTTGGGAAGCTCATACCATTCTCAGGCCTCGGTTTCAAAGTTTTGATCCTTGGGGACAAGGATCCTTTCACGGAGGGGGTATTGTCATGCACAGAGGAGAAGAGGTAAGACTCGGAGCAAGAGAATTGGGGAAATTAGAGAAAGGGTTAGGGATTTGAAATTGAGAATGGACTTGACACGTTCTACAACCCACTAAGGATAGGAAACAACTTTCTTATTTGTGCAGGTTGTTATATTCAGTACAACAAGGACTGCCAGCTGTAGGGTAACTATGGGTACACTGTAATTATATAAAACCATGTACTAGAGGAGGAGAAGGCAATGATATGATTGAATGAATTCTAAGCTTTTTTGAATCTCTTCTTTTCTCTCCTTGATCTTATTCTCTTATTTCTTCGTCTAATTTTCTTATCTAATCACTAGGGTCATAAAACATATAAATTCAAATGGATAAATACATGAACGGATTGAAGGAGTTAAAAGTAGGTTGTCGTTATTTATTTAATTGTTTATCTTATGTAAAACTTTTGACCTGTTAAATATATATTAATGAACTTATAATATATTACTTTAATTTAATATGATAAAGGTATTAGATTAATTCAGAAATTTATGTGTAATTGATATATCAAACATTCATATTATTAAAATATAAATCATGTAGTTGAGCTAGTGCAGTTGGAAACTCAAGCTAGGGTGTTAATTTGCACTCTCCTCTGTATAATAAGAAGAAAAAAAACTCATATTTCTTTTTGAAAAAAAACTCAAATGAATGTTGATGATAATATTGATCTTTATAGATTTGATTCTATAATTAAATTAAATTAAAATATTTTTATTAATTAACATTGTTGAGTCCATTTAAAACAAGTCAAAGCAACCAACTGAACTGGAAATAAAACCCCATATGTGAATTGGATTTAAAAAAAAATATTATTTTAGATTGACTACTTTTGAAGTCATGAACGTGCAAGCATTTCCTGATTTAACAAAGCCAATCCTTAGTGTTTGTGGCACGCATCAATTGTTTGATTATAGTAAAGATGAATGGATTTTGTATTGATAATCAGCCTGTAATTTCCTTAATATGGAGCCAAGTTATTCGACATGCAAATCACTTACCATAAGCTGCTTCTTCCATATATGCGATCAGTCTCATTCTTGTTTAAGTCTTGCAGTTTGTCTCTTTTCGATTCAATGGCACTTCCTACTCGGAAAATAGTTCCCACGTCAAACAAAATTGCTCGAGAACTCGATGAGATTTACAAGGATCTGCACCAGCTTGACTTAGCAATCGAGGTGCCTAGAATCCTGGTCAAAAAGGATAGCCTGCACAAGGAGAAACATATATCTGTTGATCCAATTTCATTGCGAGAATCATCCATGGGAGAAATAAGATTCCACATGATGTTAGCTCCCCAAGCCGATACTGAAAGCCCTCTTCCATCCCCTTTGCAAAGCACAACTTCTTAAGTTATAGCTTTCCCAACTCCGCGATGTCGCCCCCTCGTTTCGGCTCAATCTTGCCGAGGAAGAACTTGAAAACTGAAATCCAAACATCGCCTCCGCAGGTTGACAAGTTGGTAAAGAAGCATCCGTCACTAAAAAGCAGCATGTTTCGGAAAAGCAAGTCTTGTGGAGATGGCAGAACATGTGCACCACCAGATGAACTCGACGATCTTTGGATGTACGAGGCAAACGCTTTTCATTACAACAAGCATCATCCACATGGAAGTTTAATCTCCAATCCGGATGTGATTAACAATGGTAGTGATGAGATGGATGGAAATGAAATTGACTTCAAATGCAATGCCCTTTGCAGTTTCCTACCAGGGCTTATCAAGGCCAAGCAAGTAAAGCCCAGAAAGAAGCAACGATGATGGAGAATAATAATAATGATGCGATATCCAGAACAGTTTCCCTGGAAAAATTCGAATGCGGCTCCTGGGCTTCATCAACGATAATACCAGACCTTGATGTTGATGAAGGTGACTCTATGAACACCTACTTCGATCTCCCATTGAAGTTGATTAAAAATATTAGGAACAATTCTAGTTTACCGGTTTCGGCTGCTTTCATGTTCGATGATAAGGATGTAAAAGGAGTTTTGAAAAATGGATCGACTCAAACAAGATCAACAGGAAGAAAATCACACGAATCATCATCATCTCGGTATGTAAGGTTCACTACATCGTGCCCAACATCGTACCCTGCCTCAGCTGCTTCTTGCATAACGCCTCGTTTGCGTAAGGCTAGAGACAATTTAATGCTTTCTTAGAAGCATAGAGTGCATGAGATTTCTTACTCAAAATTCTGTCCTTTTGATCACTGTGTATCAGTTTTTCTTTTCCTTTTTTATCTTTATTTTCCATTGAGGCATTGCCCCAAGAAAATAACACTTCGCAAATTGCATTGCTCCGATTTGCTAACAAATTAAGATGTTCTTGAAAAGAAATATTAATAGATTTTCGTTTGAGGAATTTTTTATATTTTTTAATTAAACTTAGCTATATAATAGGTTTTTTTATTTGTTTAAAATCTCTAAACCATTTAGGATTAAATGCTCAAACATTTGTATTCAAACTCGAAACTTAAAAAAAAAATATTTTTAATCACCGAAATCATTTGATTCATGCTTATTTTGTAGTATGTTGGACATAGTGTTCTTTGAAAAGTTTATATCACTGTCTTTCATGTTATTTTTATGTGTTTGATGTTAGAATTAAAATAAAGATATATAAAATCTAATAATTCATGCTTTTTATAAAATTTCAATAACAAAAAATAAATATAAAAGTGTATCGGATTTCATCGATAAATTAAAAACTTTAAAATCTTAATTTTTAATTGCGCTAAGATGGTGATCCCTGTTTATGGATGGCAAAAAAAATCCGAACCCGACGGAGAAAATCGAAAACCGAATTAAACGGGTTGGGTTCGGGGATGATAAACGGGGACGGGAAAAACCTATTTATTTTAAATGGGGACGGAGACGGTGACGGGTTTGGTAATCCCCGCCCCGATTACCCGTCCCGATACCCAACCCGATAAATATTAAAAATAATTATTTATATATATATATATATATAATATTAATAAATTTAATTTAAATATATATATATACCCGGCCCGATTCCCGGCCCAATACCGACCCAATACTCGACCCAATACCCGGCCCAATACCCGTTTAAA
The DNA here is from genome assembly GCF_006381635.1 of Hibiscus syriacus. NCBI lineage: Eukaryota > Viridiplantae > Streptophyta > Magnoliopsida > Malvales > Malvaceae > Hibiscus > Hibiscus syriacus. Next base: position 5,444,144 of record NW_024062608.1, read on the forward strand.
TAACCGTTTATGCTAAACGGGGATACCCGTTTCCCCGCAGTTTTCCTCGATTACCCGACGGGGATCCCCGTTTAAATCCCCGCAGTTTTTTAAACGAGAACGGGTATCAGTTTTTTAAACGGGGACAGGGACAGAGGGACCAATACCCGGCCCGAACCCGGCCCGTTGCCATCCCTATCCATGTTCTTTAAATATTACATAAATTAATATTGTATTTAAATAATTAAATTAAAAATATTTAAACGATTTAGGTAAACAATTCAAATTTCATCTAAATAATTGAATAAAATTAAAATTATATTTAAATAGTAGAATAAAACTAAAAGTTTATGTATTATAATAACATACATAAAATTACTATTCATGTATAATTTTATGATTTATTCTTAGAGACTGCTATTAATTAAAAATATTTTATTTATCAATTGATGTAATATCATTTATTTAATGTTTAAATTATTTATGATTTAATACGTGTAAATATTATATGTAAATTTTCACTCTAAAGTTTTTTAGTCTAAACTTAAATATATACTAATTATCAATCTATTTATTTATATATTGTAATAATTAATTTTGATTACACTTATACCGATACATTAAATATAATTTCATTTGTGCATTATATAAACTAATTTAATTACAATTTTATAAATTTATAATTATAACACTGAGAAAAATACAACTGTAATCTCAAAGCAAATATTTAAATTATTTATTAATAGATTTGACTTTTTTCCCTCCTACTTTTTTCAAGCATACGTGAGTTTTGTCCGCCGCCGAAAAACAGCCGTTACAGAAACACATTTGAGGGGTTTTTTCTTTCCTCCATTTAAGGGTGATTCAAACTCAATTTAACTCGAAAAATTAATTTTTTTTCAATTGAATTGATTTCGAGTTATAATTTTATAAATTCAACTACATTCAAAAGAAAATTAAGTTCAAATAGAGTTGTAAAATACAACTCGAATAACTCAATTTTTTAGTAATCAATAGATTTATAAGTTTGAGTTGACTCCTTTGATTTTATATGATATATATATATCACATATGAAAAAATATATTTGTATTGTATATATGATTATAGAAATTTACTTAAAATTAGAATCAAATAATATTATAATATTATAAATATTTATAAATTAAATTTAAACATAAACTCAAAAAATCAACTCGACTCGAGTCGAAAAAGTTTCAACTCCACTCCGAGTTGTAAAATAGGACTCTTCAACTCGAGCAACTTGATATTTTTGACTTGACTGGATCGAACGCTCACCCTTATCTGCAGGGCCATAACTGGGGGGCGCAAACTGCACGACCGCACAGGCCCCCCAAAAAATGGGGTCCCAAAAAAAATATATAGTGGCATTTTACCAATAAACGCCACTATAAATAGACCTATTGTGACGTTTTTTTTAAAAAAACACCACTATTATTGCAGCTTTATTGATAAAACGCCATTATAGATGGATTTATTGAGGCGTTTGTCAAGAAAACGCCACTATTATTGCCCCGAAATCGAATATATCTAAAAAATAGGAACCTCTTTATACGAATTTGTACAAGACCACCGAAAACCCTAACACGACCCTACCTACCTGCATAAGGCTAAAATAAAACATTTATTCTCTAATAAGGATCAAACAAAGCGTAAATTGTATCACACATCACCCCTATTATTTGTAAGTTTACAATTGGATCATTGTGTTTCAGAAAATCACAACTAAGTCACTCAATTAATCAATTGTAATAATCAAGTCATTGTGTCGTTAAATGCCAAAAGGACATTAACTTTTTATTTATATTTTGGTCACTTAATTATGAATAAGCTTACATTTGGTTGCACAATTTTTGGTTGTGAGTCAACGGTTTTTTAGCTTTCTTTTATAATTTCTTACGGGTTGATGCAAAACCGATGCTGTCTAGGTGTTCTTCTTACACAAAATTTCTTCAATGCTTATGCTTCATGAATCTATAAATAAAGAAACAAAAAGATCATGTTCTGCTTGAATTTAGAAAATTAAATTACCGTTGTTTGAGAAGAAAAAATTGTATGCAATTGAGAAAAGAAAAAAAAAAGCATCACGGAGAAGTATCCAAACAAATAAAGAAAAAGGCTTGACCATTACGCCTCAAAACTTATCCAGAATTACTAACAATTACTACTACGTAACAGCGGGGAATCTGCATTGTCACTAAAACTCCCTACGTGTGGACTTTCTTTTTACATCATCATAAATTATTACTTACCAACTTCTTAAATTTAGATTCCCTTCCATTTCAAACAATCCTTTTAGTTAATCGCACTGAGCATTGTTTTAATAGTCTGATGTGATATTGAGATAGTATTTGTTCATAATTTTCTTCATTATTGACAATGTGCGCATACTTTGCAGACATAACTGCTTGAACTTGAGACTTTTAGGGAGAATAACATTTCTTTTTACTATTAATATGGCTTTATGGATTCAATTGTACTGAACATTTCAAATTATAATCTATAAATTAATTTAACGGCTACATTTTAATAAATTATTTAATAAAAAATGTAATTTGATGACAATGAAAGGACTTGACTAGAATTATATTGATGAATTGAGACTCAATTAGCATGTATTGAAGTTTAAGGATTAATTTAGAGCTCGCCTAATAATTTTGGGATGTTTGACGTTATTTACCACAAGCTTTTTAACCTCCCTCGGGCTTAGAGCTTGAGGTGTCACAATTTGAATAGTGAAAAAACTCGAAATTGCGAATTTGTTAGCATTTTTTATTTCTTTTTATTTTGTGGTAATTAGTCAAAATTATGTAACACATCAAAAAGAAAACAAAAAAGAAATAAAACCCACTTATAAAATGCCCACGTCTACAAGTGAAATTAGTCACAGTTTGAACAAAACAGTTCATAGTTCCTTTGCGTTCTTTCCTGTTCATGGCTAGTTCAGGGAAGAGAAAGAAAGACGATGATGAAGTATCGACAACTCCAGGGACATTATCCAAACGTAGAGCCTGTCTTATTCGAAAAGCTAACGAAATCTCCGTCAACTGCGGCGTTGATATTGCACTCATCGCATTCTCTCCCTGCGCCCGCTTCTGCAAATTCTTCCGCCGGGAAAAGTCATCATTTTCAACTTTTCTCTTTGTTTTCTCTTCCACACTCATTTTAAGTGCTTATTTCTATCATTATTTTTTCTCTACTAGGATGGAACATGTGCTTGAGCGTTACATCAACTTACCGACAGACAAAAGATATCAGTATGGAATTTAATTTCTATATTTTTTGTTTGATTTTTTTTTACAATCATTGAGCTAATCGGTTTGATGGGTTTATTTCAACAAAATTGTTGGTGAAAGCAGGAGTATAACATGTTTAGAGGTAGTATTTCTATTTTTTTTTATCTAGAGTTGTGATTTTTTTTAATTTATGGTTCATATTGTCGAGAGAGGAAAATTAATGTGATATTTTCAAATGTATGCAGTGGAGGTTACATAGGATGAAGCAACTTGACTACATTGAGGGAGATGAAATCAAGCTATTTCACCTCGAGAATCAGTTTGTTTATCTTCTATCTATTTTCTCTCTCTTTAGTTCATACAACTTTGCATTATATATATATATATATATATATGGGATAAAAATAAAACCTTTTCCGTACCGTTGAGATTCGCACTTAAATTCTACCACTAATAGTTAATACAGAACATATTTGTCGTTTTTATTTATAAATACCAAAAATAAAATATTTAATTGGATCGATATGTAAATTTATCATTTAAAGTTGAATCTGATCCAAATAAAATGTATCAAATTGCTTGTCAATTTTAGTTTTCTTTTTCTTTTAAATTATTACTGTTTTAAAAAAATACTCAAATTTTTATTGTTGCATGCCAGCATTCATCAATTTGACTGTAAGTTTGAGGGGTTTTGTCGGTTGTAGTATTTGGGAGTTACATTTCATGTGTTCTTGTTCTATAATACGCACAAGCATTAACTACAAGCCTATAAAAAGGATGACTTCATATTCCTACTTTACTTTTTTAAAAGGTTCTTTACGAAGTAATTGTTCTTTTAATTAATTTTTTACTTCATAAGTAATAAAATTGATCGACTTTTTTAATTTTTTTTCCTAATAAGTATGTTATACGAGTTTGTATTTATTTTTTAAAAAATGATAAATTGATTAATAATTTAATTAATGTATAAAAATAATGTAATTAATAACATTTGTTATGACCAAAAGAAGATAATCTCAGAATACGAAAAAACACATTGAATTTATTATATATTATCATTTTTTTTATTATGAATCGCTACAGATTAAAAAGTCTCCTGCTTAGTTTTTGTTTATTAAAATGCAACTTCAAATTGAATATAAAATCAATGAAATATTGCATGCAAGTGTATTGTAAATTGTTTTTAGTTTATAGCTTTATTAATAATTTTGTAACTAAAACTTTCACTTTCATTTGATGCCTGCATCGACAACTCCTTGACGTGGTGGTCAAACCCTGGCTGATGAACTACTTGCAGAGTGAAAGTAAATACACATACAACTTCTAGTATTGAATCGATCTTAATTTTATACGTTGATAGTAATATCTTACCTTGAGTGCTATGAATTTACTGTTTAGCGCAACCTGGAAGTGCAAATCAGGAAAATTGAAGTAGAGCTGGAAATTGTGAATGCCAATCTCAAGTAACTCTCGACTATGGCTAACCACTAGAATTTTCCATTATTCCTATTCATTATATATATAATCTGGAATTCATATTCATGAAGGGAGTATGAAGCTGAGAATGACGAAAGTGTTTCACTTTCTCAAATCTCGTCGTGTGAGACAAACCTGCACCACTCCCTCCAAGAATTCAAGGATAAGAAAGTGAGTTTTCAAATATACTAAATTATGGAGTATCTGTTATTGTTTGTACCAAGATATATTAGTAACTGACCATGTCTTTTGTTGATTTTTGCAGGAAAGGTGTCTTAGGGAAACGTATCCATTATTGGGGCAAACAAGGCATCAGCGGGTATTAGTTTTTTAAAATATACACAATTTTGATATAGTTTAAAGGGGAAAACATATTACGTTTTTGTTTTTATCCCAAATGTGTAATTAAAAATGGTGATGCAGATATCGCAAGGTCGACAAACACCATTTGTATTCAACCCTACACTTGGAAAGCAAGTGTTGAACCGGGAAAGCCAAAGCCTGAGTTCCATCCTTGGAAGGCAACATGATCTTAGGACCTACCCTTACAGGTTAACCCTACTCCAAACCATTAGAATTGGGTTTTCATTATTCAAACCTGAATCCGATGCATATGATATAGTGATTAATGCTGTGATTTCCAGGACTCGTAATGGTTTAGGACATCTATCATATCAACCTAGAGGAATATCACCAGGTGCATCCAGCAGCCATGCTGGTTACTCTCCCATTTTCCGACCTGGAAACTCTTATTTAACTCGGCAAAATGCAATCCCACCTGTGTACTCCCCAATCCAGGTATTAATTTCAAGCTATAAACTTCAAATTTAACCCCTCATAATTTGTTTAAAGTGCTAAACTGCTTGGAAGTTTTTCTAACAAGCTTTTTTATTGCGATCAGATTGTTCATGGTATTCGGAACTTGCAGTTCAGGATGCATGGAAATTCATCAACGGTAAGTCATCTTTATCTAACAGTATTTATATAAATTCTCCATCTTACACAATAATCCCCTCGAATGTTGTCAAATTTATATCAGCAGCCATTGGGAGCATTAAGAACCTCAAATCTGGTAAGTTATGGCACAACATACTTTATGAGTCTATCAAAGAAGATATATTTGAAGAGATTGTTTATATTAAATTACTCTTACGTGTAATTACTAATCACAAGTTTTTTCTTCTGGAAAATCACAGTACCTACCAACAATAATGCCTGGTATGATGGACCAACGACTAGGACTTGGAGGGTTAGCAAGCTCATCTGTGGTATGTTATGGCATTAAGTAATAACTTTAGAGATTATAATATAATGTAATCAAATCAAATCACAGCCAAATGACATCTAATGTTCACTTCTAGCTTCAGCAGCAAGTAGTCAGAGAATCACATCATTGGCATATGTGATAGCATTCCAGATTTTAAGCTTTAATTCTAATTTATGCTAAAGTTTCATGCTTTTGAATTCTTACTTTAGGGACAACAAGCAAATAATGTACCTTTCGGAGGTCAAAAAGTCAAACGGTAACTTGTTACGATAATTATGTCATTACCCCCATTTTAACTCTGAATTCTGCTGAAGTTTTCAGTATACTTTCCTAGAAGCAGAACCCTCAAAATGGTGCCTCGACAATGCCACTGATATCTCAACTTCAATTCAATCCAAATCTAATGAACTTATCATGCAGTCCAAGTGACAGCATAGTGCAAGATTTTGATGTTACTTTGAACTCCGAGAGGTATGTACGTCATCAAAAGGCATCTAATATCATCTAAGGCAACTCAGAAAAGAACTTGTTTTGCAGCTATACATACAATACCGAGTTGAGCTTGGATGTTACACCCACTTCAAAATCTGAGAGGTATGTATATCCTCGAAACAAGCATCTAATAATAACATCAAAGGTAATTCACTTAAATTAACTTGTTTTCTAGTTCTAATTATGACATAACTAAATATGGATGTTACATCTATTTTAACTTTGAAAGGTATGAATGTTATCAAAGAAATCATTCAATATTAACATCCAAAGCAACTCACTAAAATTAACTTGATATGCAGTCCCAACCGCAACACACTACAAAATTTGGATGTTACACCCACTTCAAATCCTAAGAGGTATGTATATCATCAAAGTAAGCATCTAATATTGACATCAGAGGTAATTCACCGAAGTTAACTTGTCATGCAGTCATGATTATGACACAATGTTTAATTTGGATTTTAGAACTTTTTTAAACTTTAAGAGGTACTTATGTCATCAAAGCAATCTACAATATCAACATCACAGGCAATTCACTGAAATTAATTTGTTTTGCAGTCCTAATTATGACATATTATTTTTGGGTTTGGATATTACATCCCTTTTGAACTCGGAGAGGTATTCATGTTATCAACGAAAGCATCCAACATCCACATCATTGGTAACTTACTGAAATTAACTTGTTATGTAGCCCTGATTGCAACATGCTACAGAATTTGGATGTTACATCTACTTCAAACTCTAAGAGGTATGTATCTCATCCAAGTAAGCATTTAGTAGTAACATCAAATATAATTCACTAAAATCAACTTGTCATACAGTCTTAATTATGACACAATGTTAAATTTGAATGTTACAACTTCTTTAAACTCAAATATATATATCATCAAACCAAAAACTCAATATTAATATCAAAGTTAACTCGTTGGATTTTTAACTTGTTATGCAATCCTAATTGTAATACATTATAAAATTTAAATGTTACACCCTTTCAAATTCTATGATGTATATATATATCACAAACATAAGTATCTAATGTTAATATCAAAGCAATTCATCAAAATTAATTTGTTATACAATTCTAATTATGACATAATATTGAATCATTAAAGTAAGCATCCATTTTTAACATCAAAACTAAGTCAGTGAAATTAACTTGTTATGCAGTCCTAATTGCAACACACTTCAGAATTTGGATGCTATACCCTTTTTGAATTTTGAGAGGTATGTATGTCAACAAAACAAGCATCCAATAATAACATCAAAGACAACTCATTGAAATCAACTTGTTATACAATCCTAATTGCAACATAATGCAGAATTTGGATGTTACACCCACTGCAAACTCTTATAGGTATACATACTTGTTATGGAATCTTAATTATAACATACAAAATTTGGATGTTACATATGTTTTAAAATTCTAAGAGGTATGTACGTTATTAAAATATTATTATGGTGATATCATCAAAGGCAGCTTCATATAATGAAATTTGTCGTACAATTGTGTTTTCAGGATCTCCTCTAAATCTTTTTTTAACAACCACATCCATGAAGATGAACATTGAAAAAGATGGCACCGTTGACAATAGCAATACCAACATTAACAACAAAAGAAACAACATGGGCAACAATGAAACAAATGGGGAAGAGAATCCACAGCCAGAGTCTCCATACTCAATTTTTGTTAATTGGCTTTTGAATGAGGTGAGAACTGGGTTTACTTGACAACGCCAAAATCTAAAGTTTATGCAAAACCATTATTTTTTAATGGAACTCAAATAAAAAATTTATTCAGCCTACAATAGAAGAAGGAACATCAGAAAGTGCATCAAACAAGGAGGGAAACAACTCCATGGAATGGGATGATATTGTATTGCCGAACAACATGACCTTGGAAGACTTTGATATGTTATTTTAAGCAATCACACATTTTTTCATATTGTACTTATTTTATTCTACTTGTTTCCTTAAACTTTCTTTCTTGAGAAAAATCTAGGTCTTAGAATTATACAGTGAAAACTATGAAATAAGATACTACATGAAATAACGAGGAAAATATGAAATTGACGGTGATAATTGAGGCTTATCTCTCTTCCATGTTTCATGAATTAAATACCTGCCACACAGATGACTTCTAGATTATTTTTTGTTATTTTTTTTATTTATTTGCCAAGCTTGGATTGGATTTGCACAATAGTTTAGTTGCTATGCATTCTTGAAGAGTGAAAATGTATCGAAATATGAGAAACCTAAGATGAAAGAGAATAACACTGAGAGTATACATGCCTAATATGTAAATCAGGACTAAACACGTCATACCCTAATTTTTAATTTAAATTATATTTATCTTAGTTAGCTAAATTTGGGGGGGGGGCAAATCATTAGACTTTAGAAGTTTGGGATTCATTATGCACTTTCTAGACACTTTAGGGAACTAACCACGAATTTACCCATCCTTTCTAGCCATAGAAAAAAATTAATAATAGCATGGGATACATATGTTTTGAAACATGACTTCAAGTATAGTTAACTATGCCTCTACCATTTAGACTAAGGCTATGTTGAGTTTTGATATATTAATAATAACTTGTATATTGAATATGAATAAGAACTACAACACCTTAAAATCGGCTTTCTCATGAGAAACAATTTTCAGAAACATTTCACCCTCACCATCCAAACCACTACATCATCGTCGATTAGCATTCTCCGTCCATTCTTGGCTCATCACCCCTATGTTCCATGTCGTCCTGTGATCAAAATCCAACCATCCCCTCATCGTTTTCCTTGGAGGATGCCTTGAGTTTCATCGAAAACCAAATGTCTGTTGTTGTTTTTGTCGATTTTCAATCGGCTTAGGCTCCATTTCACTAGTCGACCACCATCACTGGAACCCTCATTTTGTTCCGACCAAAATTCGATCGGTTTCTTCCACAGTCATTTATTTGTTGTCGTGTTTTCTTTGTATGTCATGGGTAAGCTTTCGGTCACCTTTTTCGATTATTTCTCCAACTTTTGGTTGATATTTGAGTTTATTTTGGTGAGTTAGTATATCTTATACAATCGAACCACCTTAGCCATCATTTTAACTGTCGTAAAGCATCGTTCCTATGTATAAGGCTTCTCCCTCAGTCATGAGCTTTCTAGAACCAATATAAGTCAACCCGAATTGGTATGAGTCTAATCGAACCAAGTTAGAATTGAACCATTGACTTTAACCTAAATCGTTGACTTTGACTTTGACCAACGTTGACCGTTGACTTTGACTAAAAGTTAACTTTTTCTAAAAGTCATACTTTGATTTTTTTTTCTACGTATCGAGTCCAAATTTAAGGTTTATTTTGCCAAATTTTAACTTGAAAGCCTCCGAATCGAACCTTGAACCTAAACGTGCATATGTATTTAAATACCTTTTTTTATCGCAACTAAAATTTGGGTAAGAACTAATTTGTATTGTTTTTTATTTAAGGTACATATAATTCTCTCGACCGTACGTCAACTCGACCTAACTCCTCTCGATTTGTTCAACTGCACGAGCCAGTAATCACTCGTATGGTTTTATAAACCCTATGAATAATCAAATTAAAATATTACTTTGATAGTTGGCTTAAGTTCGAACACTATTGTAAAACGTGGTGAGGCAAGTACTTAGTAGACTTCCCAGACTGACCCTTTTTGCAAAGTGTGTTCCTTGGGTGCTATATAAATGTTTTAAATACTTGTCTAGATTATCATGTGCACGTGTTCATTTTATTTAATTTAACTTATAAATGATTTATCTAATTGAAAGCTTGATTCTTGATTTACTGATTAAAAGCTATGTTTTCATTATACATGATCTCTAGTTACTATTTACTGAAAAACAAATATGTCTGATTTATGGTATCTTGATACTACTATTTATTATCTAAAACTATTTTTTTCGGGGTACTTCTGGGATATGATATGAAGTCCCTGTTGATTAAACTCTGATCAAGCTAGTAAATTCTTATAGAATTAAGACAACCTTTAGGTAGGCTCTTAGGCCCACGGGCCTAGGGTAAGACGTTATGGATCCTAAGGCACCACTTTAGGATGGCTCTTTACAACCAATAATCATAGGGTAAGTCCTTGTAGACCTGAGGCACCCCCTCAGGTAGGCTCCTACGCTTCGGTTAGGGTAAGTTCTTATTGACCCAAGGTGCTTCCTTAAGTTGGCTCTTAGGCTCAATAGGCCTAAAGTAAGTCATTATGGATGTAGTTCATCGATGTACGGTTCAATGGTAGATAAGCGATTTTCCTCACTGTCACTTTTATACTATATTAATGAACAAATTTTAAAATGTATTCATATGTTTTATATTGCACTTATTGGAACACACTGAGCTCCTTAACTCACTCCCTAACTTCTCCTTTTCAGATACTTTTGGACATGTATCCCGGACTTGGCACTTGGAGGATCGACACATCACTTATCGTACTTTGGTTGTAATGTTTTCATCTTCCAAAATGCTTTTATTTTGATGATGTGTCTATATTTTATGATACATGTTTTATGATGTACATTACTCTTGTTATGATGTATAGGTTATTTTGGATACATGGTTGTAGTTAGCATTTTTACTTTACCACGATCTTTATATTTTATATTCTATTGGACATTATTATTATTTTAATGTATTTTAAGATGTTTTGAAATGTGTTTGTAATTTATTAGATCTAGTCGTAATGTATAGATCAGGTCTAAAGAATTACAAAACATCAAGTTTCTATTGCAATCCTCAAAAGAAAATGAAAATCAATCACCATGGATTCATCATTGGTCCGCATGTAACCCAATCTGAAAGCGACTTCTATGGATAAGTTAATCGATATAAGCATTTCGTCCATGAATAAATTGACCTTAATTTTGAAAAGCTAAAAAAATTGTATAATTCATGTGATCATAAAACTACATGATGTTGTAATCTCTATAGCCCATGATGGAGATCATAATTCTCATCTTAAATATGAAATTCTATCAAGAAACTCTAGAAACTAGTGAAAATTTTTAATTCTAAAGAAGAAGATAAAAAAATGATATTTAGTTGTTTGGTGTACTTGAATATGTTATTTAGTGCTATCATTGAACTAGAATATGAAATGTCTAAAAGTTTAAGGGTATTTTTTGGGATTGAAAAATTGACGATATTGTGTAAAGTTTTTTTAATTAGAAAATTAAAATATAAATGTGAAGATGTGGTTGCAACTGCATTCAAATTGTGCCCTACAAAGTATGATTATTTGGTATTTTTGAATTGAAAACGTTTTAGGGTAAACTACATAGGTGACCATTCAACTCAATTCACAACAAAATGACATCTAATGTTCACTTCTAGCTTCAGCAGCAAGTAGTCATAGGAATCACATCATTGCCATATGTGATATCATTCCAAATTTTAAGCTTTAATTCTAATTTATGCTAAAGTTTCATGCTTTTTAATTCTTACTTTAGGGACATCAAGCAAATAATGTACCTTTCAGAGGTAAAAAAAGTCAAACGGTAACTTGTTACGATAATTATGACAGTTCCCCCATTTTAACTCTGAATTCTTCTGAAGCTTTCAGTATATTTTCCTAGAAGTAGAATCATCAAAATGGGTGCCTCGACAATGCCACTGATATCTCAACTTCAATTCAATCCAAATCTAATGAACTTATCATGCAGTCCAAGTGATAACATAGTGCAAGATTTCGATGTTACTTTGAACTCCGAGAGGTATGTACGTCATCGAAAGGAATCTAATATCATCGAAGGAAACTCAAGAAAAGAACTTGTTGTTGCAACTATACATACAATACCGGGTTGAGCTTGGATGTTACACCCACTTCAAAATCTGAGAGGTATGTATATCATCGAAACAAGCATCTAATAATAACATCAAAGGTAATCCACTTAAATTAACTTGTTTTCTAGTTTTAATTATGACATAACTAAATGTGGATGTTACATCTATTTTAACTTTGAAAGGTATGTATGTTATCAAAGAAAGCATTTAATATTAACATCCAAAGCAACTCACTAAAATTAACTTGTTATGTAGTCCCAACCGCAACACGCTACAAAATTTGGATGTTACACCCACTTCAAATCCTAAGGGGATGTTTGGATCAAGGAATGTGGGATTCCCATGGAAATGGAATCCACATTCCCATGTTTGGTTGGCCGGGAATCTCATTCCCGGTAATGTTTTATTAGCAATATTAGATTTTTTGGGGTATATTACCGGGAATGTCATTACCTCCTTCCCTAGGTATTGTTGGATTACCGGCGTTTTGGACTAAAATACCCTTAATTTTTTTTTAAAAATATCATTCTTCTGTCATTGAATAATAAAAATTCCACGAAGGTTAAATTACAAATTTATCCTTAAACTATTTTAGATTTACAAAAAAATCTATAATTAAAATTTTATATGAAGTTCAATGGTTTAAATAAAATTTTACCCTTTCATTAAACTTTTTTATATTTTCAATTTTGTAAAAAAATATATAAATATTTCCAACTTGTTAAAAAAATATATAATAAGGACAATTTGGTCAAATATACATTACAATAATCTTTTATTCTTTTAACCAAACACGGTAATCTTACATTCCTGCTAAACAAACCAAACACAAAAATACAACATTCCCAGTAATCCTATTCCCTGGTAATCTTACATTCCCACTGGAAATCTTACATTCCGTGAACCAAACACACGTATATCATCAAAATAAGCATCTAATATTGACATCAAAGGAAATTCACGAATTTAACTTGTCATGCAGTCCTAATTATGACACAATGTTAATTTGGATTTTACAACTTTTTTTTTAACTCCGAGAGGTACTTATGTCATCAAATCAAGCTACAATATCAACATCAAAGGCAATTCATTGAAAATTTGTTTTGCAGTCCTAATTATGACATATTACTGGGTTTGGATATTACATCCCTTTTGAACTCGGAGAGGTATACATGTTATCAACGAAAGCATCCAACATCCACATCATTGTTAACTTACTGAATTAACGTGTTATGCAGTCCTTATTGCAACATGCTGTAGAATTTGGATGTTACACCCACTTCAAACTCTAAGAGGTATGTATATCATCCAAGTAAGTATTTAATATTAACATCAAAGATAATTCACTAAAATTAACTTGTCATACAGTCTTAATTATGACACAATGTTAAATTTGAATGTTACAACTTCTTTAAACTCATATATATATATATATATATATATATATATATATATATATATATATATATATCATCAAACCAAACACTCAATATTAATATCAAAGGTAACTCGTTGGATTTTTAACTTGTTAATTGTAACACATTATAAAATTTAAATGTTACACCCACTTCAAATTCTAAGATGTATATATCACAAACATAAGTATCTAATATTAATATCAAAGCAATTCATCAAAATTAATTTGTTATACAATCTAATTATGACACAATATTGAATTTATATTTTACACCCTTTTAAACTTTGGGAGGTATGCAGTCATAATGGTAACACACTACAAAATTTGAATGTTACATCGTTTTTAAGTTCTAATAGGTATGTATGTCATCAAAGCAGCATCCATTTTTAACATCAAAACTAAGTCACTGAAATTAACTTGTTTAGTCCTAATTCAACACACTACAAAATTTGGATGCTACACCCTTTTTGAACTCTGAGAGGTATGTATGTCAACAAAACAAGCATCCAATAATAACATCAAAAGCAACTCATTGAAATCAACTTGTTATATAATCCTAATTGCAACATAACGCATAATTTGGATGTTACACCCACTGCAAACTCTGATAGGTATACATACTTGTTATGCAATCTTAGTTATAACATACAAAATTTGGATGTTACGTATGTTTTAAAATTTTAAAAGGTATGTACGTTATTAAAATATGTATATGGTGATATCATCAAAGGCAGTTTAATAATGAAATTGTTGTACAATTGTGTTTTCAGTATCTGATCTAAATATTTTTTTAACAACCATATCCATGAAGATGATAACATTGTAAAAGATGGCACCATTGACAATAGCAACACCAACATTAACAACAAAAGCAACAACATGGGCAATAATGAAACAAATAGGGAAGAGAATCCACCGCCAGAGTCTCCATACTCGATTTTTGTTAATTGGCTTTTGAATGAGGTGAGAACTGAGTTTACTTGACAATATCAAAATCTAAAGTTTACGCAAAACCATTAGTTTTTAATGGATTCAAATCAAACTTTTCTTTAGCCTACAATAGAAGAAGGAACATCAAAAAGTACATCAAACAAGGAGGGAAACAACACCATGGAATTGGATGATATTGTATTACCGGATAACATGACCTTGGAAGACTTTGATATGTTATTTTAAGCAATCGGACATTTGTTTTCAGATTGTACTTATTTTATCTACTTGTTTCCTTCGAACTTTCTTTCTTGAAAAAAATCTAGGTCTTAGTATATATAGTGAAAACAATGAAATAAGATATTGCATGAAATAATGAGGAAAATATGAAATTGTTATTGATAATTGAGTTTTATCTCTCTTCCGTGTTTCATGAATTAAATACCTGCCACACATAGATGAATTCTAGATTATTTTTATTTCGTTATTTTTTTTATTTATTTTCTAAGTTTGTATTGGATTTGCAGAATAGTTCAATTGTTATTCATTATTGAAGAGCGAAAATGTATCGAAATCTATGAGAAACCTAGGATGAAAGAGAATAACACTGAGGGTATACATGTCCAATATGTAAACAAATCAAGACTAAACACATACCCTAATTTTTAATTTAAATTATATTTATCTTGGTTAGCTAAATTTGGGGGGCAAATCATTAGACTTTATAATCTGGGATTCATTCTGCAACTTTTAGACACTTTAGGGAACTAACCCCAAATTTACCCATCATTTCTAACCATAGGAAAAAAATAATAAAACATGGGAAACATAGGTTTAAACCATGACTTTAAGTAGGTTAACTATGCCTCTACCATTCAGACTAAGGTTATGTTGAGTTTTGATATATTAATAATAACTTATATATTGGATATGAATAAGATCTATAACACCTCAAAATCAGCTTTCTTATGAGAAACAATTTTCAGAAACATTTCACCTTCACCATCCAAACAACTACATCTTCGTTGATTAGCCTTCTCCTACCGTCTGACTCATCACCCCCATGTTCCACTCGTCCCGTGATCAAAATCTAACCATCCCTCATCGTGAAACCTCCTCGTTTGCCTTGGATGACGTCTCGAAGTTTCATCAAAAACCTAATGTTTGTTGTTGTTTTTGATTTTTAACCGGCTCAAGCACTCTTTCACTACCGACCACCACCACTAGAACTCTCGTGTTGTTCCAATCAAAATTCAATCGGTTTCTTCCATCGTCATTTCTTGTCGTCATGTTTTCTCTGTATGTCATGGGTAAGCTTTCTATCTTTTTGATTATTTCTCCAACTTTTTTCTTGGTATTTGAGTTTATTTTGGTGAGTTAGTATATCTTATACAATCAAATCACCTTAGACATCATTTGGATCGTCGCACATGTCGCAACGCATCGTTCCTATGCACAAGGCTTCTCCCTCAATCATGAGCTTTCTAGAACCAATCTAAGTCAACCTGAATTGGTCTGAGTCTACTCGAACCAGGTTAGAATTGAACCATTGACTTTAACAAGAACCATTAACTTTGACCAGTTTTGACATTTGACTTTGACTAAAACTCATTTTTTTTTTTCTTTATCCTCTCTAAATTTAAGTTTGTTTTGTCAAATTTTAACTTGAAAGCCTCCGAATAGAACCTTGAACCTAAAAGTGCATATGTATTTAAATACCTTTTTTAGCGCATCTAAATTTGGGTAAGAACTTGTTAGAGTTTGACTCGAATTCAAAGTTGTACAAATTAATTAATATAAAATATTGGAAAAGCAAGAAACCCAGTTTGGTTAAAAGTATAAAACTTTATTAAAGTATATTTTTAATTTATTTAGTTTTTCTTTGTAATCAAGTATCTATCCCTATAAATAGATACTAAGGGTTAGGGTTAGAAATCAAGTTTTCTTTCACCAAAATCCTCTTTATTTTCTTCCTTCATATTAGTGAAATTCTTCTCATCTGCCGTGGTTTTTCCCTTTTGGGGTTTTCACGTAAATCCTGGTGTTCTTTGTTATTTATTTTCGATCTTGTTTATTTATTTACCGATAATTATCGTTCCTATATTATAAAAAATTGGTATCAGAGCTTCAGGTTTAAGATTATGGGAACAATGAAGTATGTTGTTTTGATGTTGGATCGAAACCCCTGGTTCTCTCTATGGCATGTAAAGATTCGTGATGTTCTTGCATAGTTAGATCTCGATGATGCAATAGAAGGATTTGATGAGAAGCCGATAACATAATGGACAAATGAGGAAAATCATAAGGATTGTAAAGCTCTTTCTCAGGTTCGTTTACACTTATCAAATCAAATTTTACAGGATGTGTTGAAAGAAATAACAGTTGCATCTTTGATTATTAAATTAGAGCAACTTTAGAAGTAAAGTATGACAAGATGAAACATCTTGTATATGGTCGAGCCCTAGGTAGATTATCTCGTGATGCATGAATCGAATAGCTCAGACAGTGGTAGAAAAGACGAGCATTCTTCTGATTGTATTGGAAGGAGTTGATCAAAATCTTCCAACAAAGGTAAAATTTGTCACTATTGTAAAAAGAAAAGTCATGTTAAACCGGAATGTTACAAGTTGCAAAATAAAATCAAAATAGAATCTGAAGAGTAAAACTCTAGGAAATATGGCGAGGTCGGTATAGTATAGGGATACGATGACGGAGAACTCCTAGTTGCAGCTGACGACAACTTTATTAAAAGTGATGAGTGAATATTTGACTATGGTAGTAGTTTTCATATAATTCTTATTCATGACTGGTTTGCAACATATGAAGTTGTATCTACAAGTGATGTATTTTCATGAAATAATGTCTCTTGTAAAGTCGCATGTATTGGAACAATCAAGATTAAGATGTTCGATAGGATTGTTTGAACACTTGGTAATGTGAGACATGTTCCAAATTTGAGTAGAAATCTAATTTCGTTAGGTACTCTAGATTCAAAATGGTACAAATTCTCCAGTGAAGGTGGAGCTATGAAAATATGTAAGGATTCTCTTGTTGTGTTGAAAGGGTAAAGCAAAACTATCAAGTTTTATGTTATACATGATTCAACAGTTTTAGATAATGCAGTTGATGTTTCATCCACCGTGTAAAATAACGTTGTTAAACAAAATAACCGTGGGAAGAACAATTATGTGAAGCATAAAAGAGTCCAATTTCATGAACATAATGAATTGAAGATAGAACTATCATTGATGATCGGGATCATGTTGTGTATGATATTGCTCGTGGTGAAACATTTGTGAGCAAAATTGACACTTAGGATAACTATGTTGATGTGAAGACTAAATCCAAGCCTAGAAAAAGTTTGGTCTTGATCGGTGTCCATTATTGAAGATTACCTTTTGAGGTGTGTTGTGGATGTGGTGGACAACTTGTTCGTTGAAGTGAAGAATTGTTTTTTGTTGAGTTTGGGTGTCAACTCGAATTTGGATGTTTTGTCTTGAAACCTTTGTACTTTCAGAATTCGTTTCAAGGTGGAGATTTGCTAGAGTTTGACTAGAATTCAAAGTGACACAAATTAATTAATATATAAATATTGGGAAAGTAGAAACCCATTTTGGTTAAAAGTAGAGAACTTTATTAAAGTAGATTCTACTTTATTTAGTTTTCCTTTAATCAAGTATCTATCCCTATAAAAATCCTAAGGGTTAGGGTTAGAAATCAAGTTTTTCTTTACCAGAAATCAAGTTTTAGATAATCAAGTTTTCTTTTACCACGTAAATCTTGATGTTCTTTGTTTTTCCATTTCGATTGTGTTTTTTTATTTGTTGATAATCATCGTTTCGATATTATAACAGAACTAATTTGTGTTGTTGTTTATTTAAGGTACATAAATTTCTCTCGACCGTACATCATCTCAACCTAGCTCCTCTCGATTTATTCAACTGCACGAGCCATTAATTACTTGTATGGTTCTATAAACTCTATGAATACTCAAATTAAAATATTGCTTTGATAATAAATTTGTTTTATTATGTCTTAGGTTCGAGCACTATTGTAAAGCATGGAGAGGCAAGTACTTAGTAGACTTTGCAGACTAACCCTTTTTTGTGAGGTATGTTCCTTGGGTGCTATATAAATGTTTTATATACTTTTCTAAATTATCATGTGCATGTGATCGCATTTTCTAATTTGACTTATAAATGATTTATCTAATTGAAAGCATGATTCTTGATTTACTAATTAAAAGTCATGTTTGCATGATACCTGATCTGGTTATTATTTACTGGAAAAACAAACATGTCTAATTTATGGTATCTTGATACTATTATTTATTATCTAAAATTGTTTTTTTTTGTGGTACTTCTTGGATGTGATATGAAGTCCCTGTTGATTCAACTCTGATCAAGCTAGCAAATTCTTATAGAATTAAGGCAACCCTTAGGTAGGCTATTAGGCCCAATCGGCCTAGGGTAAGACCTTATGGATCCTAAGGCACCACTTTAGAGCCTAGTGTGAGACCTTATGGACCTGAGGCACCCCCTTAAGTAGGCTTCTACGGTTCGATTAGGGTAAGTTCTTATGGACCCAAGGTGATCCCTTAGGTTGGCTCTTAGGCTCAATAGGCCTAAGGTAAGTCATTATGGAAGCACTTCATCTGTGTACGGTTGAATGGTATGTAAGTGATTTTCCTCACTGCCACTTTTATACTATGTTAATGAACAAATTTTAAAATGTATTCGTATGTTTTATAATTCACTTATTGGAACACACTGAGCTCCTTAACTCACTCCCCAACTTCTCCCTTTCAAATACTTTTGGATATGTATCCTGGCTTGGCAATTGGAGGATCGACACATCACTTAGCGTACTTTGCTTGTAATGTTTCCATCTTCCATAATGCTTTTATTTTTATGACATGTGTCTATATTTTGAGATACATGTTTTATGACGTACATTACTTTTGTTATGATGTATGGGTTAGTTTGGATACATGATTGTAGTTAGCATTTTTACTTTACCACCAATCTTTTATATTTTATATATTCTATTTGAAATTATTATTATTTTAATGTATTTTAAGATGTTTTGAAATGTGTTTGTAATTTGCTAGATCTAGTTGTAATGTATAGAATTGGTCTAAGAAATTACAAAACATCAAGTCTGTTGCAATACTCGAAAGAAAATGAAAATTGAAAATTGATCACCATGAATTCATCATTGGTCTGTATGTAACCCAATCTGAAAGTGACTTCTATGGATAAGTTAACCAATATAAGCATTTCGTCCTTGAATAAATAGACCTTAATTTTAAAAAGCTAAATAAATTGTATAATTCATGTAATCATAAAACTACATGATGTTGTAATCTCTATAGCCCATGATGGAGATCATAATTCTCATCATAAATATGGAAAGAAACTCGAAACTAGTGGAATTTTTTAATTCTAAAGAAGAAGATAAAAAAAAATGATATTTAGATGTTTAGTGTATTTGAATGTGTTATTTAGTGTCATCATTGACTAGAATATTAACTATCTAAAAGTTTAAGGGTATTTTTTTTGGATTGAAAAATTGATGATATTGTGCAAAGTTTTTTTATTGGAAAATTGAAATATAAATGTGAAAATGTGGTTGCAATCGCATTCAAATTGTGCCCTACAAAGTCTGATTATTTGGTAATTTTTTAATTGAAAAGTTTTAGGGTAAACTACATAGGTGACCATTCAACTATTGTCCAATTTCATTTTGATCACCAATGCTTCAATTTCGTCAATCATACCATCCAATAATTTAAATGATTTAATCAAGCCATCCGCCGTTAAAATTTAATAAAGAGGATGACGTCTCATTTATCATTTTTTCTATAACTACACATTTGGTCCTTGTTACATACACAAGATGCTAATTTAATCCTAATTTTAATTAAATTCAATAAATTTAATTCTCTAATTAAATTGCAACACGTGACGTTATAACTACACACCATTGTCTCCATTAATTTTAATGTCAAGTGGTTTGATTGAATTATTTAAATAGTTTGGTGGTCTGATTGATAAAATTGAAACATCGATGGTCAAAATAAAATGGGGAATAGTTGAGTGGTCACCCGTGTAGTTTACGCAAAATTATTTTGATTTGTACAATATTAGAATTACAATAAATGATATCTTAATATATGATATTAGTGGTGGATCTACGGTAAGCTTAGGGTAGATATGTGTCAATCTTAAAATTCGAATTTTCTTTAATTAATTGTCTATTTTATTAATTATTTCAACCCTAAAATTTTATTTATGCTCACCTAGTATAAAAATTTTATGTTATTAGCATCACCTTTAAAAATATTTTTGAACCTACCATTGTCTGATACATAAATATTTTTATGATTTCCAATAATTAGATATGTCTTATAATATATAGGTTTTGAAAATAAATCGGCATGACTATTAAAAAGTCAGTTGTGTCCCAAGGTAAAACCAAAGACGTGCCAATATAAGCACAACCCAAAATAAGAACAAACTGAACCAGAAAAGAAAATGAAAAGCCAAAACAAGCAGCTCGAAAAAAGAAAACAAAAGAAACCAAATATTCGATCAGTCTTCTCACTGCACAGATAACGATGAACAACCAACAAAGGAAGATAGAGAAAACTCTGCAAATATCGAACCTTTCTACAACAAAACAATAAGCATGCAGTACGAAGGGTCCAAAAAATGATTATCCTCGGCCACCAGAAGGGTTACCTGCCTTGGAGCCTCTTCTACCCAAAAGAGATCTTCATCTCCGATCGAAGAGTCACCTGCTAAGAGATGTGCCGCCCGATTACACTCTCTTGGACCGAAACTAAAGTCCAACGAACGTAATAACCCAAAGAGACCTTTCGTTTCACTGATCCACTCGCTGATTTTCGATAGATCGTGCTCATCAGAGGCTGACCATGAAATGCTCTCTATTTGTTTGAGATGGGCGTTAAAGTTTGCTTTGACAGCAAGTGCCAAAGGAGAAAACCACCAAATCATCCTGACTCTGGGTGGAAGAAACAGATGAATATTGGCCAAACCATAATCCGTGCAAAAGGCTCTAATAAAGGTAATAATTTCAACTAGGGGTAAATGAGACGAGACATATCGCGAGTTACTTGAGATCGACTCGATTAAGGCTCGATAAATATTCAAATTGAATGGACTCAACTCGAGTTCTTAACGAGCCGAAACGAGCTACTCGATATTCGACTCGAAAAGCTCGTGAGCAGCTTGAAAATATAATATATTAAGATTTTATTTTTTTAGAAAATAAATTATTAATAATTTTAATTTTTATGTATTGATTTTTTTTAAAAATAAAGTAAGATTTTTATGTATTTAAGGTCTATGTTTGAGTTTGAGTTTGAAGCTTTAATCGAGTTAAGTTTAAATTTTTTTTTATTTCGAGCCTTTTCGAGCTGCTCACGAGCTTCAGTTCAGGATTTAGAGTTCGAGTCGAGCTTGAAAATTTTAACCTCGCGAGTTTTCAAGTCGATTCGAGATCAACTAGCTCGTTTACACCCCTAATTTCAACCACGTTTATCATTTTACCTTCATGGCAATATTTATTTAGAGAATACCAAATTGCCCAGATAGCCACTAAAATTTTACCATGCATTATATTGGAATTATTTGTAAACATCCAAACCATCCAGTCGTAACATGTCCAGTGCTCATCAATAACATGCAGGTTTAATTGCAAAGACTGTATGTGTAAAACTACACCCATAAATAACATGAATGTTTGATTCGGGAGATAACGAACATACTGAGCACATAGGATCTTGGCTGATACGCTTCGTGTAGAGATTTTGACGAGTGGGCACATAGTTCATAACCAACTTCCAACCATGTATTTTTAATTTTTTGCTGACAATCACTAGTCCATAGATTCCTAAAAAAACACACATCTACATTACCATCAGTAGAAATAAGGAAACGATACCCACTGCGAACACTATAATGGCTAGATTTTTCACCACTCCACACTTTCTTATTAATCCGGTTATAACGAGACAATGGAATGCTTAAAATCAGACTCGCACCCTCCTCAGGAAAAAGAATTATGAATCAGGCCCTCTTTCTATCCCCATACTTCAGTATCAATCAAGTCTGAAACTCGAACAAAGGAATCAATAGTAGGGTTTGAAAATTTTCGCGGTGGTGAATTAAGTAACCAGTAATCATTCCAAACAGAAATGGAACGACCACCTCCTATTTTCCAGTGAAGTTCTTTCTCAAGAAGGCCACGCGCCCTACAAATATTACGCCAAGCATACGAAGGTCGGGCACCTAGGGACTCATGAAGGAAATCGGTCAAATGATAATACTTCGCTTAAAACAATCTACTAACCAGTGACGTCAAAGGCAAAAAAGTCTCCAACCCTGTTTCACTAGTAAAGTTGTGTTGAATTTCGCCATATCTCGAAAGCCCATTCCCCCAAAATCCTTCAAAGTACTTAATTTTTCCCACGAGAACCAATGAATCCCTTTTCAATTATCATATTTTTGCCACCAAAAACGCGCCTTGAGCCCCTCCAATTCCGCACAGAAACTCTTAGGAAGTAGGAAACAGTTCATCACATAGAGAGGTAAAGCTTGCAAAACCTATTTAATAAACACCTCTTTACCCACTTGAAAGAGAAAACGATTGCTCCATTAATGAATGCGTGCTACAAACTTTACCTTTAAATACTGGAAATCTGGCTTCTTGCTACGTCCAATAATTACAGGAATGACGAGGAATAAGTGTGGAAAACCTCTAAAGTCCGTCTCACAGCATGCCTTTTATCATCAACTACATTTGAGCTAAAAAAGAGTCCAGATTTATCAAGGTTCACCATTTGTCCTGAATTCCGACTATATGTGGCAAGAATGTCCTACAAAATTGCATCCATTTTTGCATCTGCTTCACCAAAAATAATGCAATCGTTCGCAAACAACAGATGAGAAATAAGAGGGGCATACCTGTTTATTCTGACACCCTTTAGAATCTCCAACATAGCCCTTCGAATGAGAGAAGAAAGGCCTTCACAACATAGGAGAAAAAGATAGGGACTTAGAGGGTTCCCTTGCCTTAAACCCCTAATGTGGAAAAAAACGTTTCCCCCGCCTTACCATTAATAACAACTGCATACGAGACAGAACAAACACAAGATTGAAGTAAAGAAATCCAATATTGGGAGAAACCCATACGCTCCATGACAGCCCAAATAAATTACCATTCCACTCTATCGTACGCCTTGCTCATGTCCAGCTTTAAGGCAAAATCACCCTTAGATCCTTCATGCTTTTGAACAGAAGAATGAAGTTCATATGTCGTTAGAATATTATCTGAGATGAGCCTCCCCGGGATAAAAGAACTTTGAGTCTCCGTTAGATGAATGATTGAGCTGGTCATGTTGCATGTGCATGGATGAAGAAAGTTCAAGAAGATTCCAGTTGGTTTCGTGTGCAAAGAAAAATTGTGCTGCAGAGAATTACAGCCTCAGGCTGTTAGGGAAGGTTGTTATGAATAGCTCAAGTTGTTAGGAGCAGTTATATTTGTAATGTTGCTTGTAGGTTCAGCAACTTCAGCTATATAAGCACTGTAAATCATATCAAGTAATACAAGTTGAAAATGCATTAGTATTTGAATCACTTTCTTTGTAAGTTCTTAACAGTCTCATCTATACATTAATCCATCAGGTTCTGCATCCGATTAGTAAGCATCTTCGAAATAATTTTAAATAGCACGTTACACAAACTTATGGGTTGATATTGGGTAATTTTTCGCGAAGATTGAACTTTCGGAATAAGCACAATATTAGTTTTATTAATCTTCTGCATTTGGTATTTACCTTTAAGAATACCAATGGAAAAATCCTGAAACTTCTGCACCGATTATATGCCAAAAGCGTTGGTAGAAAATAGTCCCTAAACAATCCTCCCCCAAAGCCTTAAGAGGACCTAGTCTTTACCGCTGCATAGACATCCTCGGGAGTGAAAGCCCTTTCCAATCGCATATTCATTTCTGGCGAGATACAGGGTCGAATATCTTCCAATACTTCATTCTCAACCATATTATTATTTGAGGAAAATAACTCTTGAAAATATTTCCTAACACATTCCTCAAAAAGTATCACCCCCGTCATTCTCCAATCTCTGTATTTTATTATGTTTCTTGCGGTTGGTCGCGAAGTGATGAAAAAACGTTGTATTCTCATCTCCGGTCCGAAGCCATTCCGCACGGGCCGTTGTTTCCAAAAGATTTCTTTTTTTTTCTTCCATATTCAGATAAAGTTTCATCTCCATAATATCATCCAGTACCTCATCAGTCGGAAACATCTCTAGAAGGTCATGTAATTTCTGCCACATCTGAGCACTAGTAACCCGTTGTTCACGGTGCAAATTTTTGAACCATCTATCCAAACCGCGGAACATCATTTCAAGCTTACCAAGTAAAGAGCCTGATGAACTCCATAGCTTGCAAACTTCTACTTCACAAAACTCCTCAAGCAACCACGATGCCTCAAACTTGAAGTGCTAGAACCGACGATCTTGCAGCATAAGACTGCTATGCAAAAGCAAAGGACAATGATTTGACATAGCATGGACTAAGTGCTGAAGTTTATAATTTGGAAATAGGTTCCACCAGGCATATTTGAAATACCCCGATCCATCCATTCCCGAACATTTGTTCAGCTCGTCTTCCTCGCTCCCATGTGAACCATACACCCATATAACCCATATCTTCGAGACCACAGTCACCATGAGTCGAACGAAAATCCTGCATCCATCTATCTCTACGTAAACGGCCACCAGCTTTCTCATGCGAGAACATAATTTCATTAAAATCATAAAAAAAACAGGGGATATCAAGGCAATCATCTAATTGTCTAAGGAGATTCCAAGATTCAATACGCTGACTTTCCTTAGTAGCTCCGTAAAAGCCAGTGCATCTCCAGTTCAAATTATCCAAATCATCAAAAATCATCACGTCACTATACGAATACGAAAACGAAAACGATCTCAAAGTTACTATACAACCCTACCTCCAAGCTAAACTAAGACCCTCGTTGCTTCCATTCTCATCTGCATCAATTCCATTTTAAAACCAAACTTACGTCTCACTCTAACCATCCTACTACTCGGTAGTTTTGTTTTCATCAGAAAAACCACCGAGGGGTTCACGTCTCTCAATGCGTGCTGGAGATGACGAACTGTCCGAGGCCTCTGTTGCGGAATACGACTATCGGATAGAGCAAAATCGCAACTGATAATTTGAGAAAATAAAAATAAAGATAAAGAAGACACAAAATTTATGTGGAAAACCCCTAAATAATATAGGGTAAAAACCATGGGCAACGGTAGAAGAATTTCACTATAAGAAAATAGGAATTACAACTTCTCTTGATCTACCAAGGAGAAAATAATGACAATTCTCTCTTGATAAAAAGAGAAAACAACTCTCAAGAAAAATCTCTAAATTCTCTAGTATTGGGAGAAAGCTAGAATGATTTGGGATGGTTTTGAAGCTAAATAGGTTAGGGTATTTATAGTTGAAGCTTAAGGACTAATCTTGTAAATATCTAAAGTATAGTGACTAAAATTGAGATTTTACCATTTCCCATTTTCAACAATTTTTGCACCTACCATTCGGTGCCTACCATTCTTGGCAATTTCCATTTTTTTCAACATGCAGTTTCGGTGCATGTGCTTTTACCAATTTTCAATAATCTCCCACTTGAAGATTTGATTAGAACAATAATATCTTCACACCATTCTTTCTACCTTATACGATTCATGTTGCTTACATTTCTGACAGGCCACAAGAGGATCGACGCCAGGTAAATTTATCAACATTGATCGCATTCGTTATGAAATCTGCTATGTTGTCTTTGGTATGGATCTTCTGCATATCTCCCGTCCCTTTTCTACCTTTTCACGAATGAAATGGTACTGAACTCGTATGTGCTTTTTCTGAATGAAATGTCGGATTCCTTGCTAAATGCAAGGCGTTTTGACTGTCACAAAACAGAGAGACATACTTTGATTGTGCCCAAGCTCCTCTAATAGCATCTTTAACCAAATTGCTTCTTTACTGGCTTGTGTAGCTGCTACATATTCTGCCTCTGTTGTGGATGTAGCCACAACTGACTGCAATTTGAAACCCAGGTTATAGTCCCACCATCAACTTTGAACACATATCATGTAGTAGATATGTTTTTATCCAAATCCCCTACATAGTCAGAATCGACATACCCATTGATAAGTAAGTTTGATCATCCATAACATAATGCAACTTTGAGGTCCCTTGATGTATCTAAGGATCCTTTTACTGTATTCCAATGCTCTTTGCCTAGATTCGCCATGTACCGATTAACCACTCTCACTGCTTGTGCAATGTCTGGTCTTGTGCATATCATAGCAAACATTAAACTTCTCACTTCCGATGTAAACAGCACTCGAGACATCTCCATCTCTCTTCTTCACTACTAGGACTTATACTGGAGGATAATTTGAAGTTAATAGGAATAGGGGTAGAAATTGGCTTACAATCTTGCATGTTGAATCGTGACAAGATCTTCTTCAAGTAATTCTTTTGTGACAGCCAAATCTTCCTATTACTTCTATCTCGGTGTATTTACATCCCTAGAATCTTGTTTGTCGATCCCAAGTTCTTCATTTCAAATTCCCTAGCAAGTTGTTCCTTCAATTCTTCAATAGATCTTTGTTGGGTCCTGCAACCAACATGTCATCCACATACAACAGCAATATAACAAAATCGTTATCACCAAACCTCTTGAAATAAGCACAAGGGTCTGAATTAAGTTTGTTGTATCCAAGGCACATAATGAAGGAATCAAATCTCTTATATCAACACCTCGGCGCCTGCTTTAGACCATACAAAGATTTGTTCAACCTGCAAACCAAGTTCTTATTTTCTTCTTCTTCAAAACCTTCAAGCTAGAGCATATAAATCTTTTCTTCAAGATTTCCATGAAGAAAAGTTGTTTTAACATCTAGCTGCTCTAGATGTAAGTTCAATTTAGCACACATTGTCAAGACTACTCGAACTGTTGTTAGTCAAACCACAGGAGAAAAGATTTCATTGAAATTAATACCTTCTTTTTGAGCATATCCTTTGACCACCAGTCTTGCACGATAACTCTCCACTTGATCGTCACCATTTCAGTTGATTTTGAAGACCCATTTGTTACCAATTGGCTTTCTTCCTTGTGGTAGTGGCACAATGTCCCATGTATTATTTTTATGAAGGTTTAAATTTCTTCTTGCATCGCCATCATCCACAGTGGAGCATCTGAGTTGTTTATTGCCTCCTGGTATGTTGATGGCTCACCGTCCTCTGTTAAAAGATAGTATGCAATATTTCCTTCTATAACATAATCTAAGTTCCAATTGAGACGTCTTCTTACACGATCTGATTGACGAGTTGTTTGGAGCTTCAGAACTCTCTGGTTCTTGTTCATCATGTGCTGGTTCTGCTTCAGAAGAATCTCCTTGTTCAAACTCCTTTTCCACATGTATTTGTTTAGTCTCTGACTTTCCAACGCTACCATCTTCTTTTCTTTGTAGCTTATCTTCTACAAAGATAACATCTCTGTTGATGATCACTTTTCGGGCAGTGGGATCCCACAAGCGATACCCCTGTACTCCATCAGCATACCCCAAGAATTTGCATTTCCTGGATTTTGGATCCACTTTGAAATTTCTTGGGAGTTGTACATCACGTGTACTATACTTCCAAATACATGGAGGTTTGAATAATCAGCTGGTTTACCAGTCCACATCTCCATTGGTGTCTTCAGCTCTATTGCAGTTGATGGAGCTTGATTCACCAAATAACAGGCGGTATTGATTGCTTCTGCCTAGAATGATTTTTCTAGGCCTACATCCCTTAACATTGTTGTTGTTCTTTCTAACAAGGTTTTGTTCATCCGCTCTACCACTCCATTTGTTGAGGAGTGTTTGCCACTATGAATTGTCTTTTGATGCCTTCTTTCCTGCAAAAGTCATCAAATTCTTCACTTGTGTATTCTCCTCCATTATCTGTTCTGAAACACTTGATCTTATTTCCAGAATCAAGTTCCACCCGTGCTTTGAAGTTTTTAAAAGTTGAAAACACATCTGACTTCTTCTTAATAGGGTACACCCAACATCTCTTAGAGTAGTCATAAATAAATGAGACAAATTATTTTTCTCCACATAGGGATGTAACTAGTGCTTGCCATACGTAATAATGAACCAATTCTAGAACACTTTTGCCTCTAGAATTTGACGTGTTGAATTTCAATCGGTGTTTCTTACTTGTTATTCAATGCTCACACAAAGTAAGTGATACATTTGTTAAGCCTGGAAGTAGCTTTTGCTCCACAAGGACTTTCATTCCTTGTTCTGACATGTGTCCAAGTTTCTGATGCCATAACATTGCAGAATCTGAACTACATGAGGCAACAGAGGCTTCTTCTTCTAGCAAAGTCTCTCCCATCAGCACGTACAAGTTTACAGTTATCTTTTCGCCTTTCATCACCACAAGCGCTCCATGGAACACCTTCATGATTTCTTTATGTGTTTCAATCTTGCTAGCATTATTATCCAACAATCCGTAGGATAATAAATTTTTCTTCAGGCCTTTTACGTGCCGCATATCTCGAACAACTTTAATTGTTCCATCATACATCTTCAATTTGATGGTTCCCACGCCAAATATCTCTAAGGCATGATCATTGCAACTATACACAGATCCTCCTGAGACAGGTTCATAATGATGGAACCATTCTCTTCTTGAGGTCATGTGATATGTTTCTCACAAATCAATGAGCCATATATCTGCATATCTCTTTCTACCTTCCACGGTGGTTGACGCTTCACAGCATAAAGCATCTCCATCATCTGAAGTGTTTGTGGTATTGCCTTGTGGATTGGAGCTTTTATTTAGACTCCAATAATCCTTCTTCAAGTAACCCTTCTTTCCACAGTTGTAGCACTTTAAATTCTTCTTGCTTCTAGACTTCGATCTACCATGTTTGTAACTGCTGCTTTGGCCACGTTCTATTGATCTCCCTCTCATCGTTGTCAACACTTCTGCTTGTTGCAGATTTACTTGTTTATCTTCCTTGTTCTTGTGCCGATTTTCTTCTTGTAGAACAGCAGCTGCAACGTCATCGAAGACTAGACTGGTGACATTACTGTTTTTCAAGTTGATGATGAGTTGATCATACGAATCAGGTAGACTTTGAAGTAGAAGTTCATCACGTTCTTGTTCTCCTATTGTACATCTTAAGGATTTAAGCTGAGAAAATAAAGTGTTTAGTGTTTAGTACTCCGTCACTGAAGTAGATTCTGGCATCCGGAGAGTATACAATTTCCTCTTAAGGAAAATTTTATTGTGCAACAATGTGGCCTTGTACAATTTGGTGATATGGTCCCATATCTCCTTAGTTGTTTCTTCTCCTCGATGCTTGACAATACTTCATCTGCTAATGCTAGATGAAAGTTTTCCATAGCATTACCGTCCATTTCGATCCATTTGTTGTCATCTGTGAAATCTACCGTCCTTTCACTGATAATTGCTAGACAACTGTCTTTCCTCATGATGACCTTCATCTTCAATTTCCACAATGAGAAATTTCTCCCATTGAATTTTTCAATATCAAATTTCGATGTCATAGCTTCTATTACGGATAGCTCTCACTATTTAACTATCATTAATAGTTCTCTAGAACCTTCAAAGAAAGGGTAATACCTTCTTACATTCTTATGTTGGAGGTATATATTACACACTCTAATTTGTCTATGATGCCAATTGTTGCGGAAGACGGCTATTGGATAGAGCAAAATTGCAACTGATAATTTGAGAAAATAAAAATAAAGATAAAGAAGACACAAAATTTATGTGGAAAACCCCTAAATAATATAGGGTAAAAACCACGGGCAACGGTAGAAGAATTTCACTATGAGAAAATAGGAATTACAACATCTCTCGATCTACCAAGGAGAAAATAATGACAATTCTCTCTTCATAAAAACATGAAAACAACTCTCAAGAAAACTCTCTAAATTCTCTAGTATTGAGAGAAAGCTAGAATGATTTGGGATGGTTTTGAAGCTAAATGGGTTAGGGTATTCCTAGTTGAAGCTTAAGGACTAATCTTGTAAATATCCTAAAGTATAGTGACTAAAATTAAGATTTTACCATTTCCCATTTTCAACAATTTTTGCACATACCATTTGGTGTCTACCATTTTTGACAATTTCCATTTTTTTTTCAACATGCACTTTCGGTGCATGTGTTTTTACCAATTTTCAACAGCCTCCCCAAGCCCCGAACATTCCAACTTAAGAGCTTCATTGGATCTGGCTGGCCTGATATGATAGGACTTCCTATGTGTCTGTATTCACTCCAATTATTGGTGTCCTCGTCACCTCATCCCTACTAACTGGAGTATGTCGTGGGGGAATATTAGCACTGAGATTTTCATTCGAACTATTCATATTTTCCAAGTTACTTCATTGACACTTCGGGGTGTCCTTTTTCATTAAGGGATACTCTTCTTCAACGGACGCCATCTTCACATCCAAATTCATAGCTATATCTTGTATAAAATGATATCCCATGAACGTCCTTTCCACCCATTCCCGTGTTTTCCATCCTGATCATTTACCTAATCCCCTAGTGTAATGCCTTGAGAGACATTCGTACTTACAGATCCAGCAGCCATTTTCTTCTCTCAACCAAGGGAAATGAACGTTACCCTTTCTTCTTGGAGGCCTGGATAGATAGATCCCACTGGGCGACTAACTGGTCTTTCTCTTTTAAAATTCTCATCGGGCAAAAATTCTCACCATGACCCAATTTTCGACAGTAGAAACAAAATAAGCGAAGTTTCTCATATTAAAAAGATGCATATGTAAAAGCCTCATTCGCCAAAGCCATTTTTTCCATTTCAAGGGTTTTCGCACATCCACACCTACCCGGATCCTCAATCTGCCTTTATATCCCAGACTCACTGCAGCCGCATCATAATATAAAAAAGTCCCAATAAAGATGCCAAACTATTTTTCGATTTGCTCTGAGATGTACCCCACCAGAAGGTCATTCACAAGCATCGAGAATGATATTGTATTCAATTCAACTTTCATCAGATTTTTGCCCTTTTTAAGACGATGAATAATCAAAACATGAGAATTGAATATGACGGTCATTCCAAATCAATTCGATCAACATCTACCTCATGATACAACTGGAAAAGGTACCTACTATCCTCCAATTCCATAATATAATCCCCCTATCGGCCATCACACCGTGGCCAAAGTGACCTCATTGCCTGGAAATTAATCAATGTAGTCGTAATGAATCTTCCTACCAAACAGTGTTCAAATGATACATCTTGAGGGATCGATGAATTATCCAATATCAAAGCTTCATGTTCTTCTTCATCGAAATTTAAAGCCTCCAAATCTCGTTCGATTTCACCCATAATCTTGACGCACCAAGAAAACACAGCAGAAAAACAAGGAGAGAAAAACTAGAAAAAGTTAGAAAGAACTGAGAAAATCTCATAGGAACAATCACTAGGCAGAATGATGGCAGCCAAAAGAGCAAAGAAAACCCTAGCACAGAGGTTTAAACATCCTTTTTTTTCTAATATATAAGTTAATTGGATTTTAATAATTAAATAAAAAATGAACAACATATGAGTTGATACTCAAATGATTGATTTCTAATTAAATGGACTAATTATAAATTATGCTTGATGTGGTAGGTTATTTATTAGGGTTATGATCCTTAAATTACATATGAATTAACTTTTTTGATATTTCGATGTATTTTCTAAATACTTATTTGCTAATTTGAAAACTCAAAACAGAAATATTATGATTTCAACGTTAAGATTCAAAATTTTTTTTATTGGATAAATAATCTGTATGGCCACTGAATTATTGTCTTTTTTTATTTTGATTAATATTTTAATTTTGTCAGACCACCTAATTATTTAATTGTTCTAATCAAGTCACTTGTCGTTAGCATTCAACAGAAGGGATAATGTGGTTGTTAAAAAATTGGTATAATTTAGTCATCAATATTTACATATTTTATCAATTTAGTCTTCATTTTAATTCAATTAAATAAAATTTAATATTCATTTAAATGATTACATGTGTCACTACATGATTGGATACTTTTTAATTAAAATTTATTCAAAAGTCAACATTTTAACATTATTAAAAGAACTATAAAATTATTTCATATTTTAAAAGAAAAATATAATATTAAATACAATAACAAAAATAAATACAAAATTTATATTAAATCTTAGAATAAGCTACATCTAAAATATATTTTATCTTTAATATTTTAACAAAATTATTTATATATCTTTAATATTTTTATTTTAATGTAAAAATATATATTTTATCTTTATCATCACTTAAAAATATTCTTTTTTTGAAATATCTTAACTTCAAATATATTTAAATATTTTATTATAAAAATATATATTTTATTTTTATCTTCACCTAAAAATATATATTTTATTCTAATTGTAAATTAAATAAATTTTATTAGTATCTTAAATTTTAAAAATATATTGAAAGATCTTAACTTCAAAATATATTTTAACTTAAGAAGAAGATATATTTAAGTTAAGATATTTTAAATACATTTTTTAAAAGTTAAGTTAAGAATAAAATGCATGAACTTATTTATCTCAGTTGTTAAAGGAATCAATTTTGTTTTTAGAGGTCACGAGTTTAAGTACCAGTGGCAGTAGCAAGGTGATTGAGCCTTCATTTTTAAAGCGTTGAAAGTATTTAGAACATATACTACTTTATAATCACCTTAGTTTAATAAAAAAAAGAATAAAATATATTTTTAAGTTAAAATAAGAATAAAATATACTCTCTAAGTGAAGATAAGATTAAAACATATATTCTTATGTTCAAATAAAAATAAAATATATTTCCAGTCGTTCTCTCCCTTCACCCTCTTCCCTTTTTTTTATTTCTTCATAATTTGTCATTTTCTATAGTTCGAATCAACTTTATATTCTTTGATTTTGTTTAGGCGACGGCGGAAACATTTTTTATATTAGTTGTCGACCGCCAGTTGTCTTTTTTCTTTTAGTTTTTAATAAAAATAATTTTATCTTTGCAACACGTTTATCTCTGTCTTTTTGGCACGTTTATCTCTAATTTTTTACAGCTTTTGATTTTTTTTACCATCATTTTCGTTTATCTTTTTTCTCAGGGTTAGATTTGACATCGCCACGACTGATCAATATGACGCTTATTTGTTATCAAGTTGATCTCTCATGCTCTGGACCCTCAGATTAATTTGGATACGCGTCTTGCATTCGTGTATAGTTTTCTCATGTCGCTCGACTCTGATTTGTAATTTGTCGGTGGTCTTTAAATAGCTTCATCCTCTTTTGTGGTTCGTTCACTGATACAATTAGATTTATTTATATCTTTATTTTGCTCGAGCTCTTTGGTTAGGTTTTTTAATCTTTTCCTTCTTTGGTCCTTATGTAATTTAGGTGGCTAGTTTTTGTTTCAATAGTAATAGCAAAATGACATTATTATATTTTAGGTTTACAGTTATGCTTTTAAATCTTCATTGTAATTTTGAATATTTTCTATTTTTAATAAAACTAGTGACTTTCTATCAAAAAAATAAAATATATTTAATAAGTTAATGCAAAAAATAAAAGACATTTTTAAAATTTAAGATAATAATAAATATATTTTTAAAATTTAAAATAAGAATAAAATAAATTTTTAAGTGAGGATGAGAATAAAATATATATTTATATTAAAATAATAATAAAATATTTAAATATATTTTAAGTTAATATATTTTTAAAATATATTTTTAAAAATTAAGATAAAAATAAAATATACTTTTAAGTGAAGATAAAGATAAAATATATATTTTTACTCTAATAAAATAAAATTTATTTAATAAGTTAATACAAAATAAAATATATTTAATAAGTTAAAAAGAATATAAAATATATTTTTAAATTTAATATATATAAAATATTATTAATTTTTAGTATAAATTTTACATAATAAGGGTTTGTTTCTTTCTTTGTAATTGGTTTTTTGAAAAATATTTTCCTCATTTT
The DNA here is from genome assembly GCF_006381635.1 of Hibiscus syriacus. Taxonomy (NCBI): domain Eukaryota; kingdom Viridiplantae; phylum Streptophyta; class Magnoliopsida; order Malvales; family Malvaceae; genus Hibiscus; species Hibiscus syriacus. The sequence continues at coordinate 5,478,928 of NW_024062608.1, forward strand.
TCAGTGTTTGGTTGGTGAAAAACAGATAGGTAATGTAATTTATTTTCTTGGTCAACTCAATTTCCTTTGTATTTTATGGAAATGAATTACCATCTGATTTTCCGTAAGTTATTTTACGAACTTTTCACTTCAAATCATAAAAATTCAAAATATTATTATTTTATATATGTAATATTAATATATTATTTTAATTTCATTTTTTAAAAAATGTTAATTATTAAATTATATTTATTGATAATTTTAATAATATAAAATTATATATTTTATTGTTATAATTATATTATTATAATATGTAAATTATACTTTTATTTTAATAATATATGATAAATTATTAATAAAATTAATATTATTTATTAATTTCATAAAAATAATATTATTGAATTGTTTAATATTTAATATATGCTCTTTAAAATATAATACAATATTCTTAATCTAATATTCTTATTTTTAATATTTTAATAATATTGTTATTTTAATAAATGATTAATATGATTAATAATATATTATTATCATTTTAATATATATTAATCTATTACTTTCATATAATTTTAATATAAATATTAATTATTAAATTATATTTATTGATAATTTTAATAATATAAAATTATATTTTATTGTTATAATTATATTAGTATAATATGTAATATTATACTTTTATTTTAAGAATATATGATAAATTATTAATAAAATTAATATTATTTATTAATTTCATAAAAATAATATTATTGAATTTTTGAATATTTAATATATACTCTTTAAAACATAATATAATATTCTTATTTTTAATATTTTAATAATATTATTATTTTAATAAATAATTAATATAATTAATAATATATTATTCTAATTTTAATAAATAATTAATATATTTAAAATAATTTTATTTTAATAAAAATATAATAATCGTAATATTTTTTTATAAAATTGTAGATATAATATTTTAATAATAATATTGACATAAATGATATTAAATAAATTATTCTAATATTTGAAAAATATTATTATTATTTTGTTAATAAATAATATTATTCATTGTATTTGACGTTTATAATAAAGAATTTTAAAAGATTTGTCAACCAGTGGAAAATGAATTACACAACATCATACAAACACCTTAAAATGATTTCTAAAAAATGTTTTCCTGGAAATGTAATTTATTTTCATGAATATATTTTCGTGAAACAAACGGGGACCCTAAGATACAAGATAGATCTTATTTGTTGTCTAACCTATGCCAAGTGAATGCCTTGGCCCAATGGTTTGACTCGTACTATTTCAGCTAAGAGTCTTGTGTTTAATTCTCTCTACTTACATTATGTTGTATGGATTTATTTTGTTTCAACTAAAGTGCCACCATCTGGTTTGAGGAAAATAAATCTATTAAATTAAAATAAATTTAACCCTCGAATTAGGATGTGTCATGTGTCACCAATTGTGTAATTTATCAAAATATTGTAATTGCCATGTCACCTACTCCGTTAAATATTAACGGTAGTAACTCTATTAAATATTAACGATATGTGGCTAGATTTAAGCATTGAAATATTTGAGTGGTATGATTGATCAAATCAAAACATTAGTAGTCAAAATGATTTTTGACCATAATTAAGTAGTTAGATACGTAGTTTACCTCTTTTTTTCGTTAGAGTACCAAGTTCGAGTCCTCTCATTAGTATTTTCACTTCCTTATTTTCATTCATTTTGTTATAGAATATATTAAAAATATTATTTTAATATCAAGTTTTGGAGTTGGCTGAGCGGTTTAGGTACTAACATAATCTCTTTCATCCCCTTCAATTTACTTTCCTTCCAATAAGATGGCAACAAGTGTCATCATCTAATTGGATATCAAATTTTATTTAATTGAATTAAAATGAAGACTAAGTTGTTAGAATGTGTAAATATTGAAGACCAAATAAATAATTATACTAATTTTTTAACAGGCACATCATCCTCTCCGTTAAATATTAATGATAAGTGGTTTGGTTGAAACACTTAGATAGTTAACTTGTCTAATTGACAAAAAACATTGACAGTCAAAATGAAAAAGAACAATAGTTCAATGGTTATACATATAATTTACCCTTTTTATTTACAAATGGATTCTTCCTCATTTAGTTTGTTGTGATCGATAGTTTAACATAAATCTTGAATTTAAATTTTATAGTATCATATTTTATTTTGAATCTAACTAATGATATCAATAGTTTGGCATGTCAAATAATTTTCGTTAAATCTAATTGATTCAAATTTGACTAAAAGTTTTTTCTCTCTTTATTTTCTCCTTGACTCGTATCATACTTCATCTTCAATTCATCATTCTTCGTTAAATCACGGGCCACAACTCTCCACCAAAATGTTGTCATAAACTAAATTTTACCATATATATTATACTATACGTAGGAAGTTTGTTAACATTTTAAAGGATTAATGCAACATATATTTAAGAATTGCGAAATACTATCAAACCTTAAATTCTAAAATTTATTTTACTCAAATTATTTTAGAATTAATTTAAATTAATATTAAAAATAGCCTCCAAAATATACTATTAAATATTTGCATATCAAAATATAATATTAAATTTTTAATCCATTTCAAAATATTAGCACGTTTAAAATACTACCCTAATTAGATTTAAATATAATTGTACAAGTATTACATGTTTAATCGAATATTATAATTTATTCCATTAATTATAACTTTCCAGACACACCTTAAAACTCATCAAAGTTCATATGACCAACCTGATCTTCCAATATAATCCAATTTGAACAATAAAAAAAGGTAATCTATATCAAATACTATTCATCTTTATGCTCGGGATCGAAAATGCCACTGACGTTTCAATTTTGCCAATTTTAGCACGGACGTTTATGTTTCACTTCAATTTTGCCACTCCGTAGTTAATCCGTTAACGACACTATGACATAGCGTTCGAATGTCGTGACGGCGATGACATGGGCGGTTTATTAAAGTTTTTTAGTCCACATAGGATCGCTGTTGGCATTTGATTGGTATTTTGTGTTATATAAATACCTAATTTAACCCTATATTACCCCATTTGCTTATTTTCTCCTCTTATTTTCAGCAGCAGAAGAAATAGGAAGAAGGAAGAAGTTCGGCGGTGGAAGAAGCAGAATAATGGAGCAAGCCCTTGCATATCCAATTTGTGGGTGTGGATATCCGGCTCAACTGAGGACATCATGGTCCAATGATAATCCCGAGAGAAGATTTTTTGGCTGTAAAAACTATGGGAGTTTGGTTGTACCCGGTTGTCGATTTTTCTATTGGTTTGACCCTCCTATGACTCCACGAGCACGTGTTATTCTTGTGGGATTGTTGAAGAAAATCAAAGAAATTGAAATTAGGAGGAGGAATGAGAGAATTGTTTGGGGGTGTTATTTTTATTTTAGGGTGGGTTGGTACGTAAAACAAATGGTGATGATGAAAAAATTTTAGGGTGGAATTTGTGATGATAGTACTTCTTGGTTTGTAATGGGATGAAAAATTGAGGGTGAAAATTTTAGGATTAACGGGTTTGTTCTTGTTAAATATGATGGTGCTTGTTAGATGGTTTTGTAAAATTAGCTGATGAGCTTTGCTTGTTAAAAAACTTGGTGTTTTGGTGCTTTGATGCTTACAGTTTTTTTATCATTAAAATGTCAAACATGAATGATAAACAAAATAAATGTCATTCAATAAGAGTTGTGGTTGATAATCAACACATGTGTACAATAACATAAAGTGCACATAAGCACTTAAGTATCAACCTATAAAACCCAGCAAAATATGAAACAAAATATCAATGTGTATAAAAACATGTGTTCAAAAGACATAGTTCATAAACTTAAGTATTCAATCCAAAATATCAACCCAAGTATCTAAGTTCTAAAATCATCCAAATAAAATTGGAGAATATCAACCTATAACATCCTTGGTCGTTTTGCAAAAACAGTTCGACATTCTTCTTGGGAAGTCTGGGTTATAGTGCTTAATTGGCTTAATTGTTGGCTGGAAGTCACATCTTCTTGTGAGGGTGGCATCCATTTAACTGACATTACATTTTCTGTTTGCTGGTTGGTTGGATAAAATGTGTGGCTTGGAGTAGGAATAAAGACAAATGGAGGCTTAGCTTGTGATGATGATGGTGGTTGTGATGTTGCAGCTTGTGATGATGTTGCAGTCTTTGATGATGGTGTAATCCTTGTTGTAGTTCTTCTCCTAACCTGTAGTCATAAGTGTACCAAAATCTCAAAACATAATTGTAATTGTGATATAAGGTTAAAAAAGAATAAGAAATATATACATGTAGTTTTCTCTGGATGTACCTTGATTCAACCCTTATTTTGTTGATTTCCCTTGTTGAGTTGAAATTAGGTCGCCTAGGTGGCATTTTGCCTCCAACTATCCCTTTGCAGGTCCTTTGGTTGTTCCCCTGGTTGACCACACTTGGAGCAATACATCATCAGACCTTTCTTGCTCATTGTAGCATGAGAATTTGTAGGCTCATTCGCTTCCTTTCTCCTCTTTTTTTAGGTCTTCCTGGTGGTCTTCTAATTGTTAGTGGTATAACTGGTTCACAAGTGGTGTCAGTTAGCCACTGATTGGGGCCTCTCATGGGTTGAATCAAGTGACTATAAATTTCTCGCATAGTGGTTACAAAATAAGTGTTGAAAACATTTTGTGTTTCGATATAACAAATTAAATTTAAATGAATTTTAAGATTTTATAAATGATTTTCTAAGTATATTCGATTTAATTAATTGAATATCAAATTATTACTCCAAGTCTTTTAAGATCAATTTCAAATCTTACTAAATGTGAAAATATGTTTTATACTTAATATATTTTTGAAACAATTTTCACAAAGTATTTTGAACCAAAATCAAGCCTAAAATCAATTTTTCAGAGTGATGCACCGATGCACCAATCCATGTATCGATGCATCATGAATTAAATTGAACATCAAATGCATTTCATGCATCGTTGCACATACCATGCACCGATGCACTGAGGATTTTATGAAAACATCGAATGCATTTGATGTATCGATGCACCAGCCATGCATCGATGCACCAGCCATGCATCGATGCACTCTGGCTGTTTTGAAACATATAATGCACTTGATGCATCGATGCACGCTTAGTGCACCGATGCACTAAGGGTCCAACGGTCAAAATATTTGAATTTTACATTGATGCACCGATGCACCATGGATATGCATCGATGCACTGATGCTCCCAACTGTTTTAATTAATTGTTTTCACACTAAAACAGCTATATTATCTTCATTAATGATCCCCAACGTTCAAAAGTGATTCAAGGTGTATTTAAGCAAGCTTAGAAGCCATTGATCAAAAACAAGAAATATCAAGCAACTAGAATCAAGAGAAAATCAAAGAGAAAGCATCAAACCTCAAGTTTGAGCATTTCAAGCCTATTTTTCATTCAATATTCATCTTGCTTTCAAGAACACTTATTGTGCTCAATTGTATTCATTTTTAGTATTCTTTTCTTTGTTCTAGAATTGTGCAAACAATCTACATTGTGAGGATTTCCTTGTAAGTTTGCAAATTTGTATTTTTCTCTTTGGGAGAGAGTGTTCTCAAGAATTTGGGGTATAATTCTTGAGGATTTGTAAGGTTACTCTTTGTCCTCAAAAGAAAGACAAATTAGTGAATTTGTGGAAAATCCTTATTGTGGATAGCTAAGGTAGTGGACATAGACTTCAGTTGAGAAAGACGAACCACTCTAAATCGCTTTGCAATTATTTTCAATTTTCTGCAAAAGCTTTCATCAAATTTTTATTGCCAATTCACCCCCCTCTTGGCCGATTTCGTCAATCGACTAACTCAACAATTGGTATCAGAGCCTAACTCATTTGAAGGTTTAATCGCTTCTTGAGTTAATTCGGGAAGAGTTATATCGATAATCAAAGCCATCAATGGCCTCCGCTTCAAACTTCGACTCCGGTCTCGATTCGATGCCCGTCAACAAGCCTTCTTTCTTCAATGGGGCTAACTATGCCTATTGGAAGAATAGAATGATGTACTTCATTCAAGCAAGTGACATGGGAGTATGGAATGTCGTAGAAGAAGGATACTTCAAGCCTCTCATTCATCCAAGATTATGGAGTGAAAGAGAGACAAAAATGTTCCAGCTCAACTCCAAAGTCATCCATATCATATTTTGTGCTCTTGGACCAGATGAATACGAGAAGAGTTTCATCTTGTACAACCGCCAAAGAAATATGGGACAAACTTCAAGTCACTCATGAAGGTACCGATGAGGTAAAGAAATTTAAAATTAGTATTCTAACGCATAGTTATGAAATTTCATGATGAAACCAAATCAAGATATCAAAGCTATGACGGATAGATTTTAAACGATTGTCAATGGTCTCAAATCATATGGAGAGATCATTTCAAATGAAAAGCTTGTGAGGAAGTTAGTCCACTCCCTCCCAAAATCGTGGTAATCAAATAAGACGACAATCATCGAGTCTAAGGATCTAATATCCTTAACTCTTGAAGAGCTAATTGGTCCACTCCTCACTCATGAAATGATGCTTGAAGATGAGGTGGACCTTGATAAGATTGAAGAGACACCAAAGGAGAAGGAGAAGAAGAAAAATATTGGAGTTTCTCTCAAATCCACCAAAAATGAGAGTGATTCGGATGAAGATGACGATGACGATGAAATGGCATTGTTTGCCAAACGGTTCAAAAAATGATGAGACCTTACCGAGGAAGAAAATTCAAACGAAATGAAGGCCTAAAAAATGAACCAAAAGAAAAGGACCCGATCATTTGCTATGAATGCAAAAAGCCAGGGCATGTCAATTATGATTGCCCACAATTAAATAGGAAGGGTCAATCAAAGAATAAGCACAAGGCTCATGTGGCTACATGGAGCGATGAAGAAGGTTCCGATGAAGAGGAACAAGAAGTAGCAAACTTGTGCTTGATGGCATTCGGGGAAGATTCTAAGGTAACCTCTAACTCATCTGATTTTGATGATTTATCCTATGATGAGCTATTAGAGGAATATAATGGGTTGTCTTCGGATTATGAGAAATTGTTTTTAAAATATAAAAATGATGTTTCAAAATTGAAAAATGAAAATAAACTCATATCCAAAACCAATAACGATCTTGAAAGTAAAATCAAAGATCTGCAAAACAAACTAGAAGAGTTTTAAAAGAAAAATTTAGATTTGCAAAATTTACTTTCAAAGGTCAATGATGATCATCAAAAGAAAATTGATGATCTTAAAGCTTCTTTTGATAAAGTTGGAACTAAACATTTTGAAAGTGGAGAAAATTCAAAATCCAACTTTGTTAGAAAAAGTTTTAAAAACTACAATCATAGAGGTCCCCAAAGAACCTCTAATGGAAAAATCGATAGAAGTATATGGGTTCCTAAGGAGCTCATTACTACTAAAGATAAGGATATCCTACACAAATGGATACCTAAGGGGACTAGGATTTTGGAAACTAATGAATATGGACCCAAAAGAATTTGGGTACCAAAAATTAGAAATTAATCTATGTTTGTAGGAAAAGGAGCATTACTACAAGGCACGAGAAACAAATTCAAACTCATGGTACCTTGATAGTGGATGCTCAAGACACATGACCGGAGACAAAAGCCGGTTCATTAAGCTTAACGCCAAAAATGGAGGAGAAGTGACTTTTGGTGATGATTCAAAAGGTCACATTGAAGGTATTAGTACTATCGGTAATACCTCTTCCATACAAATTAAGAATGTTTTATATGTGAATTAATTAAAGCATAATCTATTGAGTATTAGTCAATTTTGTGATAAAGGATTCAATGTCATGTTTGATATTAATGGTTGTAAAGTCATTGACATTGCATCTAATCAGATTATGCTTGTTGGTCATAGAATAGGAAACATATACATGGTGCATTTAGATTATGTTGATATGACTAATTTGTGCCTAGTGGCTAAGGATGAACATGATAATTGGTTATGGCATAGGAGACTAGGACATGCTAGTATGAGTGTTTTGCAACAGCTGATTCAAGGTGATTTAGTTAGAGGGTTGCCTAAGCTTAAATTTGATAATGATAAAATTTATGATGCTTGTGCTAAAGGAAAACAAAAGCGAGTTTCTTTTAAATCCATTAATGACGTATCAACTAGTAGAGTATTACAATTGATCCATATAGATCTTTTTGGGCCAACTAGGACTACTAGCTTGGGTGGAAAACAATATGCATTTGTCTTGGTAGACGACTACTCTAGATATACTTGGGTTCTATTTTTAAGTACTAAAGATGATGCACTATAATATTTCATCACATTTTCAAAAATAATCCAAAACAATAAAGGTTACTCTATAACTAGTGTTAGGAGTGATCATGGCACTGAATTTGAAAATCTTAGATTTACCGAGTTTTGTAATTCTAATGGTATTAGTCACAATTTTTCAGCACCTAGAACCCCTCAACAAAATGGAGTTGTTGAGAGAAAAATCGAACTTTAGAAGAAATGGCTAGAACCATGCTTTGTGAAAATAATTTGCCAAAATATTTTTAGGCGGAAGCCACAAATACCACTTGTTATGTTGTAAATCGAGTAATGATTAGGCCAATTTTAAAGAAAATTCCATATGAAATTTTCAAAAATAAAAAGCCTAACATTACCTATTTTCATCCTTTTGGATGTAAATGTTTTGTTTTAAACAACGGTAAAGAAAACCTTGGCAAATTTGATGCTAAAAGTGATGAAGGAATTTTTTCTGGGTTATTCCTTAAATTCTAAAGCTTATCGAGTATTTAATAAAAGGAATTTAGTTGTAGAAGAGTCTATACATGTTGTTTTCGATGATAATCCCCTTCCGAGGAAGGATTCTTGTGTGAATGATGATGTATGTGTTATAAATACAAATGAATTTAGACATGACATTGGAGAACCATCATCAAAGGAAGAAACGAAAAATGAAGAAACTCATGATCCTCTTGAGAATCCAACCCTTGAAGAAAGGGAAGTATCTTACCCAAGAGAGTACAACTATGTCAATGATGGTGAAATTATAGGTGATCCATCAAAAGGGGTAACAACTCGATCTTCTCTTAGAAATATTTGTAATTATGTTGCATTTATCTCATGCATAGAGCCTAAGAATATTAAAGAAGCATTAAATGATGAACATTAGATTATGGCTATGCAAGAAGAGTTAAATCAATTTGAGAGAAGTAAAGTATGGACATTAGTTGAAAGGCCTAGTAATAAATCTACTGTAGGTACTAGATGGGTATTTAGAAATAAGCTTGATGAGAGTGGTAATATAGTGAGAAACAAGGCTAGACTTGTTGCTCAAGGGTATACTCAAGAAGAGGGCATAGACTATGATGAAACATACGCTCCCGTAGCTAGAATGGAAGAAATTAGAATGTTATTAGAAATTTGCATGTTTTCATGAATTTAAATTATATCAAATGGATGTTAAAAGTGCATTTTTAAATGGTTTTATAAAGGAAGAAATGTATGTGGAACAACCTCCAGGTTTTGAAGATTCAAAATTTTCGGATCATGTTCTTAAATTGACAAAAAACTCTTTATGGTTTAAAACAAGCTCCTAGAGCTTGGTATGAAATATTGTCAAATTTTTTAATTGAAAAAGGTTTTTCAAAAGGGAAGGTTGACACTACATTGTTTTTAAAACATAAAGGTAAAGATTTATTAGTAGTTCAAATCTATGTTGATGATATAATATTTGGTTCTACTAATGATGTTCTTTGCCAAGAATTTTCTAAGCTAATGCAAACTGAGTTTGAGATGAGCATGATGGGGGAGCTCTCATTTTTCTTGGGACTCCAAATCAAGCAAAGAAAAGATGGCATCTTCATCAATCAAGCTAAGTACGTCAAAGATATGCTCAAGAAGTTTGGACTGGAAAATGGTAAACCTCATGACACTCCAATGAGCTCTTCAACAAAGCTTGACTTAGATGAAGGAGGTAAATGTGTAGATGTTAAATTATATAGGTCAATGATTGGATCTCTACTTTATCTAACTGCAAGTAGACCGGACATTATGTTTAGTGTTTGATTATGTGCTAGATTTCAATCATGTCCTAAGGAATCACATTTACTAGCTGTTAAGAGAATCTTTAGATACCTTAAGGACACTCCTAGTTTAGGACTTTGGTATCCTAGAGACTCTAGCTTTAGCTTGCATACTTTTTCTGATGCGGATTATGAAGGATGAAAACTAGATAGGAAAAGCACCTCCGGTACTTGCCAATTCCTTGGAAATATGTTGATTTCTTGGTTTTCAAAGAAACAAAATTGTGTTGCATTATCTACCACTGAAGCGGAATACATTTCAGCCAGTAGTTGTTGTGCACAAGTTTTATGGATGAAACAACAACTTTTTGATTATGGAATTGAAGTAGGTACTATTCCTATCAAGTGTGACAATACTAGTGCTATTTGTCTCACTACAAATCCCATCCAACACTCTAGAACTAAGCACATTGAAATAAGACATCACTTCATTAGAGACCATGTCACTAAGGAAGATGTAGTTCTAGAATTTGTTGATACTTTACACCAATTAGCGGATATCTTTACAAAACCTTTAGACGAAGAAAGATTTTGGACACTTAGGAGAGAATTAGGTTTAACTGACCTAGCTTCACTTAGTGTTTAAAATAGTTTTTTTTAGCACTTTTAAGAATAAATGAAAAATACTTATAATGATAATTTTTAATTGCATACTTGCTATTAGTTAGGGGGAGTTTATGTTATTTGGAGAAAATTAATTTTATGTTCAATTGTTGTTTAAAGATTAATTTGATTGATTGAACATGATTAATTTTCAATATTTGAGTTGCCAATACCACTAGAGCTAATTAATTTAGCATTCTGAGTGTTTTAAAACGGATTTTTGACATTTCTATGCCTAGTGCATCGATACACTTAACAGTGCATCGATGCATCCCTTTGAATGTGCATAGATTCATCATGTTGATGCATCGATGCTCGCCTTGAATGTGCATCGATGCACCTGGTCATGCAACGATGCATCCGTCGTGTTTTGGGATAAAATGCCTTATTTTCTTCATTTTCTCAAAACCTAAAAACCCCTCTCTCCAAACCGTTCGTCCCTCTCTCTCTAAAATCTCAATTCTTGCTCAAAATCAACGATTTTTGTCGGAATCTTCAAGATTTTCAACTCTCAAACCTGCTTCAATCATTAAATCTTGCAAAGCATCTCCTCATCCCTCTCAATCCGAATTTTCAAGGTATTTTTCTAAAAACCTCTATTTTTACAAACTTTTGATTTTAGAACTAGTTTTGATTAGTTTTAGAATGCACATTATATCGTGAATTGATTGTCTGTTGATTCTAAACTAGATTTTACTACCAATTTCATCAAAAACAAAAAAAAATTCAAAAAAAATTTAAATTTCGAAACTTAAAAAAACATTTAAGATTTTTGATTTAATTGTTTTGTTTTCATGAAAACTATATTATGATTATCAAATACTAATCTTAAATAGTTTTTCAAAACATGCCCATTAGGATATGGTTTAGAGAACCTTGAATTATTGAGGACTCATTTGAGTTTTGGGATTGATTATGCATACACGTGTTTTCAAATTGCAGGTGACATTCCTTATTCCAATTTCCTTTAATCATGTCAAATCCTAAACGACCTAGGTCATCTTCGAGTCGATCAAACCAAAATCGTCCTCCCGTTCCTCAACCTCCTAATCCCGTTCCTCCTCCACTTTCATCTCTATTAGGATCTTGTTTTAACATGCCTGAGCGTCGTAGAGACGAATTGTACTCTAGGTACAGAAACTCTTTCCAAACTTATAGAATCCGTGAAGAGCGTATTCCTTCGCTTCAAGCTATGGTTGACATCGATTTCGAATACCTTCCAATTCTTAAAGCTTGGAAGTTTGATAAATTGTTTAAACTTAAACCCATCGTCTATCAACAATTGGTCCGCATTTTATATTCCAATGCGGTATGTATTCAAAAATGAAACTCAATGTGGAACTATAGCCATTAGATCCTATCTTTTAGGCCAATATATTAATATTGACCCCAAGACTATAGCTTTCCATTTTGGGTTAGATGATAATGGTGTATATAATGAAAGTGAAAATGTGGAATATCCCTATGTTCCAAACTCAAGTGTTAGTACTCTACGATCTCATCACGATCGTTTTCTCCATTTGATGATCTCTTGGTGGTTTAAACCATCCGGAGGTAGGTACTCCACACTTCGTGCTAGGGATTTATGGTGGATGTATTGTCTTAAAAATAAAATAAAAATTAATCTACCCGCATTATCTTCAGTCAACTAGTTGATGTCATAAACATTGTTCCTTCAAAACATGTCGAAACATTAGTTTATGGATGTCTTCTTAGTAACCTGTTTATCAAACTTGGTCCAGACGTTTCTCTTGACAATCCTATCCCTCTTCAAAATCAAATCAATCTCACATCCTTGAAGAAAGAGGATAGGAAGCAAGACGAGCTTATCGGTCAATGGGTTTTTAGACCCGGAAAGCAAACTCCGGGAGCTAGTTCCTCATGAGCTGCTCCTAGCTCCTCTCGTGCTCCTCCTCCTCTAGCTCCGGCTGATGACGATGATCCTGAATTTCAACAACTTATGCAAGACATCGATGATCACGTACTTGATGACGAGCCTGCACCGGAACCTGCTCCACAAGAAGAACAAATGCCTCCGTATTTTCGTTCGTTCTTGGAGACATTTGATTTACGGTATGCGTCCATGGATTTGTGCTTCATATTCATTGAGTCCCAGCTCTCTCTTGGGAGCTCGACAACAAGATATGAATGATCGTTTGGATGCACTCTCACTTGAGATGAGAGCACGTTACCCTCCTCCTCCTCCCGATCCTTCAATGGATGAATAGGCTTATTTTTTTTTGGGATGAACTTGAATTGTTAAAACATTTTGGGTTATCTTTCTTTGATTGTTGGACGACTATTAGATATTATATATATTTTGGTTTGTTATAACATATGCATCAGTTATTTTTTAGTTGCAATATGGCCAATTTACCATTTCACATTTTTATGAATATTGATCATGAAACTAATGGCTAACTCTCTTTTGATTATGATCTTAGCTGCTTAAGCTATATATATATATATATATATATAATCAGTTGGCTATGTTTTTCAAAACCTTATTCAAATCAATTTTTACTTTTTGATTTAACAAAAAGGGGGAGAAAATGTAGTGTTAAAGTGTTTTTAAGGGATAAGTGAGTGTTATAGTAAGGGGGAGTAATTTTTCTAAATTGAAATTAATTTTTTAGAAAATCTTAAAATAACACAAATGTTTTGTTATATAAAAAAGGGGGAGATTGTTGAAAACATTTTGTGTTTCGATATAACAAATTAAATTTAAATGAATTTTAAGATTTTATAAATGATTTTCTAATTATATTCGATTTAATTAATTGAATATCAAATTATTACTCCAAGTCTTTTAAGATCAATTTCAAACCTTACTAAATGTGAAATTGTGTTTTATACTTAATATATTTTTGAAACAATTTTCACAAAGTATTTTGAACCAAAATCAAGCCTAAAATCAATTTTTCAGAGTGATGCACCGATGCACCAATCCATGCATCGATGCACCATGAATTAAATTGAACATCGGATGCATTTCATGCATCGATGCACATACCATGCACCGATGCACTGAGGATTTTATGAAAACATCGAATGCATTTGATGCATCGATGCACCAGCCATGCATCGATCCACTCTGGCTATTTTGAAACATCGAATGCACTTGATGCATCGATGCACGCTTAGTGCACCGATGCACTAAGGGTTCAACGGTCAAAATATTTGAATTTTACACTGATGCACCATGGATATGCATCGATGCACTGACGCTCCCAACTATTTTAATTAATTGTTTTCACACTAAAACGGCTATATTATCTTCATTAATGATCCCCAACGTTCAGAAGTGATTCAAGGTGTATTTAAACAAGCTTAGAAGCCATTGATCAAAAATAAGAAATATCAAGCAACTAGAATCAAGAGAGAATCAAAGAGAAAGCATCAAACCTCAAGTTTAAGCATTTCAAACCTATTTTTCATTCAATATTCATCTTGCTTTCAAGAACACTTATTGTGCTCAATTGTATTCATTTTTTAGTGTTCTTTTCTTTGTTCTAGAATTGTGCAAACAATCTACCTTGTGAGGATTTCCTTGTAAGTTTGCAAATTTGTATTTTTCTCTTTGGGAGAGAGTGTTCTCAAGAATTTGAGGTATAATTCTTGAGGATTTGTAAGGTTACTCTTTGTCCTCAAAAGAAAGACAAATTAGTGAATTTGTGGAAAATCCTTAGTGTGGATGGCTAAGGTAGTGGACGTAGACTTCAGTTGAGAAAGTCAAACCACTCTAAATCGCTGTGCAATTATTTTCAATTTTCTGCAAAAGCTTCCATCAAAATTTTTATTGCCAATTCACCCCCCTCTTGACCGATTCCGTCAATCGACTAACTCAACATTAAGAGTTGTGAACATAAGCTTCAGGCCTTTGATTATTTAACACCATTACAGAAACATCATGTATGCAAGAGATTCCTATCAATGAAAGAAATAAAAGTGGTTAAATTAATAAAGTAAATGAGAACAATATTGTAACATAAGACCCTTGATACAAACCAGTGAGATCCCACTTCCTATATGAGCATGAATGATTTTCTAAATCAATAGCATACTGGTTAGATGGTCCAACAGACACTTGATATTTTTGACCTCCTGCGTGTGTAGGCCAACACCTACACATAAAAATGAATCAAGAATAAATAACTTAATTGGAAACAAACTTAACAGTACCTACACATTAGTAAGAATAAATAGTTTAACAATACCTAGTGGACTGTTGAATTGCAAGTTCAATTTTCTTTTGGATTTTTGGACACAAACTTATAGTGTACTTGTTTGCAAATTCCTTTTTCTTGGCAATATTTTCCATTATCTTGGTCCTAATCATCTCCATTAAAGTCAAAATTGGTTTATCGCGAGCTTCTAGAATCATCTTGTAACAGAACCAAAAAATGACTTAGAATCATATTATAATATAATCATATTTAAATAATTTTATTCATTTTACCTTGTTAAAACACTCAGACAAATGCTGAGAAGCATGTCTGATTTACTCCTTGGGGAGAAATGAGATTTAAACCATTGGGCAAGGTCTTTTGCATTCAACCAATCAAAGGCTGGTTTTGATAATGCTTTCAGTTCATCCATTGCATCTTCAAACTCTTTTTTTGTAGGTAGCTCTAGCTGCCTTCCATAGTGCAGCCTTTAAGTTCTTTCCTTTGAATTGAGCATTATTCTTAAAGTTGGAGTACAAGTGTCTCACACAAGTCCTATGCTCAGCATTAGGTAAAACATGCATCATTGCCTCAACCAGTCCCTAAAAAACAAGATGCAAAGTATTAGAAAAATTGTTCATAATAGAAAGGAATAATTAATTAAAGGGTAAATCAAAATTACCTTTTGTTTGTCTGACATAAATGTGATATTATGGGAGGTTTCAATCTCCAAATCAATTGCCAATAGTAACAGAAACCAAGTCCAAGATGATTCCTTTTCACTATCAATAACAACATAAGCAATTGGATATATGTTGTCATTACCATCAATACCAACATCATCCAAAAGAGTGCCTCCATAATAGCCCTTAAGGTGACAACCATCAATGCTAATTATAGGTCTACAACCTTTGAAACCTTCTTTGCATGCTTGTAAACATATGTACAGTCTTTCAAACACCCTATTATCCAATTTTAGAATGGTTGTGCTTTCAGGATTAGAAGACCTCGTTTCTCCAAGATAATCATATATCTTTGAGTATTGGCCCTTGTGACTCAAGGACCATATCAAGAGCTAATTGCTTAGCTCTTAAGCATTTACTCAATGACACTTTATACACATGATCTTCTAATACATCCTGTCTTAAAGTTGTAATTGGGTAATGATGATTAGCCCTAAATTTTTCAAAATATGTTTTAGCCATCCATTATAGGTTGCATTTTTATTTTTAAAACCCATTAAACAATTATAATCTCCTACATAAGACTTAATCTGCCATGAGGTGTTTGTTTCATCTTTTCGATCAACCCTTGATGCCCAAATATACCACGGACACCCTTCCTTGCAAACAACATGCACCCTAACACTGTCAGTTCTTTTGAATATGATATCAATCCTATTCTTAATCCAATACTGCCTGACAGCCTCTTTGAACTTCAACTTATCACCAAAAATCATTCAACTTTAAACTATGGGGTTTCCATATCAGTTTCATCGTTAAACTCAGGACATCTATGTTTTCCTCAACCATCAGAGTCGGACTCAGAATCAGATTCGGACTCAGAATCAGATTCAGTTTCAGTATGCAATGACTCTACTCCATCAGTTTCAGTTTCATCATTCAATGATGCATTAATATTTTCCTCATCTCTATTGTTTAATCCATTAAAATCTCTTTCAAATTCTACACCCACATGTACCTCATGTACAGACCCCTCTTCCTCACTCACATCATTTTCACTGTATTCAAAACCACTTACAGAAGAATCAGTATCATCAGACAACATATTTTGTATCTTCTTCAGAGTTTAACTCAGTCATGAATGTTTCATGAGTTTCATGAGTTTCAGTTATAACAGTTTCATGAGTTTCAGTTGCATTGTGATATCTGGTTTCGGTGGTTTCGTTCGAGAAGTTTGCTTTATTTTCTTTTAAGTAGAAATGAATGTGCCTATTCCTGGGCATATCTTCTAACATGCTAATGATATCACAATCTGTTCTTAATGGCTTAACAGTAAATTTATGCCCATATTGTTTCCAAAACAAATGCCACAAACCAAAATAACCTAACTCTTCCACAATATCATACATTTCAAGCATTGACATACTGTCCACATGGCACATATCAATAAAACTTACCTCCTTTCCAGTGTATTTAAAACCATATGAATTTACCATAAAGCCACCATGGTGCATAACAATTATGAAATATTCAGATTCTCTACCTTCAAAATGCATTAAAAAATCAGTCAGCATTAAAAAATAACTTTACAATACTGGTGGTCCCCTTACACTACTTTTACAACACTGATAGCAAACAAGTAGACAAAACCAGTAGACGGGCCATCATTAACTTGTAAAAAACTAAAATTTGGGACCACCATTGATGACAACTATAGAACAATTAATCATACTTGCAGCAAATTTGATGCAACAACCACCAACCATAAAAAAGTTTAAAAATACCCATCATCCAGCAATATACATTTATATGGATAAACTATTCATTCAATACAGTCATATGCATCGGCATAAAAATCATGCGGGAAAGCTACAACAATCATATTTTATACTCTTTTCGAATACAACAAATAGTTACATTGATATGCACCGCCATAAAACACTGTCAATTCTTTTGGAATACAACAACTATGCATTCAATACAGTCATATATGCACCGGAATAAAAATCATGTGGGAAATCAACAACAATCATATTTCAGACTCTTTTGGAATACAAAAAAAGAAATAAGACCATATTTAAGTTACATAAATAACGAAGAAAACAGCAAATAGTTAGAGATAGAGTGTTTTCATAAAAAAATCCTTAAAAGTATTTCAGAAAAATCCCTAAAATATTTCGAAAAAATCTTAAAAAGCGTCAGTGGTTTTTCAAACTCCATTACCGTATTTCATGCTAGCCATTCCTTTCGATCGCAAGAATTGTTTCTCATTTTGCTTTTGCAGTGACAGATGAAATGAAGGAAATCTTTCAGTGATAAAGAATTTTTATACTTTTTTGGAATACAAATGAGCGAAAACTTCTGGTTCATTCATCTGATGGGTTGTATTTGGGAAACCAACGCAAAGTTTTAATTTTTTTTTTGAATACTAATGAATTGTTTAATGGGTTTCGGAATAATAAAACACAAAACTATAAAACTACACCGTTTTAGGAATACAAATAGTCATTGGCAAAACTACGTCGTTTTACTAAACCGTCCATGTCATCGCCGTCACGGCATTCGAACACCATGTCATCGTGCCATTAACGGATTAACGACGGAGTGACAAAATTGAAGTGAAACATAAACGTCCGTGCTAAAATTGACAAAATTAAAACGTCAGTGGCATTTTCGATCCCGAGCATAAAGGTGAGTGGTATTCGACATAGATTACCCTTAAAAAATCTAATTACCCATTTAAAGTAAAATAATAATCTCAGGTAAAAAAAATGCATATTGAAACCAACGAAGTTATCACTTTAGGACAACTTATATAATGGGGTGTTTGGTAAACAATTTTTTTGAAGAGTTTTTAGTTTATTTGAGCAAATAATTGATTGGTAGTTAAACCCTTCATTTTTAGTGTTTGGTAAACACGTTTTTGAAATAGTTGATTGTACAAAGTAAACTAAAAATGAAAATGGTGAAAAATCCAACAGTTTGGGAGAATTGAATGTAAAATAAGATGTTAAACGACATATTTGACTTTATTATTTTCATAATTACATCATTTTCATAAAACTTAATCTAATAAAATAACCTCCATCCTAATCCACTTGATCTTAATTATGAATTAGTGAAATTTTGTTTTATTATTATTGTTTTTAGTTGTAGATTCTCAAATATATTTTAGTTAAGAAAATATAGAAAAACATGAAAGTAAAAAAAATGTATTATTATCGTGTTGATATTTTATACAAGGTTAAGATCTATCAATCTCACAAAATTAGTATTTGTGAATATTAAATTTAAAAAAAAAGATATTCAAAACTTTTAAAAATATTCACTAATTTTCTTAAAGAATTTTTAATTCTTTGTCAAAAGTATTTTATCCAAATAATTTCACCCTCAATAAAGACTACTGTATTATAAAATATATATATACTTAATAACTAAATGTATCATACCTTTTTTTGTTATTTTACTCATCAATTATCAACTAAATTTTATCAAACACTTGTATATAAGTAGTTAATCAAATCAATTTCTCAAATTAGTAGTTAAACCAACTACTAAAATCAACTATCAATTGTTACCCCAATATAAATATGAAATATACGTGGTGGGGAGAAGATTCTTATTAATCCCGAGTCATCCCTTCACCAAGCTCAGCCGCACAAAATTAAATGATAAAACCCCGACTAAAACTACACATACATGAGTTGGAGAAGATGATGATACCTGCTAATATCATCCTCTTTAGCAAATCTATGCAAAATATCCAGTCAGATTCTAAAATATCATGTTTCATAGAAGTAGCGGCTATTATTCGGACACGAAGGAGAACCAAACCATTACAAAAGAGAGCTCATAGTTTTAAGGATTCTAATGCTATATGGAACTAAAAACTCAAGACCAAAGTAGCTGTCAGAAAACCGATACCCATCACCGGATATGTTCCCTCTGCATAGTTGGAGCAATTCCTTCCAATAAGCAAAACCAGCAGACCAGCAATGATGCATATATGTGACACTTTTTTACCATTATCTAACATACAGACCGACCGATAAGAAAAACCGGAAGAACAGCCGGTTATAAACTATAACTTGATCTCTAATGCTTGATGTTTCCGCCCTCTGTTGCTGGCTTTGCAGCAACTTGTTCATCTGACAAAGGCAAATAGTAGATCCGGGGGGTTGCTTTGGTTTTCCGAAACAGATCATCCAGAGTGACAATAGGAGGATCTAGTCTCTTGGGAGGTGGAGGCAGAAGAGGGAGCCATTCTCTAACTGGCGGAGGGTTAGACACTGGTGGCGGTGGTGGAAGCACGGAAGGTGGCGGAAGCTGCTGTCTAGAAATCTGTTGACGAGGTGAAGGCTGGGGCTGAGAAACAGGTTGAGCTTGAGGAGTAGTACCAGAAGTCCCAATAGGAGTTTGAGGTGGTGCGTCAACCTGGGTTTTAACTTCCAATGGATCAACAAAGTCTGCCACCAATAGACGGCCTCCATTAGGTGGCCATTGCAGGTTGTAAACAGCATTTCGTGTGTCTATTGCTTCTTCTACAGTTGAATACTGCATCAATAAAGTAATTCCCGAAGTTTATTAGATCAATAGGATAACCCCAACATATTAAAAACCAAAATGAATAATTAATCGTACACCACAAAAGGCCCATGGGAGGAGCAGATGGGAACAAAGCAATAAGTCTTACTGTAACATAGCAATGGGTCTTAATGCGGTCCATCCAGAAACTCATTACAGTCCCAGTTTTCCCTAGAAGTTCTTGTACAGCTTTCAAGGTAAAAGGACGAATAAAATTATCAATTCTGAGGGAAGTGGTTGGAGCTTTTTGAGAAGGGGGAACTGCCAAATAAGATAAAACAAAAAACCTTTTAGATGTTAAAGCCACAATAGTGGAATTCATTTTGAAGCATTGGACTGAGAGAGGATAACTCACCAACTCGTTCCTTAGGTGCATCTCCACTTGCTGCTGAGTCTGATCTAGAAAAGTTACGTCTCAAAGCAGCAGGCTGAGTTGTGCCTTTAGGCGTGGTGGTGGGCATAAGAATAGAGCCTTGATGCTCTGGAACTTTTATATCGTCAGAGTTCCATTTGAGCCTTTTAGACAGTTCATTGTTGCCAACAGCTTCCTGATCTGTACAGACAGGTCTTTAGGTGATAATTACCCATTTACCCAAGAAGCAGACTACAGATTTCATTCTCAAATAAGATTCACATTCTAAAATTTATACCCTCAACAGAAGAGCAAGCTCAATATTAAATATGCTCATAAATTTCTTGTCCAGGGCCCCAACAAGTCATACCAATATAGAGAAGTAAACGAACAAATATTACAGCAATTTATAGACAAAACCTATTTATATAAATAATATAAATTAAAACAAAGTTATCACATTCCACAAGTACAACTGAAGCAGATCATGTTTCAAAACCCAACTTAAATTAGTTGTCTTAAGCGTGTCTGTTTACAAGCACTACTATTCGATCACCTTAGTTTCAAAATGCTATCAGTAAAGTAAAAGCATGCATACATGCAAAGAAAGGGCAGTAACTAACTAAATAACAATTGCAGGCCACTTTCCCTTACCATGAAGCTTTCTTTTTTCGGCAGGAACAAAAGAATGGCTCTTATTCTCAACAAAGACGTCCTTTTTATCTGCATATAAATCATCTCCTATAACACCAACATGACTTTTTTCCTTGATAATAGGTGCTCCATTTTTCTCTCTCTCTTCTCCCATTTCATCAGTACTACATTTTGAATCAATTTGTTTACTATCAAGCGTGTCCTCCTCCATCGATTCATTGCCAGAACTTCTATCTAAATTTAACTTTTCTGAGTACGCCATCTCTGCACTATCATTTTTATTGCTCATGTCCAAATTTGTAACATTCTTGTCATCTCTCTCATCAATGGGTGCCTTGTTCTCAGGTGGCTCTTCAACATCCATTGGATGTGATTCACCACTAACTGGGACAACATCGCTGGATGATGGTTCCACCATCTCCGGCTTTACACATCTAGGTCTAATTTGACATTATCAGCAATTATGTTATCTTTTATTTCAATCTTTTCGTTATTTGACACAGAATCAGTAGGAATAGAATCAAATTTTACTTGAAACCCTAAATTAGGGCTGACCTCAGATACCTGAATGTTCAGAGAAGAAGAATCTTGCATGTCATCCTCATGTGGAACCTTTGAACCATCATTCTCCGGCTGCACCTTCGAATCTTCAATGTCCAGCTGAGGCTTCAAATCATCACTCTCCAGCTGAGGCTTTGAACTCACACACTCCAGCTGGCCCTTGGGTTCTTCATTCCTCACTTCAGCCCTCGGACCCTCAGTCTCCACCTCAGGCTTTGGACCATCATCCTTAAACCAGGCCTTTGCATCCCCAGTCTCTAATTGGGGCTTAGGATCCTCACACTCCACTTTGATATCAGTATTCACGTTCTCATTTTGTCCTGAGCTCTGCAAATCTTGTTCAAACAATGGTACCTCAGATACCACATCCTTGGTAACTGTTACATCAGTCTGAAAAGTGGTGGTTTGAGCAATGAGGTCCTCTTGCACCATGCCGTCCCTTTCCTGAATTCCTTCATGACCCAAAGAAGCTGCACTCTCATTAATGTCAACCTGAACCTTCACCCCACTCTCCTTCTCAATCTCAATGCCACTATTATCCACAACAGCTTTAATTGTCTCCATAATAACCGGCACCACCTTTTCAATTCCTCCCTCATCTATAGGCTGGGGATCAGAATTTAAACTGTTATCTTCCTCGTTTTCGGTATTTTCCCTTCCATTCTAAGCGCTTCATCCAAACGTTTTACCAACTCCTCTTTCAAGCCCCTAGTTGTCAATTTCCGTCTCTTAAGTTCTTCTCTCAACTCGGTAACCTTCCATTTATCAATCGATCTATTGTCAAGTATTTGATACTCCGAAGACATCTTCTCCAACCAAAGCTCGCCTCCTAAACCTAATAAAAAATATCATATTCCTCAGTCACAAAAATCAAAAAGGTAAGACTCTTGTAAAACATGCACAATAGAAAGAGAGAACCAACAAGTCCAAAGTAAACATGTTAAATTGCAAAATGAAGTTAAACCATACTTATAAGCTAGAAGAAATAATGGAGCTAAAGGCACAATCTCTTAACAGTTTAAACAATTTGAATCATACAGCACAGCATAGAGATTAATTCACAGAAATGGACCCGAACAATAAAAAAAGACATTGAGTTAGGAAAAGACCTATTGACAACACAAAATTGATTTTTAACCTTATTTTCATGGACAAGATAAATGTACAAGAAACTTATACTTTTCCACAAAAATGAGCAAATACCGGATAAAATTAAGGCATAACAAACAGTAATATATTCACTTCCAGCCCAAAATTTTCCAAATCCTAGCTTCAGAAATGAAACAATGGCACAAAAATGATTGCAGAGAGAAGTGGAGAACACTCACAGGATTATATATTTGGGAAGCCACTACAACACACTTCCCCTACAGGAGAAATGAAAACTTATCTCGGACACGGCCTAATTGAAACAGACAGAACCCACAATTAGAGCAAAGCCTAGTTTACAACAAAGACACAGTCATGGAAAACAAGGAAAAATTAGAAAAAAAAAAAAAAAAGAAGCAAATGAAAAATCGAAAACGATGTCTGTGAGAAAAGATAGATGAGCAATTGATTTTATTTCCAATATGATACACGATCTGGCTCTCCTTTTTTTTTTTTTTTTTTGTGATAGGATTTAGAGAGATAAATGGGGGACGGAAGTTTAAGACAAGGGTAAATATAGGGTTTTAAAAAACATGAGTTCGCTCAAGTTAATGGAATGTACAAAGACACGAAACCAAGCCAGTTGTTACTTTTGGGGTAAACTATGTATTTAGTCACCCAATTATCACTTTGGTTATTTTTTGGTCATTTAACTATTTTTTTCAAAATTATACCTAAGTTTACATTTTGGTTCTGTTTTAATCATTTGCTATTAAAAATAAACAAAATTGTGATTATGGTAATTTTTTTAATGATGGCTTGGTATTACCTTATGGTGACATGTTAACATCACCGTTAATTTTTTAATGGTGACTGACCAAAACGGAACCAAAATATAACATTAGGTATACTTTTAAAAAGAATAATAGTTGGGTGTCCAAAATAGGACTAAAATCATAATTGGGTGACTAAACATGTAATTTATCCCTTACTTTTGTTATCACCATTTTCAAAATTGCATCAATATGACTAAGGGTGAGCATTCGATCGAGTCGAGTCAAAACATTTCGAGTTATTCAAGTTGACGAGTCGTATTTTAAAACATAAACTTAACTTGAAATTTTTTCGAGTCAAGTTATTAGAGTTTCTATACTAATTTTATTATAATTATTTATAGTATTATGACAATGATTTGTTACAATTTTTTACTTTATCTAACCATATATATATATATATATTATTTCATATTATAAGGTTATTTAATATATCAAATACAATCTAAAATTATGAAACTTATTCATAATATTATATTTTAAAGAAAGCATTTTGAGGATAAAATATTGATGAGAGTATAAATGAGTCAAGGAATAGATGAGAAAAAAGAATTTGCAAACAATTGTTGTCAAAAGACCATTGAGTAAGATGCAAAGTTAAGGGACTAAATAAAAAAGAGAGTACATCTTTTGTAAAAAAAATAACAATTAAAGTTACATAGGTATTCTATTTTGGTATATGAGTATGTGGTTTGAATTTGGTAAAGAACGAACATAAATGACACATTGAAGGAATAAGGAGATTATGAAAAATTGAAAGACTAAATTGAAAAATAAAAAAATCTTATCAAAAAGATGAATTGAAAGTACAAATGTATTCTATAGTTTAGGAGCATGTGCTCAAATTAGGTAAAAACAGACTTAAAATAAATGATGAATTGAAGAAATAAGGATATTATGACAAATTGAAGGACTAAATTGAAAACTAATAAATTTTTTATCAAGAGGAATTGAAAGTACACATGTATTCTACTATGTTTTAGGAGCATGTGACTCAAATTTGGTAAAAAAAATGACTTAAAATAAATAATGAATTGAAGAATTAAGTAGATTATGAAAAATTGAAGGACTAAATTGAAAAATAAAAAATTGTTATCAAAACGTGGAATCGAAAGTAAATATGTATTCTACTATGGTTTAGGAGCATGTAGTTCAAATTTGAAAAAAAATGGACTTAAAATGAATGAGGAATTGAATAAATAATGAAATCAGGGACTGAATAGTGAAACTGTCAAAATACTTAGTCAAATTTTTTGTTTTTTGAGTAACTCAAAAATTCAAAATTTCAACTTGACTCGAACTCGAAAATCGAATTTATAATTCGAGTTGACTCGAATAACTCAAATTAATTCAATTTTTTAGTCAAATCGAGTTTTGATCACCCTTAAATATGACCATTGAACTATTTAATCGGGTTCAATATAGCCACTCGACGTTAATATTTACATGGCAGTTAACAAAATTGATGTAAACACATAATTGATCCTCAATACTTGTACTTGAATTAATTTGGTCCTAATTTTAATTTTGTTTAATAAATTAACATCCAATCAAGATGCGACACATGTCATCATTAAAGTAAATGACACTTTCTTAAATTAAAACTAGGGTAAAGTATATAAATGGTAACTGAACTTTTTAGATACTTACATTTATGTCCCTCAACTTTTAAAACTTACAATACTGTCACCAAACATTTAGTTCATTTGCATTATGGTCCCCGACGTAACAATCATTTCACTGCCGTTAGGGTAAATTATATAAATGGTCATTGAACTTTTCAAGCGCTTGCATTTAAGTCCCACCAACTTTTAAAACTTGCAACATAGTCATCAATTACATTCTAAATCCTAAAATCCAAAATGTTTCAATTACATTCTAAACCTTAAATTCCAAAATACTTTAATTATGCCCAACCCAAAATTCAAAATCCATTCTCAAAATCTGCCATAACAAACTAAACTTGAAGCAATAACCCTAAACCCTCAAAACATAATTGTTTCAAAAAAATTTAACCAACTATAAATGAACAATAAGTGATTATGTTGGGTTTAGGGTTATGTTGGACCTAAATAATCAATTCAGATTATAAAATAGTTGACTCAAAAAATTTTCGATTTGAGTTTATAAAATTTAAATCAAGTCGAACTGAATTGAATTTTTGAGTTTCTATTTAAATTTACTTATAAATATTTATAAAACATAATATTATTTGATTATAATTTAAATAATTTTTTAACCATAAACAATACATATATTTCTTTATATTTTTTCCATATGTGATAAACATATATTGTAACACCCCCAACCCGTATCCGACCAGGATACGAGTCCGAAGTGTCACATTAACTTTTCAAAAATTTATTCGTATCAAATAATGAGTAATTTAAAAACTTTTATAACATTTAAATTATTCAAAACATTTACAAAATTATTCAGAGCTTATACAATATATTCTTTTGATTACATGTCAACTAGAACTTTATATACAAAAATACATATTATTCACCTCTCTTCTGATCTGACATTCGGTAAGGAGAACTGACCTGTCTTGTTCCTCTTTACTTTTCTTTTCGCTTTCCAAACCTACGTGTGAAACAATCACACGCTAAGTCGATGACTTAGTGAGCATATAAAACATATAATATTTCATATAACATAAAGCATACATAAACATATACCATCATTATCATAATCTCTATCATTATCATTAAGAAACACACATAACATCATATGGTTCATGTAACACATTTCAAACCACTTACCTTTGATAACCATTTTATAAACCCATCATATACATATCACATTCAGTATGCTTGTTTAATCACTTTATTAGCCCATGTACACTAGTGAGAACTTAAGATATGTGAGTACATTGAGGTTGTGCACACATATGCTGTCACCAAAGCTCGATCAATGTCCCGAAGGACCAGTCCATAGATTCCGAAGAACCTAGGTAATCAGTCCATATATCCCGAAGAACATAGGTAAACAGTCCATATGTCCTGAAGAACATAGGTAAACAGTCTATATGTCCCGAAGAACATAGGTAAACCCTCGACCCTTGGCATGCCAACTATACCCTAGCTCTCATATCACATAACATGGGCATTATCATTTAACAGTTCACATTACCTGTCATTTCTCTTCTGTCACATACCACATGTATGTGTAACCATGTATTCCATATCATATCACATGTTCATATAAGCTCATAGCTTCTTTCACATATACATGTAATCACTTAGTCTATTTTCATGTAATTCTTTTCACTTCTCATATGATTTTATATTCATATCTCGCATAGCTCATATCACCTTGCATTGTTTCATATAAACATAGATGTCATATCTTGTTCGTATATATTTTCTATATAACTCATATATCTCATAGTTCTTTCACATAGCTCACTATCATATTTTCATATCATATATCTTATAATAGATTCTTATATCATCATTTGTTTCCTTTCTACCTATTCATAATCACATAACATATACAAAGCATATCATTATCTTTAGTCATGCATACATACAATCAATGTAATACAGATAATCACATATAATTATAACAACACATAATCATGTCCATGACTTCATGCATATTACTCTAGGAAATAGACTCATCGCAAGTCTTATTTCTATTAAACACTACATATGCACTCACCTTGGCCTCACTAGTCAATTCCAATCTCTTATCTTTCCCTTGATCGATCTTACTTGCCAAATGTTCCGAAATTGCTTTACGCGCAGAATCTACATAAATGTACATTTTGAGGCAATCATTAGATACCTACACCTTGTAATTGGATACTAGTAACTTAAACGAATTTATTAAACCAATATTCACATTTTTCCTTTAGGGGGAATCGGTTCCCGACTAAGGGGGTATCGATTCCCTCATGACATTCTGGAAATTTTTGTTCGTTTGAAGGGGTATCGGTTCCCCTTGAATGGGTACCGATTCCCCTTGCCAGAAATCATATTTTTAGCTCGAAAATCACTTCATTTTCAGCTCAACACTTCATACTTCACTCCCTTTAATATTCCTAATTTTCATACACATACTTAAACTCATTTCTACTCCATAATCACTTCTTTAAACTCAAAATTCTATCATTTACATGGAATTCAAGAATCACACTAAATTTCCAACATGTTCTAAAACCCATTCTATCACTTCATATCTCTTAATTTAACCCTTGACAAGTCAAATTAAACTTCAAAATCTATTAACTCCTTCTATTTCAAAAATTCACTTAAAAACTCATTTTTCTTAATTTCTCATAACTTGCTAATCTTTGAGTTTTAAGCCACCTAAAGCTTTCCTTAATCTTTCTTAACATCCCAAGAATCAAAACAAGCTTTAAAACGAAAGAATTAACCAACTGAAGACCCACTTACCTTATACAAGGCTTCACGGTGGAGAGGAGGAAGAAGAAGACTGAAGAATACTCTGGAGAAATTATCTCCTGTCCCACGTTTTTATATCCCTTAAAAGAGAATAAAAAAATCTTCTCTTAGAAAATACCATAATACCCTTGTTATTTCCAAACTTTACCATTAAATCCAACATCAACTTTCTTCAATTAAATCCATGAACTTTTAACTTATTTCGAAATCGAGCACATAGTTTTTAAAATTTGCAATTTAGTCACTGACCTGATTTGGGATATTACAAATCTCCCCTCTTTAAAAGAAAATTCGTCCTCGAATTTTCACTGCACACATTGATAAGAACATGTCTGCTAATGTTCTCATGTTGTTTCCTTTACTTAATCTTTCTTTCCCTTAGTTCTTCAACTACTTTTTTTTTACATCCCTTATCATGTCACTTATCATATAACCAATATCATCAGTTCTTATCACTCAAAATCATCAATCAATCAAATTCCTTATCAATCTTTAATTACCTTGCAGTAATAACGAACTTTTATTCCATCAACGCTTAATTACTTCTTAAATTTCCTTAATACATATAAATTATTCTTTATTCCTGACTAAATTCCTGACCAAGAAACATAACCATTATCACATCTGATTATTTAAACTTTTTCCTTTCATTTCCTTATTCTTTTTTTTATTCATTCAAAAATCAAAATCTCCTTATACACAAATCATATATATTTTCTTTCATGCTCACATACTCTTTTCCTCTCACTTATGTTCATCTCTGATTACTAATCTTTATCATCTCTTCATAACTTTGATAATCAACACTCCTTGCACATACCTTATTCTTCATAAAGTCCTTATTCAAATCATAATACACACATACTTGACTTCCTTCAAACATATTAATCCTTTACTCTTTCCAGTCGAACTAACTCAGCATTAATTTATTTGACTCATTCAACTCACATTCTTACTCATTCACAATGCAATTCCTAGGTTCAAACTCATGCATTACAATTTACTTTATCTTATAAATCAATCATCAATGCACCTATATCACTTGATCCTTTTTAAATAATTCTACTTTACCTATTTTCTAGCAGAACTTTTAATCCAATCCATTACTTTCCCTTCCGACTTAACTTCATATTCATTCTTAACTCCTTATTTAATCTTCCAATACCAGACTCTACTATTCAAGCGTATTTTTCTTTCATCAAGTTTTGATCATTTTCTATGGAATACAACTAATTCAAATCGAGTCTGTAATTGAAAATCATAATCTATGTCTCTCTTCGATAATGTCAATTTTTATGAGATACGAATTATTTTAATTCTTCTGAGATCTCTCTAGATCTTTAATACAATTCATCACTTCTTGAAAAGAACAATTTTAACATCAATAATATTCTTTTCGTCTAGGCACAAATCCTCCATATCTCACTTACATACATCATTTTTCCTTCAAATAACTTAACAATAATTTCTTCGACTTATCAAACTATATTCATATCCCTACACGTTACGATTCCTCTGTTTTCAAACTTAAGCATTCTAACTTTCTCTGTCTTATAAACTGATTGCTGATATATATTGATGCTTAAACTTTTCTATTACTTTATAAATTTCCTTAACCATACGAATCTGTATCTCCTTCACTACATCATAATTACATGATCGAGATACACAACTATATCCATATCCGTTTCATATTCGGTTAAATTATCCTAACAATATATTCAAATCTTTTAACTCCAATACACTTTTCATCACATAATATGGTTAGCCAACGCTAACTCTTTTCATCTAGAATGCAAACCCTTATAATATCCACATTTTGCTTATTCCAGTATTATCTCTTTGTTTCAAATTCATCACACTAATTGCATTTATCTTATAAACTGGTCACTGATTCACTTATTCTTGAACTCTTCTACAATTCTAGCCACATCCTTAGATCTTTTAACTTTCTTATGGTGACACTTTCATTCACCATATTTTATCTTATCTACGTAGTAACGAAACTTCTCAATTTAATTTCTCATCTTTGGAGAAATGAACACCTTCTAGCATTATCTTCATATCATTTATCCAAAGGTCTGTAACAACAGAACCTTTCTCAAATTCACCCTTGAACTCGGGTGCACTTAACTCTATTCGATACATTCATTCTATGAGTTAACAAAGTATACAATTTAAAACACATCGGAATATCATTCAACATCATGAATCATTCTCTAATCTTATACAGGCATTCCTTGAGGTTTTCGCTCTTATCCCTGCCTGGCCAGGGCAGGTGAGTGCTATTACCTTCAGGTCTATCGCCTTGTGCTTCACTTTGGAAGCTCTCATATATTCATGTGCTCATATCCTTACTTCTATCACATATCACGTGTGCATATGATCATCCAATTCATATCATATAACGTATGTCATTTGTATATGTTCACATATCATCTATCATATTATATAAACATATATATATATCTCATAACTCATTCTCAGTATTCACTTAACTTATATAAAATAACAATTTAACTATATTAACAAGATAGCACACTCCTTACCCTATCAGATCAGAATTTTTTTTCACTTTGTATTGGCATGTACACTTTTTAAAACACTTTCGACTTCGTTTTTAGCCTAGAATCGGCTAAACCGTAGCTCTGATACCATTAAATGTAACACCCCCAACCCGTATCCGACCAGGATACGAGTCTGAAGTGTCACATTGACTTTTCAAAAATTTATTCGTATCAAATAATGAGTAATTTAAAAACTTTTATAACATTTAAATTATTCAAAACATTTACAAAATTATTCAGAGCTTATACAATATATTCTTTTGATTACATGCCAACTAGAACTTTATATACAAAAATACATATTATTCACCTCTCTTCTGATCTGACATTCGGTAAGGAGAACTGACCTGTCTTGTTTTCTCTTTACTTTTCTTTTCGCTTTCCAAACCTACGTGTGAAACAATCACACGCTAAGTCGATGACTTAGTGAGGCATATAAAACATATAATATTTCATATAACATAAAGCATACATAAACATATACCATCATTATCATAATCTCTATCATTATCATTAAGAAACACACATAACATCATATGGTTCATGTAACACATTTCAAACCACTTACCTTTGATAACCATTTATAAACCCATCGTATACATATCACATTCAATATGCTTGTTTAATCACTTTATTAGCCCATGTACACTAGTGAGAACTTAAGGTATGTGAGTACATTGAGGTTGTGCACATATATGCTATCACCACAGCTCGATCAATGTCCCGAAGGACCAGTCCATAGATTCCGAAAAACCTAGGTAATCAGTCCATATGTCCCGAAGAACATAGGTAAACAGTCCATATGTCCCGAAGAATATAGGTAAACAGTCCATATGTCCCGAAGAACATAGGTAAACCCTCGACCCTTGGCATGCCAACTATACCCTAGTTCTCATATCACATAACATGGGCATTATCATTTAACAGTTCACATTACTTTTCATTTCTCTTCTGTCACATACCACATGTATATGTAACCATGTATTCCATATCATATCACATGTTCATATAAGCTCATAGCTTCTTTCACATATACATGTAATCACTTAGTCTATTTTCATGTAATTCTTTTCACTTCTCATATGATTTTATATTCATATCTCACATAGCTCATATCACCTTGCATTGTTTCATATAAACATAGATGTCATATCTTGTTCGTATATATTTTCTATATAACTCATATATCTCATAGTTCTTTCACATAGCTCACTATCATATTTTCATATCATATATCTTATAATAGATTCTTATATCATCATTTATTTCCTTTCTACCTATTCATAATCACATAACATATACAAAGCATATAAATTATCTTTAGTCATGCATACATACAATCAATGTAATACAGATAATCACATATAATTATAACAACACATAATCATGTCCATGACTTCATGCATATTACTCTAGGAAATAGACTCATCGCAAGTCTTATTTCCATTAAACACTACATATCACTAGTATGCACTCACCTTGGCCTCACTAGTCAATTCCAATCTTATCTTTCCCTTGATCGATCTTACTTGCCAAATGTTCCAAAATTGCTTTACGCGCAGAATCTACATAAATGTACATTTTGAGGCAATCATTAGATACCTACACCTTGTAATTGGATACTAGCAACTTAAACGAACTTATTAAACCAATATTCATATTTTTCCTTTAGGGGGAATCGGTTCCCTACTAAGGGGGTATCGATTCTCTCATGACATTCTGGAAATTTTTGTTCGTTTAAAGGGGTATCAGTTCCCCTTGAATGGGTACCGATTCCCCTTGCCCAGAAATCATATTTTTAGCTCGAAAATCACTTCATTTTCAGCTCAACACTTCATATTTCACTCCCTTTAATATTCCTAATTTTCATACACATACTTAAACTCATTTCTACTCCATAATCACTTCTTTAAACTCAAAATTCTATCATTTACATGGCATTCAAGAATCACACTAAATTTCCAACATATTCTAAAACCCATTCTATCACTATCTCTTAATTTAACCCTTGACAAGTCAAATTAAACTTCAAAATCTATTAACTCCTTCTATTTCAAAAATTCACTTAAAAACTCATTTTTCTTAATTTCTCATAACTTGCTAATCTTTGAGTTTTAAGCCACCTAAAGCTTTCCTTAATCTTTCTTAACATCCCAAGAATCAAAACAAGCTTTAAAACGAAAGAATTAACCAACTGAAGACCCACTTACCTTATACAAGGCTTCACGGTGGAGAGGAGGAAGAAGAAGACTGAAGAATACTCTGGAGAAATTATCTCCTTTCCCACGTTTTTATATCCCTTAAAAGAGAATAAAAAAATCTTCTCTTAGAAAATACCATAATACCCTTGTTATTTCCAAACTTTACCATTAAATCCAACATCAACTTTCTTCAATTAAATCCATGAACTTTTAACTTATTTCGAAATTGAGCACATAGTTTTTAAAATTTGCAATTTAGTCACTGACCCTGATTTAAGATGTTACATATATCATACAGAGTCAAGGGACTTGACTCAAACTTAAAATTTAATCCACTAACTACTAAATTTTTGAGATATTCGAGTTGTATTTTACAACTCAATTTTAACTTTAATTTTTTTTAAGTTGAGGTTTTTAAATTACAACTCAAAGTTAATTTGTATTACATTTTTTGAATCAATTCAAGTCAAAAAATAATTTTTTCGAATCGAATTGAGTATTGTTCACTTATAGCTGGTTAAATCTAACTTTTAAATCCTAAACCCAACATAATCACTTATTGTTATGGACCCAAAATGAACTAAATGTTGTTGATTATGTTGGGTTAATTGGTGGGAAAATTTAGCATTTAGGGTTATGTTTTGAGGGTTTAGGGTTGTTGCTTCAAGTTTAGTTTGTTATGGCATATTTTGATAATGAATTATGAATTTGAGGTTGGTCATATAATTCAAGTATTTTTGAAATTTGAGGTTTAGAATATAATTGAAACATTTTGGAATTTGGGGTGTCGAGACGTTTCTCTGACCTGTCGACGGAGAGTACAAATAGTACACCCCAGATGGTGTAACTAGTCTCAAAAAAATAAGTGCTTATCCTCCGTGAATCAGATAAAACACCAAATGGTAGAGTCGCCACCAATCTTTTTATGGTGAGATTGGTCACCAAAGTGTCATATTATTTTAATAAAAATTCCTAAGAATATTATTAAAACAATACAACTTGGGTCTGCTTTACCAGAAAAATCAGTTCGAGAGTCGGTTAGGTATGGAAAAGAATTAGCATTCCCACAATGCCGAAAATTGGTACATGTATTTATTAATTAAATGTCTTTGCAGTAAATAATATATTTGTTTTCAAAATTAAATAACTTAATATAAATAATAAATATTTAATATTAATAACATTATTATAATTAGAATCATGTTAAATTAAATTAATATATTAGGTATAATAATAATCTTAAAGTACTAATAATAACTAATCACATAATATTATATATTTAAAACATTTAATATAATTAATTAACTGAATTCAAAATAATATTATTATTATGTATTAATTATGTAATTTATCCTAGTTTGCTAATAAAGGATTAAAACAAGAACTATTAATGTTTGAAGGATTAAACATGATATTTAACCTAAATATGTATATATATGTAATAATGACTAAAATAAATTTAATAAAACTGGAAAACGAAATTAAAATATAATAAAACATATTTTTTAGTGACCAAATTGAATGTATACAAGATTACAGGTGTCACGGATGCCATTTATCCATACCCAAATTACACGCAAGTCCCTCCCCAAAACGATGTCATTCGGGGAGGGGTAAAAACAGGTCGAATTAGGCCTAAAATCCCCAAGCTTCTCATTTTTCTTCTCAGTTTCTCTCTCTCTCATATCTCTCTAGAATTCCCTCATCGAAGGGAATTCATCCCCAGCCGGCCACCATGCGCCGTCACCAATAGCCACCGCCGGCCATCACTCATGGTGTCCAGATTTTACTCGAACATACTAAAATGAAGCCCGAGTTGTCCTAAAGCCGAATCCGGTGACCGTTTCTCCTAAAAAACCCTAAATAACAATAGATCTAAAATTTTATACCTTCGAAGTTGTCTTCTCCGACGACGCTTGGGCTTTCCGATAGCGGTAAGGCTCCTCTCTCTCTATTCTCTAATTTTTATGTGGATTGTTGATACCTTGGTTTTCTTACTCTCTGTATTTTTTTTTTGTGTTCTCCTCTTCACAGGTTCACCCTATTTATTGGGTTCTTCGAGTCCACTTTCAGACTGGTTAAACTAACGAATCCCGGTGAGTCATTGGAGCTACAGTGGTGACTCACCCTTGGGGAGGTGAGATGTACGGTGGAGAGGCTGGGTGCATAAAATGCACCCAGATCTTGCAGATCCGGCGAGGACATGGCACCATCCTTGCATGTTCCGATTGGTGAGTTCGTCGGCGGGGCATCATCATATCTACGGCGGCACCGAAATAGCCCTAGGGTTACAATGAGTACCCTAGGGTTTCTGTTCGTCATTTGTGGATCGTTGGATTGGCTTCTGGATCAGACGGTTGGAATCTGTGTGGGGCTGAAACCTTGCGTGGAAACCCTAGCTGAACGTGGGTTCGCCTCTGGGCCTGTTGGGCTATTAGGTCCAAGTATGATTCTTCACCGAGCCTGTTGGGCTGCTCGGATTGGATTCGAGTTTCTTGTAACATAGCCTTGGGTTGTAGTTTGGCTTCGGGTTGTAACTTTGTGTTTGGGCCTTCAGGTTATAATTTGGGCTGCACATTTGGGCATGTAAAATTGTAATAATTAATTATAATAATATAATATAATTATAATAATATTTATTATATTTATTATGTATATAATAATAATAATATAAATATAATAATAACATATATATGTATAAACATCACTCGGATGAAAACCATTATCGACAGCTGCCCCTCTTTGCTTATTATTATGTAAACAAGAATAAAGCAAAGATAAAAAGACAAACAGTTTTCATCGACTGGCCTTTTATTTGATAAAAATTCGTTTCATTACTCTTCCGTGGAGATCGAACTTTTGATCTGATCTTGCTTCACTACTTTTTTTGTGAAGGCTAAATTTGCATTGTTTCACTACTCTTTTTTGTGAAGGCTTGATTTACATGAGAAGAATATATTTCACTACTCTTCCGTGAAGATCAGATTCGAAGTTGATTTGATTCCACTACTCTTCTGTGGAGATCGGATTGACTTGGAAAAAAATCATTCCCACTACTCTTCCGTGGGTGCTATACTAGTGCAATATTTGGATATCCCTCTTTTAGGGATTCTGAGTTGACTATTCCAATCACAAAATTTGGACTTTCGACTTCTTTTTAGAAAACCTGCAAATGTGACACGGTTTGCTATTATGCATTTATCAATGTCATGACCTTATTTATGAATAAAATGTGTGCAATAATAAAATTTCGGGGTATCTTTTTTCTTCGAACAATGACCCCTTTTTGCTATCCATTCTTGACTTAGTCTCATCATAGATGAAGAAAACATAATCATTTTATCTCAACTGATCATCTTGATCTGTTTTTGTTAAACCTGAACTTTCTTTTATTCTTCTCGAATTCCACCAGTACAAATAACAATCATTCAATTGATAACAAATATTTCAGACCATTTTCAAGTATCTGAATCCTCGTATGCTTCTATGCTTCTATGTTTCATGTATCATGTCATCATATGTTAAAATCATTGTTAGCCTCAGAATATCAGTATTTTTCAAAGACTTTTTGTACAATAATACACCATGATTTAATGTAATTCAAATTAAACTACATGTTTTAGAAACTTTCAAATCAAGATGCTTTGCAAAAAGAAAATATTTTTATTCATACAAAGAATTTAAATGGCAAAACTTTTGTTTGTACAGTCAAAATTAAGTTGATTAGTGAACAGAAAATGCTCTCCATCTGGTGAAACTAATATTGCCTCAATTCCATGTCTCAAAGCATTTGAAGCACCATCAAAAGTCAACTTCCAATACTCATTATTGGACACACTTGTTTTTTCTATTGAAAGTGTCATCAAATCTTCATCAGGAAAATCAAAATCTATTGGTTCATATTCTTGAGAAGTTCTACTCGCAATAAATTCAACTATTGCACTTCCTTTTACTGTTTTTTGACTGACATATTGGATGTTGAATTCTGACAACAAGATTTACCAATGAGCTATTCATTAGATATTTCAAAGGATCAAATTTAGATATGAGCCATGTAGTGTGATACAACATATATTGTCTAAGCCTTCGAGTAGTCCATACCAAAGCACGACATAATTTCTCAATTAAAGAATATTTGGCTTCACATTAAGTGAACTTCTTACTAAGATAATATATAGCTATTTTTTTCTTCTCAGTTTGATCATGTTGTCCTAATACACATCCCATTGAATTATCCCATACCGATAAATAAAGAATCAAAGTTTTCTGGGATAGGTGGTTCTAGTATTGTAGTATTCGATATATTTCTTAATTGTCTCAACGGCTTCTTGACATTCTTCATTCCATGTTCCAGAATCATTCTTTCTAATAAGGCGAAAAATGGGATCACATCTATTAGTTAGCTGCGAAATGAATTGAGCTATATAATTAAGCCTTCCTAAAAATCCTTGAACTTCCTTTTGTGCTTGTGGGGGTGTCAAATCTTGAATAGCTTTGACTTTATCTGGGTCTATTTCAATTCATTTTTGGCTTACCATAAATCCCAAAAGTTTACCAGAGGTCACCCCAAATGTACACTTATTTGAGTTGAGCTTTAACTGTCATTCCTTTAATCTCTAGAAAAGCTTCTTCAATTTCCCAACATGCTCTTTTTCGGATTTGGCTTTGACAATCATATAATCGACATAAACTTCTATTTCTTTATGCATCATATCGTGAAATAATGTTACCATTGTCCTTTGATAAGTTGCTCCTGCATTCTTAAGTCTAAATGTCATTACTTTATAACAAAACGTTCCCCATAAGGTGACAAACGTTGTCTTATCCATATCCTCAGGGTACATTCTGATTTGATTATAACCAGAGAAACCATCCATAAATGAGAATAAAGAATTCTTAGCAGTATTGTCCACTAATGTGTCTATGTGTGGCAAAGGAAAACTATCCTTTGGATTGGCTCTATTAAGATATCGATAATCAACACATATGCAGACTTTGCCTTCTTTTTTATTACAGGGACAATATTTGCTACCTATTCAGGGTATTTGGCTACCTTAAGAAATTCAGCATCAAATTTCTTTTTTATTTCTTTCTTGATCTTAAGCAGAATTTCAGGTTTCATTCTTCTCAGCTTTTGTTGCACAGCTTTTGTTGCACAGCTTTACATTCTGGTCTTATTGGTAACTTATGTACTACCAATTCTGTATATGTTGAAAACGTTTTGATATTTCGATATAACAAATTAAGTTAAATGAATTTTAGGATTTTACAAATGATTTTCTAAGGTATATTCGAATTAATTAATCGTATATCAAATTATTACTCCAAGTCTTTCAAGATCAATTTTAATCCTTACTAAATGTGTAAAATTGTGATTTGTACTTAAACTATTTTTGAAACAATTTTCACAAAGTATTTTGAACCAAAATCAAGCCTTAAATCAATTTTTCAAAGGCATGCACCGATGCATCAATCCATGCATCGATGCACCATTGAATAAATTGAACATCGAATGCATTTCATGCATCGATGCACTATCTATGCATCGATGCACTTGGGTTTTATTAAAACATCGAATGCATTTCATGCATCGATGCACTCAGGCTATTTTCAAACATCGAATACCTTTTATGCATCGATGCACACTTGGTGCGCCGATCCACTAAGTGTTCCAACAGTCAAAATATTTGAATTTTACACTGATGCACCAATGCACTATGGTCATGCATCGATGCACCGACGCTCCCAACCAGTTTTATTAATTGTTTTCACACAATAACGGCTCTATTGACTCCACTAATCATCCCCAACGTTCAGAAGTGATTCAAGGTGTATTTAAACAAGCTTAGAAGCCATTGATCAAAATAAGAAACTTCAAGCAACTAGAATCAAGAGAGAATCAAAGAGAAATCATCAAACCTCAAGTTTGAGCATTTCAAGCCTATTTTTCATTCAATATTCATTTTGCTTTCAAGAACACTTATTGTGCTCAATTATATTTATTCTTGAGTGTTCTTTCTCTGTTCTAGAATTGTGCAAACATCATACCTTGTGAGGTTTTTCTTGTAAGTTTGCGAAATTTGTAATCTTCTCTTTGAGAAAGAGTGTTCTCAAGAATTGGGGTATAATTCTTGAGGGAGTTGTAAGGTTATCTCTTTGGCCTCAAAAGAAAGAACAAATTAGTAAATTTATTGGAAAATCCTTAGTGTGGATAGCTAAGGTAGTGGACGTAGATTTTGTTGAGAAAGTCGAACCATTGTAAATCACTGTGCAATTACTTTTAATTTTTTGCAAAAGCTTCCACCAAAATTTTAATTACCAATTCACCCCCTCTTAGACGATTCCATTGATCGATTAACTCAACAATTGGTATCAGAGCCTAACTCATTTGAAGGTTTAATCGCCTCTTGACTCGATTCGAGAAGAGTTACATCGATAATCAAAGTCATCAATGGCCTCTACTTCAAACTTCGACTCCGGTCTCGATTCGATGCCCGTCAATAAACCTCACTTCTTTAATAGGGCTAACTATGCCTATTAAAAAAATAGGATGATGTACTTCATTCAAGCAAGTACATGGAAGCATGGAATGCCGTAGAAGAAGAATACATCAAGCCTCTCACTCATCCAAGATTGTGGAGTAAAGGAGAGAAAGAATGTTCCAGCTCAACTCCAAAGCCATCCATATCATATTTTGTGCTCTTGGACCAGATGAATATGGAAGAGTTTCATCTTGTACAACCACCAAATAAATATGGGACAAACTTCAAGTCACCCATGAAGGTACCGATGAGGTAAAGAAATCTAAAATTAGTATTCTAACGCATAGCTATGAAAATTTCAGGATGAAACCAAATGAAGATATCAAAGCTATGACGGATAGATTTTCAACGATTATCAATGGTCTCAAATCATATGGAGAGATCATTTCAAATGAAAAGCTTGTGAGGAAGTTAGTCTACTCCCTTCTAAAATCGTGGTAATCAAAGAAGACGATAATCATCGAGTCTAAGGACCTAACGTCCATAACTCTTGAAGAACTAATCAGTTCCTTTCTTACTCATGAAATGATGCTTGAAGATGAAGTGGACCTCGATAAGATTGACGAGACACCAAAGGAGAAGAAGAAAAACATTGGAGTTGCTCTCAAATCCATAAAAGATGAGAGTGATTCGAATGACGATGGGGAAATGACATTATTTGCCAAACGATTCATAAAGTTGATGATGCCCAACCGAGGAAGAAAATTAAAACGTCATGAATGCTTCAAAACTGAATCGAAGGAGAAAGACCCGATCATTTGCTATGAATGCAAAAAGCTGGGGTATGTCAAATATGATTACCCACAATTAAAGAAAAAGGGTCAATCCAAAAAGAAGCACAAGGCTCATGTAGCTACATGGAGCGATGAAGAAGGTTCCGATGAAGAGGAATAAGAAGTTGCAAACTTGTGCTTGATGGCTATCGGGGAAGATTCTAAGGTAACCTCTAACACATTCGATTTGGATGAATTATCTTATGATGAGTTATTAGAGGATTATAATGGGTTGGCTTCGGATTATAAGACTCTATTTTCAAAATTTAAAAATGATATTTCAAAATTGAAAAACAAAAATAGTCTTATATCCAAGACCAACAATGAGCTTCAAAGTAATATCAAAGAATTGCAAATCAAAATTAATGGTTTTGAAAAGAAAAAGACTGATTTGCATAACTTACTTTCAAAAGTTCATGATGATCATCAAAAGAAGATTGATGATCTTAAAACTTCTTTTAATAAGGTTGGAACAAAAAGTTTTGAAAAAAGTGAGAATTCAAAATCCAACTTTGTTAAGAAAAATTTTAGAAGCTACAATCATAGAAGTCCTCAACGAACCTTGAATGGTAAAATTGTTAGGAGTACATGGGTTCCTAAAGAATTCATTACTACTACAGATAAGGATGTCCTTTATAAATGGATACCAAAGGGGACAAGGATTTTAGAAACCAATGAATATGGACCCAAAAGAATTTGGGTACCAAAAATTAGAAATTAATCTATGTTTGTAGGAAAAGGAGCATTGCTACAAGGCACGGGAAAAAAATCCAAATTCATGGTACCTTAATAGTGGATGCTCGAGACACATGATTGGAGACAAAAGCCGGTTCATAGAGCTTAACGCCAAAAATAGAGGAGAAGTGACTTTTGGTGATAATTCAAAAGGTCACATTGAAGGTATTGGTACTATAGGTAATACCTCTTCCATACAAATTAAAAATGTTATATGTGAATGGATTAAAGTATAATCTATTGAGTATTAGTCAATTATGTGATAAGGGATTCAATGTCATGTTTGAAATTAGTGGTTGTAAAGTCATTGACATTGCATCTAATCGGATTATGCTTGTTGGTCATAGAATAGGAAACATATACATGGTGCATTTAGATTCTATTGATATGACTAATTTGTGCCTAGTTGCTAAGGATGATCATGATAGTTGGTTATGGCATAGGAGACTAGGACATGCTAGTATGAGTTTTTGCAACGGCTAATTCAATGAGACTTAGTAAGAGGTTTGATAATGATAAAATATGTGATGCTTGTGCTAAAGGAAAACAAAAGCGAATTTCTTTTAAATCCATTAATGACGTATCAACTAGTAGAGTATTACAATTAATCCATATAGATCTTTTTGGGCCAACTAGGACTACTAGCTTGGGTGAAAAACAATATGCATTTGTCTTGGTAGATGACTATTCTAGATATACTTGGGTTCTATTCTTAAGTACTAAAGATGAAGCATTAGAAAATTTCATCACATTTTCAAAAGTAATCCAAAACGAAAAAGGTTACTCTATCACTAGTGTTAGAATTGATCATGGCACTGAATTTGAAAATCTTGGATTTAATGAGTTTTGTAATTCTAATGGTATTAGCCATAATTTTTCAGCACCTAGAACCCCTCAACAAAATGGAGTTGTTGAGAGGAAAAATCGAACTTTAGAAGAAATGGCTAGAACCATTCTTTGTGAAAATAATTTGCCAAAATATTTTTGGGCGGAAGCCACAAATACTGCTTGTTATGTTGTAAATCGAGTAATGATTAGGCCAATTTTAAAGAAAACTCCATATGAAATTTTCAAAAATAAAAAGCCTAACATTAGATATTTTCATCCTTTTGGATGTAAATGTTTTGTTTTAAACAACGGTAAAGAAAACCTTGGCAAATTTGATGCTAAAAGTGATGAAGGAATTTTTATGGGTTATTCCTTAAATTCTAAAGTTTATCGAGTTTTTAATAAAAGAACTTTAGTTGTAGAAGAGTCTATACATGTTTTCGATGATAATCTCCTTCCGAGGAAGGATTCTTATGTTAATGATGATGTAGGTATTGTACAAGCAAATGACATTAGACATGACATTGGAGAATCATCATCAAAGGAAGAAATGAAAGATGAGGAAACTCATGATCCTCTCAAGAATCCAACCATTGAAGAAAGAGAAGTATCTTATCCAAGAGAGCACAACTATGTCAAGGATGGTGAGATTATAGGTGATCCATCCAAAGGGGTAACAACTCGATCTTCTCTTAGAAATATTTGTAATTATGTTGCATTTATCTCATGCATAGAGCCTAAGAATATTAAAGAAGCATTAAATGATGAATATTGGATTATGGCTATGCAAGAAGAGTTAAATCAATTTGAGAGAAGTAAAGTATGGACATTAGTTGAAAGGCCTAGTAATAAATCTACTGTAGGTACTAGATGGGTATTTAGGAATAAGCTTGATGAGAGTGGTAATATAGTGAGAAACAAGGCTAGACTTGTTGCTCAAGGGTATACTCAAGAAGAGGGCATAGACTATGATGGAATCAATTAGAAAGTTATTAGCATTTGCATGTTTTCATGAATTTAAATTATATCAAATGGATGTTAAAAGTGCATTTTTAAATGGTTTTATAAAAGAAGAAGTGTATGTAGAACAACCTCCAGGTTTTGAAGATTCAAAATTTCCGGATCATGTTCTTAAATTGACAAAAGCACTTTATGGTTTAAAACAAGATCCTAGAGCTTGGTATGAAAGATTGTCAAACTTTTTAATTGAAAAAGGTTTTTCAAAAGGGAAGGTTGACACTACATTGTTTTTAAAGCATGAAGGTAAAGATTTATTAGTAGTTCAAATTTATGTTGATGATATAATATTTGGTTCTACTAATGATGTTCTTTGCCAAGAATTTTCTAAGCTAATGCAAAGTGAATTGGAAATGAGCATGATGGGGGAGCTCTCATTTTTCTTGGGACTCCAAATCAAGCAAAGAAAAGATGACATCTTCATCAATCAATCTAAGTACGTCAAAGATATGCTCAAGAAATTTAGACTGGAAAATGGCAAGCCTCATGACACTCCAATGAGCTCTTCAACAAAGCTTGACTTAGATGAATGAGGTAAATGTGTAGATGTTAAATTATATAGGTCAATGATTGGATCTTTACTGTATCTAACTGCAAGTAGATCGGACATTATTTTTAGTGTTTGCGTATGTGCTAGATTTGAATCATGCCCTAAGGAATCACATTTACTAGCTGTTAAGAGAATCTTTAGATACCTTAAGGACACTCCTAGTTTAGGACTTTGGTATCCTAGAGACTCTAGCTTTAGCTTGCATGCCTTTTATGATGCAGATTATGGATGATGCAAATTAGATAGGAAAAGCACCTCCGGTACTTGCCAATTCCTTGGAAATATGTTGATTTCTTGGTTTTCAAAGAAACAAAATTGTGTTGCATTATCTACCACTGAAGCGAATTACATTTCAGTCGGTAGTTGTTGTGCACAAGTTTTATGGATGAAACAAAAATTTTTGATTATGGAATTGAAGTAGGTATTGTTCCTATCAAGTGTGACAATACTAGTGCTATTTGTCTCAATAAAAATCCCATCCAACACTCTAGAACTAAGCACATTGAAATAAGACATCACTTCATTAGAGACCATATCACTAAGGAAGATGTAGTTCTAGAATTTGTTGATACTTTGCATCATTTAGAGGATATATTTACAAAGCCTTTAGACAAAGAAAGATTTTGGAAACTTAGGAGAGAATTTGACCAACCTATCTTCACTTAGTGTTTAAAATAATTTTAGCACTTTTAAGAATAAATGAAAAATGCTTATAATAATTATTTTTGATTGCATTCTTTGCTATTAGTTAGGGGGAGTTTATGTTGCTTGATGAAAATTAATTTTATATTTTAAAGGATTAATTTGATTGATTGAACATGATTAATCTTCAATAAATGAGTTGCCAATACCACTAAATCTAATTAATTTAGTATTTTAAGTGTTTAAAACGGATTTTTGACATTTCTGTGCTTCATGCATCGATACACTTAATAGTGCATCGATGCATCCCTTTGAATGTGCATCGATTCATCATGTTAATACACCGATGCACGCCTTGAATGTGCATCGATGCACAGGGTCATGTATTGATGCATCCGTCGGGTTTTGGGTTAAAATTACTTATTTTCTTTATTTTCTCAAACCCTAAAACTAAAAACTCTCCCACCGTTCATCACTCTCTAACTCTAAATCCTCCTCTTGCTCAAAATCATCGGTTTCTTTGTGCTTTTCATCTTCAAAACCTGTTTATATCATTAAATCGTGCA
The DNA here is from genome assembly GCF_006381635.1 of Hibiscus syriacus. Lineage (NCBI taxonomy): Eukaryota > Viridiplantae > Streptophyta > Magnoliopsida > Malvales > Malvaceae > Hibiscus > Hibiscus syriacus. The sequence goes on from NW_024062608.1 coordinate 5,523,386, forward strand.
AAACAACTCCTTATCCCTCTCAATCCGAATTTTCAAGGTAATATTTCAAAAACCTCTATTTTATTGATTTTTGATTTTAGAACTAGTTTTGATTAGTTCTAGGATGAACATTATATCGGGCATTGATTGTTTGTTGGTTCTAAACTAGATTTTACTACCAATTTCGTCAAAAACAAACAATTTTTCAAAATTTTTCTTTGAATTTCGAAATTTTAAAAAAAAAATTATGATTTCGAAAAATAGTAATATTTTTTTATTTAATTGTTTTATTTTCATGAAAACTATATTATGATTATCAAATATTATTTTTAAATAGTTTTCAAAACATGCCCATTAGGATATGGTTTAGAGAACCTTGAATTATTGAGGACTCATTTGAGTTTTGGGATTGATTGTGCATACATGTGTTTCAAATTGCAGGTGATATTCCTTATTCCTATTTCCTTTAATCATGTCAAACACTAAACGCCCTAGAACTTTGTCAAGTCATTCTCGTTCAAACCAACCTTCTAATCCCGTTTTCAACCTCATAATAGCCTATTAGGATCTTGCTTTAATATGCTTGAACGTCGGAGAGAAGAATTATACCATAGGTACATGGATTCTTCTAATCTTATAGAATTAGGGAAGAACGTATTCCATCTCTACAAGCCATGATAGACTTTAAATTTGAATACCTCCCAATTCTTAGAACATGAAAGTTTGATAAACTATTCTCTCTTAGACCTGTCGTCTTTCATCAATTAGTCCACATTTTCTATTCTAATGCGGTCTGTATTCAAAACGAAACTCAATATGGAACTATAGGAATTAGATCCTACCTTTTAGGATAATATATTCTTATTGATTCTGCAACTATAGCTTCAAAATTTGGGTTAGATGGCGATGGTGTCTATGATGAAAAAGAAATTATGGATTATCCATATCTCCCAAACACTAGTGTTAGTACCCTTCGATCTCATCACAATCGTTTTCTTCATTTAATGATCTCATGGTGGTTTTGACCATCAGTGGGTAGGTACTCCACTCTTCGTGCTAGGGATTTATGGTGGATGTATTGTATTAAGAATAAGATCAAAATAAATCTTCCACGGATTATCTTTAGTGTTCTAGTCGATACCGTAAACATTATCCCATTAAAACATGTTGAAACATTAGTGTATGGTTGTCTTCTTAGCAATCTCTTTATCAAACTCGGTTTGGATGTCTCTCTTGACAATCTTATTTCTCTCTAAAACCCAATCAATCTCACATCCTTGAAGAAAGCGGATTGGAAACAAGACGAGGTAACCAGTCAATGGGTTTTTAGACCCGGAAAGCAAACTCCGGGACCTAGTTCCTCACGAGCTGCTCCTAGCTCCTCTTGTGCTCCTCATCCTCCGGCTCTAGCTTCTGACGATGATCCTGAATTTCAACAGCTTATGAAAGACATCGATGATCATGTACCCGATGACAAGCCTGCACCGGAACCAGCTCCACAAGAAGATCAAATGCCTCCATATTTTCGTTCGTTTTTGGAGACATTTGATTTACAGTATGCTTCCATCGAATCCCACTTGACTGCTACTCACGAAGTAGTAAATAAACGCTTAGACACTTTGGAAGCTCGTCAGATAGAGTTTCAAAGGGAGATGCTTTCATGCATGGATGCTATCTCTCTTGAGATGCAAGCCCGATTTCCTCCTCCACCTCCCGATCCTTCTATGGATGATTAGACTTATTTTAGTTTGATTGTATTTGGGATTAAACTTAAAACTTGGATTGATTAAACATTTTGCTATTTTTGGAGTTGAATGATTGGTTATTTGAACTTATTATAAATATTTGGTTTGGTTTAATTCTTGCATCATTTACATATTAGTTGCATTATGACCAATTATGTCATTTCACATTTTATTATGAATATTGATTATGAAACTAATGGCTAATCTCTCTTTTGATCTTTGATCTTAGCAGCTTAATCTTTAAGTTTCTAAATATAAATTGGCTAAGTTTTTCAAAACCTTGTATAAAGTTATCTTAGAGTCTTTTTGATTTAACAAAAAGGGGGAGAAGTGTAAAACGTTTTCAAGGGGAAGAAATGTTATAGTAAGGGGGAGTAATTTCAAACTTGATTTTCAAAATATTTTTTCAAAGAAAATCTTAAAATTACTTAAGTGTTTTGTTATATCAAAAAGGGGGAGATTGTTGAAAACATTTTGATATTTCGATATAACAAATTAAGTTAAATGAATTTTAAGATTTTACAAATGATTTTTTAAGGTATATTCGAATTAATTAATCAGATATCAAATTATTACTCCAACTCTTTCAAGATCAATTTTAATCCTTACTAAATGTGTAAAATTGTGATTTGTACTTAAACTATTTTTGAAACAATTTTCACAAAGTATTTTGAACCAAAATCAAGCCTTAAATCAATTTCTCAAATGCATGCACCGATGCATCAATCCATGCATCGATGCACCATTGAATAAATTGAACATCGAATGCATTTTATGCATCGATGCACATCGATGCTTTCTCTATGCATCGATGCACTTGGGTTTTATTAAAACATCGAATGCATTTCATGCATCGATGCACAAGAAATGCACCGATGCACTCAGGTTATTTTCAAACATCGAATGCATTTTATGCATCGATGCACACTTGGTGCACCGATGCACTAAGTGTTCCAACGGTCAAAATATTTGAATTTTACACTGATGCACCGATGCACTATGGTCATGCACCGACGCTCCCAACCAGTTGTATTAATTGTTTTCACACAATAACAGCTCAATTGACTCCACTAATCATCCCCAACATTCAGAAGTGATTCAAGGTGTATTTAAACAAGCTTAGAAGCCATTGATCAAAATAAGAAACTTCAAGCAACTAGAATCAAGAGAGAATCAAAGAGAAAGCATCAAACCTCAAGTTTGAGCATTTCAAGCCTATTTTTCATTCAATATTCATTTTGCTTTCAAGAACACTTATTGTGCTCAATTATATTTATTCTTGAGTGTTCTTTCTTTGTTATAGAATTATGCAAACATTTTACCTTGTGAGGTTTTTCTTGAAAGTTTGTGAAATTTGTAATCTTCTCTTTGAGAAAGAGTGTTCTCAAGAATTGGGGTATAATTCTTGAGGGAGTTGTAAGGTTATCTCTTTGGCCTCAAAAGAAAGAACAAATTAGTGAATTTGTTGGAAAATCCTTAGTGTGGATAGCTAAGGTAGTGGATGTAGACTTTGTTGAGAAAATCAAACCATTGTAAATCGTTGTGCAATTACTTTCAATTTTCTGCAAAAGCTTCCACCAAAATTTTAATTGCCAATTCACCCCCCTCTTGCCGATTCCATCGATCGATTAACTCAACAGTATCCAACCCTGGTATGTCTTCATATGACCAAGCAAATACATCCTTGTAGTCTTGCAGTAATTCAATCAAATCATGTCGTCCTTTATCAGATAAAGTGGTACCAATCTTCACCTCCTTCTTTTCCATATTAGATCATAAATTTAGGATCTCAATAGGTTCCTTATAAGGTAGAATTTGCTCATCCTCTTTTTCTACCATTTTTAACAGTTCAGAGGGTAAATCACATTCTTCACCATAACTTTCAACTTCCTCAGGACATATAGGTTGCTCAAAATCAATTTCCGGGCTAGCATCATTAACATCTATATCATGGATATTTGAGTTTCTGAAAGAAAAATAAACAAGAGTATATACATATAATCATGAAAATACATTTAAAAATGAATTACATTTAGAACTAATGCATCTTTTATTGAAAGAAAGCCATATAGTTTAACCTTTTACACAAAATCAAACTATTGTCCTAGGGTATAGGCAAAAATGAAAGTTTTGGCGTATTACTCTGAAAAAGATTTGAAAACTACATGTAATTCTTCCACAGTCCAATTATTTAACTCAAAATCTGATGATGCGGGGCAAATGCCCATACCTTCTTTTTCTGCAGGTTCATCATCTGAAATAACATTGATACTCATTTCTTTTAAATCATCTTCAACAACCAACTTTTCGCTTTGCTAATCTTCTTGGAAAACACATCCTCTTGACACAAAATTATCATTTAATGGTGGAAATGTCATGGGTTCCCATGTGAGATCTTCTCCAGCTAACTTCGCCTTTCTTAATTCTTGATTCCTTCTAATGTCCCTCTGTCTCTCTTTTAGTGTTAGCTGATATCCCAAACCAAATCGATCTTTCTTGGAAATAAGAAAGATTGAATTCATTGTTCCTTGCAAATAGTTTACTAATCCTTTTCCAATTTTTGCCCCTTTCCCTAGGGTCAACTGAGTCCCATTTTCGTGCAATTGGAAACTTTGGGTTTAGGCATCCTTTTCTCCTCAGTTACAAATATTCATTGACAAACTACAAGGATCTGAAAGAGCATTCAATAGCTTCTTCATCCAATTCGACATATGGAGTAGTGGCAGAGACTGAACCGATGATGTCCTCTTTAGCATTAAGACATATCAGCCTACCATCTATTACAAATTTTATCTTTTGGTATAATGTAGATGGAACTTCCCCTTCCTGATGAATCCAAGGTCTACCCAATAAACAATTGTATGTGGGTATAATATCTATTACGAGGAACTCTATCTCATATATAGTTGGACCAATAGTTAAGGGAAAATCGATTTTTCCTAATACCTTGGTTCCATCAAAAGCTCGAACAATACTTTAACTACTTCTCATGAGTGTTCTATTAATTGGTAATTTCTTTAGAGACACTAATGGCATCACATTCAAAGCCGAGCCATTATCCACTAACACTGGAGATAAAATATGTCCTTTGCACTTAATTGTAATATGTAGAGCTTTAGGGCTACCATTCATTTTAGAAGGAATTTCGTCTTCGAAAAAAAAAGAAATTAGCATCCTGTATATTTACAATCAGCCTATCTAATTTATTAACAGACAATTCCTTTGGTAAAAAAGTTTGATTCAACACTTTTAGCAAAGTATTACGATGTGCTTCAGAGCTTAATAAAAGTGTTAAAACTGATATACGAGCTGGCAATTTATAAAACTATTCAACAATGTTGTATTCACTGTGCTTGAGAAACTTCAAAAATTCTATAGCTTCGCTTTCAGTTACAGGTTCATTGATGATAGTTTCATCCTCTTTTAACTATAGCTCAACCTTTTTCCTTTATCAACTTGACCTTGTTTCTCAGATTCCTTAGAATAACATCTCCCACTGCGGGTAAAATGTCCAACTTCATCTACCTCTTCATTTTCTCCCATTGATTCCTTCATTTGGCATTCGTAATTCCATGGAACTTGCTTGTTATCTTTATAAGGAAATGGAGATGGTGAAGTGATAACCACCTTTGGAGCTTTCTTATCTAGTACCTGAGTCCTTGGCGTGATAATTAGAGTTATAAAACTCTTTAGATAATCCCTCAGATGCGCAAATATCCATTTTTTCTTCTGATATTTCCTTGAAAAATTCCATTTCCTTTTCATCCATCAGTTTTTGTACCAAAGCCCGAAAATTTAAACATTGTTGTATAACATGTCCTTCATATCCATGATAATGACATATATTTCTACAACTTAATTACTCTGCTGACAGATCAGATTTTAACAAACCGACTTTAATCATTTGAGTCCATATCCATAATATAGGTGATTTCACTTCACTAACTTGCTTTATCACCTGCTTTTATTTTTTCGTAATAACTGCATTGATCCCTATTCCTGTATGAGTTGGTAATGGATTTTGAGCCACATTTCGTTGCTCTTTATCGCCAAAATTTATGATATTCTTTGTTCTCAGGCTTTGAACAAATCTTTTGAATGCAATGCAATTTTTGATGGAATGCTCACGAGCTCCTGCATGATATTCGCACTGCAAGTTATCATTGTACCACTTAAGATATGGGGGTTGTATAGGTGATACAGGATAAGGTGATATTATATGCTTGTCATATAATATATGGTATAACTCTTTGTAGGTCATCGGAATTGGGTCAAACTGAAATTTCTCTCTTTCCACCCTTGGTTCCCTTATTTCTTGTTTGGCGAAGTTTGGTGTAGAAGATCCAATATCCTGAGGTCGAGACACTGTGATATTATTGGACTCATATTTCTTTGCATCATTTACCTCACTTTCTTTCTTTTTTCATAATTGGCTTCTAACTAGATTCACCACTTTCAGGTTTCCCACTCTTAATCGCCATTTCAATCATCTCACCTACTGTAACTATGTCAGTAGAAATTTTGAAAGAATTCCCTATGAGGTGAGTAAAGAAAGGAGCTTTCAAAGTGTTCACAAAGAGCACATTTGTATATTCTTCTTCCATGGGTGGATGTACCTGTATAGCTATGTCCCTCCATCTCTGGGTATATTGTTTAAAACTTTCATTAAATTTCTTTTCCATGTTCTGCAGTACTATTCGATTTGGCCTTATATCCTTCACATGCTTATATTGTTCTAAAAGGATTTAGCCAAATCTTTCCAATATTTAATATGAGCTCTACTTAATTGGTTATACCATTGCATGGCTGAACCAGTTAAGCTTTCTTGAAAACAATGGATCAGTAGTTGATAATTCCCTATATAACCCGTCATTTTTTTGCAAAACATTGTGATATGGGTAGAAGGACATTTCATACCATCAAATTTTTCAAAACCTGGGATTTTGAATTTAGGTGGTAATATAAATCAAGTACCAAACTTAATTCCTTGGCTTTAATTCCATACACATTAAAGCCTTCTTTTATTTCCCTAACTTCTTCCATTAGTTGTTCCAGTTGTTTGTTTGATGTTTTCTTTTCTTCCTGATCAAAATCTAGAACATTCTCAACTTGTTGTTGGTTTATAGAAGCACTAGGTAAATTTATGTTTACCTTTCCTGTTTGAGTAAATGCCCCGGTCTGGACTTTATCGTGAGAGGTTGCATTGATCTGGGGGGTATAAAGGCTCCTCGGTTACTTTAGTTTTTAGGTGATCTGCTACTGGTGTAAAGCCTGGAGGATATAAAGGATCTTCAGTGAAAGTACCAACAACTGGGGCATTTGTTTGATCCATGTTTCTTCTTTGTAACATACTTGCAAATTTTTCCATCATATGATGCTGAGATTTCATTAATTGTTCATGCATTTCTTCCTGAATTTTCTTGAAATTCTCTTGTATCTCTAGTTGATTCCTTTCAATTTAAGCGACCTTATCATTCATTGCCCTTTTTCTGGTATTAGATGGATGCTTAGGGCGTCCGGTATTCTTCAAAAAAGAAAGAAAAACCTTTTTAATGAATATGGATGAAAAATATGATGTCAAAATGTTCATGTTCAATATGTAAATGCAAGGTGTTGATATCAAGATGATTTCCTTAGAACAACTTTTATATTAAAACAAAGTCTTATTACAAAACTTTTAGAACATAGTACAAACTACAGATACATCTGGGCAGCTTCTCCTAACTGTTGTATGTGTTCAAGTAATTCAAAGACCTTATAAGCTTCTTCGGTTTCTGGTTCCAATTCCTCACTCAAAGTTTTAGTTTCGTATGCCAAGTCCACTAAATATTATGCCACTCCCTAAGCTTGCTCTAGATACTTTGCAATGAGGTCATCTCTTTGTTTAACTTTCCATTGAGCACATTCCCAACGGTAGCGCCATTGCAAAATTCCTTTGTACGGGATAATAGGGCATTGATTTGCCCTTTTCTGAAGATCTTGGACTTTGATTTCCAGCTCATTCACTTGCTTCCTTAGATTCTTAGCTTCCGAGCCATTTTCTTGACTTCGCAGTGCAGTTTCCAACCTTTCAATCTTGCTTTTTAGTTTCTGGTTTTGAGCTTGATTTTCCAATAGTCTTTTCTCCAATGCCTCCTTTTCTTTAGCAAGTATCTTGGTCTGGTGTTTGCTTTGTTTGAGCTCATCTTTACCTTCCTCAGCTTTTCTTTTCAGGCCTGTCAACTCTTGTTTGGTTGATTCTTCAGCAATCTGAGTCTTTACCACCCGTTGATAGGTTGACTGGAGATCGTTAAAGTCTATCCTGGGCTATTTTTCAATCTTGTTAACTTGATATGCTTTCATTTTATGAATATCTATCTCAATTTCTTTGTGGTAGACTTTTTCTTCAAGATGTTACAGTCTTTCTCCACTTCTTTCTTTCGATCTCAAAATCTTGTTTTACCAGCTCTAATGGAGATGGTATAATTCTTAAATGTTCTTTGATGGGTAGAACATTCTCAAAATTAACCACTGAAATGTTGTCATTGACGCGGTTGATTCTCCTTTGTTTATATTCGGGTGAGAGCTTTTGACTAAAAGTAAATAAATTTACTCAATGGATCCATTTCCAGGGCTCATCAACTTTTCTGATCTTTTCCTTGTAGTGATCGCTTCTGAATGCAAATTCGGATTCGGATAATCTAGATGTCGCGGTAATAAACTGTCTTGATCCGTATTGTCTGGAGACCATCAAATGTGTGTATCATATAGAACCCCATATGCCAAGCAAAGGAACCCGATCATACTCTCCACATTTATACACTATGTTTGAAGAAGTATTCCATGAAGCTCGCCATAATACATCTTTATCTTCAAGGTTTCGAAAGATATTCATCCATTTCCTTCGTCATAACCTCTGGGCCATTTGTGAGAAAGGAAATCTTGTAGAGGTGAGAAGCCTTCTAGAAATACACTTCCAGGAGCTCTTTCTTCATGTTTAAAATGGTTCAGAATTCATACCAATAATAAGGGTGCACAGCCTATAAAAAGCCTCTCTCATTCACGTCGACAGAATTTAAAGAATGAAATGTTTCAGCTAATATGGCAGGAACTGGATCTGCATTCTTGTTCAATCTCTCAAATAGGTCTATAGTTGATATATCCACATGCCCCAGAATCTTCGGGAAAATGATTAATCCATAAATTCCTAAAGCCAGGATATCAATCTGCTTCCTTTTGTCTGGATGGTGGTAGATTACTTTTTTCAAGGTAGCCCAAGTAATGCATTCACTATCACCCTTTTTCTTGACATGTCTTGTAGCCCATTCTTCACTCATCCCTGTCAATAAGAGCATTTTCTTCCTGAAAGGAGTAGTGTTAAGTGACTTGATATATACCCTGTCTTCGTAGATTCTTGGACATCGGATAAGAGCTCAATATTCTTTTATAGTGGGTGTCAAATCTACCTTCCCAAAGGTGAAGCAACTGTAAGCAGGGTTCCAAAAATGTGACAAGGCTATGAATAGATGTCGGTCAATAGGAATGTCCAAAAGATAAGCAATGTCGCCATATAACTGATGAAACAGTCGCTTATCTGATGCTTCCCACTTTTCCCAGATTTCTTTCGGTTCACCTAGGTTATTTTGGTGAACGTTGATATGTGTATATTTGACCAAATCTGACATGTACCCAGGTGATAGACTGTTCCCCTTGATAAGTTGAGACTGCTCAGACTATCTTAAGATAACTGCATTGTCTTACTTCATATTGGACTTTTTGTTCCATATTTCCAGCTCTCTATATGAAATCAATCATGAATCAACACCATGATATGAAAATATAGAATGCATATATGAAAATAAAGCATAAAATTAATCAAAATAATTAAATCCTAATTTCTTGCAATCTAGTTTCATTCTTTATTTAGAACAACAAACATAACTGCATGATTTCTAGTTCGCATGCATTTATTCAGAAAAAAAATAAAAGACTCAACATGCTTTTCCTTGTGTGTTAACTTTACAAGACTTAGTTGGGTTAGGGTTTTGCCTGAACTTAAGTTCTAAGTTTTGCTATATGTTGGGTTTTGGCTCTAAGGTAAATGGATCAACGAATTGTCCTTTGTTGGTATCCCCTTGGACTACCAAGCCCTCAATCCTGGTCCATTACAGACTTTCGGATTAAGTTCAATTCGAAGGAACACACTTCCTTAAGTCCATACGGAGGAGAAAACCAAACGAGGAACATAAGGTGTGAGCTCAAAGAATGGTCCCCTATCCCATACAGAAGTGAAAACCACACGAGGGAATAGTTTCTTATTCACTTAAATAGGATAAGAGCGGAGTTTTAGCTCATCTCATGAATGCAGTGCACAGTGGGTGAGGAAAAACATAACAAAAATAATAAAATAATATACAACCAATTATTTTATTCTAATGACCCAAAATTAAATCTGTACACATTAAAAAAAAGTTAGTAAAATAATAAAAATAATTAAACAAAATTAAAACAAATTTATTATTTACTGCAAAGACAAATAATTAATAAATTGGTGGCTGGACTCTCATTTTTTTTTAAAATCCCTAGTGGAGTCGCCAAACTGTCGAGACGTTTCTCTGCCCTGGCGGTGGAGAGTGCAAATAGTAAACCCCAGACGGTGTAACTAGTCTCGAAAAAGTAAGTGCTTATCCTCCGTGAATAAGATAAAACACCAAATAGTAGAGTCACCACCAATCTTTTTATGGTGAGATTGATCACCAAAGTGCCATATTATTTTAATAAAAATTCGTAAGAATATTATTAAAATAATACAACTCGGGTTTGCTTTACCAGAAAAATGAGTTCGGGAGTCGGTTACGTATGGAAAAGAATTAGCATTCCCACAATGCCCAAAATTGGTACCGATATTTATTAATTAAATGTCTTTGCAATAAATAATATATTTGTTTTCTAAATTAAATAACTTAATATAAATACTAAATATTTAATATTAATAACATTATTATTATTAGAATCATATTAAATTAAATTAATATATTAGGTATAATAATAATCTTAAAGTACTACTAATAACTAATCACATAATATTTTATATTTAAAACATATAATATAATTAATTAACTCAATTCAAAATAATAGTATTATTATGTATTAATTATGTAATTTATCCTAGTTTGCTAATAAGGGATTAAAACACGAACTATTAATGTTTGAAGGATTAAACATGATATTTAACCTAAATATGTATATATATGTAATAATGACTAAAATAAAATTTAATAACATTGGAAAAAAATAAAATATAATAAAACATGCTTTTTAGTGACCAAATTGAATGTATACAAGATTACAGGTGCCACAGATGCCATTTATCTATACCCAAATTACACGTAAGCCCCTCCCCAAAACGACTTCGTTTGGGGAGGGGTATAAATAGGCCAAATTAGGCCTAAAATCCCCAAAGCTTTTTATTTCTCTTCTCTGCTTCTCTCTCTTTAGAGAGAGAAACTGTCACATCTCTCTAGAATTCCCTCACCGTAGGGAATTCGTCCCCGGTCGGCCACCATGCGCCATCGCCGATAGCCACCACCGGCCACCATGGAGTTTACTCAAACATACCAAAATGAAGCCCAAGTTATCCTAAAGTCGAATCCAATGACTATTTCTCATAAAAAAACCCTAAATAGCAGTAGATCTAAAATTTTATACCTTCAAAGTTGTCTTCTCCGGTGACGTTTGGGCTTTCTGACAGTGGTAAGGCTCCCCTCTCTCTCTCTCTATATATTCTCTAATTTTTATGTGGATTGGTTGCTGCCTTGTTTTGCTTTCTCTCTGTTGTTGTTGTTGTTGTGTTCTCTGTGAGTCAACGAAGCTACGGTGGTGACTCACCCTAGGGGAGGTGAGCTGTGCGGTGGAGAGGCTGGGTGCATTAAATGCACCCATATCTTGCAGATTCGGCGGCACCATCATGGCATGTTTCGATTGGTGAGTTCGTCGGTGGGGCATCATCATATCTACGGCAATACCAGAATAGCCCTAGGGTTACAATGAGTACCCTAAGGTTTCTGCTGGTCATCTATGGACCGTTGGATTGGCTTGTGAATCAGACGACTGGAATCTGTGTGGCACTAAAACCTTGCGTGGAAACCCTAGCTGAACGTGGGTTCGCCTCTGGGCCTGTTGGGCTATTAGGTCCAAGTCTGGTTCTTCACCGAGCCTGTTGAGCTGTTCGGATTGGATTCGAGTTGCTTGTAACATAGCCTTGAGTTGTAGTTTGGCTTCGGGTTGTAACTTTGTGTTTGGGCCTGCAAGTTGTAATTTGGGCTTCACATTTGGACCTGTAAAATTGTAATAATTAATTATAATTATAATATTATTTATTATATTTATTAAGTATATAATAATAATAATAATAATAATAATAATAATAATAATATAAATATAATAATAACATATATATATATAAACGTCACTCAGATGAAAACTATTGTCGACATGGGGTTTAGAATGTAATTGATGATTGTGTTGTAAGTTTTAAAATTTGAGAGGACCTAAATGCAAGTGCCTGAAAAGTTCAGTGACCATTTAAATAATTTACCCAAACAACAATGAAACGGCCGTTATGTCGGGGACCATATTGCAAACGAACTAAATGTTTGGTGATTGTATTACAAGTTTTAAAAGTTAAGGGACCTAAATACAAACATCTAAAAGTTCAATGACCATTTATATACTTTATCCTTAAAACTATTTCATTTAATTATTTATTTTCTAACCAAATAATGACACGCTTCACCAAGCACCCATATTTTGCTATTGAGCCAACCTCCATGATTCAGTTGCAATGCTAATGTTCTTCATTCTCATGGTTCCAAGTTCAAATCCCTCCAACACTATTTTGTCTTTCTTTTGCAATTTAATTTTATTATTTTAATCAGATGCTGACACGTGTCACCATCTAATTAGAAGATAAACAATTAAAATTAGGGCCAAATTGATTGAATGTACAAGTATTAAGGATCAAATATGTAATTATATTAATTTTGTTAACTACCGCATAAGCACTTCCGTTAAATACTAACGGCTAGTATCTATGTTGAACCAAATTAAATAGTCCAATGGTCACATTGACACAATTAAGAAAATGGTGGTCATTTTGATACCAACCCCATAGTTGAAATGGTCATTCAAGTAGTTTACTCATGCCTAAATTATGGATCTCATTGTTTCACTGGGAGTCAAACTTACCTCACGTGATGGCTTTATTTTCAACTGAATTACACTATTTTACCTATACTTTTTCAGTTTTTTATGCGTCCCTCCATAGAACCTTTTCACCCTAATCTTATAAACTTTAATTTTAGGATAGCACTTAACATTTTTATAAATGTACTTCCAATTCTATTTAATTAAAAAAATAATCTACTTTTGAATTTTCTGAGTTAATTACATCATATATCCTCAAGTTATGACTCTTATTTTAAATTAATCTTTAAATTTTTGAATATTTCAATTTCATCTTAACTATGACTCTCATCTAAATTAGTCTTTAAACTTTTGAGTATTTAATTTTTATCCCCAAACTATGACCTTATTTTAAACTGATCCCTAAACTTATGAATCTTCCAATCTCATCCCCAAATCATCCAAATATATAATTAATTTCAACCATATTTTATCCTGGATTTTATTTTTAAAAGCATATAATAATGTAATTTGGCCTAACAATTTTATTAACAAGGGATGTGATCAGTGTATACTATAATTTAGGATGAAATTGAAATGCTCGAAAAAGTTTGAGGAGTAATTTGAAGACCATAGTTTGGGGATAGGATTGAAATGTTCATAAGTTTAAGGATTAATTTAAATAGACAATTATAGTTTAAAGATGAAATAGAATGTTTAAAAATATAAAGACTAATTTAAATTGAATCATAATTTAAGAACATGTTAAACAATTAATTCATATAATTTTAGAAGGTGATAAATTTACTTCCTAGACCTTTTGAAAATATGCTACAGTTTTAATAAAGAAAACTAACATGTTAATAGAAAAATAAAAATGGAACAATACTGATAATTTAAGGACTGATATAAAATATTTTAAAATTTAAATTTAGAAGATAAATCTTATAATTTAAAGACACAAACATTTTGAAGTTTATAAATTAATTTAGAGCGAGGTCCTAATTGAATTTTTTTTATACAATATCTCTTTTTATTTTTAATGTGAGTTATAAAATCTAGTATTTCTAAAACAATGGAACGAGATAGGCAGACCATTTCAACAGATTTATGCCAAGCCATTAACAAAGAGAGTACATTATTTTACATGCGGTTTCATTAATTTGTGTTTTAATCATGATTTGTGAGAAAAAGCCTCTTGACAAAGTGACTTGTATACAAATCATGATCAAACCTGCCGAATTCATTTGTGTTTATCAAAGATCAGGATTCCATTAGACAATCATAACTATGGTGGGCAAATCGAAGTTCAAAAATTCTGAATGACGAGAGATTCTTAGAAATCTAATGTCATAAATCGAAGAGAATAAGATAATCACTAGTAGAAAAAAAACCCCTTTAGTGACGCGCATTGCGCGTCATCTATGGGTGCGGATGACACACAAATGCCTGTCTTTGAAGCCACCGACATAAATTTTTTATGACGCGCAATTGTGTGTCATAAATCTATGAAGCGCATTTATGACGCGCATTTATGACACGCATTTATGACGCTCATTTATGACGCTCATTGAGCATCATTGAAGCTCCCGTCATAAATTAAGATGACACACATTTGTGTGTCATAAAATTATGACACGCATGTAGGACTTACATTGAACGTCATTAAAAAAGATGACACACAATCAGGGGTCGTGATTGTATTTCGTAAATTATATATATATATATATATATATATATATAATATATTAGATTGACAAATAATTAAACTAAATCACATTTAATGCCTCATAATACTAAATATATATATCATATTATATATAAGCAATCTATTTGTATACAATATATTCACATTAAGTTATAAAAAAAATATTGTAATCATATGTCGATACAAAATATCACGGCATAATAAAGTTCTACAAATATGCCCTCGCCATCCGGGCGTTTACACAAGAAATCATCGTCAAGTTCTACTAAAGGGGAGTCTTGTGAAAAATTAAAAGTAGCATGGTATTCCAACATATCATCAGTTTCACCATTTGCTCCATACTTGTACATCTTATGTGGTGTGAAGCCGACAACAGACAAATTCACACCTTGTCTACCTAGCAAAAAGAACACAACTTGGAAGATTCATTGCATACTATTAAGTCTATTAACTAGTTAAGATTCTGCAGAACTTTGATAACTTAGAGAACTACTAAGTGCAATACAATTCTCCCAAGTTTCAATTCATAGCTTCTGAATATTTGATCCAATGGAGTGCGGTAATGATCAAACAGTAGCTTGTGTCATTGAAGCACTAGCGCTTTCTGAACCATATTGTTTCATTGAAGCAGTGTTATTCTCACCATCAACTTGATCATTCTCATCCTTGGGAGCAGGAACTCGCTATCTGTAAAGACGATATTCAAGAAAATCGAAATATGGCACATGAACTAGACATACTAAGTTTGGGGGAGAAATTATGGAACTAACATGATTCCTAAAATTTTATGAAGTATACCTAGGCAAAGAAGCATGATGTCTTAGAAGTGGAGTACTTCTTTCACCTTTACCATAATGCTCCTCCAAATGTGCAAATTGTCGTTTGAATCGCTCAACGCCACTATTTGATTGAAAAAAGAAAAAAAATACATATTTTTTCTTTTATAATTAATTTTATACAACATATTTAAAGTTTGTATTACTTTTTTTGGGGTTGGGACAGAAAGGGTTAGGTTTTTATTTAAAATTTTGGGGTTGTTGAGTGATTGGTTAGATTAAAATCTATTAATATCGGGGTTGGGTGAAAACTCCTAACTTTTGGGTCTGGGCCAGGACGATAAAAAATCTAACCTGGTCCATGTTGTTGTCATCCCTAATCTCATTCCCTAATCTTAGAGAAAAGTTCTAGATAATTGAGTGAGATAAAAATTGCAATCATACCAGAAGGCCTTCAGGGTCACTAAGAAGCGTGTCCCATATGTGGAGATTGTCCGCAAAGTTGAATTCTTGTGTCAAGAGCAAAGTAATCCACCTGAATGCGTAAAACTGGGGGTTGACCTGTGTGATATTTAAACACAACAGTTAGCATTCAAGCCCATCTAATTACCTTGACAAGCTGCGGAAAACGACAAAGGTGAAAGTGTTTAAAATTTTGTAGGTAAGAGGCAAGCATGAGTCAAGATATAAAAGATGTTTAAATTTTGCAACAATATCTTTCTTTATTTGTGATCTCTAGATGACGCCAAAGCTCTTCATCATGTTCCTTCAGAAGATGTGACAACCTAGAAATTGTGGAACGAATTCCCACATTGTTGTTGTCAAGTTGGTGACAGAAATGATCACATAATCCGCTCAATAACTCAACAAAACAAAAGAATGTGTCGGCTTCATGTTATTCTTACTGAAATTGTAATTGGTCTATGGCTATATGTTGGAATAGATACTCCATATTTGGTGCATATGATATATATATATATATATATATATATATATGTCCGCCAAGTTGATAACAATAATGATAAACGAACATTACCGTACTGTTTTTTAAAAGCTGTAATCTATTTGAAAGTTATTGTTTTTGTTTAAACTTTTTGGGTATCTTGGGGCAAGAAAAGGGATGGATTTGATGCAATGGAGTTGCAAATAGAAACAAGAAAATCATGGAAACCTCCTTTCATATTCAATACATGAAAATCAAAACAATCGCAATATGCCCAGATTACATAAAATGCAAGAAATCAGGGTCATTCTTGAATACATAAAATAGAGGTGCCAAGATTTCATTCATTCATTGAACATATCTTATGCCCAGATTTAACTTGCCAAATACGATTAATATGTTTCTCATTGCATCCTGAACAAGCAATATGCATGTAAGTCTGGAAATTATTTAATCCATATCTAAACTTAAGTCCAAAGGGGTGAAACACTAAATTCACATGAAATAATAAAACAAAAGAAGAAGATGGTTACATGATTAGATTTTGCAAGCTACGAGTCCCTAGAGAAAAATAGTGTAAAAATTAGAATCAAGTCAATAGTTCAGTGATCTTTTACTAGAAGATGGTTACCTGACAAAGTATAACCGGAAATTAGTGTAAAAATTAGATTACAACATCAAGATATTCTTTTACTAGCTCTCTCCACACTTGCAACTGAAGTGCAAGTTTTGAAGCACATGATATCTTTTATCAATGTGTTTACCTGTTGCACATACAAGACAGCCTCCAAGCGTATAGCTGAGTTTCTCTTGAAGTATAAATAGACATGAACATGATTAAATGCCCTAAAGAAACTTGCATCATGCTTAACAAGATTGTAAATTCCAATGTCTGCTAAAGAACAAAACCATATGAACAAAGCAGGGCCTACAACAAGTCCTACTTGAATTGTTCCAAACTTCTGTACACTGAACAAAATTACAAGAAATGCAACCGATATCATCACCACTTCATCTGCAAATAAAGAAAAGAAAATAAGGAAACACAATAGTTAATGACTATTTACCTGTAATAATATAGAAAATCATAAAGGAACATAAACCATAGGATGTAAAGGAGGGAAGGCAAAAAAAAGGCCATATTGTTTCTAATACATACAGATTTAACATTTAGCTAGACTGGAAACTCTAGTCTGACTAAAGTTAAACTATCATTACAAACAGCACATGATCGCGAAAAAGGCAGCTGCATAAAGACAATGAAGAATTGTAGACTCATGATCAAACTATGAGATCTACAGGTTAATAACCATCACATGATATATTCAAAATAACAAATAATTTTCAATAACATACAAGTTAAATTATGCAAAAGATTCCTAACCAAAAAGGTCAATTAGAAACAGGAATGTCCTCTCTAACATTATTTACTAACAAACAGTGAAATGTGAGTCATCAAAGCAATAATGTTTTATAGAGTTGATAACAACATGGAATAATAGCTTACTTTGTTCAATTGCACTAACTCCAACCTTCAGACCACCAACAGAAGACATAACTACAAATAAAAATGCAAAAGTTATCATCTAAAAATTAAAAATGAAAATAGATTTAATAAAACAGTTATGTTGTATTCTACCATAGCATGATTCCGTAAACAAAAGAGATGAAAGAATAGTAACACATAAAAACCTGACATTGATGGGGTAACAACCCCATCAGCTATTACCATAGAAGTGCCAGCAAGTACTAAAATCAGAAGAAGTTTGTTCAGAGTCAATGAAGTCTCTAGTCTCTCCTTTATTTTAAGTGATCTCTCGAGCTCAAGAGATGGCACCTTTAGCATGAAGCCAGATATTCGGGTATATGATGGAACCAGATTCGGGAGAAGACTGACCTTAGCATGCCGAAAAATGAATGAGTACAAATGCAAAAATACCACCTTCAAGAAAAAAGCAGCAACAAATGATGTAAAACAGTTGACAAGGAATATATACTTAACATATTTGTTTAAGGCCTACATAAAAGAATGAAAGATCATAAAATAAAGCAACAAAAGATATCAAACAGTTGACATGGAATTAATATTTAACATATTTGTTTAAGGCCTGCATAAAAGATCATAAACAAGGACTTGGTTGGGATTGAGGAACATCTGGCATACCTTCACCGTCATTATTAGCCCAAAGAACGATAAGGACATATTTGACAAGCAGAATAACGAATAGAGTGTATAGAACCAGTGATAGTTCTCCAATAACATCTTCATCTCCGTTGATAGGTTCCTTGCTAAACATCACAGTAAACGTATATAAAGGACTTGTTCCAACATCACCAAATACAACACCAAAATTCTGAAACGCATGTATTATTATCCTTCCTATACCAAAGTCCTGCGATCAAAAGTCAAGTATACACATAAAAGTAAGCTGCAAAATTAAAGCACATTAAAAAAAAGGTATGCCTCAACGCGATAAAGTTAGATTCCAAACAAATTCGATTTTTCTATATTACAAACAGAGGACTGATTTATTGCATTAGCATCATGAAACAAGAACAATATACCTTGTAGTCACTTCTATGCACGCCATGGACTTCGAGAGCTTCAACGTCGAAAGAATCAATGTATGGTTCGGTGCGAATCAAACGCTGCACCGGACTATCCTCGATCTCAGATTTGTCTTCGCCTGGGAACACCCAACGAGATTCCAACGAATCCATCAAGCCTGATCCTACTGCTCTTCTGATCTCTCCTCCTCCTCCTCTATCCGACGATGAACCTCCGTCGGCCTCCTCCGCCATTGAGAAAACAAATGATTCATAAGAGATTCGATGAACATCTGTTTTTTCTTGGGAGATTTTTTATTTTTTGAGATGAGAGATTTGGACACACATGTATGTCGGGGAAGAAGCGGGAAAGGATGAAAATAAGATGGGAGAAAATTAAAAGACGACTTTTACAGATGACACACAATTAAAACTGTACTTCGTGTTTTTGTAAATTATTTTGATTATGACTATTAAATATGACAAACATTATTGTAAGTCATAAATCGTTTAGATTTTAAAAACATGACATTTTTTTATGACACACATGTTTTGCAAGTCATAAATTAGTGTGTGTCATCGTTCGTGTGTCATTAAAGGTATATTTTCTTGTAGTGAATCTTATTATGAAATTTGAGATTTATCGATCATTGATGACACCATTAGCTCAATTATAACCTTTTGAAATATGACAACTCATGAAAAACAACCAAGAACACATTTCCCTCTTCCTCATATATATATATATATATAACCCTTGTGCTTACTTGTGAGTCCCCAACGCTTTGTTGGTTCTGCATTGGCTCCATTGCATCTCCTATGTGAGATTGAAACTATTTCTGGATCCTACCTACTCGTTTTCATCATCGCTTTCCTGCAAACTCAAATGGTTCATATCCCTTTCTAGAGGAAGCCCATCTTCAGAATCATTGGAAAACCCTAATCTTCACGGATGTCTGCTCATATAACATCATAAAGGTCAGTACAACGGGAATGGTCATTCCTGTACACGCCACAAGGTTGTTAATTTGTTACTAATACTAACACCTGTTGAAATCATCAACGGTGGGATATGATTCCCAATTTGATGAAATTGTAAGTAATTAAATGCATGCCATGTAACAATCAAAATGTTTTCTGAACAATATAACCACCAAATAGACTTCTTGTTGAAAGCACATCAAATGCACCAGGTAAAAGGTGCGAAAAGCAACTTAGAGTAACAAGATGGTTGAGTCGTGCACGAGAGTTTTGCAGGTTCGAAAATAAATTTACCTTCTGCATCAGGTGGAGCCTTTGGAACCTGACTTTGTTGGGAAAGACAAGAATTTTGTACTGATATGATATCAGCACTATTTTCACATTCAGAATATTCTTTCAAAAGTTACCTACACAAATCAAATAAGCCAACAATTTGAGAACTTATGTCAAGAAGAATGTTTCTGACCTTGAACATTGACCATAGCTTTCAACCAATTTAAACTATTTGCACCATAAAAAGCAATAATAATAACGTACCTGTTAAGGGACACGAAGGCATGGCCCCATTTGAACTTACCTAATGGTAAATTTGCAGTTTCCTCTTTCCCACTGTTAAAAAATAGAAAAGGAACAAAAATCAGAGGACTTACTCCACAAACATCTATGACTCTCCGTGACATTAATTATCATCTTGTCATATATAAAAGAAAGCTAGAATAATCACTTGGCTAAAAGCTTTTTCTTAATTATGCTCGGAAACAATGCTACAGCCATATGTAAGGGATGCATCCATAGTTTTATAAGGTTCATAAGGTTGAAAATGATGCTGAAGCTCCGTTGACATTCATATGGTTAGAAAGCAACATGAATGGAATAGACCAATATGCCATAAAATCTAAGATATTTCGCCATACATGAGTAGACAGATGCACAGTTTACATATACATCATAGAATAAATTAAAAATACTAATTTACAAAATATGATTCATGCTGTTGACGAAAACGGGTAAAGAAAACAAAAGAACACGAGAATTTTACGAGGTTCGGCAATGTGCTTACGTCCTCGGTGCCTAGGCGGCGCTAGAAGTTTTTTTATTCAATGATATTTTAGGTCTAGGTTACATCTCTATTTATAATAGAAAACTCTGGTACATAATTACAAAATTAACCCTGTACCGTACCGCGGGAGCTGCGCCCCCGCACCCCCAACCCACATAATTCGGAACCCCACAACGAGACTTTCTTTGTAAGAATAGTTGATATTCGCTTCGCTCACTCCGCTCCATCTCCTGTCCTCTTTACTGGTATATTTATGAGCCATACCTAACACATGCAAATTACAGATAGCATACACATCCATTCAGTGAGTCCACTGTTATATTAAGATCTCAACATTTACCATTCCTATAAAGAAACGGAGCTCATAGCAGCCAGAGGATGCAAAAGTAAAAGGAAAAACATGATTGAAAACATATCCTCAATTCAGTGAGTCCACTGTTATATTGTGAAGATATATGGTGATTAGGGAAAGAAGTACCATATTATTAAAGCTGCTGATAATGCTTCTGTCCATGATAGCTCACATGGTCGACCATAATTTACTGGGTTTGCAGCCGATAGCCATGGCACTGAAATTCCAAGAAATTTGTCAAATTCGTAAAACAGGACTGCTGAAAACTATTTAAAACCAGTAAAAAATGAATCACTCTTAATTAAGATATGTGAATATGTGCATGCCAAACAACATGCAATTATACTTTCAGTTAGATGTTTAATGTAAGAAGTTGACTAATGTGAATATAAAAAAGTATGCAATAACGAGCGGGAAGAAGCATTGCTAATTTCAAATTGTCATTTAAATTTTGTCATCGTATATGATGTAAAAGAAGTTTAACTGAGTTTACGCACAAACATGCATATGTATTCAAGTAACAATTGTAATATGCTGCTTAAAAGATATATAATTTCATTAAAAAGTCAACAAAAAGTATGTCACCGGGTCAAACATGATATAAACCAAATTGAAAGAAAAACATATAAATATTATTTCTAGCAACTCGGATATCAATGCTCTTAGAAAATCATCAAGCACCTCAAGGACTGAAATTACAAAACAGTGTAACAACAATAACATCAAACTTGAGTACATGTCAAATATAAAGGGCAGCCTCTTTGAATCATGTAATTCAATAAAAAGAAATTTAAAAAAAATGAACTCCAGGCTTGTTGAAGTGAAAAGATAAGAATAGATCACTGGAGGTTGTTACTGTTGAAATCATCCACAAGGATGTCACAATAATGGCACGGGATTTAAGAAAAACCTGCAACATGTTGACTGGAGACAAAATTTTCATAAATTTAGCACTGGATACGTTATGTAGGTCTCCAATTATTATGCACAACAATTGTGTGCTACCAATAATTTGTATAAAACGTTATATGAGGAATTAGGGATAAAGCAAGTTCTAATATATCAGGCAAAAAAAGCTAAATGTATATGTTAGACAAAATGCAGCATGTGTATTCGCATAGCAAACACTTGAAAAGTTCATATTCGTACACAAGCGAGGAGCACCACACCGCAGCTTCACAAAAGGTAAATCACTAAGACGAGCCCATGAGCAATCCACAACAGCTAATCCTTTCCTCTTCACTAGGTTGTAATCTTCTTTAGAGACACACTGACTACCAACAGGACTGCCAGAAGAGGTTCAAAGCACAGATAATAAAGAAATAATAGAAGTCAAACTAAAGGATGAAGAAGCAGAAAACAAAGGTTAGTATCTATCAGCAATGAAGAATATTGGTAAAAAAGAACAAATATCAGGTGATATTGTCTGAGATGATGAGATACACCATCAACTAGGGAAAAACAAATGTCAAAGTAGCTCGCCAAGCACTTGGTTCAAAAACAGGTGCATCTATGCCACATGCTGAAAGAGTTCAGTCCACATCAACCTTTCCCCAAATAAAAAGAAAGAGATATTTAAAGCATCTTAAAACAATGCCTCAAAACCGCTATTCACACGCAAGTCCTGCATGAAATCATTCAATGGTCCAGATTAGCAGAAAGTGAAAATGTCCTTCAGGGTCAAAAGTACTGAATTAATTCATTGATCTTGATAGAAGCTAACTGCACATACTAGTTATTACTATTCTCTAAATTGATCATTGACAAATCATGTGACTGGTTAATAATGAAAAATCCTAAACTCAACAACACAGTTCATGAACATTTGAACCAATTACCAAAACCCTTGGAGGTGAAAGATGACATCTCAATTTTCTAAAGTATAAGTTTATGATCAGTTATAAGGGCAGAAACTATATGGATCAGATAACTATGCTAAAAGGCAGTCTTTACACCTGAATCCAAGAATCAGTACACTACAATAATTCTATGTTTTCCATTTTACCTTCCTAAAAGGCCATAGAAGTTCTCTAGGAAATTTCATCTTCTTCCTTTCGGCATATAAAAGTTTGCATATCTTATTTCAAATTAGATTTGGTAAAACTGTTATAGAACAGTCCTTAGCAAGCTAATAATACTCAACAGCCACCCATAAGTCTCCGATTTATCCTTCTCTCTTACATATTCCAACCGTATGTAGGTACGGTATAGCTTTGTCTTGAATCCAACACTATGAGTGTATGACACATTTCTCTGGCAAAACAACTACAAACAAATCTGACAATGTCTACTGATCAAAAAGCGCATTTGACGGGAAGTGAATATGATAAATTCAAACATGCATAACCAAATTAAATTAGACGGAACTTTAGTCTAGCAGATACTTTCTTTCAACAACCCAAATCTTGCAAGTTTGCGGCCAGTGCACCTTATTGCATCACATTGTCCAAAATCCTGCGTCCACAACATCAAAACAATGAGGGTAATCAACGCAAGAAACTATTAAATAATAAGGAAAAAAGCAGGCCAACTGTCCAACAGATGTTAATATGTATATAGCCAACATGAAGCTTCATATAAGTGCCACAAGCATGAGACGATGCTGAGCTAGATTCCACTAGAACCAGGAACAAGACATTGATGAATATGTATATAGCCAACATGGAAGCTTCATATAAGTGCCACAAGCATGAGACTGATGCTGAGCTAGATTCCACTAGAACCAGGAACAAGACATTGATGAAGATTGTAGATAATTATGGAGATCTTGCACGAGAACTTCGTAACCACAAAGACTTTCTTATAAGGAATAATGAACATCATTGTCTGCGGCTCCAAGAGTTGACTCAGAAGATGAAGGAAAAAGACGACATCATACAAGAAACTGTTTCCCAAGAAAGAAATGTAGCTCAGATTTAGCTGGTTTTGCAAGAGAATTGAAGCAGATTGACAACTCAACACCTGAGCATGAGTGGAAGTTAACTTGGCTTTTGAGGGAGATAGAGAAGTTAGGAGTGAAAGCTATACCTTAATGTAAAGTTTGTTTGATGTATTAAAACCTTTGTGAAAGTTATTTTAAGATGGTCACTCTGGAATGACACCTTTTGCATACACGCATTTGCATTGCATTTGTTTATTTAAGCATTTTACATGTATTGGTTATGAAAACATGAAAATAATTTAGGGAAGGTTATGTGGCAGTAATATCAAGATCACTCATTCATACTACTTCCTTATTATCATGAGCAATCAAATGGAAAAAATGGAACAATCTCATGAGGGATCACAAGATCAGTTGGCCGGGTTACAACAAGATATGAGGAATCAAACATCAAATTCTCTACAATACGAATCAAATCAAATGATCCAGGTGTTGGCAACCAAGGCTGCTCATAGAGGGAAAATAATTGCTAAAGAACATCAGTGTTATCAGACTAATGCGTCAAGAATGATAGCAAACCCTAGGGCATCCCACTCGAACCTAAAGAATAGTCTCATTAATCATGAGAAATCTGAGGATGGATTCAAACAGTTGAAGAAAATAATTTGAGCTATGAAATGTATTAATGGCTCTCACAAAGAACTAGAAGTGAGATAACTCAGCTTGGTCCCTGATTTGGTTATCCCACATGAATTTAGGGTGCTTAATTTTGAGAAATATGATGACACCAGTTATTCCCGAATTTATCTGAGAATGTTTTGCAGAAAGATGGAATGGTGCTTAAATGATGATAATTTGTTGATTCACTACTTCCATGATAGTTTTGTTGGGCCAGCTATAGCATAATATAACCGTTTAAACAGAGAGCAGATCAATAGATTGGTCGATCTAGCTGACTCCTTTGTGCAGAAATAACGATATGTTAAAGGCTTAGCTCTAAAGCGTCAGGATCTTCAGGGAATAAGGATGAAGACCACTGAAAGCTTTAAAGAATATGCCCTAAGATGGAGAGGAGTGGTGGCACAAGTTCAGCCTCCCATGTTAGAAGAAGAAATATCATATATTTTTATAATTCTCTCTCAGATCCTTTCTTCGAGTTAATGCTGGCAAACTCAACAGGGGACTTCAAGGATCTTGTGATAGCTGAGGAATTAATTGAAAATACAATCAGTGAAGGAAACTTAACCAAAAGCCCAACCGATCAAAAAACGAAAGCTGATGATGTAAATGAATGTCATGTCTAGAGCCCCCACAACCGTAAAGGAAAGGAACAACTAGTCGTTCAGACCGACCAAAGAAAGTCTCACGATCGAAAAATACTTTAAAGGTATTCCAAAAGCTGAGGAATTAATTGAAAATACAATCAGCGAAGGAAACTTAACCAAAAGCCCAACCGATCAAAAAACGAAAGCTGATGATGTAAATGAATGTCATGTCTAGAGCCCCCACAACCGTAAAAGGAAAGGAACAACTAGTCGTTCAGACCGACCAAAGAAAGTCTCACGATCGAAAAATACTTTAAAGGTATTCCAAACTTCTACCTCAGATATGTACCCTCATTTGATTAAAGGTTAATATCTCACACCGAGGCAAATGAAAGTGCCACCAAACCCTTTTGCCCACAGCTATGATCAAGATAGTGTATTTGATTTCCACTTGGGGGCATCTGGGCATTCTACGGGGAATTATAGACCACTGTTAAAGGAGATAGAGATGCTTGCTGAAAATTGGACGTTGACACAAGAATTGGTGGAACAGTGGATGACGAACTGAGTGGGGCATCAAAGGAAAATATGTAGCATCCTATTGAGTCAAGTGCCACTGTATTAGATGAGTAATGGGGCATCCTAATTAGGAAGAGATCATTTCATTTGCAGCATCTTGTTTGAACTTGTTTTTTGTTATTTCTCAGTTTTTTTGTAAGGATATTTTAAATGAACTTGTGTTACTTTAAAGATGGTAAAAATTGAATTAAATTTATAATCTTGCAGTTCTTTGAATATCAACTAAATTAAAAACTCTTTAAGTGATTAGAGTTATAAATCTTTGACAAAGTGACAGGATTGAAAACTGATAAAACAAAGACCCTTGACCATACCCTAGAAGATACACTCGAGCACCATACCCTTCTCTTGCAGGGACTAATATAGCTTTCTCATCTCATAAGGAAATGAACGAGAGGCTTGGTATTCATGTATGCATAGGAGCGGACAACATAGGGCATCTCTTGTGTATGACATTGCAAAACTGAATAGACTACACTTCTGTTGAGGACGTTCAATGATGATCCTAATCTTCACAAATGGAATGGTGGAGTGTATGGATTTAGTATAGGTCAGTTATTTGGGAACTGAACTCTAAATATGGGATTGTCTAACAATTAAAGACACATAGACTATAACAAGTTCTTCTTGATGAGCTTAAGAAATTCTAATCTAAATACTCAAAAGGTTAATAGATTTATTATTATTATAGATTATACAATAAAGCTGAGTTATTCCACTAAAGTAATTGGTTATAGAGGAAACTTAAAAGCCCCAACTTTATGAATAAATTGTATTCAAACCATGACATTACTCGGATACTTTCAGTTCAGTGTTTGCTCCACTGTAATTATCAAGTCGAAGACTTTGTGATGAGATGAACCCTTCATCTAGCCCGATAAAGGCAATATATAACAAACTTAATTCAGCTAGCAAAACAATGGCAAATTAAATCAAATTTATCTAATAACGAGTTTTAATAAAATGGTCTAAGGGAATTAAGGAACACCTGTTATAGTTAACCTCACACAAGCACTTAGGATTTTTATATTTAGATTGATGTCCCTGCACTACCTATGCTAAAGAAGTTCGCGAAGCTTGAACAAATGGAAGATTTCAGAGAACCGAAATAGAATTGTGCTAGAAAGTCTAGTAAATAAGTATGCTAGTTGCATTATTTTGTCCTCATCCAGTTAAAATGACAAGCCTATAAAAAGGGGCATGTTATAATACTCACAAGGACCGAAAAAGAAAGGACATCTTTGATGACTAAAACCTTGGAAAAAATGAAGCCAACCTGAATCCAACCCATCAATTTTGACACTTGTCAAAGAACTATAGCTTTGAAAATATTAAAAGAGTTGTCGATTCTTTTGATATTATGTGAACTCATGTTTGTGATTTGCTTCAATTGTGAGCCTGAATTAAGGAGTAATACTATACAAAATTCTTTCATTCTTTGATTTCTAAAATAAAAGAAATGAGAAAAATATTTTCAAACATGACAGTCTCAAATGCGAAAGGTCCTTGAAGCAAGTGATGCCCATTCTGCCTCTATTGGAGAAAAGAATAAACGATGTTAGAATAATGAATTATTCCACTATCTTGAAAGCAAAGAGTCTAAGAGATCAAAAGGACTGGAGGATAGAACTTGTGACACTTCCTTGTGATGTTATCAGTAACCCTTTGAGAAGCAGATGATCGCCTTGTTTGAAAGGGGCACATATCTCAGTGCATATAAAAATGCAAGAGTGCGACCAGTCAAGGATGAATTTTGGCACACAAATAGGGATGAGTCATGAAAGTACCCACATTGGGTCATGACCAAAGACCCAGATCATGTGGAGATAACAATTTCAGACCGAAACAAAATTGAGAGTGAGTCTCACAACCTGAAGTGTCAGGGGCAGACCATGAATTTGAGTAGGGCTTACCTTGAAAAGAAAATCAGTTGAGTATTAATTAACTGTAGAGTCCTGGAAAAACAAATCTGACAGCAATTGAGTCAAGGATAGACAGGGGCATCAAGGTCATATTCTTGACCATGGCAAGAATCCGAGAAATGAAATGTTTCTTCTGAGACTTTAATGTAGATAAGAGGAAAAGAAGGTGCAAAGACATAAGATGATCAAATGGCTCTTTAAAGTTGCAAGCTTGAAATCATAAGTTGCTATATTGATATCTGAGTAAACCCCTAGAGAAGAGTGATCAATTGGAAGAAGACCGAGTTCTCTACTTTGGAGTCAAATGAAGATTGAATCAATATTTATGCATTCCTGAGAACATCATTTTCATAAAAGAAAATACATTACATTGATACATTTAATTACATTCGTATTTGATACATAAACACATGGATTTTACATATCTTCATGTGAAAAGAGAAGATTCATGATGTCAAAATCCTAACAAGTGGAAGGTAGAATTCAAACCTCAAATACAAGAAATCATGTTTAGAGAGGCAAAACCTCAAGAACATGGGGCTAATCCACAAAAGAAGCATTACTTTGAAGTGAGGTATGTTACGTGACCATTAAGTTGTTTTGAAAATGAGAAAGCGATTTCCAAAGTTTCTCATTTAAATCTTTTATGAAAATGAAATTTTTGAAAAGTAAGAAAACGATTTCCAAAGTTTATTACCCAGTAAATTATTTCCAAAATTATTAAGTTATTCGGGTCATCAGTAAGTCTTTCGAGCATGATGATTAAATC
This sequence comes from Hibiscus syriacus, assembly GCF_006381635.1. Taxonomy (NCBI): domain Eukaryota; kingdom Viridiplantae; phylum Streptophyta; class Magnoliopsida; order Malvales; family Malvaceae; genus Hibiscus; species Hibiscus syriacus. The sequence goes on from NW_024062608.1 coordinate 5,552,056, forward strand.
CTTCGGGTCATCTATAAGTCTTTCGAGCTAGATAGTAAGTCCTTCGGGCCATCTATAAGTCCTTCAGGCATGATGTTTCCGCATGATTTTCGAAAAATGAGAAAACGATTTCCAAAATTTTTTACCTAGTAAATTATTTCCAAAACTAGTATGTCCTTCGGGCCATCAGTAAGTTTTTCAAGCATGATGATTAAATCCTTCAGGTCATCTTACAGTCTTTCGAGCAAGATGATAAGTCATTCTGGCCATCTATAAGACCTTCGGGCAGGATATTTTCACATGATTTTCAAAAAATGAGAAAGCGATTTCCAAAGTTTCTCATTTATGTCTTCCCAAAATGATATTTTTGAAAAGTAAGAAAGTGATTTCCAAAGTTTCTTACCTAGTAAATTATTTCCAAAATTAGTAAGTCCTTCGGGCCATCAGTAAGTCTTTCGAACATGATGATTTAATCCTTCGAGTTATCTGTCAGTTTCACTTGAGACAATGTCGAGACAGAACCGGACAAAAACGTGTAGTCTTTTTATCTTTGCCCTATTCTTGTTAACACAAGCATGGGCAAAGACGGGCAGCTGTAGATACCCATTTTTGTCCAGGTTATTATTATTATTATTATTTATTATTATTATTATTTATATTATTAATTTTTTATAGACCCAAAATGATCCAGGCCCAAACCAACACAATTACAAATGGTCCAGACCAAAGCCAAACTCCTAGACCCGACAGGCCCAAACCCGGTTACAGCTGACCCAACCCGATTCAACTAGGGTTTCAAAACACTGGCTCTTGAACAATAACTGCCGTCATTAGTAGAAGATATATCTTCTATCGTCGGTGCGTGCCCAACCGGCGTGTGAGCTCCACTGGTCGCTTCCCTAGTCACGTGAGCTACTGCTGTCATCATCAACCTAGCCAAACAATGATAGAAAACGAATCTATCTGTCATAATAATTACCAAATCAACAACCCATTAAAAATGGGTAATATCTCGATTTTCAGGATTTTACCTACAAAAAATCAGAGGAACCATGCCCCTACTAATAGATATAATAATTTCACCCAAACAACACCCTTAAAGATTAAAGATACAACTAAAAGTGGGGAGGAGATAGCAACAAAAAGACAGAGAGAATTCGGGGAGAATGGTTCAAAAAAATAGAAAAAAAATAGAAAAAAACACAACGAAAAAGGAAAAGAAAGAAACAAAGAAAAGAAAAGAGTATAGTAGGAGACACCTTTTTTGATGGTCGTTAGAGAGACCCTAGTCTACCGGGAAGCTCAAACGTCGATGAGATCCAAGTGGCTGAGAGGTATAATCCTAGATTTAGGGTTTTTCAAGGGTTTATATTTTAGTCACTATTTTTTATCATAATATTATGGGATATTTATGATGGGAGGGTCTATGATTTTATAATATTTGGCTTTAGTCATTATAGGATGTTTTTATTTTTTGGTTTGAATTTCTAATTTTATTTGGTTTATACTTTGATCACTTTTATAATTAATATTATTTGTTTTGGTTTATTTGCATGTTTGGTCCTCATTCGAGATTATTATGCTTCTGATTTGACCCTATTATTTTATGCTTATTACAATTTGGTCACCTGAAGTTACTGATTTTTCTTTATTTTAATTTATAGCTCGAAACTTTGAATATGTTCATTTAGGTCCCGAATTATTAAAGTTGGTTTATTTACGATTGTAATGCCCAGTTTGTAAAGTATTTGCCACGGTTGCCTTGATTTTTTGTTGGTTCTATATTTTAATCCCTAAAGTCACTTTTTATTATTTTGATCCATTATTTACATATTTGTTAATTTCTTGCTAGTTGTAATATTTTTAAGTGTTATTTTACTCGAGGAAATTATAGAAACATGCCTTAACTGACAAGGAGTGTGTTTCCAAGAATTATTCGAATAAAATAATACCTTTTATATATTCAAATGAATTTGTTTTTTTATATATTTAATATATGCATTTTATCTAAAATTTGGGCAATATTATTTTGTATGAGGAATCCATGGAAAACCCCCTTAACTGACAAGGAATGTATTTCGATAATTGTTCGTGCAAAATAACAACCTTTATATATATATATATATATATATATATATATATATATATATATATTTTAAAAAAAGATCATAATTTAAATGTATATTGGAATTTGCCAGTTTCAATATTTAGATGATGTATAATCGTTTAGGTACCGACTTCTAGCGCTGTGGTGGTGTTAATCCTTCCCCACGCGTAATCAACTCCCGAACCATTTTCAAAACAAATTTCTAGTTAAACGCATATAATTTTTTATCTTTTAAAATTATTTTTCTTAAAATTATTTTAAGACGTATTTTTAGATATTCTACCTACCTAACCCATAGGTCGATGGCGATTCATTTTAGGTATTATGACACATTTATAAATAATATAAAATTATATTTAAAAATAATAAACAATTTATTACGAATACTAAATATTTATCACTAATTAAACAACATATTTTATCAAATAAATTTTTAAAATCTTTAAACATTTTACTCATGGTTGATTATTTTTTAAAGAAGTTGAATTCAAAATTCTTATAATATATATATATATATACACGTGAGTGTATGATTGAATAAAAAAACTCAAATAATTTAGTGTAAAGTACACAAATGGTCTCTTGACTATAGGGCATTATTTTGTTAAGTCCACTAACTATTAAAAGTTATAAAATAGTCCCTCAACTATAGAACGTTACTTTGTTGAGTCCTCCGACTATTAAAAGTTACAAAATGGTCACTTGACTACTCATATGTTCCACATTTGTCTTTTTTTGCAATGATCGTATGAACTAACATGTTGACTAGGATATTGCCGACAACATTTTTACCCGGGTGGGAAAAAACTAGTACGAATTAGGGTTTTTCTTTGAAAGATTTGTGAAATGTTGGGAGTTGCCACTGACTATTTCTAAGGTACGATTGGAACACCTAAAATCAGGTAATTTTAATAACATATTTATTTTATCAAAAATTCCAATTTTGTATGCGGAAACCAAAATCGGGTTCAAGAGTCAGTTACGCGTGAGGGAAGGATTAACACCCTCACAACACCCAAAAATTGGTACCTTATCAATTACCTTATATTTAAAATGTGAAAATTTGAGTTTGAGGTTCTATTTAATTTAAAATTAATTATGTATGCAAGGTTTTTGAAAAGGATGTCGATTCACTTCGAGAATTACCAGTGGTCACCCCCTGAGCATAATACGAAGAATACACTATTAACTCCTTGATAAATGAACATTGCCTTGTTTTGAAGACATGATGCAATCAAACAATCAATTATTTAAGCCTAATTATACTAGGTTATTAATTAAAGTTTCTTATAACCTAAGGTGTCAAATTATGAAAATTAAAGAACCTAGAGGTCTAAACCTAAAAATGGATGCTATAATATTAACCCTATTTGATTTTAACCAATTATTAGATCGAATAATCGTGATGGTCCTTTGAGCATGAAGGCGAGGTCCAACTCAGATTACTCCCTACATTAATGGACTAAAGTGAAATTAAGCTAATTGTGAAGGCTCTAATTATAGACCTAATTAATTATGTTAAAATAAAACCTAATTAAAAGTCTAAGAGCTAAATGGTGAAAAAACTAAAGTCAAGGGACTAGATGTAACTAAGGCTCTAGTTATTAATCTGATTAACTATTTATACGAATAATCGAGATAGTCCCTTAGGCATTAAGACGAGGGCCAAATCGAGTTATACCCTAATTAAAGGATTAAAGTGTGAGAGATCTAAATCTTAGGACTAAAAATAAAAATAAAGTATTAATATGTTGAGATTAAAATGAATTTAAAATAACATAAGAAGTTACCTTAATGCACATACCTGAAAAGAAATAAAATCATAATGTTAATTAAATGTTCTAATTAAAGAAAATAATTTAAAGGAAAATAATAAATAAATTATGAAAATAAAATAAACAAAGCTAGTAAATTAAAGGAGAAGAACAATTTAAAATGAACAAATGAAATGTCAGAAATTTGATTCGAATGACCTGAAAAGAAAATAAAATTAAAAATTAGTAAAATAATTTAAATAAAGACTAAATTTAAATAAAACAATCAGGGATTGGATTACAATTAAATAAATCAATTTCAGACTAGGGACTAAACTAAAATTTATAGAAATAATTCGGACTTAAATATTAAATAATTATATGAATTAAAAAATGACTAAATTGAAATAAATGCAAATTTAAACATGCACTTGAATAATTAAAACATATAAAAAATGCAAAAATACGGCTAATATTGAGGGACTTGAAAATAAATAAACCAAAAAAATTAGTATTATAACATAAAAACGGTAAATAAAAAAATAAGGACAAAAATTAAAATTAATTAAGAAAATAACAAATATCAGTTATCAAATTGTAAGCTTGAAAGAATTGCAATTGCCACGGAGGGGATTAGACCCTAGAGCCCAAAACGCGAGGGTTAAGGGCCCAAAACGGTGTCGTTTCGGTTGGGCTATAAACCCCCCATTTCTTCTATTTTTTTTCTCATTTTTCACTTCTCCTTATCTCTCTACTCCCCCAAATTCTCTTTGACCTCTCTCTTCAAACTAAGAAACCGACGATGAGCACCGTCGTCGATCGCTGCGTCGGCCACTGCACCACTGCCATCTCCAGTGGCCGTTCGGGCCCAAAATTTCCAGGTTGTTTCTCCTCGACGCCGGGAGTCCAAATCTGGCCTTGGCTTCACAAGATTTAACCCCCAGCTCCACGAAATAAGACGAGAACCTCTCAGCTTCCAACGCTGCAATCTCTGCCGTCCACTGTTGGATCACTTCGACTCTAAAGTATAACGTTCCTGGGGATATGACATTCCTTATCACTATTGGGATTTTGCAACGAACGCCTCCATCGCCAGCGAGGAGTTCCATTCGAAGGTAAAAAAAACTATTTTCTCTCTTTTTGTTTATGTTTTTGGTTTTCACTTGCCATTTCGAAAGTAAAATAAAAAAGAAAAACTTGCTGCCTTGGTTCGTTCAAATAGAAAAATGCAAGAAATTCTTTATATTGCTTGTAAAGATTGAATCGGGAGAGGTCGAGTGGCCATTACATTGCTTTCTTTTTCTGTAAAATCGAAAGGGAACAGAGGAAGAATGGAGAGCCCTTTTTTACATTATTTTGAAACGAGCCCCCCCCAAAAATATTCCATTATTTGCTTTGTGTTTTATAACAATCTTATTACAAACAACAAAAAATAAAAATTACATCTATGATTTGGGCACTGTTGGGCCAGTTTGCAGGGAATGTAGATGGCATAGAATTGGTGATTACAATAGTTGGGGCATGGGCACCAGCATGGGATGCCCTTATTTTGGGCAATTTGACCAAAAAATATCGTATAAATAAAATATTACCTGTCAATCACCGTTTCATAAATATTGCTCGATCTAACACCTGAGAGAAGTAGGTGCGTTCAGTGAAACACACTTTAGGAGTAAGGCGCAGTTCGTAGGAAATGCCTTAACCGAAAACTACTGACACCCGATAAAATCGACGATACCCCTGAAAGGTGCATCCCCAAGGGCACGCCTTACCGGGGTTTTCTGACAACCTTATAAGGCACATCCCATGTGGCGTGCCTTCCCCCTCCCGCCCTGATTTCCTGCCAAATTCTCCCACCTATTTCTCCAACTGGCTGCTTATATAAACCCACTCCCCTAACTCACATAAATCACACCTAAATATCTCTCATTCCTATATATTTTCAATCTAGTAAGTATAATTGTTTTCATAATTTATTATTTTATTCATTAAAAATTTTATTATTTAAGTATTTATTTTTTATTTTTTATTGTATTATTTAATTGTAAACTTATTTAGTTAATACTTATTAATTTTAGTTAAAAAAAATGAAAGGTGCGTTATTGCGTTTGAATGCTGATCATATTTCGAGTCATTTTGTCGATACGATAGAATACAAAACTATATTCTTTTTAAATTTATGAATATTATGAAATCAGTTATATATTATTTAAATTATTAGAATTTACTTATTTGAATTTATTTAAATAATTTTGAAATAGTAGTTTAAATTTTAATGGTTAGAATTTATTTGTTAGGAAAATGATTGTATAATAGAAGTTTTTATTCGCAACAAGAAGATGGAAACACCGAGGCATATCTGGCCATATTTTTCTATGGCTGGATTCAATTACTTAGTAAAAATTGAAGGAGGTTGTAAACTTGAATCCGTTCTGATTTTTGCACTAATTGAGAGATGGAGGCTAGAGACACACATATTCCATCTACCATGTGGGGAGTGTACCATTATGCTAGATGATGTTTCAATGCAACTGGGGCTCCCGGTCGATAGAACTAGTATTTGTGGTATGGCAAATGATGATTGGGGATTTATGCAGGGAGTATCTTGGAAGTTGTCCACCCATTTCAACGGTGGTTGAATAACATTGGGGTGGCTAAAAAGTGAATATAAAGAGTTGCACAAAAATTGTTCGGAGGATGAGGCAAAATCATTTGCGCGACCATATATACTACAACTCATTGGAGGTATATTGATGCCTAACAAATCTTGGAACCAGATCCATTGTTTGTGGTTGAGGCACCTAATTGATTTTGAAGTAGCCGATGCATTGAGTTGGGGGTCTGTAGTGTTGGCATTTTTGGTTAGAGAAATCTATCGGGCTACGAATTATAAGAAAACTACTATTGACGGTTGTCCCATGCTTCTCCAATCGTGGGCATGGTACCGTATGCCATTTTTGTGCCCGATCAAGAATGATTCATATGTCTTTCCGTTACTTTCAAGTTATCAATAGTAAATTATTTTTAAATAATGTTTTCGATTATTATAGAATGTCATATATATATTTTTATATTAAATAGGTGGCCAATAATAAGAAAAATCATCGTGATATTCTACAAGAATTACAAGATATATGATTACTCATTGACCAGAAAGCTAGTGTAGAGTACACTTTTTAATTTTAATTTTTTATTTAATTGTATTTATATAATTTGAATCTCATTTTAATTTTGATAAGAAATCTATATTTTTTTTTTAGTTCAAATGGTTTCCATATTTGGACGACGAATTGAGGGTTTGTATCCCACCTAACCTTAGTGGGATATTGGATGTATGTTTGGAGTTGTGCCCTTTATTTTTTATGCTATTGTTGATTGGCATCCGACTGATCGTGTTCTTTGTCAGTTTGGGTTTACACAATTTATTCTAGAAGCACCAAGGAATCTTGACAATATGCATAACATCAATAGACAGGGAAAAAAAGAGGTAAATTGGTTGGTGAAGTATAGTGACTGGTTAGCAATGTGGGAGAACTGACATCAACGCTTTCCCCATCGATAATAAATAAGAGAAATTGGTTTGATGATTTTAGATGGCGATATTGAATTGTTCAATGCAAATGGGAAACCATTCTTACTTTCAGCGGAAGCACAAGGGGTGACAATTCATCGTCACTGACAAAACGTCTGATGTCACAACATCACCATCACTCCACTACTGACAAAGAGCAGGTGTTTTTGGGTCATCCTTAGCTCACCAGTGACATCGATTTACATCCCTAGCCCTTCAATTCACATGGGGACACCACCATTTCAGACACCACCACAACCGATTCAGATGCCACATTTGCAAGTCCATATGCCATATCCGTCATTTCAGATGCCACCACCATTTAGTTACGCACAGAGCCCGCAGGGTTTTATGACACCCACTGGCAGATATTTTTTGACTATACTTACAAAACCATCATTTAGTTCCAAAGCAAATTATATTGTGAGTAGTCCTCCACCACAAACACTTCAACCACAGTATCTGTAAGAGACATCGATGTCTAATTTTTCACATTTTTTGTAATTTTCAACGAGTGGTGGGATCGTCACTCATACACGTCTAGGGTCTTTATTCTATAGAGGTCATATATCAACATTCATCCCTTATCGAGACAATGTTGTTGAGAGTGATGATGACGATGAGGAGGAGGAGAATGATGATGAGGATGAAGACAATGATGACGGCGAGGAGGAGGATGAGGATGAAGACTATGGGGACGACGAAAAGCATCATATAAGAAGAAAACCTCCTAGAAGTAGACGACCACCACCCTATTGAACACATTCTAGGAGACATTGATGAATCTGACAACCATGGCAATTATTTTATTTGTTGTGTGCTTACTATGATTATTGAGTTAATCTATTGACGGAATCAGCCAAGAGGGGGGTGAATTGGTAATTAAAATTTTGTGGAAGCTTTTGCAGAAAATTGAAAGTAATTACACAGCGATTTAGAGTGGTTCGACTTTCTCAATCAAAGTCTACGTCCACTACCTTAGCAATCCACACTAAGGATTTTCCAACAAATTCACTAATTTTTCTTTCTTTTGAGGCCAAAGAGATAACCTTACAACACCCTCAAGAATATACCCCAATTCTTGAGAACACTCTTTCCCAAAGAGAAGATTACAAATTTGCAAACTTACAAGGCAATCCTCACAAGGTAGATTGTTTGCACAATTCTAGAACAAAGAAAAAAACACTCAAGAATGAATACAATTGAGTACAAGTAGTGTTCTTGAAAGCAAAATGAATATTGAATGAAAAATAGGCTTGAAATGCACAAACTTGAGGTTTGATGCTTTCTCTTTGATTCTCTCTTGATTCTAGTTGCTTGTTGTTTCTTATTATTGATCAATGGCTTCTAAGCTTGTTTAAATACACCTTGAATCACTTATGAATGTTGGGGATCATTAATGAAGTTATTGGAGCCGTTTAAGTGTGAAAACAATTAATATTTCTACTTGGAGCGTGGGGGGAATCGGTTCCCCCTCATAGGGAATTGGTTCCCTAAGTGTAATTCAAATATTCGACCATTGAACAGTGGGGGAAATTGATACCCCCTGGGGGGGAATCGGTTCCCTCCGAGCACACTGTTATTTCTAGAAGCAAAACCATTCAGGGGGAATTAGTACCCCCTTGGGAAGGGGGAATCGATTCCCTCTGGACAAACTGTAATTTTTGGCTTTGAAATGGTTCGAAATACTATGTAAAATTGTTTTGAAATTATTTTAAGATTAAAACTTAATTTTACACTTTAGTAAGGATAAAATGAACTTTGAAATACTTTGAGTAATATTTGATATTGTTTTAATATATCGAATATGCTTAGAAAAATCATTTTCAAAATTAAAAATCTTTTAATTTAATTTGTTATATCGAAACATCAAAATGTTTTCAACAATCTCCCCCTTTTTGATATAACAAAACATTTTAAGATTTTCTAATTTTAAAATGAATTTTGATTTTGTTTGAAAAATACTACTCCCCTTTACTTTAACACTTTCTCCTCCTTTTTGTTAAATCAAAAAGACCCTATAAAAATGTTTTAAACAAGAATTTTGAAAAACGTAAGCCATTTGATTTATTAATATAAAGCTTAAGCTGCTAAGATCACAATCAAAAGAAGGTTAGCCATTAGTTTCATAATCAATATTCATAAACATGTAATGGATAATTGGTCATATATGTCTAAAGATGCAAAATAAACACGAAATCCAAGTCTAATGTATTAAACATAAGTTCGAACAACCAAAAATAAACAATCCAAAAGCATTCAAAATGTTTTAACAATAATGCAAATATCCAAGTTCAATCCAAACAAGCAAAGCAAAGATCAGTGTTCAAGCATCCGTAGGAGGATCGGGAGGAGGGAAATGAGCTCGCATAGCTGCCATTTCATGAGTGAGTGCATCAATACGAGCGTTGGTTGCTTCATTGTTTGCACGCATCTCCCGGAGAATTTTCAATTATGCTTCCATAGTCGAGAAGTGAGATTTTATGGAAGTGAAGCGAGAATCCAAGGATGCATAACGAAAATCAAATGTCTCCATAAATTATTGAAAATATGGAGGCACTTGATCTTCTTGCTGAGTTTGTTCCTCGTGCTGCTCCGGCTCATCGTCGGCTTCGTCAATATCTTGCATTAATTGTTTAAGCTCGGGATCGTCGTCAGCTTCTGGTGGAGCTTGTGAAGAACTAGCTCCCGGAGTATTCTCAGAAGATCGAACCCATTCACCGTTTCTTTATTCTTGGTCCATCCGATCTCGTTAAGGAAAGAAGATTGATTTGTTTTTTAAGAGAAATGAGGCATATAGACCAACTCTAAGCTCGGCTTTAGAAAAAAGATTGCTCAGAATGCAACCATAAACTAGAGAAGAACAAAGTTTCTTATTTGGAACTAAGTTTACAATTTCAACAATTTCAGCAAAATAATCTCAGGAAGATTTATTTTAATATTGTTTTCAAAACAATGTAACCACCAAAGATCCAAAGCTCTAAGAGTAGAGTAACGACCTCCGATGGTCGAAACCACCAAGTGATCATTAGATGAAGAAAATGCTCATGAAATATAAGACACTTGCACTATCCTTCTTTTATATCGAGAACCTAATAACTGTTTTTCATTAGATAAAACATCATTATCTAATCCTAATGCATTGGCTATGTAAGCCATGTCAAGATAGAAGTATTGTCCTAGAAGGTAGGAACGAACTCCTATGGTTTCGAATTTATTTCGGTTTTTAATACAAACATCATTAGAATAAAAGATACGAACAAGTTGATGGTAAACCTTAGGTTCAAGATCACAGAGTTTATCAAATTTCCATTCTCGTAAGATAGGGAGATATTTAAAATTGATATCAATCATAGCTTGAAGAGATGGGATACGTTCTTCTCTAATTTTATACGAGTCAAAATATTGATAATACCAAAAACGATGATTTCTAGGACCAAGTTGATTGAAGCACGAGTTTTGGATAGTTAAATTAGGATCAATGGGATTAGGAATAGGATTTGGTGGGATAGGAGGAGGATTTGAAGGAGGGTTTGATTGACGGTTTGAATGACTAGACCTATCTCGTTTTGACATGGTTTAAGAAATTGGAATAGAATGGATAACATGCAATTTAGAAAAACACATGTATGCAATTCAATCAATCCCAAAACTCAATTGAGTCCTCAATATTCAAGGTTCTCTAAAACAAATCTAATGGGAAAAGTTTTGAAAAATATTGAAAACAATGTTTGAAAAACACATGTATAGTTAACATGTAAATAACACAATTAATTCAGAACACAACAATTTAAAAATAATTTTTTTTAATATTTTGAAAATTCAAAAATTATTTGAAAAGTTGTGAGATTTTGATGAAATTGGTTGTAAAATATAGTTTCTAAACACTAAAAAATCAATGCCTAATCATTATTTCAATCTAGAACTAAGTAAATCTAGTACTCTGTTCAAAAATTGACAAAATAGAAGTTTTAGAAAAACACCTTGAAGATTTTCGGATTTTGTGAGAATGTGATGATTTTTGCACTAGTTTGATGATTCCAACAGGTTTAGGAGATGATATTTGAAGAGAATTCCGATTAAAAATGTTGTTTTGAGGCAAAATAGAGATATAGAGAGAGTAGAGAGGAGAACGGCGGCAAGAGGAAAAGATGAGGTTTTGAGAGAAAAAGGGTATTATGGCCGTGTTATATCCAGAAACCCCAGGGGGTATCGATTCTCCTACAGGGGGTATCAATTCCCCTACAGGGGGAATCGATTCCCTCTGCCCTATAATTCAAAAATCTGTATTTTAAACACTCAAAATGCTAAATTAATCTTTAAACTACATTTGAACATAAAGTTAATTTTTCATCAAGAATCATAAACTCCCCCTAACTAATAGCAATGAATGTAATCAGAAATTACTATCATAAGCATTTTTCATTTATTCTTTAAAGTGCTAAAATTATTTTAAACACTTAGTGAAGATAGGTCAGTTAAACCTAATTCTCTCCTAAGTGTCCAAAAATATTCCTTGTCTAAAGGTTTTGTAAAGATATCCGCTAATTGATGTAAAGTATCAAAAAATTCTAGAACTACATCTTTCTTAGTGACATGGTCTCTAATGAAGTGATGTTTTATTTCAATGTGCTTAGTTCTAGAGTGTTGGATGGGATTTTTAGTGATACAAATAGCACTAGTATTGTCACACTTGATAGGAATGGTACCTACTTCAATTCCATAATCAAAAAGTTGTTGTTTCATCTATAAAACTTGTGCACAACAACTACCAACTGAAATGTATTCGACTTCAGTGGTAGATAATGCAACATAATTTTGTTTCTTTGAAAACCAATAAATCAGCATATTTCCAAGGAATTGGCAAGTACCGGAGGTTTTTTCCTATCTAATTTGCATCCTCCATAATCCGTATCAAAAAAAGGCGTGCAAGCTAAAGCTAGAGTCTCTGGGATACCAAAGTCCTAAACTAGATGTCCTTAAAGTATCTAAAGATTCTCTTAACAGCTAGTAAATGTGATTCCTTAGGGCATGATTGAAGTCTAGCACATAAGCAAACACTAAACATAATATCCGATCTACTTACAGTTAGATAAAGTGAATATCTAATCATTGACCTATATAATTTAACATCTACACATTCACCTCTTTCATCTAAGTCAAGCTTTGTTGAAGAGCTCATTGGAGTGCCATGAGGCTTGCCATTTTCTAGTCCAAATTTCTTGATCATATCTTTGACGTACTTAGCTTGATTGATGAAGATGTCATCTTTTCTTTACTTGATTTGGAGTCCCAAGAAAAATGAGAGCTCCCCCATCATGCTCATTTTGAATTTGCTTTGCATTAGCTTAGAAAATTGTTGGCAAAGAACATCATTAGTAGAACCAAATATTATATCATCAACACAAATTTGAACTACTAATAAATCTTTACCTTTATGCTTTAAAAATAATGTAGTGTCAACCTTCCCTTTTGAAAAACCTTTTTCAATTAAAAAGTTTGACAATCTTTCATACCAAGCTCTAATAGCTTGTTTTAAACCATAAAGTGCTTTTGTTAATTTAAGAACATGTTCCGGGAATTTTGAATCTTCAAAACCAGGAAGTTGTTCCACATACACTTCTTCTTTTATAAAACCATTTATAAATGCACTTTTAACATCATTTGATATGATTTAAATTCATGAAAACATGTAAATGCTAATAACATTCTAATTGCTTCCATCCTAGCTACGGGAACATATGTTTCATCATAGTCTATGCCCTCTTCTTGAGTATACCCTTGAGCAACAAGTCTAGCCTTGTTTCTCACTATATTACCACTCTCATCAAGCTTATTCCTAAATACCCATCTAGTACCTACAGTAGATTTATTACTAGGCCTTTCAACTAATGTCCATACTTTACTTCTCTCAAATTGATTTAACTCTTCTTGCATAGCCATAATCCAATGTTCATCATTTAATGCTTCTTTAATATTCTTAGGCTCCATGCATGAGATAAATGCAACATAACAAATATTTCTAATAGAAGATCGAGTAGTTACCTCTTTGGATGGATCACCTATAATCTCACCATCCTTGACATAGTTGTACTCTCTTAGATAAGATACTTCCCTTTATTCAATGGTTGGATTCTCAAGAGGATCATGAGTTTCCTCATCTTTTGTTTCTTCCTTTGATGATGATTCTCCAACGTCATGTTTAACGTCATTTGCTTGTACAATACCTACATCATCATTAACACAAGAATGCTTCATCGAGAGGAGATTATCATCGAAAATAACATGTATAGACTCTTCTACAACTAAAGTTCTTTTATTAAATACTTGATAAGCTTTAGAATTTAAGGAATAACAAAGAAAAATTCCTTCATCACTTTTAGCATCAAATTGCCATGGTTTTCTTTACCGTTGTTTAAAACAAAACAATTACATCCAAAAGGATGAAAATAGCTAATGTTAGGCTTTTATTTTTGAAAATTTCATATGGAGTTTTCTTTAAAATTGGCCTAATCATTACTCGATTTACAACATAACAAGCGGTATTTGTGGCTTCCGCCCAAAAATATTTTGGCAAATTATTTTCACAAAGCATGGTTCTAGCCATTTCTTTAAAGTTCAATTTTTCCTCTCAACAACTCCATTTATTGAGAGGTTCTAGGTGCTGAAAAATTATGGCTAATACCATTAGAATTACAAAACTCATTAAATCCAAGATTTTCAAATTCAGTGTCATGATCACTTCTAACACTAGTGATAGAGTAACCTTTTTTGTTTTGGATTACTTTTGAAAATGTGATGAAATTTTCTAATGCTTCATCTTTGGTGCTTAAGAATAGAACCCAAGTATATCTAGAATAGTCATCTACCAAGACAAATGCATATTGTTTTCCACCCAAGCTAGTAGTCTAGTTGACCCAAAAAGATCTATATGGATCAATTGTAATACTCTACTAGTTTATACGTCATTAATGGATTTAAAAGAAATTTGCTTTTGTTTTCTTTAGCACAAGCATCACAGATTTTATCATTATCAAATTTAAGCTTAGGCAACCCTCTTACTAAGTCTCCTTGAATTAGCCGTTCTAAAACACTCAACTAGCATGTCCTAGTCTCCTATGCCATAACCAACTATCATGCTCATCCTTAGCAACTAGGCACAAATTAGTCATATCAATAGAATCTAAATGCACCATGTATACGTTTCTATTCTATGACCGACAAGCATAATCGATTAGATGCAATGTTAATGACTTTACAACCATTAATTTCAAACATGAAATTGAATCCCTTATCGCATAATTGACTAATACTCAATAGATTAAGTTTTAATCCATTCACATATAACACATTTTTAATATGTATGGAAGAGGTATTACCTATAGTACCACTACCTTAATGTGACCTTTTGAATTATCACCAAAAGTCACTTCTCCTCCATTTTTGGCGTTAAGCTCTATGAACCGGCTTTTGTCTCCGGTCATGAGTCTCGAGCATCCACTATCAAGGTACCATGAATTTAGATTTGTTTCCCGTGCCTTGTAGCAATGCTCTTTTTCTTAGAATCTTCCTCGATAGCCATCAAGCACAAGTTTGTAACTTCTTGTTCCTCTTCATCAGAACCTTCTTCATCGCTCCATGTAGCTACATGAACCTTGTGCTTTTTTTTGGATTGACCCTCTTTCTTCAATTGTGGGTAATCATATTTGACATGCCCCGGCTTTTTGCATTCATAGCAAATGATCGGGTCTTTCTCTTTCGATTCAGTTTTGAAGCCTTCATGACGTTTGAATTTTCTTCCTCGGTTGGGCATCATCAACTTTCTGAATTGTTTGGCAAATAATGTCATTTCCTCGTCATTATCATCGCCATTCGAATCACTCTTATCTTTTGTGGATTTGAGAGCAACTCCAATGTTTTTCTTCTTCTCCTTCTCATTGGTGTCTCGTCAATCTTATCGAGGTCCACTTCATCTTCAAGCATTATTTCATGAGTGAGAAGGGAACCGATTAGTTCTTCAAGAGTTAAGGACGTTAGGTCCTTAGACTCGATGATTGTCGTCTTCTTTGATTGCCACGATTTTGGAATGGAGTAGACTAACTTCCTCACAAGCTTTTCATTTGAAATGATCTCTCCATATGATTTGAGACCAATGACAATCGTTGAAAATCTATCCATCATAGCTTTGATATCTTAATTTGGTTTCATCCTAAAATTTTCATAGCTATGCGTTAGAACACTAATTTTATATTTCTTTACCTCATCGGTACCTTCATAAGTGACTTGAATTTTGTCCCATATTTCTTTGGCGGTTGTACAAGATGAAACTCTTCCATATTCATATGGTCCAAGAGCAAAAATATGATATGGATGGCTTTGGAGTTGAGCTGCAACATTCTTGTCTCTCCTTCACTCCACAATCTTGGATGAGTGAGAGGCTTGATATATCCTTCTTCTATGGCATTTCATGCTCCCATATCACTTCTTGAATGAAGTACATCATCCTATTTTTCCAATAGGCATAGTTAGCCCCATTGAAGAAATGAGGCTTGTTGACGGGCATCGAATCGAGACCGGAGTCGAAGTTTGAAGTAGAGGCCATTGAGGACTTTGATTATCGATGTAACTCTTCCCGAATCGACTCAAGAGGCGATTAAACCTTCAAACGAGTTAGGTTTTGATGCCAATTGTTGAGTTAATCGATTGATGGAATCGGCCAAGAGGGGGTGAATTGGCAATTAAAATTTTGTGGAAGCTTTTGCAGAAAATTGAAAGTAATTGCACAACGATTTAGAGTGGTTCGACTTTCTCAATCAAAGTCTACGTCCACTACCTTAGCTATCCAGACTAAGGATTTTCCAACAAATTCACTAATTTGTTATTTCTTTTCAGGCCAAAGAGATAATCTTACAACACCCTCAAGAATATACCCCAATTCTTGAGAACACTCTTTCCCCAAGAGAAGATTACAAATTTGCAAACTTACAAGGAAATCCTCACAAGGTAGATTTTTGCACAATTCTAGAACAAAGAAAAGAACACTCAAGAATGAATACAATTGAGTACAAGTAGTGTTCTTGAAAGCAAAATGAATATTGAATGAAAAATAGGCATGAAATGCACAAACTTGAGGTTTGATGCTTTCTCTTTAATTCTCTCTTGATTCTAGTTGCTTGTTGTTTCTTGTTATTGATCAATGGCTTCTAAGTTTGTTTAAATACACCTTGAATCACTTCTGAATGTTGGGGATCATTAATAAAGTTATTGGAGCCGTTTAAGTGTGAAAACAATTAATATTCTACTTGGAGCGTGGGGGGAATCGGTTCCCCCTCATAGGGAATCGGTTCCCTAAGTGTAAAATTCAAATATTCGACCGTTGAACAGTGGGGGGAATCGATATCCCCTGGGGGAATCGGTTCCCTCCGAGCACACTGTTATTTCTCGGAGCAAAACCATTCAGGGGGGAATCGGTACCCCCTTGGGAAGGGGGAATCGGTTCCTTCTGGACAAACTATAATTTTTGGCTTTGAAACGGTTCGAAATACTTTGTAAAATTGTTTTGAAATTATTTTAAGATTAAAACTTAATTTTACACTTTAGTATGGATTTAAAATGAACTTTGAAATACTTTGAGTAATATTTTGATATTCGTTTTAATATATCGAATATGCTTAGAAAAATCGTTTTCAAAATTAAAAATCTTTTAATTTAATTTTTTATATCGAAACATCAAAATGTTTTCAACAATGATGTATTTGCCTCTTATTTAGTTTTTTTATTATGTATTATGTATTTATATGAAGATTTTTCCTCTTAATTGGTTTTTTCCACTTATTTTATTTCATTATTCTGTATTTATATAAAGTAAGTTTTTGTATGATGTTTAATGACTTTTTGTCAACAAGGACAAACAAGACGCAAGAATTTGGGTAGGCTCATTTTATAGGACAACTTTCTTAGGCCTATATATATATATATGCAAGGTGAAAGCTAATTTTAATATATCCAGGCAAAAGCTTTAGTTGTTTAGCTAGGATGACTACTATTTAGGCAAATGTTTTTTTATTACAAATATTTAAGCATGTTTTTCAAGAAAAAATTTCACTTGAGGAGTTGAAGCTTAAAATAGAAAGAAAGTTTAAACTTGGGAGGAAAAGAAGAATCTCTTTGCTATATTATAGATTGTTAGTATCATTTAAGACGTTTCTTCTAAGCGATGATGTCAACCTTTGTGGTATGATTGAGACATAATACTCTCATTCTGTATCTCATGTGGATTTGTTTGTAGAGTTTGAGGATGTTGATGGTGATGCTTCGAGTTTGAGTACCCAACAAATTAAGTAGGATGAGTTCAGGAACACAAAGATAGAGGATGAACACCTGGAATCATGGATCAAATGCAATTGGGCATCGTAATATCAGTAACAAAATTCCATTTTAGGTGTGTGTATGTGTATGCGTATTCTTTTATTTACTATTTTAGGTGTATGTGTATGCTTTTATTTACTATTTAAAGTCTGTGAAAAATGTGTGGTATTTCTGGTTCGTTGGTTTGGTATGCTTCGTGTCATGTTTAATAGTTTGTTGTTTAATGTAATTTTTATGGTTTGTTGTTTTTATAGTTCACATCTATAACAAATCTCATATTGAATTTAATTAGTCCTACTAAGAACAAAATCCATTACAATATTGCTTTCACGATTCTAGAAACAATAAAAGCAACCTCTAAATGTGTCATCACATGAGAAATATGTTTGTGGAATCTTTTCAATGTATGAAACCGTGAAAATTTTGGAAATAGTTGAGATAGTCATGCTTCTACAGTGGAAAAGCTCTTTTTGCTTCATCTTTATATGCATTGGGTTTAGGCTGGACAACACTTGATATCCTTCTTGCATCCTCTCTTTTACATGAAGCAATCATATGCCTAAAGTGTAAGTTGCTTCAATGACACCCATTGTAGAGGCTTGCTTGAAAATATGACAACCAACTTCAACATTGGCACAATAATTGGAAAAAAAACTTAACTATACTTCCCTAAACAATACATTTAGAGTTATGGAAACATAAGCCTTTCGTACGAACAACCATTCAAAATGATTCAAAGGTTTTATTGCATACCGATGAAGTCGAACATTTACAAATATGAATATGTAATTTGATGCCAAGCAAAAGTCCCAGCAAGTTAAACAGAGATGGAGAAAGTCCTTAATAGAATTAGAAGCAACGCAACGTAAAATCTCAGCTAATATATAATTTGGGAGATAAGATAATGAATATTTAGTTGCCATTGAAAACGATAGAAAAGTCTATGAAAATGATAAATAACATAATCAGAAAGATACACGAAAGGCAAAGTACTGAGAACCACTTGTTTCATCTCTCATATATATAATGTTTGACACTGGATAAGATAAAATCTGAAGAAAAATAAAAGTGTGTTTCAATGGAAGCGCTTTCCCCATTTCCAGAGAATCTCTTCCATCCCATAGTATTTTCTGTTATTCAGAAAATCTATCCCATAATAGTACTTCATCCCATCCGAATTGAAAGGTGCATTCCAGATGAAGCATTTTCCATTATTATTCAGAGAATCTCTGCCATGTCATAGTGTTCCATCCCATCCGAAATGATAGGTGTGTTCTAGAGGAAGCCTTTTCTGTTATTATTCAGAGAATCTCTGCCATGTCATAGTGTTTTATCCCATCCGAAACGAGAGACGCATTCTAGGGGAAGCGTTTTCTATTATTATTCAGAGAATCTATGTCATGTCATAGTGTTCCATCTTTAGAGAATCTCTTCCATGTCATAGTGTTTTATCCTATCTGAAATGAAAGGTGCCTTTCAAGGAAAGTGTTTTCCATTATTATTCACAAAATCTATGTTATGTCATAGTTTTTCATCTTATCTGAAATAAAAGGCGCATTCCAGGGGAAGTATTTTTCATTATTATTCAGAGAATCTCTTTCATGTCATAGTGTTCCATCCCATCCGAAATGAAAGTGCATTCTAGGGGAAGCGTTTTCCATTATTATTCAGAGAATCTCTGTCATGTCATAGTATTGCATCCCATCCGAAATGAAAGGCACGTTTTAGGGGAAGCGTTTTCCATTATTATTAAGAGAATCTCTGCTATGTCATAGTGTTCCATCCCATCCAAAATAAAAGGCGTATGTTCCATTATTATTCAGAGAATCTCTGTCATTTCACATAATTGACATGCATTGTTCCTCGACCCTCAATCTCTTAAACTCTTCAATCCTAAAACTTGGTATCTTTGAAATCTCAAACTATCAAACATGTAAACTATGAAACTCTCAAACTAAGAAAATAACTCTATTTCAGCTGTTGTTTACTATGATGGAGAAATTGGGGAAGATGAATACAGGGTTATTTTTCGATCAGACCATTATATCTTTCTATCCTTCAGGAGAAACATTACTATTCATGATTTAATCGCAAAAATATCAAGGACGGCTCATTTGGAAATAATAGAATACTGGCTACACTGCAATACATATTTTTGACTGAAATTTTTCTGTTAACATATGCATCGTTTAATCTCTTAAACGACGATGATGTTACTATGATGGTTAATGCTTCCAGTCAAAATTTGAACTCTATTATAGAAATGTATGCCATTTGTATTGACGGTTATCCAGTTCGGGGTATGTCCTTATCCTCTCACTATGGCTTGCATGAACCAGTTGATCAAGTTGACAGTCTAACTCAAACAATCTGTAATGATTTCACATCATTAATGACTAACCCACATTCTCTTAGCATACCATCAAGGTTCAGGGGAAGACATTCATATGCCATTTTTTAGACCTCAATATGGAGATGCTTTCTAGTTCTAGGGGGAGGCATTCATCTACCAGCAGCTTTGACCTCGATATGGCAATGCCTTCTACACAACAATCAATTCATAACTATATGGTGACATCCCTTCAATCTCCAAAGGAAGGCATTCATCTGCGAACTTGTTCGAACTAATCATCAGAGTCACAGAAAAACCCTCATCTCGTACAAAAGAACCTCTTCGTGAGCCAGGAGCAGATGGTGTTGAAATTGGATTATTCCTTGAACCCGAGTCACTGCAATTCAACATGGACTCTGATGGTTCATATTTCAGCATGAAGTTCCTACAAATATGTTACAATACGAACCTCCAGTACACATGTGTGAATCTGACTATGATACGATGTACAGGCTAGAATTTCATGATATGCCTTATATTGGAGACTACGAGAGGCATTCATCAGTAAATGATGGTGATTTATATCGTGGAATGGATTTCACATGTAAAGAAGAAGTAATGATGGCAATTAAGAATTACAATATTCATATTTCAGTTCAGTCCAGAGTTGATCGATCTACCATCGAAAAGTATGTTTGTTATTGTGTCCAACGTGATACGAATGCAATTGGATGGTTCGTGTTTCAAAGAGGAAGAAGGCCGAAAGATGGGAACTAACAAAATACAACGGTCCACATACATGTTGTGAACAGTGGATCAACCAAGACCATCCAAACTTGGAATCCAACATGATTTGCCAAGTCATCATGCCCTTGGTTAGATAAACTCCCACATACCTATTGCAGTGCTGATTTCTGCAATACAATCTCAATATGGGTACACCGTCTCCTAAAAAAAACATGGAATGCAAAACAGAATGCCATTAAAAAACTACATGATGAATGGGATTCATCTTACAACGAACTACTTAGTTGGTTTAACCTGGTTCAACGAGTGAATCCTGAGACAGTAGTTGAGTTTGAAAATTGCCATGCCTACCATAATGATCGTTCTTCAAGATCGATGTGAATTCCACAGTGTTTTTTTGACTTACCCACAATTCATTAATGTAGTGAAATATTGTAAACTCGTTGTCCAAATTGATGGTACATTATTGTATGGAAAATACAAGTAAGTTTTATTATTGGTAGTTATCCAAGATGGTAACCTTAAAATTCTTCTCGTTACCTTTACCCTTGTTGAAGGAGAAGATAGAGTCTTGGGCTTTTTTCCTGAGAAATCTACGATTAAATGTTATCACGAGGGAACATATTTCTATCATTTTAGACTGAGGAGTTGGGATCAAAGTAGCAATGGTCTCTTTGGGTCTAATGTGGAAACCCCCACACGTCTAACATTGTCTCTGTATCCAACATATTGCTGCAAACTATCAAACATATATAAGAAGAATGATGAATGACAATTAATTATACGCATGGGTATGTTACATTTTCCCAATTTTGTTTCTCAATCATTTTCATTTTTTATACTAACTACTTCATTTCGCTTAGGTTACAAACTTTCACCTCAAATGTTTGAGGTTATGCTTCAAGAATTGCGAGGAAAAAATTAACATAGATACAATTACATCAGTGAATCAACAAATAATAGTGGAAAAATGCATACGATGGTGGATATCGATATGGACATATGACAAACCAACTTGGCTGAGGCAATCAATTCAACTTTAAAGGGGGCCCCGTCATTTACCAATAACTGCTTTGGCTAAAATGACGTATTTTTTGTTTGGGTCAACTTTTTGCCAAGGTCGAGGGACAAGCTTTTACTTGGATACAAAACAGTCATGTTTATCACCCTCGATTAGTATTAGATATATAGCAAAAGGTTTCCGCATCAAACCAAATGTCTGTAATAAACCTTTCTCGCACCCAAGAATTATTTTGGGTCAAAGAAATGCCACGACCTCTCCAAGGGATTGAATCTAACTCTTTCAGAGTTAATCTATGAGATTGATACTATGACTGTGGGTTTTCAAGCTTTGAAGTATCCACGCTCCCATGTCATATCAGCTTGCTCATTTTCTCGTCAAGACTATAAGCGTTATGTGGATCTCGTATACCATCTTTCACAATTATTTAAGGATATAAATATGAGTTTCCCCATAGGTAATGATAAAGACCCAAATGAGGTTCAGACTTGGCTTCCAACTATACCAAATCCAGACTTATTAAAGGAGTAGGTTGTCCAAAATCCACTCGAATTCATTGCCATATGGATATTCGAGAGACGTCAAGACAAAACTTAAGATGTAGCCATTGCAGAAATCCCTGCCACAATAGTAGAAACTGTCTATCTCTTTCATCATCACGTAACCGTTGACCACCACTCATGTAATCATATTTTCTAATGTTTCAACTTATGTTATTTCATTTTCTTTTAGTTTCAATTAATGTGATTTCAGCTTGTTTATTTAACAAGATCGTCTATGTATATAATTTTCCAATTAAATGTTTAATGTTTATTTCTTACAATCTAACATACAATCAACTTTAACCCTACCCTACTTTAAAAACACAAACATTCTAACATACAATCAATTTTAACCCTAAACTATACAAATATAACACCATAAACCACTAAAAACTCTAAAACCAATTACAAACCCTAAAATTGCTTTAACATAAAACCCTAAACCTAAAACCATCGGGCATAGAAGGAGCGTTTCGCACGACGCACTATTCAAGGGAGACGCGTTCCATAGGACGCGTCATTCATAAAACCCATAGAATGTGTGTTTCATGCGACGCATCTTCCCTCCCCCCGACTAAGGCACGTCCCCTGTCGTGCACCTCATTCTCTCTCCTGAAAAAATGTGTTAGAGAAGAAAATAGTTAGGAAAGGGTGTTTGAATGGTAGAATTTTTTTAATATGATATTTTTGGTCAAAATGCCTTTATATTGTGGGATTTATGTCCTTTTTTTTGTAAATAATAATATGATAAATATTTTTAGGGTAAAAATGGTGATTATAGATATGATAAAATTTTATCCCATAATCGTTTTAGCTTATCTTGTGAATCGAATCTCTATTTATATTGTAGTCGATTAATGATTGAAATATTATATCATTGAGTTAATGCTTGAAAGTAACAACGGTGTTAGTAAACATCATCAAAAATATAATTTTATCATATCTCAAACAATAAGTTAATGTTCAGCTTAGGCATTCGTCATTTTATTAATGAAAAAAGATGGGTTTAGAATATATGAATAGTTAAGTGATTATTTTCTAACTTTTAATAGTCGGAACTCAACAAAATAACATCTTATAGTTAGAGGATTATTTTATAATTTTTAATAATCAGATGACTCAATAAAATACAGTTCTTGTATACTTTGCCTAATATGTTACGTACGGCTTTAGGCTTTATGGGGCAGAGGGGTGGGCTCCTCCACCAACAATGGCTGCTCTCACTGAATTCTTCTCCCATCTCTACACCATGACCGTCGTCTTCTTCACTCTCCTCTCCTTGAAATCGTAATCCTCATCAGGTCCATCACCGGCGGCGTTTCCGACTCGGAGAAACGCCTTATCACCACCACCCAATACCTCAAATTCATCGAAGAAAAGAACCCAACAATCGTTCACTCCACAAGATCATTGTCCATGGTAGATCATTCGTCGAATCAGTGTACCGTGTGTTTGTCGGAGCTGGAAGAAGGCGAGAAAGTGAGGAAACTGAAATGTAAACACACTTTCCACAAGGACTGCCTCGATAGGTGGCTCCAACAGTACTGGGCAACTTGCCCACTTTGTAGGACCAAGGTCTTACCCGATGAGATCGTGGCTAACTATCACAGGCTGCAAAATCAGGTAGAGTATGATGGGAGTGATGAGGAGATGATTTTCTTCTTGTCTGCTCTACACGATAATAGTTTACACAGATTGTTCTGATTTCTCCTTTCTTAGTAGGATTCTTGAGTTTTTCCTTTCTTTTTTCCTTGAACTTATTTTGCCGACTGAAGCTCATTACTTGGTGGACTATTGTAACTTTTTCTCACCTTTTTTTTCTTCTGGGTAAATTTTGATGTAGATTTTAGTTTGATCTATGTATGTAATTCCCTGTATTGGCTATCTTATGAAAATTGGACATATATATGGCTTCAATTGCATCTCTGTATTGTGTTTTCTGGGTTAATTCCTTGGATACCTTATTTTGGGCATGGAATCAAAGTTTGTCAAAGAGATCCAAAGGAACATTAGATGGAGGCTTGGTGATCTAATCAGCTTCATGGTAATCACCGCTAAAAGCAGGGATGAACTGAACGGAGGTGGCATAGGGCAATAGCCCCTCTAAAATTTGTAATTTCTTTTATATTTTAAATTTTTTCTTTATATTTTGTATTAATCATTTATTTTTGTTCTTAAAATTTTATAAATTTATCTTTATCTTAAATTTTTTTCTTTATATTTTGTATTAATAATTTATCTTATCTTAAAATTTTATAAATTTATCTTATCTTAAAATTTTATAAATTTATTTTATCTTAAAAAATTATAAATTTATTCCTTAATATAAAATCTTACCATAGGAGATGTTTCTTGATTCAATATCATTATCCACCAACATTTTTATTACAAGATTGGTAAGTAAACAGGTGAAAGACATTGGAGGTTTCTTCTCAGTTACTTGGGGGTACAGGTAATAGTTTTGAAGGTTTTAAAAGGGTTAGATATAGGTATATCTAGAAAAATACAAAAGATTTCTTTTTATTCTTCTGCTTTCTTAACAAGGGATTACTGACACTGATAGATAAACTGTGCTGTGCTAAGAATTCAGATAAATTCAGCCATATTATTTTCTCTCCAATAAATTACCTATGGGATTTTGTTCTGAATTTGTTGAAAAGTAGAGGGAATCAAGCATTTTTTACCCAAAAATCACCCAACCATTAAATAATTACCTATCAGGCATCGATCTCTCTAATTTTATCGATCTAACATCCTTTGAGATAGTATGGAAAAAAGGCGCGGATCACCATTTGCGCTTTCCTGGGGTTAGTCCGAGCTAACGCCACGTAGAGGTAAAGCGTGAATCACCATCCATACCTTCCTAAGGTTCTGACACACGGCGAAGGCACGAATCACCATCTGCGCCTTCCAATATTCCCCCGTACCGACTGCATTAATTACCCCCTCCCTTCCCCTATAAATACTCCCTCATATAACCTTCAAATCACTCCAAAACGAAAATACTCTTCTTATCACTCATTTTAACAAAGATCAAGTAGTTTATGTTGTTATTATTAGAAGGTAAAATTATTGTTATTACATTATAATCATTAAATAGTTAATTATTTTATTATATTTTATTGCCTTAATTTTTTTTAAGTTTTGCAATTATAAAATAGAAGGTAGATTGATGCGTATAGATGAGAATCATATTGCGAGTCATTTTGCCGATACAGTAACAATTTATTTAATTTGTATTAGTTTATTATTGTGTTATGTTAATTATTGCAAATATTTTATTTATTTATTTATTTATTAGTATCAATTTATATTTTAATTTGTATACTATTTTTTAATTAGAGGAATGACCGTATATTAGACCCATTTATTCGTAATGCTATGTTTGAGATATCAAATCGTGTTTGGTTGTATTTAGTAGAGGTTGAATTCAGTTACATAGCTAGATATGAAGGGCATTGTAACTTTGAAAGCAATCTTATTTCTACACTAGTCGAGAGGTGGAGATCGGAGAAACACATGTTCCATATTCCGTGTGGGGAGTGTATGATTACGCTAGAGGATGTTTCCTTACATCTGGGGCTGCCATTAGATAGGGATGTCATTTCAGGTGTGGCGGATTGTGATTGGAGGTTCGGTGTGTACCGTAGCTGTGATAACTTCATCTACATCATTATCATCGGAGTTCATGATGAACTGCGGTGATTCTGGCTCAACAAATAGTCCAGTCTCAGCACCATTTGCACCTGGCTCACGAAGAGATTATTCTGGTAGAAATGAGGGTTCCTCTACGATATTGATATTTAGGTCGAACAAGCTAATAGTTGAATGCCTTCCCCTTGAACTTGAACGCACCGTGTCATACGGGTTTTAGACTGAGTGATGTGTCGTAAGCATCTCGACATTGAGGTTGAAAAAGCTCGCAATTGAATGCCTCCCCTAGAACTTGAAGGCATCGTGTCAAATGAGTACTGAACAGATTGTTGTGTCGATGACATCACCATATTCAAGTCAAAAAATTGGCAGATGAATGTCTTCCCCTTGAACTGGAAGTGACGTTGCCATACAGATTGTTTGTATACATCTGTGTATCGGCATCTGAATTTTGATTATGAGAATCAACCATCAAAGTAACATCGTCATCGTTGGAGAGTTCGAACACTGTATAAGTTGACGGAAATACTGCTGCTGGAAATCTGTACTAAAGTGATGACAGTCTTCTAATACTTCCAACATGAACCTTCCTTGAAATTTTAGTGATCAGTTCCTTAAGAGTGACGTTTCTCTTTAAGGATATGATTGATGATGCGAAGACAATGCATGTTTCATCTTCCCTAATTTCTCTATCATATTAAACAATAGCTGAAATACGCCTCATTCTTAGAGTTTAAAAGTTTGAAAGATTAAGAGTCTTATATCTACAAAACAATGATTAAATATGCCTAATTAAATAAATAATATACGAACTTAAAAATAAACTAATGCTAAAACATTTAAATAAATTTCACATATTTTTTTTAATAACACAATTTAACATTGTTGTAATCTCAGGAAAATGTCTCAAGATTTGATCCGCCTTCCATTTTATATTCACACAAAATAAAACAAAATCATTAGTGCAAAAATTTAATCCAATAATTAAATTTAAAATGGTAATAATATAATAAAAATTAATTTTACCTTCTAAGAACTATAACAAAATCTACTTAGCTTGATAGAGGAAAATTATAGAAGGAAAAATATGAAATTAAATTTTGGTGTGGTTTTATGTTTATTAACGATGATATTTATAAGGGAGGGTGATTGATTCACAGGGTTCTGGCAATGATGGAGTACCTAATAATTCAAATAAATAATGGACGGCGTGGATGGTAATCCTTCGTCGCATGTCAGAACCCCAGGAAGGCGTAGATGGTGATCCGTGCTTTAACACTACGTGGCGTCAGCGTGGATGAATCCCAGGAAGGTTCGGATGATGATCCACACAATTTTGCCCCGCTGTCACAAAGGGTGTTAGATTGATAAAATTATGACGATCGGTGTCTGACGGGTAATAATTAAATGGTTAGATTATTTTTGGGTAGAAACGCCAGGGAATCACTGGTTTTTACCTAATTCATGCCATGTTGCCAGCAGCATTTATGTTCATGTTTTTCTGCCTTTGCTATTATTCCATAAATATTGCTTGGATGTTGATAAAAACTTGTTTTCCCTTTCCAAGAATATGCGATGCGATCCCTTACTGATTTAGGAGCATGGGATCATCTCTGGCCCCGCAACTAATTTGCATCTTCATTTATGAGTATTTCTTTATCAACATTTGATAAACATCATTGTTAACTTTAAATTTCAGCTATAGATCTTCATTTGCAGACATATTGAAGGATGACATTTAATTTAAGTATCCACATAAAATAATTAAAGATACTTAGTATTATAAATGTTAATAAAAAATATTCAAACTATGTATATAAAAGTTTAAATTTTTTAAGAGTTCAATTCTACTTTAATACCTCTCGGTCGGTTCATCCATGTATTTACTAATAGGTCAAACAACGAGTTTTAATTTGATGATTTTACAATATATATAATTATTGATATTCAGTCTATTGATCTATTAATTTAAATATGTCTATTATAAGACAAACTTTCCAATTCAATGGAGACCTTTTCAACTCTATTTTTTATATTCATAATATTATACTATTTCTTATTAGTACATAATAAAAAATTACACAGATCACTTTAAATGTAATTAGCAGTTATAACTGAGTCTTTAAATGTAATTAGCAATTATAACTTAGTCTTTAAATGTAATTACCAATTATTATTGTAATAAATGGAACCAATAGTGTACTGTATGGTATATAAAGAGAACCTTGAAATTCAATATAAGATGGTGTCTGGTCATGTCGGGAGGGTAACCTTATTTAATGCGAAGAAATAGTGGATGAAGAATTAATTTGACTTAATTTAAGCCACATTCACAAAAGGAAATTCTTACTAAATAATGGATGTCACACTCGCATTTATACTGTTCACGTATATTGAATTCATATTTTATGAGACTTTTCCTGAATCACAATAATTTTGATGATTCCTTTTTAGGTGCTGCCTTTTTCACACGTTTTTGTGTGGGTTTTTTTTTGAGAATTTTTCCTTACTTATCTCTCATTAATATGCATTGCTTTGGTTATTAAATTCTATCTCCTTCTTCTATTTTCATCTTTCATTTTTGGGTAAAATATATAGATAGTTCTCTGACTATATGATGTTGTTTTATTGAGTTCTCTGGCTATTGAAAATTAAAAAATGGTTCCTCATTATTAAATGCTACTTTTTGAGTCTTTCGATAATTAAAATAACAAAATAGTCACCTGACAATTTATATGTTCTAAACTCGTCATTTTTCGTTAAAAATGACGACCATCTGAACTAGACATTAACATGATCAGTTAGAAGAACTGTTTGAGATATATTTTGCGGATCAAGTCTCTATTTATATTATGTCGTGAGCCAGTACTTGAAATATTCTGTCGTCGAGTCAGTGCTTGAAAATAAAGGTGGTGCCAATAGACATCATTAGAGTATGATTTTATCATATCTTAGTTAACAGGTTAACGTCCAACCCAGATAACCGCCAATTCTTTAATGAAAAAGGAATAAATTAGAACATATGAACAGTCGATGATTATTTTATAAGTTTCAAGTCGAGGGATTCAACAAAGTAGTGTTTAATAGCCAAGAGACCATTTTGCAACTTTCAAACGTTGAAAAACTTAATAAAGAAACGCCCTATAATCAAAGGACCATTTGTGTATTTTACCCTTATTTTCTTCTTAGATCATAACTGAGTATTATTTTTTCAGATTGATTTTTACGATTATTAATATCATTAGGAAATATTAATATATTATATCTCTTAAAACAAGTCACGTGACACCTTCAATCAATCATAACATATGATACATAATATTTATGTGGAGTTAAATTAAAATACATAAATAAACATTTTATTTAAATATTAAAAAATTATCTTTTGATTTTGATCAATTGTTTATTGGTGTTTGTTAGAGGTATAACAATATGAGATGATACAACGATAATAATAATATATATTAAAAAATATAGAATAAATTAGTTAGCACCTTGGCCACCTTCAACTGCACGCAATACCAATCAATTGTATGCTAAGGACAAAACCAATTATATGTATGCGATAATAAAATCAAGTAGATCCTGTAAGCCAATTGATAAGTCTTTTCCAAATTAAATCAAATGAAATTCTATTCTTCGGTAGGATCTCGTGGTAAATTCGTGTACATGAATTAATAATAAAAACAATCACAATTAATAATATGAAAAATATTCGATTAAATAATTGAATAGAAAAATATAAATATATGAATAGAAATAAGTTGAGGCTTGCAGTTACGTAGTTTTCTTAAGACAAATTTTCGGTCACTCCTCCTAAGATATAAACGAGATGATCAACGCACATTAACACAATTGTCGAGATCACGAACTATTCTTTGTCTTCCCCTATCATCAAAAACTAGAGAAAAGAATTCATTTGAATTGGTTTTTGAGTTGTTTTTTAATTGTGTTTTTAGTAGGTTTACACGGTATTTATAGGGATTTCACATTGTGAATAATTGAAATTTTTTGACCTAATGAAGCGTTAATGAGAATCCAGCAATTAAGCAATTTTCAGAATTAATGTTTTAATTAAAGTAATCTTTTAATATTTATCCTTTTAATTTCAAAACAGATTATGAAAATATACTCTATTTGAAGAAAATATCTCACATTTGAGTTAAAATATCCGCAAGCCCACAAAAAACCTGACTGGTTTGGACATTAACGTTACCCACATTGTGCAACGTCTGCATATATACGAACCAACAATTGGTTTCACATTTTCCTCAACAACATTTGGATCAATTTCTCATTCAAAAGCTCCAAAATTATCGAATTTTTCCAACAGTGTTAAATAAAAAAATTAATTATATTTTTCTTAACCTTTTTATTTTTTTAAGAATATACATATTTTTTTAAATTCTAGAGTTACTTTTAAAATATTAATCTTTAATCAAACTCAAATAATTTTTCGACTAGGCACGAACTAAACTATATCAATAATTAAAGAAATGTTTGTTATTTCTATAGGTTTGTTAGGATTTATGAAGCTCGATCGATCAACCGAAATATGCCAAGAGGGAGTAAATTGACTTTTTGAAATTTAGGGAGTAAGGAGTATAAAGATAAGAAAAATTGCACAATCATTTATAGTGGTTCAACTTCCTCAAACAAGTCTACATTCACTACCTAAGATCCTCAGTTAGGATTTTTCAACAAATCCACTAATTTGTTCTTTCTTTTTCAAAGATCAGAATAACATTTACAACTCCTTAGTTTTTCACTTGGCTAAACTAGAACCAAAACCATTTTACAAAGTATAAGAAATGTGTAAACAAGAAGACCTCTCTAGGTTGGTGTTTACAAAGATTTAACTCACAAAAACAAAACCTAAGGATATACAATTAAGCTCAAAACACAAATATTTACAAGAGAAAGAAAATAATGATTGAAAAACTTTTCTCTTGCGTATGAATGCTTGGATAGGTGTTGGTAACCCTCTTCAAGTATCCTCAACTTGGTTTTATAAGTTGGAATGAGTTACTAGCCATTGGGAATGATTTGGAGCCGTTGGAAGCTGAAAAATATGCAATTTTGCATTGGGGTTTCGAAACCATCTATGGGGTTTCGAAACCTGTCTTTAAAAAATTGGACCGTTGGGCAAGGGGGTTTCGAAATCTTTGGCAAGTTTTAGCATTCTGTCATAGGGGTTTCGAAGCCTCTTAAAGGGGTTTCGAAAGCCAAGTCCAAAATTGTTATTTTGCCTTTTAAAAATTTAAAACTTTGAATTATTTTTGCAATGTTTGAACAAATTTTAATTTGGTCCAAAATCATTTTTGCCCTTATTTGTTATATCAAAATATTAGTTCTACAAGGTTTCATATTCGAACATATTGTCTGTTAGAGATGAACAAAAGTATTCTGAACATATATTACCTTGTAATTACCTTTATATTAATAAAAAAATTGTTTACTTAATTAATAAAGAGACATATTTCTAATTGGTAGAATACATGAAAACTAATGAAATAGGAAACAAGGGTGAAATCTACAGATTTGAGAAGAAAATCTCAGAAGCAAGAGTTCCAAAATAGAAAAACAAGACTATTTATTTTGACAGGAGTTCCAAAATAGAGACCCAATTCAGTCCATACAAATGTTTTGAATTTGGCTCTTGGGTAATTTCCTACATGTATCAAGCAATGCCTAAACTTGGTATGCTTCCCTATTTTCAGTTACATAAAAGATACTCTAATTAGCTTAGACATTGTTCGATATCTATAATTTCTCTGGTTCGAATGTATGAAGCTTGTAATTGGAAGCCCAAGATTCATGCACAAGCTCATTGTATTGGTTTTTTCCTCGAATATGGGCAGCCCAAAAAAAAACAAATAGTTCATAAGCACTTTTATTTTGAGATCTACGATATTTTCTATATTGTATGGAACTCGTCATGTCAAGGTGACGAGTTCCAATAAAAAATATTTTTGATTCAAACTTTTTATCTCGATTTGATAAATTTTAATAAAAAATTATATTTTATTAGAACTCGTCACCTCGAGTTGATAAATTTGTATATAATTTTTTTATAAAACTCATCACCTCAACGTAACGAATTCCATGAATACTATAGAAAATGTCGTAGATCCCAAAATAAAACCCGAGTGCCTTAATGGGCTAAATAAAAAACCTGGATGTCTTAATGGGCAAAAAACCCCATTTTTTCCATTGTGGGCTGGGTAATTGTATGTTGCAATTTTGTATATAGTGGATTTTTTTTTCTTTGACTACTTATATAGTGAATTGAATTGGCTGGGATGTGGGTTTCTCTTCTAAGATATTCCAACTCATTCGTTTCGAATATAAGAATTGGGTTGAATCAAATTCTAAAGGAAGAAAATTATTCCATCATCTAATTTTTAGAACTCAATATAATGGTAATTTTCAGTACTAGTTCAACAAATCAAAGACATAATGAAATAGGTTTCTGATTTACAATGACTTTAGAAAGAAAGTGAAAAGATATATCTAAGCAGAGAACGCACCATTGAAAGCTTCAGCACCAATATGGGTTTTAGGTTGTAAAGCCAGCTTGAATAGCTCAGTTGTTTGGGTCTGAAGCTTGGTGTTCTTCACCTTCTGACCCATGTTTGTTAACCATGAAACCAAGTGAATCTCCATTTGCTTTTGATCAGACCCAAACGTGTTCCTGGAAAGCTTTAACCTCCTCTTGTACTCCTCCGCAACAAGCACAGCAATGTCAGCCATCAAATTAAACGCTGTTTCTGGATATCGAGTGTGTGGATTTAGACATAAAAGGAGGGCGAGTATTTATACAGGAGTTGGAAGTGGGGAGTCGATAGAAATGGATAAGGGGCAGAGGCACAGGTGGTGGTTTTGGGCAATTTTATATTAAAAACTCCAAATAAATAATTATTTAAATAAGTAGAGCTCTCCATAAACATATTTGGAGTCTCAAATTTTATATTAAAACGCCCACATTTCATTTACCGTGTGGGGAGACAACTATTACCCTGTAAGATGTTGCATTTCATCTGGGATTGCCTATTAATGGAGTAGCTATTAATGGTGTTGTCGGCGCCCCTAGAAACATATGTGAGGTATTCCTCAGAATTTATCCGCCTGATGATGCACGCAATCGTGGAAAAATGAAAATTAAATTTTTGGATGAAACTTTTACGAACCTACCCCAGAATGCAGAGCATGAAGTGAAGGAGGTAAATATAAATGTTTTTATCTATGAATATTTATTAATATTTCAATTTATTTATTTATTTTTTTGGAAATTAGGTTGTTATATTTTTTTATTATTTTTTTGAAGCAATATGCTCGTGCGCATATACTACGAGTTATTAGGGGGATTTTAATGCCAGACAAATCCGAAATAAGGTGCATCTGATGTGGTTGAATCATTTGCAAAATTTGAGTGATTCAAATTGGGGGTCGATAGTTTTGACATTTTTTCCCGACAGCTTTGTAGAGCCGTAGATCCAACGAAAAATGTCATTGGAGGGTGTTTATTTTTGTTGCATTCGTGGGCCTGGATCTGAATGTCATTTTTATGCCCAATCCTTAAAACACATATCCTATATGAATTTCCATTACTTAAGAGGTAAAAAATAATTTTTATCTATTTTTTATAATATTACTAACAAATAATACAATTATATTGTATTGTATTAATGATAGGTGGATTGATGAAACCTCTCACGCCCACTAACACATCAACGAAACTTCAGACTCTTGATTGATAAGTTTGGACATCATGTAATAAAATATTTTCCTCCGACTTTTATCTTGTAATTTGAGAATAATTTAATTTATTTGAGGTTTGTATCTGATAAAGTTATGTAATTTTAATTTTATAGCTCCTGTGGACGCCTTACTGCGATGCTACTATTGCCGACTGTATATCGCATGAGATTCGAGTGACTAATGCGCCCGTGTACATCGTATCATTCTCGCTGATCTTGTATGAGATAGTTGAGTGGCATCCTTTGATAATTCAACTGTGTCCAATCGCTTCCACCACATCCACCTTGCTTGGATGAATTACATCGTTGATGTGACAAGGGAAGACGGAAATTAATTAGGCAGACCGTAATGTGGTATATCTAAACGAGTGGGTTTGAAGATTTGAGATGATGCTCATGACTCAACCCATCTTTAACCACAGCGTGACATAAGATTTTATGCGGTGGTACCAAGAATATGGGATGCCACATATATTGACCAATGAGGAGCGAGCGCGAGAATTATATGTTCCTCCATAGAGTCGCCCACGGACGGGGAGATAACGTGGGGGAGTCAAGACAGAGAAGAAGAAGACAACAAGGTGCATCCTCCTCATCGGTAATAACACAGGGACCTCCTCAGACACTGATGACACACCCTAACCCTATTTTCACCCACTCGACTCAATCAATATTTCAACAAATAGGGCAGTTCTCGGAAGGATTCCTCACCAACGTCTTTGACCAGTTGAATTCACCACCGACACAATTATCGGCTAACTTTGGATCCGATATTGTTGACCAGATGTTGTTGCAGAGTAGATTCTACACCTATCCCGGTTCTAGTTCCAGTGGTGGATCAATTCCATATACAACTGTCGGTCTTGATGATGATGATATTGTTAAAGAGGAAGAGGAACCGCAATTACGTTCGCGTCGGACTCCTCGTCCACACGATACGAAACTGGTGGACATAGGCATTATTAGTGTAATACCCCAAATTTTGACTAGTGACTAAAATATAAGTTTTGAAAATTTAAGGGATAAAGTATAAACTTTATAAAAGTTTAGGGACCAAAAATATAATTTAAAAATTATAAATTTTAGCCCGTAAATGAACAATTTGGCCTTAAACAAGGATTTTTATGGGAATAAGATTTTTTTGTACAAGATTTGTGTTAAAAGCTATAAAGTAATAAAGTTCGGTATTGAAATCGAATAATCGGATCAAATCGAAATTTTATGAAAATTTGAAGGTTGTTAGAAAATGGTTGAAAATATAATTTTCATATTTTAGAGCAAAGAAATTTGGCTCAAAGCAGTGTAATTTTTCAGATTTGGTTTAACAATAGAATTTTAGTGACTAAAGTGCAATTTTCTAAAATTACATGGCCAAAGTGAAATTTAAAAGTCAAGTTAATTCATCTTTGACTAAGGAATATTTTTAATGGAGGAAATGGCAATGTAAATTGGTGATTTTTAAGATTCATTAATGGTATTTTTGGAATTTCTCATAATTGAATAAAAAGTTCAATTATAATAATTTAAAGACAAGTGTAAAGGCTAATTTAATGTTAGAATAATCAAGAAAATAGCCATTTTCAGCTTCTTGTTCTTCTCTTGGCCGAACCACCTTGCTCAAGGTAAGAAAAATTTTTGTTTTGATTTTTGAAGTTATACACTTGATTTTTTTTATTAAGTTATTAGATAGAGAATTAATTTACATAAAATTATCTATCTTTGGTACCAATATTTCATAGTGAAGATGCTTATATGTTGACATTGAAGGTTAGGATTTATGTAGGGTTTTTGGAGTTCAAAGAATTAATGAAAGATTATTATGTTTTGATGTTGGAGATTAATTTTCAACCATGTATGATGTTTAAAATCAAGTGTAGAATGATTTTTAGTATTTGGCCTAATTAGGGTTTTGGTGATTGATTGAATTTTGGTTCAATTTGATGTTGTGTTGATTAGAATAAATGAATTTGAAGTAAGAAAGTTGAATTAATGCTTGAAATTGAATGAAAAGCTAGTCTTATGATCATAGTGACATTCGGCCATTGGGAAAAAATTAGAGAAAAATATGGAAAATTTTCCTATGATCTAGAATTGATATTAGAAGTGTTATATGTGACTTGGAGATCAATTTGAATCAATTTGGAGCATTGAGTAATTAAAAGGGTTAATATACAAGTTTTGAGAATTGTGGGATATTATTGCAAGAATGTAATATTTGAAGGGTTAATGCTAATTTTCGATAGTTGAAAATGCTGGAAATTTAAGTTAAAAAGTTGTTTGGAACCAAATTTCAAATTTGGTAAAATTTGGTGGTGGAATTCGAAAAGTCTCAATATTATGGGGACTTGATTCTAAGTTTATTAAATGTGAAAGTATCATTTGAGTAAATTATTGTAATGCTGAAAATTTATTTAATATGCTGATTTTTGGGTTTAATTCTCAAGTTGAGATTTAATTCTAAGTTTATCAAGTTGTGTGGTTGAATTTGAAAAGTCTAAGAAAGTTTAGGATGAAATTGCAAGTTTTTGAATGTTTAAGTGTTGATTTGAATATTTTATTGAGGTGTTCGAAATTTTATGTGATTAATGTGAAATGAGGTAAAGGGCCATTATGGATTAAATAGGAAAGTTGATATGAATTCTAAAAAGAATTCATAATTAGTGGTTGAATTATGAAATTAGAAAAAGTTGAAGAGTTGAAGTGAAACGAAATATTCATGGAATTTAAGGAATATTTTGAGAAGTTTGAAATTACGATGGAAGTACGATTTAGTTTTATGCCAATTTAAGTATCAGATTTATTTTTTTCGAATTTTATATTTAAGTTTAGATTATGTTAGTTCGATACTAACGAATAGTTTGAATATTCTATGTTATTATATGACGTCGTCAGTCCAAGGTAAATTTAGTGATTCAAGTAGTTTGAAATGGAAGGAAAAAGTGTCGGATCGAAAAGATTATCTTAGAGAAGATTTGATAGCGAGGCAAAGGTGAGTGCATTTCATTTGTATATATGTTTCGACTAAACATTGACTTGTGATACGCCAATTTCGAAGTTACGTTAAGAAATTATTCCTAGTATTATGTGAAGTGTGATTCAAGTTTATATGTTTATTTAGTACGCTAATATAACTAGTGAATAAGTCAAGGACACTAGTTGGTAAAATCTACTTAGAAATTATGTTTTCAACAGCAAGTTTAGAAACTCATCATAAATTCTAAAAAAATGATTAGATAATGAATCTTATACCATTGGATTTGCTTATCAGTCTAGTTTCATTTAGAACAAATGGAAGCTGATTTCAAGGAGTATACAAAAATATATGAATTTTTAATTAGTGATAGGTTAGAAAACATGACAACTTATTATGTCCAAAACAGCTACTGTAAGAAACCTTTGAAAATCCTATAAATTGTACAAGTGGAAATAGAATGAGTTCCTTATATGGTTAGATTTGTATTTGAGTCTAGTTTTCAGTGGTTCAAATGGAATAATTTTTCAATAAATAGATTAATACATAATAATATTTCTTTGAAGGTAGTGGAAACTGCCAGAATATGAAATTTCAATAAATTGTGTAGTGGAAGCAATTTTTTTTTAAAAGATTAGTGAGGCTTATATTTGATTTATAAGTAAGTTCAAATGATTTTAGTTTATTTATTTAATTATTTTGATGGAGGACGGCTTGCGATAAGTCAACCTCATTTTATTTTCCAGTAAGATTTATAAATTTTTCAGTATGGAATATTTATATAATATTTTTCATCAAGTTTTATGAATGATTTTGGGTATGAACTGCCCAAGTATGATATTTATGATGATGAATTCTAAATGTTTACATTTATCAGACATTTCACATTTATCAGATATTTACAGTTATTAGATATTTACAGTTATAAGATGTTTTTCAGTTATCAGATGTTTTACAGTTATCAAACGTAGATTAATAAATGATTCTATGATGATAAATATAAGCTCATTGTATGTTGCATTGAGAGTCGTAGGTACATTTGACATGCTATTAAGTGAGTGCTTATCAGTTATCAGTTCAACTTTGGTACATTCGTGTACCAATGTTCAGCACCGTTGGTGCTCAGGTTATGATTGCACTGAAGTACATCATATTGCAGTTTCAGTTATGATTCGGCATTGTGTTGTGCCTAGTGCGCACCTTATACTCACGTACCTTGTATTCTCTTACATATACATTGGGCTATAACAGTAAATGAAAAAGTTATGACAATAAATAAAAAAAAACATAGAATTGAAAAAAAATTATGAAATATGTTCGAATGAAAAGAACAAAAGTTATTTATGATATTTGATGATGACTTACATGATTTTTGAAAAAATCATGATACGATGATTTTAAGGTTTTCAGAAGGAAAACAACTGACTAACTCGGTTTGAAGTTTTAATTTTTTTTATTTAAATTTTAAGTTTATTGTTTATATTTTATGGATTTTATGTTTTAGTTATATTTCTGTCTCACTAAGTTTTACTTAGCGTGTGATAATGTTCATGCGTCGGTTCGAATAAATAGTGGACGTGAAGTGAGGAGCTTTCCAGCATCTTATGGAAAATCAAACCTAATGACAGTATCAGTATGACATCCTAACTTTGATTTATTAGTGGAATGTACATTATATCTGTTGGGTTGCTTTATCAGATTTATTTTAAAGGGTTTGTAATATTAATTAGGTTTATTTTCCTTAGTTTTGTCTAATTTTAGTAATAATCGTATTTATGAGTGAATAGTATAAATGTTATATTTTAAATGGTTTAAAATCAAGTGGTATTAGACAGTTGTAAATGGATATGAAATAACACTGAAATGCTTAATTACTGACTGAAATCATATTTGTTTTCAATGATCAAACAATATTTTATAAATTTATATAATTAAGGAAAAAGTTTTTAAAGTTAAAAAGGAAACTATTAAATTAAACAAAAATTTTAAGCATTTAAGTCAGCAAATAACATTTGAGTTGATGTGACATATTTAACTCATACTATGAGACATATACAGGTTAAGGGTGTTATATTTATAAGTATTAGAGTAGCAGGTTTAGTCGGTTCTCGGCCTAAACAAATCTTATGTTATGTTAGAAATATATACTTGCCTCTAGATGTCAAAATTACTGATCTGGTATGGTTTTATGATTTTATTAGTGATGCTACTCCTTACTAATGATATAGAAATGTATGTGTTAGATATTGAAAAGTTAAGAATTTGAGTAAAAATATAGATAATACTAGAAATAGAATCGAGCTTAGAACCGTTTCAATTGGATTCAAGGAGACTCTAGTATATTGCCTTAGTAAGGTTAGGGCTGTCAAGGATTTTTCTCTATTCTGTGGAAGATATACCCCAGTGTTTAATAAGGTAGCTGGATTATAGGAAACTATCAGAAAGTTTGGAAAGTATATAAGAGAAATCGAGAATTAAAGAGACACCGAGATTATTGAAATTATCGATGATTTTGGAATGTCTATGGGTAAGTAAATTGTCTGTTAAAGTTTAAAGAAAGTTAAGTTTT
Organism: Hibiscus syriacus; assembly: GCF_006381635.1. Lineage (NCBI taxonomy): Eukaryota > Viridiplantae > Streptophyta > Magnoliopsida > Malvales > Malvaceae > Hibiscus > Hibiscus syriacus. The sequence continues at coordinate 5,591,431 of NW_024062608.1, forward strand.
TAGTGAATCGGATGACAATTATGTTATCCTTTGAAATGATTTAGAATGAGATTGAAAAAAAACTATTGTTGATCCAAAGGACTTGAAGGGTTTTACGATTATGGTAAATGTAATTGACAGCTGAATAATTGAAGTTAGATTAGAGGATATTATGATAGTTTGGGAAATTCTACATGTAACCCCTGATGAATTATCTGGATTACCTCCTGCTCAAGAAGTGGAGTTTAAAATTGATATTTTTCGGGTACAGTGCCAATTTTGATAGTCCCATATCGGATAGGTCCGACAGAATTCAGAGAGTTAAAGAGACAACTACAGGAGCTATTTGACCATAGTTTTATCATATCGAAAGTATCTCCATGTGGTATGCTGGTAATCTTTGGTAAAAGAAAAATGAATAGACGTGGGTATATATATATTATCATCAACTGAATAAAGTTACAGTAGAAAATAAGTAACCTCTTTCGAGGATCGAGGATCTATTCGATCAACTCAAAGGTACATCAGAATTTTCGAAGATTGATCTTCAATCAGAGTATCACTAGTTAAAAATTAACGAGTAAGATATTTTAAAGATGATTTTCAGAACCCGATATAGATATTATGAGTTTTAGTGATGCCATCTGAACCAATTAATGTTCCAGCAGTATTTATAGATTTAATGAATCAAATGTTCTAGTTGTAAATAGATTACTTTGTAGTCATGTTCATAGATAATATTTTGATTTATTCTAAGATTTAAAAACAGCACGTCGCACATCTTCGCATTGTACTTCAAACATTACAGCATCAAAAGTTGTATGTTAAGTTGTCAAAATGTGAATTTTGGTTGTTAGAAATTTCTTTCCTTATCTCCGTGATTTCAGCAGAGGGAATCTGAATAGATTCCAAGAAAGTACAAGTTATAATAGAATGAAAAACCTCAAAAATGTATTCAAAGTTCGTAATTTCTTGGGATTAATTGGCGGTTATCGAGGATTCGTGAAGAATTTCTCGATGATTACTTTTCTGTTTACAAAGTTGCTTAGAAATGATGTACCAATTGTTTAGACTGAAAAATGACAAGAAAACTTCGATACACTTAAGAAAATTGACAAAAACATCAGTTTTAGTGCATATAGAATCAGGTAAAAAGTATGTGATTTGCAATGATGCGTTCCTTAATGATTTAGGATGTGTCTTGATGCAAGAAGGTAAAGTGATAGTTTATACATCGAGACAACTAAAGATGCATGAATGAAATTATCTGACTTAGAATTTAAGTTAACGGCTATGGTGTTTACTTTGAAAATATGGCACCACTATCTATATGGTGAGCGATGTTATATTTAAACAGATTATAAAGGTTTGAAGTATTTGCTTGTTCAGAAAGAATTAGATCTAAGATAAAGGAGATAGATCGAACTTCTAAAAGATGGATATGATTATTGATTATCATATTGGGAAGGTTAATATGGTAGTTGACAGATTTAGTCGAAAGATATTCTCTGCTTGAAAGCTTTAAAAACTTTATTTTCAAGGAAAAATGATGGTGTACTTCTTGTAGAGTTGATGTTGAGTCCTATATTGTCATATTTGAATAAATATCTTCCCAACAAAGATAAAAGATATTCAGAAAGGATCGAAAAAGTGAAAAAAAAATTATTAAATTAAACAACAAATTTAAGCATTTAAGTTCAACAAATTTAGTTGATTAGATGTGACATCTCTAGCATTTTACGAGACATATACAGGTTAAGGGTGTTACAATTAGCTGTTATTTATTTCGCTCTTCAAAACTAAAATATTTTTACTAAATTAAAAACTGAAATATTTGTACTAAACTATTTTATTTTGAGTTAATCAAAATATTTTCAGTGAAAACGCACCATGCATCTCGTGATAACTATAGTACGTTAGCAAACCACACATATTTCAAAATGAGATACCAGAATTTTGCACCCTGCAACCCGCTTTATTTGGAAATCGCGTCTTTCAACCCGTGAGGTTCTTGAAATAAAACAACTGCTATTCAATATTATCGGGCAATAACTCAGTTGAAATGTCGATGAGAGAAAGCCTTATTCCTTTGGTATATTATGATGGCGAAATGATCGGTGATGTATCTCTTGGTGTCGTGTTTCAGTCCGCACACACTGTGATAATAATGCTACCAACGAAGTTAACGTATAACAAGTTAATGAAGAAAGTGAAGAAAAATGACCTACATGCTCGCGGTACAAAATTGTTACCCTTGAAGTATCGACTACCGACGTCGTTAGAACCATTAACGTACACGATATACACCGTTAAGGACAATAGAGATGTGCATATGATGGTCGATCCTCACTTGTAATATTCATTTGGAGGGCTGATGGAGTTGTATGCATTATTTTCTGATGTTGATGATGGTACCAGTGTGCCAAGTTAGAGATGAGTGGAGTTCGACTTTGATCCAACTGTTGACAGTCTGATAGAAAATTTGAGAAACGACTTCAATTTATTAAGCACACACGGTACACAGAACGATTTGGGTGTATCATCGTCTTCGATGCCAAAGCATTCTTGCGATGCTAGATTCGAGTTGTTGTGTTGCTAGATTCGAGTTTGACTTGAACATGCCACCAACACAACAATCCACGGTTAATACATTCGATGATTTCTCATCTGGACGATATTCAATGTATATTCCTCCTTTAGATAACGTCTCAACATATATGGGTGACATTCTTTTACTGGTATGCATGATGTTGATCTTTGGGAACCAGTTCATGAGCGTGTGATCGACGAACACCTACAGTAGCGACTCACTTTGATTTAAATGAGGTTGGACTATTCTTCTTTAAGGGGGATCATTCTGAAAAAAAACCAATAAGGGAGCCTGACCCTGATAGTGATGAATTAGGCCATTCTATTAAGAACCAGAAGACCTTGACATGCCACCAGAAGCAGAGACAACGAAGAATACGGTGCGGCTACAACGGTTCCACATGTTGCAACACCTAGTTCTTATTACCAGCCACCATCGTACTTTTCAACAATTGATATGGAAAGCATTCAACGCTCCAGAATTTTCCTAATTCCCAGATTGAGCAATACAATCAACGTAGTATGGGATCTCTATGTCCAGAAGACCTTGACATGCCACCAGAAGCAGAAGACAACGAAGAATACGGTGCGGCTACAACGGTTCCACATGTTGCAACACCTAGTTCTTATTACCAGCCACCATCGTACTTTTCAACAATTGATATGAAGCATTCAACGCTCCAGAATTTTCCTAATTCCCACAGATTGAGCAATACAATCAACGTAGTGATGGTGATCTCTATGTTGGAATGGTTTTCAGGTTAATATAATGTTTTAATTTTTCATTATTTATTTTGATTTTTTTATTGGTAAGTTGGCAATTTTATGTGCTCTTTTTACGAATGAGTTTTAGGACAAAAGAACAAGTTGTGGTTACAATCAAGAACTACAACATACATCGCTTTGTTACGTCAACTGTGAAAAAAACTTATGCAGATAAGTACATCACTGAATTTCTCCATAAGAAGTAGAGATGTAATAGGAGGATTCGTGTATCACGGTTGAAGACGATGAACAACCTTCGGAAACTCACAAAATATGTCCAACCACATATATGCACCGCCAAAATCCTGAATCAAGACCATCGTAACTTGGATGTGTACGTGCTTTCTGAAGCCTTCATTCTGCTGCTCAAATCAAATCCACGTGTTACGGTTGTGACCTGTATTACTTCAATTACATCGTTATACGAGTATACAGTTGACTACCACAAAGCATGGTATGCAAGGTATCGGGCCCAACAAAAATTGTTTGGTCCAGTGGGAGGAATCATACAATGAATTGCGAACATGGCTTAAATTGATGCAGAAGCACATTCTGGGAACAATTGTGAAATTAGAAACAGTCTGGCGTACAAAAATGATCATGTTGTACAAGGTGTTTGCCAATTCTATCGACTCTCTTGAATTTTTTCGTAATGCATTAATGCATTTCGACACTACAAGATGATTGTTCAAATCGACAGCACTTGGTTATATGGTCGATACACTCAAATAATGTTATTGACGGTTGCATAAGACGACAACAAAAAAACTATTCCTATCACATTCGTAATTGTCGAAAAGGAAGATATTGACTCTTGGGCATTATTCCTTATGAACTTACAAACATATGTTCTATAACATGTGATTCAGGATAGAGATGATGGGATTTGTCTTATTTCTGACTGAGGCGCTAGTATCAAATACGCACTCCAACATATGGGCCCGTCTTGCCAACCCCACAGTATTTATCACCAGTATTGTTTACGACATATTTCTTAAACTATTTACAGAAGTTCAAGAGTCAAGATGAGCATCTAATGGTGCTTTTAATGGGTACATCTTTCACCTTTTTCGGTTTACCATATCTTTACAAAATTTATTTCAAATTAATTGTTCCACTTTTTATTGATAGGTTACACATAGTTCGTACGTGAGTTTGAGGACCTGATGCAGGAACTGAGACACGTGAATTATGAGGGCTTCAACTACCTTGCTAGAATCCCAAAGGAGAAATGGCTTAGATCATTTGATGGGGGTAAATGGTATGGTCACATGACAACGAACTTGGTTGGGGCAATAAATTCATCACTAAAGGGAGTGCGCCATTTGCCTATCTCGTCCGTTGTCAAAGCAACATATTATCGACTGGAAACCCTTTTTGCAACCTTGGGAAGGCAATCATCTGATAGGATGGTGGGTGGCCACCAAATCCACCCAGACCTTATCAGAAAATTAAAAACATTCCAGCACCACGCGATGAGTGCCATATGCTTCTCTCACGAAATGTCATTGTTATGTGTATCAGAATTTGTGAGGCCATTGGAAGGCATACAACAAAATACATACACATGGTTAATTTACAAGAAAAAACATGCGAGTGCGGATTCTTCCAAACTTTCAAATACCCGTGTACGCACACCATTCTTGCTGTTTTTTCTGTTCAGATACCTTACATGAGATTTGTTGATCGGGCTTACTTACTTGAAACTATATTCAAGTTTATGATTACGAGTTCTCTCCCATTGAAAATGAATGGGATTCGAATGAAGCTGATGATGAACCTACACTATAGCCAGATTATGCACTACGACAAAAAAAAAATCGGTTGTCCATGGTCAACCCAGATTTTTTTGTGACGAGGATTTGTTTGAACATCAAGAAAGAATCGGACAACCGAAATTATGCTCTATATGTAGGAATCCCGGACACACTAAGAAAAAATGTCCCAATCGTTCAGGCCCACGTATCAATTAAATGGGCTTTTTTCATTATTTCTTTTTTAATTAACAACACATATTACTCATATTTACAAGCAAAAAATAACACTACAATATGTCTATCAAACCATTTTTTCTTCTTCCTTCACAAAACCATGATTTCTAACCATTTTCAACGTCATTTTTACCCCGCTTAAAATGTCTTATATATGTTGATATTATAATCACCTTAAAGATAAATTGCAACACTACGAGTTTATAATTAAAAATTTTAAAAAAATAGTTTCCTACCCGGAAATAGTATCCAAACAAGGCTATGGACACTAAAGAGAGGGTAGGGAATCGAAAGAACCTCTCGCTTTGTAGGCCGCGAGATCCCCCATAAATCTCACGATATTTTGGATTAAACACATCTTAAATTCACTTTTAAAAGAAAAGTACTCATTAATCAAGTTAGTGTTGAATTAACCGTGACATAAACTCAATCAAAATTTAATAATATATTTAGATTAATAACATACAAATACTTATCTTTAAAAGTGAATTTAATGACAGAGATGAAGTTAAGATTGAGCTATGGTGACAATTGCATCAACTAGAGAAGGTTTTTGTTTTTTAGAGATAGTGGGAGCAAGTGACTTAATAATAGAGAAACCACAAAAAGGAACTTATAGAGCTAGTAGAGTTTACTCCAACTGATTAAGTCTTGAGAGATATAGTGGACACCAAACTAAAATTAAAAATACTTGGAGACATTCCTCTTCTGATTAACCTTTTTCAGTCTTTCTTTTGTTAGTTTGCCTTTTAATAAGTTTTCTTTTAAGCAGCAAGATCGGTGGTGGAGGCAGCCACCGCCTCGCATTAAGTTTTGTTTTCGTCTCGTATGTATCTCTTAACTATGGGTGTTGGTTCATTCTTTCAAGTTTATTTTATTTTGTAGAAGAGGTTTGGTGTTCGACGCGTATGTGTCCTTTCATCATCTTTAGCTTGAGTTGAGTGAATGGGTTTGTTCGAAAGGTATTACCTATCCTTTGTCCTTCAGCTGTCCGGTGTTTGTGTTGCCTAGATAAGTGTTATCTGGAGTTGCTTTTAGATGTTGTTTTTATGCCAGATTCTGTGTTTGTTGTTTTGCATTGTATGTTCCGTAACGGCATTCCGACCGGTGGTGGAGCGATGATTATAGCGTTATCGATGAGGGTTGAGTCTTAGGTTGCAGGTGTTTTCTGCTGTAGTTACTGGTTTCGTATTCCGGTAGTGGTTTTGAGGTGACTGTCGGTAATAGATAGTGTTGTATGTTGGGTCGTTTAGTCCTTGTCTGAGATTACTGGCAGTTTCCGCTATTCGGCTTCTTTTGGAAGTCCAATAATTTTTGAGGTCTCCTGCTTTCATTGAAGGATCTTTGGCTGTTAGTGTTGCATGGCTTGTAGTTTTCGATGTTATGACAGATGCTTTTGGTGTCGTAGTGGCTTGTGCAGTATAAACTTGTCCCGAGAAAGGTGGTATGGGGTCGTGCAACTCTAGACGTTGGGCCAGAGGAATCTTTTCGATAGTGTATTGTTTTGCAACTAGATTAGTGCTTGCAGTTTAATGTGTTTCGTTAGAGGGGTAGCAAGGTATGGGTGATTAAGGGGAGCTCAGCGTTGCAAGTGGTGGGCCTCTGGCGCTTTTTTTTAAGTTTACGCACATGTCTCGTCTGCCTTAGGAGTGTTTATGATTTTGAAATGGAGACACAGCTAGTTATGGGGGTAGTGGAATGTTGAGGTGGAAAGGAGGGTAGCCGATTGAGGGAATAAGATTGATTCTCTGATATTTGTTTCTGTTGGACATTATATCCAGGTTGGTGATGCACGTGGTGGGCCTCAGATGTTAAATATAGCTGTGGGTGAGGCTTTTCAGTAATTTCATGCATGGTGTTAGTATTGCATTCCCAGCATTCCAACCTGGGTTATCGTGAGTGGTATTAATAGTGATTGCAATAATTGCTTTAAATAGAATGAAGAAGATTTTGTGGAGTCGGTAGTGGTGCATTGTTGACAGTAGGGGTGTGGCTGATCGTGGTTTTTCTTCGAAGGAGTTCGTTGCTGATCGGAGGGAGATTGAATTATGAAGCGTGGGCAACGCTTGGCGTGGGTGTGGATCTGGGAGTTTGCTTTCTCAATTTTGGTAGAGAATATGTTTTTAAGTTTGGTGCACCTCTCAGTAGATTATAGTGGGCGAGTTTTTCTACGTTAGTAAAAGGTTTGTGTAAGGGCAAAGCTAGTAGAAATCAGTTTTGATGTTTCGGTATGGCCCTGTTGGATTTGAGCATTTTAGAGTTGTTCGCAGTCTTGCCTCTTTACTGTTTCATTGTAGCATGGTTTTGTTCTTTGCTTTGGATGTGTGTAGTTCCTTTTTGCTTTCCATTCAGGGGTAGTGTGTAGCTACTTTGATGTAGTCTGTGTCGGGCTTTCTAGTGGTGTTGTTCCCGGTGTGTTTCTTGTTGTTCTTGGGTTCATGTTGGATCTTCTTCTATCCCAAGGTTTACTCTTTTTCCTCTACTTAGGATTAGAGAGGTTTTTTAATGAGGTCCTTGGGGTGGTGTACTTTGTGATTTCTAATATATAGTAACCATTTTTCAAAAAAAAAGATTGAGCTATGAGGGGAAAGTTCCTTAATTTAAAATATATATGATCCTAAAAATAATACATTATAAAAATTAAGATTAATGGTTTAATTTTATTAATTTAAAATTTGAAGGTTTTTAATATAAAATAAAATTGGGGCAATGGCTTAATTATGTTGATTTTAAAACTGATAGTATCCCAGAAACATAATACCAAAAATTTGGGATGGGGCAAGAACTTAATTGCAATAATTTCAATTTTTCAATGGCCTAAAATGTAATTAGACCACAAAAAGTTAAGGGGACAATTGGCCCTCCCAATTATAACGGGCTCCGTCCCCTATTAATGACTTATTTATTTATCATCGCATCTCAATAATAAGATCTATCGAATCACTATAAAAAATTTATTTGTAACCCATGAAATGAAGTTGGCTGTTTAATCTCCACCCATGGAAATGGAATGCATTTCATGGAACAATCTATGACGATGATATTAGTCACTATTATCAACGATAAATATTTTAATTCAAAATATATAATATATATATATATATATATAAGAGGTGTGAGGTTCAAATTTAAATGGTTGAAAATTATTTTTAAACAGATACTGCCTTGTATTTATCACAGATTAATAAAAAAAATATTAAATATTTTAATTAAATATTCCGAATATCAACGGATTTATTCTCAATTTTTAGGATGACCTCACTTGCAACATGGACACCTCACACAGTCCCGTAAAAAGGGGATCAGAAACCGGCAGGGAACCCTCCTTTTCTAGGGTCACTAACAGCCACAAGCTCTCCATTTCCCTTCAACCCATCTAAATTTTGAACTATAAATTGGCTAACAGTTGCGCTGGCTGAGACTTGTAGGACATGACCCTTCTTTTGCAGGTCACTCCTTATTGTTGCAGGAACTTCGAAATGATCTCCAATAACAGTTGTCCAGTTCTCATACATCACAACATTGGGTATCAGCTGCATCAATACGCAATGGGAACTATATAAGATAATCAAGAAAAGCAATCTCAGATTGTCGATGGCAGTGTTTTCAGAGAAAAATAACCTGATGGTAGACCCTTGGTGCCATAACGGAGGAGAGAGGATCCATCCCAAGAGCAAAATGATTCAAGAAAACCTGTGTAGTTCCAGCAATGATATTAGCTCCTCCACTTACACCCACCACCGCTTTCAGCTTCTCATCCTGTACAATCGCATGAAAGAAAAATCAATGTTTTATAGATGTTATATCATGTTCTGAATCAACAAACCTTCAAAACAATTGTAGGTGTCATTGACGATAAGGGCCTTTTGCAGGGGCGGACGAAGTTGGACGGCGCCGGCGGTGGGGCATTTGCAGAGGTATTATTCATTGGCATGGAGAAGTCATCCATTTCATTGTTGAGGACTATACCGGTTCTTGGTGACAGTATTTTAGAACCAAAGAATGCATTCACCGTGTTAGTAATTGCTACAGCGTTTTGGTTGGAATCCACTATGGATACATGACTGGTGCCATGATCATTGATCTGGTTCCACCTTCCCCCATAGTGTTTGGGGCCAAAAGTGGTGTTGTCGTAGATTGTTTTCTTCAACTCTTTTGCGAACTTGGGAGAGAGCATATCAGCTACTACATCCGTTACATCTACAAAATCAGGATCACCTAAATTCATCCTCACCGCGCAAACGCATGTTTCAGGGCTTCTATTAGTCTATGGGTTCCCAGTGATCCTGTAAGGCCGCTTGGGATTGCATATTGTGCAAGAATGTTCAATATCTGTTACAACAACATAAATTTAAATTCCAAGCAGGCTAACCATGAATCCCTATGTACAAAGCATGAAGTAGATATACTTACGAGCGCCATTGATGCTCCGCCGGAGGAAGGCGATGGCATGCTAAGAATTTTACGTCCTAGAAACTTAAATGAAACGGGTTCCCTCATTTTAACTTCATACTTCTTCAGGTCCGTTACTGTCAATATCCCGCCAGCTTTTTGAACATCTTTTACCAGATTAACTCCAATGGATCCATTATAGAAAGCTGCTACTCCACATACTGAAATGTAGTGTAGAGTTTCCGCTAGCTTCTTATTATAGCAAATGTCACCAACTTTCAAAAGCTCCCCATTTGGTGCGAACACACTGCGAAGCCCCTTATCTGCCAAGATCGATGATTTCGAACTTTCCATCTGCATGCGGAGATACGGTGAAATTTTGAACCCTTTTCGAGCAAGAGTCTCAGCAGGTTTCACCAGCCTTTTCCATGGAAGCTCTCCATGTTGTTCCCAAGCTTTGTGAAGGCCTGCAAGTTGTCCTGGCACAGCTATAGAAAGCCCACCACTGGCTTTTAGAGTAACATTGCCTGCATACATGTTCTGAATAGGGACAAAAGTGGAGTGATTAATGACGAAATACGAAGCAGCTAGTGAATTCGGTCAATCGATTTGATGTTAACCTCGGAGGCTTTCATCGGAGCTGTTTCCCTCATGTCGAATACTTGTGCTTTCCCATTAGGTTCTCTGATTAGCATGAAGGATCCTCCACCTATACCACTTGATCCTGGGCTAACAACTCCCAAGCAAAGGGAAGCAGCCACCGCTGCCTCGACGGCATGCCCCCCGATCCGGAGAACATTCCTCCCGATCACTGAACACCGGCCGTCATCTGCAGCGACTGCACCGTGACGAGCAACGATTTGCTCACGTCTCTGTTTTGAGGAGGCCTTTACACCACCATCCTCAGTTGAAGTAGCAGGGGAGACCAGAAAGAAGAGAAACGAGATGGTGATCCACAACATTAATGGCACAACTGCAATATAAAATCCAATCAGAGAATTAATCAAACACCAAAAATAGCCTTATTAAATGAAATAAACAAATTACCTCTCTCCTCAAGGATTCAAACTTTTCATGTTGAAAGTTTCATGACCAATTTTCAGTCAAACCCTTGACACAATGTTGCTTTGAAGAAACAAACAAGACAGGAGACGTTTATTAATTTGCTGCCTGTCTGAATTTTAAACTTTTTTTCACCATCGACATTTGGTAATGATAAGTGCATGCATTAATTCCTCTCATAGTAAAAAGAAGGAGATGCCATTCCCATCACGGTTCAAATGAATGGAAGCGAAAGGATATTTCTTACTTGGTGTAGAATTAGAAAGTCTTCCCCTTGTTTGAAAATAATGAAACTGAACTCACGTTTCATGTTGGAGCATGGAATTCCAAGTCAAACGTGAACTGCTTGAAATTATTATCAAAGGCGCCATCTTGTTTCCAATCTGATGCGACAGCAGCAAATGGAATACCATGTTTCATTTTGCCAGTTCAAATTGCCATACATTCTGTCTTTTGTTGAATATGTTGATTTTTAAATCTCTTTGATCAGTTTTCACTACTGTTTTGGAGCTACCCTATTTAGGTTTGGAATATAATTATAACATTTTTTTATATTTTCAAAATTAAATAATTATAAATAACTATGTAAAATTTAAACACAAAACTAATAAATTTATGTATAAATTCTTTATTTTCATTTAATTTGTTAAATACTTACTATTGTATTCACCGGTTGTTCACCTACATTAATCCCTGTCTAACATGCGGATTTTTATAAGCAAAAACAGTTGTACAGATTGATTAAAAAATTGCGATTCAAGATTCCCCATATTGTGGAATGATTTGTAAAATATAATTTAAATTAGGATAAATTATGTCGTAGGTTATTGAATTATTGTCAAATGATTATTTCAATTATTAAATTTTGGCTTAATATCAAAATAAGAGCCCAATCTATACCTAAAACCCAAAGGTGCCTAAATTAATTTTTGTCTCATCTAGGTGCCTAATGTTACTACCGTTGCCCGTTTAGGTGTTCGAGTTGTCAACGGTGTTATGTTCTACCGTTAAGTGGCATGTTTCACATATGGTGATTTTGACATTTATTTCTAAATAAAATATTAAAAATATTATGATTTATAAAAACACTAATTTTTTCTTATATTATAAAACAACTCAAAATCCCAAATCCTAACCTTAATCTGTGGTTTCGCCCTTTCTGGCTCTGACCACCGCCAGCAGCGTAGTCCCTTCCATCCTCCTACTCATACATCGTCATGTTTTCCGTCGATTGGTTGTCGGAATTGCAATTTTAATCCTAGGGCGCGGTTTAAAACGTTGATTGACCATCGATCGGTCACGATTTCATAGGGGTTTTGGTCACCTAAAAGAGGGGAGGTTCGGTGGAGCTTCGTCGATGACACAAGGAGGCGGCCGTCGTAGGTTTAAATGTTGACATGATGGTTTTCAAAGTTTTTTGTTTATTTCAAATTTTGTGTTTTCTATTTTTTAAATATATATAATATATATATATATATATATAATTTTAATTTTAACTTTAAATAAAAATTTAAAAATAACTAGATCGTGGCATGTGTCATTTAATGGAAAATTAAAATTGTTATCGGCCCAGGCACCTAAATAGGTAACGTTAGGCACCTGAATGACGAAAATTAGTTTAAGCACCTATTTAGGAAAAGTGGTATAGTTTGGGCACTTATTTTGGTATTAAACCTTAAATTTTTAATAATTATAAATAATAATTAAATATATCAAATTGTCATAAAATAACTATAATAATTTAATATTTTAATAAATTTAATAAAAATTTGTAACGTTTCAATAAAATTTAATAACAATTTTCTAATAGTTAATAAATTTAATGATTTCTATCAAAAATAATAAATTTAATATTATTTTATATACGTTTAATAAATATATACTATTTAAAAGTTTTAGAATAGTTATTTAACATAATTAAATGAAATATATATATATATATTTATAATCTAAAGTAAATTACAATAGTATATTCAAATAACTCTCAATTATTTGACATTAAATGCTCACTCCTAATAGTGGTGGATGCAAATGGACTATAGGGTAGGCATATGTCTATCTTGAAATCCAAATTTCTTTATGCACTTGCACATTTTATTGATGATCACCTTGAAATTTTATTTGTGTTTACTTGATATGAAATTTTATTTATATATATGTGCCCACCTTTTAAAAATAAATTAGATCCAACATCAATCACTAACATCCATGGTACTCAAACTCGAGACTTCAAGTAACAACAACTTTTTACTATCGATATCACTTGATTAGTGTTCCTGTTTATAGTAGAAACTTGTAAATATAATTTGAATCTGTAAGCAAACTGTCAGGTAGCAGCTAAAAGTTTAAAGTAAAATCTCCATCTTAAAGGTGTTCGACATGAATATCAAAATGATATAGACGCGTACATCTTAAATACAAAGTTATATCAGTATTTCTTAACAAAGTTAGTATTTGGAGGTAATTTAGGATTGTTGCAAAATATTAATTTTACAGCTTCTTGTTGATTGTAGAAAAAAGAGTTTGCAGACCTTGTGCAGAGTGGTAACGAAGAAATGCAGATTTTGAACCTTGAGCTTGGGGTTGACTTTCTATCAACAAAACTTTGTAATTAATGGATGTTGGGAAAACAAGTTTTATTTCTTAAATATAGCAGTGATCTGTTATGAAACATCTCATGCACCGAATCATTAATCAGCATATGTTATAAAATAAATTTAAGTAGGAATGAGTTTATAAAATTTTGGCAAAAAGGGTATTAAGCTTCTCGTACTTAAAAAAACCTTCACTTTTTTTTTTTTTTGCATTCAATGTGATTTTCAAAGTCAAAAAAAAATTAATGTGGTCATTTGACCAACGGCTCCGTTATTTTGTATTGATGTGACACGTTAAGTAGGCCAACATTTTTTTCTCTCAATCTGACCTTACAACTCAAGAAAATAATTTAATCTGGCCCTCGATCATTTGTTTAATGCTATTAAATGAGAAAATTATATCATTCATCACTCAAATATTCTCTATTTTATTTTAGTAATAAACTTTAAATGTTTTCAATTTAATCACTCAACTTTTGAATTACTCTTGTTTTGATCATCATGGTTTATTTTATTAATATTTATGTATGATGTGGCATTTATATTCTTATTTTATTAATATTGATTAAATAATATTAATTAAATTAAAATTTTAAAATTATATTGTAACAAAAAAATTCCCAAATTATAATTAAATTAAAAAATATTGCCTATGCTTTATATTTACAAATCTCCACTCTCCTTCTTTATAATCTCATTTCATTTTTCTTCCTTTTCAACCAAAGATTTCTTTTTTTTTTCTTTCATTACCCAGTTAAGCAACTCATCCAGTTTTTTCAATTTTTTTGCAAGTTCAATCTGGGTTCACTAAATCTGGTAATGAAAAAAAATCTTTGGTGAAAAGAAAATATGCCACATCTGTTTAAACTGTCCCGTTGGCTTTTTACAGCTTTCTCGGGATTGATCCAACTTAATTTTGGGAACATATTGAGTTTTAAATAAATACATGAATAGACAAATTTGGAGTCGCCATCGACCTTTGGGTTAGGTAAGTTTAATACCTAAATTATATTTTAAAATAATTTTAAAAGATAAAAAATGATATGCGATTGACCAGAATTCATTTTGAAAAGGTTTCGGGAGTCGGTTACGTGGGGAAGATTAGCACCCCACAATGCCCAAAATTGGTACTTACACGATTATACGTCATCTTAATATTAAAATTGAAATTTAATAATATTTAAATTTTGATAATTAAAAATGGAAAATTATTTTATCTAAATAATCTTAGCAACACACTCCTTGTCAGTTAAGGCCTGATTCTATAAATTACTCGATTAAAATAATATTTAAAAATATTATAATTAACAAATAGTAAATAAGGAATTAAAATAAATATAATTAATTTAGAGATTAAATTATAAAACTACAAAATATTAGGCCACAACTGTAAATATCTCATAGTTTAGGTACTAAAATTGTAAATAAACCAATAATAATATTAAAATAAAAATATTAAAATTCTAGGATTAAATTATAATATAATCAAAATTTATGCCATAATATAAATTACAAAATCGAGGTACTGGTAGTGTAATTTAACCCTAATAACTTATTCGGGATCAAAATAAAATTACTAAAATGATGGGACTAACTCGAGAATTTCACACAAAATACATATAGATGAAAGTGACTAAAAAGAAATAAAATAAAATTTAAAGTATAAATTAAAAAAAAAAATGATTTCAGTAACCAAATTATAAAGATTACAAGTGAAGGGATCGCAGACAGGGCTTCCCACACTAAATATGCAGATAATCCCTCTCCTTAACGACGTCGTTTGGGGAGAGATATAAATAGGCCAAAATCAACCCTTTAGGCCTTAAACCTCTCATTTCTTCATTATGATTCTCTCTCTAAAAAGAGAGAATTTCATTTTCTCCCTCACATCTCTCTAGAATTCTTCACCGAATGGAGGGTCGGCCATTGTCGGCCGCCGTACATCGACGCCGGTGACCACTACCGGCCACCGACCATGCTGGCCGGAGTTCAGAAAAAGACACCAAATTGAAGTCATTTCTTTCCTAAACCTAAATCAACCCTCATTTCCTCCTAAAAAACCCACCAAACGTAGTAGATCTAGGGTTTTTACCTTCGAATGGATGCTCTTCCTTTTTTTTTTTGGTGATTTGCAGGTGAGGGTTTTTATAAGCACCCAGAGTACCCCTTTTTGTCCGTTAAAGAGTAAGCATGGTTAATCACTGGAGCTATGGTGGTGACTCACCATAAGGGCGACTGGGTGCATTAAATGCACCCAGATCTTCTGGATATTGTCGGTATGGCGGCGACTGCTTGGCGACGGCTAAGTGGGACACTTGGCGATGTCGACGAGGGGCTTATCCTCGAGCTAAGGCGACGGCTCCTCTGGACCTTTGGATTAAGCTAAGATCTAACGGCTAAGAAGGCTAGCGGTTGGAAGCTTCAACAGAAACCCTAGACGGGTTTTGGGCTTGCTGGGGTAGTTCTGGGCCTGGACCGGGTTTGCTTGTATTGGGCCTGGACTGGATTTGTTTATTTCGGGGCCAGTTAGTTTGTTGTATTGGGCCCCAGGTTTTGTAATATTTGGGCTCATTATTTAATAATAATAATAATAATAATAATATACAATGTAGGATGAAAATGATTATCTACAGCTGCCCCTCTTTGCCCATTTTTGTGTCAACAATAATAGGGCAAAGAAGAAAATATAAGGAGTTTTCATCCAGTGACTTCATGTTTTGATGGGAAATTCGCTCAACTATTTATTCAGGGAGATCAGCCTTGATATGTTCCTCTTTTTTGGGTAGTCATATCAATTTTGGAAGATGGGTATGCTCCACTATTCTTTCAGGGCAGATAAGACATGATTTGTGCCTCTTTTTCAGGTATTTAGATTAATTTTGGAAGACGTGTCTACTCTACTATTCATTTAGGGAGATTAGTCTGATCTGTGTCTCTTTTTCGGGTAGTTAGATCAATTTTGGAAGACGTGTCTGCTCCTATTCATTCAGGGGAGATCAGACTTATATGTATTTTCGGGTAGTCAGATCAATTTTGGAAAACGTGTTTGCTCTATTATTCATTCAGGGAGACGGGGCTCGAGATTGATTTTCTTCACTACTCTTTCTTAGAGATCAAATCTGAAATAAGAAGAATTTGTTGCACTACTCTTCCATGGAGATCAGACTCGGGATTGATTTGCTTCACTACTCTTCCATAGAGATCAAATCTGAAATAAGAACATATGTTCCTCTACTATCCGGGGAAATCAGACTCATTGATTTGCTTCACTACTCTTCCGTGGAGATCAAATCTGAAATAAGAAGAATCTATTCCACTACTCTTCCGTGGAGATCATACTCAAGATTGATTTGTTTCACCACTCTTTCGTGAAGACCAACATTTGAAATAAAAAGAATATGTTCACTCTTCCATGAGATCAGACTCGAAATTGATTTGCTTCACTACTCTTTTGTGGAGACTAAATCTGAAATATGGTGAATTTGTTCCTTTACTCTTCCGGGGATATCAGACTCGAGATTGGAGACCAAATCTGATATAAGAAGAATTTTCTCCACTACACTTCTGTGGTTTTCAGACTCGAAAATGAGTTGCTTCACTACTTTTTTATGGAGACCAAATCTGACATAAGGAGAATATGATCCACTACTCTTCCATGGTGATCAGACTCGAGATTTTTGCTTCACTACTCTTCCGTGGAGACAAATCTGACATAAAGAGAATCTGCTCCACTACTTTTCCGTGGTGATCAGACCGTGCTGGGGAGTCAGGAATAACAAAGACGACTTCTATTCACGACGAAGTCAAGGGTTGACTCTACTGGGGAGTCATAAATAACAAAGATCGACTTCTCTTCACGAGGAAGTCAAGGGTTGACTCTACTAGTCAGAAATAATAAAATTGACTTCTCTTCACGAGGAAGTCAAGGATTGACTTTACTGGGTAGTTAGAAATAACAAACGTTGACTTTTATTCACGAGGAAGTCAAGGGTTGACTCTACTCGGGAGTTAGAAATAACAAAGGTTGACTTCTCTTCACAAGGAAGTCAAGGGTTGACTCTACTGGGGAGTCAGAAATAACAAAGTTTGACTTCTCTTCACGAGGAAGTCAAGGGTTGACTCTACTGGGGGAGTCACAAATAACAAAACTTGACTTCTCTTCACGAGGAAGTCAAGGGTTAACTCTACTGGTGAGTCATAAATGAAAATTGACTTCTCTTCACGAGGAAGTCAAGGGTTGATTCTACTAGGGAGTCAGAAATAACAAAGGCTACTTCTCTTCATGATGAAGTCAAGGGTTGACTCTACTAGGGATTCAAGGATAAATATGTTGACTTTTCTTATAAGGAAGTTAAGGGTTGACTCTACTGGGGAGTCAGGAATAACAAAGGTTGACTTCTCTTCATGAGAAAGTCAATGGTTGAAATCATGAATAACAAAGGTTGACTTCTCTTTATGAGGAAGTCAAAAATTGACTCTACTAGGGAGTCAGGAATAACAAAGGTTGACTCTTCTTCACGAGGAAGTCAAGAATTGACTCTAGGAAACAAGATTGAGTTTCCTAGAAAATGTTCCCAGAAAGCCACTATTGAAGTTTCTAGGGAAACCATTTTAAGATAGATAGAAATTTATAAAATATATTTTCATATTATTATGAGGAAGATCAAAATTTATCATGTACGTATGAAATGATGTATGATGTAAGGACACATTTATAAATGCATGTTTTCTTGATACGTGAGGGGAATAGCTACAAAAGCAATCTTCTTTTTTTTCCTGATTAAGTTCACTTTTGTTTGCACCATCGTATATTCTTGCAAGTTTTGAGTTGTTCCAATTTCTTCTTACCTTCGGCAAATTCTTGCTCATGATGAGATTGACTTTCTTTACCTGAACTTGTGTAGAAATCCAATAAAGCTCTTATCTTTGAAATGAAGATCTACCCTCTTGGGGGAGAATAACGTCTATTCTGATTTGACTATTGAAACATATCTAAGTGAGGATATATCCTAATTCATTTCATGTCGCCACATCTAGTCAAATCTCGAACAAGGCTATTTGTACCTCATCATGCCGAGAGGTTTAACAACAACTCATTGTTCAATCTTAGTTGGATCCATTAGAATCTTATTGTTAAAAAACAATTCCAGTACTCCTTCTGTGGAAATAAATCTTTCACCATTTCTTACTTTTAACCTCAGGAGTTGTAGAAGGCAACCTTCATCTTGGGGTAAAAAATGGAAACACCACATGATAGCAACATTGGTCCAACACCATAGTTACTGGTTTGTAAAACATTTGACAACACATTCATCCTTTCTTGTGGCTTTTGCCTAGATTTTTCAACCTGGGGAGTTCTTTGCATGGTGTTACATGGATAACAAAGAACAAAGCTTGGTGGGAATACAAGTGGGATGTTTTCGCTTGCTAACATTAATGCATATGAAACCACCAGAATAATGCAATTGTATGATGGAAAAAATGATCATATATAGTAAGCTCCACTGTTACTGTTTCACCATTTTCATTTTTCACACCTTTCTGTCTCAATAAATGTATGCTCAAATCAATGATCTTATATTCTTGTATGATATGGGCCTTTAAAATGCCCCAACATTTACTGATACAAGCGTTCAAAATGCCCCAACATTATTTCATATAGTACGGGCCTTCAAAATGCCCCAACATTTATTATTTCTGGATGATATGGGCCTTCAAAAACACTACAGAAAATACCTTTAATGACACATGAACGATGACACGCGCTAATTTATGACTTGCAAAAAATGTGTGTCATAAAAAATGTCATGTTTTTAAAATCTGAACGATTTATGACTTACAATAATGTGTCATATTTAATAGTCATAATCCAAAAAATTTGCAAAAAACACGGAGTACAATTTTTAATTGTGTCATCTGTAAAAGTCGTTTTTTAATTTCCCCCATTATTTTCATCTTTCCGCTTCTTCTTCTCCACCAATTTCAATTACTTTCATTACACATCTGCTTTCTCAATTTCACTCCAAACGCCGTTGTAGACCAAACACTTTCTTCTTCTCATCAACGTTTCTACTCCTCATCGGTGACGCCCTCTCTTTCTCCCTCATCGACTCCGTTTTAAAGCTAGGGTTTCTCGCTAACAAATCTGATGCCTTTCGGCCTTTAACTTTCAAAGCTAGTGATGCGATCCAGCTGGCTCGTCACTACGGTCGGTGTTACTGGAAGTTTTCCAAGGCTCGTCTCATGCCAAACCTCAATTAAGATTTTTAGGCAAATTTTGAAGGTTTGATTAAAAAAGTTGACTTTTTTTGGGTGGTTCGATTTACTAGTATGTTGGTGGTGGCAACTTCGGGGACTGGATTTGTGCTAGGGAGTGGAGACGCCATTAATTTGGCGGGTCTTTGTTGTACTTGTGCTGGAACCATGATGGTTGCTGCTTCGGCTAATTCGTAATCAGGTTGTCTTTTAAATATTGATTGTTTTCATTGAATACTTTGTCATGCACAATTTTAGAATGCTAACTAATAGGTTATTTTCATGCACATCTTTTAAATCTTTTCTTGAGGAGTTAAGGGTTCTTAGATATTTGATAAAATTATTCTTTCTTAGATTCATAAGTATGTTTTGTAAAGAAATGTGAAAAAATTGGAGAAAAACATTATTATCTTGAGGTTTGCCTTTCATGTAATTCTTTCATAACAAAAGATGCACATTTTAGGTGCAAAAACTTGCACTTTTGTAAAGGCCCTCATGTTTTAACATTCTTTTTCTTTCCTTTTTATAACCTTGGTAGAAACTAGGACCGGGACGGATGTACACATAGCTTTTAGGTGCAAAAGCTCATTGGTTGTGATTTAAATCCATCGACATAGCTTTATTGATAGAAATGATAGATAAGTACCCTGGCAAAAGGGGATAGGGAAATAAACAATTATAAATTATTTGATTCTAGGAATCGAATTCATGACTTGCAATTGTAATTTCTTCTTACCTTCTTTCTTGAACACTATGTTTTTCTTACATTTGAGTTGGTCAATGTTGCAATGATGTGACAGCATGGTGGTTGTATTTTAAGTTACTTTCATGAATTAACTAGATAGACTGACATTTCAGTTAACCAATGGTATTCATGCCTCTAGGTTTTTGAGATAAATAATGATGCAAAAATGAAGCGAACAAAGCTAAGACCTCTACCTTCAGGACACATTAGGCCAATTAAAAATTAGTTTCGGTCGTTATTGCTTTGAAAGGACTCGGTGTTATTCTATTTGTATTTGGCTATGGCTTTGGAGTCTTCCTCCTGGTGAGATTTTTGTTTCTTAAGAGTGATTATTTTGGTTCCGTTTGAACTAAGTTATATCTTAATTCCACCGAACAGTTACGTTTGATTCTACTTTCGTGTCTCTAATTGTTCTTTCCTTTGCCGTAGTTTGTGTATTTGCATGTCTATATCCGAAGTGTTTCCCTATACACTACAATACAACGTGCAAACTTCATTGATTCTTTCATTAATGGCAGTCTGTTGTGCAATACAGTGCATTATTGTTCTTCTGGGAGATGAAGATCTTGATCACAAAGAGGCAACTAAGGAAGAAGGTCGTGAAGTTGAAAACTGCTTAGATATATCGAAGTGGTAGCAGGTGAAGATTGTTGATTTGTGCCATGTAATATTTTGCAGGATTATCCGTTACTGAACCAAACTTAATTTTACTCCAACCCTTTATTTCAATTCCCTCTCGTTCAACGAACAACAAAATTTAAAGACTTCTTACTGTGGAATGTCTCCGAAAGAATTCTTCGTGGAAACTGTATGTACTTAACATATTTGATTGTTTTCTTTTAGTTTTCTTTTATTTATTATTTATGTGGATTTAAAGACTAGTTCAGGTATCTTGATATGCTTCCCACCACTTTTGGGAATCCGTTATGGTTTACCAATGATGAGATGCTGGAATTGAGAGGAACAATCTTGTATAGAGCAACTGAATTGTGGGTAAATATAAGCATATAGTTTAATGTTTCTCTTTAAGATGAAATACATGTAATTTGACTACCCATGATGAAAAAAGTTAGTGTAATTGTTTTATAGAAAAATGATTGATTTCTATGTATGATAAAGTGAAGGGTTTGGTGAAGAAACTTCTTGCTCTGATGGAATTTCAAAGGTCGATATTAATTACATCGAATAAAGTAGGAATCAAGTGTGTTATTTCCTTTTTCCCAATTATTAATTATTGTTAATGCTTCTTTTAGTGAGGTTGCTTTGAAGATTCCTTTGGTAGGGATATCCTCAAAATGAACTCTTTCTTATTCTCTCTCAAAATGGGGTGGGTGGGGGCAATGAAGGAGATTGACTATGATATGATGACATTCCTTGAACTTCAAACTTTGGTGGTTAATACTACGTGATTTCTGTAATGCTAGGGCGAATTCTATATTTTGTTCTCGTGCTCTGAACCTTCATCTTCCACATTCTTATGTATTTCCCCAAATTCAAGAAGATACCGAGACAACCTGTCCAGTTGAAAGAATTTCTAAGGTGACCATCAGTTATAGTGGACTAAGTGGAGAGCCTGTTAATGAAATTGATGGAAAAAGTGAGGTTACACTTTAGTTCATACCACTTTTGTTCCTGGATCTTTCCTCTTATTTGCTTTCACATGTGAAAGTTTACTGTATTAACATGGAGCTGAGGTTAAAGATTTTTATTTATTTTGGGTTTATATCAGGATTTGAGGGTCATGAGAATGATAACAAAGTCAATGGAGCAACTTCCACATCGAAACAAGAAGAAACTGTCTGGGGGGGGTCTTCTCCCTGGCATTGACTTTTGCAACCATGGTATGTTAGTTTTTATTAGTCAGTGGCTCTCTAGTCAATTGGTTAGAGTCTATCTCATTGAATTTTTTGGTTGTTGATTTTATTTTTAGACTTGAAAGCAGTGGCAACATGGGAAGTTCCTTTCCCAAAGGTAAGCATTAATGCATTATTTTTGTAATCAATAAGCTTAATTCTCAGTATTGGAAACGTTCTTTAATAAAATGTAAGTTCCACTGTCAATATGCCTTTTGTTCCTATATTTTGTGTTGTTAATTAATTCCCTTTGTTTGGGGCTCTACTGCTATACTTTTAACTGATCTATAAATTTCTTGCTTTTGCCTTTATGATATCCTTAGTGTATTCTATTTTTCATGCATATAGCATCGCAAGCCTATTTCAAAGTTAAATTACTATTAATAGTATATTCCCGAGGACATTTAACTTATATGTGACTTCTGTGGTTACCAGCTGATCGGTATGTAATTAATATTCTAATTTGCTAAATCAGTGCGATTGAGTAATTCATGTTTCCATACTATATGCATTATTGTCCGTCTTTCCCACCTTAGAGGGATTGTAACTGGAGTTCTATGTGCCAAGGTGGGTATTTGAGTTGTACTATATTTCCCGATTAAAAGTTGTGAATTAAGCATGCTGATAAACATAATTGAATTATTTTGATTCTTAGTTTTGACATAATTGGACTGCTTAGCGTTGTACTATTCTTGTTCCTTATCACTTCATTTCAATTTTCTTTTGCAGATATACAATAAGAAAATAACAGATTTATTGGATCCAAATCAAAGAAACCTGCAGGTAGAATGGATTTTGTGCTATAATTTTGGGAAGGGTCGGGAATAACTGGTGCATCTGATGTTCCTACTAGTTCAGTTGAAGCCAATGCTCATTCGCGCATGTTTCAAGAGTTCTCGACTATGAAGAAGCAACTTCAAAATTGCAGAAGAAGCTAGAGGAGTTGCATCTAATCTTTAATCTGTTAGTATCTTCTTGTGAATCTGAGAACATTCTTGGTTTTTTGTTTTCAAATAGCCATATGTGATGGATATTATGTTTGTAACTTAATGTGAATATATTGTATGCAAATGGATTGCTTATATATAATATGATATATATATTTACTATTATGAGGCATTAAATGTGATTTAGTTTGATTATGTCATCTACAATATATATATATATATATATACAATAATTTACGAAATACAATCACGACACACGAATGTGTGTCATCTTTTTTAATGGCATGTGTTTCAATGACACGCAATGTAAGTCATACATGTGTCATAAATTTATGACACGTAAATGTGTGTCATCTTAATTTATGACGGGGCTTCAATGACGCTCAATGAACGTCATAAATACGCGTCATAAATGTGTGTCTAAATACGCGTCATAAATTTATGACGCACAGTTGCGCGTCATTAAAGGGGTTTTCTACTAGTGAAATACCCCCAATATTCCAAGTTGTAAGGCTCACTCTCAATGTCTGTTTGATTGGAATCTTATGATCCCACAAGGTCTGGTTTGGTAATGCCCCAATGTGGGTACTCATGCCTTTTTTTGTGCCCAAATCTACTAATCTTGAATATTCTCATTCTGGTGTCACTAAATAGCAGTGTTTTCAAGTAGCTTGAGGGCTTCTCTTCATGTTGCCATAGACGTTTAAGAAGTAATCAATTCTTCTAACAGAAATGTCTTGCATTTTTTTATATGATCTAAGATATGTGCCCCTTCCGAATAAGGCGATCATCTTTTTCTTGACTAGTTGCACTCTTGCATTTTGCTATGCACTGGGATATGTGCCCCTTTCGAACAGGGCGATTATCTCTTCAAGGACCTTTTTTTGAGATTTCCTATTTGAAATGTTTTTCTCCTTTCTTTATTTTAGAAATCAAAGAATGAGAATTTGTAAATTGTTACTCCTTAATTCAGGCTCACAATTGAATCAATCATAAATATGAGTTCAAAGAATTCACGCTCTTTTAATATTTTCAAAGTTATAACTCTTTGATAAGTGTCAGAATTGATGGGTTGGTTTCAGGTTGGCTTTCCTATTTTCTAAGGTTTTAGTCATCAAATATGTTTTTTCTTCCTTAGTACTTGTGAACACTACAATATGCCCTTTTTCTTGGCTTGATATTTTAACGGATGCAGACAAAATTATGCAAGTAGTATATTCAATTACTAGACTTTCTAGAACACTTCTATTTTGGTTCTCTGAAATCTTCCATTTCAAGCTTTGTAGACTCCTTTAACAAAGGCAGTGCAGAAAATATCGGTCTAAAAATAAAATTCCTGAGTGCTTGTGTGATATTGACTATAACATGTGTTCCTTAACTCACTTAGTCCATCTTTATCGAAACTCCTTATTTAGTAATTTGCCATTGTTTGGCTTAGCTGAAGTCAGCATTATTGTAATTTGACTTTATTGGGCTAGCTGAATCTAATCCATAAAGCTGGGGTGTTAACCAATTGCTAGAGGAATGCTCAAGCTTTATTGTATATATTATAATCACCTTTATTAAGCTAGCTGAACCTTATCCATAAAGTCAGGGTGTTTAACCAATTGCTCTAGAGGGACAACTCAAGCTTTATTGTATACATATAATATAATATTTTGGGGTATACAGATCAATTTCTTAAGCTGTTAAGAAGAATCAGTTATAGTTTAGGTGTTGTTGAAAGTCAAAAAATATCCTCCTTAGAGTTCAATTTCCAAGCAACTGACTTAAACTAGATTCACCCACGCGACTATTCCATCTGTAAAGATCATGATCATCATTGAACATCCTTAATAGAAATGTAGTCTAGTCGGTTTTGCATTATCATATACAAAAGATGCCCCATGTTGTCTCCTATGTATATTTGAATGCCAAGCCTTTTGTTCATTTCCTTATAAAGGCTATATTTGTAAGAGAAGGGTATGGTGCTTGAGCGTATCTTCTGGGTAAGGTCAAGGGTCATTGTTTTATTGTTTTCAACCTTTTCACTCGGTCAAAGATTTAACTCTAATGACTTAAAGAGTTTTAATTCAGTTGAATTGCTATATTTGTAAGAGAAGGGTATGGTGCTTGAGCGTATCTTGGGTAAGGTCAAGGGTCATTGTTTTATTAGTTTTAACCTTTTCACTCGGTCAAAGATTATAACTCTAATGACTTAAAGAGTTTTTAATTCAGTTGATATTTAAAGAATTGCAATATTGCAAATTTGATTTAATGCTCACCATCTTTAAAGTAGTATAGATTTATTTAAATAATATTACAAAAGGGTAAGAAAGGAAAAAACATAATCAAACAAGATGCTGCAAAATGATATAGCTTCATGGATGAAATGATCTCTTCCTAATTAGGATGCCCCATTACTTATCTAATAAGATGACACTTGACTCAATCAGATGTTATACATGCTTTAATGCCTCACTTGAGTTCGTTTTCCACTGTTCCACCAATTCTTGTGTCAATGTCCCATAGTCAACAAGCATTTCTATTTCCTTTAACAGTGGTCTACCCCGTAGAATGCCCAGATGCCACCAAGTGGAAATCACAACCACTATCTTGATCATATAAGTAGAAGGGTTTGGTAGCACTTTCATTGGCCTCGGTGTAATGTATTAACCTTTAATCAAATAAGGGTACATATATGAGATAGAAGTTTGGAATACCTCCAAAGTATTTCTCGATCGCGAGGCTTTCTTTGGTCGGTCCGAACGACTAGTCGCTCGTTTTATTTTACGATTATGGGGGACCTGGATGTGACATTCATTCACATCATCAGCTTTAACTTTTTGATCGGTTGGGCTTTTGGAAGTGACCTTTAAGTTTCCTTTGCTGATTGAATTTTCAATTAACTCTCCATTTTTCACAAGATGCTCCAAGTCATTCGTCGAATTTACCAGCATTAACTCAAAGAAATGAGGTGGAAGGGAATCGTGAAAAATACATAATATTTCTTCTTCTAACATAGGAGGTTGAACTTGTGCTTCCACTTCTCTCCATCTTAAGGCATACTTTTTAAAGCCTTCATTTGCTTTCATCCTTATTCCTTGAAGATCTTCACACTTTGGAGTTAAGCCTTTAATATATCGATATTACCACAAAAAAGAAATCAGCTAGATCGACCCATCTCTTGATCTGCTTACTATTCAAATGGTTATACCATACTACCGCTGGCTCAGCGAGACTATCATAGAAGGAGTGAACTAATAAATTATCGACATTTAGTTACCCTTCCATTTTTCTTTAAAATATTCTCAAGTGGATTAGGGGACAATTGGTGCCATCATATTTCTCAAAATTAGACATCCTAAATTCATGTGGGATAACCAAATCTAGAACCAAGCTGAGCTCTCTTGCTTCTAGTTCTTTGTGAGAGGTATTAACACCTTTTATAGTTCCAATTATTTTCTCCTCAGCAGATTTTTAGTAAAATCCCACTTCTTTATCTATCAACATTTTCTTCTCTAGTTAGAATTTGGGCTCAAATTTAGATCCAAAACAATTCTCCTTGGTGATGAGTTTTGTCCTGGTTCTAAACGCATATTGCATCTGTGATTGACTTTGTATTCATTAGGCTCTCTAAACTGTCCAAAGCCCCACTTGCCCTAAGGAAATCTGATATAGGTGTTTGAGGTGTCTTCAGGGTTGCATCTACCCAATTCATTCTTAAACCTATGGGCCAGTCTCGAATTACATCCATAGGAGCCCTTTTGCTTGGATTTACTTTACCATTTTCTTATTCCCTATATCTTCACAAGATTTTTACTATATTAATCTATGTTGAGGCAACAATTTCTTCTCATTAAACCTTAACCCCTTCTCTTTACCTTGCACATTTGAATTGCTTACTCTAAAGGATCCTGGAACTTTCCCTCAAGGTTGCTAGGAACCTTAGCTGAACAATCTAGTGTTCCAATCCGGTTTATCCAAGGAATATCCCTATAGGTCCACTTCTCATTCGAAGGCCACTACGGTTGGACATATCGCGGTGTAATCAATCTGGCTGTGAGTATTTTTAATGCAATTTTTACACGAAAAGTGGAAGGGAGGGAACTGAAACCCTACACTTCTTTTTCTTCTCATCTAATCCCCCTGACGAGAGACTACTTAGTGATGGCTTTAGAGATAGGACTTGGTTATCTTGACTGTATAATTACGAAGGGTTAGAACATAATCATGAGAGATTAATCCTTCTTAGCTTTTTTTATCAGCATTAGGCTCTTTTCTATGCTCCTTCTCTTTAAGTAAAGTTTATCTCTCACAAGGGAAACTTTATCTCTCATTACTTCTTCATTCATTATTGATCCAATGGGACCCTCTACGACCATATTTGATTTTTGGAACTGGCTTGAGATATCTTTCTCTTTAATAGGTCCTCGATCACCTGTCATTGTCATTTCAGCTCCAACACTAACATTTATAATCCCATCCAAATCCTTTACAACGGTATCCTCTAGTAGTTTCTCTCCATGAATAACAACATTCACCATGTCCATTAATTTGGTTATTTGTTCTCTTGATTCATTTTGGAACCTTTTTGCTTGATCGATCATCTCTTGTTGAGTCTTTATGAGTTGCTCCTGAATTCTCTCGATCCTACTAACATGTGCTAATATATCATTCATTGTTTTATATCTTTCCAGAAACACACCCCGGGAATTTCGATTGGCATTCAGAAACTCTGCCATAATATCCTTTACAAGTTACTCTCATGTTTTCATGATTGATGTATGTAAAAATACTTAAATTAAAGCAATGTGAATGCAAATGCAAAAGGTGTCAATTCCATAAGTGACCACCATAGAACAACCTTCATTTAAACAACAAGATTTCATTACATCAGGTAGTCAAAATAAAATTGTGATTCTTCATTTCTTTATTTCCTTGAGTCGTACTCTTCATGGAATTTAACATTGCACCTAAAGTTGTTGGTTTACTTTTTTACATTTGATAACGCTTGAGGTCCTTAAATTATTTATGGTTGAATCTTGAGATCTCCGTTTTTACTTCTAATGTGAAGTGATTTTTATGATTGTATCTATCTCTTGAGGAAATATCTTGGCCTTTCCACCTTTAAAGGAAGTCTTCAATCAGCTTCAAATTTATTCATTCATCGGATGACTTTCTTCATTGATCATTAGAACATCTTTGGATCTCCTAGTTTTGACTACATGGCTAAGAATTTCTTGTCTCAATATGGACATCCTTCTTATTTAGTCAATCACTTGTGAATTAACACCTTTGGATGACATAAAGATGCAAGTGCAATCAAATCAAAATAAAATAGACACAAAAAATGGGTTAATACACATAATATAAATAAAAGATACTAAGAACCATAATCATTAAATAAAACCTACCCTCATAGGTTGACTACTCATACATGGGTATGATAAATCCTTACCCAACATGATTTATTAATAAAAAAGCAATCTTAACCGCATGCAATCTAGTTCACATGCTTGTTTGAAAAATAAACCTAACCGCATGATTTCTAGTTCGCATGCTTCTGCAAAACACATAAATAGATTCAATGAAGGAGTATTTCTTACATATATAAATTTTGTATAAAATGGGCAAAAATTCGGTATTACTAACATGGTACTCGAATTGTCTTTTTGGTGCCCTTGAGCCTGCCAGACCCTCGATCCTAACCCATTATAGGTTTAAACGGATTGAGTTCAATTTGAGAGGATTCATTTCCCCATGTCCATGCGATGAAAACTAGATGTTTCATTCGTAAACATGAGGCATATGTATCCTAGAGGTTACTTGCTAAAGCCCATACGAAGAAAATAATTTTTCTCACGTAAGCGTAGCGTTCACCCCAATCTAATAGGATAGAGCACAGTTAGAAGGCTCTAACTATTAAACAGTTGTAGTGAATGAGGGAAAACTCACAATCCTTTACCTCGATCCCAGAAAAATCAATCCATAAATGGTTAGGAATCTGAAACATGAAAATAATCACATTAGTATGACTAAAAAATTATGGGATGTAAACAAAAAATATATTATATTTGTCATTTTAACTAAAAGATGACGTATAATCAATTACAACTTGACTCTCTATAAAAAAATCCCAGCAGAGTCGCCAAGTCGAAACTATCCCGTCGGCTTTTTAGGGCTTTCTCGGGGATCCAACTTAATTTGGGAACATCGGGTTTTAAAATAAATACATGAATAGACAAATTTGGAGTCATCATCGACCTTTGGGTTAGGTAAGTCGAATACCTAAAAATATCTTTTAAAATGATTTTAAGAAAATAATTTTAAAAGATAAAAAATTGATCTGTGTTTACTAGAGATTCATTTTGAAAGAGTTCAGGAGTCGATTACGTGTGGGGAAGGATTAACACCCCAACGCCCAAAATTGGTACTTACACGATTATACGGCATCTTAATATTAAAATTGGCAAATTTGAATAATATTAAATTTTGATATTTAAAAATGGGAAATTATTTTATACGAATAATCCTTAACAACACACTCCTTGTCAGTTAAGGCGTGATTCTATAAATTACTTGAGTAAAATAATATTTAAAAATATTATAATAAAATTAACAAATATGTAAATAAAGAATTAAAAAATAATAAATTTAATAAATTTAGATATTAAATTATAAAACTACAAAATATTAAGGTCACAACTGCAAATCTCATATTTTAGGTACTAAAATTGTAAATAAACCATAATAATATTAAAATTAAAAATATTAAAATTCTAGGATTAAATTATAATATAATCAAAATTTATGGCCATATAAACATTACAAAATCAAGGGTACTGGTAGTTTAATTTACCCCTAATAACTTATTCGGGATCAAAATAAAAATTACTAAAATGATAGGGACCAACTCGAGTTTCACACAAATACATATAAATGAAAGTAGTGACTAAAATAGAAATAAAATAAAATTTAAAGTATAAATTAAAAACGAAAAATGATTTCAGTGACCAAAAAGATTATAAAGTGAAGGGACCGCGGACGGGGTTTACTCATACACTAAATACGCAGATAATCCCTCCCCTTAACGACGTCGTTTGGGGAGAGATATAAATAGGCCACATTGTTTTCTTTGAAAGTACGAGAACCTTAGATACCCTTGCCTAAAATTTTAAGGGTGAAAACATATTATCAATAGAAAATAGAAAGCAAAATATAAAATAATATATAAAATTTTAAAATTTTCAAAGAAAAATACTATCTCATCTACATTGATAAGATAGCAGTTAAGCTATCTAAGAGAGCAAGAAAAGAACTGAAACTTTTGTAATTCTTTATTAACAAAAGTGATCTCTCTTGAGTTAGAGAGTAGCTATTTATACAAGCAAAGAGAAAGGTAACTGCTATGTAACAAACCATTAACAACTTAACTGCTCATAACAAGAAGCTAACAACTATTCTAAAACTATTCTAGAACTCACACAACCCATGCACAGGCTCGTATAGATAACACTAACATTCACCTTGCTTCATTAACTTCTTCACTTGCTTCAGCTTCTGCAGCGAACTTCTTGACTTCAATATTCCCCCTGCCATTCCCACTTTGTAAACCTGCAGGAAGACCTCTTAGTTGTGTTACTAAGAGTTTATGTCTGTGTTTGAGAAACGAAGGGGAAGAGAGTGGCTTTGTCAAAGCATCTGCCACCTGCTCATAGGCATGAATCTCATTAACTTGTAAACGACCATCAGCAACCATTTCTCGAACAAAAAAAATAAGTCAAGCTCAACATTCTTGAAACTTAGAGTGCTGAACAGGATTGGAACAGACCGCAACAGTGCTGGAATTATCATACCACAAGATAGCTTTACCATGTGGAACCGCGCACAACTCCTGAAGCAATGACTCAATCCAAATAATCTCAGCAGCTGCAGAAGCAACACTCCTATATTTGGCTTCAGCCATGGAACAAGAAACAACTTGTTGCTTGCGTGAGCTCCAAGAAATAAGATTCCCACCAAATAAAATGTAGTAGCCAGTCATGGAACGCCTATCATCAGGATCGGACCCCCAGTCTGCATCCGCAAAACCAGTCAGAGACATGCGAGAAGATGTTGTAAATCGAAGACCTAATCAGCTGTCCCTTGAAGATAACGTAAATCCTCTTAACAGCCTGAAAATGGCTATTACGAGGTGACTGCATGAACTGGAAACATTGTTTACTGCAAAGAAAATATGGTCAAGTGACTACTATGAAGAGCTCTTACAATGCTTCTATATTGAGCTGCATATTCAACGGGGTCACCAGTATCAATCGATAACTTGTAATTGGAGACCATGGGAGTAGGAAGACTCTTGACATCACCAAAACCATGCTTATGCAAAAGCTCACGAATGTATTTTTGTTGAGTAAAAACAAGACCATTGTCATCAGAACACACCTCTATACCAAGAAAGAAATTAAGAGAACCAAGATCCTTTAACGAAAAACGAGAATTTAGTTTTTCAATCACACACTGAACCTCACTAGCATCACTCCCTGTCAAGATGATATCATCTACATATACAAGCATGTAGACAACAATGCTAGCTAATTTTCAAACAAACAAGGATAAATCAGATTTAGACAAAACGAACCTTTTAGAGACCAGGTATTCTCGAAGGCTCTCAAACCAGGCCCGAGGAGCTTGCTTCAAGCCATAAATTGCTTTATGTAGCTTGCAAACTAAACCATCACTAGCTTGCACAAACCAGTAGGCTGAGTCATGTAAACCTCTTCCATCAATGCCCCATTTAAAAAGGCATTATTAATATCTACCTGACGCAACAACCAACCTCTTGTCAATGAAAGAGTAAGAATCACTCGTACCGTTACAGGTTTCACAATCGGACTAAAAACCTCATGAAAAATCAATCCCTGATCGTTGAATAAACCCCTTCACAACAAGACGAGCCTTGTACCGAGACACTGAGCCATCAGCATTACGTTTCATCTTAAAAAACCACTTGCAGTGAACAAGTACATGATCTCTAGGAAGAAGGACCAGAGACCACGTGTTATTTACAATCAAAGCATCAAACTCTTCCTGTGCAGCTTTCTTCCAATGAGAAATCTTCATAGCTTCTTTAATGGACCGAGGTTCTTCATCATAATATTTAACATACAGAACATGGGTTTCTGAATGCCATCTTTGGCCCTGGTAACCATAGGATGAGCATTTGAACCAACTAGCCCCATGCACATTGTTACCCGTTGTAATGACTCTATGCACATTGTCATTGTCGGCCATTGCTCTAAAAGGCATGGCTCCAGGCGCATTGTCGTGGTCGGCCATAGCTCCAATAGGCGTGCTACTCGAATTACTAGGAGTATCATGTGCCTAATTACAAACAAAATTGGGAGAAGCAAGCATAGGCTCCACAATGGCACGGGATTGTGCGGGACCAGTAGCACATGGGCCGTTTTCATTTAATGGAGCAGCACAGTTTGGCATATTATAAAAAGAAATGGACTCATGCGCACCTGCTAGCATATTTTCAAATGAAAAGGCCCCATGCGCACCTGTGAAGAATGGAGCAGGCATTGAAATTAGTGGAGCATTGTTTGTATTTAAAAAATCATACGCATGTATTGAATTCTCAGGATCATGCATTGAACTTAGTGGAGTTGGGGTGACATGTGTTGGTGGAGCCTTTGGAGCATGCACATTGTCACAAGTTAGCAGCGTGGTCCCATGCGTGTTTTCAAAAGAAATGGTCCCATGCGCACCTGACCCAACAACGTTGAAAGTACCTTCATTCACATTACCAAAATCATGTTCATCCAATACTTGACCCTCGACCATGTAAAAAGGTGTGGTCCCAATGTTTTGACACCCATGTGCATCATGCCTTTGACTATTTGATGAGTCATGCGTTGATGGAGAAGCACATGGATTGTTCTCACTTAATAGAGCAGGCACTGGTGGAGCACACGTTAATGGGACTTGCAGTGTCTGTACAGGGGAGACAAGAGGAATAACACCCGTGGAGACACCATTTCTGAAGCAATATAGGAATATTACACACTGCATAAGGAAAAACATTTTCAACAAATACGACGTGCCTCGAAATTATTACTCTTTCATAATCATCAAGACACTTATACCCCTTATGAGAAGTGCTATATCCTAGAAACACGCAGTTTTTTGACCTAAAATCCAGTTTATGACGATTAAACAAACGCAAGCAAGGATAGCAAGCACAACCAAACACCCTGAGAAAGGAATAATCTGGAAAGACACAATACAAAGCTTCAAAAGGAGACTTGCCATGCAGAACAGGTGTGGGTAACCGATTGATAAGATAAACAACAGAAACAAAGGCATAGCTCCAAAATTTCTGAGGTACAAAAGCCTAAGCTAACATTGTCAATCCTGTTTCAACAATGTGCCTATGCTTCCTCTCAGCCTTACCATTCTGTTCCGAGGTACCAGGGCACGAGAGGCGATGCTGAACTCCATTGGCACAGAACCATTTTCAAAGTGGTTGATACTCCCCACCACCATTAGTTTGCATTGCTTTAATTTTATACCCGAACTGTACTTCAACCAATTTCGCAAAGTCAAGAAAGCACTGAGCCACCTCATATTTACGTTTCAAGAGGTACATCCAGGTATAATGGCTACAAACATCAACAAAAGAAACATAATAAAGAAAACCATCAGTGGAGTATACAGGAGCTGGTCCCCAGACGTCAGAGACAACAAGTTGAAAAGGCTCTTTATATTCTGTCAATGATTTACAAAAGGGCAACTTATGTGATTTCTCTTGCATACAAGCAGAACACACATTCATTGCTTCAGTTTTATTGAAAACAAGACTACACGACTTCAAAACACGGTGAACAACATCAAGAGATGGATGGCCAAGACACTGATGCCATAATTTCAAATACACGGGTGACTTCGAGACATTATTCACCAAGCAAGGTGACCTCTGATCCTCACAAGGCAGCAGCTGATACAGCCCGTCATCCGTGAGCCTCCCTTGAAGCAGAATTACTTGAGTTCGAGCATCCTTCACAAGACATTCATAGGGGTGAAATTCCATGAAGACACCATTATCACGGGTGAACTAAGAAACAGACAACAACTTTTTCTTTATGTTAGGTATGTGCAACATATTTTGTAAAATTAAAGGCTTCCTATTTGAGCTCAAAAATCCTTGACCAACATGTGTAATTGAAACACCATCACCATTACCCATGAGCAAGGAATTACCACATGTATAAAGAGTACCTGATTAAAACACATACATATCATTTGTAACATGATGTGTAGCACCAGTGTCGGGGTACCACAAGGAGTCGGTCGATGCTGAAGAACTGTACCCGGAGTTTGTTGGAACCATGGACGCATAGGCTACCGAGCTAGGTGTCAAAAAAGAGGGGGATGTACCATGAGGACCATAAGAAGTATTAGAAGCAAAGCCAAGGGAGAAACCAGGAAATGAATAATATCTAGGAGCATACGGGGAAGGAAAGTAAAAAGGAGTAGGAACAAAGCTTGAACGAGAAGGCATGGAGGTTACAGTGTAAGCATATGGTTATCCACCAGATTCCTCGTGTTTAACAGAATTCCCAGCACCAGTGGGCTTCGAACCATTCTCTGTCAACGACTCAGATCCAGACACACCAGTGAAGTCTCTATCGAAGGGATGATAACACTTTTGGACCACATGTCCAAAACAGCCACACAACTGGCATTGAGGATGATTATTATTACGCCCTCGACCGCGACCACGATATCCATTCGACTGTCCACGAGATTGATGACCCTGTGATGACCCAGTATTAGCATCCTGAGTTCCACAAGAATCAGTTTCAGCACCACCACCTTCTCGAGAGTGAAGAACAATATTTGCGGAAAAGTCTTCACTCAAGAACACCTTCTGTTGAGCCTTGCAGTCTAACAACATCTCAGTAAGAACATCAAGAGAAAATTTTTCTCGTGACGCAATTATAATAATGGACTCAAACTCCACTGTAAGTCCAGCTAACACAACATTAACATGTTCTTGCTCAGTAACCACACTACCCGAAGCATTCAGTAGATCACAAATAGACTTGACCTTAGCAAGATATTCCCTAATCGTCAAACTAGTCTTTCGCTGGGAATGAAGACTATACCGGAGAGAAGAAATCTTGGCACTGGAGCGAGCACCAAACAGACAAGATATAGTATTCCAGATTGACATTGTAGTTGTAAGTCCAGTCAAGTTAAGCAAAACCTTTGTACTCACAGTAGTTAAAAGCCAGGAAGCAAGCAGTTTATCTTGCTGGTGATGAGCTGCAAACACTGGATTCTCTTCACGTTGTCCAGACGCATTAGTGATGAACTCATCTGGTGCAACAGAACCGGCTGAGATGAACCTCAACAACCCATAGACATCAATTATCAAAGCCACTTGATGCTTCCAAAGATGGCATGTGGATTCAGTGAGTTTAACAGTGTCATGCTTTGGTATGTGTTGAATGCCAAACATGCCTCGAGAAGTTCCCGGACTCAGGGAAAAAGCATTCGGAGACACATCCTCAGAATCAACCGTCGAATCAACCGTCAAATGAACCATGATGCCAAGAAGCACACGAGACGTGAGAGCCTAATCTCGTGCATCTACTGAAAAGGAGAAGAAACAGTGGAAGAAACACACCCAGGTATTGGCGAAAGATACCATGATAAGATAGCAGTTGAGCTATCTAAGAGAGCAAGAAAAGAACTGAAACCTCTGTAATTTTTTATTAACAAAAAGCTGATCTCTCTTGAGTTAGAGAGTAGCTATTTATACAAGCAAGAGAAAGGTAACTGCTGTGTAACAAACCATTAACAACTTAACTGCTCATAAACAAGAAGCTAACAACTATTCTAGAACTCACACAAACCCATGCACGGGCTCATATAGATAACACTAACATACATGATCCCTCGGAATATCCCCATTGGGAGACAACCAACACATTCCAACGTGATGTTTCTCCTTGTTATTTTATCTGCATGGATATCTCTGAATTACAGCACTCCTAGGAAAACGAGAGTCCTAGATCTCATCAACAACCGTTGCATACTTCATGGTTTCTTAATGGCTTAGTAACAAATCACTTACACCATCATGTAAAGTTCATACAAAATCTCATATTTACACTATACGAGGAATCAAAAGGTTTTTAATCCGAAAAATTTCTAAACAAACACCTTATGATCACTTTATATTATTAAAAAAAAGTTTTTTTATCCTTATATTCATGTGACACCCAAAAATACAACAAATAGAAGCACTATTGACTAGCCACAGTCGACTATTAGGAGATAAGTAAGTGAGCGTAAGAATGGTACTCAATGCCCTAATCTCACAATTGTGTTAAGCACCTAGAAATTTGGAATCGAATTGCATTGAAATTGAGCAACGAAGGAGGAGCTTAAAGTAAGCCTAAGGGGTAAAGTTGCAATATTAGGTCACCATATCGATACTACGTACAGAATCGACGCCTCTTGTAAGTTATTGATATTCTTTGTTTTAATGTGTTAGGTTTTCTTGGGAGATGGTGCCAGCAAGGGGCTAAAAGAAGTTTTGAAGCAAGAAGATTAAGGAAACTAAATATCAATATATGATTAAAAGTTGAGGTAAGTGCTCTATTTTTTTAATTAAGCTAAGGTGATTATAAAGTAGTTTCTGTTTTAATACTCTCATCATTGATAATTAATGCTCAATCATCCTGATACAATCGTTAGTGCTCGAATAATGCATTTTTACATTTTATAATTGACTTATATTTGGAGGCCCTTATTACGTTACAAGGAACTAAGGTATGGTTACATTCACTTTTCTTACATGGAGATGTAGATCTTAGTAATAGTCATTCTAACCCTTGTAAATCCTTTCTCTTATAATTTAGTTCTAATATGTTATAATTTCATTATTTACCTATTTTTAAACTATTTATTATTTTATGTATTATACTTTAACCCAAATCATATTTGATAAGTTAAATTTTATTGTATTTCTAGTGTTCAAAGATTATTTGATAATTGAGTTTATTTCACAAAACAATACTTATTTTAGTCAAGAATTCTTATGAAATAAGAATTTTTATGACCAAATATTTGACTCTATAAATAAAGAATTTATTTAATCTTTAAAAATTAAAGATTTGGGATACTCTGAGTTTCAGTATAGACGAATTTTATGATACACGAGATATCATTTATTGTACCATTCATGATCCATATATTATAGTAGATTATTATTCTCGCTCGTGGAAGTGGACAAGATTGAAACACATTAAATCATGTCTCTTGTTCATGTCTTATTTCCACGTTGATATCACTTGGTAGTTTTTGCTCCTAAATTCCTAACAAGCGATATGTAAAAATTACAATACAGACTATAAAGTTTCAAAAGAATTTGATGTTGTGGATTTTTATTTGTGATACTGAAGACGTCCAAGATGAGTTTTTTACTACAATATTTTAGTTGCATAAAAGTAATTCTCTCAATCAACGAAGACTATGTAAAAATTGGAGTTGTTTAAACGCTTCAAGGCAATCAATGTTTATGGACATAAAGATTGAAATTGTTAAAAGTTTGAAAATCATTTTTTGATGAAATTTGGGTCAATGAAAGATTTTATATTTTGACCCAAATTATAATGAGTAAGTTGAATTTTGTTGTAATTATAATGGTTAAGGATTATTAGATAATTTGGTGAACCAATATTTTTTTTTTGAATGGTTCGTGAATCAATATTAGACTCTAGAAATAGAGAATATGTTTTAACCTTTAGAAAAAAGAGAGATAATTATTTTGGAGAAATGTAACTTTTTTAAAATTTCTATAACTTTTGGAGTTTATGTTGTAGAAATGAATTTTGTAGGGATAATTAAAGAGTAATTTGGGATACCTGAGTTTTGGTATACATACCAAATTTTAGGATATGAGATATCATGTATATGTATCCTTCATGATCTCTATATTTATAGTGAGTTATTATTGTTCTTGCCCATAGAGATAGTCAAGGTCAAATTACGTTAAATCTTATCTCTTGTGTATGTCTTATCTTACATTGATACATGCATTTCTATCTTAATTCGATCTTGCACTTCATTGCAACTCTAATATTTCTATCTTTTAAGGGTCTTCGTTCAAATCGATCAAAGGTAATAATTTGAATCGGGCTTTTAAATTTCAGTTTAAATTTTTAATTTTCGCAATTAAAGACAATCGACAAATTAATTGGTACCGAAAGGGTGGTTCAAGGGTGCTAATCCTTCCTTGGCCGTAACCGACTCCCGAACCCGACACATTTCTGGTAAAATGCATATTAGGTAAGATGGTGTCCAATCTACCTAAATAGCGTTTTAAAATGATCGGTGGTGACTCTAACCCAATTATTCAAGTCGAACCCCAATTACGGGCCCAACCCGAAAGACGGCCACGACAATTCCATAACTAATATAATAATATAAGATGCAATATATATATAATATACATAAGTATAAATTAATTAAGTCCAGCCAAAACAGTGTCTACAGTACCGCTTTGGTTATTTTTCGCTCTTAGATTCCTAACCGTATGCATTTTAATTATTATTAACGTTTAAAAAAATTTATTTTGAAAAATGAGGCAACATTCGATTCTTTTTAAAGGTAAATTTGGGCTTTTTGTGGTAATGCTCTACTTCCCTACATGTAATCAACTCTTAAACCTTGTTTAAATACTAATATTAGGAGATCAAATTTAAAAATATTAATATATATTTATGGGTGTTGGGGAATACTTATGAAAGTACTTTTAGTCCAAAATTCTGTTTGAAAGGTAAAATCATTCTCAAGCAACTCATTTTCGTGTAGAAATTCACATTTGAAACGTGATTATAACTCAAACTAAAAACTGAAGAAAAAAGAAACAGTGTTTTTACATAAAAAAAACTTGTTTGGAGAAGCATTTTCAAACTACTAAAACAATCAACGACACTTTATCTCATGACCAACCTTTAGAAACTTAAATTTTTATTCCGAACCATCACAACTTGACTTAATTATTAAAATATGGCATTTAATAGTTTCATTAAATAATTTTAATATCCCGCGGATTATGAACTATATCAAGACATGCGCAACCTGAACGACATCTTCCACGGTGCCACAAAACGGGGTATCAGAAACCGGCAAGGTACCCTCCTTTCTAGGGTCACTAACTGCCACGAGCTTTCCCTCCAAACCATCTAAATTAGGAACTATAAATTGACTAACAGTAGCACCGGGAGAGACTTTTAGGTCATGGCGCTTCTTTCGAAGGTCACCTTATTTTCGCAGGAACTTCGAAATGGTCTTCAATCACAGTTGTCCAAATCTCATACATCACAACATTGGGTATCAGCTGCATCAGCACAGGTAAACTATGTCACATTAAAGAAAAACAATCTCAGATTGACGATGGAAAGAGTTTTCAGAGAAAAATAACCTGATGGTAGACCCTTGGTGCCGTAACGGAGGAGAATGGATCCAACCCAAGAGCAAAATGATTCAAGAAAACCTGTGTTGTCCCAGCAAAGTTATTAGCTCCTCCACTTGCACCCACCACCGCTTTCAGCTTGCCATCCTGTAGTATCACATGTATGAAAATCAGTGTTCCCCGAAATGGATAGAAACCTATCAGTTTTATGAATGTTATATCATGTTTTGAATCAGCAAACCTTCAAAACAATAGTCGATGTCATCGAAGATAAGGGCCTTTCGCCGGTGCGGACAAAGTTGGACGCTGCCCTTCCAAGCTTTATAAATTCTGATGACACCATCACTTGCATGGTTGGCTTCATCTCCCAAATCTGGCGTGGATCGTTGCAAACTATTACTCTTAGAGTTAAATTTGACAAGAAATTGAGGGTAAGAGCTGTAGAAAAAATGGGTTCTTAGATTTGGGTTTTAAAGATGGAAGCTTTGGGTACAATGAAGAAGCAAAAGAGAAATGATAAGCCATGGACAATTACAAAGAAAAACAACAAAAAAAATGAAGATTTGAGTGAAAAAAATTAAAAGGTTAATAGATTGAAAGAGAGAGACTTACAGAGGTGTTGAGTTAGGGACGGTGCAGGTGAGGTTGGGGAAAGAGAGAAGAGGGGCGATCTGGGTAGTTTATTTATTTTATTTTATTATTTGAATTTTCTATTTAGATAAAGAAAATTAAAATTAAAATACGATGTAGCATTTTTGATTGGTTGTGAATTTTATTTTAATGATATTAATGCCTTGTATAAACAATAACGATTTATAGTTAGGAGATAAAATGTTTCGAAAAATATTTTAGGGTAATTCGATAAAAATGTTATAGTTCAAAGAGTAATGATGTATATAGAAAAAAGTGTTTATTGTATATATAGATTTTAGTTTATCAAGAATAAATTTTTTTGACCATAACCTTGACGAGGATGAACCTTAACGTAAAGTTTCGTATACCCAAAACCTTAAATGAGCAAGAGATAGTGGAAGAGGCAAATCTCATGTAACAGGAGTCATTAATTAGTTTTGCCAAACTCTTCAAACAGAAGAAAATAGTGCTCCAGTGTGATGTATATGTTGTTAATAAGGTCTGAGGTTGAAAGATGATGTTTGTTGGATGAAGTTGGGATATGTAAGTAAAGTTGTTGAGGAATTTTGGGTCAATGGAAAAAGGAAATGTCAAGAGTTGTAGAGAGCATACCAAGATTTGATAAAAAGGGTAATTGCTTAAACTTTAGAAATTTAATCTTACGTGAACCGAACATGATATGGAGTCATACACCCTACCATCGCACCACTGATCTAGCGTTGTTTCTGATTGAGCATTATTTAGGTAAATGGTTATTATAATTCTTGCGCCTTTTATATAAGTGGTTGCTATTTTTTTTCTCAAATGAGGAAAGAAAAGCAAAAAGTTTAATTAGGCAAGCCTAGATTTACAATAAGGAGGATCATCTATATCTCAACATAGAATATGTTGAATAAAGTCTGGTGAAAAGGTCTGATGAAGAAACTTGAAGGCGGTCAGAGAAACATTCTTCGCTAATGCATTAACAAAAAATTAGCTTCTTTGTGAATCCAGTTGAAAGCAAGATCCCAACTTTGTTGTTGTAGCTGTCACAGGTCATGATATTTAGGTTCGAGACATTGGTGCAAGTGTCCGACAAAGAGGTTCAAGATAGAGTATTAGGCTTCCCAAGGCCACCAGACTTGGCCCATCACTTGGAGAATTATGTGGAGCCCGTTCACATTGGTCGTGCAGAAAAGAAAAGTGGCATCAAATCCGAAGATGATCACAAAAGATCGATAAATATGGCAAGAGACAACAAATCAATAAGATATTATGGGGTAATCTTACTTATCCAGTGTGAACACCTATCCAAGGAAAGAATCCTACTAATGGATATAATTAGATAGGATTGTGTTTAAATTTCTTGATTTAGGGGATTTGTAATTAATTGAGCAGATCTTAGTCGTTGATGTAAATCGATCTAGGCCATTGATGAGATGGAGCTCAATTATAAATAGAGAGTCTCTCCTCCTCCATTTGTAATCATTCATTCATCCTTCTCTTTGGATAGTAATAAGCTCTAAGGCGTTTACTCTAATTCTTTGTTCTTTATTCTCTTCGTGTTATTGTCTCTCTTGATGGTCAGGAGTAGCCAAACTTGTGTTTTTACTTCCACACCATAGTCCAACTTTGGTGGCTTGGAGTAGCCACGTTGGTGTTAAAGTTTTCGCATTCTAGAAGCCTTGAAGGCTTGGTTACCTTTGTGAGTTTGTATGCTCACTAGGCTTGGGTAGGGCTTACTTAGTCGTAGAGAAGACTCGGAAATGTCAAGAAGCATCTAAGGTCGCACAATCCGTCAGACCTTAACTATAATATTGCGACAGTTTGGGCTTGAAGGTTATGAGGGGGTGACAAGTGGTATCAGAGTGAGTCGTTGTAGGTAGACAACGATCATTCGTTCGTCTTTGGAAGTAGTATACGTGAAGTTTGATTTACATATTGTTCATCAATTTGTTTTTATAGTTAAGTTGACAAGGATTTGTGTTAAGGCTAGTCAAGAGTGATTGAACTAGTTCGTGACAAAGAGTAAGAGATGGGGTATAAGAGAAAAAGAGTTTCCATACGTAAAGGCAAAAATTTCCATAGTGGGAAACGAGAAGAGAGTCCGATGGGCTTATAGTTAAGTTGACAAGGATTTGTGTTAAGGCTAGTCAAGAGTGATTGAACTAGTTCGTGACAAAGAGTAAGAGATGGGGTATAAGAGAAAAAGAGTTTCCATACGTAAAGGCAAAAATTTCCATAGTGGGAAACGAGAAGAGAGTCCGATGGGCTCGAGGGCATCGTCGGTATCCAAGCATGGGGATGCCATGATAAGTTCATAAGAACTCCTTGAGGTGACGAAAACACACCAATGGGAGCTGGATCTCGAGGTAGAGAGGCTTAAAAGTGGAGCATAAGGCATATTCGAGTGAGACAATACGTTCATTCATGAAGACGAGAAGAGTCTTGATGGGGAGCAAGAAGAGGAACTAACAATAGACGAGAGATGGGCTTATTTGATGGAAGATCTTGTTTTCCACACGGAGAGGCTCATCAAGTTAGAGAATATCTCAAATTCGTGGGAAAAGAGGGTCATGAGACTTGAAAAGCTGAGAAAGAGGCCAAGAGACCCAATGTGTTGTGGAGTTATGCCTTGATAAATTGAAGTCCATAGAGGACAGGTTCAAGGACGAGAGATACCGAGTTCTCAACGAGTTAGAGATGGTTTGAGGAAGTAATGCCAATGAAGTCGAGGTAATGGCTATAAGAAACGAGGTGGATGAGCTCAAGAATGATCTGCTCATATGCAAGGGTGCAATAAGTGAATGGGGTATGCTCAAGACCTTTTTGGAAGGACTTAGACCAAGGGTGATGCTCGGGGAGAGAAGGTTATGGCCAGAGACTTTCAGAGGCCATAGCTATAGTCGGAAAGCTGACCGAGCTTGTGAGAGACAAGCCAACTAGTGTTGCATCATCCAGGCCCATGTTCAGGGATAGTGGCAAAAGTGGGGGAGACCGGGAAGAGATGTAGCTAAAAGATGGTAAATGAAGCTCTTCGAATGTCCAATGTGAGCCATCGACTATTCGTAGCCAAAGAAATCCATCGGGAATTAATGGCAAGGCTAAGTCCAATGTGAGAAAAAGCGGAAATGAAAAGTTGAAGTATTAATTATGTGATGGTCATTTGATTAGAGGATGTCCATAGAAGATTCGTCTTATTGCCATCGTTAGGGGAATAGATAAGTTAGAAAGAGGAGTAGCAAGACTTGGCGCGATTACGAGTGTTAATTCCGTCAAGAAAGAAAATGACACAACTGCAAGTGAGAAAAAGCCAAGAAAGGGACTTGGATCGATTGCGAGTGCTAATACGACCGAGCCA
This sequence comes from Hibiscus syriacus, assembly GCF_006381635.1. Lineage (NCBI taxonomy): Eukaryota > Viridiplantae > Streptophyta > Magnoliopsida > Malvales > Malvaceae > Hibiscus > Hibiscus syriacus. The sequence goes on from NW_024062608.1 coordinate 5,635,050, forward strand.
AGAGATATACGAGGTATGACTACATATGTTAAGGCAACCAAACCCGAAAAGAGACCTGACATGATTGAAGATGTCAATGTCGCTAGGGAAGATAGTGGTGCGACTACAAGCTCAAAAGTAGCCAATCCAGGATTGAGATGTGATGAGACTGCAGGTGTTAAAGCATTCAAGCACAAAAAGAGACCGGGTGCGATAGCGAAATATAAAGATGTCAAGTCGAGGGTACAAAGTGAGCAAGTTTGCTCACATTATGCCAGGATGAAGGCATGGTCCAAGTTGGGGCATCTCAGGCATAAATGGATACTTAATGAGTATGTGAATTGATTCAGAAAGCTCATGCTCAGAGTCCTAAGTTTGACTAAAGAAGATGGGTTCTTCACCTTCATGTTCAGATTAAATCCATGGGTGAAGAAAGTGTGGGAACGAAGGAAAGTCAATGAGTTGTCTAATGCCTTAACAACCACTGAGTCCTTCAAAAAAAATTGGAGTTGAGAAGAGAAAGACTTCAAACGCAAAGACGAAAGTCGAGGGTAATGGCTAGGGAATCCATGATGAATGCAAGTCAAAAGATGAAGAATGTTGTTCCTGGAGTGGTAGAGAAAGCCCACTCAATGATGAACCAGATGATGAGTTTGGGGAAGATTTGTGCAGACATGAAAAAGTACAAGTGTCAAAGATGCTAAGCCGAGGTAAGAGTTGAGCAAACAAATGATGGAATTAAGATACCAAAGTGTTACAAGATTACCCGATGGGAGCCAAGTCATCCAGGTGATGGATGAGCTCAAGATCAAGATGTCCAAAGAAGATGACAAACCTATGATCGAATAGGCGTTGAGACTTGGCTCAATAAGGCTTGTTTTTTCCAAGGCGAGTGGGATCCAAGTGCATGAAGGATTGTACATGTCCGAGGTGCTTACCGAGGATGTTTAAGTGAAGAGTAGTCATTCAGAGACTATTAGACAAAATTCGAAGGGGGACAAGACATTAAGGGATAAGGAAACTATGGAGAAGCTACTTATTTCTAAGGTGGGAAGTGAACTCCAACATTCGTGTTAAAAAGAATGAGGCAATAAGGGGCATCGAACTTTGCTGTGAGAAAGTGTTGATGCATGGTAACACAAAGAACACCAATAATAAGGGTTTGATGCGATGAGTGTCAGACTTCATGGAAGGGCTGAAGCATTTTTGAGTAAATGTTACGAAATCATATGTGAGGTACATCTCAAAATGATTCTAGTGTTCTTTTGAGTTTGATTTGTTGTCTTTAGTGAGCGTAGGTCGAGTAAGACTTAACCATTTGCGTAGAGGAAACAAAGTTTAGAGGGGATCCAAAACTTTATCGTAAGGCCAGAAAGGTCCAAAACGAGACAAATCAAGACTTTTAGGAAAGTGTTCCTACGATAGACATGTACTTGTGGGTGTGTTAGCCAATTTCATCACTTGGCGACAAGAGTCAAAGCATGCATAACCTTTATGGGGAGGGTCGATTCCTTGTGGGAGGACGGAGGCGTCGAACCAAGTTGATGTGAAATATGGAGTAATATCCCAAAAATTTAGTTAGTGACTAAATTATAAGATTTTGAAACTTCGTGTCTAATATAAAAAAATTAGAAAAGTTTAGGGACTTAATTGGAATATCTTGATTAGATTAATACAATGAAGGAAGAAATGAAGGGCATATTAGAAATTGATAAGTAAATGAATTAATTATTCCTTTGGGTTGATTATATAACATGTGAAGAGAAGAAGTGAATATAAGAGATCTAGAGTTTTTTCTCCTTTCTTCCTCATCTTAACGTGAGTCATAGCAAAGGTGAGATAATTTTGGTTGATTATTTATTGCAAGTTAGTAATAGTTTTGATTCTTGAGATGTTATAAAGCTTAACGAAAACTTAAAGTGGTTTAAAAACTAGAAGATTGAAAAGTATGGGAGAATTATAAAAAGGGTTTTTATGTGAATTTCTTGAAAAGAAGGAGTAATAAAGTTTGAAATAAATTTGACTTGTTATAGAATGGAATAAAAGTTTAAAGTATTACAAATGAGTTTAGAACATGTTGAAAGTTTAGTAAGATCTTAATTTCAAGAGTTATAGTGAGATATGAAGAGGATGATGTGTTATACTGATAAAAGATGATTTAAGTGAGTATAGTTGAGTTTAATGTCAAAAGGAAGTTCTTAAAGTGGAGTTTAAGTGAAGAATCAGATAATATTGTGTAGGGTATCGATATTGCATGAACAGTATCGATGCCATAAGGAAAAAGTTGGCAAATTCTTCATAGGGTATCGATACGAATTGGTAATATCGGTACCATGGGTAATCGATACTAATGTGGAAGTATCAGTACCATTTTTACAATGAAGTTCCAGAATCAAGAATAGGTATCGATATCGTAGGATGATATCGATACTATAAACATGGAGGTATCGGTACTGTTCTTGTAGTACCGATATACTCAACTTGAAATTTAGAATTTAGTGCTTTATTTAGCTACATTAGTAAGAATCTTTTAGAGTAATTTGATTTCGATATTTTTATGGATTGTATATTCATGTAGATATCGAACAAAAGCAAAGTCCAGACAAGTCGACAAAGTAAGATTTACCGAAAGAGAGATAAGGGATTGGTGTTGACTAATGAGGCCAATATGAGTGCATACTTTTAAAATAAATGTATTGCTATATGGAAATTAACTTGGGACAAGTCTGTTTGATATTTTGCATTACATGATATGTGACATGAGCTTATGTGATATGTGTTATAAGACAATGATCTAACAGACCATAGGAGATGTTACATGGAAATATGTGATAAAATCTATAAGATTATATGACTATGTGACTTAAGTTATATGATACGATATAAGTGATTGTTCACATATGATATATGCCATAAGATATGACCCATGTGACTCATGTGAAATGCTATAAGTAATGTGGTGATTTGTGTGATTATGTGACAAATATAAATGATAATGCACATGTTATGTCTTATGAGAGCTAGAGGTATAATTGGCACGCCAAGAGTCGAGGGTTCTATAAGGTCATTCGAGACATATATGTGATCCTTTGGAACATATACGCAGTCCTTTGGGACATATATTTGGTTCTTTGGAACATATATGTGGTCCTTAGGGACAGTTTTATGTGGTCATTCAGGATAATTATGAGGTCCTTCGGGATATATATGTGTTATTCGGGACAATTCTACGAGGTCCTTTGGAATAATTTATATGGCACTCAGTGCAAATTATACGAGCTGTGGTGACAACATTTGTGCATTACCTAATCAACTCACATGTCTTTAGTTCTCAGTAATGTACCATGGGCTAATAAAGATAGAAAAAGAATTAACAGTTTATGAGGTGATATGTTATTATTTGTTAAATGCATGATTATATATGTTTGGTTTGTGAGATATGATGGTTCAGGTAATATTGAAAGTATGTGAGTTGTATGATATGAAATATGTAATGTGTGTTATAAAACTATCTAACTGCATGTTTCATTAGTTCATTTATACATATATGTCTCACTAAGTATGTGACTTAGTGTGTGAGTGTTTCACACGTAGGATCCAAGAAGTCTTAAAAGCAAGGATAGGAAACAGAGACATCATAATGGCATCGGAGATCAGATTAGAAAAATTAACAGTATGTTCTTTGTTGTAGTAAATACGTTTCCATGTACCTAAAAGTTTAAATGGCATATGCTCTGATCCGCTTTGTAAACTTTTGATTTAATGTTTGTAAATTATTCAGTTGTTTAAATTAAGTTTTAATTTCTTCTTTATTTTAATAAAATGATTTAAAATGTCAATGTGACACCTCGGATTTGTATTCGGAACATATACGGGTTGGGGTGTTATATTTAATAGTATCAGAGCTAAGTTAGTGATTCTAGCCATAAACCAAAGTCAAATGAGTTTTGAAAAATATACATACTAACAAAAAGTGAAAAAATTCTAATCTGATAGAGTAATGGAGTATGTTATCTTCTAATAGAGTACCAGGCAGGGTGAAGAGCGAACACTTATGTAGTACCTATACAAGATCAAGAGTTATTTTCCAAGACGTTGAACGCTATTCTAACGCTTTTTCAACCTCCTGCTCCCTCTCCTAGAGTAAATATAGCTAAATGTAGTACCTATACAAGATCAAGAGTTATTTTCCAAGACGTTGAACGCTATTCTAACGCTTTTTCAACCTCCTGCTCCCTCAACTCCTAGAGTAAATATAGCTAATGAATTGAAAGGGTTAGGAGCACTAGAGTTCAAGGGTGGGCTGAGGAAGATCCTGTTGCTGCAGACTATTAGTTAAACGATGTTAAGATAATGCTAGATTGACTCCATACTCTGAAGTGGAGAAATTAGATGGAATAATTTCACTGTTGCGTGGTCAAGCTAGAGTATGGTGGAAAAATGTCTCCATGAGATTGAGAAGTGATCAATTAACATGGTCATTATTCTTAGAAGAATTTAAGCATAAGTATATTGGTGGCCAGTTTATTAGACAAATGAAGCAAGAATTTTTGAAATTGAAGCTAGGGAACTACATTGTGTATGAATATGAATTTGATTTAATAAGTTAAGTCGTTTTGCTGCTGAGTTTATTCCGACTGAAAATGATGCATGTGATTGGTTTGTGGAGGGCTTGCGCCCTAGATTAAATAGTTTTTGTTAGTTTTGAATCTGTCATCGTTTCAAGAGGTGGTCAATCGTGCTCAAGCTCTAGAGATAGCTCAGAATGAGAGGTTGGGAGAGTAGAAAGTTCATACATCTAAGAGAGTTGGTGCTTCGTCAAGTTTAGCACCATCAAAGAGAAGTAGAAATTCTGATTATCAACCTCAGAATATGTCTGAGTTAGTTATATATCTTCTAAAAGATCAAATTTAAGTCATTAAGGCATGTTCGCACTGTGGAAATAATCTATTGGAGTATGTCGACTGCATAAATCGAGCGATCTACTACGGTATCTCAGAGAAGTAGAGGCAAAAGTCGAGGAAGAAATAAGTTTGAGCCATCTACTCAACATGAGATGCATTCAACTACACGGGTTTACAATTTAAGGACTGACGAGGATTTCGATGATCCAGAGATTATTGCAGGTATTTTTCAATAATGTGGTAAAGTAGTTGGGTTTTAATATATATGGGATCTACATAGTTATACACTAGAATTAAATTAGTAAGAGAATTGAAAATTTGGATTAAAGCAATAAATAAGGAGGTGATAAGGACTAAATCATTAGGGTATGGTTCTTAGGTGAATAAGCTGTATTGAATTTGTTTGAGGTACGAGATGTTTATTCTAAAAATAAGGAGCCTAGATGGTTATTAATAGTATCAAGGTTATATGTATTGAACTTCGAATGAGGATTTATAAGAGTAAGGTTTTGTTATAAGCAATTAGAGAATGATGAAAGAAATCAAGTGAATTATCGGGAGATGGAAGACCAGTTATAATAGTAGTTATGAAAAATTTAGTAGTGAGAGTAACCTAGGATTAAAAGGGTGTTATACATAGATGATTTCTCCATCTCTTTGTGAAGTGAAAATTCGAGGATGAATTTTCTAAATGGGGAGATTTGTAACATCCCAACAATTTAGTTAGTGACTAAATTATAAGATTTTGAAACTTTGTGTCTAATTTGGAAAAATTAGAAAATTTAGGGACTTAATTGGAATGTCTTGAGGTTGATTAAATAGCATGAAGGAAGGAATTAAGGTCATATTAGTAAATTAATAAGTAAATAAATTAATTATTCCTTGGGGTGATTATATAACACATGAAAGAGAGAAAGTGAATATTAGAGAATCTAATGCTTCTTTTCTCCTTTCTTCCTCATCTTAATGTGAGCCATAGCAAAGGTGAGATTAATTTTGGTTGATTATTTATTGCAAGTTAGTAATAGTTTTGATTCTTGAGATGTTAGAAAAGCTTTAGGAAAACTTAAAGTGGTTTAAAACTAGAAGATGGAAAAGTTATGGGAGAATTTATAAAAAGGGTTTTAAGTGAATTCGTGGAAAAGAAGGAGTTAATGAAGTTTGAACATAAATTTGACTTGTCATAGGATGGAATAAGAAGTTAAAGTACTAGAATATCATAGTTAAGCGTCTAAGGTCGCACAACACGTCAGACCTTAACTCTGATATTGCGACAGTTTGGGCTTGAGGTTATGAGGGCGTGACATAGCAAGGAGATGGCTCTCACGAGGGGAAGGACGGGAAAGAGCAGCGAAATTTCTTATAGTCGATATAGTGTTCGAACAATCAAATTGATCCTACACAAATTTAAATCAAGTTATCAGGTAAGATAAAGCCCATCGTGAATAACCCAAATTTCAACTTAAATTGAAGAGCATCTGAAATTTCAATTGCATAAGTAAATTGATAGATATATGTGTAAAATTGTCACACAAGAAACCTCAAATAATGGCAGCTTTTATGTTTGAACAAACAGACCCATGAGTATTAAGGGAAATCCAACGAAATGGACGCGGAGTCCATTGGATATATATTTAGGATATGTTTGTTTGAAGGAATTTAATTTTCTGAAAATACTTTCTCATTCTTCAATTGTTTGGTTGTAAGTTACTACAGTCAATGAAAAACCAATTACGGTCAAAGGAAAACAAAGGCAGAAACAAGGTAAAATGACTTACCGAGTATTTTTTGGTAAGTCATTTTCCCAAAAGCTTCTGGTCTTTTCACTTTTTTGTTTGCCCCAAATCTTTTGCCTATGTCTTCACTGCTCACCACCATTACTCATTCAATCAACCTTTACCTCTCATCGGCTCTCTGTCCCTCACCAACTCTCTTTCTCTCATCAATTTTTTTTATTATCACTCTAACTTTTTCATTAAAGGTAAGCTTCACATGTTTCTTTTTTGTTTTTTTCCCTTTTAAAAATGAGTTCTTGATCTTTCTCAATCTAAATTTTTGGGATTTCTTGTCATGAAAGCATTAATAACATATTGACTCATGTTATGAAAAGTGGAAAATACTCTTTAGGTTGTAAAATTGTTCTTAAATCTCTCAAAGCTCCAAAGGTACTGTTTCTTTGTCTTTTTAAAATTATATTTCTTTGCCTCAACATTACTGAAATATTCTACTGTTACTTTTTTTAAACAATTCTATTGTTAATTTTGAATATTCATGGTACTGAAGTCAAATGAATTTCCTTTTGATTTTTTTTGGTTGAAATAGTGTTTAACTTGGATAAGGGATTAAGGTTTTTTTTCTTAATTATAGATTAAATGGGTTTTAAGTGATTATCTTTTTCAAAAAGGAAAAAAATGGAAAAGAATCTAGGCTTAGCAAAGTCTCGTTTTTATTGTTTTTTAAGCTTTGATTGGTTTCTTGATTTTCAATAAAATTGAAGTTTGAATTTTTAATGGTCATTGATCAACATAAAAATATTTGTTTGAATTTGGAGTGAATTACATAGATCTTAAGAATGTATAAGAGGAAAATTTATAGGTCAGAAGAATCAAGTTTTCTCACTTTGTTTGTAGTAGGTTGAACTCATTTGGATTGAATTCTTTTCCTTTGACAATTTGGTGACTTGAGGTCTTTTGTTGAGCTGGCATGTTGTTTTCATTTTACTTGTGCAGGTTGTTATTGAGTCTGTGGGTTGAATTGTGTAGGTGATTTTATTTGGGAATGAATTTACAAAGTTAACTAAAAAAAGACATTTTATTTCTTTCCACAATACAATTTCTATTACTTATAAATTTTTACTAATAAAAATAGATTGTTAAATAGTGCAACTTATATCAACATTTTTTTATTAATAATAATAACATTTATTCAATTGAATCCAAAGTATGAAAAATTAATTAGTAGTTAAAACATAAAGATAGTATTAAAAATGTCATTGAATAAAAATATAAAAATTTTCAAATCTAAGAGAATATATTTATAGTACAATCGAGATAATATTCACATGATCTATTTTATAGAAGAAAACGAATTAATTTAATTTGATGGACTTATAAAATAAAAATATTATAATATATACAAAACTTTTTAGAAGTAATTTTATAATAATAAAATTAACTTAATTAAAAACAAAAGATAAAAAAATACAATGAAACATATTTCATAAAATATTTTCAGTAAAAAATATCAAACAGTAGAAAATGAATTACACAACATCATCCAAACACCAAAAAATACTTTCCAAAATTCATTTTTCAGAAATTGTAATTCATTTTCTAGAATTTATTTTTCAAAAAATCAATTAAACAAACTCTTATAATACATTTACAATTTCATAATAAAATATATATTATAATCATAATGACTCATTTTTTTATTTTAGATGTTCCTTGAAAAACTAAATATTATTATGAATATAGTTAACAGTGAATAGAGATGAATCTAAACCACATAATTATGATACTATGCATGTTATATCTATGAGATGATTTTTTAATTATTTTAAATTGCATTAGATTAGATTCGTTGAAATTATCAGTTCTCTAACATTAAAATTTTTGATTATCTCTACTATATATTCTTTTAATCTATTAAAATACATAAATAAAACCTCTAATAAATCTACGTAATATATTCTTTTAATCTATTTGACCATTCATTTACGTCAGTAAAATGGCTGAAACATTTACTATTTCTATATCATCATCTTCATCACATATTCTTGACGAACTATTATTTTCTCATCCAAACATCGACGTTGATTTATTAATTATAATTCTCAATCTAAACTAAAAGAAATAACTATAACGGAAGATCAACAATGTATGGAGTACGGTTTCATTTTATTTGAAGATATATAAATTACTTTAGCCAATTGAAAAGGGAAAAGAATTGAGCGATGAGCAAGAAGAACAAATTTGGTTTGATTTGCACAAAAAGATGGGCGGTTTATTCAGGGAATTAAGAAGTGAGAAACATATGTACAACATGGCTGTAAAGATCATACGCGGCTAGGATTTTTTTGGGGGGGTTAAAGATATATAAAATCCAAGTCCAGACTCTGTGGCCAGAACATCTCCGCCGCCTTGTCTACGACTACTCCAATCACAGCTCTCGACATACATTCATTCTCTATCCTCCTCCTGCCACGTGTCCTCCCATACTCCACCCACTTTTCTCTTCTGTGATTCCCACTTCGTTTTCTTCCAGTTCTGTCTGTTTCTCCTCCACTCTCCCACCACAAAAACCTTCACCGTCCTGAAAAGATATAAAATAATGAGAGAGAAAATTGGGGAGGTTTAGTTAGGGTTTGATTCGAGTTTTCTATCGCAGGGAAAAATAAAATTGTTAGGTTGCAGTAATGGCGTCACTTCTGCCATTACTAGAGCTTCACTTTATCTCCCCGGCATCAACAACTTCTAAGCACCGGTTTTATCTCTCTAACGTTCTTCTCTCTCCAGAGTTTCTCTTACCGGGAATAGCCATTTAAGGAACGGTGTCGTTCTGCGTTCTCGAGTTCGAGCGCTTAAAGAGGAAGGAGTTTCCTATGAGGAACGGGAGCAAGAGTTTCTCAAGGAAGTCAACGGTAGGTTTGAATTGAATGGCAATGGTAGTGCCAGTAAGTACGAATACGAGAATGGATCGGTTGACGGATATACCAACGGTGGAGTTGGAGTCGTGGAGACTGAGAGCTATGGGAACTTGGTCAAGTATGTGAACGGGAACGGGAATGGTGCGGCGGCGGAAGTCACGGTGACGGAGGTGGTGTTGGTGGAAGAGGAAGGAGAAGCAGTGGCTTCGGAGGAGGCGAGGAAAAAGAGGGTGGAAGAGATTGGGAAAGAGGACGCTTGGTTCAAGCGGAGCACTAAAGACCGGTCGAGGTACTTGGGATTGATTTTTAGAAAATATTACTTTTATTTGTTCCTTCCTTCTCTATTCTTGAATATTTCTGCGAAGCATAGTAAATGGGAGACACTAAAACAATATTAATTCAGAGGGATGAAGCTTTGACTAAAATGAATAGAATACATCATTATTTAACAGATTGTTCTTTATATAAAAGTAAATTATGATTGTTTTTCTTTACAAAATGTGGTATTTCTAATTATTTATTCCCTTTTTTTAAAAATGTATTTGAATACCATTTTTGCCTTTAAATTTTAGGAGCAAAAAAGAACTAACAAAAAATTAGCAACCATGATTTTTTTTATAAATAAATGTTGCTGCTACTATTTTTTGTTGTTGAGGAAATGCTGCTGCTACTATTATATAACAAGATACAGGGCTTTTGGGATTTGAACTCTGAGGTGAAACTTTAGCTTGCTTGTAAGCCAATGTATTACTACTAGTACAGAGTTATTAGGATTGCCTTTTCCTTGATATACATTCTCACTCATTTTTGTGATGTGCATTTGATATTAATATAACTTTTGTAGTATATGTTGAGTCAAATGCATTGATTTGTTTTTAGTGTCACAATCGTCTCTTTTTTGGCGTCTTTCTTTCTGAGTAGTTGTATTAACCTTTATCTTGCGGCAATAAATCTCAGGTTTCTGTTGCTCCTGGGGGGCGTTGGAGTAGATTCAAAACCTACTCAACAATACAAAGGACCTTGGAAATATGGGGATTTGTCCTAACTTTTCTATTTAAGGCATGGTTGAACAATCAGAAATTCTCCTATCGAGGTCGGTGACTATTTACCTCCACTTTTTGCATTAAAAACAATTTCTGCTATCTTTTTTTTGGGAGGAAAATTAATTATACAAATTGGAATAGCTAGCTTATGGAAAGAAATGGTTTTAAATGACTGACTTGATGCAGCAATGTTATCAGGATGTTAAATTTTATTTCAGATCCATTTTATTCTGTATATTGTCTTTATAGACTGTGATTGTAGCATCATCTTTCATTTCCGAATTAGTACCAAATATTGGAATAGAGAGGTCCAAGGGGTGATTTAAGTTCTTATATAACATATTGTTAGTTGTTGGCATTATATATCTTGTTTTAAGGTTTGATTCATGCAGGAGGAATGACTGAGGAAAAGAAAGTTCTAAAGCGGAAGGCCCTAGCAAAATGGTTAAAAGAAAGTATCTTGAGACTGGGTCCTACTTTCATCAAAATTGGTCAGCAGTTCTCCACAAGGGTGGACATTCTTGCTCAAGAATATGTTGATCAGTTGTCGGAGCTACAGGTTGGAGTTCCTTTTCTTTTAAATTTAAACTTTTAGTTTGAATAATATCACAATGATGTTGATCAATTGTGAATGTTCGTTTTGCTTGTAGAAGAATTTATTCAGGGCAGATCAAGAAAAGAAAAAAAAACCCTGTGATAATTCTGTGGCCCAAATCATATAATGATTTCTATTACTTACTATCAGCTTCCATCTGCAAGAGAGAATTTCTAGCCAGATGGTTCTTGAATTAAAACTTTGTAGGTAACAATTAATTCTATTCACATGCAGGATCAAGTTCCACCTTTTCCATCAGAGACTGCAGTATCTATTATTGAAGAAGAGCTTGGAGGCCCTGTAGCTGATATCTTTGATCGGTTTGATTATGAACCTATCGCTGCTGCTAGTCTTGGTAATTTTCATGTCATCTACATTCTTGTAATTTGAATTGTTTTCCCCATCACTGAATAAACATTGCATAAGATCAAGCGTAAAAGATATATTATGGTGTGGTTACTTTGAACATTGTCCATCATCAAATTATATAACATATCCCCCCAATTCATATGCATGCATTTCTGATTTTGAATTAGGTTTTTCAAGGATTTGACGCATCCAATGGCTATTGGTATATTCTTAAAAAATGTTTTCTTCATTTGTTCTTTCTGTTTTCTTTTGTTCTCTTATTTACTTGTAAATAAAATTCCAACTATTTCCAATTTGGTGGACTATTTAGTAGTTGGACTAAAAATAACATGTAAATAAGAAATCTTCTAAAGATTAATTCAGACCTAGATGTGGCTAAAAGAAATTTATTGATCTGAGGCCATCATATGATAATTTATCAAAAACTGTTTCTATTCTATTGCTTTATTAACACATTCATGTGGCATCTAATGCCTATTTAATTACTATGAATATGAATTTTATAGATTTCTATGAACTTGTGATGTTTGTCATCATTAAAATGAATAAAATGAATTGATAGAAATATATATCGGTATTGCCCATTAGCAGTAAAAAGAGTATGACTTTCATCTTTTTTACTGCTTACACAAGGATGTGTCTTAAATTATTCACAATATCCATCTTTTACCACTGGATTTTATACCATACCATTCCTTGACTGTGTATAAATTATGCAGCAGTAATGGGAGTATGACTTTTATCGTATAAAGACATGTTACCATACCATACCTTGTCTGAGTATAAATAAAAACAAATTTATCTTTTAACTAGTAGCATCATGTGCTTCAGTGGCATGTATGGATATATACACTATCAGTGTATTAAATATAAATCACAGTTAGTTGATAAAACTGAATTGACAGATATGTTTTTCCTTTTGCAGGCCAAGTCCATCGGGCAAAATTAAAGGGCCAAGAGGTTGTTATCAAAGTACAAAGACCTGGTCTAAAGAGTCTCTTTGATATTGATCTTAAAAACCTGAGGGTTAGTATTACTGATTTGTGGAATTCTGTGTACCAGTGATCATTGTTATATTCTTATCTTAATTTCATCATGCCTATGGTTTCTTAGCTTTTGTTACTTTCGTATGTTTCCATTTTACACTTTAATTTGTTTGGGAAATTTGTAGATGTTATTCTATCACCATAATTGAGTAATAAGAAACTGCTTCAGTGCTTCTATTTCTATTAAGATGATCTTAAAAGGCACTTTTGGAGTTGAATATTTTGACTCTTGTTTGTTTGGGCTTTAGGTAATAGCTGAATATCTTCAAAAGATTGACCCAAAGTCAGATGGCGCAAAGCGAGACTGGGTTGCAATTTATGACGAATGTGCAAGTGTGTTGTATCAGGTAGTCCGTTCACTGCATCAGAAGCTAATCAAGTGACTTTCTTTTGAAATGCTTTAAGCTATATTGCATGCAATTCGCAATTGCTAATATTTCCCTATCAAATTTATGCATGAAGATTCTTTACTTTAAAATTTAAGCAATTTCCTTATATCTTACTAAACTGATGCGATAAAGATCCCAATGTTACCAGACTGGATGGAATTAACATAATCAACTAGGAAGAGACTAAAAGGCAAGTGAGGATAAACAAGTAGGGAACACATAGATAAGGGAAATCAGAAGGAAAACCTTATAAGCAGAAGAAATATATGGATAACTGGAAGGACTGGGGAGGAAAACCCAGAAAGAATCAATAGAGCCGAAAAACCAATAAGTCATCTAAAATTTGCTAGAACTAAAAACAGAAGTGTAAACTAAATCTTAAACCATTAGTGAATCTCCCTCAACAACAATGTAAGAATTGAGTGCATAATTTTAGATAAAATAAAGAAAGGATTAATCATGAATAAGAATGATAAAATGATTGGATTGTATACTCATGCAACAAAGTTGAGTGAAGGGTGAATATTTCTTTAGGCACAATTGCTGGAAATTTATTTAGATCCTGTGTCATCACCAAACCTTCTAGCCTTGTGAGGAGACTCCTTTTAAAGGGAGAAGTCTTGGATGAAGTTTGAAATTAGGCACGAAAAGAGAAAGGATTTTGTGCTATGGCTCTGAGCCTGCAATAAGGGTAGGTATTGATAAACACAAAAGATATCATGAATAGTACTAAGACTTCCAGGGAAAATGTATGTGAAAATGTACGTTTTGTGATTTTTGAAAGGTCTATGTATGTGAAAATGTAAATATCAACAAGGAAATGAAAATGCATTTTGGAATTTGGATTCCCATTAACACCATAATTAAAAAGCAACGTATAGGAAAACTATTTAAGTATTTTATCTTCTTGACCTGCAGGTTAAATTCATGATCGTACCTAGTTTGAGTTTCTATCTTCTTTGTACGAATTTTGCAACTGTTGTCATTGATATTAACTTAATACAATACATATGTATGCAATTTTCAGGAAATTGATTACACAAAGGAAGCTTCCAATGCAGAATTATTTGCCAGTAATTTCAAAGACATGAATTATGTGAAAGTTCCATCAATATACTGGGAATACACCACACCGCAGGTATGAATTTTGTGAATTTATAAGGAAAAAAAGGGAGTTGGAATGACTTCTGGATTTACATTCATAAATATTCAATTGTTCATGTAATCATTGTAGGTCCTGACTATGGAATATGTTCCTGGGATCAAAATAAACAAGATTCAAGCTTTAGATCAGTTGGGAGTTGATAGAAAAAGGTTTCGCTAATTTCCCTACTGAAAACCATATTCCATGCACTGATTGTTTCTCTTACATATAAGCAAATGATTACAATTTATGATGTTCCTGTTACCCTTCTTGCTCGACAATTATTACATTTTATATATGATGCAGGTTGGGCAGATATGCTGTTGAATCTTACTTGGAACAAATTTTGTCTCATGGGTTTTTCCATGCTGACCCAGTAAGTTTTTGGGCTTATACAAATTCCTTGGTTGCCCAAGATATTTGGGCCTATTAGTGGAAATGCTAGGTGAAGGGGCATGAGTTGCTTATTATGTTTTCACTTAAAATAGTAGCATATATATCATTTCATGCCGTAGTTTCAAAGAAAAGCTGTGCTCTTCATTTCATATGTCTAGTATTTCCTTTTAAAACTAAAATGTGCAGTATCAATTGCAGTTACCTGCATCATATAATTATTTCTCAGATTACAAAATAAACTTTTAGTGAGTTCCTCCTTGCATAATTTTTCTTTGCTTAGAAAGAAAAGATTTATGGTGCAACTATAAACCTAAATTACTGATATTAGAAATTGTTAAGCAAAAAAAAAATAAAAATGGTGTAGCCTATTAGTATATTCCCATAATTGGGAGACTCCTTGTAGCCTATTCATAATACCTTTTCTAGGTCTCAAGACCAAAAGCTGTAGTAGAGATACATAAGCTCCTCTAGTTCCATGATTTCTTAATCCTACCAGCCCTCAGGTTTGTCTAATAAGAGCTTTATTACGATTTCTCTTTCTTTCATTTCTGTAGCATCCAGGAAATATTGCTGTTGATGATGTTAATGGTGGACGGTTGATCTTCTATGACTTTGGCATGATGGGAAGGTAATTCCCTACGCTTGGGTATTTACAATCAGCATTCTGGATAGAAAGCTTTTCAGGATGATTGGTGACTTCTCCTGACACAAATCTTCTGTTTTTGGCACCTTGCAGTATCAGTTCAAACATCAGAGAAGGTTTGTTGGAAGCATTCTATGGTGTTTATGAGAAGGATCCTGATAAGGTAATTGTGTCTTTAAGAAACAGCCATGTCATGCATTAGTTTGTGGACTTCCATTGTTATATTCTGATACTGATTAAGTCACCTCAATAGGTCCTTCAAGCAATGGTTCAGATGGGTGTTCTCGTGCCTACTGGAGATATGACAGCTATCAGACGAACAGCACAATTCTTCCTTAACAGGTTGATTAATGAAGAGACAATTCTATTATTTTAAGGAGAAATAGTTCATTTTCTCTGCCAACTTAGTAATTGGATATGCTCTTTGCCTTGTAGAACATAAGTTTAGAAGTTAGTGTAAACAATTTTTTTTAACTGAGTAAACAAAAGGCATGATTGGCAAAAGTAATGTGCATTAGATTTTTCTCTTTCATCTAATATTCTGTTGAAGGTGAAGTACATAATGCAATTTTTTCAGTTTTGAAGAGCGTCTTGCTGCTCAAAGAAGGGAGAGAGAAATGGCTACAACCGAACTTGGATTTAAGAATCCATTGACAAAAGAGGAAAAGATAGAGAAGAAAAAGGAGCGCCTGGCTGCAATCGGTAATATATTTGATGCTTTTTTTCTTTCTAAATGTAAACTAAAGTTTTACACTCTTGAATGCATCGATAAGGATTTAATATTGAGCCAACTAACTCAGCAAAGAGGACATGAGACCTTTTCATATCTTCAGTGGGGAAGACTCACTAAGAATCTAATAGGCTAGTTAGTTTTGCAAGTTATTTGACATTTATAATACATGACATACATAAATAAGCAATCAAACGAAAAAGAATCGGTGTTATGTCTTATGAAAGATCACCTCCCTTGCAAGGTCTGGCCTTTCCCCTCTTCTTAACAAGAAAAATGCCTGTCATGTACTCATTACTTGTACTTGGATACTGAAAGCTCCTGAAAACTTGAGTTGTCTTCCTTTATATTAGGTTAAGTTGAAAGTCCTTAGAAAGAAGTTCCTCTTTTAAGGACTGTTTTTCTTCTGATCTATTGATTTCCATTTATATCCCTTTTGAGTTCATATTCTGCTGTTTAACCTTTCATTTTTCTCTTTGGGTGAGTTCCTGCTTCTCATTAATGTTACATTACCTGAACAGGGGAAGATTTATTAGCCATTGCAGCAGATCAACCCTTCCGATTCCCTGCCACATTCACATTTGTTGTCAGATCATTTTCAGGTAATGCATTAACCTGGTGGCTTCATTTATATATGTGCTCTATTGAACAAGAACTTAAGCACAACGTATTATTTCACCTGCAGTATTAGATGGCATAGGGAAGGGCCTTGATCCTCGGTTTGACATAACTGAGATTGCAAAACCGTGAGTGTGGTTTTATCTCCTTAAGATCCTTATAATTTTTACTTACCTTATTAAGGTTTAGTTGTTCATTTTTTCTGTATATCTGATTATATTGCTCTTTATTGCTTCTAGCTATGCACTGGAATTGTTAAGATTCCGTGAAGCTGGAGTTGAAGTTGCCTTGAAGGTAATGTTCTAATCTTCGATTATAGATTTGAGTTGTATTTTTCATGATAAAGTTCCATTTCATGATAACCTACATTAATATTTCAGGACTTCAGAAAGAGATGGGACAGACAGTCCCGTGCATTCTACAACTTATTTAGGCAAGCAGATAGAGTTGAGAAGCTTGCTGAAACCATCCAAAGATTGGTAGGGTTTGAGATTCCTTCTATAATATCTTCTGAAAGGTTAAAATAGTTGTCGTGTTAAACTGCTGTTGCAAAATGCTGCATATTACAGGAACAAGGTGATCTGAAGCTTAGAGTGCGGAATTTGGAAGCTGAAAGGGCTTTCCAACGTGTTGCTGCTGTTCAGAAGACAGTAGGAAGTGTGAGTTAAATTTTATAATTATATATATATATTTTTTCTTTTTGTCTAATTTAATAGTTTCATATATGTTTTTAACCATGAAACCATTTAAAATTCCTTTAACCATTATTTATTTTACTGTTGAATTATTGGCTTTCCCACATTTCCAAGTGCATGCAAGAAGTTCTTGTTCTTTGGGTAACAATAAGTTCTCTTATATGCATCCTTCCAAGGTTGGCAACTTGTTAGCTAGGGATGTAGGCCCAGCATGATCCCCTTCCCCTTCTGTGCTTACATTCCCTTGGCATTCTGTTCCAATGTGGCATTTGGGAGAACTTCGAAAGTGATGGGATTTGTGGCAATGAAGTTCACGAGTTGCATGATGTGCATGCTTTTCATGTAGTTGTTGTAAAGGTCTTGATGGTACCAGTGAAAATCTGACTTGAAGAAATTTAAAAAGGATTAAATATAATGTATATCATATATTACTAGAATTGAAGGGTTTTATAGCTCACTGAATTTCATTTCTTTTCGTTTTCCTTTTAATATTAACATATACACATTCTTGGTAGTTTTTCAATATATTACATTATGCAGAACATTCAGAATATCAAAACTAGATATTTTACTCGGTGACAATGTTCCGTTTTACCTATAAACAGGCTGTAGCTGCTGGAAGCTTGATCAATCTTGGAACAATTTTGTACCTCAATTCCATTAGAGTAAGCTCTCTATTTTAATATGAATCTATGTATATTAATACAACATCAGTCGTGACTATCTCTGTATTCATTTGCCTGTGTGGTTATCATTTTAGGTGCCAGCTGTTGCTGCATATCTCATCTGTGCATTTTTCAGCTTCCAAGTTCTTATTGGTATTATTAAGGTGAAAAAATTTGACCAGCGAGAAAGGTTGATAACAGGAACTGCTTGAGTAACAGGTGAGCAGATCTTAATTCTTTTACACTTTATGCATCTTGCTTTAAGCTCTTCCTTCAGCTTTATACATAATATATATAATGTAAATGAGATCCATCTGAGTTGTTTGACACATGAAGTACTGATAAGATTGAGGATAAGCTTGATAAGATTATTCATATATTTTTTTTCCATCTCAGTTTACAAAGGGTATAATGGTTGAACAATATACTTTTTTCTTTCAAGAAAATATCATTTTTTTTTCCAAAGATGCAAAGAAAGGTATCCGAGCATAAAGGACTTGTTTTACGTTCTTCCTTCACTTTTATGGTTAGGTTACCGTAGGAAACCGAAAATTATCCGAGCTTTGACCTTTGTCTTTGCAGATTTGAAGATTCCACTCAAACCAAGATTTGATGATAAATCAAATTCTAGCTACAGAAACAAGTGAGAGTCATAAACACGCTACATTTTTGTTTGTTAATTCAAAGAAACGAAAGCCTTCAAACTTGGTAAAATTTAGTGAATGAGATGTTTAACAGCTATGCACTTGGGATGGCCTTACTCAAAAGCTCACAAAGGTCTTGATGATGCTAAACCCTAATTGTGGTAAGTCCTTTAGCAGCTTGAGAATCCCAGTTCTTGAGTTTGTATTCCCTTTTTTTAATCTTCGGCTGGCCTGATTTTCATGTGACAAGTCTTTTGGGCATAGCATAATGCAGCTACCTGTCATAATTTAATAGGGGACATGTCTATAAGCTGTGTATAATATTTTAACATTCATGAAAATAGTGTAATTTGTGAGTTGTTTACCATGTACACCGATTATAATAGTGTAGCTTCTATTAGAATTGGCAATTTGCACATGCATGTCATTTTTTTTCATTGGTCAATCGCGTAAATATAAGTACAACACAAATTAATATGTGAAAATATGTGTTAAATTGATCATGGTACTCATGTTTAAATGCAGGGTAAACTACACGTTTAATACCTCAGCTATCACTTCTATTCTATTTTGGTCATCCAATTATTTTTTTTTCAAAATTATATAAATATTTTTGTTTTGGTTTTATTTTAGCCACTTACTATTAAAAATTAATTGTGATACTGATGTGTCAATATAAGATAATGTAATGTCATCATTGATTTTTTTAAAAATATCATGTTAATAGCTCTGTTAATTTTTAACGGTAGGTGATCAAAATGAAAACAAAATGTAAAGTTAGGTATGATTTAAAACAATAATAGTTGAGTGACCAAATTAGAGTAAAAATGATAGTTTAGGTAGTAAATGGGTAATTTATCCTTAATGTATAATCATATTTGTTACATTGGTTTTTCGAAGGACAAAATTGATATGAAATGGAGGTGAAGTGGTCCTTGAGTTGAGTTGGCAATTACATGCTCCTCGTTGTTACTTGAGAAATGAGAAATGACAAAAAAAGACAAATTAAAACAAAAAGATGGGATTATAGATGTATTGAAACACCAACTTCCAACGTTTGAAAAGGGGGGTTAGATTGGGATATGAAAGTATCAATTAGCTGAGAGAAAATAAATTCAGTGATCAAAAATCTCATATAATATACGATTTTAACTAACTTTTTTCGGATTTTCCAAAATGACCAACAAAATCGTAATGCGATCGCTAATTCGCAACGCGATCTCCATTATCGCAAATCAGTTTCCAGATTCGCAATGCGATTATGACTATCGCAATGCGATTTTCCAATTTCGCGTTGCGATTTTCCCAATTCGCAATGCGAATATTCGCAACGCGAATAAGTAAATCGCAATGCGAATTTGGAAAATCGCAATGCGATACTGACTATCGCAACGCGATAATACAAAATCGCAATGCGATACTGACTTTCGCAACGCGATACTTACTTTCGCAACTAGATACTGACTTTCGCAACGAGATAATACATAATCGCAATGCGATTTTCAAAGCGCCATTAGTATTGCAAAGCGTATTTTTTTTTCAAATTCCAAACACGAATATTAATATATTGGAACACTGAACCGTCCACAGTATATCCCGTAATCGCAACTCATAACCTAAAACCTAAAATCACAACTCAATCCCATCTCCATCTCTCACTCTCTCACCCATCTCCGACGAAATCCGTCCCAATCTCCGGCGAAATCCGTCTATCTCCATCTCTCAGAGCCACCCTCACAATCAGAAATGGAAAATCAACCAAATCAACCACCGAGGGTTAGTTTTTTTTAATTATTTTCTTTTTGAAATTTTTGCATTATTATTAGGTTTTTCATATTGAAATTGATGATAAGTTTACTGGTAATTTCAATAATAGATTAACCATTTCACTTAGATTGCTTATTAAATCAACTGAGAATTGCAACGCGAAATGAAAATCGCAACGTGATTTTATTCTCTCGTTGCGATAGTCAAATTCGCGTTGCGATTGTCATTTTCGTGTTACGATTTTCATTTTCAGAAACTATTCTTCTTCTGCAAATTGAAACTTGAATGAATTGCATTACTTCAACCAAAAAACAAAGACAAATAAGAAATTCACAGTGTTGCAAATTTAAGTTTGAAGAATAAACTACTACTCTTTATGTTTATTATTGTTTTTGGTATATCTTCACAGTGTAGTTTTTGGTATATCTAACTTAGTATGTTTATTGTTTTTGTAGAACTTTTATTCGGCTCAATTGACCGTAAGAAATAAAGTCAGCATGGCCAAAACAATTGCGTCGAAGCTTTCACCTGTACAAAGAAAAATGTTTGAGGATACTTGCTTCGGGCCATGGCTGAAAGTACAACATCCCGGTGGAGATGCGATGTTGACACACCTATTTCTTCAAACCATGACTAGGGATCTACCAGATACTATACAACGCCGTGATGAAGAGATATGGTTTGATTTTCCATCGGCGTATACGTGTTTTGGGCGGGAGGAGTTTTGCTTAATCACCGGTCTACGCTTCGGACACGATGATGTAGGTCGGTACACTAGACACATTACCCGCCCATCATGGTTATCCCGGGTTTTTCCTGAGCTGGAGAGGCCGAATCTACACGTGGAAGACCTGACGAGCTTATTGAATAAGAGGGATGGTTTTACTCGGATGGATGACGTCGATGTTGTCCGAGTATGCCTTCTAATACTTTTGCATGCCAGCTTTTTAAGCAGAGAGGCCAGACAACCTATTCTGAATGATCTAATCAAATTGGTAGAAGACCTAAATGCGTGGAACCTGTTTCCGTGGGGCTCGTATTTATGGAAAGCTACATGGAATAAGTTATCGTCTGCCTTGGATGATCGAAAAAGTTTGCATGACGATGGTTCCAAATACACTTTGACAGGCTTTATTTGGGCCTTTAAGGTAAGAATTTTATATAATGTTTCCAAAATTATAAGTAATTATTTAACAATTACTAATGTTTGTTATTATATTGTTTGTAGATTTGGATATTTGAGGCATTTCCCGCCATGAAGACATATGCAATAAAAACTTCAAATGATATTCCCAGGGCTATTTCCTGGAAGAGGAAACGGACCTTGCAATGGGAAGATTTACTACGGTATACGACAATAAATAATGTAAGTTAACATAAATACTACCATATGTTTATAAACAAGTTATTACTAGTACACGTTTAACTTTGTTTGAGCTTTTATATTGTTAGGAGGCCAACACTCCATTACAGAGGCTGACACCCACAGAATGGTAGCAAGCTAGTAAGCGTTTTTTTGATGGCACGGATGATGAGCAGCCTCCACTTCGGGAGCCATCACCTCACCCAGAGCTATCACCTCACCCAGAGCCATCACCTGATCGACCCGACTATACACCTCCACAACGACAGCCATCATCTATTCTGTCACATCATCGAGCCTCTTCTCCACCATCACCGCAAGATAGGCGACCGACAAAGATGCCACGACGTTTATCTCCCTGTTCTCCACCTCCACCTCCACGGGATGAGTTAAGGGAGTTACGTGATGAGGTCAATGCCTTGCGTGAGGAGGTCGGTACTTTACGCAAAGACAATGGTGCATGGTGTGTTGAGGTGTCTACTTTACGCGGTGAGGTAGCCGCTCTACGTGAGATGGTAGCATCGTTGCAGAATGAGGTTCATACTCTACACAACGAGGTAAGTTTAACATTTTTCATATTTAACTTGATGATAAATTTACTCGTAATTTCACTTAGATTAACCATTTCACTTAGATTGCTTAATAAATTCATTCGGTTGCTGCCAATACTGCTAAACTGTTTTTGTTAGTATTTGTTTTTGGTTTTGTTTTTGTCTTTTGGTTGAAGTAATGCAATCCATTCAAGTTTCAATTTGCAGAAGAAGAATAGTTTACTTTCGCAACACGAATTTCGATTTTCATTTTGCGTTGCGATTTTGTCGTTGCGATTTTCATTTCGCATTGCGATTTTGTCGTTGTGATTTTCATTTCGCATTGCGATAGCCATTTCCGCGTTGCGATAATCATTTCCGCGTTGCGATAGTCATTTTCGCATTGCGAAAGTATGTTTCGTGTTGCGAAAGTAAACTATTCTTCTTCTTGAATGTTTATATATGTTGTCCTTTTAAATGTTTATATAAGTGCTTACTTCTGGAATGTTATCTGATGCATTTTGTGTACTATGATAGAATAATGACTTGGGTGAATACAATGTATGTTTGAAACATATTTGTCTTTGTTTAATATCATGTCTATTTATTTACTGATTTATGTATTAATTTTTTTTAGCGGCCCGATAAGGTGGATGCTTTACGTCGGGTTTTCCTTGCACGACGGAGTTCACGCATCAGACGGCGTGCACGTGATATTACGTCTCCGTTCACCCCAATGGTGCGAAGACTCCGCAAGAAGAAGCCCGACTCACCTGTCATCCCTCAAGAGTCCCCTCCAATCGTTCAAGAGGCCCCTATCATCCCTCAAGAGTCCCCCCCCACCGTTCAAGAGGCCACTGTCATCGTTGAAGAGGTCCCCCCCACCATTCCAGAGCCCGATTCACATGGGGTAATATATCGAATTATTGAGAAACCCCCACCGTTGTCGGACATGATGGATGAGAGTTGGCTCTCGTATGAGTTACCAGCTAGTACCCTTCCGGTATCTGAAGTGGAGAGGAGACAACTACCAGAAACAATTCTGGATAATACCCTTTGGGCTAAGACCGTAGTTGATTTTTATCTACATGAGCGGAGCCAAGGGTGTTACACTGACATAAGAAAACTCAACGATGAGATGTATTTGTTGCTTAATCGGTCTTGGTGGGGTGTGTTATTAGGGGTTGAAGATAGTAGCTATTTCGATGGGGAGGTAAGTCTTATATTTGTCTTATATATGATTTTGATTAATTTTTTTAAAAATTAATGTAATTCACTAATATATGTCTTTTTTTGTAAAACAACATATCGATGTGTGGGTGTCACGTCTTCTAATAATAAGGAAGCTTAGGAAAAATAAAAAAAATTCGCGATATACAATAATGCCGGCGGCTTTTCACGCAGTTCACTTGAAGGATCAACGAGATGAATCATTTTCGTTGGGCAATGGACAAGCTAAACTTTATCATGCATGGTGGGAGGTCGATAAGGTTAGTGTTTATTTTTTAAATTTTTTAAAGGTGTTCATAAATAAGTGCGCAAATAAATGAATTATTACTTATGATTGCAGGTGTTTATCCATGTTTTGGAACGTCGTCATTGGCTTCTCGTCCAACTTCAGCTCCCATCCCTGAAGATAATAGTATATGACAGCATGATAAATTACATATCACTGTCTGATTTGAGAGATATTATCAAGGGATGGAGCTCTCATTTGGCTAAATTCTTGGATGGGATTAATTATTGGACTCATTCTGGACACAAGAAGCCAAAGAAGTTCAATGTCACAGTTGTCAGAGACGAGACCGTGCCACAACAATCGTCGGGAGCCAGAGGGGATTGTGGTCCTCTCGTATGCATGTGCTTGGCGCTTTTGACAACGGGAAGCACAGAGTTTCTACCTCCCACCGATAGAGATAGAGCTGCAGTAGGCTTGTGGTTTCGGCATTATATGGCTAGAGCGATATATTCAAGACGCTGCCTACCTGCATCCGCGTTATGAAAGTATCCATTGTTAATTGGTAAGTCAAATGCAAGTTTTGTTAACATATATACTCCTTTTGGTTTGAAAATGTTTGGTTAAGTACCTAGAATTCAATAATTTGTTGTTTGTAGGTTTTAGATGTGTAGGAAGTCTTGTTTGAGCAAATGTTTGGTTTATGCAGGTTAATCCTTAAGTGAGCTGCGTGAAATGGATGTACGGGTGCAAAAGTTGATTCATTGATTCAATAATTGATGAGGAAATAAGAATTATTATTATTTTTTGATTGTTTAATTGATTTGTAAAAAATGATTTGTAAATGTTGATTTGTTTAATTGATGTGTACATAATTCTTATTTGTGCTTGTTTAATTGATTGAAATGTAATAGTTGATTTGTTGATTTTCAATCTGCATTATGTTGAAGGCAAAACAGACTGTCGCAACACGAAACTGACTATCGCAACGAGAGAATCGCAATGCGAAATGAAAATCGCAACGAGAAAATCACAATGCGATTTTCATTTCGCGTTGCGATAACCATTTTCGCGTTGCGATTTCCCCGTTGCGATAGTCAAATGAATGTCTAATAAGTGATAACAACTGAACAGATCATAGCAATGTTCAAACTCAAGTTACTAATACATGCCTAACTGAAAATGTTAAAAGTTACACATAAAATCCACATAATACAACGTTTTCATTTAAAAATCACCTAAGTTAACAGTCCCAAAAGGTGAAGCCGGTTGTGATTGGGATTTTGAAGATGATTGCGATTTTGATTGCCTTTTGCTTGACACCATATGAGCTTTGGATTTTGATGAGGATCCATATTTTGGTAGAGGAAAAGATGATTGTGATGGCACTGGTGAACCACATGTCAACCTTGTATGACCACTTTCCTTGCACCGACTACATGTCGATCTCTTCTTCTCTTCACCCTTAGACGGTATACGATCGTGACTTTTTGGTCGGCCAAGTAGCCTTCTGTCCATGGCTGGTGGCAAAACTGTTTGTAAGTCATCTGGTATGTCCCACTCAGAAGGATGTTGCGAAACTAAAACCTGTTGCGAACTTTAAAAATCGCATTGCGATTATGTATTATCTCGTTGCGATAGTTAGAATCTCGTTGCGAAAGTCAGAATCGCGTTGCGAAAGTCAGAATCGTGTTGCGAAAGTCAGTATCGCGTTGCGATTTTGTATTATCGCGTTGCGATAGTCAGTATCGCATTGTGATTTTCCAAATTCGCGTTGCGATTTACTTATTCGCATTGCGAATTGGGAAAATCGTAACGCGAAATTGAAAAATCGCATTGCGATAGTCATAATCGCGTTGCGAATCTGGAAACTGATTTACGATAATGGAGATCGCGTTGCGAATTAGCGATTGCATTGCGATTTTGTTGATCATTTTGGCAAATCCAGAAAAAGTTGATTAAAATCGTGTATTATATAAGATTTTTGGTCACTGAGATTATTTTCTCATTAGCTAAACCTGATATTCATTAGCTGTCAGTCACTTGATGTCATCTTTTATAATCATTCAAATTCATTATTGTAAAGCAGATAGCCGTCCACTAACTCTTCATAATTGACCCACTCGTTTAGCACTTACCATCCACTTCCGTTCGGTAATTGTAGATTTTTAATCAGTTAAATTTTAAAGTTATCCTATACTAACATATTAAGTACCAAAAAAGCACTATTATTAGTAATAAATACCATTTGAATGGAATTATGACGAATCAAACGTGAAAATATACTTTTGAATCTTTGGTAATATCTTTTTTCATGAACCAAACGTTACCGCGAGACTTGCTACTTCAATGTCGATTTTGAGAGGGGTGTCGCCATTGGACTTGTAACGACAACCTTGGTGGAATTTTTTGGCGGCGGAGTCACACGACCACTACCATTGTTGTTAGGTGGATGCTTATTTTTAGATGGCATGCCCTGTAACGGGGTATATTCATTATTAAGTTTATTTCTGAACTGGAACCTCAACATCGAATCGATGAAAAGGAGCTTAGAGATCCTTCCACCAACCCTTCATTGGATGTTTGCGTGTTTGTTTTCCAGATGAGCTGATGGGAGCCTTCCTTTGTTTAACGAGAAATCTGACCGCTGGAAACTAGTACTTCCCCGTTGTCAATCACGTTCTCCTGATTCCTCCTTTTAAATCACAGTGCCTACTTTACGGATGTACCTCAATGCCGTAATTTCTAGGTTTTTTTTTTTTTTTGTCTCTTCTTTGTGGGCTTGTTTCCATGTCAACTTGTATTTGTATACTACCACTTGATTGCTTTCATCTAATGGATCCTTCAAAGAAAAAAGAAAAAGATAATCTGCCTATTTAGTCACTAAAATGTAGATTGATTCTAATATAATCATTGAATACAAAATTACCAATTAGATCATCAATGTGTTATTTTAGTATTAGCCAAGTCACAGGTAACTAAAAACTTAATAGAGATGAAATCATTCGGCGTCATGGATCCATCAATCATATATGGTCGGAGGAGAGAACATGCATGAAGAAGTGTGAGAAATAGGGAAGAGGAGAAGAAGGTGAGAAAAGAAAGGAGAGTAGCGAGGGTAAAGAAGAGGAGAGGAAGAAGATGACAGGAATTTTTTTAAAAATGTATAAAAATAACACACATTAGAATTTGTTTAATAGCCGTTACGGCGCAAACACTTAAAAAAAATTAAGTAGTTAACAAAAAAATACTTTATACACCTAAAATGAACGAACGGTGTAATTTAAACAATTATTTTTTCATTAAGCCTTTTAATAATTAATTAGTGTATGAATGTAAGTCTTTTAAGTTATTTTTATTGACATTTATCATACATTATGAGGCAAGATTAGTGGTGTTTCCGATTAAAGGCAAAATCTGGTGTTTTAGCAGATGTATTGATCAATATGCATCACTACTAGCACTCCTTACACTGTGAAAAAGATTTCATCCTATTCCAAGCCAATGCTGAGTTGTTGTTGATTTCATTTCAGACAATATATTTGTTTATATCCTTCATTTCCATGGTCTCTTTAAACTGGGTGATTTTGTTATGGTAAAGGGGGAACTGAACTGCAGTGAAGCTTGATGATAATGGTATGGCATGGGTGTTGGAAGCTTCAGGGTTATTTGGGATTTGAAAATGCTGGTTGTCGGCTTAGTTATTTTATTTTTTGCTTTTTTATTTTTATTTTACTAAATGCATCGACAAGTAAAAAAACTAAACGAGACATGCACGTTGAACCAAATCATAATTTATATAAAAATAAAACTAAGACTAAATCATGTAAAGTTATCAAAAATAAAACATTGAATTAGTATAAGCGTATATGAATTCATTGAAGGAAGTCGTTTAGAGTGATTGTGATTTTTCAAAAGATAGATTTGTTATTTTCGTAAAAATCTCTCTAACGAGATAAGAATAGTTTTATTTCTTGAAAATCAAACGCTATGTAAAACAACTACTCGAACACAAGACTTTTAGAAAGAACAACATTGCCTTTTACAACTAACATCACTTGATGAGTTCAATAATAAATACAACTAATGATATTTAGTCTTACTTTTTATAATTTTTAATACTTATGATACATGTAACATAATTAATCATTTAATTATATTTATATACGCGCGCAATATTCTACAACTATGAATTTTAATCAAATAATACAAACAACTGTAAAAATATTAGGAACAGTAGACAAAAATGTTATTATTAATTTTCTGTAATTTAATTAATATATTTTTATTTAATGTGGTATTTGAATCTAATATTTTTAATGTGGTATTCAAATTTAATAAGTTTAAAATTTAATAGCATCCCATTTCAACACTAATGAGTTAGTGATATACAATAATAAAAAATATATCCTTATAAGTTGGAATTATAAGATATTATATTATAAAAGTTATATTTTTCACCAACTAAATTAACTCGTTGGTTACAGAAATGATTGTTATTTTTAAGGTCCTAGATTCGATCACCAGAGACTACAACATATTTGAGTGTTAATTGTCAAATGATTGAGAGTCTTTAGAACATATACTACCACTTGTAAGAACCCTAGATTAATAAAAAAATTGTTAAGCTAAGATGATTACTTTAAATACTACATCCAATCACTCATACTGCAGTCGTTGATACTTGAATTCGAGACCTCTAGAAATAATACTCATTCATTTAATCTGAGATAATTTTATTCGTGCTAAAAATGAAATTAAATGATAAATTCAAATATCAACTTACATAAAAAGAAAATATAAATATAATAAACTCGATTCGATTAATAAATAACCTAAACGGCTTGTAGATTAAAAAACAACTTCTTTTACATATTTTGGAAAAAAATATTTTACATTATCACAAAGCAGAAACATATGTAAAAGAATTTTACTAAGAAAAAAATCTGTAAATTGAGACAGTAAAGAATATATGATTTTGTTATACCATAACTAATCTAAAGTTAAATTAAGGTGATTTTTAATTTAAAATATTATTATATTTAATTTTAAGAATTATATGAATATATAATATTTTTGTTATAATCAAGAATGTTAAATTATAGAAATATTAAAATTTATAATAAAAAAATTATACAGTTTATGATAATCTCGATTATAATCGAAAATATTATAAAAATTATAAATCCAACCTAAAAAGTAACTTTTTCAATAAAATTTATAATTATAATTAATTTTTAATGTTACATTACTAGGTCTCTTAAATAATAATAGAGGTTCGAATCCTGTATGTTCAAATTTTAGACTCTCCTAAATACTGAGTGCAAGTAAAGTAAAGATTATATATGTACAGTAGCAAAAGCTGAAGAAAATACATTTAGAAATGGAAACGAAATAAGAGAGAATTCTCACTCGCAAGCTGTCACTAAAAAACAAAGGCAATTTTGGGTTTGGCTAACCCTTTACACACTATACTTCCTCTTTCCCTACCAACAATCAACCTTTTACCTCCTACCGCCATTTTCAACGATTTTCCTTTTCTTCCATTTCATTTTAGTGAAGTGTATACTAAACAAACTCGAGCTTTTTTCCTCAAGCAACAAAGCTCCAGTTTCTGGGTTTTTCTTTCTTTAGTTTGGGATTTTCTACTCAATGAATTAAATGAATCTCTCTGTTTCTTTCGCTTCCTCTTTTTATTTTGTTTTGTTGCTGTTGTTTTCGGGGTTGGCTTCTGCATCTGGGTTTGACCCGTTGGAGCTCCGATCTTTGCTTGAGTTCAAGAAAGGCATCAGGCACGATCCTTTCGATAAGGTGCTTTCGGTATGGGATCCGGATACCCGACCCGACATCACTTCTTGGACCGGCGTGACCCGCGACCCCAGCTCCGGTTTCATCGTTTCCATAAACTTAGATCGCCTTGGTCTAGTCGGCGACCTCAAGTTCCACACTCTCACTCCTCTCAGGAACCTCCAGAACCTCTCATTGTCAGGCAACAGTTTCACGGGTCGGGTTGCACCTGCATTGGGAACCATAACCTCGCTGCAATACTTGGATCTATCTGATAACCAGTTCATCGGCCCCATCCCGGGTCGGATCATGGACCTTTACGGGTTAAATTATTTGAATTTTTCGGTAAATAAGTTCGACGGTTGGTTACCAGGCGGGTTCCGAAATTTACAGCAACTAAGGGTGCTAGATTTACATAACAATGCGCTTCGAGGCGATATAGGCGAGCTGCTCAGTGAGTTAAGGAACGTTGAACACGTTGATTTGAGTCATAACGGGTTATACGGGGGTTTGCATGTGTCCGTTGAGACTGTGTCCAGTCTAGCTAATACAGTCCGTTATGTGAACTTGAGTCATAACCAATTGAATGGTGGGTTCTTGAAAGAGGAAGCGATTGGGTTGTTTAAGAATCTGGAGGTTTTGGATTTGGGTGATAATTCTATTGCTGGGGAGTTACCAAGTTTCCGGTCATTGCCGGGTTTGCGGGTTTTGAGATTAGGTAAAAATCAGCTCTTCGGACCGGTTCCAGTGGAGTTGTTAGAGGGTTTTGTCTCGTTGGAGGAGTTGGATCTCAGTCGCAATGGATTCACGGGTATTGACTTTTCATTTTTCTCTTTATTTCAGTATTTTGATAATGAAGTTGGAATACTTAGTGTACAGGCTACTAATTTTCAGGCTAAATATGTGTCTATTTCTTGGATTCTAAAAATAGATAGTGTTATTTATCCTTAGACTTTGATGTTAGAAATCAATGCCAATTTTCATTTTGTACTGATTTTCACTTGAACGCAATGTTAGTTCAACATGCACGTCTTTATCTTTTTCCCTTCGGTCTTTATGGTTTACAATAGTTGTTTACTTAATAGTTTTCTAACTTGTAATTTACTATAAATGTGTGAATCTGAAGTATTTTTTGGGGGTGTTGTTGATTTTAGCGGAATTCGTCCTTGATCCGATTGTAAATGTTTTTAGGGCAATAAGTTGCAAAGAGAGGAAATAGTTTGCCAAGTGAATATGTTCACTTAATTCATCATTTTAATGAACACAATGTGGCATGAACCAAGCGACCTTTGTGGTTAAGGGATGATCATTATCCCTAGAGGTCCCGGGTTTGAGCATTCATTTCAAATGGTTGAGAGTCTTTCGAATATATACTACCTTGTAATCACTCCAGATTAATCAAATATGAACACAATGTGTGTGTGTTTTATTTGGGGGGGGGGGAGTTGATTATTATCAGTATCTTACATAAATATGAAGCTGAACACATTTGCTATGTCAAGGTTATATCCTTGACTTCTATATGTTGTTTTTATTTATTTTTATTTTATTATCAACTAATTATGCACTTAATTTTCTTCTGTTTACATTTGACTGTCACTGAGTTATATCTATCAAAATCTGTACAGGTTCAATTCGTATAATTAATTCTACAACTTTGAAGGTTCTGAATCTTTCTTCTAATCAGCTCTGGTGATTTGCCATCTTCTCTAATTAGCTGTGAAGTGGTCGATCTGAGTAGCAACATGATATCCGGTGACATAGCTGTTATAGTGAATTGGGAAGCCTCTTTGGTGGATCTTGATTTGAGTTCAAACAAGTTGTCAGGAAGCATGTTAAATTTGTTTCACTTTGAGGATTTAAACACATTAATCTTAGGAATAATTCCTTGTTGGTGCCTTGCCTTCTCTATTGGATACATCTCCGAGATTATCTGTTGTTGAACTCAGTTTCAATCAACTCAGTGGCATATTCCTGGCAGCTTCTTCACTTCTACAACACTGAAAAGCCTTAATCTTTCCAGAAATCATTTCACTGGACCAATTCCACTTCAAGCCTCTAGTGTTAAGGAATTACTTGTAATGCCAACTTATCCTCAGATGGAGTCAGTTGATCTGTCCGATAATTCCTTAACAGGTGTTTGCCTTCAGAGATTGGTAACATAGCTAAGCTCAAACTGCTGAATCTTGCAGGCAACGAATTATCAGGCCAGCTGCCACGTGAATTAAGCAAGCTTAGTAATTTGGAATACCTTAATTTATCGAGAAACAACTTCAAGGGTGAACTCCCTGATAAGCTTTCAACCAGCCTTAGTGAATTTAATGTGTCCCATAATGATCTGTCGGGTCCTATTCCAGAAAATTTAAGAGGCTTCCCTAGGTCTTCATTTTCTCCAGGAAACTCATTGCTAATTTCTCTAAGGGCATGCCATCAACAGACTCGACTCAAGCTATACCCTTGGTGAAGTGAGACATCATAATTCCTGGGGCAATATTAGAGTAGCATTATTGTTGCCTCTGTTGTAGCAGCTATAATGATTGTTTTGTATTATTGGCATTTCGCCAAACACAAATCAAAGAATTTCGTGGGAGACGTGGATTTAGTGACCCACTACTGTAGCCGATGCAAAGTCAGGCGTGCTTGCACAACCCTCCCATTTCAAGTTCCACTCAAATGTTCAGGCACCACAAACTTCATTAAGTTTTTCAAATGATCACTTGCTTACTTCATATTCTAGTTCACTGTCTAGAAAGCAAGAATTGTTCCTGAAGTTGTTGAGTGTGGTGCGGCTGAGAGAGTGACTACCTCTTCCGCATCTTTGAATCCTAATCTACTGGATAACGAGCCAGTATCATCTGGGAGGAAATCTCCCCAGGCTCCATTAGCATCATCACCACATTTTACTGAAACATGTGAACGGCCTGTGACATTGGATGTTTACTCACCGGATCGTTTGGCTGGAGAATTGTTCTTCCTTGATACTTCATTAACATTCACTATGAGGAGTTATCTCGAGCTCCAGCAGAAGTTCTTGGAAGAGGCAGCCATGGAACTCTGTATAAAGCTACTCTAAGTAATGGACATATGTTGACTGTGAAGTGGTTGCGTGTGGGACTGGTTAAACATAAGAAAGAATTTGCTAAGGAAGTTAAAAAGATAGGGTCTGTGAGGCATCCTAACTTTGTTCCAGTCCGAGCATACTATTGGGGGCCAAGGGAACAAGAGCTTCTTCTATCAGATTATATCCAGTGTGATAGTTTGGCGTTGCATCTCTATGGTAAGAGCTCTTAATACTTCTGTTTTCCTTTATGTTTGTGATTATTTAAATAAACCTTAACGTTTTTTCCTAGTTATCCTTGAAATCTTTAATGTCATCTTATCACATATGATTTATATGTTCTTGTTCGCCATTGCTTTTTCTATTATCTAGAAATGTTTTGAGGGTGGGTACACATTAATTATTGAATTTTTTTGTATGGGGTGGGCATAATTAAAATTTCAGGGTGGGCACCTATAGTAAAATGGACAACTAATATAAAAAAATTCGGATTCCAGGGTGGACACATGCCCACCCAAGATATGCTTTGCATCCGCCACTGTGTGTGATTGATTGCATGTTATATTGTTGGTTGCTCTTGGTGCTTTTTTTTTTCTTAGCTACTACCTTGGGGGACAATGCATACACGTTGGTCCCCCAAAATTTATGGTTTCGTTCTGCCCCCCCCCCTCGCTTCTCTTAAAAATACCTGGATTCGCCCCTGCTTGGGATATTTGCTCAGTGCTTTCCTACCATAACTTTGGTAGGAGTGTTCTCGCATATATAATATGGTCTGTGTCTGTGGTGTATTTTGCATTCATGTTATGGAAATTTGGAAGCCAAGTCTCTTCCTCCCCATTTCCTTAAATATGTAGCAGCACCTAGAAACAGAATTGAAGTGTTTTTACTCTACCTATGGCATTATTACCATCAAATGGTGGTGAAATTAAACTGGATAACATTCATGCCTAGGCGTACAAGGTCACTTGTGAATGTTTTTAACTTGTTCCATGTGACATAGGTGATGCTTTGATGCTTGACTGGATTTTGACCTACTTGGAGACCTAATTATTAGATCAGTGTCAAGTGAAATTGAGT
This sequence comes from Hibiscus syriacus, assembly GCF_006381635.1. NCBI lineage: Eukaryota > Viridiplantae > Streptophyta > Magnoliopsida > Malvales > Malvaceae > Hibiscus > Hibiscus syriacus. Next base: position 5,668,596 of record NW_024062608.1, read on the forward strand.
AGTGCAATAATTTCTAATATCACAATATAATCAACAGTGTTCACAATTACTAATGTGACTTTACCACCCTGATTAGTGTCTGAATCAGTTAACTAAACTTGAAAGCCAAACACCATGGCCGTAAACAAGAAATGATTGCAGTAATTTAAGAGGACCATAAACATAACAATAATGGTTTAGAGTTCAGGCTATTGTACCGTGGCTGAACCTAGATTCCACTTCTTTCACCCTCCCAGTGACTACGTCTTTTGCTTTTCTTCCTTGCAAAAGATGGAACTGAAAGTTGACAAGAGTATTTGTGGTGTCATTATTCATCCGTGTTGATTGTTGTAAATTAAGAATGGCAGTAAGCAGGGACAGACAGGATTTTATGCTAGAGGGACAAACCTCTAAAATTTTAGAAGGGGATGGATTTATAAAATTTCAGGGGTGAAAACAGATTTCAATAGAAAATACATAGAAAAAAAATTAAAATATGTAATAATTTTAAATTTTTAGGTGGCGACTGCCCCTACCCGCCCCCTCAGTCCATCCCTGGCAGCAAGGGTTGAAAAGAATGGCAAATGTATATCAGTAATGGTTTGGGAGTTCTGAAATTGATTGAGATTCTGCCTTTTATGTTTTCATTTAATCAGCCTATATATATATATGTATGTCAATGCAGAAAGTACTCCTCGGAGGTACTCACCGTTATCTTTCAGCCAAAGACTGAAAGTTGCCGTGGAAGTTGCTCAGTGTCTGTTATACCTACATGATGGAGGCCGGCCTCATGGAAACCTAAAGCCGACAAACATACTCCTTGCTGACCGTGATTACATGTTTCCTTACCGACTATTGTCTGCACTGGCTAATGACGTCAACTGGAATTGCTGAGCAGATATTGAATTTGGGAGCCCTTGGATATTGTGCTCCTGAACTTAATTCCACATCTAAACCATTCCCATCATTTAAGGCTGACGTCTATGCATTAGGGAGTGATCCTGATGGAATTGTTAACAAGAAGAAGTGCCAGTGACATAATATCGGGGCAATCGGGAGCAGTAGATCTGACGGATTGGGTTCGGTTATGCGACCAAGAAGGACGGGGAATGGACTGTATTGACAGAGACATAGCTAGTGGAGAAGAACACACAAAAGCAATGGATGATTTGCTTGCCATATCACTGAGGTGTATTCTTCCTGTAAATGAGAGACCTAACATCAGACAAGTATACGAGGATCTCTGTTCAATTTCCCCTTGAAGTTTTGTACATTCGTCTTGGAATTCATTTTGTCATTCCTTGACCACATTGTTTTTTTTAACTTCATATTATATATATATTTACTTGTGTGATTTGGGTAGTTATCGGATTTGTTCTTATCTTGAAAATTTTCATGTAAAGTGATTGTGACTAGCATCCCATTGATTATTTGACTGACAGTATTTCCTGTTTGATCCTCAATTGAAAGGGGTTGCAAATCTCTCTTCCAAATCTGTATTTAAAATTCTTAGTGAAATTGTACTTGTTTTATATTTTTAACAATTGGAATTCTTATATTTAAATGAAAATATTTACATAAATTTATCGAGAATATATTATTTATTATTTTTATATATACTTTTTAATAAAATTATGTATAATTTTTTTATAAAATTTAAAAGATAAATGGGTAAATAAAATAGTAAATATATTATGTATATTTTAATTTTAAATAATATTAATTTTACATAATTTATCTAAAAATATTAAAATTTATATTAACATTTAACTAAATAAACATATGAACATTTTAATAGATGAATCATTTTACTCCACCAAAATGTACAAAGATGACTTTATTATAAATGAATGCATTTACTTTTAAATGTGTATAATTAACTTAAAATTTTATATATACAATTAAACAAAAATCAAAATATATATATTATATAAAATTATAAATTATTTTTATGTATTTCTTTTGGAACATAATTAATATTTATGTATTACTTACGCATTTAACAAATTAATGTGTAATTTTAATAATTATCTAAAAAAAATCAAAACTTAATTAAAGTGATTATTAGATAATATATCATCTAATTAAACAAAAATCAAAATTATATATTATATAAATTATAAATTAATTTTTATGTATTTCTTTTGGAACATAATTAATATTTATGTATTACTTACGCATTTAACAAATTAATGTAATTTTAATAATTATCTATGCATTGTTTTCTAGCCTTATTATGAGGCTTGCCATCTATTACTTGAAGATGTCAAAAGTACATAGAATTGATCAACTATACATACAAGTTAAAAACTACTCGTCCTACAATTTTCCATCAAATTCAGTTTTCTTTGTTGGAGTCTAAAATGGCCCTTGCTTGTTACCCAAAGTTAAAATCCAGGACTAATTTCTCAACCTTTATATAACTCAAAACCAACACCTAAAGCACCGAGGTAAACCTCCTTTTGAGTTGAAGCGGTTCTAGAATATGAGAAGGTTTGATAAACAAAAGTCTGTATTTGATGCACTCTTACTTTAAGGTTCTCCAAGCTGTATATAACCAGAATACGATGAAACAAATTACCGCTTAAAAGCCGTTACTGTGCATAGGCTCAATAGATGGAAAAAACTAGTGTTCAAGTAATTTAATACCAACTACTTTGTTAACTAGAGAAGATAGTAGCTTACGTTCTTGCTCCGGTTTGTGTTTAGCAGTGCATACATGGTCTGGAAAATATAAAGTTAGACATTTGTAATATACCTAACGTAAACAAGAACTGAAGTACAATAAACATTTCCAATTACTCATTTTAGGATATGAATTTCATCCCTAAAGTAATCCTTGACCTTGCAAAACAGATCAAGATACTCTAGATTGACCTATGATCTATTTTCAATTCACTAAATTCAGATGCATCAAGTAAGCTTAAACTACCATGTAAAATGGGAATTCCCAAAAAGCCTTCACAAAAAGATCAAAAGCTTCAATAATTGCACAACTTATACAAAGACTCCTCGTAGTCAATCTTCCACAAAAAGTGAGATCTGCTAATGATCACAATTCACAAGTAGTGCATAGGTTAGTACTTAGCAGATAAGACTAACCTTTAGTGCCTTTATCTTTCAAGCCAGTAACATATCTCTCTATGCCTCCTCAACTGCATTGACAAAACGCTCATACCTGAAAAAGTTGAAGAAAACTCAAGTTATACTACCTTTGGATTATTGTTTTCAAATCATTTCAGTACGACAATAGATTTATTCAGGTTTGTTACAGTCATTGGTACAACTTTTGAGTTTGAAAATTAAATTAGTTTAGTTTTGAGCTATACTTTGGATGGTTTGGTCATTTTGAATAATAAATCACACAAATGCCTAAACTAATTTATTATGGCTCCAAGGACCATCCTCATTAAATTTAACAAAGTGACCAACTTTGGAAGCTTACAAATGCCACACAACTGCCACAAGGGGGAAAAGGTCAAACATACCTCTGCTTCAAGCAGTCCTCCCAATACTAGAAAAGAAGAGAATAGCCATCTTTTGTCTCTGGAAGCTCGTTCGCAGGACGTTGTAGAGTGTTTTCAGCTTTCGATCAGACAATAACCTGTAAAATTGAAATGTGCAACAATTGAAAAAAACCATCAAACTATGTCAATATACACTTCCCACCTTAGATTTTGGGAAAACTCCAGACCAACTAAATCTAGATATCTTCTAGAAGTGCATAGCAGGGATTCGTGTCTGTAATGTCATAACTTTAACGCCCACTATACAACTACTATAGATGGGAGGTTACCAATCTTGGGCACAAAAGCTCTTATACCCCTACCTTAGCCACTATTTACCAATAACTTTCGCTCTATCCTAATGTAGCATATGAACTACATGAAATGAGATTGAAAAGAAACTCAATAAGAAAGAAATACTTTATAAAGAAAACAGTGAAAGGTAGGGAGAGCGAGAGTACTCACTTGGAAATAAAATTTTCTTTTAAAGTTCGAATCCAGTAAATGCATACCGCTTTCCTACTTTTGATGTTACTAACCCTGCAATTTGAACATAGCAATTCAACAATAGGAGGAAATATCCAGGGACAATTTAATAAAATGCATATAATAATATTTGAGTAGATCAACATTTTGACATTTGTACATTATTCAAATAAACTCATGAAAAGATTTCGAACGAACAACATTCAACATGTAAAACTAACCCATTGCCACATATCAAATTCAAGCATACTATTTTTTTTATAAAAAACAGCAAGTAAAAGCATAATTGCTCCCCTATATTGCAAGTGAACGCAACTAAAAGATCATCAATGAGCATAAATTCAGTAATAGCCAATAGGTTAAAACACCGCAACCATAGATGAAATGTATTAAAACCATAAGCTCAACAATCATAACTTTCCCAACTCCTTAAAACTTAACAACATCAAAACATGAAAATCATACCCAAAGCCCATCAAGCTACTTCAAATTAGCAACAGGATTATCCGCAACCAAGAATGAAAAGATAAAAACTTCATCGTCCCTGATCTGACTAGCCAAAACCATCTTCATATTCCCAGACATTCCTTTCGATGATTCATAATCTTTAGCGTACTGGCACATCAATCTTCCCCCAAGTTCCATCTTATTCTTGGCTAATTTCTTCAGCTCCTCCACGTTTATAATATCTACAGCCTTTTCCCCCTTCCCCTCCTCTCCAAACACTTTCTTTTCCAACTCCGATTCATCCTCGTATCACTCACTCTGGGGCATTTGAGTTCGACATTTTTGCTTTTGCATTAGGCTTCAAAGAGCTCAAAGTTCCTTCGCAGAAGCAAGCTTACGGGAGAGGGTATTTTAGCCAACAGAGGACGGGAATAATCAAATACCTAAGGGAGATGGGGATTAATATTCCCTGGAAAACAGAAAAAAATACCACTGTTGGTATTCATTTTTTACTGGCACTTGGGAATGTGGTTCATCCAAACGTGGATATCTTTAACCCGGAAAAAACATTCCTCCCAATAATGAAATATTCCGTAAACCAAACGGGGCCACATAGACATCATCCCAGAACCAGAAGACATTTAAAAGGTGTTTTTATCCTAAATGCACTGTGACTATGGAATGGTATGCATAGGTACGACTGTAATTGAGACTAAATAGACAGTAAGTTACTTGAATTCAATTCGATAAACATGTAGTTAGATTCGATTTGAGTTCGAACTCGACTAAATTCTTAAGCTGATATGACTGATATGAGCTATTTGATTCTGATTCGAAAAACTCATGAATAACTCAAAAAAATAATATTATTAAAATTTTAATTTTTAAATTAAATTATTAGTAATATTAATTTATATGCGTCTTTTAAAATAGAACATAAGGTTTTTGTGTATTTATGGTTTAGGTTCGAGTAAAGTTTGAAAATGTTTCGAGTTCAAAATTTTTTTTAACTCAATTTGAACTTCAATTTTACATTCCGAGATTAAATCGAATTTGACAATTTTACACCTGTAAGCTCTCAATTTGAGTAAATTTCAACTTTAAATTTTTTGAATTGAGTCGGACCTTGAAATACTTGAACCTTACCCATCTCATTTACCTAGGTTGTCAAGCAGTTTAGGAGAAAAACGTGGAATTTTAACTAACAGGGGTACTGGTGACGTAATACTGGGTTTGCAAATATCTTTTCAAGCGGTTTTGCATATCCGGATCAAGATATGACAGAAATTGCAGATAATCCAATCCGCTTCGTACATACATTGGCATGAGACCTAAGTGGGGGAAGCTCGTACATTTGAAAGAGCAAAAATCAAACAACTTAGGCAAGCTCGTACATTCGAATGCGCAAAAATCAAAACAGAATTGGATTTAACGTTTATCATTTGATGGAGTGCCCACCAAAGATAGTAGGGCGAAAAGCAGCAGGGAAAACTGGAGCTCAAACAAGCAGGTTTAAGTTCCAAAGAGGAAGGCTCTAGCATGTACCAATTATCTACATTTGCTAACATGCGATCAACATAAAGAAGAAACCATATAAAAGTTAATGTTTGAACCAGCTCAGTAGATAGTACCTAAAGACCTTCCCCTGCTGTCTTTCCTTTCAGGTACACTCATGTCGAAACCCTAACGAGAATAAGTTTTATCGAGTTTGCAATATAAAGAAGGCAGATATCAGCTCACTAGCACCAGCATCCATATCTTCAAAAGACAAAAATATTTATATGCAACATAATTCAGACAAAACAAAGCATGGGAGTGTATATATATGAAAAATTGGTAACTGTAACAGTCCGTTTGGTTCACGGTATAATGCATTCCTGGGAGGAATGTTTTTTCCCCATATAGATATCCACGTTTGGATGGAGGCACATTACCAAGTGTCAGTTAAAAATTAATATCAACAGTAAATTTTTTTCTATTTTCCAGGGGAATGTCTATCCCTTCTCTTCCTTAAGTATTTCATTATTCCCGTCTCTGTTGTCTAAAATAACCTTCTCCCTTCGTTTTGCTTGATTCTGTGAAATTCCCACCCCGGTCGCTGCTCCTCCTGAAAGCTGATTCTGTGAAAAGCTGAAAACGATCAAACAAGGATGTGAGTTTACATATCTACTTTTCATTTGTTTAATCTTCAATTTCTTTGATGTTTCTTCTATGTTTCATCTTCCCCAATATATGTTCATTTTCTGATTATCATTCAGTTTTGTTCTTGGGTTTCCCTCTATTGATGATCAATTGTTTTGCTCTTTGGGTTTTTTTTTTGACTTGTTTATCTTCATCCTTAGTTGATTTGCTGGTCTGAGTTTTGTTTCTTGCTTGAAGCTTGTTATTTTGCTTGAACTTAGTTATAATATTGCTTTCCCATAATTTAGATTCCCTGCACGACAACAAGAAGAAAAGAACATAGGAAAAGAATAAACTCAGGCTCAATATATATTTGTTATCTCCTTTTATAACAGGTTATGAATATTAGTGGGTAATATTAGCTTTAGCTGGTGCGGTAGTTGTGCAGTTGTGTGAGGTATTCCTTTTTGGCCCTTGATGACTCATTATTAGCATTGAAATTTCCTGATAATTAGGATTTCTACTTATAATTTCCTTACCGATAATAAGAGAGTAAATATAAATCTCCATGCATCTTAACTTATATTCAATGTGGTTAGTTGAGTTGGACTGCTAAAGTAATTTTGTGGCAGGAGGCATTGCCTGTCATATGGTTATTATTTTCTATATACAGTATAAGTTTCTGCAGACTATAAAGAATTTGTTGCGTTTACTCTATATACAGTAATTTAAGATAGATGCGAACTCAGCTGTTGCCTGGCCTCTGCAACAAGCTCGTACCTCATACAACTTTGTTTCTTTAGGTTATAGATACCTCGGCTGATTGTTTGGTTTCGTGTGTTTTAGTAATTTCTCATAATGATGTTTCAGATAAAAGTATGACCCCCTTAGCTTTTCAAAATCAACTGGGCACAACACATGCTACAATGCATTATTTGTGGAATATGCATGATAAATCACTGAGCTTCTCTCCTTATCTTTGATGTTATTCAAGCATGAGCTATGCCTTGACTTTTTTCTTTACATGCTTGAGTCTTGATGCTTGAAATAGAAATTTGGTGGTTACATTATATATTAAGATCCTTAGAGGGTCATATTCCCTTTGCACATATCTTTTCCTCGAAATGATATTTTGATTTCACCTTAGTCAAGGTTAGAACCACTTCTTTTCTATTCTTTGCCTTGCTTAGATTTGTTCATTATGTATTAGTTAACTTCTTTAATGAATTGCAATTTGGTTGATGGATGATTAGTTCCAATTCATTTTCTTCTTTCTTCAATTCTTATAGATAGCTTTCCCCGTAATTTGGCCGATCATATTGTTTTGTTTGTCCCTCTTTATCCCTGTTTCTATAGTTAATTTAAAAAGAATTCAATTTCAAACGGTGTTGTAAGTTTGCTCACATTCAATTCATCATACTTTGAGAGCTTTTTTTATTGTTTGCTTCTTTTCTTACAAGTACTTTCCATTTCTAATGGTTTCTGAATCAATTCTGATGATAGAATACTAAACACCTGCAGCTTGACAATAAAGATGCATATTCAATCATATTATATGGAAGTGGTACCTTGTTTGCTTTGTGGCTAGCATATGCTCTTGTGGGTGCTATTGATTCAATTCCTTTGGTGTGTTTTAAATTCGAATTCTCGAGTTTCTTTGGACCATGAATAAAACATTCATATTCCTTTTGGCTAACGATTGTAATCGTAAAATTCAGCTGCCTAAATAACTAGATTCGGACAGTGTTTCAGCTTGATACATGAAAAAGGGAAGGGAAGCGGAGTTGATACTTTCTCTAGTAGAACCATGACTAGTTAAAATAGCATCAATATAAAAAGGATGGATTCGGACAATGTTTGACTGGTATTCAGACATTGTTTTCTAGGATCTGTTGCAACTCCTTGGACAAAAATAATGTGTCCCATACATTCAACCGTTTCGTGTTAATTTTTTCTTCTTTTTTTTTGACAAATAATCAGTTAGTTTGTAGTAATTGTAATATTATTTCTAAGTATTGTAAATATAAGTCCCAACTGTCAAAGTAAATTAATATATCATCAAAGAAAACGAAAACAAACCTCCTCAAATATGGTCAAAAAAAACTCATTCATTAGAGATTGAAATGTGGTTGGACATTCGTAAGACCAATTAGCATGACTTTGAATTCAAAATGGGTGTGGTGAGTTTTAAAAACAGTTTTTTTGTATATCATCTTCCTTGATTCAAATTTGGTAATAGTCAGACCTTAAATCGATTTTTGAAAAATATTTAACCCCTAATAATTCATCTAATCGACAACAAGAATGAAAAATTTATTTTTAATGGTCATAGCTATTTTGTGTGGAAAACATTACCCAACGGAATCATTGTCATGGTCGATTCAATATCATAGTGAAAGTTAAAAATCCCTAATATTAAAAATTTATTTAAATGTTAAAGTAAAATTTTAATATATTTTTAGATAAATTACATAAAATTTAATATTAATTAAAATAAAAATAATACATGATATATTTAAATAATAAAATAATATATTATTGATGATTTTTTATATGAATAATTTTTATTTAAATATATTATCGATGAATTTTTATATAAATGATTTTTATTTAAATATTTAAAATTTCACTTGTTAAAAAATATAGAATAAGGTAAATTTGATAAAATATATATTCCAATAATCTTTTATTCCTTTAACCAAACACTGTCATCTTATATTACTGTCAGACAAACCAAATACAATAATGTAACATTCCCAGTAACATATTCGATAATGTTACATTCCGGTAATCTTATATTCCGTGATCTAAACGTACCCTAAAGGGCAGGTGTTTCTTTCTCCATCCTTCTGCAAAAAAAAAAAAAAAAAAAATCTCATATCAATAACGAGCATTCTTACACAGAAGGCAATAGCTGTTTTCATAACTTTATGTAGTTTAATTCATAATGTTAGAAGTACAATGGTTTGATAATAAGACCCACTTCACGATGCCTCCTGAACCTCAACTTTCTGTAGCTAAGAGAACACTTGCTGATATTATTACAATCACAGGTGGAACCCAAAACGTAGAAAGCCAAAAATAATGCTCATATAAAATACTTCAAACAAGCCGACAAACTTTTCCGGCAACAAGGAAGCAATTTGACATCTTTATCCAAAATTACTCCAAAAAACCTCACAAGCACTTTAAATTCACAGGGACCAACCCGACTCTTCCAACTCTGGATTCCCTCACCATCACTGAAAACCAGAAGCAAGAAGTGATCTTTCCACTCTTCCAGGCCCGCAAAAGGCATAAGACCACACAATATAGGAAGCCCGATAAGCATAATAGAATAGAATATTGATCTTCGAATCCAGTAAGGAAAAAGTGTGCTTCTTGTCCTTTGTGATACGTTAACAGGTCCATAAAGAATGATGAACAGCACCGATGTAAAGACATTTGAGAAGAAATGCAAAAGGCATAAAATCTCCCAGTAGAAAGCCAAAAGTATCCATTTCCTCCCAATGTATCTACACAGACTTCCCAGCCAAGCCACAGGCAATTCCTAACAGCAACAGTATAAAAGTGACTGGCATCTGCTTTGAAGTTCCAGATCGCTGTATAAGCAAATAGCTACAGCAAGAATCAGCATGAGACCAAAGATCATCCTGCTTACAACTTGAACCTGGCACCTGAGAGTGAGGAACCCTGAATTGAAATATGACACCTGCTTTGGGATCCACCAGTACTTGCTTTCCTGAAAGAAAAAAAATCATGGCATGATAAAATATTTCGGCAACGTGTAAAGTAACCTTAGAGGGGAAACATCACAAAGAGAAAATAATTTATCATGGGTTGCATGATAATGTCAGGCACTTAACGTGAAGATATAATACAGAAACAGATAGTTATCTAGAACAGAACAGCAACGGATGAAAATTGGAGATGTATGTGTGCATCAAACTTAAATATTAATTATTGCTATCAAAATTTAGAAAGACAAATACCATATATTATATAGAGGCAGTCTCCATAAAAATGTTGTCCTACACCCCACCATTCTTGTCTTCAATTGCCAAAGGGCAACTGAACAACAAATGTTAGTTCCAGAACCTCTCACCATTCATTTGACCCATAAACCGCATTCTCAATTCCTACAGACCTGAAGGCTACATAAATTTTCCACATAAAGTTACAGAGTGGGCAACTTTATAATTCACTCAGAAACTGGCAACCAAAAGAGAAACTTGAGGGATTCCTTTTCATTTTGGTTTTAAAAAGTGTAAAGCGCCCTAAAGCACCTAGGGTCCTAGACGCCGAAGCGCTAAGCGAAAGCGCTCGCTTTATGCACACGAAACGCCAAAAAGGCCGAAATTCACAAAAAAAATACAGAATATTTATAAATTATCTTATAAATACTTAAATATCAAAGTGTCAATGCATATATTCAAAACTTATAAGTACTTAAACACCAAAATATAATTCTCAATTTACTTATAAAGTTATAAACACTTAAATACTTATATACCATAAACCATACGACTATACGAGCATATTAATCTCAAAAGATGGTCTACACCAAAAGTAGTCTAAAGTGAGATGAACAAAAGTATTTTTCTAAACCCTCAATTCCTTATAACTAAAAATCCTCTAAATCGTCATCATCATCGTCATCAACTCAGACAACACCATCTCCTTCATCACTAGACACTCCAATATCTTCTTCCATCTCATCTTCATCAACTAAGCATCTACGAGATTGTCTACTAGAGATAGGATTATGAGCAGGAGATTTTCCTTTATCATTTCTCGATGGTCCGGCTCCATCATTCATTACTTTTGATGCTCTAGTTAGATAACTAGACTCATATGCACCGGAAGCGTTAGCAACATCACTCCATGTCAAATCCTCACCAACAAACATCGCCTCATCATCATCTTCATCATCTTCCATTCTTATCATCAACCACTCATTGCTCTCATCAATATCTTGCAAAAGAATGGGATCGGTCTCCTTACTTTTAGCTCGGCGCTCCAAGGCACGATTGAATTTCACAAACACCATGTCATTCAATCTAGATTGTGCCAATCTATTTCGTTTCTTAGTGTGAAGCTACAAGAAAAAAACCAAAACTGGATAATCTAAACTAAAAACCGATCTAAGACTGATAATCTAATAGCCCGCTAAACCCTAAACAAGCCCAAAAATCGTATCTGCTAAAGCCCAGAATCGTATCTTCTAAACTCGCGTTTAAGCACCGATTAGCGCTTTGCTAAAAGCACCGCAAAAGCGCCGATTACTACCGCATAATGAATTCGTAGTGCTTTTGCTATGCTGAAGCGCCAGGGGCCTCGCTCGAGTCGCTTAGCGCTTTAATCGCGCTTAAGCAGCGCTTTTTTAAACTAAGCTTTTCATTAGCTTGAAAAAATTAATTTAGGAGATAATTACCAAGCAGGTAAGCACATGTATCATTATAAAGAGGCACCCCTAATCTAATGGTCAAACGAATCAAAACACTGAACTTCTAATGCTCAAGAAAATTCATGGAAGGCAAATGATAAACGGAAGCCAGGAAAGGGAGATCACCCTTACCTCAGATGAACTACAGGATGATGTCGCATCAGTAATCCTTTTGTAAGAGTAAACATAAGCACCATACATAAGGAGGAATGACATGATGAACAATTCAGCAACAAGAAAATCGATGCACATTCTAAGTAATTCAGCATGTCTTGTGTCTTCTAGTTGGTTCTTGAACTTTTCAGCTTTAAAGGATGCCTTTGATATACCCATTGCTAGTTTGGCTCTCTCCAGATGGTTTGAATCAAAGTTTAGAGCTAGTTGTTCCTCTTTTAGCTTCATCTTTCTCATAGTAAGGCTAAGCTCTAATGTTTTGAGGTCATTCGAACGAACTTGCTCTATAACAGATTTCTCGATTGAGCTGACCATTGACTGGTTGGAGTCGGATCCTGTTCTTGGATTGACACAAACCAATTGATTTATTTGTCCATGAATGGAAAATTCTCGATTCAGGGAACCATTTAGGACATTCTCCTGTACATCTTCATGGATATTCAATTGATCTCGAGTTGAAACAGAAGGGAGATCAATGCCTGAGTATGAATCTTTTGCATCATAAGAGTTTCTATAACACCTGTTTCTGCTTGTAGTTTCATCTGAAGTAGAACTTTTCGTATTATTCAGGTTGGACAGATACTTTTCCTTGTTCTTTGATGAGTCATTAATCAATCTAAGAGTCCTCAAGGTGCTTCCAAATGATTTCTCAAAGTTCCTCACAAAACAATCAAACTTGTCTCCAAAAACCTGACCAAGTAGACCATAGAAGCAAAAGGAATGTTCTTGATAAGCAACATTGAGAGTCAGGGCAATAAAAATGCATGAGGAAACTTAACTTGTAAAATCAGAGTCAAACTATGAGTCGGCAGTTTAAAATTTGGCTCACATTAGCTAAAGATTCTCTGACAGCCGAAGTGCAGATCTGCAAGCATGAAGAATGACTAATTTTGTTAGCAAGAAAGGAACTTTTAACTTCATTAAAACAAACCGGTCATCAAGAAAAATCATGTTATAAGCAGACCATGGTTATGGATTGGTTGTATGTTATGTTCAAGATTAATATAATTCTGAGGTGCTCTTTTCCTCCTTCCTATGTCCTTCATGTTACTTATATAACATGTAGGATATGAAGGGGGTTATTAATGAGGCCTATATTCTATAAAAAAAGAAGAAAAGAAAAATCATGTTAGAGAGTTCGAACAATACCACCGAGAGATAATCAGGAGGTAGGCTTTCATTTTTAACTTCTGTCTTTTCCAGAACCTAGAATTACAAGGAAAGATGTTAACCATAATCAATCAAAATTACTGGTGAGATCCTTACAAACGGAACAAATATATAAAAATTGTCTTTTAGAAAATGTAGCTTTCTTTAAAAGAACCAGCCACAATTGAAGAAGGGCAAGAGGGTGAAGGGATTCAAACTACCTTGACCCCTCCACTGCATGATAACAAACGAACTAAGCAAGACAAAGTCTGAATTATTTTAAGGTTATTATCAAAAAGATAAATTGGGCAGCCGCATGGAAGACATACAAGGAAATAATTTTAGAAACTGCATAGACTAAAACAGGGAACTTTGTTGTCAGGCAAGACTTCAACAAAGCTGCTATAGCTTTTACATACAGCCCAGACAGCTCTACATTGCAACTCAAGCTTCAGTGTGCCAGGAAAAAATGGTATACATCAGCCCAGCACTCCCTTTTGCTTGAGGCAATAGCAAACATTATCGACATCAGCCATCTAATAAAGGCAATGTCATAAGTTATCTTCAAGTCGCTAAAAATAAACAAAACCAAGAACAATAAATGTGGCATAAAGTTTTATAAATTCAAATATATACCAATTCGAATTCACAACAAACTTAAATATCAAGGATCAGAGATTATTACCACAAAAAGATTAAAACTTTCCCCAATTTGTCAAATACAGAACCATAATTAACTTCAAATTTTCCAGACTAAAACAAACCTTACATTTCAACCAGAATTCTAATCATCTCCCCTCAAAAAAGCTTAAAAAATTCAACTTAAAGATCGACAATTCAGCATATGACAGCACATGCATTACGATTTTCCATCTAGCATTAGGGTTAAAATATTTAAAAGATTGAAACCTGATCGAACCTGGGCAACAACGGCCGCGAAGGACATTCCTAGAGGAAGCGCAACGGAGTCAACGTCGCGAACCTCAGGCTGCCGAACAGAACCGAATCGAACCCTAAGAGGCCGGCGTTTAGATGACAAACGCGTTCCTTTATGAAAAGAAGAAGAAGCGGAGCAAGAAGACGATGAGGGCGCGTCTTTAACAACAGCTTTCTTTTTCTTCTTTCTGATGAGGGGATTTGAAGGTACGGTGGACGCACAAGCAGAAGTTACGTTGGGTTGCCGAGAACGATGGGAGGAAGAAGAAGAGGAGGCTGCATCCATTGGGCGAAAAATAGAAGGTACGAAATTTTGAAGAAAAAAACATTCACTGGCTTAATCATATTTGTAGAGTCAGAAATTGCGTTGAAACGACGCCGAGAATACATTTGAATTTCCTCAAACCGTGATATAAACGCTATTTTGGGATTGTATCAGGAAATGCGGATTAATATACGGTTAATATACGACGTTATCGGATATATTAAAAGATATTTAATAAATTTGGTTTAGCGCTACCGGAAATGTTGACTAATAATAATGTAGTAGGTCTAAGTCATGAAGAAATATTAAAAAATTTGTGCAACCGGTAAACTTAACTTGTCGGTTCGTGTCGATCCAAATTAAAAATGTGTCGATCCAAAACGATATAACAGGTAAAACTATGACAAAACCGGTATTGAAATGATAAAACCGGTAAAGTGCTACTGGATACATTTAAAGTGTCGGTACTTTAATATAAGGATCGACACTTCGTGAATTTAAAAGAGAAGCAGTTTTAAATCCTATAAAGTGTCGATACTTTTAAAAAATGTATCGATCCAAAACGATATACCAGGTAAAAATATGATAAAACCGATAACAAAATGATAAAACCGGTAAAACGTTACCAGATATATTGAAAGTGTCGATACTTTATATAAGGATCGACACTTTGTGAATTTAAAAGAGAAGCAGTTTTAGCGCCTATAATGTGTCGATACTTTAAAAAAATATATCGATCCACAACGATATAACAGGTAAAAATATGATAAAACCGGTAAAACGATACCGGATATATTGAAAGTGTCGATACTTTCGTAAGTACGTGTAATAAACTATCGACACTTTCAAAGAAATAGGTAATTATCCTTTCGAAAGTATCGACATCTGACATAAAAGTATCGACACTTTTTGTATTTGTATCGATTAAATATAAATAACATATCCGATGAAAATATAAATGTCACAGCTAAATATCCTCTGAAAATAGATAGAACGGACGAGTTTTTGAAATCGAAGCGTAATTGTTGCTGCATTTCAGAAGGCGTTTCTAAAGCGAAGTTTGTTTGTTGCTGCAGTCGAATCGAAAAGTATGTTGTAAACCCTAATTTTTTATTATTACAATAATCACGATAAGATTTTTATGTGTTGTTTGGGGTTTTAGAGTAAAGAAGCATTTGAGACCGATTGCAGGTAGAAAGTGATATTCAAGGAAAAATATAAATGTCGATACTTTTATTAAATATTATAGGTAGAAAATGATATTATAGGTTGTATAAATGTGCCGACACATTTTGTAGTGGCCATTCAAATTCTTTTGAAGAAAACTGTTTTACCACAAGAGTAGTTATCTATATTTGTATATTGAATAAAGTGTATGTAACAAAATAATTTGATTTGCGTAAACTGATATATGAAGGAAAAATGGAGTCAATGGGTAGGAAAATTGTTGGTGGCGCAGATGACTTTGAAATTGAGGCCGAGACTCGAAAGCAACCAAAGGGTGGATATATGTACTTCTAGTAAGTATCAATGTCTTTTTGTTATTATTGTTGAAATGGTAATTGGATTAAAGTATTGATAAACTTTAAATTGATTACAAATTTTAAATGTTGACAGTATGGCCGAATGCAAAAGGATGAAGGAAGATGCACACAGAGCGGTTCGGTATGTAAAATGAAATTGACATTGAGTAGTATTTAGTGTTAATGTATTGATTAAGAAACATTTATGCTTAATATTAGGTGACAAAAGATGTGAGGTCCAAATGGAATTCAATGAGTGATGTTGAAAAGGAACCTTACATCACACAGTCAAAGAATGATAGTAAATAATACAAAGAACGGAGGAAAGAACATGAAAATAAGGTATTCATTAAACTTGTAAATACGTTGATACAAAATATATAAGAACTATAACATTATATATTGTTAAAAAATGTAGGAAGTGTCGACAAGATGCAGCATTAAAAGGGTGAATTCATTAATTAAACACCTTAAGGAGAAGGGTCAGTTGAATGTGCTGGGAGAAATAGGTTTTGGATCGTTGGTAGGAGTAAGGGATCGACCTATTCGGAGGGAATTGTGTCGATCCTTGATGGCGCAATTTGATGTCAGACAATGTATTGCTAAGTATGGTGATTTTTCATTTTCTCTCGGGATCCCATGTGCTGCAGTCGTATTGGGGGTAGAAAATGAAGGCAAAAGTGTTGTAGAAGTCTGTAAGAGTAAGGACTGGAAAGCACTTGCCTCCAAATATGGTTTGAAGCAGAAGGTGACATATGCTGAAATTGAAGAGAAAATAAAAAGTGGATCTTACGTTGGGGATGGGCTGAAGGCCAGAGTTCTATTATACCTTGTCGGTATCTTTCTTTGTCCAACGGGTAATACGTCAACGAACAAGGAACATATGAAGCTCATTTGCGATGAAGGCTTGAAGGGTGAATTCAATTGGGCTGAATATATCCATTCGAGATTGATTGAATCAATAATCACCTTTAAAAAGGGCAGCCAGAGATACCTCAAAGGGTGCATAGAAATCTTAGAGGTAAATGAGTTGAAGAACTTTTTTGTGTTTTTATATAAAAATATAAATTTTATTATAAATGCAGGTTGCACTATTCAATTTTTGGTCGGGTTGTGAGGCAGTGCCGGCTTATGAAAGAACCGGAGTGGCACGCATCCGTGCATGGGGGAAGGAAGAGGTGGTTAGAGTGATGGTGAAGTTGAAGTTGGATAGAGCGAAGAAGCAAGAAAGGGTAATAAATGTAATTAAATAATATTAAGAATATAATCAATGTCTTAATATTGTAATTTAATTTTGAAGGTTATTGGCAAGGATGTAGAGGAGGCAGTGGAGGCAGAGGAGAAGAAAGGAGAGATGGTTGTATTGGGGGATGACGGTGAGTGGGACGACGGTGAGGGAAAACATAATAACTTCAACATTTTGATGTCTGAATTGGCTGATATCAAAAAAAATCCAATTTGATATCATGCAAAGACAATCAAGAGTTGAAGAGAAACTTGATAGAGTCGAAGAGAAACTTGAGAGAGTCGAAGATACACTTGAGAGGCATAAGGGGGTAGTGGAAGGAAAAATAGATGGAGTGGTGAAAGAAGTAGAGGTGTTGAGGGGTGAAGTGGTGAAAGAAGTTGGGGTGTTAAGGGGTGATATTAAGATGGTGACGGGTGAAAAATTTGAGGGAGTCGTGAAGGAGGTTGTGGAATTGAGGAGTGAAATTACGGGGGTGAAGGGGGGTAGTTGATAAATACTTGGATGAAGGAGATCAATTGAAGGGTGAAATAAAAGAGATGAAGAGCTATGTAGAAAAAAATACGATGAACTGAAAAAATATGAAGAAGAAAAAGAGGGAGGAGGAAGAAGAAGAGATGGAAGAAATGAGGAGGAAGGAAGTCGACGTCATTTATACACCGGAGAGTGTTATAGCAGCAGATTTGGATTCGGAATATCCTGCACCCCAGAAGAAGAAGAAGAAGGTAAGTTGAATAAAAGAAAACTTAATTTGATTTTTATTATGTTGTTGTGACAAAAATTTGTATGCAAAATTGTAGGTTGAAAAAGCGGATATTCCAAGCGGAATTGATGACATCGAAGCTGCAATTTGTGATTATTTATGGAATAGTGAGTTAGAATCGGAGTAAGTGAAATATATTGCTTTGTGAGTTATATTTAAATATTTCATGACAAAATATTATTCCTAATGATTCATACAGATATTCTGTAATCTCAATGGGAAATCGATTCGCTAGTGTATACGACGTTGCAACGTTGAAGCCTACGGAATGGGTTGGCGGTGTGGTAAGTAGAAAGTAGAAAATGTTAAAACTTATTGAATATGTTCTGATTGTGTAATTAATTTTGTTAGGTTATTGATTTGCTCGCCTGGACAGTATGCTACGATTCTCAGAAGTCACTCCGGAGGATTGGCTACCTTCCATACCACTTAGCGGTGAGTTAAATTAATAAATAGAGATAAGTAGTGTTATAGACGGTAAATTAATAATGTTTGTTGCGTAATTGCAGCAGCAGGCGTTAGATGCCAACAGCAAAGAAAGTGTTGAGAGTATTGCTACCTTCTGGGGTCCCATACTGAATAACTATGTGAAATTCACCGACTGTGAGAATGTAAGACACCATACCAATTGCAAATGATGTTTTCAGATATAGAATGTTGAATTTTGTCAAATTGGGTGTGAAATTTGTTGCAGATCATGATCACAATAAACTACCATAATTCACATTGGTATCTGTTGGTGTTGGATATGGTAGATCGTGTTGCAACAATATATGATAGTATGTTTACAACTGAAGCAGCTAAACAGAGAGTGAAGGATGCTAAGAGATTGGTATGTATGTATGTATGAAAGGACATTATGTAAATTATAATGCATAATTGTTTTGGATCATAACTTCTTCTATTTTAATGCAGATTAAAATATTAGATTTTTATAATAAGAAACGCATTTGGGTTGAATCCTGTGGATCTCTAGGAAAGTATCCCTTAAAAAATTTCAAATTTGTGGAGCATAAGAAGAATAAGCAATTGAATGGGTATGAGATGTTATCACAAATAGAAAGCTTAATTTATGCAGTATTCATCTTAATTGACATGTGTGGTTTTCAAATTTTGTAACACACATGATTGCGGCATGTATGTGATGATGTGGATGGAATCGATCGGTTCTATAGGGGCAACTGGTGATTTTGTAAGTGGAAAGAAAAATTCGTTTGTGGTAAAATTGTTAAAACTCGTAGATTGAATGCTGTAGTTTACAATACTTAACGTTCTGACAATTTGAATATAGGCTGTTGGAGAGTGGGATCGATCGCGAATATTAAACGATCTCGTAAGCCACAATCAAAATCAACGAAGAATGGAGATAACAAAAGCTGCCATGATACATAAGAATAACAAAAGGATGAATTGATGTAAATGTAGGGTTAATTTTGTATAAGATTTATAATTTTGTATACGATTTATAATTTTGTATGTGAATATAATTATGAATGAGATGAGAAAAGTTAGCAGCATGTTGTTGTACATGTTTCTTATACACATTAAGGGTCATGTTGATACTTTAAAGTAAAAGGCAAATTTACAATATGGCAAACAAGGTGCAACCATAAAGTGTCGATCCATATATAAAAAGTGTCGATCCCAAAAACATCAAAACCCAAAAGTATAATGTAATAGGTAATTTTTCAATCTAATCGGTGCAAGTATACCGGTTTTATGAGAGAATAGGTCTAAATAATGTATCGACACTTTTGTAGTTTGTGTTGATATTTCTGGTCCAGAATGAATGGCAAACAGGCTGCAACCATAAAGTGTCGATCCATATATAAAAAGTGTCGAACCCATAAACATCGAAAACCAAAAGTATAATGTAATATGTAATTTTTCAATCTAACCGGTACAAGTATACCGGTTTTATGAGAGAATAGGTCTAAATAATGTGTCGACACTTTTGTAGTTTGTGTCGATATTTTTGGTCCAGAATGAATGGCAAACAGGGTGCAACCATAAAGTGTTGATCCATATATAAAAAGTGTCGATCCCATAAACATCGAAACCAAAAAGTATAATGTAATATGTAATTTTTCAATCTAACCGGTACAAGTATACCGATTTTATGAGAGAATAGGTCTAAATAATGTGTCGACACTTTTTTAGTTTGTGTCGATATTTTTGGTCCAGAATGAATGGCAAACAGGGTGCAACCATAAAGTGTTGATCCATATATAAAAAGTGTCGATCCCATAAACATCGAAACCCAAAAGTATAATGTAATATGTAATTTTTCAATCTAACCGGTACAAGTATACCTGTTTTATGAGATAATAGGTCTAAATAATGTGTCGACACTTTTTTTAGTTTGTGTCGATATTTCTGGTCCAGAATGAATGGCAAACAGGCTGCAACCATATAGTGTCGATCCATATATAAAAAGTGTCGATCCCATAAACATCGAAAACCAAAAGTATAATGTAATATGTAATTTTTCAATCTAACCGGTACAAGTATACCGGTTTTATGAGAGAATAGGTATAAATAATGTGTCGACACTTTTGTAGTTTGTGTCGATATTTTTGGTCCAGAATGAATGGCAAACAGGGTGCAACCATAAAGTGTCGATCCCATAAACATCGAAACCCAAAAGTATAATGTAATATGTAATTTTTCAATCTAACCGGTACAAGTATACCGGTTTTATGAGATAATAGGTCTAAATAATGTGTCGACACTTTTTTTAGTTTGTGTCGATATTTTTGGTCCAGAATGAATGGCAAACAGGGTGGAACAATAAAGTGTCGATCCATATATAAAAAGTGTCGATCCCATAAACATCGAAACCCATAAGTATAATGTAATAGGTAATTTTTCAATCTAACCGGTACAAGTATACCGGTTTTATGAGAGAATTGGTATATAATATGTATCGACACTGTTTAATGTTTTGTCGATACTAATTTAAATATCAAGTGTTTTTCCACCGTTCACTATATATAGTACTCTAAATCAAAAAACCCTAAACATAAAGGCAAGCAGGCAGAAGATAACTCTTCCTCTCCGAAAAATATTATCGTTATCATAACAGTGACGATCAGATATTCATGTAAATTTATCGATATTTTATGGGTTTGATTGATTTCTATATTGGAGTTTTTTTCCTGAATGTGTTTGTGTTCCATTGTATTAGCATCCAACCAAAATGGCTCCAAAATGTCAGCGTCAGAAGCGCGGTCTTTCTCAAAGATCTTCTCAACCCAGTTCTTCTCAACCACAACCTCCTTCTGTAACAAACGATTCTTCTGAGGAAATCAGGTCCTTCGAAATCCTGAACTTTAGATCCGATATGGAGAAACAAAGATGGAAGACGAGTTTTAAAGTAAGGAAGATTCGTCCCGAACGTGTCATTGACCTGGGTTTCTTGTTTGATGATAAATATGCATTTAGTTTTAAATCCACATTTACATCTTGGGGTTGGCTTGAATTTCTTGGTGTAGAACCAAGATATTATCCCAACCTAGTTAGAGTCTTCTACAACAATGCTTCCTTACAGCACGAGCCTAATAAGACTAATATAATAGGAATTAATACACATGTCATGGGGAAGGATATATATATATATATCTGGAAACTATTGTGGAGGGTTTAGGTGTAGCGAATAAAGGGGATTCAGATGAAAATGGTGTAGATTGGTCTACAATTAAACGGGTTGCTAGAAATAGCTCAATTCACCTCGATGTAGAGTCGAGAGTGTTTCACAAAATGCTCACATGGTATATCCGGCCTAGTGGGGGAAAACATTCAACGCTTCGAGACAACGATTATTGGTGGATAGCAAAGTATAAATCCAAATCCAAAACGGCTTCAAACATTGCAAAAATCATATTTAATACAATTGTATATATGGTCACAAAGGGAGCAACAATTTCAACTACACTACCATATGGATGTGTCATCACCCATCTGTTGAAGAAGAAGGAAGTTGATTTTTCGTATGACGCCCCTGTTCGATTAACCCGCAAAATTGACATGGTATTTATTAAAAAAGCGGGATATGATTTTGTTGAAAAACTCGGTTGGAAGCGTGTCAAGGAGGTCGGATTAGATCAAGAGAGGGAGGAAATGGACCCCGTTGGCCATGAAGAAGAGCAACCAAGTGGAGACGCAATGATGGAAGAAGCTCCAGTTGCAAAGGATGTCACAATTAAGACCG
Organism: Hibiscus syriacus; assembly: GCF_006381635.1. Taxonomy (NCBI): domain Eukaryota; kingdom Viridiplantae; phylum Streptophyta; class Magnoliopsida; order Malvales; family Malvaceae; genus Hibiscus; species Hibiscus syriacus. The sequence continues at coordinate 5,690,847 of NW_024062608.1, forward strand.
TGATGAAATACATGGTCAATTTTCGGGAGCATATTGATTCCCTTGTGAGTGGAATGTGATCCGATATTTCATCATTGCAACATGAAGTCTCCATGTTGCGTGACGAATTACGTCAACGACATCAAACGAGTTAGGTAATTCATTATTTATGTTTCTACACATTTACACGTTCTGAACTGTATTTTATTTTCTTTAACAGATGTGGACAACCAAGCGGTCAATGAAGATGAAGCTGACGATGAAGATGACGATGGAGATGAGGATGATGATGACGATGAAGCTGACGATGAAGATGACGATGAAGATGATGACGATGATGATGATGATGATTATCCAAACAAGTATATCGTGTCTGCAACGCCGCCTTCATGAAAACTTTTAATTTTTGATCTCAATGGTGTCCTTGCCTACATCCCAAGACTGCCTGTAGGTTTTAATTATATTCTTTTGTATCCATTATTTTAACATATAAGCGTAGAACTTTAATCTCATTTTCTTCATGTTGTAGATGTTGTCCTCATAACAGGATTATTTGAATTTATGCAATTTTGTGTCGACAATTTTGTTGTTGCCCTTTGGTCTTCAAAGATGAGGTTAGAACATGTTTGGAGCAATTGAATTACTGTAGTCAAAATCGTTAATATACATTTGAATGTTAACATTCAAACTTGATTACAATCTCAGGCATAACGTCGACCGTGTACTTGAGAAACTACCTTTATTTTCTGAGCATTTTCTATTCGTGTGGGTAAGATGAATGTCATTACAGTTTGCTGACTTTTCGTTGTCTATGATTCCTACATATTTATGTTCGACTGTTTGTGAACAGGATCAAGAAAAATGCAAAACATACGATACTGTTACCTACTGTAAAGATCTCAATGATGTTTGGAACGCGTGTCCAGATTTTAACGAGCTAAATACACTTTTGGTCGATGATTCAGCAGAAAAAATGATTTATAATATGGTAAGTTGCATTTATGCAATATGTTTTTCCAGTTGAACAGGTGTTCAGACATTGATTATTTTAACAACTTATGTGTTTATATAGAAATACAATTACATATGTCCACATACCTTTGACGCTGCTTCCCATTCGAACGACAATGCTCTAGGTATGACACAAATTTATTCATGCTTATGCGAATTTAGTTTATTGTTAGTAAAATTGCACCTCATTAGTTTGATAATTGAAATTATTTATTTATGTCCTCAGAAAAAGGCGGAAACATACGAGAGTATTTGGAAAATTTGTTGAAGGCCTCTAATGTTCCGGACTTCGTTAGAAATAACCCTTTTTCATCGGATTAATTTCGTTTGTCGGTACATTATTTGAACATTCTTGTGTATGTATATTTTGGTGTGATTATATTGTGTGTATATTTTCATTAATTATTCCATATTTGCTTCTCTATATACATATACATTTGAGGATTGTTGAAATATCAATACTAGTTATTAATGTATTTTACATCTGCTTGCAAATGTATCGAAACACATTACTATATCATTGTTTTCCATGATATCCACAACAAAGTTTTCACACTTTTTAATATTGTGTCTGTACTTTATGTCCAGAATGGAAGAAAAATGTGTCGATACCATTTCAAAAAGTGTCGATTGAAAAAACATCGGAACCCAGAATTATAATGTAATAGATAATTTTGTAATATAACCGGTATAAATATACCGGTTTTATGAGCGAATAGATCTACAACCTATATTGACACTTTTTTTCGCTTGCGTCGGTACTTTATGTCCAGATTGGAAGAAAAATGTGTCGATACCTTGTCAAAAAGTGTCGACATTTACACATCGGAACCCAGAATTATAATGTAATAGATAATTTTGTAATATAACCGGTATAAATATACCGGTTTTATGAGCGAATAGGTCTACAACCTATATCGACACTTTTTAATATTGTGTCGGTACTTTATGTCCAGATTGGAAGAAAAATGTGTCGATACCTTGTCAAAAAGTGTCGACATTTACACATCGGAACCCAGAATTATAATGTAATAGATAATTTTGTAATATAACCGGTATAAATATACCAGTTTTATGAGCGAATAGGTCTACAACCTATATCGACACTTTTTAATATTGTGTCGGTAATTTTAAGTAACGCGGTTTTTCTTCCTTCATTCAAAATATTTATATGTATATGCAATAGGAGTCATGTTGATACTTACGATATATGGAGATCGTTGTCATTCCATTCCGTCTTCGAAAAAATCAGTTGATATAGGCTGTGTGCTTGTACTCAAACTGAGCTTGACTTGAGGACATGTTAGTTTGTTATGTCCCTCACCGTTGCAGTACCCACATCGCCTAATTTTCTTCTCGACCTTGTTCTTCGGCACTTCTTTTCGCTTGCGTTGTTTTCCTTGAGGGTCACGAACATTGTTTACTACAATGCTCTGGTTGACTGAATCATTCAAACCAAACGAGTTTTCTAATTCTTCTATTAGTTTTTTCATCTCATCTCTTGTTGTTTTGAAAGACTCGTCTGTCTTTGATGCAATGTAGCATAACCTACTTGACGTTGAACGTAGAGCAGCGAACCTTGCCATTTGCATCACTTCTGGAGACACATTCAAATCAACATAACTGGGTGCAGAAGCCTTCGCATCATTAGTCCACCTACTTTGAATCAAAGTCCCGGGCAAATATGTGTAGTCCAAGTGCTTCAAAATGTGAAGTTGATGGCGACACGAAAGTCCAATGGTCTCGAATTTTTTGTAGGAGCAAATTAGAGTTTTCGTACGAGAATCAAAACTAATTTCAAAATTCCTATTTTTTTCTGCGTACTTTGACAAAATATAATGTTGACATTCATCTGATAAGGACTTAATCTCTGCCTCAATCCGGTACAATGTCTCCCGTATAAGTTCATCTTGGAACACACGAAAAGATTCGCGGGTAAAAATCGCAGCGGCATGGCTTTCAAGGTCGAACAGTTTTGTGATCTGGAAGGGCTTCGTATGGGAACTTAAGTAATCCGCTTTCAACTTTCATACGCATTCTACTAATTCCATCTTCAATTGCACGAACAACATCTAAATATGTCTTCTTGTGTTTCAGTGCAATAGCTAGTGAAGCATTCATAGACTCGCACCTTTGTGTTGAGCGAATATTGGAAAAGAAATGACCGGTTAGATATGCTTGTGCCCATAAGTGTCGTGTATTTCCCTTCTCAATCACCCATGGATGCTTTTGGACGTTGAATTCTGAAACAACCGAACGCTATTGAATATCAAATTCCTTGGTTGTCCACCAGGAAGCCATGCATTTTGAGAATGCTGCTGTAAACTTTGGGTCACCAATGTTAGCTTGTGCATTGCGAGAAAGATGCCAAGAACATAATCTGTACTTAGCATAAGGGATAACAGATTTGATAGCCCTCTGCATTGCCCTATCCCCATCGGTGACAACTGAAATAGGTGATTTATTCATCATGGCTTCTAAAAAATTATGTAGCACCCACTCGAAAGATTGAGACGTCTCGTCAGCGATTATGGCAGTGGAAAACACAATTGTGTTATGGTGATGATTGACACCAACAATAGGCATAATTGGTCGACCATACAAATTATCTTTGTACGTTGTGTCGAACGCAATTACATCACCGAAGCATGTGTAATCCGATCTCGATGTAGAATCCGACCAAATAAGATTATACAATACCCCCGATTCGTCTACCGAGTATGTCATAAAAAACCCGGGATCATCATGTTTCTTATAATCAAAGTAGGCAATAAGCGCATTCACATCCCCATCGACGATTTCCTTTGCTTTACCTCTTTGAAGTGCATTGTAGAGGTCTTTATGTATAAATCCAACATTATGATAGCCCCCTGCCTGCTGCGTTAAATAGTTTATTACTTGTGACGTGCCAACACCGACCTCTTTCAATGTTGTTGCCTCATCAATATCAGCCTTACTTACAGCTCTATTAGAACGCATAAATGGTGTCATAGCAGGTGTGAACAATGCATGATTATGTTTCTGATCAGACTTACTTATAACCCACTGATCGTTTGTATTTGTTGCTGTAACTACGACTCTAGCCTTACATCCTGTTCTTGTGACTGGCGTATGAGCACGTTGACGATCAACAGTATTGACTTTTGATACTCGAAACCCTTCTTTGGAACAACAAAATTCTTGTGTCTTCACATTCCCTTCCACGTGAAGCCGTGTTGTTCCCTTACGTGCACTAAACCCATGTTCCCGTGCGAATCCCTTGTAAAAGTACCAAGCTTGATCACGTGAACAGAAGAGCTGACCAACCAATATGTCAGATTCATCAACATTATGTACTTCATGGCATTCCTCGGTTGGCTTAACATTGTCTACATCAGTATTATCCATGGCAAAAATTTTGTTGTGCAAGTTCAGTGGTCCAGGAGTTGATGGAGATGTAAGCAAAGGTTCATTTTGAACATGTTTCAGTCGTGCTGCTTTCAATAGGATGTGGTATTGGTAGTGGTAGTTAAAGGGTGGGTACAACATTAAATTCGCAGTACATATTTAGGTATGTACAATAACTACAAGTATATATTATCATTAAATTTAGGTATGTACAATAACTACATATTTAGGTATGTACATCTTTTGAGTGAGTTTTAAGATATTAATTTAGTAATTATAGGCGTCTAATGATTTATTTTTTACGTTACAATATATATTATTATTAAATTAAAAACAATAAACATATATATTACATATTTATTATTATCTTTGGTTAATATTGTTAAATTTAAATACTAAATATTATTTTATAAAATATCAAAACAATCAAATAATTTTTTGTGTAAATGAAATTATTAAATTAATATTGTAGGTGAAAACATGAAACACTATTAAAAAAAATTGAAACATAAATTACATAACTTTAAAAAAAGTATCGATCATTTTTATAAAAAGTATGGGCACTTTCAATATAATAGGTAAAAATATGATGTAATAGGTATCGCTTATATAATGTAATAGGTAGCGTTTATATAATGTAATAGGTAGTGCTTATATTGTAAAATATCTATCATTTTTATAAAAGTGTCCATACTTTTTTCACTGTGGAAAACATTAATTTAAGGTTATATTTTGAGTGAGTTTTAAGATATTAATTTAGTAATTATAGGCGTCTAATGATTTATTTTTTACGTTACGATATATATTATTATTAAATTAAAAAAAATAAACATATATATTACATATTTATTATTATCTTTGGTTAATATTGTTAAATTTAAATTCTAAATATTATTTTATAAAATATCAAAACAATCAAATAATTTTTTGTGCAAATGAAATTATTAAATTAATATTGTAGGTGGAAAACATGAAACACTATAAAAAATTGAAACATAAATTACATAACTTTAAAAAAAGTATCGATCTTTTTTATAAAAAGTATAGACACTTTCAACATATTATAATGTAATAGGTAAATTTGCAATGCTATCGGTATAAATATACCGGTTTACTTATAAAATAGGTCAATATAAGCGCTACCTATTACATTATATAAGCGCTACCTAGTATGTTATTGTACTTTATAATATTTTCGGTTAAATAATATAACATAACCGGTCTAAATTTTAACCGGTCACTTGTTTAACCGGTCACGCCGTATTTTAATATCTTGAATTTAAATTTAAATTAAAAACTTTGGGTAAATTATCCCATTGATCACTTGATTATTGAGTTTTTTAATTTTGAATTTACATTGTTTTGAAATATAAATATTGTATTTGGTATATTGAAATAGGAATTAACAATTATATTGATTTTTTGAATTAATCACTGATATTTGATTTATTAATCAACTAATTTAGATCGGGTTTTACAGAGGCCTATTATGGGGGTGACCATCCCAACCCAATTTGCTCCATACACTTAATTTAAGAAATCTAGTATCTCATCCCATTAGACCAACTGGTTGTTGGTATTTTATTATTTATTTATGAATATTGATGTGAGATTGTTTTTATTTTTGTTATATATTCAACAAGTATTTTTTTGTTGCCACAATATCTATTAGTGTAAATTTTATACTCATACGGCATGTTTGTTTCATTATAATTGATTTTTTGATTTTTTTTAATATTTAGTTGGCGGAAAATAGATGATTAATATAATTTATTTTTTGGTTAATATAATTTTTTTGTATTTTCTAAAAATAACTTACGATCTAATTTTTCATAAATCATTTTCTGAATTTTTAACTTCAAAGAATAAACATTCAAAATAATATTATTTTATATATTTGATATAATAAACTATTTTAGTACAATTTTAATAAAAAATATTAACTACTAAAACATATTTGTTAATAATTTTAATAGTATAATATTATATATTTCAGTGTTATAATAATATATGAAATTATATTATAATAGTATATTTTTTTAATAATAATAATAATATTGATATTGATAATCTTAAATAAATTATTCTAATATTTAAAATTTTTTATAAATAATATTATCTATTATATTCAATATTTAAAATAAATAATTTCTAAAGAATACAAATTAGTGAAAATGGTATACATAAACTTATCCGAATATTGTAGGATTTTTCAGAAAATATTTCCGAAAATGTAATTCATTTTTTAAATTTTATATAACGTGAAATAAGCAAACACTTAATGCGACAAATTTCAAGAAATATAAAAGATACTTATTAATAGTTTTGGTCGTATGAACATAAACCTTACCCTAAGAAAGAACAAAAAGAACAGCACACATCTACCATCGTAACAAATACCTTAATATAAAAAAGTATTTGAGAGGTGAGATCATTCAAATTGTATGAGTCTAATAATAATGCAACATAACATTTTAGACTTTATATAAGGGCGCATAATTTAAATAGATTACTAAGGCCAAGATTTTCCTCGATGAAATTGAAAAACATATTGTTAACAATGATTAGATTGAAATGATATCAAGTTTAATTTTTTATGTCTATAAAGAAAAATGGTCAAGGTAATGTAAAATTGAAAGTAACTTATAAAAATGTCATATTAATTTGGGTAAATACAAGACAATATATGTTTAAAGATAATTCTCAACCATTTGACAGTGAATGTTTACACTCCTGATATTTCTGATGCTCAAACTCAGGACCTCAAGGAATAACAATAATATTTTTTTAACACTAAGTTCACTCGCTTCGTGCATAAAAATGTCAAAATTAGTTATAAAGTACAACGATCAAGGTAATGTGAAAAAGTAAATCATAAAAATGTCTTATATTGCTTCAAAATTTAAGACACTTAAGATCGAATTTTATAAAGAATTGTTTGTTTTTATAGTTTGGATATCGTTTTCTGCCCAATCAACTCAAAATTAGTTATAAATGTCAAATGGAGAAATAGATTCTAATTGAGTTCTTTTTTCATTTTGTGTAAGAGCACATAAAGGTTAAAGTATGAAATACCCAAAAGTACTCGTTTGACCAACGCCTCTAAAGATAAGGATCCAACTCAAAAGAATTAAAAATAGTTTAAAGAAAATTATTTCTTTTGTAACAAGCTTAGACACATGAAGAAAGAATGTACCAAATATCAAGTTTGATACGTAAAGAAAGGAACGATTCTTAATTCAGTTTGTTCCGAGGTTAATTTACCTTTAATAGCTAAAAATATTTATTGGATTGGTTTTGGTATTATTACGTACATAAGTGCTTTTATGAATGGTTGTTTGAGTTATTGAAAGTCAAATGATGGTAAAAGATATATCTTTATGGACGATAAAAAATCAATGAAAGTAGAAGAAAATGTCAAATGGGTATTGTCTACAGCGTTTTTGGCTCGGGTGGGGAAAAACCTAGTACCGGCTTAGGGGTTTTCTTTGAAAAGATTTTTTAAATGTGAGGAGTCACCGCCAATCAATTTTAAGGTGCGATCGGGACACCATAAAAACCTAGTGATTTTAATAAATATTTTATTTTATCAAAATGCTAAGTTTAGGGTCTACAAAAATAAGAAAATAGGTTCGTGAGTCAGATATGTGCGGGGAATGATTAATACCCCACATCGCCCAAAAATTGATACCTAGTTTATTACCCTATATTTAGAATCGAAAATTTTGAGTTCAAACTTTGTCTAATTTAAAAATCATTACGGATGCAAAGTTGAAAATGATATTCGTTTATTAAAGCCAATAACATTCGCCCTTAGCATTAATGCGGGAGATCAACTATTGTGCCCAATAACCAGACATTGTCTCGATATTTTAGAAATTAGGATCCAGTCTTGAAAAGGGTGTCAACCTATTTCGGAAATCACTAGTAGTCACCCCCTGAGTATACTTGCAGAAGATATACTATTGACTCATTAATATGTGAACATTGCCTTTGATTTTAAAACATGATTCAATCAAACAATTTATTATTAACCCTACTTAAACCGAGAGTAGATTAATTTATTATTAACCCTAGTTAAACTAAGAGTAGATTAAGGCTTTCTCTATCTTAAAGTGTCGAATTATGAAAATTAAAAAAACCTAGAGGCATAAACCTAAAAATGTAGGCTCTAATATTAATCCTACTTAATTTTAACCAGTTATTGATTCGAATAATCGATATGGTCCCTTGAGCATTTAGGCGAGGGTCAACTCAGATTACTCCCTAATTTGAAATCTAATCTAAAATGGAGGCTTTAATATTAACTTAAATTAATTTTAATCAATATTGCAATTCGAATAATTAAAGTGGAACCTCGAGAAAAAACGAGGACCAAATTAAGAATTCTCCTAATTTAAGGACTAGATTAAGAATAAGTAATCTAGATTAGGATAAAAATATTCAAAATTTAAATCAAAAGGGTTAATTTAAAACCTAAAATTCTAGGACTAATTTAAAGAAATTGAAATTAAAGACCAAAAATGAAAAAAAAACAATTAACACATATAAAAGGATCGAATTGGAACAATTTAAAAATGTAGAACTAAAATTTAAACATTAAATAAAGGACTAAATGAAAGAAATCAGAAAATAAAGTTTAAATTAAAAAAAGTTTAGAAAATTAAAAGCTAGAATTTAAAGGACTGAAATGTAAATGTTGAAAAGTAAATGCATAAATTAAAATAATGGAAATTTACAGGTAAAATTATAAATGACGGAAAATAAATTACTATAATAAAAAAGGTTAGGGGTTAATTTAATTGTTATCCATACCATAAATAATATGAGTCATACCACAAGGCCGGTCATCGCAAGGTCATGTTAAGGTTTAATATTTGAATATAAACCATAAGGGACCAAAGTGAAATAAATAAATAAATAACAATAGACAAATCAAAAATAAAAAGTGACTAAAATGCATAAACTGGAACTATCATATCCAAATCCTAAATAAGATAAAGAAGCAGAGTCCAAACAATGGCTAAAATGAAAAAAATATAAAATTCAATGGTTACTTTCAGAGAAATAACATAACAACATAGTGACTAAATTTAAAAGAAATAAAATAGAGTGTCAAAATCAAAATAAATAAAAAAGAAGATTCAATGACTAAAGTGTGAAAACATGTTAAAACTAGGGGGACTAAATGATGATTTTTCATTTTTAAATAAGCCAAATATGCATTAATAAACAAAATGAGAAAATTACACAATTAGGCCAAAAAAATTAAAATAAAATTAAATAGTCACTGCAGGTGACCAGAATGCAAAAACATGCTAAAAGTATAGGGATTACAAAGTAATTTTACCAATATTTAATTCCAGCCAACATTCTTGAAGTAAAATTGGAAAATCACACCATAAGACATAAATTTTGAGACTAAAATAAAAAAAACATGACAGGGATGAAAATGTAAAAATGTGACGAAATAGAAAGGATTGAAGCCCAATTTCCCCTAGATTTCGGCTATAAAAGCCATTTTTTTGTTTTAAACCATTTTAAGCAAACTCTAAAAAAACTCTCTCACCTTTCGTTCTTTCTCTTTCAGTCTAGAAGCCTAAAAGGCTAGTGACCTCGCCGACCACCGGGTGACCACCATATATCGATGTCGTACTGCTGCTCCAATCACCGTACACGGTGGTTCGATGACCTGAATCGACCTCAAATAATCCTACACCACTCGTGTCACTCTCCTAAGCCCTGATTTGGGATTAAAACCTCCAAATAGGGCTTCAAAGAACCCAAAAACCCTATGACGCTTCGATTCCCTATTTTCGGCGATCTCGACGACCAAACAACCCTTCGATCTCTCTTTTCAGGTAAACTCTCCAAACCTTTTTTTTCATTTTGAATCTGAAAACAACTGAAAGAAAATGTTTATTACCTTAAAAAAATTACTTTTTTTATTTGCCTCGAAAATAAAGGGAGAAGATCCCTCTACATAGATCTATGTGGGGTTTTTTATAACCCCCATTTCTTATACATATATTTTTACAAAAATGAAACACCTAATTTCTACTTGCTCTACCATTCTATTCTTCTGTCTGAGGCTTGGTCAGATCAGTAAGGTAGGAGCATGGCCATTGTAGGGAGCTGGTGAAATCATCTGTTGAAACATTTTAATATTTCGATATAACAAATTAAGTTAAATGGATTTTAAGATTTTCCAAATGATTTTCTAAGTATATTCGATATAACTATTCGAATATCAAAACATTACTCCAAATATTTCAAAAATCATTTTTAATCCTTACTTAAGTGTAAAATTAAGTTTTAATCATAAAACAATTTCAAAATAATTTTACAAAGTATTTCGAACCAATTCAAAGCCAAAAATTACAGATTGCTCAGAGGGAACCGATTCCCCCCCATAGGAGGAACCGATTCCCCCTGAATGGTTTGGCTCCGAGATTTCCAGAATGCTCGGAGGGAACCGATTCCCCCATAGGAGGAACCGATTCCCCCTAAACATTTTTGTTCCGAGAATTCCAGTATGCTCGGAGGGAACCGATCCCCCCCAAGGGGGTACCGATTCCCCCTGTTCAACGGTCGAAATATTTGAATTTTACACTTAGGGAACCGATTCCCTATGAGGGGGAACCGATTCCCCCCACGCTCCAAGCTGTTTTATTAAATGTTTTCACACTAAAACGGCTATAATATCTTCTCTAATCATCCCCAACGTTCAGAAGTGATCCAAGGTGTATTTAAGCAAGCTTAGAAGCCATTGATCAGTAACAAGAAACATCAAGCAACTAGAATCAAGAGAGAATCAAAGAGAAAGCATCAAACCTCAAGTTTGAGCATTTCAAGCCTATTTTCATTCAATATTCATTTTGCTTTCAAGAACACTTTTTGTGCTCAATTGTATTCATCTTTGAGTGTTCTTTTCTTTATTCTAGAATTGTGCAAACATCTTACCTTGTGAGGTTTTCTTGTAAGTTTGCAAATTTGTAATCTTCTCTTTGAGAAAAGAGTGTTCTCAAGAGTTGGGGTATACTCTTGAGGGAATTGTAAGGTTATCTCTTTGGCCTCAAAAGAAAGAACAAATTAGTGAATTTGTTGGAAAATCCTTAGTGTGGATAGCTAAGGTAGTGGACGTAGACTTTGTTTGAGAAAGTCGAACCACTGTAAATCGCTGTGCAATTACTTTCAATTTTCTGCAAAGCTTCCACAAAATTTTTATTGCCAATTCACCCCCCTTGGCCAATTTCGTCATTCGATTAACTCAACAATTGGTATCAGAGCCTAACTCATTTGAAGGTTTTATCGCCTCTTGAGTCGATTCGGGAAGAGTTATATCGATTATTAAAGTCATCAATGGCCTCCGCTTCAAACTTCGACTCCGGTCTCGATTCGATGCCCGTCAACAAGCCTCCTTTCTTCAATGGAGCTAACTACGCCTATGGAAGAATAGAATTATGTACTTCATTCAAGCAAGTGACATGGGAGCATGGAATGCCGTAGAAGAAGGATACATTAAGCCTATCACTCATCCAAGGTTGTGGAGTGAAGGAGATACAAAAATGTTCCAGCTCAACTCCAAAGCCATCCATATTATCTTTTGTGCTCTTGGACCAGATGAATACGGAGTTTCATCGTGTACAACCGCCAAAGAAATATGGGACAAGCTTCAAGTCACACATGAAGGTACCGATGAGGTAAAGAAATCAAAAATTAGTATTCTAACGCATAGCTATGAAAATTTCAGGATGAAACCAAATGAAGACATCAAAGCTATGACGGATAGATTTTCAACGATTGTCAATGGTCTCAAATCATATGGAGAGATCATCTCAAATGAAAAGCTTGTGAGGAAGTTAGTCTACTCCCTCCCAAAATCATGGCAATCAAAGAAGACGACAATCATCGAGTCTAAGGACCTATCGTCCTTAACTCTTGAAGAACTTATCGGTTCACTCCTCACTCATGAGATGATGCTTGAAGATGAGGTGGACCTTGATAAAGTTGAAGAGACACCAAATGAGAAGGAGAAGAAGAAAAACATTGGAGTTGCTCTCAAATCCACAAAAGATGAGAGTGATTCTAATGATGATGATGATGACGAGGAAATGGCATTGTTTGCCAAACGGTTCAGAAAAATGATGAGACCTTACCGAAGAAGAAAATTCAAACGAAATGAAGGCCTCAAAGATGAACCAAAAGAGAAGGACCCGATCATTTGCTGGGCCCGATCATTTGCTATGAATGCAAAAAGCCAGGGCATGTCAAATATGATTGCCCACAATTGAAGAAGAATGGTCAATCAAAGAATAAGCACAAGGCTCATGTGGCTACATGGAGCGATGAAGAAGGTTCCGATGAAGAAGAACAAGAAGTAGCAAACTTGTGCTTAATGGCATTTGGGGAAGATTCTAAGGTAACCTCTAACTCATCTGATTTTGATGATTTATCTTATGATGAGCTATTAGAGGAATATAATGGGTTGGCTTCGGATTATGAGAAATTATTTTTAAAATATAAAAATGATGTTTCAAAGTTGAAAAATGAAAATAAACTCATATCCAAAACCAACAATGATCTTGAAAGTAAAATCAAAGATTTGCAAATCAAACTAGAAGAGTTTGAAAGAAAAATTTAGATTTGCAAAATTTACTTTCAAAGGTCAATGATGATCATCAAAAGAAAATTGATGATCTTAAAACTTCTTTTGATAAAGTTGGAACAAAACGTTTGAAAAAGGAGAAAATTCAAAATCCAACTTTGTTAGAAAAGATTTTAGAAACTACAATCATAGATATCCTCAACGAACCTTAAATGGTAAAATCTTTAGAAGTATATGGGTTCCTAAAGGACTCATTACTAATAAAGATAAAGATATCCTACACAAATGGATACTAAGGGAACTAGGATTTGGAAACTAATGAATATGGACCCAAAAGAATTTGGGTACCAAAATCAAAAATTAATCTATGTTTGTAGGGAAAGGAGCATTGCTACAAGGCACGGGAAACAAATTCAAATTCATGGTACCTTGATAGTGATGCTCAAGACACATGACCGGAGACAAAAGCCGGTTCATAGAGCTTAACGTCAAAAATGGAGGAGAAGTGACTTTTGGTGATAATTCAAAAGGTCACATTGAAGGTATTGGTACAATAGGTAATACCTCTTCCATACAAATTAAGAATGTTTTATATGTGAATGGATTAAAGCATAATCTATTGAGTATTAGTCAATTATGCGATAAAGGATTCAATGTCTTATTTGAAATTAATGGTTGTAAAGTCATTGACATTGCATCTAATCGGATTATGCTTGTTGGTCATAGAATAGGAAACATTTACATGGTGCATTTAGATTCTATTGATATGACTAATTTATGCCTAGTTGCTAAGGATGAACATGATAGTTGGTTATGGCATAGGACACTAGGACATGCTAGTATGAGTGTTTTGCAACGGCTAATTCAAGGTAATTTAGTTCGAGGGTTGCCTAAGCTTAAATTTGATAATGATAAAATCTGTGATGCTTGTGCTAAAGGAAAACAAAAACGAGTTTCTTTTAAATCTATTAATGATGTATCAACTAGTAGAGTATTACAATTGATCCATTTAGATCTTTTTGGGCCAACTAGAACTACTAGCTTGGGAGGAAAGCAATGCATTTGTCTTGGTAGATGACTATTCTAGATACACTTGGGTTCTATTCTTAAGTACTAAAGATGAAGCATTAGAAAATTTCATCACATTTTCAAAAATAATCCAAAATGAAAAAGGTTACTCTATCACTAGTGTTAGAAGTGATCATGGAACTGAATTTGAAAATCTTGGATTTATTGAGTTTTGTATTCTAATGGTATTAGCCACAATTTTTCAGCACCTAGAACCCCTCAACAAAATGGAGTTGTTGAGAGGAAAAATTGAACTTTAGAAGAAATGGCTAGAACCATGCTTTGTGAAAAATAATTTGCCAAAATATTTTGGGCGGAAGCCACAAATACCGCTTGTTATGTTGTAAATCGAGTAATGATTAGGCCAATTTTAAAGAAAACTCCATATGAAATTCTCAAAAATAAAAAGCCTAACATTAGTTATTTTCATCCTTTTGGATGTAAATGTTTTGTTTTAAACAACGGTAAAGAAAATCTTGGTAAATTTGATGCTAAAAGTGATGAAGGAATTTTTCTGGGTTATTCCTTAAATTCTAAAGCTTATCGTGTATTTAATAAAAGAACTTTAGTTGTAGAAGAGTCTATACATGTTGTTTTCGATGATAATCCCCTTCCGAGGAAGGATTCTTCTGTTAATGATGATGTAGGTATTGTACAAGCAAATGACGTTAGACATGACGTTGGAGAATCATCATCAAAGGAATAAACAAAAGATGAGGAAATCATGATCCCCTCGAGAATCCAACCATTGAAGAAAGGGAAGTATCTTTTCCAAGAGAGTACAACTATGTCAAGGATGGTGAAATTATAGGTGATCCATCAAAAGGGGTAACTACTCGATCTTCTCTTAGAAATCTGTAATTATGTTGCATTTATTTCATGCATAGAGCCTAAGAACATCAAAGAAGCATTAAAGATGAACATTGGATTATGGCTATGCAAGAAGAATTAAATCAATTTGAGAGAAGTAAAGTATGGACATTAGTTGAAAGGCTAGTAATAAATCTACTGTAGGTACTAGATGGGTTTTAGAAATAAACTTGATGAAAGTGGTAATATAGTGAGGAACAAGGCTAGACTTGTTGCTCAAGGCTATACTCAAGAAGAAGGCATAGACTACGATGAAACATATGCTCCCGTAGCTAGGATGGAAGCAATTAGAATGTTATTAGCATTTGCATGTTTTCATGAATTTAAATTATATCAAATGGATGTTAAAAGTGCATTTTTAAATGGTTTTATAAAAGAAGAAGTGTACGTGGAACCCTCCAGGTTTTGAAAATTCAAATTTTCCGGATCATGTTTTAAAATTGACAAAAGCTCTTTATGGTTTTAAAACAAGCTCCTAGAGCTTGGTATGAAGATTGTCAATTTTTTTAATTGAAAAGGTTTTTTAAAGGAAAGGTTGACACTACATTGTTTTTAAAGAGAAAAGGTAAAGATTATAGTAGTTCAAATTTATGTGATGATATAATATTTGGTTCTACTAATGATGTTCTTTGTCAAGAATTTTAAGCTAATGCAAAGTGAGTTTGAGATGAGCATGATGGGGGAGCTCTCATTTTTCTTGGGACTCCAAATCAAGCAAAGAAAAGATGGCATCTTCATTAATCAAGCTAAGTACGTCAAAGATATGCTCAAGAAGTTTGGACTGGAAATGGGAAACCTCATAACACTCCAATGAGCTCTTCAACAAAGTTTGACTTAGATGAAGGAGGTAAATGTGTAGATGTTAAATTATATAGGTCAATGATTGGCTCTTGCTTTATCTAACCGCAAGTAGACCGGATATTATGTTTAGTGTTTGCTTGTGTG
Organism: Hibiscus syriacus; assembly: GCF_006381635.1. Classification (NCBI taxonomy): domain Eukaryota; kingdom Viridiplantae; phylum Streptophyta; class Magnoliopsida; order Malvales; family Malvaceae; genus Hibiscus; species Hibiscus syriacus. Next base: position 5,706,715 of record NW_024062608.1, read on the forward strand.
CTAGGTTCAATCATGTCCTAAAGAATCACATTTACTAGCTGTTAAGAGAATCTTTAGATACCTTAAGGACACTCCTAGTTTAGGACTTTGGTATCCTAGAGACTCTAGTTTTAGCTTGCATGCTTTTTCTGATGCGGATTATGGAGGATGCAAATTAGATAGGAAAAGCACCTCCGGTACTTGCCAATTCCTTGGAAATATGCTGATTTCTTGGTTTTCAAAGAAACAAAATTGTGTTGCATTATCTACCACTGAAGCGGAATACATTTCAGCCGGAAGTTGTTGTGCACAAGTTTTATGGATGAAACAACAACTTTTTGATTATGGAATTGAAGTAGGTACCATTCCTATCAAGTGTGACAATACTAGTGCTATTTGTCTCACTAAAAATCCCATCCAACACTCTAGAACTAAGCACATTGAAATAAGACATCACTTCATTAGAGACCATGTCACTAAGGAAGATGTAGTTCTAGAATTTGTTGATACTTTGCACCAATTAGCGGATATCTTTACAAAACCCTTAGACAAGGAAAGATTTTGGACACTTAGGAGAGAATTAGGTTTGACCAACCTATCTTCACTTAGTGTTTAAAATAATTTTAGCACTTTAATAAATCTTGAAAAATGCTTATAATAATAATTTTGATTGCATTCTTGCTATTAGTTAGGGAGAGTTTGTGATTCTTAGTGAAAATTAATTTTATGTTCAAAAATCGATTAAAGATTAATTTAATTGTTTGAACATATTAATTTTTGATATATGAGTTGCCATACCACTAGAAAAGATTAATTTAGCATTTTGTGCTTAAAAATCGGATTTTAGCATTTTGGTGCAGAAGGAATCGATCCCCCCTTGAGGGAACCGATTCCCCCTTTGAAGGGGAACCGATTCCCCCACAGGGGAATCGATACCCCCCTGGGGTTCTGCTAAAATCGGGCAGAATAACCCCCAAATCTCAAAAACCCTCTTCTTCTCTCTTCGCCGTTTCTTTCCTCTAAATCTCTCAAATCTCCTTTCTTGCCTCAAATCAACGATATTAATCGGAATTCGAATCAAACATCATCTTCTAAACCTGTTGGAATCATTAAAATCGTGCAAACAACATCTAAATCCCCTCAATCTTCATCTTTCAAGGTAATTTTTCTAAACTCTCTATTTCATTGTTTTTTGAACATAGGATTAGTTTTAATTAGTTCTAGGTTGAAATAGTGATCGGGCATTGATTATTTAGTGATTAGAAACTAGATGTTACAACTAATTTCATCAAAAACACAAGAATTTTTCAAATTTTTTAAATTTTCGAAATAAAAAAAAATGTTATTTTTCAAATTATTGTGTTTGATAAATTATGTTGTTGTTATGAAAAACTATACATATATTGTTTCTCAAAACCATATTTTCAAAGTTTTTTAAAAAACTTTGCCCATTAGGATTGATTTAGAGAATCTTGAAATATTGAGGACTCATTTGAGTTTTGGGATTAATTGAATTGCATACATTTGTTTTAAAAAATGCAGGTTATCAATTCTATTCCGATTCCTAAACCATGTCCAATCCTAACATCCTAGGTCTTCATCTAGTCGTTCTAGTCGTCAACCAAATCCTCCTCCTATTCCTCAAAATCCTATTCCAAATCCTGATCCCAACTTGACTATCCAAAATTCGTGTTTCAATCATCCTGGGTCTAGAAATCACCGATATTGGTATTATCAATATTTCGATTCTTACAAAATCCGAGAAGAACGTATTCCTTCTCGTCAAGCTATGTTAGCTATCGATTTTAATATCTTCCCATTTTACAAGAATGGAAATTTGATAAACTATTTGATCTTGAACACATCGTTTACCATCAACTTGTTCGTATATTCTACTCTAATGCCGTTTGTGTTAAAAATCAAGATGAAACCGAAACAATAGGAATTTGTTCCTACCTTCTAGGACAATTCTTATATATTGACCCGGCATATATAGCCAATACATTTGGATTAGATAATGATGGTATTTCAAATGAAAAACAAATTTTAGGTTCTCGTTATAAAAGAAGAGATAGTGCGAGTGTCTTAGACCTACATGAGCGTTTTCTTCATCTAATGATTTCTTGGTGGTTTCGACCATCCGGAGGTCGTTATTCTACCTTAGAGCTTGGATCTTTGGTGGTTACATTGTTTCGAAAACCGTATTAAAATTAACCTACCTCAGATTATTTTTGCTGAAATTGTTGAAACCGTAAATCTTGTTCCTAACAAGAAACTCTGTTCATCTCTAGTTTACGGTTGCTTTTTGAGTAATCTGTTTTCCAAAGCTGGGCTTAGAGTCGGTCTAGATGCCGTTTTTCCTCTTAAGAAACAAATCAATCTTCTTTCCTTAACGAGAGCGGGATGGGTAAAGAACAAAGAAACCGGTGAATGGGTTCGATCTTCTACTCCGGGAGCTAGTTCTTCACAAGCTCCACCCGAAGCTGACGAAGATCCCGAGTTTGAACAATTAATGAGGGATATTGATGAAGCTGAAGAAGAACCTGAACAACCCGAAGAGCAGCCCGAGGAGCAAGCACAACAAACGCATCAAATGCCTCCATATTTTCAATCCTTTATGGAGACATTCGATTTCCGATACGCTACCATGGACTCGCGCTTTTCCTCTATAGAGTCTCATTTATCCACAATGGGAGCTCAACAATTAGAGATTCTTCGGGAGATGTGTGCAAACAATGAATCAACCAACGCTCGTATCAATGAACTCACTCACGAAATGGCCGCTATGCGAGCCCGTTTTCCTCCTACCGATCCGGATGCTTGATTTTATGTTTAGCTTTAAAACTTTGAACAAAATGAATATTGTTTCAACATTTTGAATTGTTTGATTTTGTGGATTGTGGATTTTGGATTATGGATAGTGTGAACTTATATGTTTGGTGTGTTTTATTCGTTATTGCATCATTTACATCATCATTAGCAATATGACCAATTTTGCCATATCACATTATTTATGAATATTGATTTATTAAACTAATGGCTAACCTCTCTTTTGATTGTGATCTTAGCAGCTTAAGCTTATAATTAATAAATCAATTGGCTAAATGATTTCAAAACCTTGTTTTACAATGTCTTTTTGATTTAACAAAAAGGGGGAGAAGAATAGGTGTTAAATGTTTTACATGATAAATTGAAGAAGTGTTAAAGTAAGGGGGAATAATTTCAAAACTTGATTTCAAAAATCTTAAAATTACTAAAATGTTTTGTTATATCAAAAAGGGGGAGATTGTTGAAACATTTTAATATTTCGATATAACAAATTAAGTTAAATGGATTTTAAGATTTTCCAAATGATTTCTAAGTATATTCGATATAACTATTCGAATATCAAAACATTACTCCAAATATTTCAAAAATCATTTTTAATCCTTACTTAAGTGTAAAATTAAGTTTTAATCATAAAACAATTTCAAAATAATTTTACAAAGTATTTCGAACCAATTCAAAGCAAAAAATTACAGATTGCTCAGAGGGAACCGATTCCCCCCATAGGAGGAACCGATTCCCCCTGAATGGTTTGGCTCCGAGATTTCCAGAATGCTCGGAGGGAACCGATTCCCCCATAGGAGGAACCGATTCCCCCCCTAATTATTTTTGTTCCGAGAATTCCAGTATGCTCGGAGGGAACCGATCCCCCCCAAGGGGGTACCGATTCCCCCCTGTTCAACGGTCGAAATATTTGAATTTTACACTTAGGGAACCGATTCCCTATGAGGGGGAACCGATTCCCCCCACACTCCAAGCTGTTTTATTAAATGTTTTCACACTAAAACGGCTATAATATCTTCTCTAATCATCCCCAACGTTCAGAAGTGATCCAAGGTGTATTTAAGCAAGCTTAGAAGCCATTGATCAGTAACAAGAAACATCAAGCAACTAGAATCAAGAGAGAATCAAAGAGAAAGCATCAAACCTCAAGTTTGAGCATTTCAAGCCTATTTTCATTCAATATTCATTTTGCTTTCAAGAACACTTTTTGTGCTCAATTGTATTCATCTTTGAGTGTTCTTTTCTTTGTTCTAGAATTGTGCAAACATCTTACCTTGTGAGGTTTTCTTGTAAGTTTGCAAATTTGTAATCTTCTCTTTGAGAAAAGAGTGTTCTCAAGAGTTGGGGTATACTCTTGAGGGAATTGTAAGGTTATCTCTTTGGCCTCAAAAGAAAGAACAAATTAGTGAATTTGTTGGAAAATCCTTAGTGTGGATAGCTAAGGTAGTGGACGTAGACTTTGTTTGAGAAAGTCGAACCATTGTAAATCGCTGTGCAATTACTTTCAATTTTCTGCAAAAGCTTCCACAAAATTTTTATTGCCAATTCACCCCCCCTCTTGGTCAATTTCGTCATTCGATTAACTCAACATCATCATTAAATACACTGATTTTCCTTGAATTGGGTATGATTTGATCTTTTATTATTATTATTATGTTGCTGAGGTGATGATGATGGAACAATGAAGATAATCGGCCCTACGGATGACGGGCGACAACGTTGGTAGAGATGCTTATTGGAATCTGCGACAACTCAAGCTTGGGCATCAGCTATTAGGGTTAGGGTTAGGTGGGTTTGGGCTAGGGTTTGTAATTGGGCCCAAACTTGGTTTTGTAATTGGGCATGGGTTTACATGTTGGGTAAATGGGTTTGTAATAAATATTTTATTTAATAATAATAATAATAATAATAATAATAATAATATAATTGAAAACTGGTGATTACAGCTGCTCATCTTTGCTCATTGCAGTGAAACGAGACTAGAGCAAAGACAAAAAACAACATTTTCAACGTGATCACTGCTTGTCGAGCTACGAACGCTTAGCTGGGGATGTCAATCCACTTTATTCCACGATGGGTAAGACCTGATTAAACAAGTTATTCTCATTGCGAACTTCTTTTCCCTCATCGGATGAGTTCTTCTCATTACGAACCCTTCCATTGGAAATGTTGATCCAACTCATTCTTTGATGGAATCGTCGAGTCTTCACTGTAAATGATATCATCTTTGCTTCGTTCTCTTGGTCGAGTCTCCATCTCCAGTTCTTCAAGCTTGATCTCACACGAGGTTCTTCCTTGATCCTCCACTTATTCGTCCTCTTATCTTATAATCTAACGGATTGCCTCTATGAGTATTTGAAAATCTTCTCATCTAACTTACTCCAATCTCACAAATAACGAACTTGAGAAGAATATATCTACCGTTATCACATATGTGAATTTATTATTATTTTCCTTTTTCTCTTAGACTTATTTCATTTTTTGCATTTCTCATTTTTTATCATTTTTTGTTTTGTTTTTAATTTTTTTTAACACCATATGAAAACATCATGCCCGAAGGTCTTAGAGTTGGCTCGAAGGACTTATCATCTTGCTCGAAAGGCTTATATATGACCTGAAGGATTTATGCATCATGCTTGAAAGACTTACTGATAGCCCGAAAGACTTACTAAGTAAGAAACTTTGGAAATCATTTTTACTTTTTAAAAAATCAATTTTCAGAAAAGATTTAAATGAGAAACTTTGAAAATTGCTTTCTCATTTTTCGAAAATCATGTGAAAACATCATGTCCGAAGGTCTTATGGATGACTCAAATGACTTATCATCTTGCTCGAAAGGCTTATAAATAACCCGAAGGATTTAAGCATCATGCTCAAAAGACTTACTAATGGCCCGAGGGACTTACTAAGTAAGAAAGTTTGGAAATTGTTTTCTTACTTTTAAAAAAAATCAAATTTTAGAAAATATTTATGTAACACCCCCAACCCGTATCCGACCCGGATACGAGTTCAAGGTGTCACATTGACTATAGAAATTTAAAACTTAAGGTTATTCTTTTACATAAAAGATTTCAAAACATTATCAAACTCAATCAAAGCTTACATACTTAATACTTTGTTACATGCCAACATACTAATTTACATAACAAAACGTACTTTACAAAATATTTCTGATATGATCTTTGAGTGGAGATGTTCTCTGCTGTTCCTAAGCTTGATCCTCTGATTATCCACACCTACATGTAAGACACTTACACGCTAAGTCATAGACTTAGTGAGATATGTAAATACATATGCAACTAATAACGCGTGTAAATATCATATAATACACATCTACTTACGTACATATTTAAACCATTATAAACATGCTTATCATTACTTATTTTGTTATCATTAATTCCTTTCTCTCATATGAGCATATACTGGACATAAACATATTATATAATCTCTAAATCACCCCAATGCATGAACAATTACTATGATCATATCATACACAAACTCATAGCATCTCATATAAAAAATACACATATGCACTTATTATCATTGTTATCATATGATCCTAAACTTATCATTTATACATGTCATATATCACATATACCATTTCACGAGGAACACACATATTATCATAGCAAGTTATTATTATCTTTAAAGCCCATGTATACTTTTGAGAACATAAGGTATGCGAGTACATAGAGGTTGTGCACATATGTTGTCACCACAGCTCGTATAAATCCCACTAGGGCGTGTAGAATTTGTCCCGTAGACCACTATGTCCCGAAGGACCACATAAACACATATGTCCCCGTAGGACCACGTAGAACCCTCGACTCTTGGCATTCTGACTATACCTATAGCTCTCATAACACATGACATGTGCATTATCTTTTATATCATTTCACATATTTACATAGGCACATAGTTTACTTTCACTTAGCATATTTCCATGTAATCACATTCACGTATCACATAGCTTTTCACATTTACTTGCATTCTTTTCACATAGCTCATAGTCATGGGTTTTTATCTCTTAACATATATTCACATATACATGTTCTCATATAATTCATATCATTTCTTATACAATCACATAATTAAATTATAACATTTAACATAACTTATTACACTGACATGCATTCACATATCTTTTATCGTATATCTTATCTCCTATGATCACATAACCTATGATCACACATACATGTATTTACATGGTTCACATATAAATATGCATTCCACCATTAGACATATACATTTACTCATATACATCTATCACCATATCACAACATGTTTATGCTCCGGTACTCATATCACCTAATATCAGAATTAGACTCATTATAAGTCTTAATTCCCTAAACATAACGTACACTTAATATCATGTACTCACCTGGTCTCAATGAACACTACCTAGCTATTGTTCTTTCTTGCGAATCTTACTCTGTCGACCTATCCGAACTTTGCTTTCGATCGATATCTACACAATCATGTATTGATACAAATCAATATTCCAATTGGCATACTCTAATCTTTCATTTCGTAGACTAAATGAAAGATTTATTTCTATTTTCCTTTTTAATTGTATCGATACACACTATAGGTTATCAGTACATCCCTTCACTGATGTATCGGTACATTGCCTATATATCGGTAAACAAATTACATTTGAAATTTTTCGTTTCAAGGGGTATCAATACACTGCCTATGTATAGGTACACTTTGAATGTCTTCCTGAATTTTACTCTTGAGGTGTATCGGTACCTTTTGAATGGGTACCGATACACCCTTGCCTAGAAATCAATTTTAAGCACGAAAATCACTTCATTCTAGCTCAATTGTGTCATATTTCAACCCTTTTCATATCCTTAACTTACATACACCTACTTAAACTAATTAATAATCATTCAATACCTCTTTAACTTCAAAAATCCAATCCTTCACACAGCATTCAAGAATCATACTCAAATTTCAACATGTTATAAATCCAATTCTAACACTTCATACTCCTTAATTAGGTTAGTGACAAGTCAAATTCATCAATAAAACTTCAAAAACCTCTTTATATCAAGAATTCATTTCTAAACCCTTTATCAAATTTCCTTTCAAATTTTATCTTCTTGATGTTTTAAGCTTATATAAGTTTTCCTTAAGATTATAACACTTAGGTGGCGTTTGGTTGGATGGAATCCCTTGGAATGGAATCCAATTCCACCACTTTCCAATGTTTGGTTCAAGTTTTTCAAGGGAATTGGAATCCCTGATGGAATTCAATTCCATCAAATGAGGGAAAGTGAATTCCATCAAATGAGGGATGGAATTCAATTCCCTTGTTGGAGGGAATTGAAATTTGACCATACTACCCTCATCAATCATTTGATAACTTATTCATATATTGAATAAAATTTTTTTTTATTATTTCAGGTCGGGTTTCTAATTCATATATTCGGGTCGGGTCAGGTGAAACTTTATTTTGGTCGGGTCGGATCGGGTTTTTTTAAGTGTGATATTAGGGTCGGGTTCGGGTTTAGGGTTAAAAAAACGGGACCGACCCGAAAATATATATAATTCAGGTCGGGTCGGATTAAGTCACTGTTTTTATTAAATTAAAATATTTTTTTATTATTTCGGGTCGGGTCGGATGAAACTTTATTTTGTTCGGGTCGGGTTTTTTAAGTGTAATATTCGGGTCGAGTCGGGTCAGGTTTTTTTAAGTGTGATATTCGGGTCAGGTTCGTGTTTAGGGTAAAAAATCGGACCGACCCGAAAATATATATGATTCGGGTCGGGTCGGATTAAGTCACTGTTTTTATTAAATAAAAATAGTTTTTTATTATTTCGGGTCGGGTCGGGTTTTTTAAGTGGGATATTCGGGTCGAGTCGGGTCGGGTTTTTTTAAGTGTGCTATTCGAGTCGGGTTCAGGTTTAGGGTGAAAAAACCGGACCGACCCGAAAAAAATATATAATTTTACCTTATATATTTAGGAATAATTACAATAATACCTCTCTATATATAATTTTTTTCAATTAAGTCAATGTTTTTATTCAATAAAAATAATTTTTATTATTATTTTGAGTCGTGTCGGGTCGAGTTTCTAATTCATATATTGAATAAAAATAGTTTTTGGTATATTTTTTGGTAACTAATTAACATACTCCGATTGGAATGTATCGAAATATTGCTCTATCTTTTGGTAACTTATTAACATATTTTGATTACGATGATTTTAACTTATAATGTTTATTAGCATGATTTTTATAATTTATTGAAATGAATAATCAATCAATAAAATGAAAATTTAATATTTTTAAATTTTTTATAGTATATTACTACATGTAAGTTGTAAAATAAACTAAAATAAAGCAAAAAAAAACAAGAAGGACAATTCTATCATTTTATATTACTGAAATCAAATTCATCTGACATGTCTGCGAACCAAACAGAATATGGAATTGGATTCCAATTCCATTTCCTGCCAACCAAACATAATATGGAATTGGATTCCAATTCCTATAGATTCCAATTCCTTCACAGATTCCAATTCTCTCATAAACATTCCAGTGAACCAAACGCCACCTTAAATAATAAAACCCAACTTAAACATTCAAGAATTAACCATCAAAATTAAAACTCACCTTTGAGGCTTAAGCTTGAGCACACAGGAGGAAGAAAGGAAGAAGAAGAAGAAAAGAAGAAGAAGAAGTAGAAGAAGAAGAAGAAGAAGAAGAAGAAGAAGAAATGAAGAAGAAGAAGAAGAGTTCCAGATAACTCTTTAAATCCCACGTGTTCACTCTTAATAAGGGGGAAAATATCTTTTAAGCTAAAATTACCATAATGCCCTTCACTCATTCTATAATTATAATTTAATCCAACACTGAAATATTCCTATTTAAATCCTTAAACTTTTTAATTTTTCCTAAATTGATCCCTAAATTTTAAAAATTCTCATTTTAGTCACTAACCCGATCTTTGGGATGTTACAATTTAAATGAGAAACTTTGGAAGCCGCTTTCTCATTTTTCAAAAATCATGTGAAAACATTCTGCCTGAAGGTCTTATGGATGACCCGAAGGACTTATCATCTTGCTCGAAAGGCTTATAGATTACCCGAAGGATTTAAGCATCATGCTCGAAATACTTACTGATGGCCCGGGGGACTTATTCATCAAGAAAACCTTGAAAATCAAGCTTAGTTCCTTAAAACTTTTGAAACCATCATATTGGTTGAGTAATCGTCAAGAAACCTCTGAAAATCAAACTTAATATATGAAGAAATCATCTAGAAACTTCAGAAAATTAGACTTAGCTTCTTTAAAATTCATTTGAAAACATTATGTCAAGAAACCCTGAAAATTAGACTTAGTTTCTTTAAAAATGCATTTGAAAAACCATGTCAAGAAACCTCTGAAAATCAGACTTAGTTTCTCTAAAGATATCATATCGATTGGGTAAAATGCCCCGCTTTAAAATAATGATCGTTCTGTGGATTGGGTTCCTCAATTCTTGAGGTTCTGCCACTCTGAATGTAATTCCCTCCATTTGAGGCTTGAATTCTGGCTTTTCTTTCTCTTCTTTTCTTGGAAAATATATAAGAATTATGTATATATGTATGAAAATATGAATGCACATAAATGTATCTAAATGTAATGCATGACTTTCTTGTATACAGAAATGTTGATCATTCTTCTTCTCGTGTCAAAGTGGAGACTTTATTCTTCCTTCACTTGATCATCTTTGAATGGAACCTACCTCAATATCGATGTAGCAACTTGACAACTCATGTTTTCAATCTTTTGAGGATCAACCTAATCATCTTGTGGTCTTTGTTTTCTGTCTTCATTTCGGAGGAAATATTCTCTCTGAAATTCTTATTATGGTCAGGTATATGGCCTTGATGCCATTTCTGTCCCTAACTCGACCGCTCAATCACATTTGTTTCTTAAAACTCATCTTCCAACTGAAGCATGAATGGTTTGTTTCTCAAGGTAAGCTCTTTTTGTTTTCATCTTTTAACCCTGAAACACCAAGTAGTGATGCTCTCCTTTAGGGTCTTTTTGATCTCAATCTTGTTGTCTCCATATGATCGAGATTTTTTTTAGAATACCCCAATGCGGGACCATCGAGAATCAATATTTGATTTTGAATGATTTGATCCTCGTACCGTTCATCATAGTTTAGGGGCCTTCCGTTTCTATGAGGTCTTAAAAACAAATGGACATTTAATAAGTGACCAATTTTCTTTTATATGAATTGAGATATCAGGAAATCTCGAGGTAAGCCGTGCTCCTTCTTGTTCAGTCCGTTGTCTCATTGCTCATTTCTTGGCTTTGGTTTCTGTTTATGAGCCTCGTCAAGTTCAATGACCTCTTTCTCGAGGGATTATCTTGTTTGAAAATATTTTTCTCCTTTCTTCTATTTTAGAAATCAAAGAACGAAATCAATTTAGTTTATCTCTAAATTTAAATGTTGTTGGAATTAGGATTTTTTTTTGGTAATACAGAAAAGCATAAGGTGTGAATTAAGAAGTCAACGCCATGTCCTTGTCTAGAAACAAAGCTACCTCATTCGGGGAACCATGATAAAGCACCATTCCAAGAGCTTGTCCCAGTTCTGTTATAGTTGTCATTTTGTATGCAACACAATTAGCTTCATGTTTAATATGGCTTATTCTTGTTTCCCAGTTCTGTTACAACAGGGATTGAATCATTCTAACAACTGTCCAGTTTCCATTATCCTGTCGATTATTGTATATAGCCTCCATCGCTTGTGCATAATCTGTTTCGAGTTCGACTTTCCTGAATCCGAGATTCCATACATGGACCAAAGCATCATGAATTGCCCACATTTCCGCCGCAAGAAAAGTACAAACCTAAACTACAGGCAAAACTCATGATCCAAACCCCTTGATCATTACACAGTACTCCCCCAGCCGAAGCCATCCTCATTGCTCCACGATAGCTCCATCGGTATTTGCCTTAATCCAACCCATTGTAGGCTGACACATCCCACCAACGGAAGGAACGCAATTGTTTTGTCGTATACTCGATTTTCCACTCACCATGATATCGTTTCGAAGTCTAAAACTCTATAATAACAAGTCTTATTTTTCGATATAATCAGGTTGAAGAATCAGGCTGCATCGGCATTTCCACATTTTCCAGTTCACAATAGCAAACATAATATTTCAGTTACTGGGAAGAAGGAGAAATTACCTTGGCCTTTAATATTCATTAAGAACCATTCCTCATGAGGCATCGAGAGAAACAACGGTGTAAAACATGGCTAAATGTCCTCATCCCCATCCTGTCACACCGAACACCTCCCAGACGTAGCAATGTGGTGGCGATAGCGCTCCATGTTGGTCAACAGTTTTCCATGGAGAGTTAACCATATGAAGGTCTTAACTCGTTGTGGCACATTATGTTTCCACACATGCTTCCAGTCCCCAACCCGAAAAGTCCTTACCAAGGCTCAATCTCGGAAGGCAAACAGTAACGATTCGATGGCACACCCACTCAGGTACACACGTCCTCAACTTGCACCAATCTCAATCTCCAAACGGTGTATCCTTACCCATCCACAGGCGAGAGCAACGTGGCCGGTAGATATCATCAGGCACATCTTCACTCCATCTATATTTACGTTTAAGCACATTAATCCAAAGCTTATCAGTATCGTTAATTAGTTGCATTCCAATCTTCATGAGAAAGACTTCTTTTTGCCTTCCCAAATCCTTGAATCCCAAACCTCTATTATCTTTTGGGAATTTCATCGTCTTCCAGTTAAGTAATGATATTTTCCTAGATTCTATATTCGGGCTCCACAAAAATATTCTGTTAAGTTTATCCAAAGTGTCACAAAACCCCTTAGGTAATCAAGTTGGTTGCATAGAATAATAAGGGATCGTCTGTAAAACCGTTTTAGCAAGAGTAATACGCCCTGTCAAAGATAAATTTTTTGACACCCACCAGACAGTCGCTTCTCTACTTTCTCAATCAAATAATAATAATTTGCCTTAATAACTCGTCCATGTAAGAGAGGCACTTCCAAGTATTTCCCAAGATTTTGAACTTCTTCAAATCCAAAGTTTTGAGCTACATAAGCTTTCACACCGGACCCACAATTTTTGGAGAAATGGATTTGAGTTTTGGCTAGACTAACCCGATGGCCCAAACACGTATAAAAATGCTCCATAACATGTTTAATTACCACAATTTGCTTCGATGAAGCTTTGGCAAAGAGAACTAAATCATTTGTGAAGAACAAGTGGGAGATTCCAGGGCTATTATTCGACAGATGGATTTTCTTCCAATCCCCGGTAACAACCCACCGATTAATAGCTTGAGATAATCTTTCCATTCAAAGCACAAAAATATAAGGAGATAGGGGATCACCCTTTCAAATCCCCGTGTCGGTTTAAAACCCTTCAACATATCACCATTCTAAAGTACCTCTGTCGTAACGTCTTTTTGGACGAACAAATAAGTTTTCGATTGGGGAAATTGATTTTTTGTGTTTATTTTTGATTAAATTGATTTGGAGTCGTCATCTATCTTTGGGTTAGGTAGGTCGAACACCTAAAGAAGTCTTTTAAACAATTTTAAGAAAAATTGTTTTTAAGAAGAAAAAAAAACTGGTATGCGCTTGTCAAAGATTCATTTTAGGTTCGGGAGTCAATTACGCATGGAGAAGGGTTAGCACCCCAACAATGCCCAAAAATTGGTACCTAATCGCTTGTATGCTGTCGTGGTGGAAATTTAAAATTCGAATCAATATTTAAAGTGTGATCCTTTTATTGAATATTGAATAATTTGTTTCGAATTAACTACTAGGGAACATTCCTTAATTTGAGAAGAAATCGTAGGATTTGCACATCCTACAATGGCAGGCTATCCTATCTATTTCTCATTTATACCAGAAATGTCTCCTCCTCAACGTTGTCAAAAAGCACAAATCAAATATAAATTAAATATCAGTAATTTCATGAAATAACATAACATACCATTTTAAACATACATTGACATTATTTAAATTGAAAAAAAATGGAACAAATTATTTTTTATAAAATAAACTCGATTTATTTTAAGTTCACTTTTTCGTTCGAATGTCGTCTCGAAACGCACTACTTCAATCGAGTAGTGCTCTTAACGCCCATTCTACAATACGTTTTCTTAAAAAATACGAGTTAGAATATATTTAAAATGTCATAAAAATAAAATAAAATACGATCTAACCAAAAAGTAAACTAACATATAAGGATTAAAATGTATTAAAACAGAAGATACATGATAAAAATTGAAAATAAACCATAACCAAGTCATGCAATAATTACAAGGACTAAATCATAAGACAAACATGACAATGAGGATCAAAGATGCAATAAACCCCTCAAGCTTTAAACACTAGATCAAAAATAGTGACTAGAGTAAAAAATCAACAACACATAAAAAGGGATAAAAATATGAACTTGCGGAAATTAAATGCTCAAAATACATCATTCTAAAATTCCATTCAATGGCTAAAATAGAATAATCACAAAACTATCCATTAAGAAATGATATTTAACCACAATGTAATCATGAGAAAAAGTGACTAAAATGCACACACATAAAAAAGTTTAAGGCTCGAATCAATGGAAAACAAATTTCACTTAGTGACCAGAATGGGAGAATGAAAAAGGAAAAAGCTTGATTCGATACTCTTTGTATTGATGCTACTCCTTTGGTATCGATACTATACTATTGATTCATACAATTTCACCATATGGTATCGATACTCTTCTTCCAGTATCAATACTCAAACCCAAATATCACCTATTTTTGCTTTGAAGTATCGGTATTGTTTATCTAGTACCGACACCTTTGCCCAAAAATAACCTTTTTCATTTAAAAAATTAACCTAGGCTCAGCTAAAACCCTTACTTTTAACTCCTTCCAGGCCTTTAAACTACAATATGCTTATAAAAACTAACTTGTCTCACTTTAAACTCCTCAACACCAAAAATCTCATTAGAACATATGGAAAAAAAATCACAACAAATAATCATCACGTTTCAAATCTATATCTAACACTTTAGATTTCTTATTCCATCCTATGACAAGTAAAATTTCACTTCAAAATTCATTTACTAACTCTTTCTCATCAATTCACTCAAAAACCCTTTATATTCAATTACCCATAACTTGTAAATCTTTTAGTTTCTACTTCTCTTTAAGCTTCCTTAAGCTTTCCTAACACTCTAAGAATCAAAACTAACTTGAAAATGAAAGAAAAATCAACTTGAGACCAACTCATCTTACCAATAGAGTTATGGGAAAAGAAGAAGAAGAAGAGAGAGCTGAACCAAGTCTCCAGATTTTTCTTTCCTTTTCTCACATCCTCCACGTGTATATAATACATTCATAATAAAATTTTAATTCATTTCCTTGCTAAATGACCATTATACCCCTTCCACTTCCAAACCTTGCTATTCAATCCTACATGAAGAAATTCCAAATAAATCCCTAAACTTTTCAATTTATTAGAATTGATCACGAAGTTTCAAAATCTTACATTCTGGTCACTAGCCCGGTAATTGGGATGTTACAAAGTATGCCATTTTATCTTCAACAATAGGCCAGTTCTTTTGGGAAAAACGGCTTGATAACCATCAATTCTTGAAGCTTTCAATGGATCCATTATAAATAAGGTTTGTCACACCTCTTTAGTTGTGACAGTCCGAGTTAAAACCTTGATACGATTAATCTCTAGGTGATGCAACCCCTTAAAAGATCGATTGTTGTAGACTGGAAGGCTCAAAGGAGAAAAAATCACGGTAATAATGAACTGCATGACTTTGCAGTACAAATTTATCCTCACAACATCTACCATTAACAAGCTTATGTTAGGACCGTCGATGCATCCCATGGCGCAACAGAAACAAACATGACAATCTCACCAACGATCCATGCATGATAAAACCAAAATCGGGAGGAAGTGATATAAGATTTCACCTCGGGTTCCTTGAAAAACAACAATACATCAGCAATCATGAACGGTTCGAATCGCAAGCCTCTACGAAAATGTCTCGGCCTCTACTCAGTTCACCTAATTAAATAGAAGTTGATAGCAATTTCTTTCCTCAAAAACTATTTTGAGGAATTTCTTTCAACAAGATTAAAGAGGTTACTAGACCAACATAATCTATTTATATGTGTTTCCCTAACCCTTAGGGTTTTTATTTTGAATTTTGTAAAAGTAATATAATTACTCTAATTATATTCTTTTTAATATAAATTCAATGGTTTTTATGTATAATTAAAATTACATGCATATATATATATATATCAACCAATATTAATAATGCATTTTATTCATGTATAATAAAATTGTACATGTGCAACATATTTATAAATTGCTCTTTTCAACTCTGGGTTTGACCATGTAGGTTCCTGTAACATTAGTAGTGATTATTAGAACCATTCTAAGATTACAAACAATGAGTGATATCCAGCAATATATCATTGTCACCTAAGTTGCAAGAAGTCATGATTTGACAGAACATATTTGTAACCAATTTACTTATGTATTATATCCTTTTGTCCTTTATATCTAGAATAGGCACAAGTCTTCGAATAGTCACAATTGTATAACCCATATATTATTTCTTGGTATCTAGAGTAGACTAAAATAAATGAAAAACTGATGATATCTCATATCAACTTGGTCGAGCATGGCCATGCATTTATAGTCTTACTCAATTAAGTGGCATGTGATATATTTCCTATTATGTAGGAAGAACAAATCCTATCTTGATCATTCACATCTCACTACATATATCGTGATATGTTTAATATCAGTCTTTATAGTGCAACCAGTTACAGAGCATGTTTAACTGTATCAAAACATGCAACAATATATGTTGAAATAGTAATGATCGCAAGTCTGACGATCATAAATATGATTATCACCATGACCAAAGTTGTAACTGTCACATAACAATCTAAGAAACATGCTCATAGCATGTCAATCCAATATATTGTTCTCTAACAACATACTCATGTATCAAAATTGGCATCTCTACGCCAATGACAACTCATTGTCATCAGTCAACTCTATGTTAGCCTTAAATGTATTATTATTGTTCATGCCCATAATTATACTTGAATAAGGATCTTTAATAATGAGCATATTATTATATGGACTTTATCATCTTTCAGTTTATGTTAGACTTAGAAATACAACTGAAAATAATAGTGGTAATGTCTTTATTCAATAAAAATGGTAAAGTAAAAGTATCATTATAATCTTCTCATGATTGGTCTTTGGGCATACTCTAACAGCTTAAGCATACGAACATAATTTCGTCGTCTTCTATTAATTGTTGAGACATGGAAGTATTTTGTGTTCCAATCCTCTTTTGCAATTCGGATGCTTCTTAATTTTTGATGCCATAACATCTTCTCCTGATCCAATACCATGTCGAGATCTTTCTTAAGGGAGTCATAGATGTCCAAAAGAAACAAAGAGTTAGATCGTTCCAAGATAATTTCAATTCCACGAATTCTTGCAAGAAGTAAAGTCTTACACCTTCCAATATGGCCAAAGACTTCATTATTCTGCGCCGACACTTATCTTGCAAATCTATCAGGTTATCGAAAACATAAGCATTGCTATTCCAAGAACTAGCCAGAAAATTTTCAAAATCCGGATGATCATTCCAGGCTACGACAAACCTGAAAGGGTGGTTTCTCTGATCTGATGTAGGCGCCTCAGTAGACAGGCAAATAGGTATATGATCCGAACCCAAACTCTGCGAATGGACAACCTTCGAGAAATTTAAAATAGTTTAGCCAGTTGCTATTACATATGCACCTATCAAGTCTCTGGCAGAGATTTCTGCTCTGCCCTGTATACCGTGGCCCATTGAAACCCATGTCAACTAAACCAGAAAGGAATAGGAACTCAGAAAAAAAAAAACGGACATCCACCTGATCTTCTTGGTGAACCCCCATTCCTTTCATAAGACCCACAGAGAGCATTAAATTCACCTCCTAGCACCCACAGTTTATTATTGTTTGGTTCAAGAGTACGCAATTGATTCCATACATTTTTGCGAACATTCCCAACCGGACGAGCATAAACAAAAGAAATAAAGAAACTTCTGGAGCTCCCAGAATCCCCACATAACCCATGGGAGAACTGATTTGAAGCCACAAGGAAATCCATAGAAACAGTGTCTCTCCACAGCACCCAAATACCACCCCAGAATCCATTTGCTTCAACTCTGAAAGAATGATCAAAACCCGACTTACGAATGAAACCATCCGCTTTAGCTCCACTAACACGAGGCTCAAAAATAGCAAAAATGTCAGGACTTTGAGTCTGTATTAACAATTTCAAATACCAGTGAAATACAAGGCCGAGTGTGCCTTGAGAGTTCCAGAAGATAATTCTAACCATTACAAGAGAGGGATGGCAAAATGTGAAACCTTACATGTGAAATTATGTGGTACTAAACAGAAATTAAATACAAAAATTTTAGCATTATGACTTAAGCGCTTAGGTCATATCTAGGGATGGCAACGTGTCGGGTTAGGATCGAGTTTTGATCAACCCGACTTGAAATTATGTATCATTCACTTGACCCGACCTGAAAAATATATATCCTCCACCTGACTCCGATCCGACTCGAAATTTTAGAATATAAATATGACATGACCCGATAAAAAATAAGGATTTAATTAAAAATAATAATTTTTAAGAAAATTACATGATTATTCTCGGGTTGGAGTTAATTCACCATACATCCAAACCCAACCCGACCTTGCCCCTTAAAAATCTAAGCCGACCTGACCCAAACCTAATTTTTTTTTAAAAATCTGACCTTATTGGGTTGGGTCAAGTCGGGTTGGAACCTTCGTATTCATGTTAAATCACCGTCTTTAATCATATCTTAAAAGGTAGAGTTAAACATCTTGTATCATATTATTTTTTGGTAGTCTCTTAATTTTACAAACACTTATATATGTGTCAATTATATCAAGGGAAAATAGATCAAAACCAATAAAATAGGTGTTAATAAATTTATATACATCTTAGAAATTAATTCATATGAATGTTTGAGAGTCATTCTCACAATATCATAAAATGATTAATAATACTTCATAACATTCATAGATGAGTACTCACGTTATATGTGCACTTATATTTCGTTCATAAAAATATTAATCTTCAAATGCTTTTTAAAGTTTATAAAGTAGAAATTGAGGATAACTCAAAAAAAGTAATTGAGAAGGTCAGATTTGATCATTGTGGTGAATACTGTAGTATATATGATTAATATATATGATGGTTCAGATGAACAACGTTTAGGGTCATAAATATTTTTCATCGAAAAAGACATTGACGAACTCTTTATTCTTTAAATGATTCTTTAGTGAAACCAACTTCGTGTAGATTCTTTCCTATAATTTAAAAACGTCGAGATAAACTTTACACTAAAATGATATTTATGTCTTGTTTTGGAGATCAAGTTTTGATTTATTAGATATACTCAATATAATAAAATAAAAGTAAAATCAAAATTATTATCAATTTATTAACATAAAATAATAAAAAATAATTAATTAAATAGTCGTTCATAAATTTAAATTGGCGTCGTCTTATTATATTGATTTCTTCTAAAAAGAGAAAGTTGAATTCTAAAATATTTTTTTTTTATTGAAACGGAAACCCAAAGAACAATTTTTTGCTAGAATCAAGCAGATCCTTATGCAGCAAAGCAAGCAACCCCACCGGAGGCTCATAGAACATTCTAACGCCGATGGGGGTATGAGTCGGGGTAGCCCTCCCCAACGTCGCCAGAGTATCATCAATTTTATATCGTAGAAAGAAATCTAATATGTCATTTTTGCTCGATGCAGAAAAATTATTGAAGATTTATCCAATGAAGACATTTGATTTTTTTAATATTTTATATTTTATTTTAAAAATAATTAAATATTCAATTTTTTAAAAAAATAATTAAATTTTTATATCACATCATTGTTCATTTATGAATTGTTATGTTCACAACGTAAAATATTATATTGGCACAACAATGTTTACATTAATGTCATAACGATTAATGTCTATTTTCTCTAATAAGAAAACAACACTAATTTAATTTTATAGTTAAGAGTATTATTATAATTTTTGGGGAACGACAACGTTAATAATTTAAGTTAGTACGAGGATAAAAATACTCTCAAAAGGCAAAAGTAAAAGCAACTGATTTTATCTTCTTACATGTCTATTTTGTTCTGTTTATTTTTAGTACTTATAGCATTTGTAATTGGTTATGGATTTGGCACAAAATATTTTAGGCCAAATTCTTTCATTAGCCCCTTAAACAATGCATGAGTCGTGAATTTAGTCTATATACTATAATTTGGTTATTTTAATCTTTATACTTTTTGAATTTTATAATTTCACTCATGTCTCAAATAATACAAAAACAAGTTACAAATGCTAAAAATGATTAAACCGAAGAACATAAAGTAAATCTATAACTCATACATAATATAATACCTAATAGTAAAATTTGACTTGATATATTTTACAATTACTATTTGAATTAGAATTAGATTTTTTTATTAAGCTAAGGTGATTACAAAGTAATATTTGTTATAAATACTCTTAATCATTTGACAATGAACGCTCAATTATCCTGTTGCAGCTACCGATGCTCGAACCTGTAAACTTTAGGAACAACAACGATTCCTTTAACAACTGATGTAAGTAGAAAGGCTAAATATATAATTTTGCTTTATACATAGACTACTAAAAGAACTGTTCAATATTTTTGCGATGTTCATGCAAATTGTCATATACATGACAAAATAAAATTTTCACTTAAATTTAATAATAAAATATTAATATATTTCTTTAAAAAGTGCTTTACTTTGTAAATAAGTAATCGAATTTATAACTTGACATGAATTTAAATAAAAATCCAGCTATATATCCCTTTCTCATGTTAGAATTCATCTTTTTTTTCTCTACCAACTTTTATACGATATTAATATTAAATTAACAACTTTATTATTTAATTTTTAATTAAGATTTCAGAATATCAAAAGTATTCAAATCTAATAAGAAAAATTAATAGTATTATTACTTTGACTTTAATTTTTCAATCACACAAAGAAAAGAACTAAATTTGAAGAATTAAAAGCAAATTGACTAAATTTCAAAAATCCAAAAAATGAAAGACTAAGGACATAACTAAAACCCACAATTAATGAAGCCATAAATCTCCATGATAGATAATATAAAACCTTACTTGTTTGTATGCATGTAAGATATACATACAAAATTAGCTGACCATATTCCCCTATGTAATGGAGTGAGAGGAGGTAAGGTAGTAGGCTGCCCCAAACGCCAGGTTGAGAGCAGCTTCCATGGAAGACCTTCGACAATCAGAATTATGAATTGCCCACCGTGGGACTCAATCCCACGACCACAAAGATAACATAAATTATATATACAACTAAGCTTTTAATTATGCAATTTAACAATAATTTTATTAGCAGATTTTCTAATAAAACTTCATACATATAGTCATAGTTAGTCAAATTAAACAAGGAAAAATTAACTTCAACATATTACATATAATAAAATATATATAAAATTGGGTAAACTACATGTTTAGTACCTAAACTATCATTTTTATTCCGCTTTAGTACCTAAACTTTCAATTTTTTCAAAACCATTCCTAAAGTTTACTTTTTGTTTCATTTTAGTACTCCGCCGTTAAAAATTTAGGTACTAAAATGAAACAAAAAGTTAACAATGGGGTACTAAAATGAAACAAAAAGTAAACATTAGATATGATTTTGAAAAAATTAAAAGTTTAGGTACTAAACCGAAACAAAAGCATACTTTAGGTACTAAGCAGTTTACCCTATAAAATTTTCAAGTATTCAAAGTACTACCAGTCAACCCTGTGAAAAAGAGCCGCCATGCTTCTATTACCGTTTCCATTCCCATCACCATTTTCTCCGATCATGCTTGTGTTGAAACCACCTGCAGTCGCCATCAAATTTTCTTCATATCCGATTCCTCTTCCACCATGATCTCCGCAACTCGGAGGTTGACTCACTTGGGTCCCGAGCGGAAAGAACCTGTTGTTATAACCCCGGAAATGACCTGCGGCATTAGCCGATGACGATACACCCGCATTTACATCGTTGAATTCATTTTCTCCGCCATGGTTGATCACAGTGTACGGCGTAGGAGATTGCTGATGGTGATGATCTTCTTGCCTGGCCATGGAATTCTTCTCCCCTTCGGTTTCCCTATACTTGTTGAGATAACCCTTGAGAGGTCCGACGTAATTCTCGAAACCCAGCGTCGTCATTGCCCATAACAGATCATCGCCGTTTATGGTCTTCCTCTTCTCCCTCTGACACTTGTCGGAAGCCTCGCCGGTGATGAAACTTATGAACTCCGATACGCATTCTTGCACCGTCTCTTTGGCTTCTTTCGAAATTTTGGCGTTCGCGGGCAGGGATTTTTTCATTATGCGGCTCACGTTAGCTATTGGGAGGAATCGGTCTTGTTCTTTGGAAGAACTGTCGGAGATGTTGCCGGACGACGGGCTGCCGACGGGGCTGCCGGTCTGGTTTCTCTTCCCAGTCATGACGATATTCAGAGTGAATGAATTGTCTATGAAATGAAACAAGTTGGCTGAAGAATCTAATAAAGGGTAGTGTGGATTTATAAGCTAACAGAGGGCAAATAAATGTATTAAAAAAGAGGGAATTGATGTAGACGGGAAAGGGAAAAAAACAAGCACTTGAAGGATGAAAAGAAAGCTTATTAAGTTATGGAATCTGAAGGAGAAAGTGTGAGAAGTTATTCATTTTTTTAATTAAAAAAAGGAGCTTCTTCTTTACTCTATCATTAAGTCCTCCGGTTCCCATCTGCAATTTTCAGTCAAAACTTAAAACTCACTCCTGGGAAAAATCCATGCCGAATATTATAAATAAAATAAATACAAGAAGAATATGTATTTGGCCGATATGCATGATGAAAAGCTTCTTCTTTTGCTACTGAATTATGTAACAGAAAGTTGCCTTGCACAATCTAATCAACCAAATTGCTTGACTGAATTAGTGTACACCATGTTTCCCACTGCAGACCAACTGATTAACACATCGGAATATATTATATTGTTTTTGAACCTAGGGTATAATCTTTTCTACCTTCCAAAATACACATCTATTCTCTATAATCAGGCCATATAATTTCTACAAGAATATGTGTTAAATATAAATATATAAATTTAGTACGAATCAAACGATTTCGGTGGTTAAAACATTTATTGTTATCTCTTTAGGTTTTACGTTCGAACATTGCATATGTTAAGGGTATGAATGTTCATTGTCAAATAGTTGAGAGTCTTTGAACAAATATCGTTTTATATTCACCTCAATTTATTTTATAAATATTAATTTATATATATGTTTAATTATTGGCTTAACATAAAAATAAGTGCCCACACTATACTTAAAATTGACTTTTGGTGCCTAAAGAATTTTTTGTTAAAAAAATCTTTAAGTAACACGTGTCATGTTTGGATTTAAAAAAAATTATTTTTAAATAATATTGTGTTTTTAAAAAAATCAAGAAAATAGAAACGTAACACGTGTCACTTGTTGATTTTTTTAATGATGGACACCTATTTTGAACAAATAATTCTTTAGGTATCAGAAGTCAATTTTGAGTATAGTTTAAACACTTATTTTCGTATTAGGTCTTAATAATTTTAAAAAATCAAACAAGCACATTTAGGAGTGGTCAAATTATTCTTTATTTCATCGTATTCCCTTATGTCATGTGTTCTAGATTCACTAGAAACATTCCCATTCTTTTATAATCTTCTCTTCCCAACCCTTCAAATAGGATTAGGATGAGATTCATAATTTATAAAAAAAAATAGTTTAAAATTTATATCTTCAAAATATTATACGTTCTTATTCATAGGGGCGTATACAGGCCTAGGCCTACGTAGGCCAGAAAAAGGGTAAATTATTTATTTAGTCATCCATTTATATTTTAGTTTCTATTTTGGTCACTACTGTTTATTTTAAATTATATCTAATGTTATGTTTTAGTTCAATATTGGACATCATCTTTAAAAAAAATTAACGATGATGTTGATGTGTCACTATAAGATAATGTCATGTAAGGATTGAAAAATAATTAAAAATATCACATTAGCATCAATGTTATTTTTTTAACAGTAGATGACCAAAACAGAACCAAAACGTAATGTTAGATATGATTTTAAAAAAATAATATGTAGTTTACCCTAAATAAAAATATGTATCAATTATGTTAAGAAAATTATATTGGTCAAACTACTATTTTCTTTTCAGATTTAATCCATATATATATATATATATATATATATATATATATATATATATATATATATATATATATATATATATATATATATATATATATATATATATAGATGTATATATATAATTAAGTGTTATTATAGTTTTAAATTAAAAATACATAAGCCATGTTAGATAAATTCTTTCTTATATTTATATTGGATTCGTCACTATATACTCAACTAAACACATTTAAATCTATATTTTCTCATGTGTTATAATTAGGGGTGTTTAAAATTTAGTACCCGCATTTGGTTTTCCGGGTAGTATATTTGTTGGTCCATGACCCGACCCGTTAAGTCTAGGTAACTAGCAATTGAGTATCCGTATTTTTAGGTCACGAATACCCGATTCATATATATTTTTATTTTTTTAATTCAATTTAAAAAAAATCACATAGGAAATACATAAAAATTTAAAAGTTCATAGTATAGAATCTATACAAAAAAAATTAGTGATTTGAAGTTAGTTTTAATGATAAATATTTGGATATATATATATATATATGTATTAAAGTGTATTTCAAAAAGAAAATACTAAAATCGATCGTGATTTTTTTCTTTCAAATCTTATATTGATAAATTAATAAAAACTTTAAAAAAATGAAACTTAAAATTACATAATACAAAACTAAAAAAATTAGGGATTTAAATTTAATTTTAAAATCAAAATAATAAGGAACATAATATATATATATATATATATATATATATATATTAAAATTATCGGGTCAGATTGAGTATCTAGTTATAAAAAGTTTCAGCTCAGATCTGACCCAACTACCCGTCAAAAATCATGAGTGAGGTAATATTTTTTTTAGAAAATTACCTTATTTTAGGTTTGGGTCGGTGAGTCGATAGATCAAATCAACTTAATTAGGTAGGTATTTTTGAACACCCATGATTATAATAATAAAAATATCAGTAAAATAAAATTTGGCGTAACAGCTCTATATAGCATAGGGTTCGATTTTAAAATTTTCCATATATACCTACCAAATAATGTCGCCGAATAAAATCTTGAATATAGATTGGACATTCATGGAATGAAAGGTAGCGTCCGAGCTTCTTCTTAATCATCTTCTCTATCTCATGCACATATTTCCAACCTTAATACCATAATTTTCTTCTTCTTCTTTTCTTTTTAGCACATAGGAGCTTGTTTTTATAACGTAATTTAAATTCAAATCTCAAATACATCGAATCTAACTTTTTAAGAGTTAGTAATAAAATTAAGATTTGAATTAAATTTATGAATAAAAGATGAGAATCAAATACTTATTATTTTTAAAGATAGTTTTTTAAATATTTTTTTGCCGTCTTCTTCTTTCTATTTGATTTTTATTTAGCCGGCGGTAACACCAATTTTATTGTGGTTATTGACCGCCAGTGACTATTAGTTCTATTGTTTTTTATATTATGTATTTTATCTTTTTTGTTTGAGTCTTTTTAGTTTTGAATAAGATTCTCTATTCTTGTGACATGATTTTTCAATGCTCGTGGCACGATCCTCATGGTTGTTGGTACATTTTTCACATACTTCTGCTGTCGTTTTGGTTCCCGCACAAAAACCATCAAAACATTTATATTCTAATTGGTTAGTCAATGGTCACGTATAGTCAAATCATCTCTTTTGGTAAAAGATCGTTTGCGAATGTAATCAGATTGTATAGCGAAGCAACCTGCCAGATTATTTGGTTCGCTCTCCACTCCTTTATCACTTCGTCAAACGTCTCATTCGACAGAGACGATGAGTTTTTATGAAGGTTTTTGGGTTTTGATGTTGGTCGCCATTCTCATTGAAATGTTTTAATTTTCTTCGTATCTTTAGTTTTAATTTTTTTTGTACGAGTATTTTGGTGACTAAAAAGGGGGAAGGGGATACACTTTGCACATATGCTCCTTCTCTTCCCTTTTTGTGCTTCGTTTGGGACGCAGATTCTCCACTGCTACTCAATGTCCACCACAATTCATTTCTTGCTTGCCAAAATATCTTAACCCTAAACCAATTGTTTTCATTGGTTAACATTTCCAACGCATCTGTCTAAGATCAATTATACAAACCGTCTCTAAAATTTACATAATTCCCTCTTCTTTTTTTCATCATTGAGATTAGAAAATAATGAAATATTTTATTTCGGTATTTGATTTTGATGTTTAGAAAATAATTTTGTAAGGAGAAAGAAAAGCGAAGTACAAATGATTCAAGGGGCACTATAATATTAAGGAAATAATGCCGTTCTGCGGTACAAAGACTGTTAGGGGGAGGTAATCAAGGAGCACTATTACATTAATTAATTAAATTGATTTTTTTTTAAATGTTAAAATCTTCAAACCCTGAATAAAATAAGAAAGCCTCTTGAGCATAAATGTGACAAATGGCTATCTTCAAACTCGTTTTACCTATTCAAAATGAGATCTGTCCGACTACAAGGTTGCTGTCTCCTCAATAAATTAGAATACGAAAGTGTTTTGTTTTTGTAAATTCAAAGTGTGGCTGAGTTTGGGGTTTGACATGCGTGGAGGCTGCGATAGGTCAGACATTAAAGTTGGGGTAAATAATATAGTTAACTAATATAAAATTATGTAATTAATTATATGTTGGTGTGTAAACAAAGCAAAGCATCCAACCACAAGGATTTGCTTCACGTAAAAACAATCTTTAGCCTCTTAACAAAAAACATAAAGTCAATCATTAAGCCTACACTTCAATGGGAACAGAACAGCATTTGGTCTGAATAAATCATTAGACCCCTTACGACATGTTTTAAATTATTCTTATTAAGAGTTTTATTCCTATTCTAGTTACCTCAAACACGGACGATGTAATATGTCCAAGCTTACCACATCTATTGTAGAAACACTATATAAATTCATACAGGCTCAGCTACGAATTTAAATTGATTCTTTTATTATTTATTTTTGTTTTATAATTTATATTTAAATTTTCTGATTGTTCCTTTTAATACTACCCTCTTTAATATTTAAATTTAAATATATTTTATTTGGTGGTACAATGCATTACATTAACAAAACAGATGGAGTTAAAAAGTAAAAGGTGGTGAAGTTTGTAGGGTTGGTGGTCATATTCACAGCTGTTACAACCTTTTCTTAAAATTTTTGGATGTGAATAGCGAAATTATTATGCAGAAATGGCTAATGTCCCGTTACCTTTTCGCTTCACTGAATATTGAGGGAAAGTATGGATTTTTTTGCTGGTGCCAACATATAAATATAAGGGTAGACTACCAATTTAGCAATCTATCTATTTTTTTTAAATCATACTTAACGTTGTATTTTTGGGTCTATTTTAGTCTTCCGTTGTCAAAAAATTAACGATGATGTTGAGATATCTCCATAAGATAATGGCATATTAACATTGAAAAATAATTAGAAATACCATATCAACATCATCGTTCATTTTTTAATGACATGTGACCAAAACAGAACCAAAACATAATTTTACTTATGATTTTGAAAAATAATAGTTGAATTATCAAAATAAAAATAAAATAATAGATAAATTTTGGAAGAATTAATCTATCTTATAAAAGTTTGGAAGATATAAATTTCTAAAAAATGTGTTGAAATGGTCTAAATTAAATTATTAACATTATTTTTTAATTAATCTGAAATAATTACAAGACAGTATATGTTTAAAGATAACTCTCAATTATTTGACATTAAACGCTCACACCCTAACATTCTTGAGACTTGAACTCGTGACCTCAAGGAATAACACCAATTCATTTACCATCAAAATAGCTTAGTTCGTGCTAAATTATTAATATTAGAAAGGGTAAAAATAGATATCTTTTTCTGATCAACTAAAAGCTAAAAAGTGTAAATTTAATTATTGGTGAAAGACGGTTGAGAACCATGTACCCGGAAGTCCTTCCATGAAATTTGTTTCTGCATATGTTTCAAAAGAAGTATATCGGAGAGGTTTACATGGATAATCTTAGGATGCAGTTCTCCCAATTGACGACAAATTTGCTTAAGTTATTTTTCAGAGCTGACACGATAAGCCAGTGCCTCCCAATTGACGACAAACTTGCTTAAGGTATTTTCGGAGCTGTCACGACAAGCCAAGGCTGTGTAGAGGGAATTTGATGAGAGAGTCCGACAACTGGAGAAAGAGGGCTTTCAATTCTACGAGCCTTACTCAGTCAATGGTGTTCTGGAGGATCGAGAGGTGGAAAATCTTCTCATTTTCATACAAGTTCAAAGAACTACTCCAGATCAATTTCCGCTTTCAACATGATTCTCGTAAATGACAAGAGCGATGAGCAAGCAGTTATAAACTACAACCTCTCATGTTAAGTCAAAACATGTCTTATTCGGACATATGAAAGGGTATTTCAAACGGTTATAATCCATAAACCGACAATGTGTTTGGATGAACATACAGAACTCGTGTCTGAAATATAAGTTTCAGACAGTTTTAAGAAAAGTGAAAAAAAAACAGCATTCGACTGGCGAAAGCGTTGTTTAGTGGGGCTTGATAAAGGTCTAGAAGCGTTTGGTAATTAAATGTAATTTACTCATGTGTTCCCCTTTTCACTTTGTTATGGAGTAGTTGTCTTCTACTTTTAAGCACCTTCTCCCTTGTTCCCATTTGTTATGGCGCCCTCACTAGGCTGATTGAAATGTCTCGATATCCTATCACAATTATAGGTTTCTAGTTTGGACACTAAATAGTTCAGTATTAAAACTGGGAATTAGCATAAAAAAGTAACATTAGTGCCCAAAAACCACAAGCAAACCAGCAACCAACAGCAACACAATAAATGGTAACAGAAGATGACAAGATTCAGCATCGCATGCACAGAAGACAAATCCAAACTTGCCTAACACAAAGCTTGCTTCCATGGTTCTACCGCTTACCTCGACTGGAAAAATAGTTAAGTGCCATCTTAGAAAATCGGGTGAGAGTGAAAAATATCTGAACTATGGCTCGACCCTTTACAATTCCCTCCCTTATGCTTCTTGCAGTTCGAGCCAACACTGGTCGTGGTACTTCAGCTTTCTGACTGGCTACCACCTGCACCGAAGCTAATCAAGTAAAAATAAAGTAAAATTCATTGGTATCCACTTGAAAGCTCGTAACAAGTAACCAAAACTGCAATATATGCATAAATAACCTGATGAACCAACATCTGTTAACCCACGCAATCTCTCCTCTGCTAACCGAACAGCTTTAGTTGAGCCTCTAACACCTTGAGTAATCCCCTGTCTGTAACACAAATAAACAACTGGTTATTATGACTTCAAGATAGATTGTATGTTATCTTTTGTTTGATCAGTTAAAAAGGGGGAAAGGAAACAAAGAGTGGAGATAAGCGATTCATCAAGTGAAGAAGGAAACTAATAACCCCAAATCACTAAGCTCCATTGTCAAGTCGCTAATCTCCATGCCTGATAACCGAACAGCAGCCATTGTATCAGGAAGCTCCTCCCTGGTGACATCCATCAGCTTCTCTAGTGACTCTGCTGCTCTCTTGAAAGCCTTTCATAAAAATTAATACAAAATGGACAAGAATAAACACTGTCCTTTAGAATTTATGACATTAATCATTGAAATGCCAATATCACTGAACTTTAAGTTGTTCAAGAGTAACCAACCAGAAGAGTAGGGATTGCAGAGAGAAAAAGCCAAGTTACCGAAATGGCCACCTAGAAAAGATTTTTAGATTTTTCAGAATTACGAAATACTTCAAAACATAATTTGCCGATTGTTTAATACTCTGATTAACAGAGTAAGAAAAAGCACTCTGCAAAAACATTTGACCTAATTAATCTTTAAAAGCAGAAGTTGTCTAAAATCTAGGTACCTTGTATATACCTTCCAATGGATTATAGAATGAATATATGTTTTACACAAATAGAGTAGATTTGGAATCCCAACAGGGAAATCTTTGTTTCACGTAGATAGAGTAGATTGGGAATACCAACAGGGGTAATCTTGCTATAAGATACGTTAGTCGGACTCGGATGACTATCAGATCTGGCTAAGTGTCCAACACATATATACTCAATTTTTTGCCAAGTTTTTTCAAACAATTAGAGGACTATATCCTCATATCCATGTTAAAAAATGTGTCAAATGTAAGTAACCCACACAGATATTTTAGGTAAAATCAAAAGTCTAGGTAACATAGGTTATAAGGTATCATTGCGACCCGATTCTTGCTTCCGGCATACAACATTACTGACAATGCTACAAGGAGGGCAGAGGACCTCAATGTGATAGCAATTACATACTTCATATTTGGAAGCATGATTGAATGAATGAAAAACTTCTGAATTGTTCAGACTTAAGTGCTTTATATTTGGAGAATTAAAGGACTTAAGAAGCTTCAGTCACGAACTATAAAGACCTTCCTGGAATAACTAAGAGTAAACCAAACACGAGTTTCCTATCTATGGTTCCTCAAATTGAATTCAATAACCATGAGGTCAAGGGCATCGATTATAGTCCCATTGAGTTGAAGGGGATCCAAAATCAGTTATTTCAGTAGGGAACCTCATTAAGCGAAATGTACGAGTGCTGAATTATTTCGCATATGACCAGCAAAATTATAAGGTTTTTCTTTGTTTTCTCTTTAAATGGATGATATTGTCAAATGAAGATTTCAAGTTCCAGTAATTTTAGCAACAACTTTATTTACTAATTACAAGTGCATTCAATTTCATTTACAAATTCAGGCTAAGTTCCAAACAACAAGCAACAAAATTAAGGCAAATAAAGATAAAAATAATTAAGGAGAACTGACAGCGCAGGCGACGACGTTGAACACGAGGATGTGGCGGTTGGTGAGGCTCCATTGAGAAAGCTGAAAAGAGGGCGATCCGACGGAGGAGATGTAATTTGTAGAAACTGTCGGCTCAGACGATGACGACGAATCTGAAACATAGTTCGACCGGACGGGACGATAAGCGTTGCTGCGGAGCGGAAGGCGGAGATTACCGGGAGAACGTAGCGGGCGGATGTGATTAGCGAAGGAGGTAAGGCTGAAATCAGCTGTGTGTAATTTTAGTGTACTCAACATGGATCCTGATTTATGTCCCCAACTTCTATTTTCTTCCAAATCCAACATCCAACATCCGTTCGTTCCCCTTTTATCCGAAACATCTTGAGTGTGCCTGGACTGTTCATGGAAAGCTATTTCAACCAAATTTGATTTGTTTTATATTTATCGGGTTAATTCCTACTTCCATCCTCAAACTATGTCATTTATTCTAAATAGATCCCAATCTTTGCCCTTCTACTTCATTCTAATTGAGACATAACAATATTAATCCTGTGTCAATTAAATCCTTCCCTCAAACTAACAGTTAATTTTTAATAAAAATGAAAGATTTACAATTACAACAAGATCTTTCTTGACAATAATAAAAAAAAATGGTTGTCCTTTTTTCCCATATATATGGGGTAAAGGGGAGGTAAGATAGTAGGCTACCCCCAACACCAAGTTGAGAACAGTTTCCGTAAGAGACCTCCGAATTATGAAATGCCCTCCGTGAGACTCGATCCCACGACCTCAAGGTTAAGAATCTCATGTATATCATCATAGATCAATTTGCAAAGCATGCAAGTCACATATGTAGTTTTACTAAAGTAAATATATTTTGAACGTCACAATTGAAATTAATCTATAAATAGATTTAAAATTAATTCATCTTAGGTTCAGTCCAAAATGTTGTCAGTCTAGTCGAATAC
The DNA here is from genome assembly GCF_006381635.1 of Hibiscus syriacus. NCBI lineage: Eukaryota > Viridiplantae > Streptophyta > Magnoliopsida > Malvales > Malvaceae > Hibiscus > Hibiscus syriacus. Next base: position 5,738,665 of record NW_024062608.1, read on the forward strand.
ATCTATATCTCTACTTGAGAGTCAACTTTCTCCGATAATCAAAATAAACTCTCTTTATTTTATCTTTAGATGTAACACCCCACTTTTATAATGTTGGATTTCGATTAAATTTAATATTAAAATCTTATTTTAATATCAAGTTTATTATTAGATTAAGTTCAGAATATTTGATTAAATGAAGTCTGAAATGTTGTTTTAGTAAAGAATTATTAAAAGCGAGGTTAGGAACTAAATTATAAATAATGTAAATTTTGATGTTTAAAATAATAATTTTATCAAAAAAATCAAGAAAGAGATATTACATATTTTAATCCTTATATTATAAGTTTTTATGAGTTTCGAAAAGTAAAGACTATTTATAAAGAAGAAAAAGGTTAGCAACTAAATTATTGAAGTCTTAGAAAGTTAATTATGAAAAATTAGATACTGATTCAATTGTAATTAAGGTATAAGGAAGTCATTAATTACTCATGGAAATATATATTTTTCGTCAAAAAAATAATTGTAATCTAGGTTTTGTTTTTTGGTACATTAAAGTTTAAGTTAAGGTGGCTCCCCATCCAGGTTCAAGACATACATAAGACCCAATTGGGATTAATATATGAATTTACATATTATCCATCAAGAGTGACGATGGTAGAACTCGAACTTGGCCTTATAAACTCAAATTCATGAATCCCAACCACTTGTATCAATACTCATTGGCATAATCTAGGGTTTTTACAAACTATAGTATTTGTTTAAAGAATCTCAACCATTTGATAATGAACATTCAAATAAATTACTATCGATGACGTTTGAACCCGAGATATTTAGGGATAACAACGTCCCTTTAATCACTAAAATCCCTTGGTTCGTGTTTGTTAAAAAATTATTAAATTAAATAAAAAAAATTGAAAAAAGAATTGATATAATTATTGTAGACACTTATTTTCGTCCGGGGTCTTTATTACATTGTATATCATATAAGATATTATACATAATAATTTCAAAAATATATAATATATATAGTTTTTGAAAATATATAGTATAGTTTTTGAAAACACGGTTTTGAAAGCATATAATATATAGTTTTCTTAAAAATTATTTTTTTAAAACATATATATAATATAGTCTTTGAAAACGTATTTTTTTGAAAACATATAATATATAGTTTTTTAAAACGATTTTTGAACATATATAATATATAATTTTAAAAAAATGGTTTTTGAAAAACATATATAATATAGATTTTGAAAAATTATAATATAATTTTTGAAAACATATTATATAGTTTTTAAAAAAACATATAACATATAGTTTTTGAAAATATATAGTATAATTTTTAAAAACATATTGTTATATAATTTTGAAAACATATTATATGATTTTGAAAATATAATATATTATATAGTTTTTTCTTTTAAAGTATATATATATATATATTAAGCTTATTATTATTATTATTATTTATTTTATATATTATATTATTATTAATTTTATTTTCCGTTTGTTTTAGGTCCAAGTCTAGTCCAATAAAAGGAGTCCAAACGTCCAAGTCCATAAACGGAGCTCAACCGAGTAATCTGACCCAGCAGACCTGGTGGAAAATCGGAGATCCAACCGAAGCAGGCCTGATTCAGCCGAGGACGCGAGCCCATATGCCTGACCCAGTAGGGGTTAGGGTTTCATAAACCCTTAAGTAATAGGAGTGACCCAAGCCTAGCGGCAGACCAACACATAACGACCCGCGAAGAAAACGATGCTTGCTAAACTGAAAGCAAAATAATACAAAACCGAGAACAAGTAGTTCCCATGATTCTCGGTGAACGTGAGCAACAACCCGAATGAGTCAGATAATCGGGAAACAACCTGAGATGCTCGGAAACCACCACTTTCGGAGGAGTTATATAAACCCGACCAAGCCATCAAAACAAAACACAACTAAAAATTGCAAAAACCACTGGAGAAATCAAAGCAATATTCAACACAAAAGAAACAAAGAGAAAAACAAGAAAAATCGTGCATCAAGCAACTAAGAAACAAAGCAATACACGACCAATATAAGAAAACCCAAGCCAAAGTAAAAAGCAATAACATTCGAAATCAAAAACAAAAAAAACATAAAGCTTAAAGCTTTGTTTCATCAAAGGTTGTTGGGACGCGTAGAAACCTCGTCGGGAAAGGAAAGCCACAGGAAGTTGAAGGGACATCGTCGAACTAAAGTAAACTTCGAAACTTCAAATCTAGATTTACGCTGATTGGGGCCTTTTTGGGGTGATCGGGTTTTGGTTTCATACTCACGGGGTTGGGAGGAACATTTTGGTTGGATTTGTTTTTTTTTTTCGGGCCACCAGTGGTGGTGGTTGGAGTGGCGGTCCGGGCGGTGGTTTCTCATCGGGGAGTGGCCGATATTCGGTCGGCTAAGGGAGAGTTGAGAGAATATTTGAGGGGGGCTTTAATATTTGAGAGAAAGAGTGAAAATGAATTATTTTTCTATTTTTTAACTATTTATAGGGGACCTTGATGTAATTAGCAAATACATAAATTATTTCTGCAGTCCCTGCAATTTTGATGTGTAATTCATTTTGGTCACCTATTGTAAATTTTCCATTGATTTTTGAATTAATTTAATTTAATCCCTGTTTATATTTCTTATATTTTGTAAATTAACCCCTAACTTTTTATCTTTTTCCTTAAAGCTTTCAATTAATATCAATTTGATCATTAACTTTTAATTGTTTTCAATTTAATCCTTTTTAATTTGAATTTTCTTTTAATTCTTTTATTTATTTAATATTTTATTTTATTTTATTTAATATTTTATTTTATTTTATTGTTTAACATTAATTTAATTTATTTTTAGGGCAAACTTAAAATTTTTCAAAGGTATGTAATTCAGATTGAACTTTTAAATTTTAATTTAACTTTTAATTTTTGCAATTAAGACAACCGAGAAAACAAATTGGTACCGAAAGGGCAGTACAAGGATGCTAATAATTCCTTGACTGTAATCGACTCCAGAATCCGACAAATTTCTGGTAAAACGTAGATCATATATAAGGTAAGTTAAGGTGACCGATCAACCTAATTTAAAATGATCGGTGGCAGCTCCAAAACAAATCAAAATTAAGTCGAAACCCGATTCCGGGCTCACTCGAAGGTCGATTACAACAGCTTGGCGACTCCACTAGGACATGTAAGTGAGTCAGACCAAAATTGATTTCTGGTTGTCTTCTTAAGTGAAAATTGTAAGTATAAATTATAATTTATCATCTCAACCCTTACTATTTACATTCAATTATTATTATTTTTCGAATAAATAGTCGTGCTGATGGTTTTTCAATGATTTCAGCTTTTTCAAAATTCAACCTCACTCCCAATCTCCAAACCTTTTAAGTGGAGGTGAAAGTGACGCATTCGTGGGAATTTATTCTCTGTATAGGACTAGCAGGTAACCTTCGAGATTCATATACCTTATGTCTCCGTATGAATTTATTCTCTGTACAGACATAAGGGAATGTATCCCCTCGAGTTTAACTTGGTTCACATGAGCTTGTAATGGGCTTAGGACTGAGGGTCTGACAGGCCCAAGGGGGCACCAACAAGGATAACTCGGGTACCTTTTTTAGAACCAAACTGTGACGCTACAAGGAATTAGAGCCCACCCCAAAACTCCATTTCAAAACCTAGGATGCTTGAGTTATTTCTTGCTTTATTTTATATTCAAAGCATGAGAATTAGAAATATATGCAGTTAGGATTTGTTCAAGAAAATAACATGCTAGATAAAAATCATGTCCAGGTAGGAATAAAAGCATGTGGAGTAAATATCGTGCGGGGTAGGAATCTTCATTTTATTATTATTATTATTATTTTGATTCTTGTTTCTATTTTACTAACTTATTTCCTCTTTGTTTTTATTTTCATTTTTATCATTTGCATCATTTAAAGAAGTGTTGATCCAAAAAATTGTTCGTTAAAACCTAAATAAGTTGACATTAATGGACAAAGGGATTATAATGCAAGAGGTTAAAAATGTTAAAAATGCACAAGTTCGACTATGGTAAAAAAAGACTCAGAAGGAAAAATGAGATACAATACAAAATAACTATGTGTCAGACCTGGCTGGCTTCACCTCCATCAACCTTAAACAGAATGATACCAAGGATTTGCGGAACATTTGGGATAGTTGGGAGAGTGAAAGGAAATAGAGGTTTTGTCAGCGATACGGTGATATTGCACACCTGCTCTACATCAAGATTGATGAACCTTTAATACGAGCCCTTATACATTTTTGGAATCCAGAATACAACTGCTTTACCTTCAATCGAGAGGACATGGTGCCAACAATTGAGGAGTACACCACCCTGTTACACTGTGAAGGAATCAAAATGGATCAAGACTTCATCAAATATATCAAGAGTCAGCCTTTAAAAAATGGGCTACCAAAGGTTATAGGAGTAGATGAAAAGTGGGCCACGGATCAGATTTAGCACAAAGGCAAAGGTGAAAGAATTGCTTGGACTCACATTAAACAGTTAATGAAGAATCACCTTAATGAATGGAAGATGATCGACCTTTTTACACTAGGTGTCTATGGACTGATTATCTTCCCTAAAACTTTGGGATATATTGAGGCAACCATGGTGGAACTATTTAAAAAGCTTCCCAAAAGAGTAAATCATGTTCTAATAATTTTAGTTGAGACCTTTCGTTCACTGAGTCATTGTAGAAAGACTAGCGGAGGACATTTTATAGGGTGCACACAATTACTTCAGGTTTAGATCTAAAACTATTTCTGAAAAACAAATGGGATTTCTTATCGCCGATTCAGTACCACTTACTCTCATTTGGAGGAATTTCTTACACAAAAGTGGCGAGAAAGTATTACGAAGGAGAAATGGGTAAATGTATTCACTCACCTCTAGAACAAGGACATCATATGGAGAGCCCCTTGGTTAACTCATTGTGACATTCTTTACCGGTACGGAGACTCAAGAATAGTATCATTACTTGGGCTATATGGAGGAGTTGGCTAGTCTCCATTTTTAGTGCTTCGATAGTTTGGGTCATCAGTTTGTTCCAGTCATGCATGAGATATCTAGATCCGAGTTTGCATACCATAAAGATAACTACAAGAAGAAGCTCAAAGATGTGGATGATTCATGGAAGAAGATATTTCGTACGGAGGTTGTGGCTACGAAAGATATGTTCACTCCAGACTACGTGGAATGGCGGAAGTTGAGGAAGAATGATACCATTCCCATACCATACCATGAGGATACTTCGGGCCACTGAAGAACACCTTAAGTTGGTCCCCTCTGAATTAGAGATAGCAAAAAAATGAATTTGAACTTGAAAAATAAGAATTGAAACAAAGATTGAGAGAGTTAGAAGCTGAAAAATTCTAATGGAAGTTAGAAGTTAATACTCAAAAGAACCCAGCAGACAAACTGGAAAAGGAACAGAAGAAAGTCAGCTTTGAATTGGAAGATTTAAGAAAATGGAATCAAGAGTAAGTTCAGAACAATTCTAGCTTGAAAAGATCTTCCGAGTACTGGAAAAGTGAAGTCAACAGCCTGAAAAGGAAGTTCGAGGGACAAAATGAAAGAACGACACTGAAAGAGCATTTAAAGACTTCTCAAAGACATTTGCTAGAAAGCCAACACCAGAAAAAATGATTGAAGACCAAGGTAACTAATCTGGAAAGGTCTCTTAAAAAAAATCAAGAACAGGATGACAAAACCATAGCTGAGTTGGAGTTCATTGTAGGTAAATTCAAGAAGCAAGCAAATGAGCTTTAAATAATCCTTTTCGATGGAGGACACCAGTGGTGTTTCTGTTGGGAGAAGGCTCAACAAAGGGAGAAGGCTAGAGATGCAATTATTCAAGACTTTTTATAGCAGGTACAAAAAGTGACACACCACTTGCATGGTTTGACGAGAGAAGCCGGGGTATTTCGACAAGGTATTCAGCCAGTGACAGAAGAAGCAAGAAGACTTGTCAACCTATTAGAAGATGTTCGGAGTCTAGATAACCTAGTTAGAATGTACCATTGAATTGTTTTTGGTCTCTTAGAAGTAACACTTATATCCCAATAAAGACTATTTATAATAATAACAAACACGTTTTGGATTAATGCCTAAACAATCATGCATCATGCATTTTTACATATTTTTCTTTGCATTTTTCATTTATTTACATTCAAATTAACTAAAAGAAAATATCTCATCGAAAAAAGGAATAAACACTAAACACACCTCATCAAGCACTGGATACACTTCATCCTCACAATACCCGTTCAAAAAAGAAGATGATGGAAGCTAAAATCTCTCAGCTTGAGGAAACTATGCTAAAACTGTAAAAGAACTTGAGTAGAAAATGAGTCAGAATAATCAAAGTACCTTGGATTCTATCACCAAGAACCAAGAGTCACTAGTTGATCAGGTCATTGCAAAGTTGTTTGGTCTAAATCAAATGAGTGCCCCTAGGGCAGGGGCATCTGAAGGGGTGACTATATCACCTACCCTGCAGCTGGTTATCTCATATGGAATCCTACCAAGACTTCTAGGGGATTTATCTGCTAAAAATGACAAGTTTCATTTGTTGCAAAAAAACATGTTTCATCTGCTGCAAAAGCACAAGCCTCTGTAACCAACCCCCAGAACAACCCAGATGATTATCATATTCCAGATTTTGATGAAGAGGGCAAAGCAAAGAAGATGGAGGAGAAAATTAAGCTGTTGGAAGATCAAATGAAGACAATTAAGGGAGAAGATAATTATTACGGAGTTATTGCCCTGGAACTAAGTTTGGTCCCAGATTTAATTCTTCCTCATAAGTTTAAAGTCCTAGATTTTGAGAAATACGATGGGAACAGTTGCCCTTCAACTCACATTACCATGTTTTATCGAAAGATGATAGGATACGTGGGAAATGACCAGTATCTAATTCACTATTTCCAGGAGAGTTTGTTATGTTCAGTCATCCGGTGGTACAATCAGCTGAATCGTTCACACATCAGAACATAGAAAGATCTCGCGAAGTCTTTCTTAGAACAATAAAAGCATGTAAATGACATGAGACCAGATCGTGTCATGCTACAAAGTAGGGAGAAGAAACATAATAAAAGCTTCAAACAATATGCACAAAGATGAAGGGATTTAGCTGTGCAGGTTCATCTTCCTTTGGATGAAAAAGAGACAAGGAAGCTCTTCGTACATAGTTTGAAGACTCATTTCTTCGGGAATTTGGTTGCAATTACATCTGGGAATTTATCTGATCTGATTATGGCCAGAGAGATGATCAATATGACCATTAAACAAGGAAATATAGATGGAGGTGAATCAAGCAGAATACCTCCTATGAAGAAAAGAGAATGAGAGATCAACAACGTTAACACTTTTAATACTAATAAAAGTGTTACGATCTCTAAGACAAAACAAACTGCAACTGTACAGTCAGGTACTTCTAGACAAGATACGAGGGAACCAACGAGAGAAAAAGAACATTTTGATTTAATTCCCATGACATACAAGAAGCTCTACCAACTGTTTTTTGACACACATGTGATGTCGCCACACCTAGTAGAACCACTAAAACCCTATACCCTAAGTGGTACAATGAAAACGTGCATTGTGGGTACCATGGTAGTGTCCCGAGGCATGCTATTATAAACTAACTAGTCTTTAAGAGGATTGTTAAATGGATGCGTAACAGGAAATTGATTTATTTCAACAATTCAGAGGCACCTAATGTTGCGTTGAACCCTTTGCCTAACCACCAAGAAAATAGGGTTAATACAATCATTGAGAAGAGGGGCAAGATGTTTAAAACAAGTGTTTCCAAAGTGAAGTCTCCTTTGGCCTGGGTATGGAGGTAAACGGTAAAGGCAATATTTCTTGAACCATACGCTAGCACACCGAAATACAAAGGTGGTAACCATTGCTGTTATCACAATGAAGAAGAACATGATGTGCAAGAGTGTTTAAATTTTAAAGCTTTGATCGAGCTCATGATGGACAGGAAAGAGTTTGAATTCTACGAAGAAAACAAAGACACTTCGGAAGCTGATGTTTGTACGACTGGAGATTCATCTTACAAGGGGTATAGCACGGGTCGCCCTTTGATAATCACCCTTAAGGCAAAGATGGAAGATAAGGCACTGAAAAAGGTGGTGATAGTGGCACCAAGACCTTTTCTTTACAAAGACAATAAACAAGTGCCTTAGAAGTATAAATGCCATGTGAGCTCTTTGAAGGAAGATGTTAATGAAGTGGGGCATTATATTAGGAAGTGCTATTCCCAAAAGTCTAGCTTACCCTAGAGAATGCTTGGACCATTCAAAGGGGATGAAACAACAATGAACAAGCCTATAAAAGAGGAAGAAGCTATAGAGTTTCTGAAGTTCTTGAAACACAGTGAATACACCATTATGGAACAACTACACAACCAACTTGTATGTATTTCAATGTTGGCACTATTGTTGAGTTCGAAGGCACACAAAGAGGCACCTCTGAATGTCTTGCATCAAACGTTTGTGCCAAAAGGCATACCAGTCAATAAGATGGATCGACTAGTTAATATTATTCAAGCCGATAACCTTATCTCATTCTCTGATGATGAGATTTTGTCCGGAGAAAGGGGTTGGGCTAAAGCTTTACATATCACCACTCATTGTAAGGGCATGCTTTACCGAGCATATTAATTGACAATGGTTATGCCCTTAATTTAATGCCTTTGGTCACTCTTAAGAGGCTACCAATGGATGCTTCCCACATCAGAGTATTCCAGAGTATGTTTGAGTATTTAACGGGATAAAGAGAGAAGTGCTCGGCAAAATTGAGGTATCATTAACCATTGGACTCGCCACTTATAACATAGAGTTCCTGGTGATAGACATTATAACTTCTTACAACTGCCTTTTAGGAAGGCCATGGATCCATCAAGCTGGGATAGTACTATCAACACTGCACCAGAAAGTTAAGTTTGTTATCGATGAAACTCTGATAATCATTAATACTGAAGAGGATATAGTGGCGAGTGTGACCATTGAGCCCTTTACATATATGTGAATGAGGAAGCTTTGAAGTGTTTATTTCGACCTTTGGATTTTGTTAATGCCATATTTTTTGCTGAAGGTGGTAAGATTTCTAAACCCATGCTATTAGAATGCACCAAGATGAAAATCAAAAAGACTTTGAGAAGAGGTGCAAAGATAGGAAGGGGGTTTGGCAAATCTCTACAAGGAAGAATTAGCCTAATTTTTCCTGTTATCAAGATGGATTAATTTGGGCTTAGATATTAGCCCAACCATCAATATAGAATAAAAGAGATTCAGAAATGCCAAGAAAAAAGAAGAGCAAGATTGACTGAGATGGAAATTCAATGGGAGCCAATGTTTTTTCTTTCTCTTCACAACACATTCAGGTTTGGTGGTTATGCTTTTGAGGAAGAATCAATTATGTCCTTATCTGATATAGAAGAAGCTCTGAAAGACTTGAGCATCAATGTTATAACAACAGATGACACTTAAGACATTGATAGATCTGAAATATGTAATATCCCAAAATAAGGACTAGTGACTAAAATGTAAGTTTTAGAAATTTGAAGTCTAATTTCGAAAGATTAAAAAGTTTAGGGATTTATTTGAAATTTTTTGTAAAGAATTGTTTAGTAATTATATGATGAAGTAACGGTAAATTGGTCTTTTCTAAAGAAAGATTTTTGTTCTCTCTTTATAAGGAATTAACCACGTGGTTTTGGGAAGGAAAAAATGAAGAGTCTGGAGATGGAACTTATTCTTCTTCTTCATGTGGGCCATTTCAAAGGTAAGTTTTTACAAATTGATTGTAACTTTATTTTTAAGTTTGGGTTTTGGTCTTTGGGTATTAGAAAAGCTTAAGAAAGCTTAAAGATAAATAAAAACTTAAATATGAATGAGTTATGAGAGATTAAGTAAAATGAGTTTTTTTTGTGAAATCTTGGAAAAGAGTTATTAATTGAAGCTGGAAGTTAAATTTAACTTGTCAATGGTGGAATTAAGAGATATGAAGTGATAGAATTGAATTTAGAACAAGTTAAAAATTGAGGATGATTCTTAAATTCCATATGGAATATAGGATTTTGAGGTTAAATATGTGATTAATGAGTAGAAATGAATTTAAGCTTGTGTATGTGAGTTATGAATATGCAAAGAGATGAAACGTGAAGTGTTTGTGAGGAATTAAGTGAATTTTTAGGCTTAAACCGTGATTTCTGGGCTAGGGGTATCAGTACCCATTCAGCAGGTACCGATACCTCAAGCGTAAAATTCAAGAAGATATTCAAAGGGTATCGATACCTTCAGGAGTGTATCGATACACCCTTGAAACAAAAACTTTTGAATGTAATTTATGTACCGATACATATACAGTGTACTGATACACCAGTAAAGGGATGTACCGATACCCTATATTGTGTATCGATACACTTCAAAGGGGAAAATGGAATTAGATCTTTCTTTTAGTGTAAGAAATAAAGGATAAAATCATAGTATTTAGAATGCTAATATGTATACATGATTATGTAGATATCGATCGAGGGAAAAGTTTGGACAAGTTACAAGTAATATTCATCGATAAGAGATAAGGGTTCGGTAATGACTTATGATAAGTCTATTTCTTATAATTATAGTGCATGAAGTCATAAATATAAGCATGTGAATGATATGAATTATGTGTATGCATGATTATATGAGTTGAGATTTTCTTGTATGTGTTATATGATTTATGTAAATATACGATTATGTGATAATATGAGAATATAATATAAGATATGTAATTATATGATCATAAGATATAAGTCAGGTGAGAAGATACATGTGATACATGAAAATGAGATATATGAGAAAAGATATATGTGATGATTTAAGTGAACATATGAGATATTATATGACTATGTGAAAAAGAATACAAGCTTAAGTGATAAGCTATGTGATTTGTGTACGTGAATCATATGAAATTGTTCTACGAGTAAGTGAACTACATGCCCAAGGAAGGATCCAAGCTGAAAATCTGAAAGGGCGGCTTGGGTAATGATCCAGGATTCACGTATGGGAAGGTCCCGGATCAGGGCAATGGCATCCAAGTCTTTGGAGACTTAATAATTTGGGAGGAATTTCACACTTTTCCATATGTTGTAACATCTTAGAAGTCCCCTAGACAAAGGCTGCACTCAAATTCATCTAACGGCGTGCCAGTTCAAAAGCGTCCATAGTATCGAGATCTAGGGCACTTATTTGTATTTCTAAATAACTTCATTTTTCATGATGTTTTCCATATATTTTATTTTTCCACATAAATAAGTATGGCTATCTGTCTGAGAAAAGTTAATTCCTTAGTATCTTGCATTGAATTTAAATAAAAGTAATTTATTCGCTTTGAAAAAGATCATTGTGTATTATAGCACAAAGATTTCCCGAAAAGTACAGGTGTTTGGAAGTTGATAGGAGTTCTTGCACAATAATCGAAAGAATGACATGGGTACCAGTTCACAATCCACCAAGAAAAAAGGAAAGGCATTGATTAAAGATCAGGTGACATCAAGATATCAAAAAAGACAAAATTGGCAGAAGAAAATCAAGACTTCTTTTTGAAACAAAATCCCATAAAGGATATCAGATCAAAACCCATTGAGGAATCAGAGAATCCAAAATCAAGATTGGCAAGAATCAAGAAACTTCAAAAAATCAAGATTGGCAAGAATCCTAAAATAACATATTTTGCACATGCATTTTAGGCATACATAAGAACATTGCATCCATAGCATTGCACATGTGGATCTAATTTTGCAAATTCTAGCCAGAGTCAATTTCAACTTCGCAACGAAGGATATTGAACTAAAAAATAATACAAATTACATTTCAACTTCACAACGAAGTATATCCGGCTCAGAAAAACATTCAATATAGACTCAACTTCACCACGAATGAGTCACCCACGATTTTGACTTCACGACGAAGGATATCATGCCTAAGATGCTCGAGATAGACTCAACGTCACGGAGAATGAGTCATCTACAAAATAGTTCAAAGACGAGGAATTCCCGCCTAACCCAGGCATCGAGCTAGCTTTCAACTTCACAACGAATGATATCATGCTCGAAACACCCATTGACTCGACTTCACAATGAAGGGGTTAGTCATAATTTCAACTTCATGATGAAGAATATCATGTTCAAAGTGTAACATCCCAAAAGTCGAGTTAGTGACCAAAATAATTTTTTTGAAATTTATTTATCAATTTCAAAAAAATTGAAAGTTTAGGGACTTAATTGGAGAATTTTGGTGTTGGAGTTAGTAGGAAAGTTTGAAAGTAGAAAGGGTATAATGATCATTTGATAAGAAAGATTTTTATTTTCCCTTTATAAGGGAAAACCGCGCGGAAATGAGAGAAAAGAAAAGAGAAGTCTGGAAATTTTGCTTCTTCTTCCTCCTCCTCTTCACCGTGAGCTCATTTCAAAAGTAAGTCTCTTACAAGTTGATTATTCCTTAATTTTATGATGGGTTTTGATTCTCTGGGTATTAAGAAAGCTTAAGGAAGCTTAAAGATAAGTAAAAACTCAAAGGTGGATGAGTTATGAAAGATTAAGTAAATAGAGTTTTTAAGTGAATTATTGAAAAAAAATGAGTAAATGGATTTTTAAGTTGAATTTGACTTGTCAATGGTCTAATTAAGAAGTTACAAGTAATAGAAGTGAAGTACGAACATGTTGGAAATTTATTAAGATTCTTGGTTTCAAGAATTAAGATGAGTTATTAAAGATGATGATGGGTTATATAGATATAAGATGATTTGAATAAGTATAGTTAAGTTTAAGGGTATGAAAGGGAGTAAAAAATAAAGGGTTTAAACAGATATTAGTAAATTTCGAGTTTAAATAGATGAATTCTGGACATGGGGTATCGCTACTGTTCATACAGTACCGATACTTCAAAGAGAAAAAGAGTCAAAATTTGAGAGAGGGTATCGATACTCTATGAATCAGTATCGATACCATAGGCTAAAAATTTATAAATCGTTCAAAGAGTATCGATACCAAAGGGATAGTATCGATACTATGGGTACCGATACCATTTAGCCAATATCAGTACCATTTTGTAAATAAGGATCACAGAATCGAAAGCGGGTACTGATACCCAAGCTTGGTATCAATACTACAGCAATGGAAGTATTAGTACCATACATAGGGTATCAATACTATTTAAAGGGAAAAATTGTAGTAAGCCTTTCTTTTAGCATTGAGTTATTAAGATCATACTTAGAATTCTGATATACATATCAAATGTATAATTGTGTAGATAACGATCGAGAGCAAAGTCCGGACAAGTCGATCAAGTAATAATCATTGAGAAAGAGATAAGAGTTCGGTATTGACTAGTAAGGCCAGGTGAGTGCATACTAGTGGTATATGATGTTTAATGGAAATAGGACTTGTGACAAGTCTATTTCCTATAGTAGAATGCATAAATTCATGAATGTAAGCATATGTTTGATATGAGTGTATGTGTTACATGGTGTTGCATATGTTACATGATTTGTATGAATATATGTTAGTGTGATAAGCCATGTGAACTGATATAAGTGATCTATGTGATTATATAAGTTATATGATATGAACATAAAGAATGATATGAACATGTGATATGTGAATATAAGAGAACAAAGTATAAGCTATGAGATCATACGAAAATGTTGTATGAGTTATGTGATAAGAAACTATGTGATAAGAAGTACGAGCCTATGTGATATGAATATGTGAAATGATATAAATGATAATGCACATGTTATATGTCATGAGAGCTAGAAGTATAGTTGGCATGCCAAGAGTCGAGGGTTCTATGTAGTCCTTCGGGACATATATGTAATACTTTGGAACATATATGCGGTACTTCGGTACACCTATTTGGTCCATTGGAATATGTATTTGGTCCTTTGGGATAAATTCATATGCCACTAAGTGGGAATTATACGAGCTGTGGTGACAACATATGTGCACAACGTCTATGTACTCGCATATCTTTAGTTCTCAGAATTATACATGAGCTAATAAATAAATAACAACAAATATACTATATGTCATGTATATGCTTTTGTGATATGAAGTGTGTTACAGAAATTATATGATGATGTGTATATTGTTTGGTTAAGATTGTTAGGTACATAGCATACGACTAAAAGATATGAATGATATTAATGTAATAATGATAAGAATAATAATAAGGATAATGAGATGATATGTATATGTATGTATGATGCTTAATGTGAATTATAGTTTAATATGATTACAGGAAGTGTGCATAATGTGAGTGTTTTACACGTAGGTTCCGGAAAGCAAGAAAAGAAACTAAGAGGAGAAAGACAGGTCAGCCTCTCCTTTACGAAGTTCAGATCAAAAAAGTGTTTTAAATCATGTGTATTTGTTATATTAAATATAGTTGGCATGTACTAAGTGATTTGATTTGAATATGCTCTGATATGTTTTGTAAAACCAATTGATTTTAATTAATGTAAAATATTCATTTTCTTAAAATGTGAATTTAAATTTTAACAAATTTGTAAAGAAAAACGTTTTGAAAAATCAATGTGACACCTCAGACTCGGATCCGGGTCGGATACAGGTTGGGGGTGTTACATAAAGACATCATAAGATCGACTCAACTCCACAATGAATGAGTCACCCGTAATACGACTCAATAATAGGGAGCCATCATCGAATTTCAACTCCGCGGCAGAGGATATTCGATAAAAAATGAGACGACTACAACATTAGTTAGATTTCAATCACAGAAAAAGATATCAGACTCACAGGAGCAAATTCTCTTATGGAATCGTTTCTTACCGAATGAACATTTGTGTCCCTTTATCTTTGCCCAATTTCTTGTTACACGATAAATGGGCAAAGAGGGGCAGTTGTAGACACTTATTTTTGTCCGGGGTTTTTATTACATTGTATAGCATATATGATATTATACATAATAATTTCAAAAATATATATAATATATATAGTTTTTGAAAATATATAGTATAGTTTTTGAAAACACGGTTTTGAAAACATATAATATATAATTTTCTTAAAAATTGTTTTTAAAAAATATATATAATATAGTCTTTGAAAACATATTATTGAAAACATATAATATATAGTTTTTTAAAAAGATTTTTGAAAACATAAAATATATAATTTTTAAAAAATGGTTTTTGGAAAACATATATAATATAGTTTTTGAAAATATATAGTATAGTTTTTGATAACATATTATATAGTTTTTAAAAAAAACATATAATATATAGTTTTTGAAAATATATAGTATAGTTTTTAAAAACTTATTGTTATAGAATTTTGAAAACATATTATATGATTTTGAAAATATAATATATTATATAGTTTTTTCTTTTAAAGTATATATATATATATATTATTTATTTTATATATTATATTATTATTAATTTTATTTTTTTAGGTCCAAGTCCGGTCCAATAAAAGGAGTCCAAAGGTTCAAGTCCAGATATGGAGCCCAACCGGGTAGCCTGACCCAGCAGACCTGATGGAAAACCAGAGGCCCAACCAAAGCAAGTCTGATCCAGCCCAGGACCCGAGCTCAATTGTCTGACCTATTAGGGGCTAGGGTTTCATGAACCCTAAAGTAACATGAACCATAAGGTAAACTTCAAAACTTCAAATCTAGATCTACGCCGATTGTGGCATTTTTGGGGTGATCGGGCTTTGGTTTCATACTCACGGGGTTGGGAGGAACATTTTGGTTGGGTTTTTTTTTCGGCCACCGATGGTGGTGACCGGAGTGGCGGTCCAAGCGGCGATGTCTCGTCGAGAAGTGGCCAATATTCGGCCAACTAAGGGAGAGTTGAAAGAATATTTTAGGGGGGTTTAATATTTGAGAAGAGTGGAAATGAATGATTTTTTTTCTGAGTTTTTAGCTATTTATAGGGGGACCTTGGTGTAATTAGCAAATACTTAAATTATTTTCGCAGTCCCTACAATTTTGATGTGTAATTCATTTTGGCCACCTGTTGTAAATTTGCCCTTGAATTTTGAATTAAGTCAATTTAATCTCTATTTATATTTCTTATATTTTGTAAATTAACCCCCTAACTTTTTATATTTTCATTGCAGCTTTCAATTAATATCAATTTGATCCTTGACTTATAATTCTTTTCAGTTTAATCATTTTTAATTTTAATTTTCTTTTAATTCTTTTATTTATTTAATATTTTTTTATTGTTTAACATTAATTTGATTTATTTTTAGGACAATTTTAAAATTCGTCAAATGTAAGTAATTTGGATCGAACTTTTAAATTTTAATTTTCGTAATTAAGACAACCGAGAAATCAAATTGGTACCGAAAGGGAAGTACAAGGGTGTTAATCCTTCCATGACTGTAATCGACTACCGAATCCGACAAATTTCTGGTAAAACGTAGATCAAATATAAGGTAAGTTAAGGTGTTCGATCAACCTAATTTAAAATGATCAGTGGTGGCACCAACACACATCAAAATTAAGTTAAAACCCGATTCCGGGCCCACTCGAAGGTCGGTTACGACAATTATCATAATGTACTTGATAAATTTAAATAAACTATGGAAGTTAGGTGAGAATCGATGGAAGGATATATGGCGAGTTTTGCTCACATACCAATCCCATGATAACGAATGTAGTTGAGCTCCAAGGCATTTGACAACTACAACACACACACGAACACAGTGCAAAGCTTCGATGTGGATCGCCTTGGTCGTTAATATTTTCAAGCCAACTTATCATTCCACCAGGCAAGTTACATGAATGGATAACAATTCCAACACTTGCATGAGGACCTGCTGTAAGGCAATTTTCAAATAAATCTCTCAGCTGCTGGTGTTAGTTTTGATTCAATAGAAAATTTCACTGAAACTGAATGAATGAATTTGAGCTAATAAAATGAACGGACGCTATCTTTGTTCAGCATTATCAGAACACAGGAAATCAAGACCCAAACACTTGAGAAAAGCTAGTTTAGCAAGCCTGAAATAATGACAAGGATGATGTAAACTAATCTCATTTGGTTCCATGATTGAACATCCCTCCATTTCTACACTCTCTTCTCCTCCTCCCCTTACTACCCTTCTACATGTTCCTCTGCCCATGCCTATCTCTCCCCTTATGCTCTGCTTTTCTACAACCTGAAAAAACACCCATTACCCACATTATTAAACACAATTTTCACTGTCTTCATTAAGCAATGCCCATCACCTGAAGCGAATATAATCGCATTATTTTCCCAAAATCCACCGTATACTATGCTATAACATAAATGGACAAGTACAAATGACGATACAAGCTCATAGGCATATAGTCTCTAACGATTCTTTCTTCTTGGCGAAGAAAATATTAACCCATTTGAATGACAAAATGACTAAAAAAGAAAGAAGTGGATACCTGGGAAGAAAGTGGTGCAGTTCGGTTGAAAACGGGTACTATGGACAACTGGGAATCGGAGGAAGAGGTTTCGGGGAGATCCAAAACCAGGAGATGAAGCCGTAAAGAAGAATCATGAGAAGTAGAAGGACGACTATTTGGATCCATATCGACCATGGAATTCTGTAGCTTTCAATCGTTACTTCATCCCCAAAATCAAACATTTTTCCCTCCCTTCCCTCTCTAATGCAAAATTTGCTGGCAAAATTGAAAACTTCTAGTGAAGAAAAGGAAGGGATGGTAAAAGGAGGCTTTCAAGGTTGAAGGAAGACGGCGCTGGGTTGAAAATTGTTATATACCTGAGAAACAACGGATATTTTTCTTAATAAGATTGTTAAAAAAAACTTAAAACTTTTATTTTCATTATTTTATTTATTTATTATTAATCTGAAATAAGTATAGAATAACATTTATTTTAAGATAATTTTTAATTATTTAATATTAAATATTCATTTTTTATATCTATGTTTTTTAATATAAAACATCAAAAAATTTTTTTTTATCTAGATCATTTTCATTCGTTGATTTATATTACTTTATTATGTGAGCCAAATCTTAGTAAAAAAGAAACGAATTTCTGACTTTACATGGATATTTGAAAAAATAAAAATAAATTATCTTCTGGTCTGGTAGCCAGAGAAAAAAAGGGGGAAAATATTTTTGATGCAAAGGACCGCGCGACGTGCTGATACAGGGATGCCAGACTCAACTGCGTGCCTGCCTCATATATTAATTTAATATTCTTTATTAATTGAGGTAAATATAATATAATATTTGTTTAAAAATAATTCTTAATCATTTAACATTAAACTTTACTTTATACTTATGATATTTCTAATGCTTGAATTTAAAAGATTAATAACAATTCTTTTACCATCAATGTCACATAATTTGTAAAATATATTATTTTGATATAAAGATGTATAAAGAGAACAAATAAAGCAATCTTTTAAAAAAATTAAATTATTATATATTTTAAATATTTGTTTATTTTTAATAAATATTTTTTATTTTCTAAATCTAATAAATTTATTTATATTAAAAATTTATCTTTAAAATAAAACCTTATATATGTCTCAGTTTTTTTAAATTTGTGGTTCGATTTCGGTTTGATTTAAAAAATAAATATGCAATTTGATTCGATTTTAATTTTTCATACAAAAACCTTTTTTTGAATTAATTACCGGTATCCGATCTATTGACCGACTAATTCAGATCGGATATTGCAGAGGCGATGGTGACCCTCCAAACCCAGTTTGTTCCATTCACAAACACCAGGATTCAAACCTCTGACCTTGCTTAAGAGACTTAGTTCCTCATCCCACTAGACCAACTAATTGTTGGTATACAGAAACATTTCTAACCGAATTAAAAAATGAAAAAAATAAATATCCAAAACAATTTATTTTAAATTTACTATATGAAAATTTTAAATAAATAAAAGCTTAGAACTATTAATATTTTTTTTATAAATTTACACTCTATTTAAGCTTTAAATTTTCTTTTTGCGGAGGTTGAGTTTGAAAAATAATAAACAGTCAAAAATCGTAAAATCAAACTGAACCATACCGAATCGAAAACCGTGATTTTTATCTCATTCAATTTCGGTTTCAATTTTTACAAATCCTCAAAATGCGATTTGGTTCATATTTTAGTGAAAAACCAAATTAAAATCGAACCGAATACACTCCTATATGTAGGGGTGTTCTTTAATTGGTCAGTTTCATTAATTGACCAAACCGAACTACCAAAAAACTATTAATTGATTTTTTCCCTTTAATTATTAATCAGATCAAATTTTTTAATTTTTTAACATATATAAGTAATAAATATTTCAGTTAATTTGATTTACTCGGTTAATTAATCAATTTTAAACGGAATTGACCAATAACTAAAATTAAAAAAAAAATCATATGCTAAACTTAAAATTAATCAATCAATTAATTAAAAAAATTAATTCAATCAATTAATTGAGTTAAAACCGAACTATTAACATTAACACTCTTATATATATACACAGATAAAAGAATATGAATAATAAGATTTCAGGAGACAGTGGTCACGTGGAGTGAAGCGTGTTGGGAAGACGATCCTTGGAGAAGCGTGGTGCCTACCTTGATGGTGTAATGTTGGATGTCAACCATGCACGGCACCGTCCTTGGAGAAGGCGACCGCCGAAGACAACCGTAAATAGAAAAAGACTAAATGCAACAGTAAAAGGCACAGAGCTTCTGTCCCACGCACCAACAACGTGAGAGCTGCGATGACGTGGGCAGCACAATGCGAATCATAACCACACATCAAAATGTCATCACTCGTTTGTTAATTCACGTGTAGGACTCGAAAACATTAATGGGAAATGGGTTCTTTGTCAATTAAACTCAAACTCAAAATATACATTTTTCGGCTGATCATATTTTCGTTTCAGCTATAGTTCAGATAGGTGATTGGGCTAATTCGATTTGGCCATCGATGTATCCAAATGTTCAAGATTTTGTTCGAATCCCCGTATCTTTTCTGACTGGTTGGAGCTGAAAGGGTTTAGATCTAACCGTATACTTCATTGTTGTTTGCTACTTAAGATTATGTCTGTTATTTCTTCTTTATTGCGGGTGGTCTAGCTTGAAGCTTCTCTTTCTTAGACTGGAATCTGTTTTCCAGTAGCTCTGGTGGTTGCCAATGCTTATCTTTTGGTGGATCTTCCATATTCCATTGGCTTAGTTTCAGCAAGTCAGTTTCTCCATGTCACAGTGTTTGTCATCGTTCATGTTCTGGTTGCTGTTGATGTTATATTAGATGTGTTGGTTCATTACATTGTGTATGCTGTATGTGATTGGTTCTAGATCCAAATTCATTTTATTGGTTCGTCTGTGTAGGCTTAATTATGTACTGGTTTGGGGATTATTGTAGGGCTGGGGTATGAATTGTATGTTGTAAGAGTTTGTGTATTAGAACCCTACCACCTCAAGGTGCTCTCTTTTTCCTCCATCTAGGATTAGGGAGGTTTTTTAATGAGATCCTTGAGGTGGTGTACTTTGTAATCCTTCTTAATACAAAGTACCCTCTTTCAAAAAAAAAAAAGTTGTAATATGGTCTCTTTACTTATCTATTCGCAACAAAGTAGTCAATCTATTAATTGATTTATATCAAAGAATTCATCTTGCTAACAACTGTGTAGGGGACATTGCTTTTTTTGGGTAAGTTTAAATGTTGGTAACTCAACTACGAATTGCTTGTACATTTTGATCACTTCATTTTTATTGTTGTAACTCAACTACGAATTGCTTGTACATGTTGGTAACTCAATCTATTAATTTTGATCATTAGGTTAGAGGAGTCACCCTATAATGGGTCTATGAAGTATTAAATCCAGATCAATTGAGAACCAATGACATATAGTAATGTCATAATTCAATCGGAAAATGTTATTATATTTTTCTTTGTAGATTCATGAAGTATATGTAGACACTAATTTTTATTTTACTTAAATTATTATTATTATTATTATAAATATTATTATTATTATTTATATTTATATATATATTATTATTATTTAATAAATATTACAAACCCAAAAATGAGGCCCGATTACAACCAGGCCAGATCAGAAATGGCCCAAAACAGATGACCCAAACCCTTTAGGGTTTGTAACATATCAGCTAGGGTTTTCTAACCCTAGCCCCAGCCGCCGCTGCTTCCAGAAGCTCCCAGCTGCCACGCGGCGCCGCCTCTACCATTGCCTCATCCCCCTGCTGCCAAGTGCTCCAACCAGCCACTGCCGACGGTCAGCCGCCCCACGTCGCTACCTCACTGCCACGACACCCATCGAAGCTCCCAGAGGAGTCATTCCAGCCGTCCACGCATCCCGTTCTTCGGTGAGTCACCACAGGTTCGGTGACTCACTAGAAATCATCTCTAGGACCAATCCGACGAGAGCCTCGGTGGTGGCTATAAAAGCCACCACACCTGCAAAGAGAAGAAAAAGACAGCCACGAAAACAGAAGGGAAAACACAGACAGAAACGAAAAGAGAGCACAACAAATATAAACGAGACACCACGAGAAGAAAAACTACCAACGATCTCAGTCAACGACGAACCAGTATAAAAAAAAGGGGAAAATAGAAGAGAAGAGAAGAGAGAGCTTACTTTGTCATCGGAGGCACTCGAAACATCACCGGAAACCTTCGGATTTCGAAGGTAAAATCCTAGATCTAGGAATTTCTAAGGATTTTTAGGACAAATAGAGGCCGTATTCGACCTTAGGATGTAGAGATCTACGGTTTGGGCTAATTTTCCTAACTCCGGCCACCGTGAACGGTGGCCGGTAGTGGTGGTCGATGGTAGAGTAAGGCTGCCGGTCGCTGGTCGGCCAGCCTCCGGCGGGAAGAATGAAGAGAGAGGCGAGAGAGTTTTTCTTCTCTCTCAGATAGAGAGAGAAGAGGAAAGAAGCGAATGAAGATGCTGGCCCGTAGGGCCAGCCATTTAGGGTTTATAACCCCTCCCCCATACGACATCGTTTAGGGGGAGGGGTGTGCGTGTAATTTCTATCAGAGGTAAACCCTGTCCGCAGTCATTATAGTTTGTGATCATTACAATTTAGTCACTGAAATTAATTTCTGATTATTTTAATTTAGTCTTTTAATTTTATTTTATTTTAATTTAGTCCTTATCAGCATATATATTTAAGGTAAATATCAAATTTAGTCCCTCATAGTTTAGTAATTTTTATTTTAATCCCGTATTATGAATTATGGTTAAATCACACCGTTAGCACTCAAGTTTTATAATATTTCGAATTAGAACTTTAGTTTTATAATCTTACATTTTAATCATTAATTTCATTAGTTTTTATTTTTTACTATGATTTTTAATATTTTACATTTTAATACTATATTTTTATTTCCTTTTATTTTAATCATTATTTATTTATTATTATTATTATTTTTTATTGTTTTAATTATTATTTATTATTTTTATAAAAATAATATATATATGTATATATATATATAATAAATAATATATATTTTTATTTAAAATCCTATATTTCATAAATTACTTTTAATAATTATGTTTTAATATATATTTATTTATTTTTCAATATTAAGAAATGGCAGTATTAAAATAACTGGATGTCCATTTTCTGATATTTTTAAATAAATAAATATCTATTGTTTTAAAATTATTAATTGTTTATTTATTAATATCGAAGAAAAGAGCTGTCTTAAGGCACCTAGAAGTCCTTTTCTGATATTTCTAAATAAATAAATATTTTATTTATATTTTATATATAAATATATTTTTTTATATAATTATAACTTTGAAATAATAGGATTATAAATTAAATATATTTTTGAATTTTTAAATTTCCAATAATAAGAGACAATTTATAATTAATAAGTACCAATTTTGGGCGTTGTGGGGGTGCTAATCCTTCCCCAAACGTAATCGACCACAAATCCCTTTTTATTATTAAAAAGAACGAATTTTTGGTTATAAACGCAGATCAGTTCATTTTTTAATTGACTTAAAACTCTTTTAAAAAATAATTTTTAGGTATTCAACCTACCTGACCCAAAAGGCCGATGGCGACTCTCAAATTATTTTCAAAACCATTTATTCATATCAATTTTCCAACCAAGTAAAATTTCGTGCCCGGGCGAAAACCGGTTACGACAGCTTGGCGACTCTGCTGGGGACTGTCAAACTTTAAAATCAATTATAAATTGTCTCTATTAATTAGAAATTAAAAATTCATTTATTTAATTTTTAATTCTTTTCTTTCAAATTTTTATCTGTTAGAGGTTTGAATATTTCTCCTCACACACAACACTTGCATTGCATAACATAAAGCTCTATAATTGAGTTTGTCCCTTTTAAGTGGGAGTGAAAGCGACGTCTTCGTGAGAATTTATTCTCCGTGTCAGACCTAGCAAGTAACTTTTTGGGTTCATATGCTCTATGTCTTCGTGAGAATTTATTCTCCGTGTCAGGTATAGAGAAATGTGTCCCCTCGAATTGAACTCGATCCGTTTAAATCTGTAATGGATTAGGATTGATGGTTGACAGCCCAAGGGGGCATCAACAAGGACAATTCGAGTACCTTTACTCCTAGAACTGAAACTCTGCATATAATAAACCCTAGAAATTCACCTAATCTAAGACAGTACTGAACCTCTGTTCATAGGTGTACACAAAGGAGAAATAAGCTCTAGCTTTTAATTTATTTAATTTATTATTATTTTTTCTCCCTGAATAAATGCATGCGAACTAGAAATCATGCGGTTAGGTTAAATTTTCCAAACAAAGCATGGAACTAGAAAGCATGAGGTTAAGATTTATACCTTGATAGATAGATTTTTTTCATTAGTTGGTACTAACTATTTTATTTTTTTCTCATGTCTTTTGTTTGCATTGCATGATCATAGCATAACCAAAAAGTGTTTACTTGAAAGACTGTTCATCATATTGGAAAGAAATTATAAATGGACAAAAAGTTTTATGATCAAACAAAATATGATGCGGCCAAAGAAAGACATCCTGAGAAAACTCTGAGGATAGAAGCAAGCTATGCACCCAAAGATCGTATGACCATTGAAGAACAAAAGGAGATATGAGAAATAAGAGAGCAGATGACCAAGATGATGGATAGAATATCTGTGTTGGCCAAAGGAAAAGAGATTCCAGCACAGAAAGAGAGAGAGCTCAATGAACCTAACTCTGCAGTTTCAGATACGCAAGGGACTTCGATTCTTAACCAATTTGAGAAATTACAGACAATCATCATTCGTATTCACAAATCGTCTGGAGATACCAAAGAAATGGTGACGACCGTACAAGCTCCCAGAGAAGAGAAGAAATCATGTAATCAGAAATTATCAAAGTTTGGTCTGCTCCCGATGTCTAAAACTCAGGTTCAATCCAAGACAAAAGGTGGTTCTCATCATGATACTATCCCCATATCATATAAAGAGTTGTATAAAAAGCTACTTGAAGCACGAGAAGTGGATCCATATTATATAAAACCGTTCCAACCTCCGTATCCAAATTGGTATGACATCAACGTTCATTGTGAATATCATGCCGGAGCTCAAGGACATACCATCGAGAATTGTCTTGCCTTCAAACGCCGAGTCCAAAGTCATTTAGATCATGGAACCTTACAATTTATGGTAAATGATCGACCTAGTTTGGTAACCGAGGGTCCTGATAGATTAATACCAAAAGTCTTCAAATGTAAGAATATCAGTAGGGGCGCCCAGAGAGAAGACGATTTGCTGAGGTTTGAAGCTCAAATACGTCATTTGAAGATTGAAAACGATAAATTGAGCACCAAAATGGAAACCATACATGAAGACTTCCAGAAGGTCAGTCAAGCCTTTCAAAATGCTGGTATAGGAAACACCCCAGAAGAGTGGATAGCAGGGGTCACCAAACTGAAAAAGAGTTGCAACATACATGAAGATCTTGTCCAAAAACTTTTTGAACACAAATGTTCTCTCACAAAGGAAAATGATCAACTCCAAGAATTGACATAGGAGATGAAAGAACACCAGAATGTCATGGAAGAAGCTGCAGTCCAGACAAGCAATATGGCCCATAAGCTGATAAACTAACTTGGTTTTAGAGAAGAAAATGGGAAAGTTATTCCCTATATGTAAAGTTTTATTGAAGTTAGGACTGAAAGTTGTCCCCTACATGTAAAAGTTTTGTTTGATGTACTGAAGCTTTTGTGTTCAATGAAATCTGTTCTAAGATGATCACTCTTAAGTAACACCTTTTCATACATGCATTTACATTTTGTATCTGTGCATTTTCATTTTGTATTTTTACTTTTTATATCTTTGAATTGCACATTTTGCATTCTTATTTTTCCATTTATGCATTTTTCACATTTTTATTTAAGTACTGTCATGTACTTTAATTATAAAAACATGTTAATAATTAATGAAAGGTTTTGTAACAGTAAAACCAAGGTCATTCATTCATATTACTTTACTGTCATCATGAAAACAATGGAGCAATCTTATAAGGGACTACAAGACCAGTGGCCAGAACAATTGATAGGGTTACCTCAGGATATAAGGAAAGAAACATCAGATTCAGTACCAGATGGATCAAATCAAATTATTCAGTATGTGACATCTAATAAAGAATAGATAATTGATAAAGAGCAATCATGCTGTCAGATTGAAGAGTCAAAAATGGTAAAACCCTCTGGGGCATCCCAATTGAACCCAAAGAATAGCCTTGTTCATTATTCGCAATATGAGGAAAGATTCAAGAAGATGGATGAAGCAATCAAAAATATGAAATGTGTTGATACTTCCCACAAAGAATTAGAAGCAAGAGAGCTTAGCTTGGTTCCAGATTTGATTATTCCCCATGAATTCAAAATGCCTGATTTTGAGAAATATGATGGCACAAGTTGTCCCCTAATCCACCTGAGAATGTTTTACAGAAAAATGGGAGGATATTTAAATTCTGATGACCTGTTAATTCACTCTTTCCATGATAGCCTTGTTAACCCAGCAGTAGTCTGGTACAATCAGTTGACCCAAGAACAGATCAAGAAATGGGTAGATTTAGCTGATGCATTTTTGGGACAATATCGGTATGTTAAAGGCTTAGCTCCAACACGTATGGATCTTCGAAGAGTAAAAAGGAAAACCAATGAAAGATTTCAAGAATATGCCTTAAGATGGAGAAGAGTGGCAGCACAAGTTCAACCTCCCATGTTAGAAGAAGAGATATCACGTATGTTTCGTGATTCCCTTCCAGCACCTTTCTTCGAGTTAATGCAGGCAAATCCGACAAAGGAATTCGAGAATCTTGTGATAAGTGGAGATTTAATTGAGAATGTAATCAATGAAGAAAACTCAAAAGTCACATCCAAGAGCCCAACGGATCAAAAAGCGAAAGCTGATGATGTGAATGTATGTCGCATCCAGAATCCCCGCAACTGCAAAAGAAAAAGAGCAAGTAACTGTTCGGATCGACCAAAGAAAGTCATGCGATCAAGAAAAACTTTAGAAGTGTTCCAAACTTCTATTTCAGACTTATACCCTCATTTGGTTAAAGGTCAGTACATCACACCAAGACCAATGAAAATGTCACCAAACCCTTCTGCTCATAGCTATGATCAAAGTAGTGTTTGTGATTTTCACTTGAGAGTATTTGGGCATTCCACGGGCAATTGTAGGCAACTGTTAAAAGAAATAGAGATGCTTGTTGACAAAAGAATCTTGACACAAAAAATGATCAAGAAATGGGGGGCAAATGAAGACAATGACTCTGATCTTATTACACAACCGACATTAAAGGAGTGATGATGCATAAACAAGTGGAAGTGTTATCTACCACTATAGTACCTTTCTATTTTCAGCATCTTGTTTGAACTTGTTTTTTGTTCCTTTCTCCGCTTTTTGTGCAATAAATAAATGTGTGTTGCTTATTAAGGTTATGAGCAAGGAATCAAGTTTTAACCTTAAGATTATTGAGTATCGAGTAGATTAAATATTCTTTTAAATTTACAAGAGTTATAGATCTATTGGCAAGTGATAAAATTATATCTTCCATATCCCATCCAACACCAATTACTCGACCCTTACCAAAACCAAATCCCGACACTGTATTTATCTGAGACTCTGAAGTAATGTCTCTACCTGTTTTTGAGACATTTACTCCAGATATTTACCTTTTCGGGTAGAGTTAATTGATGATACTATTCCACTACATATACGACTTCAAAAGTCACACATTGGTCCTTCCAAACATAAAACCATCATAAACCAAAAGACCTCAAAAGAACCAAACTTTCAGTTATCCGTGAATTTTACTACAAGAAGAGACGAGATGAGGCATCATGGACCATATCATTGATGATAATTTCGAGTAATTAGGGCATACTTAAAGAAGAAGGGAAGAGTGATTGATTGAAATAAATATATCATGCATTAATTACATTTTTCATGTAAGTAAAGTTAATCTTGAATATTCATCCCCCTGGAGGTATCCCTTTTTACAAGGACTTCTATGAGATGACTGAACTTCGCGCACATATCAAGTATACCAAATCAGTGTCTTATCGCCCAAAGATGAATGGGGCATTTGTAGGAGCAAATAAGAACCTTAAGAGGATCATTACAAAGACCACTAAAGCTTACAAGGTTTGGCACGAGAAGCCATCTTTTTCCTTATATGCATATTTAATTACTGTGCGAACATTTATTGGGGCAACACCTTGTTGTTTAGTCTATGGGATGGTAACAGTATTACCAATTGAAGTTGAGATCCCATTATTTTGTATCCTCAAGGAGGAAAAATTGGAGAAAACTGAATGTATCCAATGTCGATTTGATCAATTAAACCTTATTGATAAGAACCAATTGAAAGCTATCTCCCATAGGCAGATGTATCGGAAATGGATGATGAAAGGTCATAAACAAGAAAGTACCTCCGAGATAGTTCCAAGAGGGTGATCTAGTATTGCCTTTACATAAAGATTTCTGTGGGAAATAGAGGCCTTTTCCCGAGAAGCGTCAATCTTGGAAGAAATAAATAGGAAAGTTCTGAGAAACCAAATAAACTCAGATTTTGTCAAGAAATATTTGAAAAAAAAAGAAAAAAATTGAATCAAGATGGGTGACTCATGGAGCCTCAAGTTACAAGATGGATCGATGATTCATATTCAACAAGAAGAGCAAGAAATGATGAAGATATAAGAAAATGGAAATGAATCCAAAATTTGGCAGTCTAGAGGGATCCAGATGATAAAAAATCCCCAGCCAGACAGATCCAAGTCAAGCAAAGCAAGATTGAAGGCATCTAAAGAGAATATCTTCAGAATTCATTCCACCTCTCAAGATTGATTTTTATTTGCAAAAATTGGTTTTTAAAATTTTAATGCATGATATGAAAAATGATAAAGGGGGTTCAAGATGTAAATTTTTAAATAAACATCTTAGAACCAAAGAAGGATTCGAGTTGAAAACCTAAAAAGGTGGCTCAAATGATGAATGGTGCAACAATGACATAAGAGACGATCTTAAACTCTTAATGAGGCACCGCAAATCCCGAAGACGTTCCTGAGAGTCGGGAAACAAGAAACATCTCTACAAGATAGGCATAACAACCATTTCTTCAAGTTACGGAAGCTCGAAAAAAACATATATGCTTAACCAACATGAGAGACCTTACTTTACCATAATCCACCTACACCTTAAATCAGTCAATAATTTTGACACTTGCCATAGGACTATGATTTTTGAATGATTTAAAAGTATAGTTGATTTATTTGATATTCATTAAACTCATTGTTTATGATTTGATTATATTGTGAACCTGAAAGGGGTAATACTTTACAAAATTCTTTCATTCTTCAATAAAGAAAGGAGAAAAAACATTTTCAAACAGGACAATCTCGAATGAGAAAGGTCCTTGAAGCAAGTTGATGCCTGTCCTACCTCTGTTATAGAAAAGGAATGAACGAGGCCAGAATAATGAAGCACTTCACATTTTTGAAAGCAAGTGGTCTAAGAAGCCAGAAAGTCTGGAGAATTGAACTTGTGACACTCCCCTATGACATTATTAGCAACTCATCAAGAAAGATTATCGTTTATCTCGTGCCGAGGTCGATAAACATCACCAGACAAATTACTTTCCCCAGACATTAATCCATGTTTCTGGTAGATTACATCATAGAGATATAGGTCCCAGTAAGATGTATTATGGGAATGAACAAGTCACTATCTGCGCTCTGGTTATACCGTGATGCTGGCTCAAGTCTTGATACATTATTGCTACTTCTTCTATGCCGATCATTTTCTTTGTCAAAATGATATCCATTATATCCTTCAGAAGATTGCTGAATTTGAATTGGAGGACGTATGGCACAGAATAAGACATTGGAACAGAATCTACCCTTATAGGGTAATATTGGTTACAGGATTCCAAAAGTTGAAGATGACCAGTTTTACTATTAACTAAACTGTTCCATGATTCGAAAAGAGTGGGATATATTGAAACAGTAGAAGAGACAGTCACTGTAGCAATCATTGCAAGGAAATGCACCAATAAAAATCTTCAAGCCCATGAATGATGTTTATTTCTTCCAGTAAAGTTGTTACGCTGGATACCACTGACAACAAGGTTGAATTCGCCAAATCTACTATCAATTGCTCCAACCGATCATCATTCAGTTCTTGCACATCTGTTTTTAAAAGTATGCCAAGACAATAGAAGGCAATCTCTGCATCACTGATTCCAGAGAAAAGAGACAGGACATTGATACCACCATGGAACATGTCTCTATACAGATCCTCATGTATGGTTTTTAAGGAAACCTAGAAGCATTTCCACCTCATCAGATTCAAGTGGAACAATTTTATTCCTTCCAACCCATACCAGATTCCATTTTCAGCACTCATCAAGAACATACTTCTGGACACTCGAAGGTGGCTCATCGTCATAAGCTTCAAGAGCCTTACAGATCCTTTCTGTCAATTTGGCACTTCCTGTACATGTTTATAAATAGTTCAACTTTGTTCTTGGATCTCAGGAAGGCCATCATTTCTTTGTCAATGGAAAAATATCATGTATAGTGCGTGGAAAAAACAAGATAAGAGGAAATCTATTCTCAATTGGCAGATTATGAATATAGCCCATTTTCAATGTAACAGCATGAAAATGCTTTGAATCTACAAATTTTGGCTCTACATCGAATAAGTACTGTGATATCCCAGTCCAAACATTAACTGGAACAAGTGCCACGTTCTCGTAGTAGAAATAAGGAGACCCAATAGCATCTTCTGGAAGTGTTCTTTGAGTTATTGATCTGATTTGGTATGAACCTCAAAACCAATCATTGGATTTGAAAGATGAATTTGCTCATAGTAGAAATAAGGAGACCCAATGTTCTTTGAGTTATCTGATCTGGTTTGGTAAGAACCTTAAAACCAATCATTGGATTAGGAAGATGAACTACATGATCGTCTTCATTAAGAAGCTTCTTTTCAAGCTTCCTCTGCTGCTTCCTTTTCTAAAAATCATAACCTGGGTTTTGCCTTTTCTTGTAATTGGGGTCATTGCATAATGAATTCCTATCTTCTCCTGAAAGAAGTGCGTCAGTAGCCTTAGCCATTTGAGCAGCATATATGAAATCTGTCAACTCTGCAATTGATGAATCCAGATTATATCTCTCCATAGTTATTGAAGCCTTAGCCTCTGAGAATCTCATTTTTGTCAAGTATAACAGTTTACTCTCCTCATCAGAATCAGAATTCAGGATTTTCTCAGTATCAGAAGAAATATCAATATCTGTGAAATCATCCTGAAAGATCGCTTCATAATCAGATGAGTTGTTATCAGAATCAACATGTTGCATGGGTGCGGATTTTTGATGAGTCTGTACCATTGTATATGTAGTCTTGCTATTGCATCAGATTACTGTTCGTATAAATTGGTTTTTCGCCCACAGAAAAGTATATTTTAGAGACGGCCTTCACTGAAAGATGATAAGCCATTGTGTCAGCCTGGAACGGATTACTAAGCTATTTTTATTGCTCTGTCTGACTAAATCCCTCCAGATACAGAAAATGGTCACCTCATTCAGAAGACACATATCTCAGACGTTTCTGTCAGAATGATTGAGTACTTCTTAAGTTTGTGACAATATCAATAGAATTTCTCAAGTTACTTGACAATATTACTGTTTAGTGACACCAGAATGAGAGTATTCAAGATAAACAGATTTGGGGCACGAATAAAGCCACAAGTACCTACAATAGTTCATTGTCAAAATTGGACCTCGTGGGAATCATGACATTTCAGTTAAACATACATTGAGAGTTGAATCAGAAGCAGATATTGGGGCAGACTGAAAGCCCATTTCAATTAGAATCAGAAATATTGATGTATTCTGAACATTTATATCAGCAAAATGTTGGGGCATGTTGAAAACCCTTTCAATTAGAATGAAGAATGTTGAGGTATTTTTTTGTATTAGCCAATATTGGGGCATGTTGAAAGCCCATATTATCCTATGTCAAGATCATTGACTCGAACAAATATTTCCAATGAGATACAAAGATATGAAGAATGAAAATGGTGAAACAGTAACAGTCAATCTGACTACACTTAATTGCTTCGTTCATCAGGCAGTTGCATTAGGGTCCTGTTGTTAAACAAATATTTATTCAGCAAGTATGGTTTCAAATACCCAATCTTCTTAAACCATGTGTCACCTGACAGTGTGTTCTTTGTTAAGCTACATCATAGTTGCATGAACAAAGATGGTCCCTTTGTAGACCATTCAATCCAAGGATCAGTTCCTCGAGACCTCGAAATCTGAATTTGGCCTTTTGTGTGTCAGTGATAATTGAAAATATTTCTTTGAGATTCCTGTCAGTTAGTTTCAACCATACTGTTAAGGTTACGAAGCTGTTTTTCACATCAGTTTTGTTTAATTAATGACGTTGAAGAGAGAAGCTCATGTATATTGCTCTTTCCCGATTGTTACTGGGGTTATCATTGCCAGCTACACTAAACCGAGTTTTCATCTATTTGGTTTATCATGTGCGTTTCATCCCCAGCATCAAGAATTCTACGGATATCGTTCTGTACATGGATCCTATAGCTGAAGTGTTTCTATTTTCTACCATGCTCATGACGGAAGAAAACGTGATCTGTATCACACTTTGCCTTTGCCCGAGATAATATCAAGATCAGTTGGTGTCTCTTATTCAATTCAGCACTAGCATATCTTGTGGATTTGACTAATTTTTTGGTCATACCAACATCACACTTGAATCCCCATGGAGTTTTGTTCTCAAATGGTCTAGTGACATCATACAAAAGCTTTGAACACTAGACAATGAGTTTCAATGATTGAGAAACCTTGGCAGAAGCCACAGGAAAGGATAAATGTGTTTTCAAATGTTTTACATCTGAGCATAAACCACATGAGATGAAGAATGTGTTGTCAAATGTTTTACGAACCAGTAATTATGATGCTGAACCAATACTGTAGATCATATGGTTTTCCTTTATTGATACAAGATAAAGTTTGTCTTCTTCAACTTCAAGATCAGAAATGAGATATAATGAAGATTTCTTTCCACAGAAAGAGAGCTGAAAAATTTTGACAACAATAAACTAGTGGAGCCAACTAAGGTTGAACGACAGGTTGTTGTTAAGCATCTCGACATGATATGGTCCAAGTTGCCTTATTCGAGATCTGATTATATGTGGAGACATGAAAGGAATTGGAATAAATCTTCCTTATGATATGTTTCAAGAGTTAAATTGGAACAGACTCTACTCTCCTAATTAATCCCTGCTGAGTCAGACATATCTACATCTACACTCTTCAAAGATGATAGATTCTCTCTTCAAAGATGATAGATTTTTTTAAAAGATGACAGATTTTCTTTTCAAAGATGAAAGCTTTATCGGATTTCTGTACAACTCCAAGCAAAGAAAGTTGGTTTTATCCAAGATAAAATGGGGCATCAAGGTCATAGTTCTGACTACGACAAGAGTTCCACAAATGAAATAATTCTTCTGAGACTTTCATGAAGCAAAGAAGACAGCAAAGATACAAGTTGATCATATGATTTTGCAGAAATGCAAGCTTGATAGCATAAGTTGCGACACTGATATCCAGAGGTAACCCTGGCAATAAATGATGAACTGAAGGAAGATCGAGTTCACCACTTTGAAGTAAAATGAAGATTGCATCAACATTCATGCATTCATAAAAATATCATTTACACAATAGCCAATGCATTACATTGATACATATGAGTGCATTCAAACATGAAGTTTTACAGATCTTCTGAAGAACAAGAAGATTTAGGGTAAAAAAATACCTTATACGAAGAAGGTATTCAAAACCACAAATACAAGAATCATGCAAACATCTGAAGAAGAGATGGACGCAATCCACAAAAATGAGCATTATCTTGAGATTGGGGCATGTTACCCAATCAACATGTTATTTTGAAAGAAAAAAAAATAATAATAATGAGAAAACGATTTCCATAGTTTCTCATTCAATCTTTTCTAAAAATGAAATTGATGAAAAGTAAGAAAACGATTTCCTTAGTTTTTTTTACTTAGTAAACTATTTCCCACGTCTGTAAGTCTTGCAATGCATGATGTTTTCAAAAAGCCTTCGGGAGCTTTTTGATGTTTTCAAAACCTTCGGGTCATCTGTAAGCCCTTCAGTGCATTATGTTTTCAAAAAAACCTTCGGGAGCTTTTTGATGTTTTCAAAACCTTCGGGTCATCTGTAAGCCCTTCAGTGCATGATGTTTTCAAAACCTTCGGGTCATCTGTAAGCCCTTCAGTGCATGATGTTTCCAAAAAGCCTTCGGGAGCTTTCTGATGTTTTCAAAGCCTTCGGGTCATCTGTAAGTCCTTCAGTGCATGATGTTTCCAAAAAGCCTTCGGGAGCTTTTTGATGTTTTCAAAGCCTTTGGGTCATCTGTAAGCCCTTCAGTGCATGATGTTTTCAAAACCTTCGGGTCATCTGTAAGCCCTTCAGTGCATGATGTTTCTAAAAAGCCTTCGGGAGCTTTTTGATGTTTTCAAAGCCTTCGGGTCATCTGTAAGTCCTTCAGTGCATGATGTTTCCAAAAAGCCTTCGGGAGCTTTTTGATGTTTTCAAAGCCTTCGGATCATCTGTAAGTCCTTCAGTGCATGATGTTTCCAAAAAGCCTTCGGGAGCTTTTTGATGTTTTCAAAGCCTTCGGGTCATCTGTAAGCCCTGCAGTGCATGATGTTTCCAAAAAGCCTTTGGGAGCTTTTTGATGTTTTCAAACCCTCAGGGTCATTCATAAGACCTCTGGGCAGAATGTTTTCAACATTTCCATATTACTCAAAATAAGCTAAATGAAAAAATTATTGTCTTTTTCGTCTTTGCTCTATTCTTGTTAACACAAGAATGAGCAAAGAGGGGCAGCTGTAGACACTAATTTTTATTTTACTTAAATTATTATTATTATTATTATAAATATTATTATTATTATTTATATTTATATATATATTATTATTATTTAATAAATATTACAAACCCAAAAATGAGGCCCGATTACAACCAGGCCAGATCAAAAATGGCCCAAAATAGATGACCCAAACCTTTAGGGTTTGTAACATATCAACTAGGGTTTTCTAACCCTAGCCCCAGCCGCCGCTGCTTTCAGAAGCTCCCAGCTGCCACGCGGCGCCGCCTCTACCATTGCCTCATCCCCCTGCTGCCAAGTGTTCCAACCAGCCACTGCCGACAGTCAGCCGCCCCACGTCGCTAGCTCACTGCCACGACACCCATCGAAGCTCCCAGAGGAGTATTCCAGCCGTCCACGCATCCCGTTCTTCGGTGAGTCACCACAGGTTCGGTGACTCACTAGAAATCATCTCTAGGACCAGTCCGACGAGAGCCTCGGTGGTGGCTATAAAAGCCACCACACCTGCAAAGAGAAGAAAAAGACAGCCACGAAAACAGAAGGGAAAACATAGACAGAAACGAAAAGAGAGCACAGCAAATATAAACGAGACACCACGAGAAGAAAAACTACCAACGATCTCAGTCAACGACGAACCAGTATAAAAAAAAGGGGGAAAATAGAAGAGAAGAGAAGAGAGAGCTTACTTTGTCATCGGAGGCACTCGAAACATCACCGGAAACCTTCGGATTTCGAAGGTAAAATCCTAGATCTAGGAATTTCTAAGGATTTTTAGGACAAATAGAGGTCGTATTCGACCTTAGGATGTAGAGATCTACGGTTTGGGCTAATTTTCCTAACTCCGGTCACCGTTGGTGGCCGGTAGTGGTGGTCGATGGTAGAGTAAGGCTGCCGATCGCTGGTCGGCCAGCCTCCGGCGGGAAGAAGGAAGAGAGAGGCGATAGAGTTTTTCTTCTCTCTCAGATAGAGAGAGAAGAGGAAAGAAGCGAATGAAGATGCTGGCCCGTAGGGCCAGCCGTTTAGGGTTTATAACCCCTCCCCCATACGACGTCGTTTAGGGGGGAGGGGTGTGCGTGTAATTTCTATCAGGGGTAAACCCTGTCCACAGTCATTATAGTTTGTGATCATTACAATTTAGTCACTGAAATTAATTTCTGATTATTTTAATTTAGTCTTTTAATTTTATTTTATTTTAATTTAGTCCTTATCAGCATATATATTTAAGGTAAATATCAAATTTAGTCTCTCATAGTTTAGTAATTTTTATTTTAATCCCGTATTATGAATTATGGTTAAATCACACTGTTAGCACTCAAGTTTTATAATATTTCGAATTAGAACTTTAGTTTTATAATCTTACATTTTAATTTTTAATTTCATTAGTTTTTATTTTTTACTAAGATTTTTAATATTTTACATTTTAATACTATATTTTTATTTCCTTTTATTTTAATCATTATTTATTTTATTATTATTATTATTTATTTTTTTAATTATTATTTAATTATTATTATTATTTATAAAAATAAATAAATAAATATATATATATATAATAAATAATATATATTTTTTATTTAAAATCCTATATTTCATAAATTACTTTTAATAATTATGTTTTAATATATATTTATTTATTTTTCAATATTAAGAAATGGCAGTATTAAAATAACTGGATGTCCATTTTCTGATATTTTTAAATAAATAAATATCCTATTGTTTTAAAATTATTAATTGTTTATTTATTAATATCGAAGAAAAGAGCTGTCTTAAGGCACCTAGGAGTCCTTTTCTGATATTTCTAAATAAATAAATATTTTATTTATATTTTATATATAAATATATTTTTTATATAATTATAACTTTGAAATAATAGGATTATAAATTAAATATATTTTTGAATTTTTAAATTTCCAATAATAAGAGACAATTTATAATTAATAAGTGCCAATTTTGGGCGTTGTGGGGGTGCTGCTAATCCTTCCCCAAACGTAATCGACCACGAATCCCTTTTTATTATTAAAAAGAACGAATTTTTGGTTATAAACGCAGATCAGTTCATTTTTTAATTGATGTTTTCTTAAAACTCTTTTAAAAAATAATTTTTAGGTATTCAACCTACCTGACCCAAAAGGCCGATGGCGACTCTTAAATTATTTTCAAAACCATTTATTCATATCAATTTTCCAACCAAGTAAAATTTCGTGCCCGGGCGAAAACCGGTTACGACAGTATACAAATATCATACAATTTTTTTTAAAGAGAACACTAAACCAATGGGAGATTGATCTTTCACCAATCTTAAAAAATTAGAAAATAAACGCCCAAAAAGATCGAATAAAAACTGAGAGTGATCAAGATTTAAACCTACTTATAAGTAAGTGATCAAAAGATAAACTTACAATTATATTTATTACACATCTAACGACATTGTAACTTCTTTATTACAGTTTGATAATAAAATGAGTAAATTGTATTTTTAAAGTATCATTTCTAAAATATAAATATATTTATATTTGTGCGATTTTATAAAATAATAAAAGGAAAATGAGACTTTTAAAAAGGGAAATGGTCCACGACTAATGTGCCAAGAACGAGAGTATGGACTATGATAATAACATACTAAGATTTTTAAGTAATGGAATCCAATAGCTAGAACCTTTATTGAGCCCACTATTTTATAATTTCTGATTTGTTTTTCGATTGGTGTTACATAATATATATATATATATATTATGGTTCGTTTGTTTTACAGAAAATAAATTTCAGAAAATAAATTTTTTAAATAAATTGAATTTCTTGAATTTTTTTTATGAAAATCATTTTAAGATATTTGAATGATGTCGTGTAAATCATTTCTTACTGGTTGATAATTTTTTAGAAATTATTTATTAACAATATCAAATACAATAAATAATATTATTTATTAAATAATAATAATAATAATTTTAAAAATATTAGAATAATTTATTTAATATTATTTATATCAATATTATTATTAAAATATTGTATCCATGATTAAAAATATTAATATTATTATATTTTATTAAAATAAAATTATTATAAATTGTATTAACTATTTGTTAAAATAACAATAACATGTTATTAATTATATTAATTATGTATTAAAATAGTAATATTATTAACATATTAAAAATTATAATATTAAAATAAGAACATTATATTATATAAGTATATTTTAAAAATTCAATATTATTATTTTTATGAATTTAATAAAAATATTAATTTTATTAATAATTTATTATATATTATTAATAATATAATATATAACATACAACATATAATATTATATTATTAAAATTATCAATAAATATAATTTAATAATTGATATTTTTATTAAAATGATACTAATATAGTATATTAATATTAAATATATAAAAAAATAATTTTTTGAGTTTTTATGCTCTGAAGTGAAAAGTTCGTAAAATGACTTACGAAAAATAAGACCGTAAGTCATTTTGTAGAAAATGCAAAGGAAATTCAATTGACCAAAAAATAAATACATTTATTATTTATCTATTTTTCACCAACCCAACACTAGAAAAAAAAAAGAAAAAATATTTTTTTGAAAAACACAATTACATAGAAACAATAGTATCTATAAGATAAATATATGTTGATGAGAACAAAGGTTGTCTAATATTTACTCTTTTTTTTTTGTTAGTCATATGATACTTTATTTTTCCTTTTGAATTAGTGTCGGTGTAAACTACAAATTGCCAGTAGCATGGTAGTAATAACATGGATTAAGTTTCATTGTATTTGCTTTCAGATTATGCATGCTGCTAAAGATCAAAGGTTCCTCACATCAGTATATTTGTTGTGATGGTAAGCATTTGACTTTGCATTACATCTTATACAGAGGGACGGAGTCCAGATTCTAATATAAAATATAATTAATCATAAAAAGTGAAGGATAAAATATAATTAATCATAAAAATAGAGAACAAAATCAAAATAAATTAAAATTTGGAGTCCTAATTTAATATTTTCTCATATATTTTTAATAAAAAAAAATGAGAAGCAGTGATCCCAGGAAAAAGGGTAGTTCCGTGTCTTACCATATAATTGATCATTAGGTAAATGGGGCATAGTGGCAGACTCCAGAGGGTCCATACTTATTCAATTTTGAAGATCATGACTCATGAATAAGATGTTAAAGATATTTTTGAAACAGTTGATGGATTCAATTTGGCTAAGATTACTCCCCGTAATTAAAGGCGTTCTAGGAGCCTATGCCTTCCAAGGTAGGTTTTTGTTTGATTATAGTTTTAGTGTTTATTAATAGAAATATTTATTTATTTAAGTAGAAATATGTTTGAACCTAATTGAGATTAAACTTGAAAATTATTAATAGTAAACTGATATATAATAAAATATAATATAAAAATAATTAAAACATGATACGACATAAAAATAACATGATTAAAAGATTAACATAAATACTACATGAAGTAGTTTTCCTAAAAAAACACTTATATTAAATCCCATTTAATCTAATTAGAAAAAAACTTATAACTTCAAAAATAACTAAAAAAAACTTATAATAATTTGTAAATAATTTAAAAAATGATCGAATTAACCAAATTTTATTTAATTAGATGAATATTTTTCAAGAATATTAATTCAATTAACTGTTGAAAAATTAATTAATTCAATTTTAATGTGTTTAATTTAACCACCGATCAAATTAAAAATTAAACATCCTGCTTATAATTGATCCAACTTAACGATTTGCAATTGAAAAAAAAAAGAGTTCAATTTGCCAACATTGTAAGCCTTTTTTTAATTCAAATATACCCTAAAGAATTTATTTATCATTTAGTATTCGTTCTAAATTATTTCTCAAGCTAGACTTTTCATTGCTGATAATGCTCAATCCCACATAGTATTGGAAATACTATTGGGAATGAGTATTTATGGTTTGGATTTCCCACTTCCTTGTTGAGTGAAAGAGAACAAGGGGGACTCTCGCGCACCGCCGCCGCCGCCGTCCGTCTCAACTGGTTTAAATTTAAATGATAACAGCTAGTTTATGAGAGTTATCAAAAATTAAACAGCTTTTCCTAAATTAAATAAAAAACGTTAAGATGTATTTGGACTGATTTCCAGCTTTGTACAAAGGGGACAAGCTGTTAATATAAGGAGTTATTAGATTTAATTCCAGGGGTTACATGATATAATTTCAGGAGTTATAACAGTTGAATAATGATGCAATGAACCTGGACTATTTCTGAGTCAGGTTCATCTAGACGTTTCAGCTGTTACAAAGAAGAGATTTAATCCTGAAATTTTATGGACGATTTTAACCCTATTTCTAGCCTATATATAGAGAGCTATATTCAGCTTCTCAACTCACTCTCAACATTTCAGAATTCACTCTCCAAGTGTTTTCTAAAGTTCTCTCTATGTGCTTTCCGATCAGAAGTGCAATACCATCAGCAGTCCACTCCAGTTTCGGGTGTACGAAATTCGGAGCGACCGTGTTAACCTCGGGGGACGGTCCGCCTACTACAGCGATTACACACATCGGGGCGAATTCGTTTCTAAGGCAGTGGTTATACCACGATACGGTTTACCAATCTGTTCTTTTTCAATTACTGTTTATCTTTCTTGTCAGTGCTAACGGTGTGGTTTTGCAGTCTATTTTACCAACAATTTAGAAACGAATTCAAATATACTGCAATCATGTCAACACCTTTGAGCAAACTGATACCCGATCTTTCCAAGCTCGATTCACTTGATGGAAAGAATTATAGAAGGTGGTCCCAAAGAATCCTGATATTCTTCGAGCAACTTGATCTTGACTACGTGTTGCTCAAGCAATCACCTACCAAGCCACCAACCCCAGCTACCGGTAATGATGCTGATGCGGTCCTCAATGATGATACCCTAGCAACTGTCGCTGTTGCACTCGCTACCTACGAGAAGAACGAGAAAGAAAACAAAACAGTGCGAGGACATCTGCTCAGTCACATGTCAAATAAATTATTTGATATGTTTCTTAGAGAAAGGAGTACCAAGGCAATATGGGATACTCTCCATAAAAAGTATGGTGCGGACGATGCTGGCATCAAGAAGTACGTTGTCGACGAATGGCTCAAATTCCAGATGACTGATGACAAGCCGATAATGGATCAAGTCCATGACTATGAGAACCTAGTCGCTGACATCATCGCCGAAGGGATGCAAATGTGCGAGGTGCTGCAAGCAAATGTTCTCATTGAGAAGCTGCCCAAGTCCTGGTCTGACTACCGCAAATATCTTAAGCATAAGAAGAGATAAATTTCGCTTGAAGAGCACGTGGGCCATATGAAGATTGAAGAAGCCAACCATTTAAAAGATAAGCTTACTAATTCTACGAGTAATTTATATTTTAGAGCTAACTTGGTTGAGTCTAAATTTAAGAAGATCATAAAACGTGGGAATCAAGACAAGAAGACGAAACCTCAGAAGGCTACCAACTTCAAGAAGTCAAGAAAGGCCAAACCTGAAGGAAAGACGCTCAAGTGCTATGTTTGTGGTTTACCCGACCACAAAGCTTACCAATGCCAACACCGCTCAGACCGCCAGAATGAAAACAAGCCATAGATGCATGTTGTAGAAGAAGATGATGAGATCATTGTTGCGGTGGTCTCAGAAGTCAATCTGGTGGAAAATAGTTCGGAATGGGTTGTTGACACTGGCGCTTCAAAGCATTTCTGTGCAAGGAAGGAGTTTTTCACCGAAGTCGAGGATGGGAATGTAGGTGAACCTGTGTACATGGCGAACTCTAGCAGCTCTGAAGTGCTAGGCAAAGGAAAGGTTTTACTTAAGCTGACCTCTGGTAAAACTATGGCTTTAAATAATGTTCTGTATGTACTTGCCTTGCGTAGAAATTTGATAAGTGGTGGGATTCTGAATAAGGCCGACATTAAGTTAGCTTTTGAGGTAGATAAACTTGTACTTTCTCGAAATGGTGATTATGTTGGGAAAGGTTTTTTAAGTAATGGTTTATTTGTCATAGAAACTCAATTTAATGAAAATAAAGCTACCACTTCTGCTTATATTGTTGAATCCATTGATATGTGGCATGCTAGATTAGGACACGTGAATATTCATTCTTTAAAGAAATTAATAAATATGAATGTTTTGCCTAAACTAGACACAACTAGCTTTAACAAATGTGAGAATTGTATAGAAGCTAAGCATACTAGACCTCACTTAAGGCTATTTCTAATAGAAAGACTGAGT
Organism: Hibiscus syriacus; assembly: GCF_006381635.1. NCBI lineage: Eukaryota > Viridiplantae > Streptophyta > Magnoliopsida > Malvales > Malvaceae > Hibiscus > Hibiscus syriacus. The sequence goes on from NW_024062608.1 coordinate 5,780,374, forward strand.
TGTTAGAACTTATTCATACTGATCTAGCAGATTTTAGAAACACTGAAAGTAAAGGAGGAAAACACTCTTACATAACTTTTGTAGATGATTATTCAAGATATACAAAAGTTTATCTCCTAAGGACTAAAGATGAAGCTGAAAACTTCTTTCTTATTTATAAGGCAGAAGTAGAAAATCAGTTAGATAGGAGAATCAAACGTGTTAAATCTGATAGAGGTGGTGAATATGGATCTAATTTCTTAAAAGATATTTGTGAAAAGAATGACATAATTCTTGAAACTTCAGCCCCCTATTTTCCTCAATAGAATGGTATAGCCGAAAGGAAAAATAGAACTTTACAAGAGATATGAATTTTTTACTAATAAGTTCAGGGTTATCAGATAACATATGGGGGGAAGCCATTCTATCGTCAACTCATATCTTGAACCGAGTTCCTCATAAGAAATTAGATTCTACCCCATATGAATTGTGGAAAAGATACACTCCTAATTTATAATACCTAAAAGTGTGGGGGTGTCTGGCTAAAATAGGTTTTTCAGACTTTAAGAAGTCCACCATCGGACCTAAAACTGTTGATGTAGTGTTTATAGGGTATGCTACGAATAGTGCTTCATACAGATTCATGCTTTTACAAGATTATTCTATTTGTGAGTAATGGGATGCTATTTTCTTTGAAAATACTTTTCCTTTAAAGGAACAGAGAATAAATATTGAAACACAAATAGAATATATTCCATCAACTTCTTCTAGTAATCCTGTTAGGTCTTCTGAACAAATTGATTTTGAGCCTAGAAGAAGTAAAAGGTAAAGAGTTGAAACCTCTTTTGGACCAGACTTTATTACTTCCTTTATTTCTAAGATAAATGATTTAGACTCCATTTCAGATCCTATAGCTCAAATATTTCTGTTAGATGAGGATCCTAAAACTTTTAAAGAAGCTATAAGATCTATCGATGCTAGTTTTTGGAAAAAGCGTTGTTAATGATGAACTAGAATCGATAATGTCTAATCATACTTGGGAATTAGTTGACTTGCCCAAGGGATTCAAACCAATCTCCAACAAATGAGTCTTCCGGAAGAAACTAAGGCCAGATGGTTCGATTCAGTGGTACAAGGCAAGGTTAGTCTTCAAAGGGTTCACTCAAAGGTTTGGTTTAGACTACTTTGATACATACTCTCCCGTTACAAAAATCTCAAGATTCGTGCATTATTTGCACTAGCCTCTATTCATAAGTTGCAGGTACATCAAATGGATATTAAGACTGCTTTCTTGAATGGAGATTTACTTGGAGCAACCACTAGGTTTTGAAGCACCTGGTATGGAAGGCAAAGTCTGTAGACTCAAACAGTCACTCTATGGACTTAAGCAGGCTCCTAAACAATGGTATGAGAAATTTGATAAAACTATTCGTAGTTTTGGTTTTGTTATGAATGGTTTGGATGCTTGTGTGTATTCGAAGATGTTTGAAACTGAATGTGTTATCATAAGTCTTTATGTTGATGACATGTTGATTTTCAGTTCTAACATTGAGTCCATTAACAAAGTTAAAAATTTCTTATCCACTAAGTTTGAGATGACAGATTTGGGAGAAATAGATGTAATCTTAGGAGTCAAAGTTACCAAAACTGAGAAGGGATTTTCTTTATGTCAAGCACATTATATAGAGAAAGTGCTAAAGAAATTTGACAGTTTTGATGTCGTCCCTATTCGAACTCCTTATGACCCTAGCATAAATCTAGTTAAGAATAAAGGAAGTAGTGTTTCGCAAATTGAATATGCTAAATTAATTGGGAGCTTAATGTTCTTAATGAACTATACTCGGCCTGATATTGCTTATGTTGTGATTAGACTGAGTAGATATACTCATAATCCGAGTGATGAGCATTGGATTGCTCTTAAACGCTTACTGAAGTATCTTAAGAGTACTTTAGATTTGAAACTTGAGTTTGTTGGCTTTCCTGCGGTACTAGAATGATATTGTGATGCCAACTGGGTTTCTGATAATGATTAGGTAAGCTCTACGAGCGGGTATGTTTTTACTTTAGGTGGAGCAGCAATATCGTGGAAATCATCAAAGCAAACTTGTATTGCTTGTTCTACCATGGAGATAGAGTTTATAGCTCTTGACCTAGCTGGGCAAGAAGCTGAGTGGCTCAGAAGCTTGTTAGCAGATATTCCGTTGTGGGGAAGACCGACTCCTCCAGTTTCATTGTTGTGTGATTCACAAGATGCGATATGTGTGGCTAAGAACCAAGCTTACAATGGTAAGAAAAGACACATTCGCATAAGACATGAATCAGTTAGACACTTAATAAAGAATGGAGTGCTCTCTTTAAAGTATGTGAAGTCGGAAAGGAACCTAGTAGATCCGCTTACCAAAGGGTTAAGTCAGAAGCTGGTCCTAGATTCGTCAAGGGGGATGGGTCTCAAGCCCATTGGTTGAGGAATTCATGGTGGATACCCAACTTAGTTATCTAAGTTCCATGTGGTCAAACGAAACCCATGAAAAGACTCATAGTGCACATTCCTACTTCCTATCCCTATGACGAATAATGTGCATGCCCTGGATGAGCTTAAGTGCTCTTAATAAATTCATAGCCCAGGCTTTGGGTGGTCTTAGTGAGAAAGACTTGATGAATTTACCGATTTTGGCTGAATATCTATTCTTAATAAGTTCAAAACCCAATTTGAGTGGGTATTCCTAAGTAAGAATGAAATAAATAACTTACCAACAGAAAGGTTGAGTTTGGGTGGTTCATTTATAATGAACTTGAAGAAAGTCACCATACCCTTTATGAGGTTGAGCTTTTATAAAAGCTCTTAATTATTTCACATCCCTATTAAGGGTGGTTTATATCGAGATAAACTTGATGAAATAACCTATATAAGTGAGAAGGGTTAGCCGTCTTCTATGAAAAATGTTGGGCAATTTTTCTAGAACACTTACTAGAATCCTGAGGTAAGATGGCCAAATATATAGTTTTGTATATATATATCTTACACGTCGAGGACTCAGGTGGATCAAGTGGTTAGTTATGTGTTATGAGTTTTCCCCCATCTTAGAAAGTTTCAGACTAGTTTCGCTTATCTAAGAGAATGATTGCTCATTATCACTATGTACTAGTTCCAGATACGTTCACTAGTGCTTAAACAACTAATCTCGCTATTGCTCTTCTGGAAAGTTAGTTTTCGAGTTTTAGAAGAATTCTTTCGCATTAGTGGGGGAATGTTGGTAATGCTCAATCCCACATAGTATTGGAAATACTATTGGGAATGCGTATTTATGGTTTAGATTTCCCACTTCTTTGTTGAGTGAAAGAGAACAAGGGGGACTCTCGCGCACCACCGCCGTCCGTCTCGTCTCAGTTCGTGGTAATGGTCGTGGTCGTGGTAATACGTGTCTTCGACACGTCTTCACAGATACTATCTTTTTAGAGAAAATTCTTGAGGAATTTCTCTCTGAAAGAAACAAATGGAAAAATGTGAAAGATTTCAACTGATATTTATAGGCAGCAGAGGACTGTTTAAATTTAAATGATAACAGCTACTTTATGAGAGTTATCAGAAATTAAACAGCTTTTCCTAAATTAAATAAAAAACGTTAAGATGTATCTGGACTGATTTCCAGCATTGTAAAAAGGGGACAAGCTGTTAATATCAGGAGTTACAAGAGTTATTTGATTTAATTCCAGGGGTTACATGATATAATTTCGGGAGTTATAACAGCTGAATAATGATGCAATGAACCTGGACTATTTTTGAGTCAAGTTCATCTAGATGTTTCAGCTGTTACAAAGAAAACCTATTTCTAGCCTATAAATAAAGAGCTATATTCAGCTTCTCAACTCACTCCAAACATTTCAGAATTCACTCTCCAAGTGTTTTCTAAAGTTCTCTCTGTGTACTTTTCGATCAGAAGCGCAATACCATCAGCAGTCCACACCAGTTTCGGGTGTACAAAATTCGGAGCGACCGTGTTAACCTCGGGGGACGATATGCCTATTGCAGCGATTACACACATCGGGAGAATTCGTTTCTAAGGCAGTAGTTATACCACAACACGGTTTAACAATCTGTTCTTTTTCAATTACTGTTTATCTTTCATGTCAGTGTTAACATTGTGGTTTTGCAGTCTATTTTACCAACAATTTAGAAACGAATTCAAATATACTGTAATCATGTCAACACCTTTGAGCAAACTGATACCCGATCTTTCCAAGCTTGATGCACTTGATGGAAAGAATTATAGAAGGTGGTCCCAAAGAATCCTGAAATTCTTCGAGCAACTTGATCTTGACTACGTGTTGCTCAAGCCACCACCTACCATGCCGTCAACCCCAGCTACCGGTAATGATGCTGATGCGGTCCTCAATGATGATGCCCTAGCAACTGTCGCTGCTGCACTCGCTACCTACGAGAAGTACGATAAAGAAAATAAAACGGTGCGAGGACATCTGCTCAGTCACATGTCAAATAAATTATTTGATATGTTTCTTAGAGAAAGGAGTGCCAAGGAAATATGGGATACTCTCGATAAAAATTATGGTGCGGACGATGCTGGCATCAAGAAGTACGTTATCGGCGAATGGCTCAAATTCCAGATGACTGATGACAAGCCGATAATGGATCAACTCCATGACTATGAGAACCTAGTCACTGACATCATCACTGATGGGATTCAAATGTGCGAGTTGCTACAAGCCAATGTTCTCATTGAGAAGCTGCCCAAGTCCTGGTCTGACTACCGGAACTCTCTTAAGCATAAGAAGAGATAAATTTTTCTTGAAGAGCTTGTGGGCCATATGAAGATTGAAGAAGCCAATCGTTTAAAAGATAAGCTTACTAATTCTATGAGTAATTTATCTTTTAGAGCTAACTTGGTTAAGTCTAAATTTAAGAAGATAATGAAATGTGGGAATCAAGAAAAAAAGACGAAACCTCAGAAGGCTACCAACTTCAAGAAGTCACGAAAGGCCAAACCTGAAGGAATGACGCTCAAGTGTTATGTCTGCGGTTTACCCGGCCACAAAGCTTACCAGTGCCAACACCGCTTAGACCGCCATAATAAAAATAAGCCACAGATGCACATTGTAGAAGAAGATGATGAGATCATTGCTGCAGTGGTCTCAGAAGTCAATATGGTGGAAAATAGTTCAGAATGGGTTGTTGACACTGGCGCTTCAAAGCATTTCTGCACAGGGAAGGAGTATTTCACCGAATTCGAGGATGGGAATATAGGTGAACGTGTGTTCATGGGGAACTCTAGCAGCTCTGAAGTGCTAGGCAAAGGAAAGGTTTTACTTAAGCTGACCTCTGATAAAACTCTGGCTTTAAATAATGTTTTGTATGTACCTGCCTTGCGTAGAAATTTGATAAGTGGTGGGCTTCTGAATAAGGCATGCATTAAGTTGGTTTTTGAGGCAGATAAATTTGTACTTTCCCGAAATGGTGATTATGTTGGGAAAGGGTTTTTAAGCAATGGTTTATTTGTCATAGAAACTCAATTTAATGAAAATAAAGCTACCACTTCTGCTTATATTGTTGAATCCATTGATATGTGGCATGCTAGATTAGGACAAGTGAATATTCATTCTTTCAAGAAATTAATAAATAAGAATGTTTTGCCTAAACTAGACACAACTAGCTTTAACAAATGTGAGATTTGTATAGAAGCTAAGCATACTAGACCTCACTTTATGACTATTTCTAATAGAAAGACTGAGTTGTTAGAACTTATTCATACTGATCTAGCAGATTTTAGAAACACTGAAAGTAAAGGAGGAAAACACTACTACATAACTTTTGTAGATGATTATTCAAGATATACAAAAGTTTATCTCCTAAGGACTAAAGATGAAGCTGAAAACTTCTTTCTTGTTTATAAGGTAGAAGTTGAAAATCAGTTAGATAGGAGAATCAAACGGGTTAGATCTGATAGAGGTGGTGAATATGTATCTAATTTCTTAAAAGATATTTGTGAAAAGAATGGCATAATTCATGAAACTTTAGCCCCTTATTTTCTGAAACATAATGGTATAGCCGAAAGGAAAAATAGAACTTTAAAAGAGATGATGAATTCTTTACTAATAAGTTCAGGGTCATCTGATAACATATGGGGGGAATCCATTCTATCGTCAACTCATATCTTGAACCGAGTTCCTCATAAGAAATTAGATTCTACCCCATATGAATTGTGGAAAAGATACGCTCCTAATTTACAATACCTAAAAGTGTGGGGATGTCTGGCTAAAATGGGTTTGCCAGACTTTAAGAAGTCCACCATCGGACCTAAAACCGTTGATGCAGTGTTTATAGGGTATGCTACGAATAGTGTTGCATACAGATTCTTGCTTTTACATGATTATTCTATTTGTTAGTCAAGGGATACGGTTTTCTTTGAAAATACTTTTCCTTTAAAGGAACCGAGAATAAATATTAAAACAAAAATAGAATATATTCCATCAACTTCTTCTAGTAATCGTGATAGGTCATCTGAACAAATTGATTTTGAGCCTAGAAGAAGTAAAAGGCAAAGAGTTGAAACCTCTTTTGGACCAGACTTTATTACTTCCTTTATTTCTGAGATAAATGATTTAGACTCCATTTCAGATCCTATAGCTCAAATTTTTCTGTTAGATGAGGATCCTAAAACTTTTGAAGAAGTTATAAGATCTATCGATGCTAGTTTTTGGAAAAACGCTGTTAATGATGAACTAGAATCGATAATGTCTAATCATACTTGGGAATTAGTTGACTTGCCTAAGGGATTCAAACCAATCTCCAACAAATGAGTCTTCCGGAAGACACTAAGGCCAGATGGTTTGATTCAGCAGTACAAGGTAAGGTTAGTCGTTAGAGGGTTCACTCAAAGGTTTGGTTTAGACTACTTTGATACATACTCTCCCATTACAAAAATCTCAACGATTCATGCATTATTTGCACTAGCCTCTATTCATAAGTTATAGGTACATCAAATGGATGTTAAAACTGCTTTCTTGAATGGAGATCTAGATGAGGAGATTTACATGGAGCAACCACTAGGTTTTGAAGCACCTGGTATGGAAGGCAAAGTCTGTAGACTCAAAAAGTCATTCTATGGACTTAAGCAGGCTCCTAAACAGTGGTATGAGAAATTTCATAAAACTATTGTTAGTTTTGGTTTGTTATGAATGGTTCAGATGCTTGTATGTATTCGAAGATGTTTGACACTGAATATGTTATCTTAAGTCTTTATGTTGATGACATGTTGATTTTCAGTTCTAACATTGAGTCCATTAACAAAGTTAAAAATTTCTTGTCCACTAAGTTTGAGATGACAGATTTGGGAGAAGTAGATGTAATCTTAGGAGTCAAAGTTACTAAAACCGAGATGGGATATTTTTTATGTCAATCACATTATATAGATAAAGTGCTAAAGAAATTTGACAGTTTTGATGCCTTCCATGTTCGAACTCCTTATGACCCTAGCATATATCTAGTTAAGAATAAAGGAAGTAGCGTTTCCCAAATTGAATATGCTAAATTAATTGGGAGCTTAATGTTCTTAATGAACTATACTCGGCCTGATATTGCTTTTGCTGTGAGTAGACTGAGTAGGTATACTCATAATCCGAGTGGTGAGCACTGAATTGCTCTTAAACGCTTACTGAAGTATCTTAAGGGTACTTTGGATTGGAAACTTGAATTTGTTGGCTTTCCTGCGGTACTAGAAGGATATTGTGATGCCAACTGGGTTTCTGATAATGATGAGGTAAGCTCTACGAGCGGGTATGTTTTTACTTTGGGTGGAGCAGCAATTTCGTGGAAATCATCAAAGCAGACTTGTATTGCTCGTTCTACCATGAGTTAGAGTTTATAGCTCTTGACCTAGCTGGGTAAAAAGTCAAGTGGCTCAGAAGCTTGTTAGCAGATATTCCGTTGTGGGGAAGAACGACTCCTCCAGTTTCATTATTGTGTGATTCACAAGCTACGATATGTGTGGCTAAGAACCAAGCTTACAATGGTAAGAAAAGACACATTCTCATAAGACATGAATCAGTTAGACACTTAATAAAGAATGGAGTTCTCTCTTTAGAGTATGTGAAGTCGGAAAGGAACCTAGTAGATCCGCTTACCAAAGGGTTAAGTCTGAAGCTGGTCCTAGATTCGTCTAGATTCGTCGAGGGGGATGAGTCTCAAGCCCATTGGTTGAGGAATTCATGGTAGATACCAAACTTAGTTATATAAGTTCCATGAGGTCAAACAAAACCATGGAAAGACTCATATTGCACATTCCTACTTCCTATTCCTAAGACGAATAATGTGCATGCCCTGGATGAGCTTAAGTGCTCTTAATAAATTCATAGCCCAGGCTTTGGGTGATCTTAGAGAAAAAAGACTTGATGAATTTACCGATTTTGGCTTAATATCTATTCTTAATAAGTTCAAAACCCAATTTGAGTGGGTATTCCTAAGTAAGAATGAAATAATGAACTTACCAACAGAAAGGTTGAGTTTGTTAAACTCTAAATAAATTCAAATCCAAGTATTTGGATAGTTCTAGTGAGAAGGACTTATTGAATTTACCAATAAATGAGGTTGAATATTTATTCTCAATGACTTCTTAGCCCAGGGTTTGGGTGGTTCATTTATAATGAACTTGAAGAAAGTCACCATACCCTTTGTGAGGTTGAGCTTTTATAAAAGCTCTTAATTATTTCATATCCCTGTCAAGGGTGGTTTATATCGAGATAAACTTGATGAAATAACCTATGTAAGTGAGAAGGGTTAGCCGCCTTTTATTTAAAATGTTGGGCCATTTTTCTAGAACACTTACTAGAATCATGAGGTAAGATGGCCAAATATATACTTTTGTATATATATATCTTACAAGTCGATGATTCAGGTGAATGAAGGGGTCAGTTGTGTGTTATGAGTTTACCCCCATCTCTTAGAAAGTTCCAGACTAGTTTCACTTATCTAAGAGAATGATTGCTCATTATCACTATGTACTAGTTCCAGATACGCTCCTTAGTGCTTAAGCAACTAATCTCGCTATTGCTCTTCTGGAAAGTTAGTTTTCGAGTTTTAGAAGAATTCTTTCACATTAGTGGGGGAATGTTGGTAATGCTCAATCCCACATAGTATTGGAAATACTATTGGGAATGGGTATTTATGGTTTGGATTTCCCACTTCCTTGTTAAGTGAAAGAGAACAAGAGGGACTCTCGCGCATCGCCGTCGCCGCCGTCCGTCTCGTCCGTCTCGTCTCGGCTCGGCATGGAACGGCTCGGCTTGACTCGTGGTCGTGGTTATAGTCGTGGTCGTGGTCGTGGTAATACGTGTCTTCGACACGTCAGTGTGGATACTAGCTTTTTAGAGAAAATTCTTGAGGAATTTCTCTTTAAAAGAAACAAATGGAAAAATGTGAAAGATTTCAACTGATATTTATAAGCTGCTGAGGACTGTTTAAATTTAAATGATAACAGATGGTTTATGAGAGTTATCAGAAATTTAACAGCTTTTCCTAAATTAAATCAAAAACGTTAAGATGTATCTGGACTGATTTCCAACTTTGTACAAAGGAAACAAACTTTTAATATCAGGAGTTACAGGAATTATTTGATTTAATTCCAGGGGTTACATGATATAATTTCGGCAGTTATAACAGCTGAATAATGATGCAATGAACCTGGACTATTTCTGAGTCAGGTTTATCTAGACGTTTCAGCTGTTACAAAGAATAATTTTAATCCTGAAATTTTATGGACGATTTTAACCCTATCTAGCCTATAATAGAGAGCTATTCAATTCGTTTCTAAGGCATGGTTACCACGATATGGTTTACCAATATGTTCTTTTTCAATTACTGTTTATCTTTCCTGTCAGTGTTAACGGTGTGGTTTTGCAGTCTATTTTACCAACAATTTAGAAATGAATTCAAATATACTGTAATCATGTCAACACCTTTGAGCAAACTGATACTCGATCTTTCCAAGCTCGATGCACTTGATGGAAAGAATTATAGAAGGTAGTCCCAAAGAATCCTGAAATTCTTCGAGCAACTTGATCTTGACTACGTGTTGCTCAAGCCACCACCTACCATGCCGCCAACCCCAGCTACCGGTAATGATGCTGATGCGGTCCTCAATGATGATGCCCTAGTAACTTCTGCTGCTGCACTCGCTACCTACGAGAAGTACGATACTGGCATCAAGAAGTACATTGTCGGTGAATGGCTCAAATTCCAGATGACTGATGACAAGTCGATAATGGATCAACACCATGATTATGAGAACCTAGTCGCTGACATCATCACTGATGGGATTCAAATGTGCGAGTTGCTACAAGCCAATGTTCTCATTGAGAAGCTGCTCAAGTCCTGGTCTGACTACCGCAACTCTCTTAAGCATAAGAAGAGAGAAATTTTGCTTGAAGAGCTTGTGGGCCATATGAAGATTGAAGAAGCCAATCATTTAAAAGATAAGCTTACTAATTCTATGAGTAATTTATCTTTTAGAGCTAACTTGGTTGAGTCTAAATTTAAGAAGATCATGAAACGTGGGAATCAAGACAAAAAGATGAAACCTCAGAAGGCTACCAACTTCAAGAAGTCAAGAAAGGCCAAACCTGAAGGAAAGACACTCAAGTGCTATGTCTACGGTTTACCTGGCCACAAAGCTTACCAATGCCAACACCACTCAGACCGCCAGAATAAAAATAAGCCACAGATGCACGTTGTAGAAGAAGATGATCAGATCATTGCTGTGGTGGTCTCAGAAGTCAATCTGGTGGAAAATAGTTCAGAATGGGTTATTGACACTGGAACTTCAAAGCATTTCTGCGCAAGGAAGGAGTATTTCACTGAATTTGAGGATGAGAATGTAGGTGAATGTATGTTCATGGGGAACTCTAGCAGCTCTGAAGTGCTAGGCAAAGGAAAGGTTTTACTTAAGCTGACCTCTGGTAAAACTCTGGCTTTATATAATGTTTTGTATGTACCTGCCTTGCGTAGAAATTTGATAAGTGGTGGGCTTCTGAATAAGGAAGACATTAAGTTATTTTTTGAGGCAGATAAACTTGTACTTTCCCGAAATGGTGATTATGTTGGGAAAGGGTTTTTAAGCAATTGTTTATTTGTCATAGAAACTCAATTTAATGAAAATAAAGCTACCCCTTCTTCTTATATTGTTGAATCCATTGATATGTGGCATACTAGACTACGACAAGTGAATATTCATTCTTTAAAGAAATTAATAAATATGAATGTTTTGCCTAAACTAGACGCAACTAGCTTTAACAAATGTTAGATTTGTATAGAAGCTAAGCATACTAGACCTCTCTTTAAGACTATTTCTAATAGAAAGACTGAGTTGTTAGAACTTATTCATACTGATCTAGCAGATTTTAGAAACACTGAAAGTAAATGAGGAAAACACTACTACATAACTTTTGTAGATGATTATTCAAGATATACAAAAGTTTATCTCCTAAGGACTAAAGATGAAGCTGAAAACTTCTTTCTTATTTATAAGGCAGAAGTTGAAAATCAGTTAGTTAGGAGAATCAAATGGGTTAGATCTGATAGAGGTGGTTAATATGTATCTAATTTCTTAAAAGATATTTGTGAAAAGAATGGCATAATTCATGAAACTTTAGCCCCTTATTTTCCTAAACAGAATGGTATAGCCGAAAGGAAAAATAGAACTTTAAAAGAGATGATGAATTCTTTACTAATAAGTTCAGGGTTATCTGATAACATGTGGGGGATGCCATTCTATCGTCAACTCATATCTTGAACCGAGTTCCTCATAAGAAATTAGATTCTACCCCATATGAATTGTGGAAAGGATACACTCCTAATTTACAATACCTAAAAGTGTGGGGGTGTCTGGCTAAAATGGGTTTTCCAGACTTTAAGAAGTCCACCATCGGACCTAAAACCGTTGATACAATGTTTATAGGGTATGCTACGAATAGTGCTGCATACAGATTCATGCTTTTACAAGATTATTCTATTTGTGAGTCAAGGGATACGGTTTTCTTTGAAAATACTTTTCCTTTAAAGGAACCGAGAATAAATATTAAAACACAAATAGAATATATTCCATCAACTTCTTCTAGTAATCCTGCTAGGTCTTCTGAACAAATTGATTTTGAGCCTAGAAGAAGTAAAAGGCAAAGAGTTGAAACCTCTTTTGCACCAGACTTTATTACTTCCTTTATTTCTGAGATAAATGATTTAGACTCCAATTTAGATTCTATAGCTCAAATTTTTCTGTTAAATGAGGATCCTAAAACTTTTGAAGAAGCTATAAGATCTATCGATGCTTGTTTTTGGAAAAGCACTGTTAATGATGAACTAGAATCAATAATGTCAAATCATACTTGGGAAATAGTTGACTTGCCTAAGGGATTCAAACCAATCTCCAACAAATGAGTCTTCTGGAAGACACTAAGGCCAGATGGTTTGATTCAGCGGTACAAGGCAAGGTTAGTCGTCAAAGGGTTCACTCAAAGGTTTGGTTTAGACTACTTTGATTCATGCTCTCCCGTTACAAAAATCTGAACGATTCATGCATTATTTGCACTAGCCTCTATTCATAAGTTACGGGTACATCAAATGGATGTTAAAACTACTTTCTTGAATGGAGATCTAAATGAGGAGATTTACATGGAGCAACCACTAGGTTTTGAAGCACCTGGTATAGAAGGCAAAGTCTGTAGACTCAAAAAGTCACTCTATGGACTTAAGCAAGTTCCTAGACAGTGGTATGAGAAATTTCATAAAACTATTCTTAGTTTTGGTTTGTTATGAATGGTTCAGATGCTTTTGTGTATTCGAAGATGTTTGACACTGAATATGTTATCATAAGTCCTTATGTTGATGACATGTTGATTTTCAGTTCTAACATTGAGTCCATTAACAAAGTTAAAAATTTCTTGTCCACTAAGTTTGAGATGACAGATTTAGGAAAAGTAGATGTAATCTTAAGAGTTAAAGTTACCAAAACTGAGATGGGATTTTCTTTATGTCAAGCACATTATATAGAGAAAGTGCTAAAGAAATTTGACATTTTTGATGTCGTCCATGTTCGAACTCCTTATGACCCTAGCATATATCTAGTTAAGAATAAAGGAAGTAACGTTTCCCAAATTGAATATGCTAAATTAATTGGGAGCTTAATGTTCTTAATGAACTATACTCGGCCTGATATTGCTTATGCTGTGAGTAGACTGAGTAGATATACTTATAATCCGAGTGGTGAGCACTGGATTGCTCTTAAACGCTTACTGAAGTATCTTAAGGGTACTTTGGATTGGAAACTTGAATTTGTTGGCTTTCCTGCGGTACTAGAAGGATATTATAATGCCAACTGGGTTTCTGATAATGATGAGGTAAGCTCTACGAGCGGGTATGATTTTACTTTGGGTGGAGCAGCAATCTCGTGGAAATCATCAAAGCAGACTTGTTTTGCTCGTTCTACCACGGAGTTAAAGTTTATAGCTCTTGACCTAGCTGGGAAAAAAGTCGAGTGGCTCAGAAGCTTGTTAGCAGATATTCCGTTGTGGGGAAGACCGACTCCTCCAGTTTCATTATTGTGTGATTCACAAGCTACGATATGTGTGGCTAAGAACCAAGCTTACAATGGTAAGAAAAGACACATTCGCATAAGACATGGATCAGTTAGACACTTAATAAAGAATGGAGTGCTCTTTTTAGAGTATGTGAAGTCGGAAAGGAACCTAGTAGATCCGCTTACCAAAGGGTTAATTCGGAAGCTGGTCCTAGATTCGTCAAGGGGGATGAGTCTCAAGCCCATTGGTTGAGGAATTCATGGTGGATACCAAACTTAGTTATCTAAGTTCCATGTGGTCAAACGAAACCATGGAAAGACTCATAGTGCACATTCCTACTTCTTATCCCTGTGAGGAATAATGTGCATGCCCTGGATGAGCTTAAGTGCTCTTAACAAATCCATAGCCCAGGCTTTGGGTGGTCTTAGTGAGAAAGACTTGATAAATTTACCGATTTTGGTTGAATATCTATTCTTAATAAGTTCAAAACCCAATTTGATTGGGTATTCCTAAGTAAGAATGAAATAATGAACTTACCAACAGAAAGGTTGAGTTTGTTAAACTCTTAATAAATTCAAATCTAAGTATTTGGATAGTTCTAGTGAGAAGGACTTATTGAATTTACCAATAAAGGAGGTTGAATATTTATTCTTAATGACTTCTTAGCCCAGGGTTTGGGTGGTTCATTTATAATGAACTTGAAGAAAGTCACCATACCCTTTGTGAGGTTGAGCTTTTATAAAAGCTCTTAATTATTTCATACCCTGTTAAGGTGGTTTATATCGAGATAATCTTGATGAAATAACCTATGTAAGTGAGAAGGGTACTTTGGATTGGAAACTTGAATTTATTGGCTTTCCTGCGGTACTAGAAGGATATTATAATGCCAACTGGGTTTCTGATAATGATGAGGTTAGCTCTACGAGCGGGTATGTTTTTACTTTGGGTGGAGTAGAAATCTCGTGGAAATCATCAAAGTAGACTTGTATTGCTAGTTCTACCATGGAGTTAGAGTTTATAGCTCTTGACCTAGCTGGGCAAGAAGCCGAGGGGCTCAGAAGCTTGTTAGCAAATATTCTGTTGTGGGGAAGACCGACTCCTCCAGTTTCTTTGTTGTGTGATTCACAAGCTGCGATATGTGTGGCTAAGAACCAAGCTTACAATGGTAAGAAAAGGTACATTCACATAAGACATAAATCAGTTAGACACTTAATAAAGAATGTAGTGTTCTCTTTAGAGTATGTGAAGTCATAAAGGGAACCTAGAAGATCCGCTTACCAAAGGGTTAAGTCGGAAGCTGGTCCGAGATTCGTCGAGGGGGATGAGTCTCAAGCCCATTGGTTGAGAAATTCATGGTGGATACCCAACTTAGTTATCTAAGATCCATATGGTCAAACGAACCCATGGAAAGACTCATAGTGCACATTTCTGCTTTCTATCCCTATGAAGAATAATGTGCATGCATTGGATGAGCTTAAGTTCTCTTATTAAATTCATAGCCCAGGCTTTGGGTGGTCTTGGTGAGAAAGACTTGATGAATTTACCGATTTTGGCTGAATATCTATTCTTAATAAGTTTAAAACCCAATTTGAGTGGGTATTCCTAAGTGAGAATGAAATAATGAACTTACCAACAGAAAGGTTGAGTTTGTTAAACTCTTAATAAATTCAAATCCAAGTATTTGGATGGTTCTAGTGAGAATGACTTATTGAATTTACCGATAAATGAGGTTGAATATTTATTCTTAATAACTTCTTAGCCCAGAGTTTGGGTGGTTCATTTATAATGAACTTGGAGAAAGTCACCATACCCTTTGTGAGGTTAAGCTTTTATAAAAGTTCTTAATTATTTCATATCCCTGTTAAAGGTGGTTTATATCGAGATAAACTTGATGAAATAACCTATGTAAGTGATAAGGGTTAGCCGCCTTTTATGAAAAATGTTGGGCCATTTTTCTAAAAGACTTACTAGAATCCTGAGGTAAGATGGCCAAATATATACTTTTGCATATATATATATATCTTACACATCGAGGACTCAGGTGGATGAAGGGGTTAGTTGTGTGTTATGAGTTTACCCCCATCTTAGAAAGTTCCAGAATAGTTTCACTTATCTAAGAGAATGATTACTCATTATCACTATGTACTAGTTCCAGATACGTTCACTAGTGCTTAAGCAACTAATCTCGCTATTGCTCTTCTGGAAAGTTTGTTTTCGAGTTTCAAAAGAATTCTTTCACATTAGTAGGGGAACTCTCGTGCACCGTCGCCGCCACCGTCTCGTCTCGGCTCGACTCGGCACGGCTTTTCTCGTGGTCATGGTCGTGGTCGTGGTAATACGTGTCTTCAACACATCCGCGTGGATACAATCTTTTTAGAGAAAATTCTTGAGGAATTTCTCTTTGAAAGAAACAAATGGAAAAATGTGAAAGATTTCAACTGATATTTATAGGCTGCTAAGGACTGTTTAAATTTAAATAATAACAGCTGGTTTATGAGAGTTATCAAAAAGTAAATAGCTTTTCCTAAATTAAATAAAAAATGTTAAGATGTATCTGGACTGATTTCTAGCTTTGTACAAAGGGGACAAGCTGTTAATATCAGGAGTTATAGGAGTTATTGGATTTAATTCCAGGGGTTACATGATCTAATTTCGGGAGTTATAACAGCTGAATAATGATGCAATGAACCTGGACTATTTCTGAGTCAGGTTCATCTAGACGTTTCAGCTGTTACAAAGAAGAGATTTAATCCTAAAATTTTATGGACGATTTTAACCCTATTTCTACCCTATAAATATAGAGCAATATTAAGCTTCTCAACTCACTCTCAACATTTCAGAATTCACTCTCCAAGTGTTTTCTAAAGTTCTCTCTGTGTGCTTTCCGATTAAAAGTGCAATACC
Organism: Hibiscus syriacus; assembly: GCF_006381635.1. NCBI lineage: Eukaryota > Viridiplantae > Streptophyta > Magnoliopsida > Malvales > Malvaceae > Hibiscus > Hibiscus syriacus. The sequence continues at coordinate 5,796,835 of NW_024062608.1, forward strand.
ATCAACAGTCCACTCTAGTTTCGGGTATACAAAATTCGGAACGACCGTGTTAACCTCGGGGGACGGTCCGGCTACTGCAGCGATTAGACACATCGGGGCAAATTCGTTTCTAACGCAGTGGTTATACCACGACACGGTTTACCAATCTGTTCTTTTTCAATTACTGTTTATCTTTCCTGTCAGTGCTAACGATGTGGTTTTGCAGTCTAATTTACCAACAATTTAGAAACAAATTCAAATATACTGCAATCATGTCAACACCTTTGAGCAAATTGATACCCGATCTTTCCAAGCTCGATGCACTTGATGGAAAGAATTATAGAAGGTGGTCCCAAAGAATCCTGAAATTCTTCGAGCAACTTGATCTTGACTATGTGTTGCTCAATACACCACCTACCATTCCACCAACCCTACCGGTAATGATGTTGATACGGTCCTCAATGATGATACCCTAGCAACTGCACTGCTGCATTCGCTACCTATGAGAAGTACGAGAAAGACAACAAAACGGTGCGAGGACATCTGCTCAATCACATGTCAAATAAATTATTTGATATGTTCCTTAGAGAAAGGAGTGCCAAGGAAATATGGGATACTCTCGATAAAAAGTATGGTGCGGAGGATGCTAGCATCAAGAAGTATATTGTTGGTGAATGGCTCAAATTCCATATGACTAATGAACCTAATCACTGACATCATCGCCAAAGGGATGTAAATATGCGATGTGCTACAAGCCAATGTTCTCATTGAGAAGCTGCCCAAGTCCTGGTCTGACTACCGCAACTCTCTTAAGCATAAGAAGAGATAAATTTTACTTGAAGAGCTCATGGGCCATATGAAGATTGAAGAAGCCAACCGTTTAAAAGATAAGCTTACTAATTCTATGAGTAATTTATCTTTTAGAGCTAACTTGGATGAGTCTAAATTTAAGAAAATTGTGAAACGTGGGAATCAAGATAAGAAGACGAAACCTCATAAGTGTTATATTTGCGGTTTACCCGGCCATAAAGCTTACCAATGCCAACACCGTTCAGACCGCCAGAATGAAAACAAGCCACAGATGCACGTTGTAGAAGAAGATGATGAGATCATTGCTATGGTGGTCTCAGAAGTCAATCAGGTGGAAAATAGTTCGGAATGGGTTGTTGACACTAGCGCTTCAAAGCATTTCTACGCAAGGAAAGAGTTTTTTCACTGAATTCGAGGATGGGAACGTAGGTGAACGTGTGTATATGGGGAACTCTAGCAGCTCTGAAGTGCTAGGCAAAGGTAAGGTTTTTCTCAACTGACCTCTGGTAAAACTCTGGCTTTAAATAATGTTCTGTATGTACCTGCCTTGCATAGAAATTTGATAAGTGGTAGGCTTCTGAATAAGGCAGGCATTAAGTTAGTTTTTAAGGCAGATAAACTTGAACTTTCCCGAAATGGTGATTATGTTGGGAAAGGGTTTTTAAGAAATGGTTTATTTGTCATAGAAACGCAATTTAATGAAAATAAAGCTACAATTCTTCTTATATTGTTGAATCCATTGATATGTGGCATGCTAGATTAGGACACATGAATATTTATTCTTTAAAGAAATTAATAAATATGAATGTTCTGCCTAAACTAGACACAACTAGCTTTAACAAATTTGAGATTTTTATAGAAGCTAAGCATACTAGACCTCACTTTAAGACTGTTTCTAATAGAAAGAATGAGTTGTTAGAACATATTCATACTGATCTAGCTGATTTTAGAAACACTGAATGTAAAGGAGGAAAACACTACTACATAACTTTTGTAGATGATTATTCAAGATATACAAAAGTTTATCTCCTAAGGACTAAAGATGAAGCTGAAAACTTCTTTCTTATTTATAAGGCAGAAGTTGAAAATCAGTTAGATAGGAGAATCAAACGGGTTATATATGATAGAGGTGGTGAATATGTATCTAATTTCTTAAAATAGATTTGTGAAAAGAATGGCATAATTCATGAAACTTCAGCCCCCTATTTTCCTCAACAGAATGGTATAGCCGAAAGGAAAAATAGAACTTTAAAAGACATGATGAATTCTTTACTAATAAGTTCAGGGTTATCTAATAACATCTGGGGGGAAGCCATTCTATTGTCAACTCATATCTTAAACTGAGTTCCTCATAAGAAATTAGATTCTACCCCATATGAATTGTGGAAATTATATACTCCTAATTTACAATACCTGAAAGTGTGGGGGTGTCTGGCTAAAGTGGGTTTTCCAGACTTTAAGATATCCACCATCGGACCATGCAGTGTTTATAGGGCATGCTACGAATAGTGTTCCATACAGATTCATGCTTTTACAAGATTATTCTATTTGTGAGTCAAGGGATGTTGTTTTCTTTGAAAATACTTTTCCTTTAAAGGAACTGAGAATAAATATTGAAACACAAATAGAATATATTCCATCAACTTCTTCTAGTAATCTGCTATGTCTTTTTAACAAATTGATTTTGAGCCTAGAAGAAGTAAAAGGCAAAGAGTTGAAACCTCTTTTGGACCAGACTTTATTACTTCCTTTATTTCTAAGATAAATGATTTAGACTCCATTTCAGATCCTATAGCTCAAATTTTAATGTTAGATGAGGATCCTAAAACTTTCGAAGAAGCTATAAGATCTATCGATGCTAGTTTTTGGAAAAGCGCTGTTAATGATGAACTAGAATCGATAATGTCTAATCATACTTGGGAATTAGTTCACTTGCCTAAGGGATTCAAACGAATCTCCAACAAATGGGTCTCCGAGAAAAAACTAAGGCCAGATGGTTCGATTCAGCGATACAAGGCAAGGTTAGTCGTCAAAGGGTTCACCCAAAGGTTTGGTTTAGCCTACTTTGATACATACTCTCCCGTTACAAAAATCTCAATGATTCATGCATTATTTGCACTAGCCTCTATTCATAAGTTGCAGGTACATCAAATGGATGTTAAGACTGCTTTCTTGAATGGAGATCTATATGAGGAGATTTACATGGAGCAACAACTAGGTTTTGAAGCACCTGGTATGGAAGGCAAAATCTGTAGACTAAAAAAGTCACTCTATGGACTTAAGCAGGCTCCTAAACAATGGTATGAGAAATTTCATAAAACTATTCTTAGTTTTGGTTTTGTTATGAATGGTTCGGATGCTTGTGTGTATTCGAAGATGTTTGACATTAATGTGTTTTCATAAGTCTTTATATTAATGAAATGTTGATTTTCAGTTCTAACATTGAGTCCATTAACAAAGTTAAAAATTTATTGTCCACTAAGTTTGAGATGACAGATTTCGGAGAAGTAGATGTAATCTTAGGAGTCAAAGTTACCAAAACTGAGAAGGGATTTTCTTTATGTCAAGCACATTATATAGAGATAGTGCTAAAGAAATTTGACAGTTTTTATGTCATCTCTGTTCGAACTCCTTATGACCCTAGCATACATCTAGTTAAGAATAAAGAAAGTAGCGTTTCCCAAATTGAATATGCTAAATTAATTGGGAGCTTAATGTTCTTAATGAACTATACTCGGCCTGATATTGCTTATGCTGTGAGTAGACTGAGTAGATATACTCATAATCCGAGTGGTGAGCACTGGATTGCTCTTAAACGCTTGCTGAAGTATCTTTAGGGTACTTTGGATTGGAAACTTGAGTTTGTTGGCTTTCCTGCGGTACTAGAATGATATTATGATTCCAACTGGGGTTCTGATAATGATTAGGTAAGCTCTACGAGTGGGTATGTTTTTACTTTGGGTGGAGCAGCAATCTCGTGGAAATCATCAAAGCAGACTTGTATTGCTCGTTCTACTATGGATTCAGAGTTTATAGCTCTTGACCAGCTGGGCAAGAAAACGAGTGGCTTAGAAGCTTGTTAGCAGATATTCCGTTGTGGGGAAGACCGACTCCTCCAGTTTCATTGTTGTGTGATTCTCAAGCTGCGATATGTGTGGCTAAGAACCAAGCTTACAATGGTAAGAAAAGACACATTTGCATAAGACATGAATCAGTTAGACACTTAATAAAGAATGGAGTGCTCTCTTTAGAGTATGTGAAGTCAGAAAGGAACCTAACAGATCCGCTTACCAAAGGGTTAAGTCGGAAGCTGGTCCTACATTCGTCGAGGGGGATGGGTCTCAAGCCCATTGGTTGAGGAATTCATGGTGGATACCCAACTTAGTTATCTAAGTTCCATGTGGTCAAACGAAACCATGGAAAGACTCATAGTGTACATTCCTACTTCATATCCCTATGACGAATAATGTGCATGCCCAGGATAAGCTTAACTGCTCTTAATAAATTCATATCCCAGGTTTGGGTGGTTTTAGTGAGAAAGACTTGATGAATTTACCGATTTTGGCTGAAAATTTATTCTTAATAAGTTCAAAACTCAATTTGAGTGGGTATTCCTAAGTTAGAATGAAATAATGAACTTTCCAACAGAAAGGTTGAGTTTGTTAAACTCTTAATAAATTCAAATCCAAGTATTTGGATTGTTCTAGAGAGAAGGACTTATTGAATTTATGGATAAATGAGGTTGAATATTTATTCTTAATAATTTCTTAGCCCTGAGTTTGGGTGGTTCATTTATAATGAACTTGAAGAAAGTCACCATACCCTTTGTGAGCTTGAGCTTTTATAAAAGCTCTTAATTATTTCATATCCCTATTAAGGGTGATTTATATCGAGATATACTTGATGAAATAACCTATGTAAGTGAGAAGGATTAGCAGCCTTCTATGAAAAATGTTGGGCCATTTTTATAGAACACTTACTAGAATCCTGAGGTAAGATGGCCAAATATATACTTTTGTATATTTATATCTTACACATCGAGGACTCAGGTGGATGAAGGGGTTAGTTGTGTGTTATGAGTTTACCCCCATCTTAGAAAGTTCCAGACTAGTTTCACTTATCTAAGATAAGGATTGCTCATTATCACTATGTACTAGTTCCAGATACGTTCACTAGTGCTTAAGCAACTAATCTCGCTATTGCTCTTCTGGAAAGTTTGTTTTCGAGTTTCAGAAGAATTCTTTCGCATTAGTGGGGGAATGTTGGTAATGCTCAATCCCACATAGTATTGGAAATACTATTGGGAATGGGCATTTATGGTTTGGATTTCCCACTTCCTTGTTGAGTGAAATAGAATAAGGGGGACTCTCGCGCACCGCCGTCGCTGCCGTCCGTCTTGTCTCAGCTCGGCACGACACGGCTCGGCTCGGCTCAACTCGTGGCCGTGGTCGTGGTCGTGGTAATGCGTGTCTTCGACACGTCCGCGCGGATACTATCTTTTTAGAGAATATTCTTGAGGAATTTATCTTTGAAAGAAACAAATGAAAAAATGAGAAAGATTTCAACTGATATTTATAGGCTGTTGAGGACTATTTAAATTTAAATGATAACAGCTGGTTTATGAGAGTTATCAAAAATTAAACATCTTTTCCTAAATTAAATAAAAAACGTTAAGATGTATCTGGACTGATTTCCAGCTTTGTACAAAGGGGACAAGCTGTTAATATCATAAGTTACATGAGTTATTTGATTTAATTCCAAGGGTTACATGATATAATTTCGGGAGTTATAACAGTTGAATAATGATGTAATGAACCTGCACTATTTCTGAGTCAGGTTCAACTAGACTTTTCAGCTGTTACAAAGAAGAGATTTAATCCTGAAAATTTATGGACGATTTTAACCCTATTTCTAGCCTATAAATAGAGAGCTATATTCAGCTTCTCAACTCACTCTCACAATTTCAGAATTCACTCTCCAAGTGGTTTTTAAAGTTCTCTCTATGTGTTTTCCGATCAGAAGTGCAATACCATCAGCAGTCCACTCTAGTTTTGGGTGTACGAAATTCGGAGTGACCGTGTTAACCTCAGGGGACGGTCCGTCTACTGCAATAATTACACACATCGGGGCGAATTCGTCTCTAAGGCAGTGGTTATACCACGATCATGTCAACACCTTTGAGCAAACTAATACTCGATCTTTCCAAGCTCGATGCACTTGATGGAACGAATTATAGAAGGTGGTCCTAAAGAATCCTGATATTCTTCGAGCAACTTGATCTTGACTACGTGTTGCTCAAGCCACCACCTACCATGCCGCCAACCCCAGCTACCGGTAATGATGTTGATGCGGTCCTCAATGATGATGCCCTAGCAACTTCCGCTACTGCACTCGCTACCTACGAGAAGTACGAGAAAGATAACAAAACGGTGCGAGGACATTTGCTCAGTCACATGTCAAATAAATTATTTGATATGTTCCTTAGAGAAAGGAGTGCCAAGGCAATATGGGATACTCTCGATAAAAAGTATGGTGCAGACGATGCTGGCATCAAGAAGTACGTTGTCGGCGAATGGCTCAAATTCTAGATGACTGATGACAAGCCGATAATGAATCAAGTCCATGACTATAAGAACCCAGTCGCTGACATCATCGCCGATGGGATGCAAATGTGCGAGGTGCTGCAAGCTAATGTTCTCATTGAGAAGCTACCCAAGTCCTGGTCTGACTACCGCAACTCTCTTAAGCATAAGAAGAGAGAAATTTCTCTTGAAGAGCTCGTGGGCCATATGAAGATTGAAGAAGCCAACCGTTTAAAAGATAAGCCTACTAATTCTACGAGTAATTTATCTTTTAGAGCTAACTTGGTTGAGTCTAAATTTAAGAAGATCATGAAACGTGGGAATCAAGACAAGAAGACGAAACCTCAGAAGGCTACCAACTTCAAGAAGTCAGGAAAGACCAAACCTAAAGGAAAGACGCTTAAGTGTTATGTCTGCGGTTTACCCGGCCACAAAGCTTACTAATGGCAACACTGCTCAGACCACCAGAATGAAAACAAGCCACAGATGCACGTTGTAGAAGAAGAAGATGAGATCATTGCTGCGGTGGTCTCAGAAGTCAATCTGGTGAAAAATAGTTTTGAATGGGTTGTTGACACTGGCGCTTCAAAGCATTTCTGCGTAAGGATTGAGTTTTTCACCGAATTCGAGGATGGGAACGTAGGTGAACGTGTGTACATGGGGAACTCTAGCAGCTCTGAAGTGCTAGGCAAAGGAACCGAGAATAAATATTGAAACACAAATAGAATATATTCCATCAACTTCTTCTAGTAATCCTGCTAGGTCTTCTAAACAAATTGATTTTAAGCCTAGAAGAAGTAAAAGTCAAAGAGTTGAAACCTCTTTTGGACCAGACTTTATTACTTCCTTTATTTTTGAGATAAATGATTTAGACTCCATTTCAGATTCTATAGCTCAAATTTTTCTGTTAGATGAGGATCCTAAAACTTTTGAAGAAGCTATAAGATTTATCGATGCTAGTTTTTGGAAAAGTGCTATTAATGATGAACTAGAATCGATAATGTGTAATCATACTTGGGAATTAGTTGACTTGCCTAAGGGATTCAAACCAATCTCCAACAAATGGGTCTTCCAGAAGAAACTAAGGCCAGATGGTTCGATTCAGCGGTACAAGGCAAGGTTAGTCGTCAAAGGGTTCACTCAAAGGTTTGGTTTAGATTACTTTGATACATACCCTCCCGTTATAAAAATCTCAACGATTCGTGCATTATTTGCACTAGCCTCTATTCATAAGTTGCAGGTACAACAAATGGATGTTAAGACTACTTTCTTGAATGGAGATCTAGATGAGGAGATTTACATGGAGCAACCACTAGGTTTTGAAGCACCTGGTATGGAAGGCAAAGTCTGTAGACTCAAAAAGTCACTCTATGGACTTAAGTAGGCTCTTAAACAGTGGTACGAGAAATTTCATAAAACTATTCTTAGTTTGGGTTTTGTTATGAATGGTTCGGATGCTTGTGTGTATTCGAAGATGTTTGACACTGAATGTGTTATCATAAGTCTTTATGTTGATGACATGTTGATTTTCAGTTCTAACATTGAGTCCATTAACAAAGTTAAAAATTTATTGTCCACTAAGTTTGAGATGACAGATTTGGGAGAAGTAGATGTAATCTTAGGAGTCAGAGTTACCAAAACTGAGAATGGATTTTCTTTATGTCAAGCACATTATATAGAGAAAGTGCTAAAGAAATTTGACAGTTTTGATGTCGTCCCTGTTCAAACTCCTTATGACCCTTGCATACATCTAGTTAAGAATAAAGAAAGTAGCGTTTCCCAAATTGAATATGCTAAATTAATTGGGAGCTTAATGTTCTTAATGAACTATACTCGGCCTGATATTGCTTATGATGTGAGTAGACTGAGTAGATATACTAATAATCTGAGTGGTGAGCACTGGATTGCTCTTAAACGCTTACTGAAGTATCTTAAGTGTACTTTGGATTGGAAACTTGAGTTTGTTGGCTTTCCTGCGGTACTAAAATAATATTTTGATGCCAACTGGGTTTCTGATAATGATGAGGTAAGCTCTACGAGTGGGTATGTTTTTACTTTGGGTGGAGCGGCAATCTCGTGGAAATCATCAAAGCAGACTTGTATTGCTCGTTTTACTATAGAGTCAGACATTATAGCTCTTGACCTAGCTGGGCAAGAAGCCGAGTGGCTCAGAAGCTTGTTAGTAGATATTTCATCGTAGGGAAGACCGACTCCTCCAGTTTCATTGTTATGTGATTCACAAGCTGCGATATGTGTGGATAAGAACCAAGCTTAGAATAGTAAGAAAAGACACATTCGCATAAGACGTGAATCAGTTAGACACTTAATAAAGAATGGAGTGCTCTCTTTAGAGTATGTGAAGTCAAAAAGGAACCTAGCAGATCCGCTTACCAAAGGTTTAAGTCAGAAGCTGGTCCTACATTCATCGAGGGGGATGGGTCTCAAGCCCATTGGTTGAGGAATTCATGGTGAATACCCAACTTAGTTATCTAAGTTCCATGTGGTTAAATGAAACAATGGAAAGACTCATAGTGCACATTCCTACTTCCTATCCCTGTGACGAATAATGTGCATGCCCAGGATGAGCTTAAGTGCTCTTAATAAATTCATAGCCCAGCTTTGGGTGGTCTTAGTGAGAAAGACTTGATGAATTTACTAATTTTGGTTGAATATCTATTCTTAATAAGTTCAAAACCCAATTTGAGTGGGTATTCCTAAGTGAGAATGAAATAATGAACTTACCAACAGAAAGGTTGAGTTTGTTAAACTCTTAATAAATTCAAATCCAAGTATTTGGATAGTTCTAGTGAGAAGGACTTATTGAATTTACTGATAAATGAGGTTGAATATTTATTCTTAATGACTTCTTAGCCCAGAGTTTAGGTGGTTCATTTATAATGAACTTGAAGAAAGTCACCATACTCTTTGTGAGGTTGAGCTTTTATAAAAGCTCTTAATTATTTCATATCCCTGTTAAGGGTGGTTTATATCGAGATAAACTTGATGAAATAACCTATGTAAGTGAGAAGGGTTAGCCGCCTTCTATGAAAAATTTTGGGCCATTTTTTTAGAACACTTACTAGAATCCTGAGGTAAGATGGCCAAATATATACTTTTGCATATATATATATCTTACACATCGAGGACTCAGGTGGATGAAGGGGTTAGTTGTGTGTTATGAGTTTACCCCCATCTTAGAAAGTTTCAGACTAGTTTCACTTATCTAAGAGAATGATTTCTCATTATCACTATGTACTAGTTCCAGATATGTTCACTAGTGCTTAAGAAACTAATCTCGCTATTGCTCTTTTGGAAAGTTTGTTTTCGAGTTTCAGAAGAATTCTTTCGCATTAGTGGGGGAATGTTAGTAATGCTCAATCCCACATAGTATTGGAAATACTATTAGGAATGGGTATTTATGTTTTGGATTTCCCACTTCCTTGTTGAGTGAAAGAGAATAAGGGGGACTCTCGCGCACTGTGGTCGTAGTCGTGGTCGTGGTAATACGTGTCTTCGACACGTCCGTGCGGATACTATCTTTTTAGAGAAAATTCTTGAAGAATTTCTCTTTGAAAGAAACAAATGGAAAAATGTGAAAGATTTCAACTGATATTTATAGGTTGCTGAGGACTGTTTAAATTTAAATGATAACAGCTGGTTTATGAGAGTTATCATAAATTAAACAGCTTTTCCTAAATTAAATCAAAAACGTTAAGATGTATTTGGACTGATTTCCAGCTTTGTGTAAAGGGGACAAGCTGTTAATATCAGGAGTTACGGGAGTTATTTGATTTAATTCCTGGGGTTACATGATATAATTTCGGGAGTTATAACAGCTGAATAATTATGCAATGAACCTGGACTATTTCTGAGTCAGGTTCATCTAGACGTTTCATCTGTTACAAAGAAGAGATTTAATCCTAAACTTTTATGGATGATTTTAACCCTATTTCTAGCCTATAAATATAGAGCTATATTCAGCTTCTCAACTCACTCTCAACATTTTAGAATTCACTCTCCAAGTGGTTTCTAAAGTTCTCTCTATGTGCTTTCCGATCAGAAGTGTAATACCATCAACAGTCCACTCCAGTTTCGGGTGTACGAAATTTGGAGCGACCGTGTTAACCTCGGGGGATGGTCCGCCTACTGCAGCTATTACACATATCGGGGCGAATTCGTTTATAAGGCAGTGGTTATACCACGACAGGGTTTACCAATCTGTTCTTTTTCAATTACTGTTTATCTTTCATGTTAGTGCTAACGATGTGGTTTTGCAGTCTATTTTACCAACATTCATATCACGTAGGCGGAAGGCATTTAATGTAGGAAACGTCTTATACTAATTAGGGCTGTAAAAAGTTGATCCGACCTACAAAATTAACTGAAACCAACTCGAGTCAAAACTGTTTTTAACCTGCGCTGTAGCAATCCGAAACCGACTCAAGTCGGAACTGGTGTTTACCTGAATCCGAGTTGGACCTGGAAATTGTGGATCTAAACCCGACCTGCACCCGACCTGAGAACGACCTAAACCCTAATTGAACCAAAAAAATACCCGAACTCAACCTGCATCCGACTGATATGTACCCGAACCCGAGATTGACCTAGTAAACAACTAATATTACCCAACCTGTTTTCAACCTGACATGTGATGAACCTGACCTGTAAATGATCCAACTTATTATTGACATGATCTGATATAATTAAAAAAATTAATATGATTAATTTTTAAATATTATAATAAAATTTTTATTATGATAATTACATTAATAAATAGATTTATTATATAAAATTATTTAATAAAATTATTTAAATGTAAATTATATAAAACACGATTAATAAAATTATTGGCATTCAACAATGATTAAATGTAAATTAATATAGTTTAATTTATGTAAATTATATAGTTTAATTTATGTAAAGAAAAAATAATATTAATAATGCAAGTATTTATTATGTAATTTATATTGACGTTTTACATGATTAATACAAATGATTTTGGCATTGAAATGATAATTAATTTGATAATAAATGAATATTGGTATTGAACATGATTAATTCTCTAAAATATAAAAAAACTATACAATTTAATTTTTGTAAAGAAAAATTATCTAACAGTTATAACATACATAAAACATAATATAAAAGATAAATTTAATTGATAATGATAATTTAGATAACATTTGATATAAAATTTGAATAACAATTGATTTGATTCAAGTTGAATACAATAAAATGAAAAAAAAACAGTGTTTTCTAAGCTCTTAGATCTTATAACAAAAATGTTATAAGGCTAAAAGCCTAAATTTGCTACCAGAAATTTCTTCATCGAGCTTTTGTATCGAAATAGCTGCCAACATTGTTAAATTACGGGTAACTTTTAAAGCTACCAACATAAGTTAACATGAGTACCTATTTCGAAAAACAATGACAGTTTCAACAATCTATTTAAGTCAGACCAACAAAATAAATTACAAGGTAGCAACAAGCAGCATTTCTGCATTAAACAAACATGCAGTCAGCAGTAAAGCCAAAGAGAATACGATGGCCAACAATGCCAAACATTTTCGACTTTACCAAACCTTTACAGAATCAAGCAGTCAACATTGTTTATAATAACATAAATAATATCAAGCAAAATTAGGATGTGTTACTTTGGACAGAAGCATCCTACAAAAAATAGAAGCATCAATAAAAATTGGTTTCAGTTACTATTAAACATAAAAAATATAATAAGTAATTAATAAATAGAAGCTACCTGTAAAGGGGAGAAACAAGACTTAATCTCAAATTCCAATGGTTTAACTTAACGTTAAACACCCTAAAAATTTAAATTTAAAATTAAAATAATTAATAAACAATTTGAAATATTGAGATTAAAATTAAATTTAAATTCCAATACTTACACTCAGCATAAACAGAACTGTCATCAGATTTGGTGAATGTGTAGTGGTCCTAAACAGGAGAGGCTATTCTCCTAAATTTGGATGAACTAGTGGACTTCCTCTTAGAGGATTTATTTATATCAACTGCTCCAGACAGTATATCATTTACATCCCCCTGCAAAAAAAACTATGGTTAGTATGGTAAAAATTAAACCTTGATTAAGCTACAAACAAAGGCAGCTAACAACCTTATACAACCAATCCGAATGAACAACCAACATCAACACAAACAAGGACTACAAAGGAAACAAATAAACAGTAGCTACAGATGACAGTATATTTACCTCTTTCAGAATGTTCTTCATTCTGATTTGTTGGGTTTTCTCCTACAAAGGAAATGAATAATATATTAATGAAACATATTAAAATAAAAAAACAAAATAGTAAAAAAATATACTTGGATAATTAAACTCGTAAGAAATAATGTCCATGAAACCCTTGAAAAAAAATAAAGATTTCGAATATCAACAGAGACGGAAGAAGATGAAGAACATGAAGAACAGTCGTGGTTATAGAAGATGAAAAGATACAGAAAGTGAAGAGGCTCGGTTAGGTTTTTTTTAGGTTCGAGTTCAGGTTTGGGTTTGGGTTTGGGTTTTGGTGTGGGTTTGGGTTTGGGTTTAGGTTTGGGGTTGGGATTAAGGTTGAGGTTAAGTTATAGAAGATGAATTGGTGTTAGGGTTTCGGTTTGATCAAAGGATTAAAGAATGGTTTGGGGAAGAACAATGATGAACTACTTTTTGAGTTTGGGGTTTGATCAGAAAAAATAGGAAATGGTATGTGTTTTGGTGTTTGTGAAGACCAACGGACGATTTTTGTGAAGAACAAATATGAACTAGATGAATATGAATGAACATGGGAGAAAATTTTGGATGTTTGATTGAAAAAAACAAGAAATTGTATGGGTTTTGGTGTTTATGAAGATTAAATGAGGGTTTTGGTATGAACTCGGATGAACAAGTTAAGAAATTTTGTGTGTTTGATCCAAAAAAATAAAAATGTTTGGGATTTGGTGTTTTTGAAGATAAAATGAAGGTTTTTTCAAAGAACAATGAAGAACACGGATGAACTTCTAGAGAGAAGACATAGAATTTTGAGAGAATCGGAGAGTTAGAGAGAGAGCAAAATGGAAGAATGGATAGGAAACCCGAAAATGAGAAAAGAAAAAAAAAATTTGTCCTTATATAGTCGCTCCATTCGGGTCGGGTTCAAGATCAACGTGTTTTTGAACTTTGTTTCGCATTGTACCGTTGTCCCGTTCTTTTAATTTTACTCAATTTAATCCAACTTTAATGATTCAATTTAATCTTTATATTTTAAATTCTTTCAATTTCATCCCTATATAATTTATATTAATAAACTATTTATAATTAATATTAATATAAATTATATATTATAATTAATATTAATATAATTAATATTAATATTAATATAATTAATATTAATATTAACTTATATTAATATAATATAGTTTATAATTTGTAATTAATATTAATATAAAATATAGTCTATAAAATTAATATTAATATAAACTATATTTTATAAATTATATAGTATAGTTTATAAATTATAGTTAATATAACTTATATTAATATAGTATATGGTTTATAGACTATAATTAATATTAATAATGTATACTGTATTAATATAAATTATAGTTAATATATTAATATTAATGTAAACTATAGTTTATAAACTATCTACTATATTAATACAAATTATAATTTATAAACTATATACTATATTAATATAAATTATGGTTAAGATAATTAACATTAATATAAACTATATAATACATTAATATAAAATATAGTTTATAAATTATATACTATAGGTTATAAACTATATAGTACAGTAATATAAACTATTGTTTATAAATTATATGTTACATATATAGTTTATATAATATATAAATAGATTGTATATATACATATCCTATAGGTTATATATATATATATATAGTTTATATATACTATATATAGTTTATACATACATGTACTATAATTTACATATATAGTTTACATATATACATATACTATAGGTTACATATATTAACTATTGTTTATAGACTATAAGTTAATGTTACATATATAATTTATATGAACTATTACTTATATAAACTATATATGAATTATCAATTGTGTCTATACATATATAGTTTATAAAGTTTAGGGTTTAGGTTTTAGAGTTTATGATTTAGGATTTAATGCTTTTAGTTTAGGGTTTAGGGTTTATGATTTCTATAAACTATATACTTTATTACTTTATATAGTTTATTCATAGTGTTTCTATATATATATACACGTACTATATTAATATAAATTATAATTTATAAACTACATACTTTATATAGTTTTATACATATATAATTTATATATATATATATACTATATTAATATAAATTATAGTTTATAAACTATATACTTTTTATAGTTTATACATATAATTTATATACATAGTTCATATAAACATTATTTATATATATAGCTTATAATAATTATATAGTGTATAATATAAATATAATTTATATATAGTTTATATATAGTTTATATATAAACTTATATTATATTAATATAATTTATATATTTTAATACTTTATTTAGTTTATATATTGTTTACGCATAGTTCATTAATAAATTTTACAGTTTATATATAAACTATATAATTTTTAATGTAAACTATTTATATACTAATATATATGTACTTAATATACTATATATATAAACTATATATATAAATCTTATATAATATATATAAATATATAAATTACATAATTTATTAATAAACTACATGTAAACTACATATAAACTATATATATTATATGTTTGTCTTTATATATATATATATATATAAATTTTTTTAATTTTTTAAATGAATGCAATTTATTATATTTTTTTATTATTTCTTCATATTTTGTATTTATTTCGATTTCATCCTTTTATGTTTTTTAATTTATTTAAATTTTATGTTTTTTCACTTTTATATGTATTCAATTTAGTCCTTAAATTTATATTTGCATCTTCACTTGGCCCATTGTTAGTTGTTATTTATATTTTTGTAACTGGCCCATAACTTATTAAATGAGTATAATTTAGTTCTTTTTTATATTAATTTAAACCTCACATTTTAAATTTATTTCGATTTGGTCCCTTACCTATGTGTGTTGTTTAATTTATAAATTTTATTTGTAATTTTACATTTCTTCAATCTTTTCCTTAAATTTATATTTTTTTACAAAATTGATCCATGATTTTTTTTTGTAATTTACTCGAAATCATATACAATTACAACTTGCAATTCAACAATCACGAAAGATGACAAAATAATTAATCCAAAAATAAAAACGAGATCTGAACTCAATCCGTATCCGGTAAACATCCGACCTGAATTTTATCTGTTAATGATGTGACTCGATCTGAACGAGATCCGACTAAAGTCCACTTGAACCAGAATTAACCTGGTCTTTATCTACTTCGGACCTGAACTGACATCGATCTGAACTGAAAATGACCCGACTTGAACCCGATATGGATCTAGTGTCAAATCAATTTGAAAATAACCCGAACTGATTTGAAATGTACTCGACCTGATCCAAGTCAAACCATCAAATTGACCTCACTTGACCTATACCCGATTTTACCAACCTGATAGAATCCGACTGAAACATGTCCGATTACCTGATTTTACAGCCCTACTAATGTAGCAGAAAGCAAATTTTCTTTAGAAGGAAGCACCTTCTACTAATGTGGCAAAAATCACGTTTTACAAAAACTATATTCCGCTTACATAGTACAAAAAGGTCATAACTTTTTTTAATGGTAAAAGAAGACAAAAACTTTAAACTAACTAGCTACGTACCGTAAATAGGGGACCAAATATATCCATGTAGAGCAGCTCAACGACATGAGTGGGGAACCTTGGAAGGTGCCAGTTAAAAATCTGAATTTCTGATTTGTTTAGCCATTGTATTTGCGATCATATTAGCTTCACGAGGGATCCATATGAATTCGGTGAACCAGCTACGCTTGCGAAGCTTTGAGATGACTCGAATCAAGGGGAGAGAGACATGAGAATCATCCAAATCATTCAGTAGGCGAACTATCTGGGCATTATCAGATTGGATCTGCACAACTTCAAAACCTTGGCGTCATACAAGTTGCAACTCGATGTATTTGTCCCATAAATCAGCTTAAAGAGGACTTGAAACACCAATGAACTTGTGGAAGCTGAGCAGCCATGTCCCATCCGATGAATGGAAAACTCCGCCTACTGTTCCTAGACCAGAAACAATATTAACTGTGACGTCTGTGTTGAGGCAAGTCCATCCCATAGCGGGCAGAGCTAACGTACAGCTAGTGATGACTAAAGAGTGGATCCTTAGGAGGATGAGCTCTCCCCGACGTAGTGCATGATCCAACTGAGACTAAGGCTTAAGATCGCATCATGGGTAGGAATGGATGGAGAGTCGTCTCCTAAAAATTATCATATATTTTAAATTTTTCTATATATTTTTTATTAAAAATCTTTTTTTATCCTTAGATTTTTATAATTTTAAGTTTGTCCTCTAGAATTTTATAAGTCCAAGTTCATCCCATAGTATAAAATCCTACGTTAGTCCCTGTCTATGGGAGAACAAGAGTCATTGAAGATGAAATCATTCTTTTGTTTTCAAACCTGCCAAAAACAAAGAAGAAAGCAAAAATGACCAAGGCACATTCATATCTGCAACAGTTCTTGAGGAAGAGAGACTACTTATCAATCAGTTGTTGAGGTCACAATGGAAGAAAGGGTGGGAGCTCGGGAGACCAAGAATGGACTACTAATGGTTCGAATGGCTGAGCAGGGAGGGTGTGAAGGGAGGACTCACTCATGGCTCCACAGATGGGGCACGATGAAGACTGGGTGAGACCCTTGCGAAAGCGTTCTTAATTCATCATGATACATTGCCGGGAGACAATCCAGAGAAAGAGATGGATCCGTTGAAAGACTGACAAGGTCCAAATAATCTTTCAAGTTAGATCGATAGGATTCCAATCGTCTTCGACAAGCTTCTTATGAGCAAATTGAACACTGAGGGACTGTTTGGTTCAATGTATATTTTATTATCGGAGGAATAAAGTCTTCATTCTCTCTTTTGGTTGACCAACATTCCCAGCCTCCGGTAATATTTTATTATTAACACTGAATTTTTTGGGTATATTACCGAGAATGTGATTACTCATTCCCTTAGGTATTGTTGGATTACCGACGTTTTGGATTAAAATGCCTCTAATTTTTTTTTTCAAAAATATCATTCTTCTGTAGTTGAATAATAAAAATTCTACGAATGTTAAATTACAAATTTATCCTTAAACTATTTTAGATTTACAAAAAAAAGGTCTATAATTAAAATTTTATATGAAGTTCAGGGGTTAAAATAAAATTTTACATTTTCATTAAACCTATTTATTTTTTCAATTTTGTAAAAAAAATATATAAATTTTATGAATTTAAAATTTTTAAAGAAAATATATAAATTAATTATAGTAATATTATAGTAGAATTCAACTTGTTAAAAAAACAAATATATAATAAGAAAAATTTAATAAAATATATATTCAAATAATCTTTTATTCCTTTAACCAAACATTGTAATCTTACATTCCACCTAAACCAACCAAACATAAAATACAACATTCTCAATAATCCTATTCTCCGATAATCTTTTATTCCCACTGGTAATCTTACATTCCGTTAACCAAATGCGCTTTGAAGGTATTTAGGGATCCCCAACGACAAACACAATAACTTTCACCATAATCAGAAGATGGCAGAATAATACCCATGACATAGGGTAAAACGGCAGAAAGGAGGAAGGAGAAGAAGGTCAATACAAAATAAAAGGGATAAAAAATATTAAAAAAATTAAATGAATTTTATCTAAATGGAATAAACATGTGCAATGCGAGTCAAAGACACATAATTGTACGAACGCAAGAACGAGTTAGGCCAGGCGACAATGATGATGCATGTGTATTAGCCCACATTGTTTATATATGTGAGTTTTCAAATATTTAAATATAATATTTTAAACATATAATTATCGAATGATTAAATATAAGGTTGTTGAACTTATATTTTGATATAAAAAAATATTTGTGAAATTGATTTTATACTTAATTAAATATTTCAAAAACAATTCAAAGTCCAAAATGTCTTGAAAAATATGTGTTCTAAATTGTTTCATATATATGAAATATTTTTTGAGTTAATTAAAACGTGTTTAAAATATGTTTAAAGCTTTTAAAATATGGAAAACAATATTCAATCACTATTTGACATTATTCATGACATTGTTCATATACATGTATTGTT
Organism: Hibiscus syriacus; assembly: GCF_006381635.1. Lineage (NCBI taxonomy): Eukaryota > Viridiplantae > Streptophyta > Magnoliopsida > Malvales > Malvaceae > Hibiscus > Hibiscus syriacus. The sequence goes on from NW_024062608.1 coordinate 5,815,505, forward strand.
CATAGATTGCAAACTTGTAAGAGTTTGGAAACTTTTGTAAAGAGTTTTGAAATTTTTGTAAGAGTTTTGAAACTTTGCACCTTGAAACTGTTTTAACGGTTCGATTTTCTTCAATTGTCATATTTTTAGGTAAGAGTTTCGAAACTTTCAAGAACATTGTTTAAAAGTTACGATATTTTCTCCAAAGTTTCGAAACTTCATGTACAGGTGACCTTTATTACATGTTTTTAAAGCTTCTAATGGCTATAGTTCATCCCCCAACGGTCATAAACGGTTAGAGACACATTCCAACTGATAAAAACAACAAAGGAACACTTGAAGAAGGTGACTACACCTATTTAAGCTTAGAGATCTAGAGAAAAGAGTTTTCATTCCTATTTCCTTCATTTTTCTCTTGTACATAAGTGTATAAAGCTTAATTGAATATCTTTTGGTTTTATTCTTGTGAGGCTAAATCTTTATAAACACCTTCTTTGTAAGGTTTTCTTGTTTACATTTTTTATCCTTTGTAAAAGGGGAGTGGTTATAGTTTAGCTTTGAAAAACTAAAGAATTGTGAAGGTTAGTCTTAAGCCTAGAAAAAGAAAGAAAAATTAGTTGATATGTTGAAATCCTTAGTGTGGAGCTAAGATAATGGATGTAGACTTTGGTTGAGAAAGTTGAACCACTATAAAACTCGTGTCTATTTCTTATATTTTATTGCTTCCACACCAAATATTTTTAAAGGCCTATTCACCATCTCTAAGAAGTAAAATAAAAATGCTATAACAAAATTGTTAAACTTACAATTGTCAATCCCCGGCAACGACGCCAAAAACTTATTGCGTGTTGTGAGTACTATAAATTGGATGCAAAATATGTGCAAGTATACACAGTCGCACAAGTAATTAAGTGATAAGTGAATATCATTCCCACGAGGATTGGAAGAAATTGCAAGTTAAGTTAAAGAATGAATACTAAATTATCTTAGGAAATTACAAGGTATGTGCAAATGAGAATGATGTGACAAAATGAAATAAATGCGGATGGTATCAAGGAAATGTGATGGTGAATTATGATGATAATGTGACATTGTAGCAGATGGAAATGTCAAGGAAAGTGGAGATGTTTTTGAAATATAAACAACTAAAATTGTCAAGGTAAAATGAGTTAAGAATTCGGAAATAAGTAAACAGATTTAATAATCCTCACACAAAAAGCTACTATGGGAATGATTGATGGGGTCACTAAGGAATCCTAATGCTTGTCTTTTAGAATGGTCTAAACTTCTATGGTTTGCTTGCTCGACAGAGTTCACTAAGAGTGCTCCTATGCTATCTCTAGTCATGGAACCTGCCAGAAAAGAATCCCACGGCAAATCCTCTTGGCCTGAGTAGCAACATCTAACCTATCGAATAAGTTTAACTCCTATTAGTCGTTGAAATCCTACCTTAGTTTCTCTCAAACACTAATGTTGGATTAGGCCATGGTTCTTAGCCGTTGTTCATGTTGATCTTCCCCTAGCTTCTCTTGAACACAAAGGATCTTAACTTAGTTTCTCTCGAGCACTAGGTAATATACTTACGAAATTGTCACCCTTATGCATCATACAATCTTAAGTAATTCAAAACCATGAACAAAACAAATGATAAACATAAAAACACCAACCATTAATTAAAAAAAACACTTAATCATCAATCATAAACCCACACCAAATAAGGTTTAGTTCATAGTAGGGTTCAAAATATCCAAAAGAATAATATGTTCCATACAACCCAAGTAATCGAATGAAAAATAAAAGCATAAGGGTGGTGGAAACTCCCAACGTGCGTTGTCAGTTGCTCCTCGGACCACCACGAACGGTACCTTAACGACGCTACCTCCTCTCAGACGCCTAGCTCGCCACTCCCTTGAGCTTGGCTATAGAGGAGACACTCGAAAATATGAAAGGGGAAAGAAAGTTGAAAACTTTCAGCCACCTCCCACTCTTGTTTAGCTCACTTTTTTCCTCAAAGAATTCTCTCATCATTTTTGTAACCACCTTTTCTATTTATACTAGGGGAATATCCTAGGTTTTAGTGAAAAAATTCCCATAGCACCCTAAGGTACATTCCCCTCACGAGAATATGGGTACAAAGATGGCAGTGGTCCCCTCCAAGGTGGTTAGCATCATAAATTACGTGAGTGCTGGGCAACTAACATTTTGATGAAAATATTTTTAGCCCTTTTTTCTTCTTTTTTTTTTGCGCCTAAAAATGTCATCCTAGACATCGCGACATGTCAGTGTTGTTTGCCACGGTAATTCTCTTTGCACACCACCTAGAAATGCCATGACTTTTTTTATCAATTTTCCACGACAATTTTCCTTGCACACTCTTGCTCCTAGAACCTGCGTATCATCATCCAAACCATAACCTTCCCCATAAAATAGCACCATTTACAATATAGTATGCCAGAGCAAATACAAACCACCAAATGTAATTATATGCTCTTAAATTCTTATTTATGAACTTATATGCTCTTTAAGATAACCAATAACTTAAATGAAAAGGCCTTAAATATAATCTTTTTAAGGAGTTATCACACCCCCAAACTTAAGCAATTAATTGTCTTCAAGCAATGGATAATAGTTAGCAAAAGAAAAAATGTCATGACAAAGTTCAGTTTTAGAACAGTCATGTCGGATAGAGTTTCAGTCCTCAAAAATGCATTGGCATCAACATATTAGACAAGTGAAAATTTCAAGGATATTACCCTAAAAAAGGTCTTTTACGAGTGTATGTATGTGATTGTATCCAATCTATGCTTAGTTAAGTTTGAAAAAATATAAATAAAATATACTATTATGTCATAGCATGTTTTCAAATTTAAGAACAAGTTTATTACTCTCATTTCCTTAATACTTAATTAATATTTTTAAGCACTACTACGAGGGAAGTTTGCCTATTACAACTACCCTTTACTCATGCTATTGCTGTCATTTATTGAAATGCGGTATCCAGGCACTGCAACGCAAGGCAAAGGTGCAGAATTATGCCGTGAGTATTTTCATTTACTTGTATGTTATGACTGCCATTTATTGAAACGCGGTATCTATGCAATGTCATAGCAAAGAGGAGTATCCCTCTACAGTTATGCCAAAGCATTTATTCACAATTAAACATAATTAACAAACATAAGGGAGTTTAATTTGAGCAATTAAGTTCATTATCATTAATACACACTAAGGCATTCAAGTTTTCTTTCCAAAACAAATTCTAAAATTCTTAAGCATAGAGAGCATACAATCGTGTAACAATTAAAAGAACAAACAACCAAGTCTTAGAGAAAATCCTATCCAACTCCAAAGTCATGTGCATCTAGTACTAGCCATAAAATAGTATCATCATCATGCATCATCAACTTATTCCAACAGTTTATCTTAATTTTTACTAATGCCATGGAAAATTAATTCTACTAACACTAACATGCAAATGACCTAATATGAACACTACCTACCCCAAAATTAAGGAATGAATTATCCTCAATGCATAAAATAAACTAAGTTAAAAACTAAACTACATGTTATGTAATGCAATGCAAGGTACCTCGACTTATCTAAGATAATTGTGGTGTTGTGATGGAAGTGTTGCACCTGGTGCGTTTTCTCAATGGGGCTCAATTTCTTTCAGGTTCTTTAGTGGATGGATTCTCCACACGTCCCAAAGATCTCTTCACGTGTCATTTAATCCTGCACGGGAGAGATTGTTACGGCAATTATGGTTGCTCAGACATCTCACATTGTGGCTCCTCAGCAGTGGAGTGTGCCTCTATGGGTTGTTCAGGCTCGACTTGGGTTTTTGATCTACTAAAAAACTAATATTAAAATAAATAAAGCAAATAAAGAAAAAAACACACAATCAAAACAAAAAATTTTACTATAACAAAAAGAATAAAGAAGGTTGAAGGAAAGCGAACTCCAAAACATCCTGAATTGATATGAAAATTTTGTCGCGTTAGATTGGAGCACCAATATATACCAAAATACCCTATACATATAATAGTTCCACCTTCAGTGTGAGCCAATAAAACCCAAATTATAAGACTCTTGTAGCAATCTTTGCTCATTCAAAATACTCTTTTTTAGGGACATATCTTGTAATCATTTGGTCAGCACGTTCTTTGAAAAGATAAGGGCCATCCCAATAACAATAGCGAACATCATTCTTGAAATTACTCTTTTCATGGATATTCAAATCAGGAGGCAAAATACGACTAACGAGAAAATTGACAATATCAGCATACCACGAAATTACCATGACAAATAATAATTTATCATTAAGAAATTCCTTATTAATTTCTAATTCATTCCTTAGTTCCTTTATAATTTTAAGCCTAGAGAGATGGGCAGCTACTTGGTTTTTAATCACAGACAATTTCTCATTGCATCCCAAGTAAACATATTTCAGATGTGATGGAAAAGAATTTAATTCTAATGTAGAAGCATGTTATAGTGAGGGCTTGGAATGAGTAAATTCAATGAAATCCAAAGGTTCAAGGCACGTACATGGTCGAACTGAGAGTAAGCTAGATTGTTGTACCTCTAATGGAAAGTCCTCGATCTCCTCTTTGTTATCCTCTTCCCAGAGCTTTTCATAATCATCCAGCTGTATGAAATTGCTATGGCAAAGTTGTTCTACTTCCCCTTTTATCATTGAGTCCGTTTCCAGAATGCTCTGCATTATTCAAAGTCATCCAAATACTTTAGAGAATGAAATACATTCACAATCACACTTTGGTCAGCTACTCGTATAGTGAGTTCACCATTCTCACAATCAATAAGAATGTTACCGGTAGCTAAGAAAGACATTCCCACAATTATGGGTGCAGTTGTGTTGACCTCAAAATCAAGTATAAGAAAGTTAGTTGGGAACACAAATTTATCCACCCGCGCTATGACATCCTCAATCTCCCCCTCATGATGAACATGGGAAAGATCGACTAGTTATAGAATGACAGATGTGGGTCTTGCATTGCCCATCCCTAGCTTCAAAAATATTAAATTGGGAATTATATTTTCACTTGATCCAAGGTCACAAAGTGCCTCCCAACATAGTTGTCTCCTATAGAACATGGAATAATAAAGATGCTCGGATCTTTTTGCTTCACTGGCAGCTTGCTTAATGCGGAGCATAATTCTTTTACCTTGGTAATTGTCTTATACTACTCAATTTTTCTCTCCTTGGTGATAATTTCCTTGAGAAATTTGGCATATGTGGGTATTCGATCAATGGCCTGAAGGAGTGAGCCATTAAATATAAAGCTGGTCAAGAATGTCAATAAACTTCTTGAACTAAATGTCATCATTATGCTTCTTTAACCTTTGAAGGAAGGGTGGTGAAGGCCTGACTTCTTCTACTGTTGGTGTGGGAATTAATTTTGCTATGTCATTTTTTTGCTCCATCAGTAGGTTCGCTTGTTAAACCCTTATCATTGTCCTTTTCCCGAGTATCTCTTCTGGAAATTTCTGTTTTGCTTGCACATTCATGGGGGTAGAATTATCTACCTTTCTCCCCCCAAATTTGTCTTGTTGATTAATTTGGGTATCACTCTTTAGAGTGAGTACACTATAGTACTCATTCCCATGAGCTTTAGTGACCTTAGTGTCACTTGGTATACGATCTAGCTGGCATTCTTGTAATGTTGTAGTAATTTGACCAACATGACCCTCCAAAGCTCACATAGATGTGTTGTGGCTTTGTAGCAACATTCATTGATTCTTGATAGCTGTAGAATGTTCATGCATCATAGTTCTTGTGTTTTCTATAAATTCTTGCATGGTAGCCTCCAGCGAGTTGGTATTAGATGAAGACGGTGCCCCTTGTTAGAATTATGCCATGGCATATTCATTTGAAAGGTTGGGGGCTCATTCATATATTGATGCTGAGCGACATGACTAGTATTAGTGGCTCCTTGATTTCCTCACGAAAAATTAGGATGCTGACGTCATCATGGGTTATAGGTGTTAGGGTAGGGGTTGTTACTATTGCTTCAATTGAAATTCCCCACATATTTGATGGATTCCTGATTTTCTAGGCATTCACTCTCATGGTGATTGCCACGACATAATAGGCATGCTAAGCTGTCCAACTTTACTTCCTTCACCTCGTTGGAACGTTGCAAATTCTTCAACATATTCGTAATAACAGAAAGTTGGGCAGTCACTGAGTCCTTAGCATCTAACTTAAATGTCCTTGCTACCCTCTCCCTGTTCCAAGCCTTAAAGAAGAAAACTGGTAATCATTGTTTGTTATCCTATCAAGAATATCAAAAGCCTCTTCAGGTGATTTGTCTAACAAAATGTCATTTTTCGAGGCATCTAACATTATCCTGGTGGGTACATTGACTCCATTGTAAAACATGAATAGTACACTTCAAAGAAATCCCTTAAATTAGTCCCAATACTCATATATATACTCGTCATCATCTTGTCAGAAAGATGCTATGTCATTTCTGAGTTGAGTGTCCATGTTCGACGGATTATACCACAGCAAAAACTTTTGCATAGATTAGCCCATGACTCCATCGAGCAGGATGGAACTCAACTCATCCAAGCCCTCGCTCGGTCACACAAAGAATAAGGAAATAAGTTAAGCTTCAACACATCTTCATGCACCCCTTATTGCCTAAATAAATCACATACTTCCAAGAAATTACGAATGTGTTGTCTGGCATATTTATGAGACATGCCACCAAATTGTCCTATAGAATTCAAAATGTTGAACATGACTGGTTTGAGCTCAAATTGGCTTCATGAATCTCGGGTGCTAGAATCCCAGGATTTAGATCATCCACGATAGGATTCAAGTGATCTCAAATAGCACGAGGCCTAACAGCATTCCCAGTATTTGGAATTGCTGCAACATTTATATCTGCAGGATCTTGCACGTGTAGTACTCGTTAGTTTTGAAAATCGTTTATGGCTCTATTAGCACTGATATAAGCTGATATGCCCTTGATTGTGGATCTAGTGGAGAACAATCACCTGTAAGAAAATTGACTACAAATTGAAGGCTTTGTGGTAAATGAAATGTGTTAATGGTAGGTTGATTTTAGGCATATGAATGGCTACGAAAGTGTTGTTGAAATGGCAATGGTTTGGGCTTAAGAAACAAGGGGAAATGGTATAATAGTATCTTGAATAGACTAAGAAAGAACCAGTGCTATAAGAGAGCAAAGACCCAGCCTTACAAATATAATTAAGGGGTGGTAGAATCAAACTTGGACCCTCTATCTATAATAGAGATATGAACCATAAGTATCAATGGAAATAGAAGATGTTGATGCCACAAGCACCTAAGTGTCTTGATAGGTCGATAAAAGTTTAAAAGAACTTGTAAAGAGGATAACCTCACAATAAACTGATTTCAAGAAAAAATGATTGTTTTTAAATGAAAAACTAATGTCCTATTTATAGTTTTCAAAGGGTTTAGGCCGAATGGATACATGATGGTTTGGCTAATGTTGAAATCCCTTTGAAAATACATGATTTTTAATGAAAATACAATACTTTAATGAAAATGCATGCTCTTGGCCGAATGGTAAGGTGTTGGTTCGGCCCTAAGGATGTTTTAAATGCATTTGGAAGTTATTTGGTGCCAAAATGAAGAGGAATGAGTCTTTGGCCGAATAGGAAGCATCACTTGGTGTTTTGGTGCCTATATGATGTCACATGGAGTGCACATGTTTGAATGATGCAAATGGAAACCTACTTGAATGCACATGGGTCTTCTTGCAATGCTTTGGTGAGGTTGTAACCATAGGATGATGTCTTGAAGTCCATGTGCATCCTAGAGATGAACTAGCTTCAAGGTAAGCTAGGTGAGTGTCTTGGTAGCTAACTAGGTGAACTATAGCTTGATGAACTAAAGTTAGTTAGCTTTGGTCTTCTCAGCTCCTCAGCTACCCTCCCGCTACTTTTAGCTACCTTTAGTCAATTTTTCAACAATTTGGTCCAAAGTTCTCCTCCAGCTAAGTTCAACTACATGGTAGCTCCTCCAACTAAGTTGAAGCTCCTTAAGTGATGAAATGAGCTGCCATAACGTTCATGAGCTAGTGTAAGCTGCTATGCATGTCCTTTGAGGTGTTTGAGTGATATGAGCTATGAATGGTCATTTAGAAGCTAAGATAACATGTATATAAGCTAGATAGAAGGCATATGACATTCATAAGCTTTAAGAAAACATATTTGAGCTAAAAACGAGATGAATACATGCAAATGAGCTAAAGAAACATGGATGTAAAGCTAATGAGCTAATGTAAACATAATATGAGCTAAAATAACATGACATGAGCTAATGAATGAATGAATACATACTGCCATGATAGGTAAATGATATGCAAACATAATAAATGAATCTAAAACATATGTAAAACTTAATATAAAGCTAAGTAAAGATGTGGAAACATATGTTATGCACGAAAATCATATAGTATGTAAGTGAATGATAACATATGATTATTCAAGCATAGTTTAAGGAGAAAAAACATGCATATAACATTAAATGATGCATATAGAAGATAATAAAGGATAAAGTGAGGAAAAACTCCCTTAGAATCAACTTTGAAGACCATCTTTAGTATGATTAAGTCATTGAAAAAGTTGGAGCTAGTTTGGATCGTATCAAGCACGTTAAGTGGACACAAAATATGTGCAGGTATACACAGTCGCACAAGTAATAAAGTGATGAGTGGGTATTGTTCTCACGAGGATTGGAGGAAATTTCAAGTTAAGTTAAAGCACAAATACTATATTATCTAAGTATAGTTAGTGTAGTGGTATACACATATGAGAATGATGTGACAAAATAAAATGAATGCGAATGGTATCGAGGAAATATGATGACAAATTGTGATGTCAATGTGGCAGTGTAGTAGATGGAAATGTCAAGGCAAGTGAAGATGTTTTTGAAATGTAAACAACTAAAATTGCCAAGTTAAAATGAGTTGAGAATTTGGAAATACGTAAGAACACTTAATAATCCCTACACAACAAGCTATATAAGAATAATTGATGGGGTTACTAAGGAATCTTAATGATTGTCTTTTAGAATGGTCTATACTTCTATGGTTCACTTTCTCAACAAAGTTCACTAAGAGTGTTCATATGCTATCTCTAGTCATGGAACCTGAAAGATAAAAATGACAGGTAAATCCTCTCGGACTGAGCAAAAACATCTAACTTATCGAATAAGCTCAACTCTTATTAGTCGTTGAAATCCTACCTTAGTTTCTCTCGAATACTAATGTTGGATTAGGCCTTAGTTATTAGTTAAAACCCATTTTTCACATTGAACTTCCCCTAGTTTTTCTCGAACACTAAGGATCTTTAACTAGTTTCTCTCGAACACTAAGTAATATACTTAAGAAATGATCACTCTCATTCCTCCTACAATCTTAAGTAATTTGAAACAATGAACAAAAACAAGTGATAAACATAAAAGAATTAACCAATAATTAAAGAAAAACACTTAATCATCCATCATAAACCTACACCAAATAAGATTTAGTTCATGGTGGGGTTCGAAATATCCAAAATAATAATACATTCCATACAACCCAAGTAATCAAATGAAAATAAAAGCATAAGGGTGGAGAAACTCCCAACGCGTACTGTCGATTACTCCTTGAACCACCATGAACGGTACCTCAGCGACACTAGCTCCTCTCGGACGCCTAGCTTGGCACTCCCTTAAGCTTGGCTATAGAGGAGACCCTTGAAAAGATGAAAGGGGAAAGAAAGTTGAAAACTTCCAGTCGCCTCCTACTTTTGCTTAGCTCACTTTTTTCCTCAAATAATTTTCTCCTCATTTTTGTGGCCACCTTTTATATTTATACTAGGGGATTTTCCTAGGTTTTTGTGCAAAATTCTCATAGTACCCTAAGGTACATTCTCCTCACGTGGATATGGATACAAAGGTGGTTAGCAGCAGAAAACACGTGAGTGCTGGACAGATGACACTTTGATAAAAATATCTTCAACTCTTTTGTCTTTTTTCCTGCGCCCATAAATACAGTTCTAGCCACCATGGCATGTTAGTGTTGTTTTCCACGGCAATTCTCTTTGCACACCACTTATAAATGCCACGACTTTTTCATCCAGATTGTCATACCAATGTTCTTTGCATACCCTTGCTCCTAGAACCTGGGCATCACATCCAAACCAAAACCTTCCCCATAAAATAGCACCATTTACAAAATAATTTGCTACGAAAAATAAAAACTACCAAATGAAATTATATACTCCTAAATGCATCTATATGAACCTATATGTGCTTTAAGATAGCCAATAACTTAAGTGAAAAATGCCTTAAATATAGCCTTTTTACAGAGTTATCAGCGGTTTTTGGTTGATCGATTGGGTTTAGCAAAGGTTAATATGTAGTTTCATCATTACCCAATTTGACTCATGCTCATTCTAATACTCGTATATTTATGTTCCCTCAACATGTATCACATTTGTTTGTTCATCTTAGACAAAATTCACATTTTTTTATATTTTAACTATTTTTTTCTTCTTTAATTTCAGTCCAACTTGATCGAAATCAACAAAAAGATATTTCCTGTAAAATGCATCTTCTGACGCATCAGTAAAAGACATTTCCTATAAGGGGGTGCTTGGTTTATGGAAAAGAATATTATTAAGGAGAATAATCTTTTCCGAAATTGCATTCCCATGTTTAGTTAACGGAAAAGATTATTATCATGGAATAATTTTTTTCCAATAGTAGCGTTTTTTGGTTAAAATGGTGGGAATGTGATTACCTTCAAATTCTTAGATATTAGACAATTCTCAACACTTTAGACAAGAATACCCCTAGATTAATAAATTCTTTTCATAATGATCCTTTTCAATTCTTATTTTTTGTACTTCACTCAAAATTATAAATATAATATTAATATACAAAGAATTTAATTTAGTAAAATATTAATAAATTTATGTATTTAAAATTATTTTAATTATTTATAAGTTTATGAGATAAAAATAATATGATTGTAAAAATGTAATCATTTAAAATAATCTCTAACTTTAAGTTATTAAAAAATATAGATCTTATATATTGGAAAATAATATATTTGTCCACTTGAGATTATAATATTATTTTTCATATTATATTATATTTTATATAAATAACTATTATGATTATGAAAATTATTTAAAAATATAAATTTTATATACTAATTATATATATTAAATATATTTTTTCTCAAAAAATAGATAGTATAATAATTAAAATATTTCTATAAGTTTTCATTAAAATATTTATTATTTAATACTAAAGTTTAACTTTTTTAAAACATATATCACAAGGATAATTTGGTAAAATATATATTCAAGTAATCTTATATTCCTCCAACCAAACACTATAATTTTACATTCCTGCTAAATAAATGAAACAAGGTAATACAATATTCTTATAGTAATATTACATTCCAATAATGTTATTCTTAAAAATAATCTTATATTATGTGAACCAAACTTTTATCTAGTGAAAAAATAGGTGGTAGATAAAAAATTAATCGATGATAGATTTTATTTGATAATTAATTATTTTTTGAGTGATATTTGGGTAAAATAGCTCAAATTGTAGAATGGTGTTGGGTTATTATATGTTTCTAGGGATTTAATTGATTATTTTCCAGACTGAACCAATACCAAAACTTAACCCGGAGAAAGGCTAAAGTAACGTAGACCAATGATTATCAGCCACCCGTCTAAAAAAAAAGAAAACAATCACTTTAATGATACAGTAACGAGTAGTCGAGCACAATACGAAACAAACAAAACTATTCCGTCTCTCCGAAAGCCACGTTACCCAACCAAACTCCTCTCCTTACGTAACCACCACCAGGCAGACAAATTATTTTATAGACTCGACCTATTATGTCATCTAAAGTCTTATTAAATGATAGTTATAAATTTTAAAATAATTTTTAAATAATTAATTATTTTTAATGTGAGAAAAAAATGAATATTCACATTAAAGAAAAATAATATAAATATTGATTATGACTACAAATAACGTGATAAGTTCAACTCATCTAATATTTTCCACTGTAAGGCCCATTGAAAAATCTCCACCATAAGGCCCATTGAAAAGAGTATGATAAGACGTGGATCCATAAAGCACCACGTAGGTTCCATTACACCATCCTCAAATTAGTGAGTGATTCACCCCAAACATTCTAGGAATCGTCAAAGCAAAAACAGTGTCTCCGTTTTCTTTTTTACTTTTCTATTCTCTATGGCAACGGTGGCGCGTGTAATTCACTACCAACTACTCTCCAATAAGCCCGGAGCTAATACTAGGAGGGAACTGGGTGGTCAGGTTCAGGTCCCTGTTCAGAAAGTGAAAGTTGGTGAACCTGATAATGGAAAGATCGTGCTGCAGCCTCGGCTATGTACGTTAAGATCGTACGGTTCGGATCCAGTTGGTGTGATGAAAACGAGAAAGGAAGAAGGTGGTCAAGTTTCACCCTTTTTCGAGACTTTATCGGAGTATATCGAGAGTTCCAAGAAGAGCCAAGACTTCGAGATCATCTCGGGCCGCCTCGCCATGGTAATTAAACTTGAAACTTCGGTGATCCAATTCCTTCAAGATGTTTTCAGTTCCTTAAAGTGTGGTTTTCTTATTTTTTGCAGATTGTGTTTGCTGCAACGATGACGACAGAATTCGTGACGGGAACCTCCATATTCAGGAAGATGGATTTGCAAGCGATTGAGGAAGCCGTGGGGGCGTGCCTAGGGGCGATGACTTGTGCGGCGGCTTTTGCTTGGTTGTCGAGTGCTCGGAACAAAGTGGGTCGTATTTTCACCCTCGGCTGTAGCTCGTTTATCGACTCGGTGATCGACCAAATCGTGGATGGATTGTTCTACGAAAGTGATGCTAGTGACTGGTCTGATGATATTTGAAATCAGAAATGGTGATGGTGATGATGTTTATACATTGGTAGGATCTCCCTTTGAGAGAAATGAAGATATAGTAATTATAATGTGTGGAGTTCCTGATAAAGAAAACTAAGAGTTAAAGATGGAGTATTTAGGTTCTGTTGCAGCAGATCTTATAGAATCAAAGGCATACGAAGACGAAGGAGAACGGGATTGAAGTAATAGTCCATGGTGTCTACCCATCTCATGTGAGATTATAGATGTTAATTTGTATAAACATTATATATATGGTAATCAACTATGGAGCAGTTATGCTTATTTATTTTTTATTTATTTATTATAAATTTTAAGTGAATAAAACATAATATATTTAAACATTACCAATAATTTGACAATAAAAAATTATAACATGTATATGCTATGTTCAAATCTAAAATTTTAGAGAGTAACAACAATCTTTTTTTTTAATTACTAGTTCACTTCATTCTTGATTTTTTTCGAAATATATATATATATATATATATTCAATACTTACATTAAAACTAGAGTGTTTTGCATTTTTAGAATGAGTCGTTTTGCAATAGTATGGAGACTTAAGATCAGAGTAGTCGAGTAATGTGGGTCACAGCAATAGGGTTTAGCATCTCTGTCTTCTTTTTAATGCCTTTGTAGTAATTTCCATGACTTCTACTTTTTATACGTTTCTGCCATTGGAATTTATGAAAGCTTAGAACTACGGTAGCGGAGTAGTGTTGCCTTAGTTTAGGTTTTAACCCAGTTGACTTTATTCCTTCTCGTAACTTGCTATCTCTGACTACTGTGTATCATTATCTTCATGTTTCCTCTTTTTAAATTTAGCCCGGACTTACGTTTTTTGTCTATATGCAAAAAAATTTACGCATGGATTTATTTGCAGGGATTACTTCCCATTAGAGACGCTCATATGTAGACTGCATATGAAGATTGTTCAACTATGTATTTATTTATTTATACATGCATTGTATTTTATCTTTATTTTTTAATTTTCTGACTGCCGGAGGTCTTCCACAGAAGCTGTTCTCAACCTGGCGTTGGGGACAACCTACTACCCTATCTCCCCCTTATCCCATTGCATATGATAATAGGGTTTTGTTGTTGTTGAATGATTCGTTTTACTCTCTACAGTGTTTTCACTTTTGATAATGAAAATAAAGGAGAAAATAAATCACATCGGTCTCTGTTCAATGTGGACTTATTACTTGCATTTGTTATTATGTCATTTTTATGGCAGTAGGGCATGTTTCTTTAGAAAATTTCTAGGATTAAGAAAATTTTGTTGGAACAATGTAATAAATTGAGAATTTTGGGATTATTTTCTAAGGGTAAAGTTGGAGATCGAATAATAAATTTATTGATTCATATTCTTCTCCGTAAGACCTTTACTACAATATCTTATATGGTCAAATCAGTTGAATTATGAATAATAAATTGATGCTCAAAATAGGGTAAATGTGAATTGTGTTGTGTAAGGAAAATTAGAAAACCCATATCTCATATTGGTGGATATGAATTAGGGAAATAGTTTATATACACAAAGCGACGTGTTAATTATTGAATATCTTAGGTGGAAATTGTGCCATTTATGCAAATGTAGGGATGTATATCAAAGCTTGTTAAATCTATCGCGATTGTAGGTGTGCACTTGTACGATTTGGGTGATGCAAATGTGTGGACTTACCAGGACTAAACTAGGTTTTTATACAAATCAAAACAAATTCTTTTCCCTCCTCTCTTGTTTTCGTGATAGCTTCTAGCAAGATTCGATAAAACATCTTGTGCCAAGGTAACTGAAAATTTGTTTTAAAGAAATTATAGTTGCAGGCCTCAACCCTATTACTAATAAAAATTTTATTTTATTCTATTATTGTCTCGAATTGTTATTTGTAACAAATTTTAAAAAGTGGTGAAAATTTTGATGAAGTGTTATATTAAAATTTAATATCGATTAAAAATCCTAGATACCCATTAAAAAATTCGGACTATCCATTATATTTTTCTTTTATTTAAAAAAGTTTGTTTCCTTTAGAATTTAACATTCATCAGATAATGTTAATAATCGGTCAACATCGATCAATATTCTTAACCAATACTATCACTTAAAAAGAAGCTAATACTAAAATTATTCATACTAATTTGCTTATCTAAAGCTTTTCACATTTACCAAAAAAATACAAAAAATCTAATATTCCCATCTTAGCACTCATGAAGTAAATAACAGTTTGATTAATGATTATATTTTTCATGATGTTCCTACATGATATAAAACTAGTTTGATCTGGGACATTTATGACTCATTAGAATATGCTACAACTATTCATGTAATACCCCAAAATCGTGGTTACTATTGTGGTGCCAATATTCAGGTAGTAGGACCTAATTCTTTAATTTTTAGAAAAAAATTTAAATTAAAATAAAATTTTAAAAATATTCTAAAAAATCAACTTAATTTAGAAATTAAATTAACTTATCAAATTTTGCGGCGTTTTTACAACAAACGCCGTAATATAGTTGTAATTTTGCGGCGTTTATGACACAAACGCCGGTATAGAGTTATTTATAGTGGCGTTTTCTTAAAAAAATGCCGCAAAAAAGTAGTAATTTAGCGGTGTTTTGAAACAAACGCCGCGAAAGAGTAGATATTTAGTGTAGTTTTTATAAAAACGCCGCAACAGGTTTGTTTATAGTGGCGTTAGTGCAACAAGCGCCGCTATAAAATAGTAATGTAGTGGCGAGTTTTGATAAACGTCGTAATATGTTTATTTATAGTGGCGTTTTTTTATTAAAACGCCGCGAATACATGTACTATAGTGGTGTTTTTATTATAAACGCCGCCACAGGGTAAATATATGATCCACCCTATTCTCCTTCCCAATCCCTAAAATCATTTCAACACTGCTATCTTCAAAAGGGATTTCTCTGGTACAAGAACGGTACTCACACGATTCCAAGCGACGTGGTATTCTGTCTTTTCCGGCGACGAAATCAGGCCTCTCATTGACGAACAGTTATCTCACGGTTGCATGGTTTGATCCCTTCTCTCACTGTTGAACTTTTTCATTTATTGCTTTTGGTATTATGAAAATGGGGATAACCTTAAAAGATAACGTAATTGAGAAAAATAATAGCTTTCCCATATCTATACATAGTGTTTTAATGGTTTACTGGTTGGGAGCATTGTTTTGCCTGTTTCAAATAGAAAAATAATAGCTTTCGAATAGGAAAATAATATTTTTTGAAAACATGAACAAATGGTGTTGGTAAAAAGAGCAGGTTTTGCCTTGAGTAAGAGAAATTATCGTCGGAATGTCCACGTGGTGTATTTGCTCTGACGATGGATTAAATTATCGTTGGGAGGCTATCAGTCCGAACTTGTCGTCAAACTCGATGATGACCCGAATGGAACTCCGATTGCTCCAAAATCTAAAATTTCATAGAGCGCATGTATGTAGGATGTTCGAAGCTTATTTAGAATGATGATAGAGGAGTGGATAAAAACCTGATGTTTATAACCAAATTTGGTAGCTCTGTGGCGTTGAAAGAATCTTCAATTGCAAAAACAAGAGCTATCCTCAATGAAGACGACGTTGGCTCTACTGTTACTCCAAGTAATCGTTTTTAGCATCTATTTAATTTTTTTTCCAACAAGTGATTTAGTTACCAAGCCACCTCCAATCAAGTTTCATACTGTAGGTGGAAGTTCGTTATCTGTTTCAAGTGAAGCACTGAAGCGTTCAAGGAGTCTTCTTGGTGAACCGGAGGTAGGATTTATTTGGTGAAATGGAAGAAGAGTTTCTCCATATAGAGTTAACATGGAGGAAAAACTTAACGATGCGTCATCAAACAAGGAAAACAACTTTCCTACGTCCTTTCCCTAGGAAGGAGCAATGAAGACTAAATTATAGTGAACAATATGGTGAAGATTATTTATGCATAACTTTAATGTTTCTAAATTTTAATGTCTTTTGTTGTTAAGTATTTTTATGCATAACTTCTGACTTAATATAATGTATGGTTGTTGTTAATTAGGTAAAAGTAAATGATAGTAAAGTTAGTTTATGTAGAGCATAAATGGAATATTTAAAATGAAGCAAACTTATATAAATTAAGGTAATTAGCAGAGTTTGTATCCAAAAACGCCGCTATATATTCCTAACTTTTTGCGGCGTTTATATCAACAAACGCCGCAATATGGTTAATATATAGTGGCGTTTTATCAACAAACGCTGATATATAATTGTACATTAACGGCGTTTTAATACAAATGTCGTAATAGGGTGAAATCTATAGTGGCGTTTTATCAACAAACGCTGTAAAATAATTGTACTTTAGGGGCGTTTTATAGAAACGTCATAATAGGTGTAATCTATAGTGGCGTTTTTTAGACAAACGCCGTTACATAGTTGTACGTTAGCAGCGTTTGAATATAAAAGCCGCGATAGAGTCATAAATTAGTGGCATTTTTAAACACAAACGCTGCAATAGATGTAATCTATAGTGGCGTTATTTTGACAAATGCCGCAAAATACTTTTACATTAGCGGCGTTTTGATAGCATACTCTACTGGCGTTTTTAAACATAAACGCCGCTAAATTTAAAGTTTACCCCAAACGAACCGTTTTGCTCTGACTTAGTTTTGTATCAAACCATTAGCCGATCCCTAACACCCCCAAAATCTCTCCCCATTTGTTCGAGCGTCCACGATACCCACCGAGAGGTTGTCCTGCCGGTTTTCCTGCTGGTTGTCCTTACTATTTATGCATCTCCCAGTCGAGTGTCGAGGGTTAGCCCGTTTTCTCCCCATTCACACTTTTATTTATAATTTTATGCTCCCTTTTCCACTCCACAATCTTCCGTAAACTTCTCTACTGTTGTGGTCCTTCATTTTTGCTTTCATTCAAAAATAATTTTCTATTTTTCACCGCAGAAGCATCTCTGAAGCCCTAAGCGCTTGAATTTCAGCTTCAATCGAGAATTTTCCATTGAATCATTCCTAGGTACCGTTGAAGCAACTCTTCTAAACTTGTATCTGTTCGGTACAGTAGAAATTCCTACGCCTTTTTTATTACACGTTTTTTTATCTTTAAGTTTAAATGTCTAAGCTCGTCGAAGTGAAAAAGGTTAAGTAGTTGAGCTTTTTCCGTGCTTTCTTGAGTCGACAATGTTTATTGTACCTAAATGCAACAATTAGCTTTTTCTAAAAAAATATTCGTTTTATTTATTGAAATTGATTGTGTCTTTTACTCGTTGTTTGCTAAATAGGGAACGTATGCTAAATGGGTTTTATATGTTAATGATTTTTAAGTAATGAAACACTGGTTCTTTCCATTGATTCTTGCCTTGTGAATCTGCAATTACTATGATGTGTTTTGGTAAGTTTGGAGTTAATGAAACACTGGTTCTTTTCCATTGATTATTTTCATTGATTCTTGGCTGGTTCTGTTTTTAGCTAACACTTTTGTTTCTGTTTTTACCTTTAATAGGTAATACAGTAGGCGGCAAGTTTTCAGTTTTTCATTCAATTTATCTACTTTTTCGCGTTGAGGTGTCATTGTTTTGACAGAAAGCTTCTGTTAGAAATAGTAAGTACTTAGTTTTGAAGTTTTAACTAGTTAAATTGTCAACTAATGTGGGGGAGCTGGAATTTTCTTCCGTTGTTTCCATACTTGAATATATGAAGTAGAACCCCATCTAGTCTAATCAAGGGACATATCATAGTGATTGTGGAAGATTTCCTTAATGATCTTTTGGCAATCACACTTGTTGCCCAATATGAAAATTACTTGAGCGTGATGTCTCATATTTTGCAACATCATAAGTGACGCGTAGTCCCCTTATGGCCCATTATAATTGCATTGCTGGTTAATTTTGCTGCTTGTTGCATATGTTGTTCCTGCCTTCGAATAATATTGTTGGTCATCGTCTTGAATTGAGAACTCCCTGTTTTATTGTTGGTTTTACATATTTCACAAGTCTCTCCATGCTTGTACGAGCATGGAGAAAACTGCAGGTTTGATTGAAGCCCGAGGAAGCTGACTATATAAGCATGTATTGATGTTTTAGAATTTCCAGTCTTCGTGTGTTGGATCTAAAGAGCAAAATTGTAAAGGGCTATAAGTATTGTGTTTATTTGTTATTTTATTACCTTTATTATTTTAATGTTTAAGCTGATGACTAAGGGAGAGATATGTTTGGTTCGATCAGATTTTTTGAACCTTCCATGATAATTTGATTCGATTCATTTTTTGTAATTGACCATTTGGACTTTATTTTTGACAAAATGATTTTTTAATGGTTTTTTACATTATTTTGTAAATTTCGTAGGTTTTTTTTAAATATTTCTAAAATAGTTAAAGTAAATGCAATTGTACCATTTGCAAAAGGATTCTCATGTGTTTCATGGTTTTTGGACATTATATTTTACCTTTTGGGCTTTATTTTAACCAAATGATCTTAACAATGAAATTTTACCCTCTGCATAAGGATTCCCATGTGTAGGCGTGAATCTCCCTATAACTAAATGATATCAAGTGTAGTTGACCTTAATTTTGTTTATCTAATCAGTTTTAATTTTAATAAACTAGTCTCCTCGTCAACTTCAATCTCAATCAGTAAATGTATAAGAATCAATGTGACACTTAATATTTTTTAAATAGTTTGGGTGAATACAATATAATATTTATTCATAAACTTTCATAATGTAACAATATTTTTTTAATGTTTGGAGTTAATGATATGTTCCTAGTTTTTAGCTAACACTTTTGTTTCTGTTTTTAATTACTAAGTTTAGCTTTCTGCCGTCATATGTACTACATATTAAAGGTTTATTTGCTGAATATAGAATATATGATTTTGTGCTACTTTTTAATTACTGCTATTAAAGGTTTATTTGCTGAATATAGAATATAGAATATATGTACTACCTATTAAAGGTTTATTCTCCATTATCTTGTTTATTGAATACTGCTATTCTGTATTATCTTGTTGGCAGAGCATGCATAATAAAATAAATAGTTTGACACTACCCTATTGATGGATGTAATTGAGTATCAGTGATTAAAATCAATAATTCACTTGTTTCTCTCTTGCTAGGTGTTAATTGAGTTGAGCAGCTCGAATTTTATTCGTTTTTGAGGAACTCGTTTGTCAAGAAACAAAGTTAATCTTCTCTCCGTTATACTTTTGGGTTACTATTTTTCTTTATTTCTTGAACCTTTCTGACATGTAACAAAGGTAATGAACACCGTTGTAAGTTCTTCATGCCTCTCTCTTTAACAATGAAACATGAGTTTGTTTAGATATAAATGATTGATTTCGATGAAACATCTGTGAAAGTGATTAGTTCTATACTATGCAGTTTTATATATGCATCCTTATATTTTTTATAAAATAACAGAGATACACTTGCTCTCATACAATTTTAGAAATTTAAGTGATTATTTCTATATTCATCTCAATATTATTATGCACTAAATAAGATGTTCAAAGCTTATGTTTAGGTTCTAACTTTCTGTATAATATTAGCATTTAACATTTGGAATTGAAACTCCAGAAATACGAAATGGAGTCGAAAACTTGGATGGATTTCTCAAGGGTTAGCGTCGAATATCGAAATGGAGTCGAAAACTTTATAAATTTAGCTTTTCTGAATGCAAGCCAAGAGAATATGATTCTTTGCTCTTGTAAGCAGTGTGTTAACATTAATTGGCATATTCGTGAAGTTGTGTACGAGCATCTAGTTGTTTTTGGATTTGTTCAGGGTATAGAAAATGGATCTTTCATGGAGAGTTTGTTTTAGATAGATCTGCTTTCACGAGTTATTTGACTTATCCTGCTCCTTCTCACCATCCAAATTTTAGAGAAGATGACATGGAAGGGATGTTATGAGATGCATTTAATATGCACAATTATCAACCGTATGTTACAGAAAATTATTGTCAGAATGATGTTAATGATTTCGTTGAGATGGGAAAAATTGGATGTGATGAAGAGCCAAATGGAGAAGCGGAAAAGATTTACAAGTTGCTGAATAAAATGAATGAACAACTTTATGAGGGATCAAAGTTTTCAAAGTTTTCTTTCTGCATTCGTCTTTTCCACTTAAAATGCCTGGGAGGGTGGACTGGTAACTCCTTTACGCAATTGTTGGAGTTACTAGGAGAATTGTTTCTTTTTGAAAAAAAAATCCCTCAATCATGCAAGGATATGAAGAAAATGATAAAAGATTTGGGTATTGGATATGACAAAATTCATAGTTGTCCAAATGATTGTATGTTATATTGGGGTGATCGAAAAAAATCAGGAGTCTTGTCATGTATGCGGAAAATCTCGATGGATGACTAGGGAGGCAGAAAATGTTACTGAGGATGAAGCTCAAGCACGATCAAGAAAGAAACCGATCAAGATTCTGCGATATTTTCCTCTCATACCTAGGCTACAAAGATTGTTTATGTCCTCCAAGACTGCTGAGTTTATGAGGTGGCATCATGATGACAGACTTGATGATGGATTATTACGGCACCTTGCGGATTCTTTAGCTTGGAAGTCATTTGACAACAAGTATCCAAGTTTTGCGAGAGATCCTCGAAATGTCAAGCTCGGTCTTGCAACTAATGGGTTTAATCCATTCAAAATCATGAGTACTTGTACTTGGCCTGTTGTACTTGTTCCATACAATTTGCCTCCTTGGATTACATGAAACAATCATCTTTCATCTTATCCATGATAATCCCCGGCGAGAAAGGCCTAGAAATGATATTGATATATACATGCAGTTGCTAATTGCAGAGTTAAAACAATTATGGGAAGGGGTCGAAACGTACAATGTGTTGACGAATGAGAACTTTAATTTACGTGCGACTTTATTATGGACAATTAATGATTTTCATGCGTATGCAAATTTATCTGGTTGGAGTACCAAAGGTCGTTATGATTGTTCTTGTTGTGCTGCACAAACATGTTTGAAGTGGTTGGTTAATGGAAAGAAGTTCTCATATATGGAACATCGTCAGTGGTTACCTGATAATCATAGATTTAGATGTCAAAAGAATATGTTTGATGATGATGAAGAGTTTCGAAATGCTTCTGACTAAACAATCAGCTCTTAAATATTCATAATGTTGAAAAATATCAATTTCACTTATGGAAAGATGAATCAACCAAGTAGTACACGATCAAAGAAAAAGGTAAAGCATGTCAATGAAGAGGTTGAAGTTGACCAACAAAGTGATGATGAGTCTGATGAAGAGGATGATCCAAATGAGGTAGACTTGTGGAAAAAGAGGAGTATATTCTTCGAGTTGCCTTAATAGAAAAAGAAGATTTTGAGACATAATCTTGATGTTATGCATATTGAGAAGAATGTTTGTGAGAATATTATCGGGACCATTCTGAATGATGGTAGAAAATCTAAAGATAATCTTAAGAGTCGACTTGACTTAGTAGACATGGGAATTCGGCATGATCTTCATCCGCAATTACATCCGAATGGAAGATATTTCTTGTCACCTTCTATTTTTTCTCTTTCGAAGAAAGAAAAAGAAGTGTTTTGCACGGTGTTGAAGGATATAAAGGTCCCAGATGGGTATGCATCAAACATTTCTCTATGTGTCAGTGTTAAAGATCGAAGACTTTATGGTTTAAAGTCACATGATTATCACATATTAATGCAAGATTTACTGCCAGTAGCTGTTCGCGGTTGCATGTCGAGTAAGGTGACGCCTTGTATCATTGAACTTTATAATATAATGAAAGCCATCTGTAGGAAAGTTCTGATGAATGAAGAACTTGATAAACTACAATATCGAGTCTCCTTGACTTTATGCAACTTGGAGAAGATATTTTCGTCTTCATTCTTCATAATTATGGTGCATATGCTAATTCATCTTCCTCACGAAGCAAGAGTTGGTGGACCAGTTTTTTATCAATGGATGTACCCTACAAAGAGGTGTTAATTGAATTACGCATTTTAAATTACTACCGATTTTACCTTTTAATAAAATGTATTTACGTAGTATGTTGTTTTGTGTATAGGTTTTGGGCAAGTTGAAGTCTTATTGTCGTAACAAGTGTTATCCGGAAGGATCAATTGTTGAAGGGTATTTGGCAGAGAAATGTATGACATTTTGCTCTAGATATTTGGAAGATGTTGACACAAGATGGAAAGACCAAATCGAAATGACGTGTTAAGTACTGATGATTTACCTCAATATTATTTGTTTGGAAGTTATGGTCAATCATTAAGGAAAGTTAAAATTGCACACTTAGATGACACGTCTTGGGTACAAGCACACCGATATATTCTTTTCCATCACGATTCAATAGATCTCTTTCGCACGTAAGTCTTTCGGACCCAATCCTAATGAAATCTTTTAATGTTTTATATTTATCAATTTTTAACGATATAATATACTTCATAGTGAGTTTAAAGAAGTCTTGAGATCTCGTGCACGCTCCCGAAGATTAAATCAACGAGAGCTACATAAGTTATTCACAGAAACTTTTCATGAATGGTTAGGCCAGACGGTAAGCAACTAAATCTTACGGAATACTTATAAATAATATATGTCTTGCTTTTTATATCGACATCAATACAAATTAATTCACCATTCATGTGTAATAGGTTTGGAGTGGGAGAGAAGTTAGTTAAGATGTTAAATAGCTTTCTCAAGGTTTGAATAGAATAGTTAAAAGATATAATGCCTTCTTCATTAATGGGTTCAGGTTCCACACGAAATCTCGTGAAAGATTAAGGAGGACACAAAATTGTGGAGTCGTAGTTACTTCGTCAACTACAAGTTATGCTACTATAAGGTAAAATAATCCGCAGAAGGGAGAGATCAATTATTATGGAAATCTTACAGACATTATTGAGTTAGATTATTATGGAAAATGAAAGGTTGTGTTGTTTTGGTATGACTGGGTTGATGTAAATAGATGCATAAAAAGAGATAAATTTGGGTTTACAATGGTGAATTTCTCTCGATTAATTCACACGGGTCAACGTTTGATGGATGTACCATATGTATTTTCTTCTCAAGTGAAACAAGTATTTTATTGTCACGATCCAATGGATGACGGTTGGTATGTTGTGCTCCGAAATACTCACAGAGACATGATAGACATTGGGGATGGAAGTAGAGATGACATTGAAACAAGATCAAAATGTTTACCTCTACTACCACAAAAATTAGATGAAACTATCACTAATACAACACAATTTCAATGGGTTCGGGAGGACGTTGATGAAGATATTTATGACAACTGACATTACATAAGAATGTTATACGATTTTATATCTTCATTCATTTATTTATAATGTTATAATTTTTAACATGTTGTCTTTCAATATATTCATTAATTAATTCGTTTTCTTATTACAAATGTTTGTTTATTACAAATATTATGCTGAGGAGAAAAATAAGTGATTTGCGGATTGTTCGAGGTTCTGAAAACCATGAACAAAGAAATAACAAGGAATTGAATGCAGCTGAGTCTTCCGAAGTTCCTGAAACTGTTGAAGAATATGTAGAAATTCAAGGTAATCTTCGAAACTTTATTTATTACTTTGTTCATTTTCAAAACTTACATTCAATAATTTCTTATATAGTTAAAAATGCTGGAACGCGCAAGAGTAGAGGACGTACAACGTTGAAGGAATTATACCAACTTCCTTCTGGGCACCATGTCAAAGTTTCTAGAAATGATATCGGTCGACCTATGGGCCTAGAAGAACGTCTTCTAACGGGTTACTTAGGCATAGTTAGACGTAATGCGAATCTGTTACCAATCAATTATGAGTCATGGCGCGAAATGCCTAATAGTAACAAAAATCATGCGTTGGATTTTGTTAAGGTAATAATGTCATTATAATAGATATTCTATTATAATTTCAATAGTAATTTATACTTACGTTGCACACTTATTTGTTGTATAGAAGAAATTTTCTTTAGAGGTTTCTGACCATTATGTGAAGCAAGCGTTAGGGAAGAGATGGAGGGACCACAAGAGCTCCTTAAAGAAGAAATACTTCAAGAATGATCTCAGTCTTGAAGAGAAGCTACAAACAGTCCCACCTGGAATGTTGAGGTACCAATAGGAAGATGCAGTCAGATTTTAGAGTTCACAAAAAAGACAGTATGATTGTTTATATCCTAAAATAATTTTAACGAATAATAAATCATCATTAAAAGTGGTTGTTTGACATTGTAGGACTGAGAGCATGTTGGTGTTGCTAGCAGGCAACAACAAAAGTTTACGCACACTGCTATATCAAAGAGCTTTGCTTGAATAGCTAATGAGGAGGTATTATAGATTATTCACATAGTTATTTGTATTCCATTTACATACTAACTCAAACTAATTATATTATGGTACATTGTAGGAAAATACATTCGGTTCTAAAGTTGGCCGAATTCAACTCTTCGACATGACACATAAGAAGAAGGATGACACTCCTATGACTGTTGAAGCTGCAGAAATTATAGTACGTTTATTGGGTAAATGTTTTAAATTAACCTGACTTTATTTATATTTGTACCATGACATTTTTTAATTTTATTAATTATTCACTTTATTATTAGAAAAATTGAGGGAGAAAAGGGCGGAGTATCATGCTACTGCTTCGAGTCAAGGTCTTGTTAATAATGATGACATTGAAAACCAAGCTATTAATGATGTTTTGGGTCCTGAAAGATATGGTCGGGTGCGCTGTCAAGGATCAGCCGTTACTCCCACCAAATATTTTGGATCCAGTTCATCATAGTACATGTCATCACAGTCTCAATCTTCCCAATTAGAAGTTAGTCGTTTAAAACAAAAGTTGGCTGAGATGGATCAACAAATGGCTAACATGAAAGCGGAAAATAAAGCAAGGGAAGCAGAGAGAGCAGCAGCAGAATCAGCCAGAGCAGCAGTAGGAGCAGAGAAAGAAGCAGCATCAATTTTGGATCCAGTTCATCATAGTACATCATCACAGTCTCAATCTTCCCAATTAGAAGTTAGTCGTTTAAAACAAAAGTTGGCTGAGATGGATCAACAAATGGCTAACATGAAAGCGGAAAATAAAGCAAGGGAAGCAGAGAGAGCAGCAGCAGAATCAGCCAGAGCAGCAGTAGGAGCAGAGAAAGAAGCAGCATCAGCACAGAGAGAAGTAACGGCAGCACAGAGAGAAGCAGCATATCAACAGAGATATGAAGAATTAGAAAAACGACTAAATGATATGATGCAGATGATACAGAAAACACAACCTCAGAATCCACCATAATAGTATCATTTATGCTATCAGCATTCTGTTAATGTTACTGAACCGTGTTTAACTGAACTTATATTACGTTAATGAGAACTTTTATTTATTATATTGGATTTGATGTTGCTTGTTATGGATATAGAGTTTGATGTTATTGCTGTCATGTTTGTTGGATAATGGAAGAGGTTGAAAAAATAGATTTGGGGTAATCGAACATAATTTTTAAATTGGTTAAATTTTGTGTTATTTAGCGGCATTTGTAAAAAAACGCCGCAATATACCATACATTTAGCGGCATTTGTATCCTAAAAACGTCACTATATACCAGACCTTTAGCGGCGTTTGTATCCTAAAAACGTCGTTATATACCATACCTTTAGTGGCGTTTATATCCTAAAAACGCCGCTATATACCATACCTTTATATGCGTTGATATAAAAAAAACACCGCGAAATCTCAACACTTATTGCGGCGTTTGTGATAAAAACGCCGCTAAATATCAAAACTTATTGCAGCGTTTGTTGAACAAACACCGCAATTATCGTTACTTATTGCGGCGTTTTTCGTTAACAAACGCCGCAAACTTTAGCGGCGCTATTTGCAGCGGCGCTTTTTGCGGCGTTTGTCATAACACCGCTTGTGTTTTTTGCGGCGCTTAAAAATGCCGCTATAGGTAAAAAAACACCGCAAAAAGCCATTTTTGCTATATTGATTTTCCAATCCTTGCATGTTTACTCATTCTTGGCTCTATCTCAATTTCAACCTCTTGTTGATCATTTGGATTATCCTCATTATTAGTCTCTAAAGTTCATTTTATTGAACTTTGATCTCCTTAGATTTATAAGAAAAAATATTTTCAAAACAATGATGCATTCTTTGATTCCATAAAAAAGGTTAAAATTTTGGTTTTAGAGGAACTAGATTGGATGTATTTATTATGTAATTTTAATATATGATTATAACCCTTAGTGAGGTGTTTTGTGTAATTTGATATGTGTTTGAAGTTTCAGAGTCCAGTTCTAACGTTTGGAAGAGAGAGACAAAGACGACCCAAGCATTCAGTTGAGCAACAAGAGCTTAAGACTATGCTAATCACATAATCCAAGTCTTAAATTTAAGTTAAATTATCTTTGCACTCTATTTCGGTTTTTTAATTAATATACAATGATTATAAGTAGTATTTGGTTTAGAAATTCTCAATCATATGATAATGAAAACTCAATACCGTTGACAGTTTGTGCTCGAACCTGAAATATCTAAAAACAACAATATCTCCTTAACCATTAAGGTAACTTGATTCATGTATGATTTTCATGTAGTGATGGGCATATCTATGACAAAACTTAATACTATCATTTATGAATATTTAATTATGACACTTATTAATGTATTATGTATATTTTAATATAAAATGTTATGTTTAATTTTAGTGTCAATATTAAAATCACACAATATAATATGCAATTTACTTGAGTACTAATATTTTTTTGGGTATTTTTCTCCCCTTCTATTTTATTAGATTGACTGCAATTTAACCTTATCATTATTACGGGCACCAAAACTGAGGAGTAGCATTGGAACCATCTTTTTGGTATCCTCGTTTGGAAGCTATGGAAGAACAAAAATGATTTTGTGTTCAACCGGAAAATCTGAACAATAATGGAGACCATCAAATCGGCTAAAGCGTGGGTGGGAATCGTCATGAAAGCATTGTAACACCCTTAATCTAAATACATACCTGTATACGAGTTAAATATATCACATAAATAGTATAAAACATTTATTATTTAAAAATCAGTAAAATTTGCTTCGTTTTAACCTCAAAACTTGACATTTGTTATAAAGGAAATTTATAAAAATAATTCCATTGTATTATTTGACTTTCAAACTAAAATTCATCATTAAAATCCCAACTTAATCGAAATTTGGCTAAATCATGAAAATTCCAAATTGTATATTTATTTTAAAACTAGTAATTTATTAAAATCATAAATAAATAATTTAACATCCAAATAGAATCAAAATAAACAATAACTAAGTAGTTCAACTATTCACTATAATTTAAAATCATCTCATTTAAAAATTTACAAATACTTAAAAATATTAATCTTTTATATTACTAACCATACTTATTAGTATTATACTTTATCATTATTAATTTTTATATTTCAAAACCATATTTAAAACATTATTAGAGCATTTAAAATACTTTTATTATACATGTCACTGCTAATAAAATTAACATACAGAATGTCCTTACTGTTTTTGGTGACAGATCTACATTTCTGTTTCTAGTGAGGATTTGACTTTCAGAAATGATGATGATGTGCTCTCTATTTGCTCATACCTACATGAAAACAATCAAACTCTAAGTTTTCATTAGTGAGGAAACAAAGTATCATAAATAAAAATTTTAACGTATAAAGCATATTATATATAAAAAATAATGTTAAAAATATAAAATTAAACTATTTAAAAATATTCCGCATATAAAAACATATATAAAAAATCAAGTGTCTCGTAATACCTTTGTTAGCTTCTAATTTCTATAACTTGCAATTTTCATATTAAACCATATAAACTATATTAACTCATATTAACTCGTACTTTTCATTATTTAAATCATAGCCCAATGCATCTTATCGAGAATATAAGTACGTGAGTCTCACTCGCTAATGCACTTAAAAGTGCCTCATATATATATTTGTACTCGAAAGTACCTCGTAGAATTGTACTCGAAAGTGCCTCGTAAGATTGCACCATAGGTGCCATATAAACATGTATCATATAATCACTCATCCTCATAACATGCTATTTGTACCTAAAACTCTCAATACATATACATTGAACCCTTTTATCAAAAAAATCATATACCATTTCTCATATATTTAAAAATTCATATACGAATGTAATAAAATCTCATAAAATGTGCATTGGGTTGTTCATGCCCAAAATCATTCAATACCATGAAATAAAATATCATAAAAATGTATTAGGTAATTCATACTAAAAACATACAAACCGTTTAATAAGTGTAAAAATATTTTATAAATTAATTCAAATCATTTTGATTCGAAAACATTCAAGGTTGACTCATCGCAAATTATCTTCAGATTATATAAAATAAATAAGTTGCACTCACCTAGTTTCACCTACGTTTGCTCTTATATACGACCCTCGTGTTAAGCTCACTTTAACCAATTACTATCATAGGCTACATGATTATCAATTTCTGACATATAACAGTTTCAAACGTTATTAGTACTCGAACTAATATATATTCAAATTCGAATTAAAATTCTAAAAATGCGATCAATGAACGTTCTGTATCAATTTCTATCACGAAACCTTCTTAATCAAATTTCCCTTTCTAGTCCTTCAATAAATCACTTATTGCAATAATTCCCTTAACTTTTTAATATTTTATTTTTTTAGTTGCTAACTTTTTCAATATTTACAAATTATTCCTTACCCCTTTTATAACCTTCTCATCAATCCAATTCAATATTCCATCATTATTTTCCATCTTTCACACAATACTTCTCAATTAGGACATTATTATTGCACCTTTGCAATTTCACTACTAAACTTCCAAAACTATCGAATAAACCCCCTAAACGTACACAACTTTTTATTATTCCAAAATCAATATTCCATCCTTTAAACCAAAATTTCCAGCAATTTTCACATAAACCCTTAAAGTTTCCAAAAATTTTGAAATAGTCCTTAAACTTTTATAACTTTCCAAATCAATCCTAAATTCAATATTTCATGACACTAATAATAAATTTCAGTATAGGATGATAACTTTCCCATTTTTTCACATAGACCTTCTACTTTCCCTAATTTATAAAACGGTCCTCTAAATTCATCCAAACTTCAATTTAGTCCAAAACTAATTCCAATCACATAAGATCACTCTTACAATCAATCTAAGACCTTAGAATTTTTTTGAGAATTTTCCAACAATTTTTCCCCTATGCTGAATATTTTTAAATTTTTGCATAATAGTCCCTAATTTGTTTCAAGCTCAATTTCAACACCTACACACCAATTCCATCCTTTCCAATTCATTTCCGTATCAATTACCAATCAAAAACAATGTTTCTTCATTAAAATCCCTAGTGACTGAATCTTATACATGGATTTCTACTTGATTTTAATCAATTTCCATGCTTCATTTCATCTCCATAACACTTCTAACATTTTAAACTAACCTTAAATCATAAAAATGACTTCCCTTTCAACCGCATCTCACCAATTCAAGCATGGAACATGAAGATTTTTACGCCAAATGAAAGAAAATCTTGTGTAGAACATTTTTCCCATTCACAACTAGGCCAAAATCCTAAGAAAAATGGATTAAAAATTGAAAATAAAGTTTCCTCACCTTGGAGAAGAAGCTCCCGGCTGATGAAGAAGAAATGAGCAGATTTTTCCTTGAATTTTCTAGTATCTTTTTACTGTACACTTGTTTAATGCCTATTTAAACAGATTTAAAAATCTATTTTTGCTAAAAACATTCTACCATAAAATCTTAATATCTACCCCCATGCCATCCTATTATCTCCATTTTAATAATATTAAATAAATATAAAATCTCATTTACTAATATCCATCTTTATCCTTCCAATTTTCTAAAAATTCAATTTATTCTCAAAAATTTACTATTCCACTTTAACATGTAAATTACCCCAAATTCCACTGATCCACATCAAATTCCACTGATTAATAAATATCAATATAATATTTCTAATCTCAACTACTCCTTTAAATTTTTGTGTAAACTTTTGATTCGATCCGATTACCCGAATATTTTACCGAAATTTATCGCTCAATAACTCCATATGCAAATTCCATATTAAACTATAAATTCCATAGAGAACCAATTCTTAAGGATGAACTATTTATTTATGGAATAATTTTTTTTACAAAATTATCATTTTGATCCTTGAACTTTTTCTAAATTTACTTGCCACCAAAATTTTGAAATTTACATTTTGGTCACTTGCTGAAATTTTGGGTATTACAAGTTCGACAAAGTAAGATTCCCATTTGCATAGAAGAAGGAGACCAATTTGAAGCCGCCTCAAACCGATACGTCAAACTCAACACGGACGGCTCCATAAACCCCACAACGATGAAAGCGTCTAGCGGTGGAGCTTTTCGAAACGAGCATGGGGACTGGATCGAAGGATTTTCAAGAAATATCGGTTGCGCAACCATCTTACAAGCTGAACTTTGGCCTATTTTCGAAACGAGCATGGGGATTGAATCGAAGGATTTTCAAGAAATATCGACTGCACTATCATCTTACGAGCTGAATTTTGGTCGATCCTCGATGGTCTACAGATCGCCTGGGAGCGTGGCATTCGGAATCTGGAAGTTGAAACAGATAACATCGAAGTGTTCCGCTTTCTCAGCACCAAGGCTGTTCCAAATGAGCCGACCATTGTTTGAAGGATAAGGGCCTATATTAATCTTCCTTGGAACCTTAAGTTCAGTATATTTTCCGCACGGATAACAGTCTGGCTTATAGAATGGCAAGTCTTGATCGAGATCCACAGCCGAGGCTTAAAATATACCAGCAACCCCCACCGAGGCTCGAAGAATGCACTGTGTCACTCTAGGACAACAATTTTTTAGTGGCTCCCTTCTATTACAAAAAAGGAAGTTTTTGGATAGTACTAACCAGAAAGTATCAGTACCATAAACAATTATAACCAAAGGTTTATATGATATTGAAAAAATTTGATATAATACATATATCAATCAGATAATTTACCCTATAAATTATAACAAAGATTTAAAAGGAAAATTCCAAGCCAAGATTAATGGGGAACTAACGAAATGAATTGATGAGGGTGTTTTAATGCTCCGTAGAAAACTCGAGGGAGCAGTGTCACATTGGCATCACTTTTAACGGATTGAACTCAATTTTCCACTTGTACCCAAATGTTCGATTCGACCTAAAATCAAACAATTTGAATATCATTTACCTTTGATTTGATACTCACACTCATGGCGCTCGACGCGACAGCTTCACGTGCACCCCCTTTCATTTCTGCCTAAGCATCGCTAAAGCTACCAGGTGCATTGCTTTCGCTAATAATTTGGTTTGGTTTTTCTAGCTAAATATAGATCGTTGGTTTTAAAATCACTTTCATTTGTCCCATCCCCAATTCACAGATGTTTGCAGATTTTGATGGCGATTCCTACCCATCTCTCGCTTCCTTCCTCCTCCACTCTTTTCACTCCGAAATTCTATACATCCTCAATCCCTCCGTCTTCTTTCCCTTTCTTCTCCAAGCCGTTCTCCAAATCTCTCAATCTTCGCCTTCGTGCTGATGTCCTCTCTTCCACTTTGACCGCTATGGAAGTCGGCGAAGATTTACCACTTGATTATGGTGACTGGCTTCCCAGCCCGATCCGAACCAGCGCCGAAGCTGGCATTTTGCTCCATCCCACTTCGTTTCGTGGACCTTATGGCATCGGGATCTTGGCGAACAAGCTTTTCATTTCATTGATTGGCTGCATTTAGCTGGCTGCTCCGTTTGGCAGGTATAACCCTTCCTTTAAGTTCAGAGTTCAGTTAAGCTGAAATGGATACAAAATGTTATGGATTGATATATAATTTGTATTAATGATTGAAAATTGATTGTCAAAGTAGGTGCTTCCCCTTGTTCCTCCTGATGGTGAAGGATCACCATATGCAGGCCAGGTGCTGCTTCACTAATGTCTTTTAGATTTTTTTTCCTGTTTCAATCAGTAATAATAATTGATCTGAGAATTTATCGATTTAGTTGGTTTTCTTTTTACTACTTGTTGATTTATGTTTCCTCTTTGTTAAATACGGAATTGTGTAAGCTTCCTTGATAATTATTGTTTCAGGATGCCAACTGCGGTAGCACCATCTTGATTTCACTTGAAGAGCTTGTTAAAGATGGTCTGCTAACAAAGAAAGAGCTTCCACAACCAATGTGAGGAGGTTTCTTCATTTTTATATCTTTTTGGTACTTTTATATTCGGCTAAAATTGTAGTATAATATTTTCTTAACACTTATAGTTTAAGTTGCTGCTATATCATTTGTGCAGTGACTGTGACCGTGTGAACTATCCTATTGTTGCTAAGCTAAAGGATCCTCTGATAACTAAGGTAAAGCCTCTTCTGAATGTCACTCTTTATCTGGTTAGCCATGCATGGTTCAACTCATATCATCATTTCTTAGGCCGCAGAAAGGCTACTCTCAGCTGATGGAGAACTTAAACTCAGCTCGAGGCTTTCCGTAGAGATCCTACCATATCATGTGAGCTGTTTATTTTCCATATAATTGCACTAACTACAATTACATTCCTGTGTGCTTCTAGTTTAAATATCCGCTGAGCTTCAATCTGCATTTGATTGTTATTGCTGTGTGAATCTACCGAGTTTGTGGAGCTTGAGAGTGGAAGGTTTTGGTGGAAAAAAGCATTTTTCTGGGATTGAAAGGGGCTGAAAAAGATTTTGGAAATACTAAATTTTGACATATTTACTTTCTCATTCTCACTCGTTTGTCATTTATTTGGGGGAGCTTCAAATTGTTTCCTATGTTTTCGCCATTATTTGAATGAAATTATTGTAATGAGATGACTTTTATACAAATCTTTGCTTGTATTGCTGGAAGTTAGCTTACAAATCAGGTTCAGGACCTTCTTTCATCCAAATTTCTTTGAATTTACTCTGCAAAATCCTCATGATTCTTTTCATGGATCTTTTTCTTTGATGTCCTGATCCTTCCATGTTTCTTTGAATGTCTCTATATTCTGCATCTCTACAGTAGAGGCATGGTTTATATATGTAGTGATCTACAGCTAAGAGATCTCATAGGGAGTTTTCTGCCAGAAGTAATTATTTTTGAAAACTCACTCGGCATCTGTGGCTAAAGAGTTTTACTATATTCTAATTATTTAAGTAACACTCAAGAGAATACAAAAAACCACAAATAAAAGTATTGGTGTTTGTTTCTTTTGATGTACTGATTTATCAGCTCCTATATTACCTTTGAATTTAACTTTTGTGAAACTGGAGGCCTTTCTTTATGATTTTTTTTTACTTTTTTAGGTGGCTGAAGATGCAGCTATTTTGCTGCTATCGATGACCATTTAAAAGCATTCAGTTGGTATGATTGGCCTGAACCTTTGAAAAATCGCCATCGTGCAGCCTTAGAAAGGATATATGAGGAAAAGAAGGATTTCGTATGATCTGGATCTCTCTTATTAAAATACTGGCTTAATGGCATCATACATTAGCTACCTAATTTAGATGCTAATATTGCTAACTGCGATTGCTTTCATTTGACAGATAGACTTGTTTATTGCTAAACAATTCCTGTTCCAAAGGCAGTGGCAAAATATTCGCAGCTATTCAAAGGAAAAAGGAATCAGCATAATGGGAGACATGCCTATTTATGTAGGTTATCACAGTGCTGATGTTGGGCAAATAAGAAACATTTTCTGCTGGTGAGTTTATTTCTGATCAAGAATAATATAACTATGCTCCAAATCATTCTATTGTTGGTTTTGGCTACATGTTTTCTGTTCTCTTTCACAGAATAGGCATGGCTATCCATTGCTAGTCAGCGGTGTTCCACCTGATGCCTTCAGTGAGACTGGTCAACTGTGGGGGAGGTTTGTACTGATCAAAAACAAGTTCGCATGCCTTTTATATAAACAATCTAGTTTTTCTAACTATTTTTTAGCCATGCTAGTAAAAGCAGGGTATTGTTTCATGTTTGGGGGAGGTTTGTACTGATCAAAAACAAGTTCGCATGCCTTTTATATAAACAATCTAGTTTTTCTAATTTTTAGCCATGCTAGTAAAAGCAGGGTATTGTTTCATGTTCATTTTGGAGATACATTACAAATCCAATTTATGCACCTGAAGATGTTTTGCATCTTTTTTTTACATTTCCTTCCCTGTTATTTATTGCTAGGCATGTCTTTTCGATATCCTAACAAGATTAGTGGTCCTTTATTCAATACATTTTATGTTTAAAAACTCACACAAATTATTTTAGTTATAGCATTTAAACATCTGTATGATGTTTTGCTTATCCTGATAACCAGATCTTATTTTCTCTTAGGCTATGTTTTCACTTTAATATTTTATGCTAGGTTTTTGCTGTGCTAGTCATCTTTGATTAAGGTCCTTTATTTCAGCCCTCTATATGATTGGAAGGCCATGGAGAAAGATGGATTTTTATGGTGGATACGTCGCATTAGACGTGCACAGAATCTATATGATGAATTCAGGATTGACCACTTTAGAGGATTTGCTGGCTTTTGGGCCGTCCCTTCTGGTGAGTTGTAAACTATACTGAACCAATGGTGCTTGCTAGAAATGTGAGACACTGAAAACCACGTTACTGAGACAATTAATCTATGCAGAAGCAAAACTTGCTACGGTTGGACGATGGAAGGTCGGGTTTCTGATTCTGACCATGTTAAAATTTCTTCATTTGTCCTATTTTCCATTTCCATTACTGATTTATTTCCATGATAGTAGGTCGGTCCTCAAAAATCGTTATTTGATGCTATCTAGAGCAGTTGGAACCATCAATATTATAGCTGAAGATCTGGTATGTTTTGCTTGATATAATATGAACTTGTATCTTTTTCTTTCTATTTCTTGCTGTACCTTATTTGCTAATTCCTTCTCCACGGAAAGTGGAAAATAGATACTTCAAGAAATAATTTATTTAGCAAGGATGCTGAGGATTTTTAGGGTCCAGAAGAATGTTTTGTTTAACTCTTTAGTTCATTTCTTCCTTTGCAAACTCTATCCTCTTGTGTATCACATGGAAGGGAGTTATAACTGAGGATGTGGTTCAGCTTAGGAAATATATTGGAGCCCCTGGAATGGCTGTTCTCCAGTTTGGTAATATGTTGCCGCTAATCAACTGTGATACCATCTTTTTAAATTATGTTTTCGGCTGATGGGATTTGATTTGGCATTGTGATATTGTAGTTTTGTCCCATTTCTCTTGCTTTAGGTTTTGGTAGTGACTCTAGAAACCCTCATTTACCTCACAATCATGAGCCAAATCAAGTTGTGTACACAGGAACACATGACAATGACACGGTACAGCTCCTTCAAGGTTTTTTGTTCTTGCCTTACATATTTGGTATCATGGATGCTTGAAAGTTGGCATGCTGCATGCTAGGAATGATAGGTGCTTTTGGGAACTTTATTCCATCTGAACAAACTTCATTAATCAAATGCAATTCGAAACAAATAAGGACAACATTTAAGATATGGAATTATGGAGATCACAATAACAATTAAAATAAAAACCAGTGAAAAAAAACTCAGAAGTGCCTCTTCATTTCAAGTTCAGCAAAATTATTGAAAAAAATACATACAACAATGTTAGTAAGGGAATCACCCATGTCTAGAAAACTTATATCTGAAACAAACCTCGAAATCTAGAAAATTGTCTCAATCTTGGAATATATATATATATATATGTGTAGGAAGCATTGTAAGGATATAAAATGAAAGAGAGGGATGAGGTGTGAAATTTGATACGACACTAGTCGTACATTCAAGCTTAATGCATCTTTTTATATGGTTTGACAAAAAAAAATATTTTACCAAATCCTTAGAAGTTGTATAGTAATAGTTCTTTTGATTATCTCATAGATCCAAGGTTGGTGGAGCAATTTGATGGAACAAGAGAGGTCCAATGTGAGTTTCCTTTGTTATTCTAAGCTTCTGATCAGATTTATTATTTTGTATTTGTTTTACATAAAAAATTTGTCCCAGGTATTGAAATATCTTCGTATCACTGAGAAAGATGAGATCTCGTGGGCACTGATCCAAGCTGCAGTTGCTTCAATAGCACAAACTGCTGTCATAACCATGCAGGATATTCTTGGGCTAGACGGTTCTGCCAGGATGAAACATCCCTGCAACACAGGTAAATATAATTTCTACATATGTGTGCGTATAAGTGTGCTGTAGCATGGGGTAATTCCGGTTCATGCATCTAGGACATTGTGCAAAACCTTGCCCCTTGTGGTTGATTAATTTAAAGTCGGATGGCACATGTCAGAATCTTCCTTGTTTTAACTTGATCCAAAGTTTTTATCCTTCCCTTTTAAGTTCTTTCTTCTTTTTCTTTCCTGATGCAATTACATTTTCATTTTTCAAGGCAAAAAAAGAAAGTAATATGTGCATTGTAAGTGTCTATATACTCAGACCGATTTCCACAAATCTCAATGTGACCTGTTGTTATGCAGCGAGGAAACTGGGGTTGGAGGATACCTAAGATCATGAGTTTGATTCCTTGGAAAACGAAGCCTTGAGGTTAAGGGATATGCTTTCCATGTATGGACGAATGTAGTTCCGGAAAGCTTCATTTATTTATTTTCTTCAATAATTGCACATTTTAGATTTGGCCACCACTCATCATGTGTCAAAAAACACACTGTAGCTTTGAATAAGTTTTCTGATGATTGAGGTTTAAGAGAAAATCTTATTTATAAACTAATAAAAGGCTTGATGTCCTTCCATTTCTATCTGTCGTTAAAATCTACTTTCTAGATAGATGCATGCTTGTTGGAATGATTGCTACTTACAATGGATGAATCAGCCACTAGCTTCATGGAGAGGACCCGAAACTCAAATCCCATCTGCTTTCAGCTTGAATCATAGCCTAGCTCAGTATATTTTGTGCTTGAATCTTCCTGTGACTACCCAAGTTTCAGGTTTCGGCAATCATTCTACTTTTGCAAGTTTTCAGCATCTCTACTAGTTATCCGTATTCAGTAGCATCACGTTAGTTGAAGTATGTAAACAGTCTATACTATAGATGGAAGTGTTATTTACTCTATGCATGTATTATGGAATCAAGTAATTTAGTCTTTGTACATTTGACATCCTTTTACAATCATTTGGGTACTTGAAAGCAAAATACTACAGGGAACTGCAAGGTAAAACCTATGCAGCATTCTCAATTGCTTCGATACATTCCAATACAGTGGCTTTCTTCGACATTGCCAACATCAAGGCTTCATGGATCTCCTTGTTGTTTTTCAACAGGGATCCGGCAAACAGAACCTGTATTAGTTTCACCTTTTAATATTAGCTTTCACTTTCCTATCATCGCCCTAATGAGATCAAATCATGACATGGATAAGTTGTAAATTACTGCCCATCTAGTTAAATTTTACTGCTGATCATTGCTTTGTTCGGTTGGCTCTGTTTATGAATCTCTGCGGAGAATACAAACCATGGTTTAGTTGCATCATGGGTAAACTACATATGAACCTTGTTCAACATAGCGAAAAGGCTTGTTGTAGAACCTGGAGAGTGAAGAGATCAGCTGATTGACCCACCACGTTGTCATATTTCAAACCCTCTGCTGCAAGTCCAGCCATTGCAACCACTGCCAACCTGAGATACACGTTACATAATTATATATATAAAAATTATATATAAGCTCTCAGATTATTTAGATTGGTACCTGTCGAACTGCTTAGCATCAAGTTGTCCGCTATATATAAGTTTTTCCAGCTTTTCCTCGATGAGATTGACATTTTCCTTACCAATATCTAGTGAATACCCCAGGATAGGAAGACCCAACAAATACCCAACTACATGCAAAGGAGTACATATTTGTGAGAGTATATATACACATGAATGCACGTCACTAGATCTTATATATGGGATGAGAGATTACTTAAAAAATGAGCTGCTTCATGTCTAGCAATCCTTTCTAGGAAGTCAGGGAAGAATGTGAAAAAGCCTCCAATGGCAGCTTGAAGAAGCCTGCACACTCTAGAAACCATGGGATTCTTGCATTAGACTTACCCAGGCGAA
Organism: Hibiscus syriacus; assembly: GCF_006381635.1. Classification (NCBI taxonomy): domain Eukaryota; kingdom Viridiplantae; phylum Streptophyta; class Magnoliopsida; order Malvales; family Malvaceae; genus Hibiscus; species Hibiscus syriacus. Next base: position 5,854,555 of record NW_024062608.1, read on the forward strand.
ATGCTCCCCACTGCCAACACTATCAACGAAATGCTCCCGATTAAATATGGTACAAAGAAGCCCCAATCCTGTAACAAAGCGTGAACCACAGACATATCCACTATTTTACAGCTCCATCAAAGAAAACAATGACAATGCAAAGATAAAAGTATGGGTCAAGACACTAAATGATGAAGGAGAAGAGATCATATGTAGAGTTAAATTACCCCAGGAAGTTGGCCAGCAATAACTCCCAAAAACCCTGTCGTCCCAACTACTGTGAAAAGGAATGCTGCCTGCTACAACTCAAACATATCAATACAGGAAATGAGCATTGTGATTCTTACATCATTTCGAACACTTGGAATTGCAAGATTTTCTGCATTTTTAATACCAAGGCTGGTCAACTTCCGAAGAGATGTCTGATGCAAACAATCCCAAAGTCAAGCCCTTCATTTGCTCCGCTAATTATGTATAGCAGTGAACAGATACGATGTATGGTAAACATGTACATAAGACTGACCGTACGACGAGAGACATACGGCTGTGAACTCCATTTCTTGGCCCATACAGTTTCAGTAAGCTGATCAAGTGCCTCTTTCACTGCATCACTGTCTTTCTGAACCAAAATACATATACATAGATATCAACCAGCATTCATTTTTCAGCGACAAACGCTGAGAAGCTACAAGCAAATGATCTTGATATGTAGGGTAATTCAATTTAAAGTTAAACCCGAAATTGAACACCCATTTTCATGTAATTTCAAGTTAGGCAGGGGGAAAAAAAGAAAAGAATAATAAACCTTGGAAATGGCGGATTCAAGAGAGTTGAGGTCAACATCAGGAGCATCCGCTGATGAAGAAGAAGAAGATCATGCTCTTATTTGTAGTTGCAGCTCTGATTTCCTGGGTGTTATTGTTAACACCTTAAAGCACTTGCAGGAATGTTTATTGTAACAATGAAGATATTGAAATGGAAGCTTTGTGTTTGATAGAGAAGACATGGTATTCACATTCAACATTGTCGTCTTTTCCAATTTTCTCTAAATGTTTCACTTTGAGAACTGAGAAATGAAAAGATTTAAAATAAAAGAAATATTGCCGCATGCAACTGACTTTGTGACTTACGGAGAGTGGATAAGGTTCAAAGGGCTTTCGCACAAGGAAACGTTATTTTTGCAGCACGTTGGCTCAGGCTCCTTCATCGTTCTGGAGAAATAAGTAAATATCAAATTGATAATATTTAAAAAAAATAGGTTCAAAAATATTTTTAATTCAAATGTGAAAATTAAAATGTTAGTTTTAAAATGTTTTTAGATTTTGTATAATTATATGATTAATAAATTATTTATGGATTTAATTTTTTACATGAACCAAAAGATCTTAATAATTAAAGAGATGATTGTTATCTTTAGAGGTCTTCGATTCGAGCATCATCGAATACAGAGTATTTTTAGCGTTTGTTGTCAAATGATTGAGAGTTCTTATAATAAATATCACCACTTATAATCACTCTTGCTAATAAAAAATTATATATAATCAAGTTAATTCTTAAATAATTTTTTATTTTTTTTTATATATTTTCATAGACGTACAATCATTATAAATTTACTTTTAAAAAAAAATTTTATATATTGATCATAATTAAAGTTGATAAATTTTATACATTATATCATTTAATGTAATTTTTAACTTAAAATCACATCTAAAGTTATCATTTATCTTCTCAAAAAATAATATCAACTCTAAACATTTAAATCTTAAACTAATCTTCTAATTTTTAAAAAAAAAAACTAATATTCTAAAATTTGTTTTATAAAAACACTTTTTCTATACTTTTTTAAAGTAATATTCAGCTAATTCTAAGCTTCGTAATCAACGAGCCAAAAACAAAAATTCAAGGTAAATTTTGATGTATTTATGCACTTTATGCTATGTTGATTTTTTTAGTGTTGTGATTTGATTATTTATCTTATGCTATATTCAAGTATTATAATCATATTTAATTAAATTTTAATTGAAAATATTCAATTACTCTTAATATTTATCGAACTATAGATAAAGTAATAAAAAAACTCGTACTAAACCTTCGATTAAATTCCTCCTCCTCATAAATATAATATATGAGGGCCTTGGCCCGTCTATTGACCTAACTTGCCCATCGATCTTTTAACTTGGGTTTAAGCTACAATCTGCCCAAATTCTTTGTGATACTCTAAATATAATGAGTTTCCCCCTTTTTTTGGTTAAATAATATTTTATTTATTATACTTGTAATATAAAATATGAGATTTGAATCAATGGCTTAAACTAAAAAATATTTAAATTATGTTATTTTTTGCTCTAGGTACTTAAATTATTTTTTTGACAAATTAGGTACTTCAATTATTATATATAACCACTTTAAATACCTTAACTATTTTTTTGTCAAAATAAGTCCTTAAATTATACCTTTTTTCTTTAAGCCCCTAAAATATTTTTTTGTCAAAACAAGTATCTAATTTTATGTGACATGTCAACATCTTATTGGTCAAAAAAAATAATTTTCTAACTAAAAAAATTTAGGACTTAAAATGCTTAAATATAACAATTTAAATACCTAATTTGATTAAAAATAATTTAAGTACTTAAAATATAACACCCTAAACCCTATTGGGTCTATAGTGCCACATTAAGCTACCGAAGCAGCCCTGATTTTCAAAACATGCTCGTTATTCATTTCAAACATACTGAATTGTATCATAAATAAAACATAAATAATTGTTATAAAAACATGTTCCAAACCAAAGCTTATTGACACATAGTTTAAATCAAAATATTACAAACTATTTCTTATAAATCTGAATCCATAAGTAAGGTCCTAAGAATACATGCCCATTAAAGCTACAATACAATACTCTAAAAGATGTTGGAAGTCCTGCTACGACGATGCTCCACGAATAGTCCAAGTTAGAAACATGCCAATGGAAAACATCCAAAGGTTGAGCTTACAAAGCCCAACAGTATAATCGCTAATCTAGAGCAGTATTAAGAGTTTCATAAACATAAGTGTGCTAAAGATATGGTAAAGCAGTAGGTAATTGCATGATCTAGATCAAGTCCTACTACTGAAAGTCTTAATGTTCTATCGCTGATGTAGGAGTTTCATGCTTCCCTTAATCCTCTGCTAAGGGCCTTGCCATAAGTACCCTCTAGGGTCTCTAGCCCTAATGACTATAACTGGTGCGCATTATCTAAATACGACACTAATACTCATATGCATTATCTGAATGCAAGCCTAATTGTATTATGCATTATCTGAATGCAACATTGACTCTACTATACAATACACAAACATCAACACACAATCTGATGTAAGGCATAATTGCTGGAAGTACCATTATTAATAAAGGAAATCAAAAGTGTGGTTTGGTCATGTGACGAATCAAAAGCTCTGGGGCCTGACGGATTTAGCTTACATTTTTTTAAGAAATGTTGGGAAGAATTGAAAGTATATCTTACAGAGTTGATGATCATGTTTCATAAAACAGGTAAGTTACCGGAGAAACTTAATGTGTCTTTTATTAAGTTGATTCTGAAGATTCAGAACTTGACATCAATGTCTGATTATAGACCAATAAGCCTAATGGGATCGATTTATAAAATTGTGGCGAAAATGTTGGCGAGAAGGCTAAAGATTGTATTGGATTGTTTAATCGGTGATACTCAGTGCTTCGTTACGAGAAGATAAATAATGGATGAAATATTGGTGGCAAATGAGATTATTCACTCTATGTCTGAGGCTGATTAGGAGAGTGGGATAGTCGTATTGAAGCTAGATTTCTCTAAGGCATACGACTGCGTGAAGTAGGATTTCTTGATGATGGTTTTGGAAAAGTTAGGATTCAAAAGTTTGTGGAGAAGATGGATATGGGCATGCGTATCCTCAGCTAGTGTCTCGGTGTTAGTTAATGGGTCCCCTACAAAGGAGTTTCGAATGAGGAGAGGGCTCTAGCAAAGAGACCCGTTGTTCCTGTTTCTAATTATTATTGTGATAGAGTTGTTATGTTTAGAAGGTAGATATTGGATGAAATCAAATGCATTGAAAATGTTATTCCCGTCGGTCGTTTACTCATTTACAGTTTACGGACGATACAATTATCTCTGTGAAACCAGAGATGGAGTCTCTAGTAAATGTTAAACGAATATTGAGGTCTTTTGAGGTTTGCTCGGGCCTTGGTATTAACTTTAGTAAATCATGCATTGTAGGAATTAATGTGGATTCGAATTTGATTACTGACCTTGCCAAATGTTGTGGATGTAAGGTGGGTTCATTACCTTTCTCATATCTGGGTATTTCTCTAGGAGCAGACCCATGGAAAATTAAAACATGGGATCCAATTATTGAAAGGTTTCAAGCGAAGCTGGCAGGGTGGAAGAGAACCTCACTCTCATTTCTAGGAGAGTAAATCTAATTAACGCTATCCTATCTGCTCTTCCCATATTTTATGTCCATTTTTGAAGTCCCAAAGATGGTGGTACAGAAGTTGGAAAAGATCAAAAGGAATTTTCTTTGAGATAATTCACTGGGGAAAAAAAGTTGGTTCGGGTAAGTTGGAGTAAGGTGTGTCTTTACCTTTCTAAAATGGGTGCGAGAGTGGTAAATCTTAGTGCAAAGAATGAAGCTCTATTGGTAAAATGGGATGGAGGTTTGTGTAGAGAAACAAATATTTTGGAGCAAAGTAATCTCCTTAAAGTACGGTAATCCCTCTGATAATGAGCTATTATATTTTGCCAATGTCAATAATATGTCTATTGTATGGAAGGGCATTGTTAAGAATTGGTCAAAGGAGTGTGAGTAGGTGGATGAGATCATATGTTTTTTGTTGGATTGTAGGTGATAGGAAAATTATTTTGTTCTATATTGACATTTGGTGTGGTGATGAATTGTTGAGATGTATTTTCCTATACTTTTAGTTTAGCAAGAAGAAACGAGCGGTTGTGGAAGATGTGATTGGTAGTGAGGATGCATGTGTTTTTGGTTCGTTGTTGGCCTTTAGTAGAGCATTACTTGATCGTGAATGGGCTATGGTAGATACTATAAATGCATTACTCCAGGATTGTAAGGTGTGGAAGGATGAAGTAATAGGATTGTATGGAAAACATGACAAAGATGGATATTTTTGGTTAACAAATATCTCAACTAATTATTGATGCAGATGTGGAGGATCCATATTTTGACTTTGAAAACATGTGGAATTGCTCATTCCTCCAAGGTAAAAAATTTCCTTTGGATGTTAATTCATAGAGTACCAACAAAAGTGTTAATCAAGAACTGGGGTATTGAAGTGGAAGGGATGCACTACTCTTGCAGATGGTGTAATGGTGCTTTGGAGGAGGGTTGATCACCTTTTTATGGTTACAATTTCTCAAGACGTTTGTGGATCTCCTCATCGAGTGGTGGAAGTTACCTTGGGGGTTTATTGATATGATAGCTGTTTAACTGCAGTTTTATAGTTCCGATCTATTGCAAGGTAAAACATTTTGTTTGGCAGCATTTGTGGCTTTGTTGTGAATATTTGGTTAGGGCGTAATGAGTTAGTGTTTGAAGGCAAACACAACTCGATGGAGGATTTATTATTTTTTTACAAAGATTCAGGCCTTGATTTTGTTGAAGGTGATCAAAGGTAACATTCTCATTAACGAGAGGCAGGTGGACAAATATGAGTTTATGCATTGTTTCTCCTATGTCTCTTCTTGTACATGTATCCCTCAGAAGGAGACGTATGGGTTATTATTTCAAAATTATAAAAATATTTATTTATTTAAAAATATCCGAAAAGAACTTCTAGGTGCCTTAAGACAGCTCTTTTCTTTGATATTGATAATATTAATTTAAATAATATTGTTTACTTTTTAATTTTAAAATATCAGAATAGAACATCCAGTTGTATTAAGACTGTCCTTTTCTTCGATATTAAAAATAAATATTTAAAAATTACTATTTATTATATATGAATATAAAATATTTAACAATATATAAAATAAAAATACAAATACTACTAAAACAATATTAAAACAATAAAATAAATGAAAACATATAAAATAACTGACTAAATTATAATAAAATAAAATTAAGAATCTAATTCATAATTAATCAAAATTATAGGGATTTAATATGTTATTTCCTTATTTTATTTATTTTGTGACTAAAATAAAATTATCTAAATTCGGATATTAGAATCAAATAAATTAAAAATATAAACTAGGGATTAAAATATTATTTATTAAAATTAAGGGATTAAATCTGTAATTTATCCTAAATAGATTATTTAATATGAAGGACTAAAATAAAAGAAATTAAAATTCGAAGACTGAATTAAAATATTATAAATTTAATTTAGTGACTAAAATGTAAAGTTTACAAGTTCGGAGGACTGCGGACGGGATTTAACTATTTCATAATTACGCGCATAGTCCTTCCCGAAACGACGTCGTTCGGGAAGGACTATAAATGGTCCAAACCGGCTGGCCCGAAGGGCCAACCATTTCATTTCTTTTTTTTTTCTCTCTCTAGCAGAGAGAGTTTTAAAACTCTCTGCCTTCTCTCTAGCTTCCTCATCGGAGGGAAGCCGGTCACTGGTCGGCCACCGTGTGCCGCCGTGAATGTCACCGCCGGCCACCACATCCGGTGGCCGGAAAATTTATTTTTATATTATTGAATAGATCGGACCGTCCTAAGGACGGTTCCGATGTTCTTTTTCTTTAAATGGCTCCCAATCGGAGCAGATCTATAAATATACCTTCGGTTTTTTGAAGGTTCTGACGAGATCCGGTGGTCGACGCTTCCTCGGTAAGTCTCTTCTTCCTTTTCTCTCTTTTTTTTTTCTTCTGGTTCTTGCTGCTGAGATCGTTGGTAGTTTTTATCTCTCTCTATTTTCCTTCTTTTTTTTTTTTCTTTTTTTGTTCTGTCTCTGTCCCTGGTTTTTGTCTCTCTCTGGTTTTTTTTGCTTGCAGATGGGTGGTGGCTTTTATAGCCACCACCGGTGTTCGTCTCAGACCGGTCCGAAGAGGGGGCCTCGGTGAGTCACCGGACTACCAGTGGTGACTCACCCCGTAGCCTTGCATGGACGGCTGGCGTTGATTCTCTGGAAGCATCATTCGGGACGTGGCAGCGGCGGAGGCGGTGAGGGCTTCTGGAAGCAGCAGCGGCGGCGCTGGGACGTGTCCCTAGGGTATAGATACCCTAGGGTTTTCTCTGGCAAATGGTGGACCGTTGGATCAAACCAGATCCAACGGTTGAGATTGAAGATGGCGGCTGGCTAGATTAGGGTCAGGAAACCCTAACTGGAAACCCAAATATTTAGGGTTTCTGGTTGGATTTGGACCGGCTCTGGTTGGTTTGTAACTGGGCCGGTTCAATTGTAATTGGGCCTGTAATTATATTTTTTATTATTTGTTTGTTTTTAATAATATTTATATGTATTTAATATATTTAATAATAGTAATATAATAATAATAATAATAATAATAATATATAATAATAATAATAATAATAATGATAATAGTAATATAATAATAATAATAATAATATAATAATAATAATAATATGGATAAAAAATTAGTATCTTCAGCTGCCCCTCTTGCTCATTCTTGTGTTAACAAGAATAGGGCAAAGATGAAAAGATAATAAATTTTTTTATCCATTTGATTTTATTTTGATCATAATGGAGATATTGAATAAATTCTTCTCTCTTTCCAAATAAGTTCTTATTATGAACTTTCTGCTGGGGATAATGATAACCTTCTTTCTGTGATAGAGTCATTCAAAAGGTTGAATAAGCTCTTGATGAGTTCTTCTCATTATGAACTTTCTCTAGAAAGGCTGATGTTAATCTATCTCCTTCTGTGATAGAATTATGCCAAAAGTTGAACAAGTTCTTCTTATTATGAACTTCTTCTTTCTTCTTCAGATGAGTTCTTCTCATTATGAACTTCTCCGGAAAAGATAATCCATCAATTGATGGATTCAGGTAAAAGGTTGAACAAATTCTTCTCATTATGAACTTCTTCTTCCTTCTTCAGATGAGTTCTTCTCATTATGAACTTTTTCTGGAAAAAATGTTCCATCAAGTGATGAATTCAGGTAAAAGGTTGAATAAATTCTTCTCATTATGAACTTCTTCTTCCTTCTTCAGATGAGTTCTTCTCATTATGAACTTTCTCTGGAAAAGATGATCCATCAAGTGATGGATTCAGGTAAAAGGTTGAACAAATTCTTCTCATTATGAACTTCTTCTTCCTTCTTCAGATGAGTTCTTCTCATTATGAACCTTCTCTGGAAAAGATAATCCATCAATTTGATGAATTCAGGTAAAAGGTTGAATAAATTATTCTCATTATGAACTTCTTCTTCCTTCTTCAGATGAGTTCTTCTCATTATGAACCTTCTTTGGAAAAGATAATCCATCAATTTGATGAATTCAGGTAAAAGGTTGAATAAATTCTTCTCATTATGAACTTCTTCTTCCTTCTTCAGATGAGTTCTTCTCATTATGAACTTTCTCTGGAAAAGATGATCCATCAAGTGATGAATTCAGGTAAAAGGTTGACCAAATTCTTCTCATTATGAACTTCTTCTTCCTTCTTCAGATGAGTTCTTTTCATTATGAACCTTCTCTGGAAAAGATAATCTTTCAAATGATAGATTTGAATCTTTGCTAAAATCTTTGAAATTCCTGTTAAAATTTCAACAAGAATAAAAATGAATGAAAATGCACCTATTTTTGTAAACACCTAAAATATGATGCATGAATGTTAAGTTATTTGATTTCAGATTGGTGAATTGAGTATTTCTTCAATTGTAAAAACCCAATAGATCTTTCTTCTTCAAAACAAAGAATCTATCATCTTTGACAAATGTAGATATAATGTCACAAAACCTCTTGAGAATAAAACTCAATAGTATAGGCTCTTGAAAAGCTCGCATTCAGGCAACATGTTGATTCTGATAACAATTCATTTGATTATGAAGTGACCTTTCAAGATGATTTCACAGATATCGATAGTTCTTCTAATACCGAGAAATCTTGAATTCTGATTCTGATGAGGAGAGTAAACTGTTATACTTGACAAAAATGGGATTCTCAGAAGCTGAAACTTCAAATAGCTTTCTTCCGGTAAAAGATGGGAAGCTATTATGTGATGATCCCAGTTACAAGCAAAGGCGAAACTTGTGCTATGATTTTTGGGAAAGGAATAAGCAAAAGAAACTTGAAAAGAAACTTCTTAATGAAGAAGATCATGCAGTTCATCTTTTAATTCTAATGATTGGTTCTGTAGTTCTTACCAAAACAGATCAGATAACTCAAAGAACACTTCCAGAAGATGCTATTAGCAAATTCATCTTCCAAATTCAATGATTGATTCTGTCCAACCATATCAGATAACTCAAAGAACACTTCCAGAAGATGCTATTCTGTCTAACCAGATCAGATAACTCAAAGAACACTTCCAGAAGATGCTATTAGCAAATTCATCTTCCAAATTCAATGATTGGTTCTGCCAAACCAGATCAGATAACTCAAAGAACACTTCCAGAAGATGCTATTAGCAAATTCATCTTCCAAATTCAATGATTGATTCTGTCCAACCATATCAGATAACTCAAAAATTCATCTTCTAAATTCAATGATTGGTTCTGTCCAACCAGATCAGATAACTCAAAGAACACTTCCAGAAGATGCTATTAGCAAATTCATCTTCCAAATTCAATGATGGTTCTGCCAAACCAGATCAGATAACTCAAAGAACACTTCCAGAAGATGCTATTAGCAAATTCATCTTCCAAATTCAAGATTGGTTCTGCCAAACCATATCAGATAACTCAAAGAACACTTCCAGAAGATGCTATTAGCAAATTCATCTTCTAAATTCAATGATGTTGCCAAACCAGATCAGATAACTCAAAGAACACTTCCAGAAGATGCTATTAGCAAATTCATCTTCCAAATTCAATGATTGGTTCTGCCAAACCAGATCAGATAACTCAAAGAACACTTCCAGAAGATGCTATTCTGTCTAACCAGATCAGATAACTCAAAGAACATTTCCAGAAGATGCTTTTCTGTCTAACCAGATCAGATAACTCTAAGAACACTTCCAAAAGATGCTATGAGTCTCTTTCAATTAATGTTTGGACTAAGATATCACAGTGCTTATTTGATGTAGAGCCAAAATTTGTAGATTCGAAGCATTTCCATGCTACTATACTGAAAAGGGCTATTCATAATTTTATCATTAAGAACAGAGTTTCTCTTATTCTGCTTCCTCCATGTGCTGATGCTTTTCCATTGACAAAGAAATGGCTTTCGTGGGATCCAAGAACAAAGTCGAATTGTTTATAAACATGTACAGGAAGTGCCAAATTGACAGAAAGGATCTGTAAGGCTTTGAAGCTTATGACAATGAGCCAACTTCGAGCGTTAGAAGTATGTTCTGATGAGTGCTGAAAATGGAATCTAGTATGGGTTGGAAGGATAAAGTTGCTCACTTGAACCTGATGAGGTGGAAATGCTTCTAGTTTTCTTTAAAAACCATATACAAGGATCTGTATAGAACATGTTTCCTAGTGATATCAATGTCTTGTTTCTTTTTGCTGGAATCAGTACTGCAAAGATCATCTTCTACTGTTTTAGTATATCTTTGAAAACAGATGTGCAAGAACTGAATGGTGATCGGTTGGAGCAATTGATGAGTAGATTTGGCGGATTCGACCTTGTTGTCGGTAGCACCACTTGTAACAATCTTGATGTTCATGGCTTTAAGCTAGTGATGATTTGCTACTTTGTATTCCATGTATTTAAAAGTATTAACATAAAGTGATATTCAGAAATTTTAAATTATTTCAAATTATGTTAATTCAATAGAAAAGAATAAATTGAATTTCCAAAAATAATTGAATCTCAAATAAATTGAACTTGAAATAGATAGAATGTATTCAAAGTTATGACAAGCATAAGAATAAAATTCAAGTGTCTCAACAAATTATAAGCATAAGTATTTCTAAATTAATCAAGTTGACACAATTTAGAGATGATGTAAGCTTTTGTCTGGAAGATCTCAAACGTTGTTGAAATGCTTGTAGATGTGAAGTTCTCCCAAACTGTCAAAATCTTAAGAGGGTTCAATTGCCAGATGCCTAATATCAACCTGCATTTGAGCCGCCTTTTCAGGTTTTCAACTCAAATCCTTCCTTTGGTTACAAGATGCCCTTTGCGGGTTTTCACCTTGACCCTTTCTTTTTTCTCTTTTTTTTTTATTTTCTTTTTTTTTTATTCTCTTCAAGCATAAATTTCTTGACAGAATCCGAGTTTATTGGATTTTTCAGAATTTTTCCATCCATTTCTGCCAAGATCAACGCTCCTCCGGAAAAGGCCTTTTTCACAACGTATGGCCCTTCCCAATTAGGCATCCATTTCCCACGGAAATCTTTATGTATAGGCAAGATCTTTTTTAATACTAGATCACCCTCTTGGAATTCTCTTGGATGTATTTTTTTGTCATGAGACTTCATCATCCGTTTGATACATCTGTCCATGGCAAATAGCTTTCAATCTTTTCTCCTCAATAAGGTTCAATTGATCAACTCTAGCTTGGATCCATTCAGATTCATCCAATTTTGTTTCTCTCAATATTCGGAGCGATGGAATCTCAACTTCAATTGGTAAGACTGCTTCCATCCCGTAGACTAAAGAAAAAGGCGTTGCCCCAGTAGATGTTCGAACAGTAGTTCGGTATGCATAGAGCAAAAGGTAACTTCTCGTGCCAATCTTTGTAAGTTTCAGTAGTCTTTGTAATGATTCTCTTGATGTTCTTATTTGCTGCTTCAACTGCCCCATTCATCTTTGGACGATATGCCACTGAATTTGCATGTTTGATCTTAAACTGTGCACAAAGTTCGGTCATCATTTTGTTGTTCAGGTTCAGAGCATTATCTGTAATGATCCTTTCTGGTAGGCCATACCGACAAACTATCTCTTTCTTTATGAATTTGCAGACTGTGGACCTCTTAATATTGGTGTATGAAGCAGCTTCAACCCATTTGGTAAATAATCATTGCCACAAGGATGAAGCAATGTCCATTGATGCTTTTGGTGTGATTGCCCCAAGACATCTATTCCCCACATAGAAAATGGCCAGGGTGCTGTCATTACATGTAAAGGAGATGGGGGTACATGAATCTTGTCTGCATATATCTGGCATTTATGACATTTCCTTGCGTAATCAATGCAATCTGTGTACATGGTAGCCCAATAGTATCCATATCTCATTATTTTTCTGGCCATAGAAAGACCATTTGCATGTGTTCCACATATTCCACTGTGTACTTCTTCAATGACGTTTCGAGCTTCGCTGGTATTTAAACATCTCAACAGCATTTGATCACTGCTTCTATACATAATCTCTCCATCAAGAAAATATCCAGCAGCCATTCTTCTCAAGGTTCTTTTATCAATTTCGATGCATTTGGTGGATAACTTTGATTTTTGATATATTGCAGGATATCATGATACCATGGTTTACCATCTACCTCTTCTTCCACACTATAACAATGTGCAGGAATTTCATATACTTGCATTTGATTGGCATCATATCAACCTTCTGAGTTGCCTGAAACATAGCAGCTAATGTAGCCAAAGCATCTGCCATTGATTTCTTCTCGAGGGAGATAATCAAAGGTAACCTCTCAAATTCTTTCAATAATTCGAGGGTAAAATTTCGGTATTCCAATAATTTGGGATCTTTTGTTTCCATTTCCTCGCAATTGATACACCACTAACGATGAATCTCCATATATCTTGAGAAATTTGATTTTCTTTCTATAGCTGCTTTCAATCCATGACACAAGCTTCATATTCCGCCATGTTATTGGTGCAAAAGAACTCCAGTCTACTTGTAAAGGGATAATAAACATTTTCTGGAGAAATCAACACTGCCCCGATTCCTCGTCCAAAGCATTAGATGCTCCATCAAAATAAAGCTTCCAAGTTGCAAATTCATCATTTGTTCTGATTCTTCATTCATGGATATGCACAACAAATCTTCATCGGGAAAATTGAAGTTCAAAGGCTGATAATCATTTGATACACGACTGGCCAGAAAATCAGCTATGACACTTCTTTTATCGCTTTTTGGTTGACATAGATAATGTCAAACTCAGATAATAACATCTGCCATCTAGCCATTCTGCCTGTCAAAGCTGGTGATCCATTAAGAACTTTAAAGGATCAAGTTTGGATATCAACCAAGTAGTATGGTATAACATATATTGTCTGAGTCTTCGAGTAGCCCACACCAAGGCACAACATAATTTTTGTATTGGTGGATATCGAACTTCACAATCAGTAAATTCTTGCTCAGATAATAAATAGCTTTTTCTTTCCTTCCGATTCATCATGCTGTCCTAGTACACATCCCATCGAATTTTCGAAGACCGTTAAGTAGAGAATTAATGGTCTATCAGGCATTGGTGATACTAAAATGGGGGCATTGGATAAATATTTCTTAATAATATCCAAAGTTCTTGACATTCTTCATTCCAGACTTCAGGATTCTTTCGAAGTAATTTGAACACTGGATCACATTTGTCAGTCAATTGAGAAATGAACGAGATATAATTTAATCTCCCCAAAAAGCCTCGAACTTCTTTTTTGTGTTGGGTGGTGGAAGATCTTGAATTGCTTTTACTTTATCTGGATCAATCTCAATTCCTTTTTGCTGACTACAAATCCCAAAAGTTTCCCAGAAGTTACCCAAAAGTGCATTTAGCAGGGTTAAGCTTTAATTGATACTTCCTCAATCTCTGGAAAAGCTTTCTCAGATTTTGAATATGTTCTTCTTCCGTTCTGGATTTGGCAATCATGTCATCTACATATACTTCAATCTCTTTGTGCATCATGTCATGAAACAAAGTTACCATGGCTCTTTGATATGTTGCCCCTGCATTTTTCAATCCAAATGGCATCACTTTATAACAGAATGTGCCCCACATGGTTATAAATGTTGTTTTCTCCATGTCTTCAGGATTCATTTTATCTGATTATATCCTGAAAAGCCATCCATAAATGAAAACCATGCGTGCCCTGCAGTATTGTCCACCAATGTGTTTATGTGGGGTAATGGAAAACTATCTTTCGGACTAGCTTTGTTGAGATCTCTGTAATCCACACACATTCGAACTTTCCCATTCTTCTTTGGTACGGGAACAATGTTGGCTACCCATTCTGGGTATTTAGATGCCTGTAGGAAACCTGCATTGATTTGTTTCATCACTTCTTCTTTGATTTGCAACAACATTTCTGGCCTCATTCTTCTGAGCTTTGTTGGATGGTTTATATTCTGGATTGATTGGAAGCTTATGTATCACTATATCTGTGCTCAAACCAGGCATATCTTGATAAGACCATGCAAAGATATCTTGAACTCTTGAAGGAGATTTATCAATTCTTGCTTTATCTGGATTGTCAGAGTAGTACCAATTTTCACCTCTTTTCTGTCTTCATCTGTTCCCAAATTCACAGTCTCAACCCTTTCCTTGTGGGGTAGAATTTGTTTGTCTTCTTTTTCTACCAATCTTAATAGTTCAGTAGGAATATCACATTCCAGTTCATCTTCACAACCATTGATTTCTTCCAGACATATAGGCTGCTCTAAATTTATCACTGGATTAAATCTAGGAATAAACATGCTATTAACACGGTGACACCTGCAAATTTAAGTCGGAACATTTCCGAAAGAATATAGTAAATTTATGAAAATAAATAAATGTAAAAATGTAAGAAAATGTAAAGAATGATTGCCATCTGAAAATTTAAAGAAAATTTCTTATATTTAACATAATTTCTTTTACAAATAACAAAAAGTTTTCATATTTTTGAGCTAAACATAAAGATTAGTTCTGAATATTACTCTGCATTAATATTAAAAACTATAGGAAGATCTTCAGCGGTCCAATTGGTGAGTGTTTCTCCAGGAAAACATGGGCGAATCCTATCCCAGTACTTGCCAGTCTTGTTGTCATTCATGATCATGTTGACAAATAATCCATTCATAGCTTCTTCAACTATGTCTTGATCTTTGTCAACTTTTCTTCTTTAAAGGCTTCAACAAGCTGCTGTTCTACATTAATTGTTCCCCTGATCTGAATGTGGTCTTCAACCGTGGGAAAGACATGTGTTTCCAAAGGATTTCTCCCCTTTCAATTTTGCCTTTCTGTCTTCACATCTTCTTTTCATCTCTTTCTTTTGCTGAAGATTGGGCTTAAATCCCAGCCCAAAACGGTCTTTTTTCATCTTTATACTGATAGGAACTGAAATCCCTTGAAGATTCTTTCCTAGACCTCTCCCAGCTTTAGCTCCGATGCCTAAAGTTTGTTGTACCGTCATCTTGGTGCAATCAGACAATTTGGGATATGGAATTTTGCTTCCTTCCGCAATAAAGGTTGCATTTACAAATTCAAGAGCTCGAAAAGAGCATTCAAGAGCCTCATCATTGGTGTCGATATATGGAACATCGCTTGTTACAGACGCAATGATTTCTTCTTCAGCACTGACGCATATTAGTTGTCCATCAACAACAAATTTCAATTTCTGATGTAATGAAGAAGGAACGGCTCCTGCTGAATGAATCCATGGCCTCCTAATAGACAATTATATGTGGGGTGGATGTCCTAACCACAAAGTCAATATTGTACACGACTGGGCCAATTAACAACGGTATTTCCATTTTCCCAAGCACTTCTTTTTGAGTACCATCAAATGCTCGTACCACATTCTGATAACTCTTCATGTGTGATTGATCCAGAGGCATTCTTGAAGTGTAACTAAGGGCATCAAGTTGAGAGCGGATCCATTGTCAATCAATACTCCTGGCAACACATGACCATGACAATGTGTCGTGATGTTCAAAGCTTTTACTGACCCCATTCCGCCTTCTGGTATTTCATCGTCTGTGAATGTTATGTAATTGTCAGGGCTATATGTCCCACAATTCTGTCAAGTTTATTGAGGGATATATCTTCGGGGATAAATGTTTGATTGAGGATTTTCATCAAAGCATTCCTATGCGCTTCTGAATACATCAAAAGATCAAGAATAGAAATTCTCGCCTGTTGTTTGTGTAGTTGTTCAACCACACTATACTCACTATGTTTCAAGAATTTCAAAAATTCTTGAGCTTGTTTTCTGTCACAGGTTCATTGAATGCTGGAAGGGATTCATCCTCAAATACCTTCTGAGGTATTGCCATGGCTTTTCCTTTTGCTTTCGCTTGTTCTGAAGCATTGGATGTTTCGGGAGAGTAACATCTCCCACTTCTTGTAAAGAACCGACCTCGCTCACTGCTTCAGACGACGATGTTGTACTCAGGCTTGTATTTTCTCTTCTGTTTTTTCTAAAGAAACAGGTCCTCCTACCATTGAAACATTAGTAGTATAATTCCAAGGTACCCTGCGGGTATCTTTATATGGAAATGGTAGAGTGGTGATAACTACTTTCGGCTTTATTGGTGCAGGAATCACCGTAGATGTTTTTACATTGATGATCACAGGATCATTTATTCTTTGACTGGTTTAGAATCCTCTGATGAGCAAACATTATCTTATTTTCTTCCTGGCTCTTCTTCAAAGAATTCTATTTCCCTGTTGTTCATCATTTTTGCACCAAATCCCTAAACTCAAGACATAATTGAATTTTATGCCCTTGCTCCTGATGATATTCACAATAATTCTTGCCTTCATTCTGCTTTGGCCTGAATTGTTGTGGAATTATACCGGCTACAGAGAGTTGTTGGATACCCAAACAAAAGGAGATTTAATTTCAGAAATGTCAGTCTTTGCTTTCTTTCTGTTCTCTTCCTGAATTGCATTCACGTTTTTATCTCCATGATTTGGCAATGGATGACTTGATGGATGGTGTATTGAATTCCAACTTCCCAGTGTTGATCAAATTTTGAACCACCCTTTTGAATGCTAGACAGTTTTCAATAGAATGTCCTGTAATTCCTTCATGGTAAACACAGTGTGCCTTTGTATCATACCAAGGAGGGAATGGTGGTTGCATGGGAACCAAGGATAAGGCCGTATAACATCTGCTTTTAACAGCGAATCATAGATCTCTGCATACGGTACTGGTAAAGGTGTAAAAGACAACCTTTCATTTCTTTTCGAGATCCTCTGGACTCTGCTCGATTAGTGTTGTTTCCTCTTCTTAACCCTTGGCTGGGTTATTGTAACACTTTTCGATGAATCCTTGCTGTAGGAATTTGCATTGTTGACTTCATTATCCTTTTTCCGGTACATAGGTCTTTTGGAACTAGACCCATCATTTGATTCGATCTTGCCACTTTTCAAGACATTTTCAATTAATTCTCCAGAAATGACCAAATCTGCAAAATTTTGGTTGCATTCCCCATTAGATGGTTTAAATAAGGAGCCTTCAATGTATGGACAAACATCACTGTGGCCTCTTTTTCTGACAAAGGTGGTTGAACTTGGGCCGCAGTGTCGCCATCTCTGGGCATACTGTCTGAATGTTCATTATTCTTTTTCTCCAGGTTTTGGAGAGTCCATCTATCAGGGACCATGTCTGTCACATGGCGGTACTGCTCTAAAAATGCTTTAGCCAAATCTTTCCAGGATCTAATGTTGGCTTTGGTCAATTGAGTATACCATTTTAAAGCCGGTCCTGTCAAACTATCCTGGAAGCAGTGAATTAACAATTTTTCGTCCTTCACATATCCTGCCATTCTTCGACAAAACATAGTAATGTGGGATGAAGGGCATGTAGTACCGTTATATTTATCAAATTCGGGAGCTTTGAACTTGATGGGGAGGATTAGGTCTGGAACCAAACTTAACTCACTAGCATCAAATCCATAGAATGATTCAGTTATTTCCACGGATTTCATTCGTTCTCTAAGTTCTTGATCTGTCTGGTCAGTTCTTCATTTACTTTTTGTTTCTCATTCAGCTCATTCAAATCTGGGATCAAATGCTCAGTATTAAGATCCCCTATTTCACATCGGATATAAGCGGATTTTTGCTTGAAGATGCAGGATCTACTTGTTGATCCTCATGTGGTTTAGCTTCTTGTAATGCAGATGTACGAGCATTGATTTGTATAGGGGTAGTACCAGAGTGATAAATTGGTTCTGGTGAAAAACCTAGAGGATATATGGGTTCTTGGTCGAAAGATACAGGATTTTCATGCATTTTTCCACTGATAGCCTGCCTTTTAAACATATCCTCTATTTTCTTCATCATACTGTCTTGTGAATTTGCAATGCTGGCTTCAATTTTTTCCAACTTCATTCTCATTTCTTCTTGTTCTTTATGATGCTGTTCCTCAATACGCTGTATTTTATCCTCCATAATTCTCTTAGTAGCTTGTCTAGTACTATAGTGATGTAGTATTTCTCTTTTGGCCAGAGTAACTGCGATTGAATTTTTTTTTAATATTATTTCAAATTTTAATTGATGAATTTTAACTTAATAATAAAATAATTTCATAGTGAAAATTATGAAATGAATGATGAATGTATGCAAAATGCATGTATGTAAAAACATTGATCCCAAAAAGTTAACTGGCATAGAACAACTTCCATCGGCATACAAAAGTTTCTTTATAATATTTCATAACTACAGATAAGGCGTAGCTTTCCTATTAAGCTCTATAATTTCTTTCATTAACCATGACACCTTCTTTCCGCACTTAGAAACTGGATCAACTTGATGCTCAATTATTTCGGCTTCAACAGCTAGTTCCCCAACATATCTGGCAACCTCGCTCATTTGTACCATGGCCTCGAACACCATATTGCTTCTTTCTTCACTTCTTTCGACATAGAACTCAGTTGACTTTTGCCATTGTTCATTCGTCCCTTCAAGAGTTTGCTCTAACTCAGTGATTCTGACTTGACAATTGTGCAGAATTTTTTCAAGATCTCTAATGCGTCTTCGCAGTGAAGCATTTTCCTCATTACTTTCTTTGAGATCATTAGGTCCTAGACGAACCTTTTCTTGAAACAATGATTCTTCAAGTTGCAAAATGTAAGCATTAAACTCTGAGTTTTTGTTTCTAGACTGATCCAGATCCTCTTCAAGTTTTGTTCGTGCTTCTTGCGTTCTTTGATTAAGCTTCTGGATTTGAGCATCTTTGTTTCTGCATCTTTGCATCCAATTGCTAGATACTTCCTGCTCTACCTCAAGTCTGGTATTGAAATTTTTTCTTTCTAACTCCCATTTTCTTTTCAACATTGGATTCTTCCATCTTTTGGCCTCTGACTTCAAGCTCAGCAATCAACTGGTTCATTTCAGATTCAAATCCCTTGAACATGATACTTTTCTCGCTTTCAAATTTAACAAAGATATCATTCTTCATCTCTTCTAAATCTTTGGCTCGATCCTTTTCTCTTTGCATTTCATTCATGATCTCACGGTGTTCAGCCTTGTGTTTTATAATTCGCTCTCTTCTGTCGACCTCGAAATCTTCCATTTTTTGCTTTCCTTTTTCCAGGCTTTTGAGTAGACGGCTATTCTTTCCTTTCAGATCTTCAACTCGTCTTTTCTCAATGTTCAATTCTCTGGTCATCTGTACCGTCGATTGGCTGGGTCCTGATGCTTTTCGGGATTTATAAACTCCTGGTAATTTTTCTGTAAGGCTCTGTACTCATCTTCACCTTTTTCTTTATCTTTTCCAACATTGTACATTGTGATGAATGAAAGTCAATGTCAACCCCTAACATAGCTTTATCTTGTCTCATTTGCTCTAACTCTTTCGACCAGCCATCTCTTTCTGCTTCAAACTCAGCTCTCAAGATTTCAATCTCTGATGGAACCACCTTAATGCGATCTTCCATAGAGATATCCTCATTTGATCTGGTAGAGGAATATTTTCGTTTTTTTCTGACAGATCTCCAATCTTCATAATCAGGAGTTAGCATTTCTTTTGCTGCTTTAGCTCGAATACAAAAAGTTGTTTTCCAAGCTGTAACGGCTTCCATGATTTCTTTTATAATTTTTGCTGTGGAATGCGAACTCAGATGACTGTAGTCCAGCAGTGACAGGTACAAATTGACGACCTTCATACTGTCTTATAACCAGAAGTGGTGCATATCCAATTCCTCCCCATAATCCGAGCAACATTATCCAGTTGTAATTACCACATTTGTAAAAGAATTCCCTTTGGATTTGCCACGGGGCGCGCCAAACAACGTCATTGCTTTGCAGATTTCGAAAGGCATTAATCCACATATCTTTCTTAATTTCTTTCGGCCATTCCTGCTCTAGAAATTCTTTTAATGGTGAATAATCCGTATTAAAGCGTCGGTATGAAACCTTTTCTGTTCTCCAGAAATGACTACGGATCCAAACATATAACAATTGGGTACACCCTGAGAATCGTCCACCTCCTAGCCTTCTGCAAGCATTCAACGATCTGAAAGTCTCTGCTAGGATTGCAGAAATGGGATTAATCTTCTTCGGTAGCTGTTCAAACAAGTCTACCACTGCAGCTTCAACATATCCCAATACTTTTGGGAAGATAACCATACCATATATACCCAGAGCAAATAGATCGAATCGTACTTAGCGTCTGGATGACTCTGAATAAGCTCTCTGATGTTGGTCCAAGCAATGCCTTCGCTTTCGCCTTTTTGTTTTGTACGGGATGCTACCCATTCTTCTCGTACTCCGGCAATCTTTGCTAATTTAACTCGAAAAGGTTGAGTTTTAATTGACTTTGAATATATTCGATTCTCCAAAGCACCTTCAAGGTGTAACAGAGTTGTATATTCTTCAATAGTAGGGACCAAGTCCTCTTTATTGAAAGTGAAGCAATTGTACCCTGAATTCCATAATTGAACTAGGGCTCTGAGTAATTCATCATCAACTTCAACATAGAGCAAATATGGGATGTCTCCGTAAGTCTGATAAAACTGCAATTTTTTGTTTGAATCCCAACTTTCCCAAATGCTCCGCAAATCTTGCATATCATTTCTTTTTAGTGAAACTGAAGCATAACTGGCCAAGTCAGATACATAATCATCCTGCAAACTGTCTCCTTCTTGTCTTTGTAAATCCTCAGCCCACTGTCTTACTTCTGAGTTTAGAATTACTTGACTTGAACACTTTTTATCCATAGATGAAGGCTTTCCAATGAGACAATTAACACAAGGATCAATGTCTTTTATCCTGTATGATGCAATGCAAACAGAAAAATAAATAACACACAAAAAGAAAATAAATTAGTTTACATAATAAAGGAATTTAATAATAACATAAATATTCTTTATTTAAACATGCTCTTCTGAATTTAAATAATTTAAATAAACATGTAATTTAAACAATAAATAAATTAACAGGAAAGACAGAATTCATTTCCCCTGTGTGTACACCTATTTTGGACAAAATTTCGGCATGACTTCTGATCGGAAGAGTTTCTAAGGTTTTTTATATGCAAGGTTTCAGATCTAGGAATAAAGGTACCCGAATTGTCCTTGTTAGTGCCCCCTTGGGCTGCTAACCCTCAATCCTAGTTCATTACAGACTAAAGTGGATCGAGTTCAATTCGAGGGGATACATTTCTCTATGCCTGACACGGAGAATAAATTCTCACGAAGACAGAGAGCATATGAACCCCGGAAGTTACTTGCTAGGTCTGACACGGAGAATAAATTCTCACGAAGACGTCGCTTTCACTCCCACTTAAAAGGGACAACTCAATTATAGAGCTTTATGTTATGCAATGCAAGTGTTGTGTGTGAGGAGAAATGTTCATACCTCTGACAAAATAACTAATAAAATAAACTACTTGCAAATAAAACATATAAATATTATAAAAATAATAAATACATAAAAAATTTGAAAAGAAAGAATTAAAAATTAAATATATGAATTTTTAATTTTTAGTTAATAGAGACAATTTATAATTAATTTTTAAAAGTTTGACCGATCCCCAGTGGAGTCGCCAAGCTGTCGTAACCGGTTTTCGTCCGGGTACGAAATATTAAAATTTTGGCGGGGAAATTGATGTGAATAAATAATTTTGAAAATAATTTGGGAGTCGCCATCGGCCTTTTGGGTCAGGTAGGTCGAATACCTAAAAATTATTTTTTTAAAAGAGTTTTAATAAACACCAGTTAAAAAATAAACTGATCTGCGTTTATAACCAAAAATTCATTCTTTTTAATAATAAAAAGGGATTCGTGGTCGGTTACGTTTAGGGAAGGATTAGCACCCCTACAACTCCCAAAATTGGTACTTTTTAATTATAAATTGTCTCTATTATTAAAATTTTAAAAATTCAAAATATATTTAATTTATAATTCTATTATTTCAAATTATATAAAAAAATATTTATTTATTTAAAAATATCCGAAAAGAACTTCTAGGTGCCTTAAGACAGCTCTTTCTTTGATATTGATAAATATAATTTAAATAATATTGTTTACTTTTTAATTTTAAAATATCAGAATAGAACATCCAGTTGTATTAAGACTGTCCTTTTCTTCGATATTAAAAATAATATTTAAAAATTACTATTTATTATATATTTATGAATATAAAAATATTTAACAATATAATAAAATAAAATACAAATACTATTAAAACAATATATTTAAAAACAATAAAATAAATGAAAACATATAAAAACTGACTAAATTATAATAAAAATAAAATTAAGAATCTAATTCATAATTAATCAAAATTATAGGGATTTAATATGTTATTTTCTAATTTAATAATTTAGTGACCAAAATGAAATTATCTAAAATTCAAATTTTATAATAAAATAAATTAAAAATATAAACTAAGGATTAAAATATTATTTATTAAAAATGAGGGATTAAATCTGTTATTTATCCTAAATATATTATTTTAATAAAAAGGACTAAAATGAATAAAATTAAAATTCAAAGACTGAATTAAAATTATTATAAATTCAGTTTAGTGACCAAAATGTAAAATTTACAAATACGAGGGACTGCGGACGGGGTTAACTATTTCATAATTACGCGCATAGTCCTTCCCGAAACGACGTCGTTCGGGAAGGACTATAAGAGTCCAAAACCGGCTGGCCCGAAGGGCCAACCTTCATTTTTCATTTTCTTCTCTCTCTCTTCACTGAGAGAGTTTTAAACTCTCTGCCTTCTCTCTAGCTTCCCTCATCGGAGGGAAGCCGGTTACCAGTCGGCCACCGTGAGCCGCCGTGAATATCACCGCCGGCCACCGCATCCGGTGGCCGGAAAAAAATATTTTTATACGAATAGATAGATCGGACCGTCCTAAGGACGGTCCCGGTGTTTTCTTCCTTTAAAAGGCTCCTAATCGGAGCAAATCTTACAAAAATACCTTCGATGTTTCGAAGGTTCTGACGAGATCCGGTGGTCGACGCTTCCTCGGTAAGTCTCTTCTTCCTTTTTCTCTCTTTTTTTCTTCTGGTTCTTTGCTGCTGAGATCGTTGGTATTAGTTTGTTTTTTTTTTCTTTTCTCTGTCTTTTTCTTCTCCGTTCTCTGTTTCTAGTTTCTGTCCTCTCTTTTTTTTCGCAGGTGGGGTGGTGGCTTTTATAGCCACCACCATTGTAGCCGTCGGACCGGTCCGAAGAAGGGCTCTCGGTGAGTCACCGGACTACCAGTGGTGACTCACCGAGTAGCCATGGCGTGGACGGCTGCCATTTTATCTTCTGGAGTCTTCGGTTGGGACGTGGCAGCGGCGGAGGCGGCGAGAAGACTGTCGGCAGCCGCGTGGAAGCTGGGGCGGCGCCGCGTGGCCCTAGGGTATCAAACCCTAGGGTTCCTCTCTGGAGCCATCTGGACCGTTGGATCTTGCCAGATCCAACGGCTATGAGCTGAGGCGGCTGGTTAGATTAGGGTTAGGAAACCCTAACTGGAAACCCAAATATTTAGGGTTTCTGGTTGGATCTGGACCGGTTCTGGTTGGTTTGTAACTGGGCCGGTCCAAATGTAATGGGTCTGTAATTATTATTATGTATTTAATATATTTAATATAAATTAATAATAATAATAATAATAATAATAATAATGATAATAATAATATTAATAATAATAAGGATAATAATAATATTAATAATAATAATATGGATAAAAAAAATTTAGTATCTTCAACACCCATACATACTAGCTCTTAATTCGGCTTTGAAATTTATCTTTTAGATTTGCAAACGCTCTATTCTTATCTCATCCAACAAGGAATGCAAACCCAAATATTTCTCTGGGTTCGAAGATCTTGACACCTCAAGAACAAGCTTGACATCCCTTCTATTGTTATCTATAACATTTAAGATAAAGAAGATACACGATTTGTCAAAGTTAATTTGCTGCCTTGAAATTCTACCATATACATTCAATACTTGTTTTATCAGGTACACCATTTGTGTGGTTGTTTCTCCAAAAATAAGTTTATTATCCACGAACAAAAGATTAGTAATCGTCGGATCATATCTGTTTATTCTCATTCCTTGAAATTCACCATTGAGAAAGGCTCATTGAATTAATACTGAAAACCCCTAACTGTAAATGAGTAAAAGATAAGAGCTCAATGGGTCACCCTGCCTGAGACCCATGTGAGGTTTAAAGCTCTCTCTTGGCACCCCATTCAACACAATATAATAAGAAATCGTGGTCACACATATCTTCAGGGTATTAATCCAAAACGAGGAGAAATACATACCTGAAATCACTACCCAGAGAAAATTCCATTCAACCCTATCATAGGCCCTGCTTATGTCCAACTTCAGTGAAAAATAGTCCTTTCAATCTCTTTTCTTCATAAATGAATGTAGTAGTTCATATGCAATGATTATGTTGTCAGAGATTAATAGGCTTAGAACGAAAGCAATTTGTACTTCATCAACACAACAATGCAAAAGACTTTGTATTCTCAAAACTAGTATTTTCGAGACTATTTTGTATAAGACATTAAATAAGGTTATGGACGAAATTGAGTTAACTTCGTCGGAGATGCTACTTTCGGGATCAACACAATGTGGGTGTGATTGATTGAACACAATGTGGGTGTGATTGATTGCTAACATATCCATTCTACCCTCAACAAGAGCTATGTAATATTCTGCGACCTTATCCCCAATCAAATGCCAAAATCTTTGATAAAATAGAGCCCCCAAACCATCCCCACCCGAAGCCTTTAGAGGATATAGAAATTTCATTGCAGCCGCCATCTCTTCTTTAGTAAAAGGGCTTGAAAGTGAATTGTTTATCTCCCACGTTATACTTGTCTCGATACCCTCAAGAATACTTTCATCAATCTGTAAAGAGATTGACATAAATAACTCCTTGAAGAACTTTTGTGCTAGATATGTCATCTCGTCTTCCTCTTCAATTAAATTTCCTTAATCTGAATCAAGAGCACGAATACGATTGTGTCTCTTACAGTTTGATGCAAAATGGTAGAAAAACGTCGTATTATTATTCCTATTTTTCAACCAATTTGCACAAGCTCGTTGTTCCCAATAAAGTTAATCTCTATCTGCCTCCATGTTCAATTGCAATTTTGTATCAATGATCTCCCCAACACATTATCTGTAGGCGATAACTTCACAAGATCATCAAGCTTTCACGTTAATTGTGATGTCGTCGTTGTCGTAACCGGTTTTCGTCCGGGCACGAATTTTTTTACTTGGCGGGAAAAGTGATGTGAATAAATGGTTTTTTTAAAAAAAAAATAATTTGGGAGTCGCCATCAGCCTTTTGGATCAGGCAGGTCGAATACCTAAAAATCATCTTTTAAAAGAGTTTTTAACAAAACATCGATTAAAAGATAAACTGATATGCGTTTTAACCAAAAATTCGTTCTTTTTAATAATAAAAAGGGATTCGTAGTCGGTTACGTTTAGGGAAGGATTAACACCCCTACAACGCCCAAAATTGGTACTTTTTAATTATAAATTGTCTCTATTATTAAAAATTTAAAAATTCAAAGTATATTTAATTTATAATCCTATTATTTCAAAATTATAATTATGGAAAATATTAATTTATAAAATATTTATTTATTTAGAAATATCATAAAAAGACTTCTAAGTGCCTTAAGACAGCTCTTTTCTTCAATATTAAAAAATAAATATATAATTAAAATAATTAATATATGATTTAAAAAATAGGATATTTATTTATTTAAAAATATCAGAAAATGGACATCCAGTTGTTTTAAGACTGCCCTTTCTTAATATTGAAAAATAAATATATATTAAAATATGATTATTAAAAAAGTAATTTATGAAATATAAGATTTTAACGAATAAACAAATATTATTTATTATATATATATTTATTTATATAAATAATAATAAGAATAATAAAAGTAATAATAATAAAATAATATTGTAAATAATAATTAAAAAATATAGTATTAAAATATAAAATATTAAAAAAATAATCAAAAATGAAATTTGAATGATTAAAATATAAAATTATAAAACTGGAGTACTAATTCGAAATATATAAAAGATGGGCATTAAAAGTGTAATTTAACCATAATTCATAATACGGGATTAAAATAATAATTAATAAACTATGAGGGACTAAATTTGATATTTACCTAAATATATATATATATATGCTGATAAGGACTAAATTAAAATAAAATAAAATTAGAAGACTAAATTAAAATAATCAAAAATTGCTTTCAGTGACTAAATTGTAAGGTATACAAATTTGGGGTACTGCGAACGGGGTTTACCCTTTATGAAATTATAGAAATACCCTCCCCCAAAACGGCGTCGTTTGGGAGAGGGTATTAATACCCGAAACCGGCTGGCCCGTAGGGCCATTCTCTCATTTGCTCTCTATCATTCTCTCTAACTGAGAGAGAATGAAAAACGCTCTCCCCTCTCTCTTAAATTCCCTCGTCTGTGGGAATTCCGACAACTGCCGACAGCCACACGCCGCCGCAAGTTCCGCCGCCGGCCACCGCCTCCGGTCTTTGTTTTCCCTAAAAACCCTTAGGTTCCTGTAGATCTAATTTTTTTTACCTCCGAACTTTTGATTCCACGGTGGTTCGGCAGCTCTTCGATGGTGAGTTTCTTCTCCGTTTCTCTCCTTCTGTCTTTCGTTTTCTTTGGATATGGTTGCTCTCGTCGTTACTGTGTTGTGTCTTGCTGAGTATCTTTGTCGTTCGTCCTCTCTGTCTCCTCCTTTTTTCGTCTTGCAGGTGATGGCTTTATAGCCTCGATGAGGCTCTCGTCGGACCGGGTATAAAGTCGAGTTCGGTGAGTCACCGAACTATGTGGTGACTCACCCCTAGAGCAGCAACGTGGGTGGCCATCTGGAGACTTCGGCGATGGTGGTGTCGTGGCAGCAAGGCGTCGTCGTCGTGGGGTAACTGGCAGAGGAGAGTCGGTGGGTCTGGTTGGCCTCAGGGGTGGCGCCGCGTGGTCTCTAGGGTTATAACCCTAGGGTTTCTTGTTGGAGATCTCTGGACCGTTGGATCGTGCCAGATCCAACGGTGGATGACATCGGCGGCTGGATGATGAGATATAAACCCTAGTTGTATTTTAGGGTTCTACTGGCTTGTTCTGATCTGGGCCTTGGATTGATTTTTGTTGGGCCACCAGAATTTGTATCTGTAATAAAATAATAATAATAATAATATTAATAATAATAATAATAATAATAATAGTAATAATAATAATAAATATAATAATAAAAAAAACCAAATGTAAAAAAACTACTGTCGTAACCGGTTTTCGTCCGGGCACGATTTTTTTTTAATTGGCGGGAAAATTGATGTGAATAAATGGTTTTGAAAATAATTTGGGAGTCGCCATCGGCCTTTTGGGTCAGGTAGGTCGAATACCTAAAAATTATTTTTTAATTTTTTAAAAGAGTTTTAAGAAAACATCAATTAAAAAATTGAACTGATCTGCGTTTATAACCAAAAATTTGTTCTTTTTAATAATGAAAAGGGATTCGTGGTCGGTTACGTTTAGGGAAGGATTAGCACCCCTACAACGCCCAAAATTGGTACTTTTTAATTATAAATTGTCTCTATTATTAAAATTTTTAAAAATTCAAAATATATTTATATTATAATCCTATTATTTCAAAATTATATAAAAAATATTTAAAAATATCGGAAAAGGACTTCTAGGTGCCTTAAGACAGCTCTTTTCTTTGATATTGATAAATATTAATTTAAATTAAATAATATTTTTTTATAATTTTTAATTTTAAAATACCAGAATAGGACATCCAGTTGTATTAAGACTGTCCTTTTCTTCGATATTGAAAAATAAATATTAAAATAATTTATTTAAAATAAATATTTATTTATTATATATATATTTATGACTACATAATAAAAATATATAAATATATAAACAAGTAAAATTAAAACAATAAAAATACAATTAGAACTATATATCTAAAAGCAGTAAAATAAATGAAAATATTTAAAATTAGTGACTAAATTATAATAAAATTAAAATTAAAAACCTAATTCAATATTAATTATTTAAAATTATAGGGATTAAACATGCTATTTTCATTATTTATTAATTTAGTGACTAAAAGAAAATTATAAAAAATCAAATATCAGATTAAAAATATAAACTCAGGATTAAAATATGATTTATTAAAACTAAAGGACTAAATACGTATTTATCCTAAATATATTATTTAATAGAAAGGACTAAAATAAATAAAAGTAAAATTAAAGAACCAAATTAAAATGATTATAAATTGATTTAGTGACTAAAATGTAAAGATTACAAGTTAGGATGGCTGCGAAAAGAGTTTAACCTTTAGTTAATTACAAACAGATCCCTCCCCAAAACGGCGTCGTTTGGGGAGGGCTATTTAAGCCCCTTCATAGCTGGCCCGAAGGGCCAGTAGCTCATTCTTCTCATTTCTTCTTCTCTCTCACAAACGAGAGAAGAAGAAGCTCTCTCGGCTCTCTCTAGCTTCCCTCATCGGAGGGAAGTCGGTCACCGGGCGGCAACCGTCTGCCGCCGTGACCCCTGCCGCCGGCCACCGCCTCCGGTGGCCGGAAATTCTCAAATTTACCCAAAATATAGATCTAAACGCCCTAAGACCGAATCTGGTTTTTGTTTTCCCTAAAAACCCTTAGGTTCTTGTAGATCTAAATTTTTTACCTCCGAACTTTTGATTCCACGGTGGTTCCACGGTGGTTCGGCATCTCTTCGATGGTGAGTTTCTTCTCCGTTTCTCTCCTTCTGTCTTTCGTTTTCTTTGGATATGTTTGCTCTCGTCGTTACTGTGTTGTGTCTTGCTGGGTATTTTTTTGTTCCGTTTTGCTGTCGATCTCCGGTTCTTCCTCCCTCTTCCCCCTGTTGCAGGTGTGGTCGATGGCTTTTATAGCCATCGACGGTGTGGCTCTCGGACCGGTTAAAGGAATGGAGTTCGGTGAGTTACCGAGCTATGTGGTGACTCACCATAGAGCTCGACATGTGGAGGGGCAGTTGGCTTCTGGAGGCTTCTGGCGAGGCGGCGACTTCGTGGCGTGGCACTGGCAGCTGGAACGTCTGGAAGCAGCGGCGGCTGAATGATAACCTAGGGTTATGAAACCCTAGGGCTTCACGCTGGTATCCTGTGGACCGTTGGATCTTTCAGATCCAACGGTTGATAGAAGCGGCGGCTGGGTGTATGGGATTTTCAGAAAACCCTAAAAGGGTTATGGTTTCTCGATCTGGGCCTGGGTTTTTGTAATCGGGCCTTTAAATTGGGCTCCGAAATTAATAATTGGGCCTGTAATAATAAATAAATTATTTATTATTTAATAATAATATATCATAATAATAATAATAATATAAATAATAATCAAATAAAAAAACTAGTGTCTTCAACTACTGTCTTCAGTCATACCTTTCTATTTACAAATTTCTTTGAACCAACTATCTAAGCCATGATAGACAAAATTTAATTTTTCGGGTATCAACCCCTACGTTTTTCCCTACAACCTTGCGATTGCTCCCTCACAAGAATATTCAATTAACTAGGACACTTCAAACTAAAAATGCCACCTATGTGGGCTCGATTCCTTCACATCCATTTTAAGAAATAATGAACAATGATCCGAAAAACTTGTGGGCAGTGTTGTAATAGATAATTAGGGGATTGAGCCAACCATGTATCGTTTACGAAACCACGATCTAATATTTCTCGTATATTATTTTCTGTCATTTGACCCCTCTCGCATGTATACCAAACCCCTGATTAACCTATGTTTTAAAGACCACAATCCTCACTCACTGTATTTGAAAGCCCTCATTATCTCTCATTCTGAATCTATCTTCATTACTTCTCATAAGAAAAAAAATCTCGTTAAAGCCTCCCAACTCACCCCATAACACATTCGGAATGTCATTCAAAAATCGTAACAAATTCCACAACGCAACACGCCTTGCCTCTTTAGAAACCCCATAAAATCCAGTCAAACTCCACGAAACCCCATTATCATTATTATTAATCAAAACATCAATGTGGGATGCCGAGAACGAATGTAAAGAAACACTTACATCCACCCTCGAAGCTAAACATAAAACATCACATATAGCCTTTAAATCCATCTCTATACCATTAAAAAAACCACCACATCTCTTTTGCACCTTATCCATATTTATTCACGGTAGTTTTGTATCCATAAAAAACTAGAGTGATTAATGTTTCTTAGTATATGCCAGAGACAACGGGCCGTCCGATT
Organism: Hibiscus syriacus; assembly: GCF_006381635.1. Classification (NCBI taxonomy): domain Eukaryota; kingdom Viridiplantae; phylum Streptophyta; class Magnoliopsida; order Malvales; family Malvaceae; genus Hibiscus; species Hibiscus syriacus. The sequence continues at coordinate 5,885,273 of NW_024062608.1, forward strand.
CATCCCCAAACCCCGGACATTCCAGTTGATGATTTTCATGGTGTTCGGTCGACTTGTGTCCTCATGCCTACCGACGAAGTAGAATTTCCCTCTTCAATAGTTGTTTTTATAACACCTTCCACTAGAGAGTTCATTTGACGTTTAGAAACCTCTACTTTATGGATTGACAACTCCTCCTCAACCATACCATTATGATATCAAAATTCTTACCCAAACTTCTCTTCTTTACATTTGTAGGATTAACCCATAGTTTTGTATGCCTACTTTTACCTGTCCAACCATCGCTCATTCATTCCTTATTCAGTCTCCCAATATTCTCCTTATCTTCTTCCTCCCTTAACCATGGACTAGAGGTAAATGCCCTGAGCCGTGGTGTAGCTCTCAATGAAATATTCCACTGTCGTATCAAGTCTTGTTTCTACTGTAGATTTTGTAGGGGACAAAAGTGTAACACCCCAATCCGTACCCGACCTGGATACGAGTCTGAGGTTTCACATTGACTTTTCAAACTTTGACTCTTAAAGAAAATCAAGGAAATTTTTAAACTTTCATTAAAATAAAAGTTGTTACTTTACATAAGTTGACTAAAACAAGACAAAATCGATCAGAGCATTCGTAATTAACACATTTCTTACATGCCAACACACTATATACAACAAAATACATACTTTATCAGTTAATTATGATCTGATCTTATAGTAGTGATGTTGTCCTTGCCACTCCTATTTCTGCTCTTCTTGTTTCTTGGTACTTACGTGTAAATCACTTACACGCTAAGTCATAGACTTAGTGAGGCATAATAATAAACATATAATAATAAAATCATGAACATGTACTACCATCAATCTATTATGACATTGCAATGTACATGTATATATTATACTATAACATATATAAATATGATATACATAAATGAACTTTAACTTCTTATAATAATTTTCATTTAATTTATCTTTGGATGCCCATGCACATTATTGAGAACAGGAGGTACTTGAGTACACTGAGGTTGTGCACGAATGCTGTCACCACGGCTCGAATAAATTCCCACTAGGGGCACTGAATATTTGTCCCGAAGGACCACTGATAATCCCTCGACTCTTTGCATGCCAATTATACCTACAGCTCTCATATCATATAACATGAGCTTAAATATAAATAGATTTCTCATTTTCATGTCTCTCTTTTATCACTTTTCATATACACATATAATTCACTTCACATGCACACATATATGATCACTTCCATTGTTTCACATACCTAGATTGATTCTCTTATAATTGCATTCATTCATTTAATAGTATATTAAAGCATAAATGAATTATGCATGAAATCACTATAACAATAATATATATATATGCATTGACATGAATATAAAATCATAAATTCCACTATAAGAGATAGACTTATCACAAGTTTTATCTCCGTACAATTCTATCTAGGGTATGCACTCACCTTAGCCTTATTTTCTTTGATTCGATCCTAATTATTTGATTGTTTTAGAACGAAATTACGTTCTATATCTATATAATAATACATTGATACATATCAGTATTCTAATTGGTATACTCTAATATTCTATTTCTTAAACTAAAAGAAAGAGTGCTTTCATTTCTTATTTAAAGTAGGTATCGATATACTCTATAATGTATCGGTACATCCCTTAACGTGTGTATTGATACACTACCTATGTATCGATACACAAATTACATTCGAAAAATTTCATCTTAAGGGGGTATCGATACACTTCCTATGTATCGGTACACTTTGAATATTTTTATGCATTTTACTCTGGATGTATCGGTACATGTTGAATGTGTACCGATACACCCTAACCCATAATTCACATTTTGAGCACGCAAATTACTCAACTTAGCTCAAAAGCTCATATTTCGTCCCCTCACATATAACTAATTCACCTACATATGCTTAACTCACTTTATACTTATTTAATACATCTTTAACTTCATAATCCACTTCTCTACATAGAATTCAAGAATAAAACTCAATTTTTAACATGTTCTAAATTCAATTCTAACACTTCATATTCCTTAATTATGTTGATGACAAGTCAAATTTGACTTCCAATTCTAGTTATGAACTTTATTCCAAGATTTCATTCAAGAACTCCTAATCTCTAATCTCTCCTAACTCCTTCATCCTTTGATTATAAGATGACTTAAGTATTCCTTAAGCTTAATTATCATCTAATGATCATAATCCAACCTTAAATTCAACAAGAAATTGACCAACAAGAGGACTCACCTTTGCTTAGCTCTCGCGTATGAAGGAAGGAAGAAGGAGAAGAGAACTCTGGAAACCTAACTTGGTATCCCTCTAGGCAATTCTAAGAAGAGATAATAAGGTGTCATACATTTGCCATCATTGTTTTTATAGCCTGGACGTTAATATTCACCATTGTTAGAAACCGACCCACTAGGCAATTCTCAGAAGAGATAATAAGGGGTAGTTGATTGTTCTAATTGAAGCATTTCATCCTCTTCTGCTCCTAAATCCAAACATTCCAGTTCTTACGTGATATCTCTCATCTCCCCATTCACTTCCAATCAAATTCTAAACAACCAGATCCAATCACAAATGGACAAGACAAAACAAAATAGATTCAACGACTAAGAACCCTAATCCTGGGTAGAGAAAAAACCCTAATCTTGGGTAGTTTACTTTTTAAAATAAATTAAGTTGAATTGATGAGATTCATTATATATATGCATATATAATTTTAATTTATATTAACTAATTAACATAGGAATAAATTTTTTAAATCAATGATGTTAAAACATGATATAGTTATATGAGGCATATTTATTAGAAAACCCATTTTTTATTCATTTAACAGAAAAATTACCTTCATCAACAATTTATTTTAGAAAAATAACCCTTAAATTGCCCACGTAATAATACCTCGCGTTTTGTAGGACACGAGGTCCATCCAACATTAATAAACTTTTCAGATAACCCAATTTAATATTTGGATTAAAGACCTCGTGTTATGTATAATGTGAGATCCACGAGAAATTAAATTTATTGTGAGGTGTATTTTACAACCTCGTGTCCTAAAGCACACGGACATTCTTTTGCAATGCTACTTTTCTTAGGGAAATCCCTTCCGATAAATTTTTTGGCATTTGTTATTTTTATAGGCGTTGAACGCGAGTTTACTCTTGAATCCATTGGTACAAATTTAAGCATTCCTTATGATATCATTATAGAGAAGAAACTTCTATTCCTTTTAAACTTATTGTAGGTAATAATCCCACCACTCTTGAATTTGAGGAACATCTTTAACACCTCTTTATCATTTGATTCTTCTGTCCTTCGAGTGGTAACACCACTCGTATACGCCGCTTTGACTATTGGTGGCTTTATCATTTTCGCACAAAGAACTGTCCAAACATTGCCAAAATCATCTTTCTTGACTAGGTCAACATAATCGCCAAATGACTCAATGTTATTGTCTCTTTTGATCATCTTGTGCCCTTTTCTAGTAAACTTGATTACACCTCGGTTAAGAAAACGAGCTTTAAGTTTGAAAATATAAATTGGGTAAAAAAACATGATGACATTTCTCCCGATTATGATCTCATCACTCACGAAGTTTGATGCGCCCGCTGATGTTGTTCCTCCTCGATTTTTTGTCACTTTAGAGTCTCTTTACGACTTCATGGCCACTCGCTTTGATCACGTTCTTCATGAGGTTGATACCTACTTTGATCAAGTTCTTTATCATGTTGATACCCGCTTTGGTGCCGTGGAAGCTCGTATTGACGGTTTGGAGGCTTGCTTTTCGGGGTCGTTTCCTCATTCAGGTTCATCTTCCTTTTCTCACTCGGATGCTTAGGATTAATCATTTGCAGAGTATATTAAACTTTTAGGGTGCATTTATTCTTTGAATATTTTTATTTTAGATTGTTATGACATCGTTTAGTATTTTATTTTGGATATTTTGTTAGATATTTTCTATAATATTTGATTATGATATTTATGCATCTTTTCTATTATTGTTGGTTATTCTTGGATTTATTGTCATTATGCAATAATCTTGACTTGTCTCTTGTAGCTAAATAGTTTAGGATATTTTAATATCATTTTTTTAATTACCATCTTTTTAATCAATATTTTTTTATATAATAATAAAATTCTAATAAGTGTGATTTTTAAAATTTAATTTTAATTACCTTCTTCTAATATAGGATATTTTTATTATTTATTTTTTAATTATGATTTTTTTAAATTTAGGATCTCACGTTCTATAGGACGTGAGGTTCATAAAATACATATCGCGATCAATTCAATTTCTCGTGAATCTCGCGTTTTTGTAAAACATGATGTCTTTAATCCAAATATTAAATTGGGTTATTTTAGATGTTACTTTTTCAAATAATTCTTGATGGGGTTATTTATCTAATAAATAAATAAATAAATATTTTTTTTATAAAAATACCTTTATATGATGATAATAAAATGTAATTAAAATACTTAATGCTTTAAATTTACATAAAAGGATAGATTATTATTTATCCCCAAAGAATAGAGAGAAGAAAGAGAAAATGAGAGACGAAGGCAATAAACGTTGGAATAAGACCACTCAGTGCCAAACGGACTTGCCTTTTACCTATCTCATTGGGGGTGAAAAAGCAGTGGCCTCAATGATCAAAGATTTTATTTTAGTATATTTTATACAGTTTGACAACCCAATTCCACCCCCAAACCCCAACGCTGTCATCAGCGTCTTCTTACTTTTCCCATCACACCCGAAAAAGAGAAAACAAAGTACAATTAGAAATAAATGTAAATTACGGAAGTGGTGTAAGACTTGAAGATCGTATCCCATAAAAGCGTGTCCAATTTCTTCTAAAACTGGGAGGCTTAACCTTTGCCATGTTTTCTTCTGCCATACGCTTTTATTAAAATGAAGAAGCCGACTAAAAAGCAATGAATCTGATCATCAACGTTATCTTTTACCAAGCGGTGCTGCCGCATGATAAAGTTTCAAACTTCAAAGCAAAGCTCTGCTCAGGCTCAGCTTCTCCAATTTTTTATCCTACAAATATTTAATAGAATCCGTCCATTATCTAACATGTATTAACCTTACATTATGTCCAAGTTTCTCTAGGCTTGTCTTGGCTCTATCAAACGATAATGACTTCGCTTTTGAAGCTTCTTCAAATATGGATTTTTTAAGTACATTTTTTTTCTGAATTAGTAAGAAAAGAAACGAAGAATATTTTGATCAATTTATAAGCAATACATTATTTAAAATTTTAAACAAACGTAATTATCATTTCATGGAACGGAAGTACAAAAAGACTAAACAAACACAGAAAAGGGGAAAACATCTAATCCTCCCTTCATTCACACTACTTGCAACGATGAAATTTTTTAAAAGCAAGCCTGAAAAGCTAAAGATTTGAACTCACTGGTAAGGCGGAGGAGGCGGTGGAGCTCTAGCAGTTGGAGCCCAAATGACATCCGATCCGCCCAAATGATTACTATACATCGAAACGCCACAAGAATCTGCCCCACCACCAGACAATGGCGGCGACTGCCCACCTGCACCACCAGACGACACCGTATTCCTCCCTTCTTCTTCCCCGGGCAACCGGTGATAGGAAGGGTTATTGAATGTAGCAGCTACTAAAAACACGTTGCTAGCTGCCACAAGCGGACCAGCTACGATGCCTCCAAAGATCTGCCCTTGAGAACCGGCCAAAGATATGGGTATGGTGTTGGGCACGTGGCACGACGTGGTTTGGGCCGAGAACGTGGCGGAAAGGGATAAGATGTCGAATCTGCCATGGAAAGTTATGGTGCCTCCTGGAGTGGCCGAAGAAGGTTGACCGAGAGACACGTTGGAAACAGTCCCGGATCCCGTGAGCACGCAGATTCCAATGTTCTTGCGACGAGAAAAGCGGGAGACAGCTTCTACGATGTCGTTTCCTGCAGGGATTTCCAGAATGTATGGACTCATTGCATGCTGGGGCTCGTGAGTGATGACGACGGACGCCTTGGGCTTGTTTTTGGAACCCGGGGGACGCCCCCTGAGTCTGCGAACGATTTCGATGCTGGCTCCATCTCCACCGCCGCTGGGAAGAGAAGGGCTTTGGGGGAAACATCTTTGGGACCTTGGTTAGGGCTGGTGTCATCGGACTCGGGGGCTGGGGAGAGCTGGAACTGATGAGAGAAAGGATGAGTTTGGTGTTGGTGGAGCTTAGAGAACATGTCGTTGGGGTTTGATTCCTGCCTTGTACATATTCACCTTTCATCCTTTGAAATAATATAAAAAAAACATACAAATTTGTCAATATATAAAACTTTGTAATAAATAAGAGGAGATATCTCTTAAAGAAACAGGAGGATGGGGGAGAGTTTTGGAAGATTGGATTTGTCAGGCGGTAGGAATAATAAAATGAATGGGGATGGAAGGTTTTAGATGAGAGAGGGAGGGTTGGTGAACTTTGAAATCAAGTAGAGGCTAATGGGGATGGGGGCCAGGTAGGGTCCACACACGAGAGAGAGAGAGAGAGAGAATTGACACAACAGGCAAATTTATTAGAGCATTGCATTTGCACCGCCTTTGGTTGAATGGAAAAGTAAGAGCGAACTCAGACACTCAGGATAGGATAAGTGTATATATGAAGGGCCATCCCCTGCTCCTTCTCTTCGCTTCTATCCGTGCCTCTTTGACCTATACGTTTGTCATGTGCTTTCTTTATTGAATTGTTCTAAACCGAGTTTGGTTTAATATTATTAAGAGTCTGTTTTTTTATTTTACACAAAGTTATTATTAATGTTTATAAATTCATTTTATTTTTAATCGTATAATTATTAAAAACCAATAATAATAAATAGAAAATAAAAAATTAAGTGGTGCTTAAATTTTTCAATTTAATTTTTTTCTATTTTAAATATAATACCTTTTATTTACTGCAATTTAATTTTTATTTGATGTTAGCTATAACACTTTTTATGAATTTTTCTAAGTTTTAATTGTATAAAGATTAGAAAATTTATAATAATTTTTTAAATAAATATAATGATAGTGTTTTTTAATAATTTTTTGATATAATCACCGGTATTTGATTTATTAATCGACTAATCTAAATCGGTATGTGTTTTTTTTATAAATTTATGTCTATACAACTCAAAAAAAATGGTAAAAAGGTATATAAGGTTATTTTTCTTTAAAAAAATCAATATGACCATCGAATAATATTTTTACTCAATATGACCCTCTAACTTAGAAAACAAATTCAATGTGATATTTGACCAATATTTTTCATCGTTGATTGTTACGATGCAAACCTAACAATTCACGATGTAGATGTGGTTGTTCACAATGATTGATGAAGTGGAAGAATGACTAAATTAATTTTTTGGTCTTTTTTGAGGTTAAATTGATTTTTTTTCAAAGTTCAAAGACTTATTTAATTTTTTAGAAAAAATAAAAATCACTTCAAATTAAAATTCAATAAATTAAATATAAAAATAAAAACAAAAATACTAAAAATTAAAGTATTCACTACATGGATGATCACTTATATTTGTGTTTTGTTCACTTTTGGTCACTAATTTCAAAATACATAAGATATGATCACTTTTGTTTTTATTTATTTAAGATGTGGTCATTGCAGGTTAACTGCTATTAACAGTTAACAGATTAAGTTACGTTATATTTTGGTATAATCACATATTTGGACACTATTATTTACATATTCTCTCAATTTAGTCACACTTTTAATAAATTAAAATAAATGTAATCCTTCAATCGAATGATGTCACTGGTGCCATGTGTTGTGTCACGTGTCACCTTTCGATTGGAGTACTAACTTTATTTTAATTGATTTTAATTCAACATATTTATTTTCCATCAATTTGTTTTGCTTTGTTAAATAAAAATAAATTAAAATAAAGTTAGTCTTCCAACCGAATGGTGACACAACATGTGATACCAATGACTGTGGTATCATTCGATTGGAGAATTAAATTTATTTTAATTTAATAAAAGTATGACTTCATTGAGAGAATATGTAAATAATAGGGACCAAATGTGTGATTATACCAAAATATTCAATGATAGTTAACTCGTGGTGACCATAACTTAATTAAATAAGAACAAATGTGACCATATCTTATGTACTTTGAAATCAGTGACTAAAAGCGAACAAAATACAAACATAAGTAATCATCCGTGTAGTTAACCCAAAATTAAATATATGTATTGAAAATATTATAAATACTATTAAAAATATTTAAAAAATATATATATGATATATAATATATACATGTAAAATGTAGTCATATCATAAAAGCTTATATAAAATATTTTGCCTGGATTAGGGTCTACTTACAGATTTTGTATCTAAATATAATTAGAAAACATCATAAATTACTCGTATCAATACACTAATTGAATCATATTCCAGACAATTTCTAAGCATCACTTTATATACTAACTTATTATATGATGTGCAAAAAATTATGAATAGTCCTTAGAATTATTCAAAGTAATAATTAAATGTGTGTATTGATAAAAACATTTTTTTAAAATTCTTAATAGTGTTTTTAATATATATAATTTTAGTAATTTAAATTTTATTTTTAGTATTTATATATTTTATTTTAAATAGTTTTTATTTAAAAAAATTGGATTAGTATGTGATCTTTAAAAAAATCAATTTGGCCTTCAAACACGACAAAAAAATTAATTTAGCCCATTTGCATGTCATCAACCATCGTGAATTGCCACGTTAGGATCTTAAATCACCACATCAGCATTGTAAATTGCCACGCCAAAACTGTAACGATCAACTATAGAAAACGATCAAAGGACCACGTTAGGTACAAAAGTAATTCAAGAGCCACATTAAATAAGCCCTGGACTTAAAAAAACCATTTTAACCCTCGTACAAAATCAAAAATCAAATTAGCCTGTATGTTACGCCATCTACCACATCATCAGCTATCGTAGATCGTCACATCAACATCGTAAATTATCAGGTCTGCATCATAACAGTCAAAGACAAAAAACATTGGCCAAAGGATCACAATGTGTTTGTTTTCTAAGTCAAAGAGTCACATTGAATACAAAAATAATTTGAGGGTCATATTGATTTTTTTAAAAAGTAAAAGAACCTCATATACATTTTTCCATTTTATTTTATCTTATCTTGTATAGATAAATTATAAAAAAATAGATATTGGTTCAAACTAACCGATTAATAAATTATTTAACGGTGGTTATACCAAAAAAATTATAAAAATCACTTTCGTTATATTATTTTTATTTGTAACTATTTTTTAATTTGAATATTTATTTTTTATTATTAATTTTCCAATTTTTATACAATTAAATTAAAAAAACATATAAAGTATTATAGCTAACATCAAATAAAAAGAAAATTACTCTAAAAATGGTATTATATTTAAAATATAAAAACTTAAATTAAAATAATTTAAGGATCACTTGATTTATTTTTGATTATTTATTTATTATTATTAGCTTTTAATCGTTACACGATTAAAAATTAAAATAAATTCCTAAACATTAAAAATAACTTTACGTAACAAAGGAAAAACTCTTAACACTAAACCAAACAAGGTTTTAAACAATTTAATAAAAAAAAATACGTGTTAAACGTTTAGGTCAAGAGGCAGGGAGAAGGGGGTAGCAGATTTCTGTTCATAAAGAACACATGGGATAACTTTGGAATGACACGTAATGAAAGGATATTTAAAAGGAATAAGTTGCTAATTTGAGTAACTGAAATGGAAAAAGATTTTTTTTGGAACAATATAGTAAAGTAAAAGCATTTAATGTTGGCATGAGACAACAAACAGAACTAATATTACATAGTTTCGATAGTAACTGATGGATAATGGTTAACCTTGGTTTAGTTTTACTAAGGTATGCGTAATTTAATTCTGATCCCGTAAGACGACAGATTTTAAGACAGAGCGAAAGCCAAAATATGAGCTTTCACTAATACTTTAGCTCTTGCTTACAGATTGCCATATATAAAGCCAAATATCCATATTATTATTTCTTTTCATATAAAGAAATGATTATTAAAAATTACAGAGATTATAAAAATCAAACATTGTCAATAATAGTAACGTCATTTGAAACTTAATGATTATTATTAGTCAGAAATTATTATTTTTTTAAATAATGAATCAAATTAAAACACGTGCTTATATATTATTTAACAAATCTAAGATAATATGAAAATAATATTTCTAAGATGAACCGATGGATTTTCTCTTTAAAGAGTGTTTGTGATATGACTTGGTGGAAAGTTCAAGTCATTAAAGAATAAGGACACTTCAGGATTAATAAGCTATTGTTGTCTGGAACTGGAAGTGATTTGTTGAAGAAGGAAATCGGTTTAACCAACTGGGTAAAAGGTCAACAAGAAACCCAATCCCAACTGTTCCTTCTTTTGGCATCTTATTAGTCGACCAAAGGTTGAAAAACAAAAGCAGAGTGTCTCCACGATAAACTATACAAATTTTACGATTAAATTTGTTATACAATAAGATAGTGGAATAATCAGTGTTGAAGCAGTTCCCTTGAAAGTGAAGTCACTTGGATTGATTATCTCACATTCCAACAAGTGCATGCCTGTCCCAAAAAGATATAGACACCCTCTAATATTTTTTTTAAAATGAAGTTTTTAAAATATTTTATATTAAAATGAAAATATAAAATATCAAAATTTATTATATTATGATTTTAAGCTCCAAGTGTTCGATAGATTTATTCATATATAAATAAAAAAAGAAGGCGATCTTTCAAAGATACAAAATTGTTTTTAAAAACATAACTTATAGATGTACTCTTTATATTCTAATTTGTTCAAATATACTTCTTAAATTTTGGAAGATCAAATAGTATAGAACAAAATATAAGTTATATGGACTAAAAATATCAAAATAGAGAACATAGACACCTATAACTCATACATAGGACAATAAATAATAATAAAATTTCATTTAACAAATTCAGCAACTATAATTTGAATCAAGATAACATTTCAGATTCAAAAAGTATAGATAGCAAACCTACAACTTACTAATACTAGAATTTCACAGTATAGTAAATGTTTAAACATATATTCAAGCTTACTTTGAAAGAGAAGTCCTTTTTATAACCCCTGGGCAGGTAAACCTAATATAAGCAAAGTTGATGGAAGATGAAATTTCATTGCTAGGAAACTGAGCGGGCTGTGCACAAGGAAAAAAGAGTCGAGCATGGAATGCTTGTTTATCTTTTCAAACAAGAATTATCATGTCTGCAACGGTGTCGGTTCCAGTTAACTTTTGCGGGATTTTCAAAAGTAGGATAAATCATTGTTAGTTAAACAGGAATGTCTAACAAAAGACGCTATCGAAAATTTTAATATTTTTTAATATTTCTTGTAAAACATTACCTAAAATGTTATTTTTTTCTACCGAAAATATTAATATCGAACGCTATTTAAAATATTTTTTCTATCGAAAATGTTAATATCGAAAATATTCATTTTAGGTAGCGAAATTCACATTTTCTGTAGAAAAAATAACATTTTAGGTGACACTCTAACGAAAATATTAACATTTCCGGTAGCGTATTTCCTTAGCCTTATATTAGGCTTTTATGCAACAGAACTACCCGTTGAACAGCTCTAAACTTGATCGATGATAAATAATTTCCACAAGCATCGAATTGGTTTAAACCACAACATACACAAATTGTACTAGATTGTAAATACAAAGACCACTAACAAAGATATCAGGTAAATTTGGCTACATGCAAATGGAAAAAAGAAAAAATGCCATATAGGAGCCAACAAGTACGACACATGAAAAAAGAAAGAAAGAGATGTTCCATTGTATCATATTCGAGCAACATACGAATTGGACTGAGTGACATATCTGACCCATCGATATGGATTATAGGAGCTGGATTTCTTTGCTATCTGCAAGTATTTCACCTGCAGCAGGAGAGCGGTATGAATATCAGAAATCTATTCACATTGCTGACCTCGTCCTCTGTGCTGTCAAAAATGCTTGAGTGTCGGTTTTACTATTCAGAAGAATTGTGAACCCCGATCTAAGTGGGTAATTTTACGAACATGCAAATGCACTTTTGTTATAGAGAGAGACAAAGAGGGCAGCTCTGGGCTGGCCTTATTATTCTAAACAAGGTCCCAAGAGAAGTCCAAATAGGCATTATCCATCAAAAAGAAAGACAATCAGACAATAATTGATCCACGGAATTGGCAATATTTGAATAGCATATATTATACAAAGAAAAATAAATCAGACAATCAATACCTGTAGCCTTGAAACATTATACATCGGTATTGTGAAAGTCATGCTAACTGGTCCAGCTTCCTTTGTGATGTTAGCTAAATTAAACCATAAATATATCGTCATTGAGAAAGGAACTTAACACATTTTCTTAATTTAAGAAAAGAAAAAGGATTCTTTCAACAACAAAAATATGGATGACACATACCATGTGATTCCTGTGAGAATGTCAGCTTTGCACGAAGTGTATGTTCAGATCCACCAACAATCTATCAAGCAATACAAAATCACAATTTAGATTGAAAGGAAAAGTCTACCATATAATTGAATTATTTGAGAATGAAATCTTCTCAAGGAATCTATAAAAAATTCAACCTTCTTCAACCCCCATTCAAGTTTCTTGTTTGCTTCTTTGAAATCTGTTCTTTGCCCAACAGCTCCAGGTTCCAACTCAAAGTTAGCTCTGAAAGACCAAGTCTAAAAGATGTAATCCACAGAAATCTACCGGTCCCGCCGTACAAGACATTGTCCACAGAGAAAAGGAAAATACCTGGCAGTATATTTAGGAAGCGGCATCTGTACAACGACTGTGTTCGCATTAATGTTCGAAGGGAACTCTGCGCGTACCTTAATAATCACTTCAGCCTAAAAATTTCAATAGCAAAAAAAAAAAAGATTGGAACCAAGAATAAATGTTTTAGAATTTCAAATTTATATCAGTACTGAATGAATTACATGTGCACAAAGAAACGGGTTCTTATCTTATTATTATTTCAGGAAATATTACATGCTTATGGATTATTTGGAAAAAAAAACATATAATGAAACCAGCATAATGCATGGAAGTCAAGAAAGACAAGCTCACTTTATGTTGTCCTGCTTCTTCAATTAAACAGTTAATATGAAAAGGAGGCTTAAATTCCTGTGTCATTCGGTAATTCATGACAGGAAACTCACCGTCTGGTGGCACCTGGACCACAATAACAAAACATGAGACTATATAATACAAATACATCTCTTCAATCTGCAAAATTTTCTGCCTGCTGTCATCTGAATTACACTCACCAGAGATAGAGTCCTGTCCAGGTCAAAACTATCGAGGTGCACTGATTCATGAAAATTACAATCATCGAGTATGATGGCGCCTGAACCAGACGAACTTCTATAATCTACCACAAAGAGCAGACACAGCAGAATGATAAATCGTTAGTTTGAAATAGAGAAATAGTAGGTTAAACCAATATTGCCAACATTCATATAAAAATAATAGTTGCAATTGAGAATCATAGCTAAATATCATATGCAACTAATCCTATTGAAAAATGGCTGTCCCTTGTTCCCATATGTAATGGGGTAAGGGGGAGGTAATAGTAGGCTGCCCCCAACACTAGGTTGAGAGCAACTTCCATAGAAGACCTCCAAATTATAAAATGCCCTCCATGAGACTCGATCCCACGACCTCAAGGTTAAGAACCTTGTGCTCTACCAACTGAGCTGGATGGTCATCTCCAACTAATCCTATTGAAACAAAGTTAGAAAAAATTTCACCAAGCAAAAAGTAATTGAGCACATAGAAATAGCGCATATTGTTAAAATTATACTATTCCCACATATCTTCAACCGTCCGCAATGAAAACTTGGAAGGCAACACCTCTATGGAAAGACAACTCTAAATATAATATACATATAGATATGAATGGGTGAAGGCAGTACCATAGATTGATCCGCCTCCTCTTCCTATGCTGAGGTCTTCATTAAGAGCTAGTCGAATTTCTGGATTTCCTGACAAATAACTTTTCATTTGAATAGTGCCATCAATCTCGGAAGTCAGTATATACCCCTGTTTCAAATATCGTTGAATTGGTTAAGCAGTTCATTTGATTGTGCACGACATTATGGAACACGTATATGGACAGCATTTAAAAAAAAGTCTTTAACTGAAAATGAACAACGGGTGTGGGAGAGAGAGAATAAAATGTTAGTTATTTCACACTATTTTGTTTAGAAAGAGAGAGAAAGAACGAACATATAGGTAAAAATGTTTTACGGGAAAAAAAGATTATAGTTCAACTAATCCTAATCCACAAAAAGGTTAATGAGACCAACTTTGTCTGTACACCAACTCAACCAATGACCAATAATTGTATGTGTTAGATGATAAAATGTCAAATTAAGAAAAAGGAGTTACTTACACTAGAGCTAAATGTTACACTAATTTTCTCAATTATATCCACAAAAATTTCCTCTCTTTTACGACCTCCAGGCTCATTTGCTACAACAGATTTTGTAACAGCTGTGCCAGGCATCCTTTTGGTTCCTTGCTGCATACATCCAACATTGACAAAATGAATTACTTCACGAATGCATTTTGATAAAATAAGAGAGTACCCTTTATATGAAGGTTGATAACCAGGTAGTCTCATCATACCATAAAGATTGCAGCTGGGCCAAGAGGCTGCAAACGTGCGGCATCAACCACAATTGGCTCATTAAAAACATAGGACTTCAGAACTTCAGTAGAGGTTGTTTGCACATAACCGAAGTCCTAGTGAAAAAGGAAAAAAAATAGCAGGATCTGTTAAAATCTTTTCATAAGAACAATTGCATATCTTTAGCTAAGTTAAAAAAGGCTTAAGCATATTTCATTGAAGAGAAAGGTTAAATTTTCTGATGTACAATTTGATTCTAAAGTGCAGTCTATCATAATCTCATATTGACTTCTTGAGCAAAGCCATAATTCAGTAATCCCTTGGTAGTTAGTTAAGAGTAGCAAGCCTTTAATCAAATATATAAATACCGACTGAAATAGTTTAGTATGAAAAGAGCTTACAATGACTTCGTCAAGCAACTCATATACAAGAACAAAGTTTTTCCGCAGTGAATCTTCACTTAAAACCCCTAAATAATCTTTAATAACACGAGCAACCCTTTGTAGAAGTTCCAGGACAAGAGATGGTGACACGTTAACTCTTGTGGTCGCAACAAACAACAGCCCAACAACCTTCACATGGAAGTAGTTCACACCATCCACATTCTATCAATGGAAAAAAAATGATAAAAAAGTATTAGAGCACTGCACCAGCTTGTATGCTGAAACAATCAAGTAAAATGTGCATTGGATTATACCAGTCATTGGTTAAAATAAAAAAATAAGAGGTGATTAAATCAATCCAAAAACTGAGCATATCCATTTATTGCATACAATTTTTTCAGTCGACATAAAAGCATACGCCTGATATTACATTCTTTAGTAATAGAATACCTACAAAGACAGGGGGTGCCTCCTCTTGTCCATCCTCTTTCCAGAACTTCACTTTCCGGAAGAAAATCTCTGCACTTCCTTTTGCTACTTCACCTCGATCTGCAGTAACAATCATTCGATCAGTATCATATCTTAGGCTGTAAACATATTTGCATTCAATAGAATCAAACCACAAGTATAAATCAAAATTATAAATATAATCAATAATTATGTTGCATTAGGTACATGCTTAAGTGCCAATTGTGAATTCAAATAAAAGTCAAGAAATTTCCGCAGGCCTCATGAATTTCAGTATCCAGAAATTGATATATAGCTTCCAATCCGATTCCTTTTGACTTTACAAAAACATAAAATGTAAAATCAATTCAAAGATTAAGTCATTAGTTTATCAGTAAAGAAGAACGGGAAGCTCATACTAAAGGGTGATATCTAAGGAAGTACTGCAATTATCCTCTTTGCAAAGGCATCCTTCCCCCTGGCAGCAGGAGTTGAAATGGGAAATTACAAAACTGATAGGGAAGGCTCTCATTACCATTATTTGATGTGTACTTGATATGGAGGGAGAGGAATAATAGGGAATTTAAAAACAAGCAGAGAACTGAGCAAGAGCTGATCGGCAAGATAAAGGAAATGGTGACAATTAGATTGAAAGATGCTAGAATCAACATAACCTTGTACAGCATGGGTAATTAGACAAATTGTATAGACAGGAGAATACATGCATGGTTCTTTGGAACAGTTTTGCATCAGGGATGGACCGAGGGCGGGGTGAGGGCAGTCACACCATGAAAAATTAAAACTATTATATATTTTAGATTTTCCACCCTGGAATTTTATAAATTCAACCCCAAATATAAAATCATGTGTCGATCCCTGCTCTGCATGATTGTAGCATATAATTACTTACTTGGATAAACAAAAAGAACAAAATTATCCAGAAAGAAAAAAACTGAAAGCTGATCTAGATGACTTTGAGAACCATGGTTGAAAAAAAAAGGCAAACAGAAACCTTGAAAGGTAAGTTAACATCAATTATACTTCAAATTGTAGCATTGGAGGACTATTTTACATGAAATTTTTTCCATCCAATTGAACAGAGCAAGAATCGAATATGAAATAATTCAGATCTAAAAGATCAATTATCACACATTATTGAGAACAGAAATTCAAAAACAAAGATCTCATTCCAATCCATATATCGCGATCTTCCGATGAGAATAAAGCATAAAAAACAGAAAATGAAATTTAGATCCAAAGAGAAAATAAGAAGGGGAGAGAAGGGGGACTGACAATCGCGAAACACAATGTTGTCGCCTCGCTGAGAGAGAACGAAGAACTGGGAGATCATGGTTTTCGGTTTTCTTTCGACTCGTCTCCTCCGATTTGCTTCGCTCTCTAAATTGGCTTGTGATATTGATTTTGCTTTGTTTCTGCGCACTGCTGCCTCGATATTTCCTTTTTACTCCTGGTTTTGCTTCTTCTAATTTTTTCCACCGCCTTGAATTTTTAGGATTATTATACAAGTTGGTACTTGAACTTAGCAACTTTTCTCAAATTAGTATATGAACCTTTTTTTCTCAAATTGGTATCTGAAATTGGAAATAATTCTCAAATTGGTACCTAAACTTAGAAATTTTCTCAAATTGGTACTTGATGGTGATGTGGAATTTCACCAACCCATCAATATGGTACTTAATGATGTCATCATTGTGATCGCTTAACACCATATCAACAACTTGATTAGTTGAGATACCAAGATAATACAAGTAACAATTTGTGATTTTTTTCCAAGTTCAATTTCCAATTTGAAATATAAAAAAAATCAGATACCAATTTGATAAAAAGTGCAAAGACCAGGTATCAATTTGTATAAAAGCCATTACTTTGACCCCATAAGGATTTCAAAATTTTATTTACACATCTCATAATTTAAATATATTCCTTTATCACCTAGGAGAAATATTTATGTGACAATAATATGTTCTGTAATTGCGCTTGCAATAGAAGTTGGCAGTCCTAGCCCAGAAACTTGGATGAAGATTGCGTGCAAAGCATAAAATCCCTCACATTTCACATTGGAGTATGCCTTGAGTTTTGTTCTCATAAATTGGTTCTAGTAATTGTACTGGTTCGATATAATGTTTGAACTTTAAGTTGAACTTTGGCTAATAAGGACTAAATTGAATTATTAAAGCTTTAACGAGATTAAAATCAAATTCGACCGACCGTGGAAAAGACCCTTGTCTCCTCACTTTGACCCTTTATATCGAGTCCAATTAGATCTGGAGTTGAACCCAGAATCTTACTACCATTCTAGTCATCGAGCATTAATTAGGTGTTAAATCTTGTATTGTTATTTGGTTAAAAATATAGTAAAGTGCAACGTTAAAATACGTTACAGTGTGGAAGATCCAAGGGTAGTAGCAACATGTAAGAAGTGAATAAATTCTGGGAAAATCAGAATTCAGCAACAAGGCAACCGTCAGCACCAAAGTTGTCGACCCTTGACTAAAATCCTTCCCCTCTCTTCATCACTGCTTCCGTGGAATCAAGCGTCCATTTCTCAAATGTACAGTTTAGAAAATCATAGTATCCACCGTGAACAAAAAGCCCCTTTCTTCACCCTCTCTTCTATCCATGGATATGTTTGCAAGTTCAACAGCGACCGGTTTATAGATTCCTGCCACGAATTCAATGCATTTAGTCTATACTACGAAGTTTCTGGTGCCAAATTCTGGGAAAATAGTGCTGACTTTCTCACACAGTCGGCATTGTTGATCGAAGCTAAGGTGGTTTGCTGCAGATTCTGTTCTGTTCTTGGCGATTCTCCCATTAGAAACCCAAGTTTTGATGAAACTGCTAGACAGAACAATTAAAGGCGCAATGAGAAAGCTGAGGCTGAAAATTTTGAAACGGCTTCATTAGGCTAAAACAGAGAACATCATCATCACCTGGAGTCGCCATTATCTCGCATGCTCATAAGTGTTTGAATTCCACCGCAGCAACTGTGACCGATGATTAATATGTTTTCAACCTGGTGATGACAAAAAAAAAAACATTTTGTACATCCAAATTAGAAAGTTTCCCTTGCCTAATTCTGACCTTACATCTCTAGTCATTTACCTCAAGAGTTTTTACTGCAAACTCAAGGGTGTTAGGAATTCAAACTCAATGTCGGCAAAAATATTTTTCAATTGGTTGAAACGTGGCAGCAACAAAGCATGGCAACAATAAAAAATATTATCACATGGAAGGTAACTTGGCAGCACATGCAAAGCTAGATTGCAAAATTGAATTTACACGGCATGAAGACAAGAGAAAGTGAGGCGGCAGAAAAATTGAGAAGCAGCTAGAGCTTCTAATAAGTCGGTTTAGTTTTCCTATATATATGTGTAATTTGTAGCAAAGGGAGTGTGAGTAAGTGAAAGAAAAATACAAGTGAGAAGTGAGGAAAAATTAGAGAAAATAGAGAGA
This sequence comes from Hibiscus syriacus, assembly GCF_006381635.1. Lineage (NCBI taxonomy): Eukaryota > Viridiplantae > Streptophyta > Magnoliopsida > Malvales > Malvaceae > Hibiscus > Hibiscus syriacus. The sequence goes on from NW_024062608.1 coordinate 5,904,318, forward strand.
GCTTAGCAAAGCTATATTTGTGAGTTTGTAAACTAGCAGCAGCTAGTATTGTAATATTGAGGTAGTGTCATTGTAACGTATTTTGTTTCGTATCAATAAAAAGTTCGAGTTATAAATTACCGTGAGCTCATCTACGCTTCCAACAAGTGGCCTCAGAGCTTGGTTCGAGTTTAACGTGGTGGAGAAGATGGCCAACATGATTCAACCTCAAATCCCGAGATTGACAAAGATGAATTATGACAATTGGAGCATTCAAATGAAGGCGTTACTAGGCTCCCAAGATTGTTGGGATATCATCGAGGATGGTTACATCGAGCCTAAAAATGCAGCAGCAGAAGCAGCCCTGGCAAATGAAGAAAAGAAGGTTTTGAAGGAATCCCGGAGAAAAGATAAAAGAGCATTGTTCTTTATTTTTCAAGGAGTAGACGAATCTACCTTTGAAAAAATTTCTGATGCGAAGACCGCAAAATAAGCGTGGGAAATTCTGCAAAAATCTCTACAAGGTGCCGAAAAAGAAAAGAAGCTACGCTTACAAACTCTCAGAGCTGAGCTTGAGATGTTAAAAATGAAAAATACATAAAACATCGATGATTATATTAGCCATATGAAAGCGGTCGTAAATGAAATGAAAAGAAATGGCGAATCACTCGATGATGTTAGAGTGTGGAAAAAAAATTGCGGTCATTGACAAGAAATTTGATTACGTGGTGGTGGAAATCGAAGAATCAAAAGATTTATCCCAAATATCGATCGATGAGGTTGTGGGTTCACTTCAAGCCCATGAGCAGAAAATGAAACAAAATAAAGATTCAGAAAATTTGGAGCAAGCTCTACAAAGCAAGATGAATGTCAACGAAAGAGAAGCTAGCAGCAGCTACACACGAGGTCAAGAAAATTGTGGTGGTTATCGTGGAAGATACAAAGGAGGACGAGGAACTCGTGGACGTGGTGGTCGATCATATGGCACCGATCAAAAAAGTGAAAGCAATCAAACACAGGTCATGGACGAGGATTTCGAGGACGCAGACGAGGCATATATCAGCAAGGAAATAAATTCCAGGTACAATGTTATAATTGCAATAAGTATGGTCATTATAGTTATGAGTGTAGATCTGCTCCTAAACAAGAAGAAAGAAATAACGTAGCAGCAGCTAAAGAAGAAAAAAATTGAAAAATCTCATGTATTCCTCTCTTATAAAGGAAATGAAGAATTCAAGAAAAATATTTGGTATCTTGATAATTGTGCCAGCAACCATATGTGTGGACAAAAAGAGTTATTTGTGAAATTAGATGAAACAGTCCATGGGCGAGTAACTTTCGGAGATAACTCGCATACATAACTAAAATGAAAGGTGAATTCATGATTACTCAGAGAAATGGAGAAAAGAAATACATTTCAGATGTTTATTATGTATCTGCTTTGAAAAGCAATATCATCAGTCTTGGTCAATTCCTGGAAAAAGGATCTGAAGTGCAGATGAAGAATCATTCGCTTGCCATCAAAAATAAAGAAGGAAAATTGATAGCCCAAGCTGATATGACTCGAAATCGTCTTTTTACAATTAATATCGAGTCGGGAGAAGTCAAGTGCATGAAGACCGCGATCAAAGATGATTCATGGCTGTGGCATCTAAGATATGGACATCTTGGATTTTCTGGTTTGAAACTGTTATAAAAAACAAGCATGGTGAAATGACTAACAGAGATCAACCCTCCAAATCAAATATGTGAGGCTTGCATCAAAGGAAAGCAACATAGACAAAACTTTGAAGTTGGTAGATCCTGGCGTGCTCGGAAACCGCTGGAGATAGTACACACAGATATAGCCCGTCCTTTTGATATACCATCGCTTGGCGGTAACAAGTACTACCTAACTTTTATTGATGATTTTAGTAAAAAATGTTGGATATATATCTTGAAAGAAAAGTCAGAAGTGCTGGAAAAATTGAAAGAATTCAAAGCAACGGTGGAAAAACAAAGCGGTCAATATTTAAAGATACTCAGATCAGATAGAGGAGGCGAATATACATCAAAGTTATTTGAAGAATTCTGCAAAGAGCATGACATCATCCATCAGCTGATAGCCAGATACACGCCACAACAAAATGGAGTTGCAGAAAGAAAGAACCGCACAATCTTGGACATGACAAAAAGCATGATAAAAGGTAAGCAACTACCGAGAAATTTTTGGGCTGAAGCAGTTCGATGTGCAATTTACCTATTGAACAGATGTCCAAAAAAAACGTGAAGTATATGACGCCAAACGAAGCATGGAGTGGTCAGAAACTAAGAGTTGGACACCTTAAGATTTTTGGATGCATCACATATGCCCACGTTCCTGAACAGACCAGAAAGAAGCTTGATGACAGAGGAGAAAATGTATTTTCATTGGCTATGATGAAAGAAGCAAAGCTTACAGATTATATAATCCTCTTACCAAGAAGATAATAATTTCAAGAGATGTAGAGTTCGATGAAGCAGAATATTGGAGATGGAGCAAAGAGGAAAAGAAAGTTGAAGGGCTATTTTTTAATGAAGATAAAAATGATGATCTTATCAATCAAGATGAACAAGCTGATGATCAAGGTCCTCAACAAAATCTACCATCTTCGTCAAGCAGCAGCAGAGATACCAGCAACATAATAGAAGATTCTGAAGCACATCCCACGGAAGTTCGAAGATCCATAAGAGAGAGAATAATGCCAGAAAGATACAACGATTATGAATTAAATAATGTTTCACTTTTCTGTTTACTTGTGAATAGTGATCCAATTACATACGAAGTAGCGGTTGAAGATGACAAATGGAGGAATGCAATGGATGAAGAAATTGCATCAATACAAAGAAATGATACATGAGAGCTAACAAGCCAACCAGAAGGTCATAACCCAATTGGAGTAAAATGGGTTTACAAGACTAAGACCAATAAAGAAGGAAAGGTCGAGAAGCACAAAACGAGGCTAGTTGTCAAAGGCTATAAGAAAAGATAAGGAATAGACAATGATGAAGTATTTGCTCCAGTAGCAAGGATCGAGACCATCCGACTTCCACAGTAGTTGCAGCACAAAAAGGATGGAAAATTTATCAAATGGATGTGAAGTCAGCATTTTTAAATGTATACCTAGATGAAGAAGTTTATATTGAGCAACCACCTGGATACATTAAAAAGGGACATGAAGACAAAGTTTACCGATTGAAGAAATCTTTATATGGTCTGAAGCAAGCCCCGAGAGCATGGAACATGAGAATTGATGAATATTTCCAGAGAAATGGGTTCATGAAGAGTCCGTACGAGCATGCCTTATACACAAAGAAAAATGAAGACGGTGATATCATGATCATGTGCTTATATGTGGATGACATGATTTTCACAGGAAATAATCCAGGTATGTTCAATGATTTTAAGAAAGCTATAACTAAAGAATTTGAAATAATAGATATTGGAGAAATGTCATACTTCCTTGGAGTTGAAGTGAAGCAAATGCAATAAGGACTATTTATATCACAAAAGAAGTATGCAGAAGAAATTTTAAGAAAATTCAGAATGGAAGATTACAAGCCAGTAGCCACTCCAGCAGAACCAGACATCAAATTAAGTGTGAATTCAACAAGAGAACAAGTGAATCCGACGTTGTTTAAAAGCATCGTTGAAAATCTAAGGTATCTGACTATCACACGACCAGACATAACATATGCTGTGGGATTGGTAAGCAAATTCATGGAGAATCTGAAACAAGATCATTGGATTGCAGCAAAAAGAATCCTCAGATATGTCAAAGGTACAACAGGTCATGGCTTATTCTACACGCATTCAGAAAATTCGAAGCTGGTTGGTTATTCTGATAGTGATTATGTGGGGGACTTAGACGATCGGGAAAACACAACTGGATATCTATTTCATATCAGCTCTGTAGCATTTTCATGGTCATCAAAGAAGCAACAAACGATAGCTCTTTCAACATGTGAAGCAGAATACATAGCCGCAGCAACGTGCACTTGCCAAGCAATGTGGTTAAAGAATATTTTGAACGAGCTAAATTTGGCACAAGAAGAACCAATTACAATCTATATCGACAACAAGTCTATAATTTCCCTTGCTAAGAATCCAGTCTCTCATAGCCGAAGCAAGCATATTGATACAAAGTATCACTTTATACGAGAGCAGGTGAAGAACAAAAATGTGGAGCTAATTTACTGCAGAACTGAAGATCAACTAGCAGACATTTTTACAAAACCATTAAGAGCAGATATATTCAACCGATTTAAAAAAAAGCTTGGAATGGAAAGTCGAGTTTGAGGAGGAGTGTTAGGAATTCAAACTCAATGTCTACAAAGATATTTTTCAGTTGGTTGAAACGTGGCAACAACAAAGCATGACAACAATAAAAAATATTATTACATGGAAGGCAACTTGGCAGCACATGCAAAACTAGATTGCAAAATTGAATTTACACAGCATGAAGACAAGAGAAAGTGAGGCGGCAGAAAAATTGAGAAGCAACTAGAGCTTCTAATAAATCGGTTTAGTTTTCCTATATATATGTGTAATTTGTAGCAAAGGGAGTGTGAGTAAGTGAAAGAAAAATACAAGTGAGAAGTGAGGAAAAATTAGAGAAAATAGAGAGAGCTTAGCAAAGCTATATTTGTGAGTTTGTAAACTAGCAACAGCTAGTATTGTAATATTGATGTAGTGTCATTGTAACGTATTTTGTTTCGTATCAATAAAAAGTTCGAGTTATAAATTATCGTGAGCCCATCTACGCTTCCAACAAAGGGCAGCATTGGTTTCGGATGGTCCTTTCTGCCGAAAAGAGAGAATAATGAAACCTATTACTATGTTTTTCCATGCTTTAGTGAGTGATCTACTTCGGTTTTTCAGTTGTATATGATAAGGATTTAAGGACTTGAAGGAGAGGAGAGTTTCAATGAAATTGAAGCAGCATGGCTAAATACCTCGAGTGGAGGAACAAGATTTGCCACATTACGGATCATGAAGGCTTCTCCCCGTCGAAATCCAAGGATTGTAGAAGGACACAACCTAGAATCTGCACAAGCAATTACCATAAACTGTTTCTGGATTTGTTAGTTAAGTGGTCAGGGAAAGAGATAAAGTGAGTTTGGTTTATATAACCTTGGGTGTTTGAGCTTCTTTAAGGGTTTGAAAATACTGGAACTCTTCCCTGCTCAAAAAGGAAAATTCATTTCATTTTTCAGGTCATGGAAACCTTCATTTGCAATCTTACTGTTATGATGGACTTACAAAAATTTGTGCTTTTTAAAACTCAGAAACCTCTGTTTCAACTCATCAAACAGGTTTAGCTTTTCCCCAGGATCATTCACATGTGGAAATTCTTCTAGTCCAACGGGATTGCTTGAAGCCTTCAAAGCCGAAACCGAGGACCTGCTGTGTATGGAGAAAGCTATGATCCAAGCAGCTAATACACAAGTACAAATAGCAGAAAATCCAAGGCAAAAATATGTAATGGAATGGTGTCTGGTTATGGAATTTCATTGATTGCAAGCAACCTACAAATTTTCTATTTTAAAGAGGCCCAATGGGTATCTTCACTACAATCTGGGGAGAAAAACAGAATTTTAAAGCCATGTACCAAGAGATCTCCGGTGAAGACGATGACCCTGATTGGATATCGTCGACTTCAATCAATCCCATCTATCCAAGTAAACAATTATCAGAAGTGTAGTGGGGAAAAGGAAGAAAATAAATTGTTTGGCAAAACGCTCCGCCTTTGAACGAAGCCATTTCCTTGGAAAAAGGCGAACACTGCAATGGAGAAGTGTGATTGCGAGCAGTAAAAAGAGTCGAGGGCATCACGTAGTGGCCTTGTCGCTGATACAAGCGATCGAGCTTTACAGCCTGGATTCAAATGATAAGTTTCATCAGACTAAGTGACCTTGAATTTGCGATTATTAAAGATGATAATACTTACGGATAAACCAGGCCATTTCTCTTCCCACCTTGGCATTTGCTACATAACGTGATTTCCTTTAACTCTTTTATTTCGTCTGTCTCATCAGTTCTCCACTTCACGTAAGTTTTCGAATTGTTTTTCTTTTCTTTCCAGGATTGTTGGCATGATTGAGATGGTGACGGGGACAAGCAAGTCAAGCTTATCCAAGCAAATGAAAAAATGGTCCACTTCCCCTCCATTATTCAAAATCATTACTCATGCAAAGTTACAAAGCGGGTGGCTTTGGCTTCATCATATAAAATAATAATATGAAAGGTGGCCTTTTATATTTTAATTTGATTATTTGGTTCTCAAGTTTACATCATTTTCATATGCGTGTGATTTTGCATAGTCTTGTGTCCCATAAACGTATCTCTTGTTTGTTTGGTCAGTTTCCAACACGACTAAACAATCCAAATGCCAGTAGAAGGTTTCATTTGGATATGATTTATTACCAAGCATATTACCTTGTTGGGGTATACGAGGTGAGAGGTTGAATTCTTATAAATTTTAGGTTAAGAGTTATTTTTTCTATGTAGTAGATTCAATATATTATTTTCGTCTTTATGATATTTTTCACGTCAATTTAGTCATCGGAATTATTTAATCGCATCAATATTTAAAATATTTACTATTATTTATGGATTTAAGTTAAAGTTTATGGTTTAAGGGTTATGGTTTAGGGCTTAGAGCTTAGGATGATGTAGTTAAGAAATTTGGAGGACTAAATTGATGCGAAAATACCATAAAGTCGAAAATGATAAATTTAATCTACTAAAGAAATAAAATTAGCTCTTAAGCCTAAATTTTATTAGTAGTTTCTCTTCATATACATTAAATTATTTTTTATAAAATATTTTTAAAATAATGCAATAGATAATTTGATAAATTTTAGGTTAAAATATCTTATTGCTCATTAAAATATAAGGTCAATTCTATTCTAATCATAAAATTTTTATTTTCATGTCAATCAAGTTACATGACGTTAATTAATTAACACATGTCAGTAATAAAAAATGTATAATAATACATCTAATCCTTCATATTTACATATTCAATCAATTTAGTATTCTTTTTAAATTAACTATAAAACTTAGCCCCTTCTCATTTATAAATTCTAACTATCTCATACTTATAAGTGGATCACATACAAAATTATAATGCTGATACTTAATTATCATGCTTAACAGAGAATTCTTACACATATGGTTAACAAACAATAAGAAATAACCAAATAACTAGACAAGCATGAAATCTTTATTATAAATATAAATAGTGTCGTAACCGTCTTTCGGGTGGACCCGTAATTGGGCTTTGACTTAGGAAAATGATTTGGGAGTCGCCACCGATCATTTATTTTATTAAAAATAGGTTGATCGGATACCTTATTTCTTACCTGATCTACATCTTACCAGTGATGTGTCGGATTCGGGAGTCGGTTACAATCAAAAAAGGATTAGCACCCTTGAATTGCCCTTTCGGTACTACGTAATTTCCAGTTGTCTTAATTAAGAAAGTTGTAAATTTACATTAAAAGGTAAAATGACGATCTAAATTACTTACCTCTAACCGTTTTGAAAACGTACCCTCAAAAGAATCAAGAAAAACGTTAGAAAAAAAGGGATGAAGATAAATTGAAAATAAAGAAAGTGAAATAAAAAAAGAGAAAAATAAATAAATAAATAGTAAATAAATACCAAAAGTAAACAATACAATTAACATGTAGATAGTGAAAATGCAAGGAATAAAAAGAAAAAAAATAGAATAAGATAAATAAAGAAAAAAAGATAAATAAATAAAGATAAAGATAAAGGAAATAACAATAAAATGAATAAGCAAAACGAAGAAAAGGTAAAAAAATAAAAATAAATAAATAAAATATACATGTATATATCTATATATAAAGAAATAATAAAAAGTAATATATATATATATATATAGAAAATGGAATATTCTAAAAAATAGTAATGATAAGTAAATAAAAACAAAGGAAAAGATAAATAAATAACCATATATATATTAAAGAATAAATACACATATATAATAAAATATAATATAAAATTCAAAAAATAATTTAAATTAAATAAAAATAAATAAATGAATTAAACTGCTCAGGGACTAAATCGAAAGAACCATGAACTAGAGTTCAAATTTCAAAGCAATTTTAAGGTATGAATTCAATTCGGAGGTCAAAATAGTTCTTTGAAATCAACGAGGGATCAAAAGGGTAGTTTACCCTATTTAAAGCAAAACACGTGGGTTCTGGCGTGTATCTGGGTCGGGTTAACAGGCCGTATAAAGGCCAAAAATTGGCAAAAGATTTAGCCATTTCCTTTATTTTGAACCGAGCCCTCCCCCTTTATTCATTTTCTCTCTTTAATTCATCCAAAAGATGAACAACGCTGACGTGTTCTTGGTGCCCAGAATCCGGCCACCCTAGCGCCGCCTCGTCGCCAACGTTGATCAGCGACGGCCGTCAGTCATCGGCGGAAAAAGTCAAAATTTCTAATTTTTTTCAGAAGATCTCGGTGCCCTCGTTTTAAAAATCTAACTAGTTTCCTAAAAAACAAAGCCTCGGTGTGTAGATCTGGGTTCCAAAACTTCGAAACCCCCTTGTTCATTGGCGTCTTTAGCGTACTTTGGGTAAAAAAAAGGAAGTGAAGCAAACAGACGAGCATGCAAGATAACCATCAAAAGGTAAGAACTTTACCTATTATTCTTTCGAAAATTTACAAAAGAAAAGCTCTGATTTCGCTCAAAATTGCTAGTAATTTTCTGCTTGTATTTCGTATTCACCCAATGTGTACAATAGGTTTACTCTACACTTATTTATAGCAACATAAAAGACTATTTTTAGAACTATTGAGTCCTAATTGAACTCTAACGCTTCTATTTGATGTTGGTTGTTGATGATGAATGAGTTTCGTTCACCGGACGCTTCGGAGATGTTGGAGGTGAGAGACGTGCGCCTTGAAACTCGGAGAGAGACGTGAGGTGTGGGAACCTGGGTTGACTGTTACGGCGCTGCTTGGGATGCTAGGGTTCTGGAAACCCTAGCCTGGGTGTATGTTGGGCCTGGACCATTGTGCGCTGTTGGGCCACGTGTGACCTAGTTTCGGGCCTATAAATGTAAAAAATGAGATTAATAATATTATTTATATATACATAATATAATGTCGAAAATCAGGTGTCTACAGCTGCCCCTCTTTGCTTATTGTCGTGTAACGAAAATAGAACAAATATTAAAAGACACAAATTTTGTCCCTATCGAATATCCTCTGTCGTAGAGTTGAAATCTGATATTAAGATTGGTTTGTCAATTTAAATCGCAAAATAACTCCCTCGTCGTGAGGTTGAGTCGAAAATGGAAAATTCTGAGCACAAAATCCTTCGTCGTGAAGTTGAAATCAGACTCAAAGCACTTGGCGAGTGGTCTCTGGATCATCTTCTGGCTCAAGATACTTCAACGTCAAGTGAAACTTGACCTGAAGACTTCGGTATGGCTGTGTTACGATGACTCATTCGTCGTGAAGTTGAGTCAATCCGTTAGTAAAGTTGGAATTGTATATGGCCCATTCGTCGTGAAGTTGAGCCTGGGAATTGGATATCCTTCGTTGTGAAGTTGAAATCCAATGTAGGTTGCGTGGTTTCGAGGCCAATATCCTCCGCCGTGAAGTTGAAATTGACTCTGAAACTGAAAAGTTTATTGACAGACACTCCTTCTTTGAGTTGGATATCCTTCGCCGTGAAGTTGAAATCCAATCTAGAGATGGATGTTGCTTGTGTGTATGATTCCCTTCGTCGTGAAGTTAAAACCGCAGGTGGCCCCTTCGTCGTGAAGTTGAAATCTAAGTATTGTTCCAAATCCAATATCCTCCGCCGTGAAGTTGAAATTGGTTCTGGAACTGGGAAATTGTTTGTTGACAGTCAGCCGCCCATTCACCGTGAAGTTGAGCTTGTGTTGTCTTGAGTCTAATATTCTTCGTTGTGAAGTTGAAATTGACTCTGAAAGTTGTTTGTTTGACAATCAGTCGCCCATTCGTCGTGAAGTTGAGCTTGTGTTGTCTTGGGTCCAATATCCTTCTTGTGAAGTTGAAATTGGTTCTGAAATTGGGAAGCCCCTTCGTCGTGAAGTTGATCCCCGAATGGCACGATATCCTCCATGGTGGAGTTAAAATCGTGGATGTGTGGGTACGATATCCTCCGTAGTGGAGTTAAAATTGCGGATGACCCCTTCGTCGTGAAGTTGAGCCTTGACTTGAATATCCTCCGTTGTGAAGTTAAAATCCAAGTATTGTATGTTGCGGGTGGACACGATTCCCTTCGTCTTGAAGTTAAAAACGTGGATGACCCCTTTATTGTGAAGTTTAGCTTCGAGCTCGATATCCTTTGTCGTGAAGTTGAAATCTACTCTCGAGCAAATTATGTCGTTTCGAGTCCAATCTCCTTCGTTGCGAAGTTGAAATTGGCTCTAGATAAAACTGAAAAGATATTCATATATGCGATGTTATGGATGCAATGCTCTTAGGTATGCCTAAAATGTATATGCAACATATGTTATTCCGGGAACTGGAGAGAAATCTCGATCTCTGGTTGCCTGTCGTGTTGACTCTTGATTTTGGAATCTAGAAGTTCTGACTCCTAATCTTGAATTCTTCAAATGTTCAAATTTGATGTGCACATTCTATTTGTTTCTTGATTTGGGAAATGCTTCTCGACCATCTCAAGTATGTGCATGAGCCTCGGCTTTCGGATACCTATACTTTTCAATGAATCTTTGTACAATAATATGTGATTATCTTTTGCATAAGTAGATAAATCATTGAGTTTAAGCTCAATTCAAGATGCTCAAAAGGAATTGATTTAGAGAAAAGATCATCTTTATTCATAAGGGAGAAAAAGAACACATAATACATGACAAACATTTTGGAAAATAAATACATGATGAAGTATGAGATCTCGATAATACGAGCACTTCTGAGCTGAAAAGCCGTCAGGTGACTTTGAACATATCCTTTGCCAAGGGACTTTTGAAAATGCGACAACGTTCTGGAGAGTGCAACCTTTCCGACTTGTTGATTTTGTGGGAGATTCAGATGCCGGGATGCTTCCACTGTCTAGATTTCTTGAACTGATATCCAAATCACCCTTTCGGATTTTTAACTTGGACCCATCCTTGGTTGCAAGACGCCCTTCGCGGGTTTTCATCTTGAATCCACCTTATTTTTCTTTTCTTTTTTCTCTTGTTCTTTTTCTCTTTTTTCAATTTAGGGCGCCCTTTCGGGTTTTCACCCTAAACATTTTTCTCTTTTTTGTTTTTTTCTTTTTCCTTTTTTCAACTTAGGACGCCCACTCGGGTTTTTATCCTAAGTGAAGTACTTTTTGACTGCATCCGAGTTGATGGGATGTGGCAGTTCAGGTCCGTCCATTTCAGCCAGGACAAGGACTCCTCCAGATAAGGCCTTATTCACGACATAAGGTCCTTCACAATTTGGCGTCCATTTTCCTCGAAAATCTTTCTGGACTGGCCAAATTCTTTTTAGTACCTCGGACGCACCTTTTTATCATGTGCTCAAATAATTCGTTTCTGATAGATTTGACCATGATGAATGACGTTCAGTCTCTTTTCATCTATCAGGTTAAGCTTATCATATCTGGATTTTACTCATTTTGCATCATCCAGTTTGACCTCTGTCAAGACCCGGAGTGACAGAATCTCTACTTCAATGGGTAGCACTGCTTTCATTCCGTAAGCTAGTGAAAATGAAGTTACCCCAGTCGAGGTTCGTACCGAGGTTCGATAAGCGAACAAAGCAAAAGACAACTTCTCATGCCAGTCTTTGTAAGTTTCAGTCGTTTTCTCCATTATCTTCTTAATGTTTTTGTTTGCTGCTTCTACTGCTCCGTTCATCTTTGGTCTGTAAGCTGTAGAATTGTGATGCTTTATGTTGAACTACTCACAAGCAATATTCATCATTTTGTTGTTCAAGTTTGTAGCGTTATCGGTGATGATCCTTTCAGGTAGACCATACCAAAATATGATTTCTTTTTTCAGGAACTTGCAAATGGTGGACTGAGTGACACTGGCATATGATGCAGCCTCTACCTATTTCGTGAAATAGTCAATCTCTACGAGAATGAAACGGTGACCATTCGAAGCCTTCGGAAGAATTTGCCCGATAACGTCCATACCCCACACTGAGAAAGGCCAGGGCGACGTCATTACATGAAGTGGATGAGGTGGAACATTGATTTTATCTCCATAAATCTGACATTTATGACATCTTCTAGCATAGTTGATGCAATCACTTTCCAGTTGGACCAAAAATATATGCATCTCATTATTTGTCTTGACATCATATGTCCATTTGTATGTGCTCCACAAACTGCATCATGTACTTCTTCCACTATCATTTTTGCCTCTTCAGCATCGACGCACCTTAACAGGACTTGATTATGGCTCTTCTTGTATAAGACCTCTCTGTCAAGGACGTATCCAGTTACCATCCTTCTAAGGGTTCTCTTATCAGTTTCGGTGGCTTCTTCTGGATAACTTCGATGCTTAATATACTGCAGAATATCGTAGTACCAAGGCTTAGTGTCTTTCACTTCTTCAATTTGGTAACAATGAGCCGGGTACTCATACGACTGCATGTTGATTGGCATCATTTCAGACTCCCTGCCAGTCTTGAATATGGCTACCAAGGTAGCTAAAGCGTCATCCATTTGATTTTCTTCTCTAGGCACGTAGTGGAAGGTGACTTCATCGAATTCTTCAAGCAGATCCAGTATTAGCCTACGGTATTCCATCAGCTTTGTATCCTTGGTTTCTCACTCTCTGCGAAGCTGATAGATTACTAACGTTGAATCCCCGTATATCCACAAGATCTTTATGTTTTGCCCCAATGCAGCTCGGATTCCCAAGACACAGGCTTCATACTCTGCCATGTTATTGGTGCAATCGAAGTTCAGTCTACTGGTAAATGGGTAGTGATTCCCTTCTGGAGAGATTAGGATTGCCCCGATGCCATGTCCTAATGCATTTGATGCACCATCGAAATGCATTCTCCAGGAACTGTCCGTTGAATTACTTGCTTCTTCTAAGGATATAACCATCAATTCTTCGTCTGGAAAGTCAAAGTCCAAAGGCTCGTAATTCTCATCGGTTCTACTTGCCAAGAACTCCGATATGAAACTTCCTTTGATTTCTTTCTGGCTTACGTACTCGATGTCAAATTTAGACAAGAGCATCTGCCATCGGGCTAACCTTCCAGATAGTGTAGGTACACCCATCATGTTCTTCAGGGGATCTAACTTGGAAATCAGCCAAGTGGTATGATACAACATGTATTGTCGGAGTCTTTTTGTAGCCCAGACTAAAGCACATCAAACCTTCTCGATAGGAGGATATCTGACCTCGCAATCGGTGAACTTCTTGCTTAAATAGTAGATGGCTCTTTCCTTCTTCCCAAATTCATCATGTTGGCCTAGGACACACCCCATGGAGTTCTCGAATATGGAAAGATACAAGAACAGAGGTTTGCCCGGGATAGGGGACATCAGGACAAGAGAGTGAGACAAATACTCCTTTACTTTTTCGAATGCAATCTGGCATTTTTCATCCCACGTTCTAGGGTTGTTCTTTCGGAGAAGACGGAAGATTGGATCACATTTATCGGTTAACTGAGATATGAACTGTGCTATGTAATTTAATCTACCTAGAAAACCTTGAACCTCCTTCTGTGTTCGTGGAGGAAGCAGATTTTGGATAGCCTTGACTTTATCGGGATCGACTTCGATGCCTTTTCTGCTGACCACGAAGCCTAATAGTTTCCCGAATATTACCCCGAAGGTGCACTTGCTAGGGTTCAATCTCAGTGTGAACTTTCTCAATTTCTGGAAGAGCTTCCTCAAATTCTCGACATGATCATTCTCATTTGTGCCTTGACAATCATGTCATCGACATAATCTTCGATTTCTTTATGCATCATGTCATGAAACAGGGTCACTATAGCTCTCTAATATGTTGCACCGACATTCTTCAATCCGAATGGCATTACTTTGTAGCAGAAAGTTCCCCACATCGTGACGAACGTTGTCTTTTCCATGTCTTCGGTATGCATCTTGATCTGACTATATCTCGAAAATCCATCCATGAATGAAAAGAAAGCATTCTCGGCTGTATTGTCTACCAACTTGTCAATGTGAGACAGAGGAAAATTATCTTTAGGGCTTATTTTATTAAGATCCCGGTAATCGACGCACATACGAACCTTCCCGTCTTTCTTCGGTACTGGCACTATGTTGGCCACCCATTCTAGATACTTGGCCACTTGAAGGAAACCGACATCGAATTGCTTCATGACTTCTTCTTTAATCTTAAGGAGCATTTCTGGTCGCATCCTTCTCAGTTTCTATTGCACGGGTTTGCACTATGGCTTAATTGGCAGTTTATGAACTATCATATTGTGTCTAGTCCTGGCATGTCTTGGTATGACCAGGCGAACACATCTCTATACTCCTGAAGTAAGACTATCAGGTTTTGTCTTGCTTCAGCCGAGAGATTTGTGCCGATTTTAACCTCCTTTCTGTCATCTTTAGTGCCCAAATTCAGGATTTCGATCGCCTCCTCATGTGGTAGTATTTGCTTCTCTTCTCTTTCTACCATTCTAAATAATTCGGTAGGCAAGTTACACTCTTCTTCAGTGTCACATTCATCAAATTCCCCGAGACAAATGGCCGATTCAAAATCTACTTTCGGATCAAGATCATCAATGCATACATTATCGTTATCTGGGGTCCTGAAGGAACAAAGAATATATATGTGTGTGAGAGGAAATATCCCACTCGGAACCGTCAAGAATCAAATTCGAAAGAAAAATGGAAATGAAGTGTTGAAATGTAGAAGATAGACAATGAATCCAAAAAGAAATAAAATTTGTTTGCCATGGACATAGGAAAAAAATGTATCTTTTATTGAAATTAAACCAAATGTTTATTCACTCTTACAAAAGATCACCTATTGCCCTGGGTATAGGCAAATAGAGATAGTTCGAATATTACTCTGAAAGGTTCTTGTAAACCATAGGTAGTTCTTCCATCGACCAACTTCTAGGCACGAACCCATGTGGCAGGGGGCATATCCCGGATCTGTCTTCGTTGTCAACATCTTCTGTGGTCACGACATTAATGTTCAAATCTTCCATAGCTGCTTCTAAATCGGACGAGGTGGTCTCGAACACATAACAACCTGACTTGAATGTATGGTAAAGAGGCGAGAATGTCATATGCTTCCATTGAATTTTATTTCCAGTTAACCTGGCTATCCTTCTATCCCGGTTCTTCTGGACTTTCTTTCTCTTTTCATGATAACTGGGCTGAAAACCGAGCCCAAACTGGTCTAATTTTTAAATAGGAAGGATTGGACTAATCATTCCTTGCAAATATTTCCCAAAACCTCTCCCAGTCCTGGCGCTTCTTCCCAAAGTCTGCACGATCTCCATTCTGGTACACTTGGAAAGTCGGGGCTTAGGGATTCTTCTTCCTTCTGCCATGAATGTGGCATTAACAAACTCTAGGGAGCGGAAGGAGCATTCCACCGCTTTCTCATCTACTTCGATATATGGGGACTCCGTGGTCACACTTGCCACGATATCTTCCTCAGCATTGATAATTACTAAGGCCCCGTCAATAACAAATTTAAATTTTTGGTGTAGCGTGGAGGGTACTGCACCTGCTTGATGAATCCATGGCCTTCCCAGAAGCCAGCTATAGGACGACATGATATCTATCACAAGGAACTCAACATCATAGGTGGTTGGTCCGATGGTCAACGGTACCTCGATCTTACCGACTACCTCTCTTTTGGTCCCGTCAAATGCTCGGACCACGTTCTGACAGGCTCTCATGTGAGAGGTATCTATTGGCAGCCTTTTCAATGTCACTAAAGGCATCACGTTCAGGGCTGAGCCGTTGTCAATCAATACACTCGGTAAAGCGTGCCCCTTGCAATACGTAGTAATATGCAGTGCCTTTGTTCGACCTCTTCCTCCGGATAGAATCTCATCATCTGAAAACTAGATGAGATTATCAGCTTGAATATTGTTCACCAGTCGATCCATCTTGCCGACTGGTATGTCTTGTGGCACGAACGTTTGATTAAGGACCTTCAACAGTGCTTCTCGCTGTGGAGCTATTCTATAATGTTGTACTCGCTGTGCTTCAAGATTTTGAGGAACTCTTTAGTTTCTTCCTCCTTTATAGGTTCATTGACAACTAACACATCTTCTTTGAATGGCTCAAGTGGTCTTTGCCCCACTTTGCTATCACATCATTTGGAAGTACTCATCTGACATTCGTACTTCCATGGCACTTGCCGATTGTCCTTGTATTGAAAAGGCCGAGGTGCTGTGATCACCACATTGGCTGGTGTTCTTACTGTCGTATTTTCCTTAGGGGTAATTATCAAAGGACTACCCCTACCAAATATTATGTCTGATGATTCTCTAGTGGCATAAATATCTGCTTCCAAAGAATCTTAAATTTCTTCATAAAATTCCAGCTATTTCTGGTCCATCATGAGCTGGACTATCGATCTGAATTCTGGGCACTCTTGCATGTTATGCCCCTCTTCGTTGTGGTAACAACAATGGTTACCATCTTCAATCCTTATTGCACGTGAATGGGGTGTAAGAAGCCCCGCTTTTACAATTTGGCTCCATATCCAAGCCAAATGAGCTTTAACTTCCGAAATACAAGTTTTGACTCTCTTGCCATTCTTAGTGGTGATTGCGTTGATTCCAGTCTCTGGATGATTAGGCAAGGGGTTCTGGGCGATGTTTGGTGCTCCGGAGTTAAAATGAATCCAATTCTTGTTCCGCATTCGTTGTACAAGCCTCTTGAATGCGAGACAGTTTTCAATTGAATGCCCCTGCACACCTCCATGATATTCACAGTGGGCATTTTTGTCAAACCATTTCAGATATGGGGGCTTTATCGGATCCATTGGGTAGGGTGATACTGCGTGAATGTCAAAGAGTTGTTGATATAACTCTTTATACGTCATGAGAATGGGATCGAACTGCTCCCTTTGTCTAATTTATTCTCTCTGGATTTGATTAGAAGTACCAGATGGTACAGTTGCAGTGGTTTTTAAACTCGAGACCGTAATACCTTTGTTAGCATTGTAGGTGTGGACATTGTTGATCTCGCGGTCCTTGTTCTTTATGGGAGGTTTTTTACCGGAGTCACCTCCGTCAATCTTTCCTTGCTTTATGGCCAGTTCAACCATTTCGCCAGCCATAACCAGATCTGAGAAACTTTCCGATGTGATTGCCACCAGGTGCCCGAAGTAAGGTACCTTCAGGGTCTGTACAAACAGCTTTCTAGTTTTCTTTTCATCCAAGGGTGAATGCACTTGCACAGATAAATCCCTACATCTCTGTGTGTACTGTCGGAAACTCTCGTTATGCTTCTTCTCCAGGCTCTGCAACATAACTCGGTCTGGTCTCATATCATTGATATGCTTGTACTGCTCTAAGAAAGACTTGGCTAAGTCTTTCCATGTCTTGATATGAGTTCGGCTAAGCTGGTTTACCACAAGATAGTTGAACCGGACAGGCTCTCCTGAAAGCAATGGATCAGGAGTTGGTCATTTCCCTCGTATCCTGTTATCTTTCGACATAACATAGTGATATGGGCTGAAGGGCAGCTGTTCCCGTCGAACTTCTTAAACTCCGGGATTTTAAACTTTGGTGGAAGCACCAAATCTGGGACTAGGCTCAGCTCCAATGCGTCCACTCTATAATAATCATGGTCTCCTTGGACCATCTTCATCTGATCTTCGAGCATTATGATATTCTCTTCCATTTTATTTGCCTTATCCTCCTCGTCAAAATCCAGGATATGGCAGTCGTCCGGATGACTGTCAGGATTTGCCGCAGAAGTCTATAAATTTGCCACCGATACAACTTTCCCTTTAGCGGCAGATGAGTCACCTTGCAGCCCGGGTAAGATCCCGAATTAGACAACCACTTGTGGGGTCGGAGAAATGGTTACCCCCTCAGAAGCACCCACTCCGGGTGCACTTTCTTGTGGTTTAAACCAACCAACTTAGCCACGATTTGATCAACTAAGGATTCCTGGCTTTTCTTAATGGACTCCATGGTACTTTGACTGTTCTGAGCCATTTTGTCCTCCAATTCCTTTTGTAGTCTTGCCATGTTCTCTTCGATCATCTCCATTCTAGCCTCCATTTGTCTCTTTTTTGCTAGAGTATTGTGTGGGTGATACGTAACTAATGCTTGCAGTGGTAAGCTTAGTGTCTGAGACATGTTCTGTTAGTTAATACGAATGTAAAAACATAGAAAATATAAAATAAAAAAACAGCATGGAATATAAAATGCAAAATATGCAATGTATGATGTATGCAATTTGGAGGCATTGATCCAGAAAAGTGTCCATTATTATAAATAATCCTTATTCAGACAAAAATGTTTTATCTTTTAAGAGACATAAAAATAAATTAAAGGTACATTCGGACTAAATCCTCTAGACCTTTAACAGCTTCTAGTAGGTTGACAAGTCTTCTGCCTTCATCTGTCACTGGTTGAATGCCTTGTCGAACCACTCATGCTTCTCTTGCCAGGCCGTGAAGATGACAAGCCACCTTCTGTACTTGATCTAGGAAATCTCGGATGGTTGCGTCTCTGGCCCTCACCCTTCGTTGTGCTTGCTCCCAAAGGAAACGCCACTGTAAACCTCCATCCAAGGGCACTATCTGAAGTTCGTTCGCTTGCCTCTTGAAGCCATCTACAATAGCCTCTAACTCAGCTATTGCCTTGCCATCCTTTTCATGTTTTTTCTCTAAGTTAGCCACCCAAATTCTCAAGCGTTGGTTCTGATGTTAACTATCTGCCAAGCGTCTTTGAGCAGTCTTCAGCTGTTCCTTCCAAGCTCTTTCATCAGGCCCCTCAAACTTCCTTTTCAGACCGTGAGCTTCGTCTTTCCAGTATTCAGATGTTACTTTTAACTTGGAGTTATCATTGACTTTATCTTGATAACCATTTTTCAAGTCTTCGAGCTCAAAACAGACTCTTTTCTGTTCCCTTTTCAGTTTGTCTGCTTTACCTTTCTGAGAATCGGCATCGAGCTTCCATTGATAATGTTCAGCTTCAAGTTCCTTAATCCTCTGTTTCAGCTCGTTATTCACATCTTCAAATTTTGCCTTGGCTATCTCAAGTCCAAAAGGGACAGGCCTGAGATGTTCCTCCATAGTCCGAGTGTCTTCACTGTGTGGCACCGAAATGTTATCATTTTTCCTTAATCTTCGCCACTCCACATAATCTGGAGTAAGCATGTCTCTGGAAGCTACAACATCCATCATGAATACTTTCTTCCATGAATCGGTTGTTTCTTTGATCATTTTCTTATAGCTGTCACCGTGATACACAAACTCTGATCTAGCTAGTCCGCTTATTGCTGGGAAAACTGATGTGCCCCATATTGTCTAAGTGCTAGCAACGGCATACCCAACTGCGCCCCAAAGTCCAAGTAAGGTCATAGTGTCAGAATCCCCACACCGGAAAAGAACATCACCGAAGAACAACCAAGGGGCTCTTCAGGTAATATCCCGATCCTGAAGATGTGTAAAAACTTTCATCCACTTTTCCTTTGAAGCACCTTCATGCCATTTCATTGTGATAAACTCTCCCAAAGGTGAATATGTGGTGCTAAATTGTCGGTAGGCAACCCCGTTACTCTTCCAGAAGTGACTGTGAATCCAGACTTGAAGGAGCTGAACACACTCAATGAACCTTCCTCCGCCAGACCTTCGACTATGATTAAGAGACCGAAAGGTCTCGGCTAAGATGGTCGGTGCTGGGTTGACTCGTTTTGGAAGTTGTTCAAACAGCTCCACCACAGCTGTATCAATGCAACCCAAAGCTTTCGGAAAGATAACCAAACCGTACAGACCCAGTGCAAACAAGTCTATAGTCTTCCACTCATCAGGGTGGTTTTTCATTAATTTCTTTATGTGGAACCATTCAATTCCTTCCCTGTTGCCTCTATGTTGAGTCCGATCAATTACCCATTTCTCATCTACTCCTACAACCCTGGCTAATATATTCTTAAAAGGCTGACTTTTAATGTGTTTAATGTAGGCTCGCTCTAGTTTTATGTTTTCACAATGCAACAGTGTAGTGTATTCTTCAATGGTGGGCACCATGTCCTCCCGGTTTAGGTTCTAAAAAATGGTACCCGAGTTCTCCTTGCCGGTGCCCCCTTGGGCTTGCCAGACCCTTATTCCTAAACCCATCACAGGCTTGTGTGGACTAAGTTAAACTCAAGAGGACACATTCCCTTATGCCCATACGGAGAATAAATTCACACGAAGGCGTCGCTTTCACCCCCACTTAAAACGGGTTTGGAGCTCGGGTTTAGAGCCTTAAGTGAAAAAAACTTTGAAGGCTGAAATCATGAGAAAACGATTAGTACAACTATTTACTCGAAAATATAATCAAAAGTAAGTAAAAACGATCGAAATATTACCTAAAAATTTAAACTTACCCTTTTCGTTAAAAAGACAACTGGAAATTACCTTAGCCTGATTCACTTACCTGTGTCCTCAGCGGAGTCACCAAGCTGTTGTAACCGTCTTTCGAGTGGACCCGGAATTGGGCTTTGACTTAGGAAAAATGATTTGGGAGTCGCCACCGATCATTTATTTTATTAAAAATGGGTTGACCGGATACCTTATTTCTTACCTAATCTGCATCTTACCAATGATGTGTCGGATTCGGGAGTCGGTTACAGTCAAGGAAGGATTATCACCCTTGAACTGCCATTTCGGTACTACGTAATTTTCAGTTGTCTTAATTAAGAAAGTTGTAAATTTACATTAAAAGGTAAAATGACGATCCAAATTACTTACCTCTAACCGTTTTGAAAACGTACCCTCAAAAGAATCAAGAAAAACGTTAGAAAAAAAGGGATGAAGATAAATTGAAAATAAAGAAAGTGAAATAAAAAAGAGAAAAATAAATAAATAAATAAATAAATAAATAAATAGTAAATAAATATCAAAAGTAAACAATACAATTAATATGTAGATAGTGAAAATGCAAGGAATAAAAAGAAACAAAATAGAATAAGATAAATAAAGGGAAAAAAAGATAAATAAATAAAAATAAAGATAAAGGAAATAACAATAAAATGAATAAACAAAACGAAGAAAAGGTAAAAAATAAAAATAAATAAATAAAATATACATGTACGCATATATATATATATATATATATATATATATAAAGAAATAATAAAAAGTAATATATATATAGAAAAATGGAATATTCTAAAAAATAGTAATGATAAGTAAATAAAAACAAAGGAAAAGATAAATAAATAACCATATATATATATATATATTAAAGAATAAATACGCATATATAATAAAATATAATATAAAATTCAAAAAAAATAAATTAAATAAAAAATAAATAAATGAATTAAACTGCTCAGGGACTAAATCGAAAGAACCATGAACTAGAGTTCAAATTTCAAAGCAATTTTAAGGTATGAATTCAATTCGAATGTCAAAATAGTT
Organism: Hibiscus syriacus; assembly: GCF_006381635.1. Lineage (NCBI taxonomy): Eukaryota > Viridiplantae > Streptophyta > Magnoliopsida > Malvales > Malvaceae > Hibiscus > Hibiscus syriacus. The sequence goes on from NW_024062608.1 coordinate 5,925,891, forward strand.
CTTTGAAATCAACGAGGGATCAAAAGGGTAGTTTACCCTATTTTAAAGCAAAACACGTGGGTTCTGGCGTGTATCTGGGTCGGGTTAACGGGCCGTATAAAGGCCAAAAATTGGCAAAAGATTTAGCCATTTCCTTCATTTTGAATCGAGCCCTCCCCCCTTTATTCATTTTCTCTCTTTATTTCATCCAAAAGATGAACAACGCTGCCGTGTTCTTGGTGCCCAGAATCCGGCCACCCTAGCGTTTTAAAAATTCTAATTTTTTTCAGAAGATCTCGGTTCTCTCGTTTTAAAAATCTAACTAGTTTCCTCAAAACAAAGCCTCGGGGTGTGGATCTGGGTTCCAAAACTTCGAAACCCCCCTGTTCATCGAGGTGTTTAGCGTACTTTGGGTAAAAAAAAGGAAGTGAAGCAAACAGACGAGCATGCAAGATAACCATCAAAAGGTAAGAACTTTACCTATTGTTCTTTCGAAAATTTGCAAAAGAAAAGCTCTGATTTCGCTCAAAATTACTAGTAATTTTCTGCTTGTATTTCGTATTCACCCAATGTGTACAATAGGTTTGCTCTACACTTATTTATAGCAACATAAAAGACTATTTTTAGAACTATTGAATCCTAATCGAACTCTAACGCTTTGGAGCTGTTGGAGGTGAGAGACGTGCGCTGTGAAACTCAGAGAGAGACGTGAGGCGTGGGAACCTGGGTTGACTGTTGCGGCGCTGTTTGGGATGCTAGGGTTCTGGAAACCCTAACCTGCGTGTATGTTGGGCTTGGACCATTGTGCGCTGTTGGGCCACGTGTGACCTGGTTTCGGGCCTGCAAATGTAAAAAACAAGATTAATAATATTATGTATATATACATAATATAATGTCAAAAATCATGTGTCTACAAATAGCAATACTAAATAAATTAAAATCGAATATAAGGAAAACCCAGTTCTAAATCTATTAGCAATACTTAAGGGCTCCTCTCTTATATTACTATAATAAAATATCCCAAATTACTCAAAACATTAAGATATTTTTTTTATCACCGAATAAGAGTATATATATTATATATACATTCAATTTAATCTTATAATAATTAAAATTTTCTAATTTATTTCTAAGAAAATCAAATACTGCCTCAGCCTAACAAAAACCATGACCAGCTTCATTATTCTACCCAAAAATCCGAGCCCGTTTACTTCCCGTTCCTTGGGCCAACATAGAAACCCGGTTCTCCACCACATCCTTCAGAGCCCGTTTGAATACTCCAATCTGCTCCTCATCCCCGCTCCATTGCATCACCACAACGCTCTGGGTCCGCCCACCAACCGTCGTCATCTCAGCCCGAATCACCTTAGCCTGGACCGACCTGATAACCCGACTCAAATCGTGGTTCAAACCCGGCCTATCCTCGCAGCAAACCGTCGCCTTCAACAACTTCCTTTCTTCGTCGCAAAAGCTCAAAGCCGCCTCGTCGCATTCCCGGGAAACAGCCTCGACGTCTCGAGCTCCGCTTGGTTATCACTGCAACAACCGTTACGGTCGACCAGCATTACGTCTTCCACTTGCCTCTTTAGCTCCCTCACGTGATGGACAACCTCTGCCAGCAACGAGGCCTTATCCGTCTGTCCCTCCAAAAAATAAACAAGCAAATTAAAAAAACATTAACCTTAATAGCAAAATACTATATTTTTGTTCTGTTAAGAACCTTGGTGGTGTTGGGAAGGAGAGATCGGAGAGTGGATAAGTGGGCATTGATACGCTGCCTGCGCCTCCTTTCAGCTTCCTTATGACTCTTACAGGCTTCCATTGATTTTCTCTCTGATAAAGCCTTGATGGAATCGTCATCACCTTCCATTAACGCGACGGGGCTGTCGTTCTCAGCACCACAGAAACTTTTCAGAGGAAACAATCCCCCTTACGATATTAGGGTAGAAGAAGAAGAAAAAGAAGAAAATAGAGTGAAGCGAGACGAGAACTGTAGTCTAGAAAATTACCAAGTAAAAGTACTTAGACAAGCACTTGGCTTTTTCTTTCTTTCTTTTTTACTGCTACTGTTGAGTAAAATGTGGACAATGGTTATCCGAGGTGGGACTTGATAATGACTCAATTAACTCGGTCGGTAATTTTGACTGTTATTGAAACGATGGAAGGAAAACGGGGACGTGAAAATAAGCAATCGTTTTAAAAGGAAAAAGATCAGCCACGGCTAGCAAGAATGACGGTGGCTGGCGCCGACAGCTTTTGTCCCAGCAGGGCAGGACCTTATCATGGAAATGGTGATGCGGCCCGACTATGTACATTGCTTCACTTCCATACGCATTCCCTTCTTTCACTTTTTATATATTGATCGACATCGTTTCTGGCTGCCATAAGCACCTGCATATGTGTATATTTTGGTCGCTTCAACACGATATATTACTCATTGTTATGATGGTTCATCATTCATGCCTGCCTGATGTCACCGTGTCAGTCGGTTTTTATTGCAAATTCCAACTGTTGTTTTGCCTACAATAATTTGGTCATGTAAATCTTGAAAGTCTGGGTAACAAGGTGTAGAAATTGCATGTGAGAGTGTTGGGTGGACCCCCACTAAATCTTGAACACTGTAGAGAAGTGAGATCAACATCTATGGCAGTGACCCCTCCCGACAACATTAGTAAAATGATTTCCTCCTCGTTTTCTACCGTTCTAAAAACTCCCTCCCTATTTATGAACATGTCATTTCCTTTGTGTCGATTGGGCATGTTTTCTAGGATGTAAATTCAGGTAATCATTTAAGTTTCAGTCGAATTCAATTAGGTCAGGTAAAATCGGATATCAGTCGTGTCAGATCATTTTGATGGTTGGATTCAAATTAAGTTGGGTTCAGATCAAATCAATTCGGGTCATTTTCATGTTAATTTGACATCACATTCAGTTTGGGTTTAGGTTGATTTAATTTCAGTTTGGATCGATGTCAATTTAGGTCAAAACAGTTCATGTCCGAAACAATTAAACACCAGGTTAATTTAGGTTCAAATGGACTTCAGTCAAATCTCGTTCAAATCGGGTCACACCATTAGCAGATAAAATTCAGGTCGGATGTTTACCGGATACGGATTGACTTCAGGTTGGATCATTTTTTTTGACTAATTATTTTTCGTCTTTCGTGAACATTGAATTGCAATTTGTAATTGTATACGATTTAGAGTAAATTACTAAAAATATAAATAATTATGGATCACTTTTTATAAAAATATAATTTTAAGGATTAAATTAAACCAATATGAAATCACAAGTAAAATTTTAAATAAATTAAACAACACGCATTGATGAGGGACAAAATCAAAATAATTTTAAAATGTGAGGTTAAAATTAATATAAAAAGTATTAAATTATATCCATTTAAAAAGTTATGGGCCAATTACAAAAATATAAATAAGTAATAAGCATGAGCCAATTTCATATGCAAATATACCTTTAAGGATTAAATTGAACAAATATGAAATTACAAATAAAAATTTAAATAAATTAAACAACACAAAGGGATCAAATCAAAATAATTATAAAATGTGAAGAGAATATGTAAAATGGAGTAAATTGCATTCATTTAAAAAATTGAGAAACAAATTGAAACAATTATAATATATATATAAACTATATAATAATATTATATATATAAACCATATAGTTTATACAAGATATATATAGTTTATACATAGTAGTATATAAGTATAAACTATATGGTTTATATATAGTTTATATTAATAAACTATATAGTTTATATATATATATATATATATATATATATATATATATATAATATATATATATAATATGGTTTAGGGTTAATTTATATAATTATATATAGTTTATATATAAACTATATAGTTTATACATAGTAGTATATAAATTATATATAAACCATATATACTACATATAAACTAAATAAATTATATAGTTTACATATGGGCAATATATATAAACTAATAAACTATATAAATTATATATAAACTATATATAAACTGTATATTTTATATTTATATACTATATATAATTATAAATTATATAGGCTATGTATAAATTATATAGTTTATTAATATAAACTATATATAAACCATACATACAATATGTAAACTATATATAAAAACTATATAAACTTTACTTTATATATAAACTAAATACTATAGTTTATATTTATATTTATATATAGATATATATATCATATATAATATATTTTATATTTATATAAGTATACATTATACTTATAAGTATATAATATAAGTATATATATATATATATATATATAATATAAGTATACATTATACTTACAAGTATATAATATATATATAAAGTGTAAAGTATTGAAGTATAATATTAGTATATATATATATATAAGTATAAAGTATATATGCGTAGGAATAAATTAAATATAAAATTTCAAGCTAAAATTAAAAGAAATTAAAATAAGATAAAATATTAAATTGAAATAATTTAAACTTAATAGACAAAACTACTGTCTCCATAGAAGCGTGGGCCTAGAAGCCCGAATTAAAATGTAATATAAATATCATTTTTTTTACTGATTTTCAATTTTAATTTTCTCATTTTATGAATTCTCTCTCTCTAAATTATTTCTCTAAAAAAATTCTCTTCATTCTCTAGAAAAACATATTTTTTCCAGATTTCAAAAATTGTTTTAGATCAAACTCCTAAAACTCATCTGTGTTCCTCATCTGTTTTTCCAAAAAAAAAAAGACTGTCCAACCCAAAAAAAAACTTTCATTTTTTTATATCAAAACACAAATTCCTTCATCAGTTCTTCATTATTCTTTTCAAATAGTTTTTTTTCTTTTTTTTAGATCTAACACAGAAAATAAGCATTGTTCATCCAAAAAAAATCTCTGGAATCCTTCACCTTCTCGACTCATCATCTTCGAAAAAATAAAAAATCGTTCATTTCTAATTTTTTAGATCTAACCCATAAGCATTGTTCATCAGGAAAAGAAATCTCTGAAATATTCCACCTGCTCGAGTCCTCATCTTCTTGACTCCTCATATTCTATAGTTCTATTCTTCATAAAACCCAAGAAAAAATCAATTGTTCATTCCAAAAATTTTTGATTCTTTACCTACTGTTCGTGACTACCCATCTTCTTAACTCCTCATCTTCTATTCTTGGTTACTTTCATTTTTTCAACTGAATCCTTTCATTTTTTAAGATTCGATGGATTCTCATTTGTATGAGATAAATTTCTCTGGTAAAAAGTCATGGTTTTTTTACTTTTTGTTTTTTAGGTTCTAACAAATAAATAATTATCTTTTTTTCTCATGGAGACCTACAAAGAAATCAAAATGATCCACCATCACAAGAAAATCACAATGTTTTATTTTTTTATTTGGTTTTTGTTTTCTATTTTTAAAATGTGTTAATATATATATATATATATATATATTATGTTATGTATTTTTTATTATTATTTACTTTTTGTTTTTTATATTTGTTTTTTATTTCTTTTCATTTTCTATTTTTTAGTAGTATGTTTTGTTTTCTGTTATTTATTATTCCTTTTGTACTATTTGTAGACACCTGTTTTTGTCCGGGATAAAAATATTATATTTATATTATTATTATTATTATTATTATTATTATTAATTAGTTTATTACATATGATTGCAGGCTAATCCAAGCCTAACAAATGAGGCCCAAAACAAATACAACCCATCAGTCCACCAAGTGAACCCAACTACAATAGTTGACCCGGCTGAGGATCCAGGCCCAGATTTGACCCGACTCGAAAGTACCCGAACCAGACCCTGTACCCGAAGTCAACCCGGATCCAGCCCAAACCGACCCAATGACTAACTCAGTTTAGATTAGGGTTTCAAAACCCTAAACTAAACTATCATCCAATCGTTACCGTTGCCAACGTCCAAGACGCCGCCGAACACGCTGCAGAACACAACAGTGAACGTCGAGCCGACCGTCGAGCCATCCAAAGTAACCATTGTCATTGCCTACGCCAAATATCACTAAAAAACACAAAATCAATGGAGATCCATTAAGCATTTTTAAAGCCAAATCAAATCCAGAAAATTGATATCATGCCCTACCACTATCCGTACATTAGTGGAAAATCCACTACACAACAACCAATATTCACTATAAATGCATGCAATCATATTCGAGATAGGAGGCATTCGAACAGTGGGATGGAACCGGAGAAAAAACAGAGGAGAGCCATATCCAAACAAATCATCGAAATAAATAAAAGGGTGAGAAATCCTTACCTTGATCGGATGAGACACAAGGAAGTCAAAAGGGACCACCGTATTTCTAATATTTCGAAAGGTATCATCCTAGATCTAGGATTTTCTGTGTGGTTTTTGGAAAAAGGGACCGCCGTGGTATTTCTCTCATTATTTGAGAGAGTTCAAGAGAACTCTCTATCTCTCTTCGTTGGTTTAAAATGAATCAAATGAAAGGAGAGTGTTAAACAATGCTCATTTTTGGGCTTATATAATTTGCCCTAAACGACGTCGCATAGTAGAGGGACCTTCAGCGTGTTTTCGTTAGGGGTCCAATAGCACTTTTAGTCCCCTGTGTGTTGTAATATTGATGTTTAGTCATTTAAATAATTTTATTACTTTTATTTCGAGCATTCATGTTTTTTTTATTTATATTTTAGTCATATTATTACATGTTATGTTAATATTTAACTTTGGGCATAATGTTTATAAATCTTACATGTTATTCACTAATTTAATGTATTTGTGTATTTTTAATGTTATTTGAATTTGGTTATGACGTTTATAAATCTATCGTTTTAATCCTTGTTTTATATTTGGGTTCATCATGATTTAGCCCTCGTGTTTTTTATTTATTACATTTTAATCTTAAGTTTCATTTTTAGGTTATTTTCATATTTGTATTATTTAGCATTTTCAATTTTGAAAACTTAGTTCATTTTTATTTGTAATTTAATACTTTAAATTTTTGTTTTTGCCATTTAGTCTCTTAAATGTTGATTTTTAATATTTTAGTCATTAAAGCTATTATTTTCTATTTTAATCTTTTAAGTGTATGTTTTTGCTATTTTAGACCCTTAATTTTCTATTTTTAATATTTTAGTTTTTAAATTATCTATTTTTATTATTTTAATACCTTAAGTTTTTGTTTGTGATATTTTGGTATTTTAAATTTCTATTTTTGTTATTTTATCACTAATTTTATATTTTATTACGTTAGTATTTTAAGTATTAATGTCAATTGAAAAGAAATTTTATGTAATTAATTTTATTGAAGCAAACTAATTAATTTTCAATAAACGGATAATATTTTTAACTATATATTCGATTTATGATTTCCACCATTAAGACAACGTGTAAGCGACACAATACCAATTTTGGGCATTGTAGGAGTGCTAATCATTCCTCACGCGTAACCGACTCTCGAACCCGTTTTAATCGAATCTTTGGTAAACACAGACCAGCTTTTGTCTTAAAAAATGATTTTTCTTAAAATTGTTTTTAAAAGACATTTTTAGGTATTCGACCAACCTAACCCAAAAGTCGATGGTGACTCTATCCAATTTAATTCAAAATCACCCAAATTTTCCAAAATTAAAAGTCGTAACAGTTTTTAAAAACAATATTTAATTGTTCCGCCTAGAAAATGGTTATGACACTATTCATTTGTAATTATGAGTTGTTATATTAAAATGTAATTTCAGGCTGTTATGGGATCTGATTCAAGGTGTTTGTGTTGCGAGTTAGTTTGGTTTAACTTGATTGACCTATTGATTCAATTGATTTAATTGGATAGTTCAATATTATTAAAAAATTAGAAAACATAAATTAATAAAACAATGAAAATGCTCTAAATTAATAAAATTTGACAGATCTAATAATAGTGATTTAATATATGATACTACGAGAAGTTTAAGCCTTTGAACCTGTCAATTTCAAAACTTATCAATTGGCATAAAATAATAACATTACACAAAAGCTATCCAGGAACTAGGAATTCAACTAAAATTACTAAAATCTCAAGTATAACACAAAATCATGCAGAAATATAAACTTAAAAGAAAATAAAACGGGGAAAACATACAATATAATCATCAATTTATTATATATGTTGAAATTATGTACATATTTTAGAAAATACTAATATGTTACTTAAAATTTCTTAGATATTTGTAAACCTAAAAAAAATTAAAGAAATTTAATTTTTTATTTGTTTTTTTATTTTTCTATTTTTAATATATTTTTTATGTTCTAACAAATGATTATTTATTTGTTTTTTATTTCTGTTATTGTATTCATTTTATTTTTTTTGAGGGTTGTAACTAACAAATGACTATGGTTTTTTCTCATGCAGTGGACCTAAGAGATCAAAATGATCAACAATCCCAAAGAGGTAAAAAACCACTGTTTATTATTTGTTTTTTAGTTGCTAATTGTTTTCTATTTTTATATTTTTTTTAATTTTATATTTTTTAATTTTATGTTTTATTTGTGTTTTCTATTTTTTATTTATTTTATGTATACATTATATGTTTTTATTTTCTATTTTCTATTTGTTTTCTATTTGTTTTCTGTTTTTATAAGTTCAATCTTGTTTTCTGTTATTTTTGTTTTTTATTAGTTGATTCTTATGTTAATGTGAAGGACTTTGAATTAGATGATTCTTATATTGTTTTATGTTTTTATTTATTTTATGTTTTTTATTTGTTTTATTTGTTTTATTTGTTTTATTTGTTTTTTTATTTATTTTATTATTTAGTTTCTGTTTATTTACTTATTTTTGTTATTTATTTATATTTTGTTTTCTGTTTATATTTACTATTCTAACAAATGATTATTTGTTTTTTTGTTTAAAGAAGATTTCAATGATCAATATTCTATAGCAGTTGATGACATTATTTCCTCTAAGACTAAGGCTTTATCAAAATTCAGGAGAAGAACTTCTCCTGTTTGGGACCATTATACCTTTATTAAGTCTCCCGAAGGTTGTCTTTATGCCCAATGTAAGTATTGCAAAATCAAAAAGGTATAAAGCTGGTTCTTATATTAGTACATCTAACCCTAAAAGCCATACTGCTAAATGCCAAGCTTATAAGGATTTCCTGGCTGAAAATCATAATATGGTAAGTTCTTTTGATCAAAATAGATATTGTGAATTGTTTGTTGAGGCTATTATGTGTCATGGTTATGCTTTGTGTATGGTTGAGCATGATAAACTTAGAGCTTTGCATCATTACCTTAATGTTAATGTGAAGGATATTTCGAGGTATACTATTACTAAGTTTTGCATGTTACAACATGAAAAGCAAAATAAGTACCTATTTGATTCAATGCATTCTGTTTCAAGTCGAATATGTTTTACATGTGATGGATGGTCTGCTTGTACTTCACGTTCTTATTTTGCTCTCATTGTACACTATGTTGATAATAATTGGATACTTCACTCTAAAATACTAACTTTTTGGCGTTTTCCTCCACCACATGATGCTGAGTAAATTTTTAAGTTTGGGAAAAAAATGATATGCGAGTAGGGTCTTGAAAGAAAAGCTTTTACCATAACTCTTGACAATATTTCTGCAAATGATAAAATGGTTAAAAGACTTAGAGATAATTTGCATGTTATTTCTCCTCTTCCATGCAATGGTAAATATTTTCATGTAAGATATGCTGCCCACATTTTGAACTTGATAGTTCAAAAATGTTTAAGGTAATTGATTCTTTTGTTATTAAGTTACGAGAAATTGTTAAGTTTATTGATTATTCTGATTCTCGACTTTGTGCCTTTGAATTAGCTGTTAAAGATTGTAAATCTTCTTTTCATGGTAAATTATTACTAGATGTTCCTATTCGATGGAATTATACTTACTTAATGATTCATAGGGCACTTGATGCTAAATTAGCCATTAATTTGTTTGTGAATAGGGAAAATGACTTAGATGCTATTATTGAATATGAGTGGGAAATTGTTAAAATAATTTGTGATTTTCTTGAGCCATTTTATGAAATTACTACTTTGTTATCTGGATTTGAGTACCTCACCTCTAACTTGTATTTGGCTAATGTTGTTGCAATTGAAAAGTTGTTGTGTGATACTCACAATGATCCTTGTCAAGGCATTTCTGCAATGGCAGGACCCATGTCTGAATTATATGAGAAATATTGGTCTGATCACTCATTGATTATGTCTATTGTTGTTTTGCTTGATCCTCGATATAAATTACAACTCTTGAAGGAGTTGTACATTGTTCTTTATATAGAGGACGAGGTTCAACGAAGGGTAAATGTCATATATATATATATATATATATATATTTTCTAGTTCTTCTTATGTCCAAAGTAATACATCTCTAGAGACAAGTGAGTCAAGTTCTTCCAATCGACCTTGAACATTTAAAAAATCCGATATATTTCAGGTCAATTTTTTATAATCTTAATTATTTTAATTTGATTATTTTATTTTCACAATTCTAACTATTTTATTTTATTTGTCTTTTTAGAATTTTGATGCTAATTTAGCTGCTTCAATGACTGGAAAATCAGATGTTGATTCCTACTTTAATTTGCCTCTTGTTCCTCGTAATGAAGATGCTAAGTTTGACATTTTGGGGTATTGGAAATCACAAAATGCTTCTTATCTGGTACTCTCTCACATGGCAAGAGATATATTGGTCATTCCAATTACTTTAGTTGCTTCAAAATTTTCCTTTAGCATGGGGGTCGTATTTTGAACAAGTTGAGAGCCAAACTTTTACCTAAAAATGTTGAGATTTTTGTAACAACTCGAATTTGGTTGTATGATTTTGAACTAGAAGAAAGGGATGAAGAGTATCTTACTATAACTACTGTTTCTTCCCTTTAAAGGTAAATATTTGATTTGCTTTATTTTTCTTATGTTTATTCCATTTAAATTGTTTATTAAATAATTTTTTTTCTTTTGTAGGGTGCTACTACTTTTATATTTACAACAAGAACATTTGAATGAATTGTGAATAATTCTTTCTTGATTATTCATTTTTATGGTAATTTCTTTATTGTGTTTATTTCATAATTTTCATTAATACTTGAAATGATTTATTGTAGGGTGCTACTGCTTTTACATTTATTGTTTTTTTCATTAATTTTCATGAATTTAAGCAAGCATGCTAGTGCTTTTTGATTAATTTTCATAAATTTCAACAAGCATATAAATGAATGTTTTACCATTGTTTTAACTTCTGTAGGTTTAGTAAAGTTGAAAATGTTTGGCATTGTTGGTCATCGTATTCCCCTTGGCTTTACCATTGATTGGATTGGTATAAATGCTTATTGGACTTGATCTGAATGTTGATTTGAATTTGTCTGAATACTGATTAGAAATCGTTTGAATGTTGATTAGTTTTGGTCTAAATGATGAATTGTTGCTTGTTAGTTGATTGTTGCCTTGTAAATTGTTGTTATTGGTCTGGTAGAATTGAACTATTGTAAATTCTTATCTAATTAGTTACCCATGGTTAAATTATGTTGGTGTTATTTTGGCTTTTAAAGCTAAAAAAATGCCCACCATTTAATCATGTTGGCAATATTTATATATTTTGAGATAAACAAAAATTACTGGTAGCAAAGTCGGATTTTCACTCTTGTAAAACTTTTGTTATATGATCTGAGAGCTTAAATTTCAACGTAATTTTATTTACTTCATTTAATTGTAATTTTGGTGTATTGAATTGTAATAAATTTAATTTGTACATTTATACATTTTTTTAGTTTCAATATTTATAAAGTTATTAAATTTTTATTCTCATATTCTAATATTATCAATAACTAGAATAATATTTAATATATAAATTAAAAATTTAAGATAAATTATATTTAAGTTATTAATTATTACATAAAAATGATTCATGAATCATTTAATAAAATTAATTTAATAGCCATAATTATTTTTTTAATATTATGATCATAATAAATATATAAAGTCAATTTAGTAATATAATGATGATAATTACTAATTTATTTTAAACTTATTATTAATACCAACTCATTAATTTAATAATTTTTTTTGAATATATTTATAGTCTACAATTTATAAGTATAAAAAGTAAATACATTAATTCAATTATCATAGTTAATTATGCATTATAAATTGTGAAGAAGTATTATGTCACATTGTAATATTAGAAAATTATAATTTTCTAACTTTATCAATGATAACTTACAAGTAAGGTAAATACCAGTTCAGTTTAATAATATGTTGGATTAATTACAGGTTCAGTCAGTTACAATCATGTTTATAACAGGTTAAGTTGATAACATATCGAGTAATATTGGTTAATTACCAGTTTATTCTCGGGTTCGGGTTCATATCAGGTCGAGTTTGGTTGTCACATTATCAGGTCGAGTTTGGGTTCAAGTCGTTCTCAGGTCGGTGCAGGTCGTAAATGTTTTGGTCCAACTCAGGTTCGGGTCAACACCAGTTCAGACTCGAATTGGTTTCGGATCATCACCATCTCGGGTCACAAACAATTTTGACTCAAGTCTATTATAGTCAATTTTGCAAGTGAGGTTAGATTTTTACGTCCCTAATGTTTTCGGACCCAACTCTACTTGTGTCTCGTGCCTTTGCTTTCTTCCGCATTACATTATTTCTACCGACACTAAGCCAACAACGATTTGAGTCTCCTATGCAAGTAATTATGAAGCAATAGAACAAGTCATTTAAGCAGAAATAATTAACATCTATGTATATGTAATTAAATTTAATAAAAAAAATGTTATTATTCTTGTATCTCTTCCGGATATCTTTCGTAAACAATATTTTTATGTTTAATCTTTCGCCTATTAAGATTTAAGAGTCTTGAGAAGCCTTCATAATTTTATTTCCTCCATAATATTATAGTCCTTAATCTAATCAATTCCATCATCAACAAAATCCACTATATGACGGCTAAATCTATCAATCATGTCAGCTTACAAATAATTATCATTACCCTGAACCTGACACTAATGCTAAGATAAATATATAAACCGCCATAAAAAATAGAAAGGAAATTTTATTCTCTCCTAAGATAAATTCTCTACTTTTTCATTTTTCCTTGAGATTATCATCCCTCTCACCCTCATACATTTAAATAATAATTCAGATTGTGCCAACTCAAATTATTTGTCATGATATTTATAACTCTCAAAGATTTAAATACAAGCAGTAAACTACGAACAAGAGAATGCATTGTTTGAGCTATTAATGAAAGTAACTCTACATAGAAAGAAAAACAAGTGAAGATCCGAGTGATAGCTGGCAAAGCTCTGGGGACGTCCTTCCCATATTCCAATGCCAAAACGCAAGGCTGTGAGGGGATCAACATCAGAAAACGACAGTTTAAAAAACGTACTCGGAAAACACTCTCCCCTCTTCTCGTGAAACAAAAAGGTTAGGCACAAAGTTAAGGAAAGAAATGGAAACCAAAAGATGGTAAATAGATGGGACATTTGCTTCTCTTACACAGCAAAATGGAAGGTCCTTTAAGGGCAAAGGGAACTTCGAACACTGTTCATTCTTACGGGTGTCCCTAAAAGCAGCCCATCATCTGTAACTTTTGCACGGACAATGCCTCTCTAAACTTTTTCATCTTTGGTTCCTTCAGTCGATAACATGGAGAGAAAAAGTGGCATTGAGCAAGACCAATAATTGGGAGGAGTTTAGAAACAATAAGAGCATTTAGCTGAAAACATGCAGCCTTTTGAATATGTATGAAATTCGGATTTCAATATCTGCATTCCGTTAGGTACGAGTCTTTGGAAGGCATACTCCCAATCGTTGCCCATGGCTATGGATGAATTAAATTTTGTTGGTTTACAGTCGATAGCTATGCCATCTAAGCCATTATATTTCACAAATTGACTGAAATAGTACCATTCCATTCCATGGGCAACTTGTTATGAGAAACTTGGCTATACGAGTCCGTTCTTGTCGAATGTTGAACCCGAGGGTGCAACCAATCCCAGACCTTGCATCACTCTTGTTCTTCGGGTTCTTGTCTTGGGAGATTCTCCGGGGTGAAGTTCCTTGCTGAGGAATACAATTTGGTTTAAGAACTAATTTTTTTGTTGGGACAAATTAAGAACTTGTAGGAAAAAGATTTGGGGAAAACAACAGGAGCTTTGGCTACCAGTCTCGTCCTTAACAGATTTTTCTCTTCGGGTGTTGTTGGGCTATTTGTCTTCGATTTTTTCTGCTCCTCACCTTGCTTCGAAGTTTTGCCCCTTTTCTGTTCATTAGTTGGGCTTTTCCTTGGCGTTTCTACTATTCGGCTTCTTTTCTCTGCAGCTTGGTCATTTTTTCCTTTGAATCTTCTTGACCCTAGATTGCTCGTCGGCTTTATTCTTTGCCTGTTTATCGGTACTAGGGCTCTTCGGCTTGTTCTTGGGAGTCTCATCTTGCTTAGACGTCTTGCCTTTAGAAGCACCAGCACTCGTGTTTGCTAGTCCAGATTATAAGTTTTCATGATATCAAATGTCCGCTTGGAGCAAAAGAATGAAAATTTCTAGAAAGTATCCAAGATTTTAATTCAATAAGCATTTGAGATGTGAACATTGAATTCGACATAAATCCATTTTTGAATATGGTAATCCTGTGAATATAATGAAAGGTTTAAGAAGCAAAGTTCAGTTCCCTTGCGAGTCTAAAGTCGAGTAACGACATTATGAAGATTCAAAGAACAAAAAAAAGGCACGCTAAGGCATCAACTTCTCTTTATATAATTCGGTGCGAAGCAATGGCCATCTAAAGCCTTGAGTAAGGTCTTTTCTTTTTAAAATGTTAAAGAACTTATGCAGATCAAAACGGAGCTTAATGCATTTGACTAATAAAACTTCATAGCTCTAGGAAACTTGCAAGTTGCTCAAAGTCGGTCTCCCCCTCTAACATGGCAGCTTCTTATAAGTTCAAGGCAATGTTTCTTCAAGCCAAGTTTATATGTGTGCGTGTGTTTGTGTATGCCTGCAGTTGTGTTGAAGATATCAGAAAAAACTTGTACAAAAATTGCATCATATGGTATGCATTGTCCGAAGTAAGAGAACTGTTTTCCGAAAGATGAATCAACAATTACCGACTAGCACGTAATAATCCTAGGTAATAGAGGATTAGAGCTTATCGGTAATTGTTGATCATTATCTGCTACTTAATTTGCAGCACATTTTCAAGGTTTTAGGGCAAATGTACCAAGTGGCTTGGGAACAATCTCTCATCGCTAGGTCAAGGCATTAAATTACAAAGTGTTCCGATAACGAACAAGCCCTTAACATAAAGAAAACTGCAATCAGATTGGCTACCAGGCAAGCAAAACTCGGGTTTTAGTTGCGAAAGGCCTAAAATCAACTGAAACCACTTGCATCGTCATTAACATACGTTAGCAGTGAGTCATCTGAATCATTCAAGATGCACCAATCCATCAATTATCATGTAATCCATGAAACATGAAATGAACTAATGTTTCAATTTTCAATATGAAACACACACAAAGAACAAGTACTTTGTTCATGAAAACAATTGCGGTAATGTTCTAAAACATCTCAAATTTCTCAATTGCAAGCAAAAGTTCATGTCCACGTTCGTGAAACGCCGATAAATAAAATTGCTCATAATCAATGGTGAAAGAGCTAGCTGACTTGACATTGCTGAATATACCGGTGTTACAATGATCACCTATGTGCTAGCCAGTACATAAAAACAATCTACAAACAGAGCAATAACTACAGCAATACCTACAAATTTAACTCCAAACATTCCAATGTTACAGCATCTGCCTTATTCTACCTTCTCAGTTCACCGATATCCTCCAGCACCGCCTTGAACGTTCCTGCATTTCGGTCAGGTTTGGTCTAAACAAAAAAGCTACAAAAGAAACCACATTTCATTACCGATCAAACCTCACAGGGGAATTTTCCTCGGCCTCCCTCTCTTCCTTGGGCCTGAATTGGTCACATTCCCACCTGAAACCACAGCCACATTACTTTTATTTTCTACCACCTTCACTGCAGTGGTCGAAGGAGGCTGCGGCGGCACTGCTGCAGGTGGTGTAACTTGCTCATAGCCTCCATTTCTTTCGCCCTGATGCGGCGGCACTTCGGAAAATGTAGGATGCATCCAATTCGGAAAACCGGTGGGGGCTTTTCCTTCACTTTCCGGACTTCCAGGCACAAACCCTAACGGAAAAAACGCCCAGCAACAATAATAAGCTTCTCTCCCCGGAACCAACGGCGGCAATGTCGGAATATCAACAGCGTGAAAAGCTTTCTCACAATTCTGGCACCTTAAACAACAACCTTCGTAAACCCTAGGATACTCAAACAACCTATAACAGTACGGGCAAGCTGTCCAAAACGTAGACGTTTTCGACCTCTGATTGTCTTTTTGGGCATTCGTATTCGGCATCCAATATTGTCCGCGATCCTGATTTGGTCCTCTTCTCGAGACCGGTAATTTACCGGATTGATTCGAACGATCGCCGCCGCTTAAATCAATCCTCGTAAACAAGCTCAATTCTTTGTCGTAAACAGATTTTTTCGAACTGTTTGATAAAATGGCCCATGCATCGGCTACGAGCTTGAACGCATGATCGGCGAAAGGGAACTTGTTTTTGTCCGGGTGGAGAAGGAGAGCTAGGCGACGATACTGCTTCTTGATGAGATCGTTGTCGTCGGATCGGCCATCGATTTGTAAAACGGAGTACCAATCTTAGCGGTTGTTTATTCTTTTCTCAGCTGCTAGGATAACGTCGACAATGGCTAGGATCTGATCGGAACCGTCCAACAGCGGTTCTGTCTCTTGGGCTAAGATTGCGAAGTCTCTCGAGCCGTTAAAATCACGACTTTGTAGAAGCTTCTCGGCGATTCCTAGAAGACGAATGGCTTCGGCTCTGTTTCCGCTTTCCTCCATTTTCCAAAAGGGGAGCGTAAGAGTGTGTTGTAGAGCGAGAAAACGATTGGATCTTCGATTATGTAGGGTAAATTTCGAAATTTAATTTTTGTTAAAGGAAGAAATTTGAAGTACGTATAGACGAATTGGGGTCAACATTTTCTTTAAATTACAAACAATTACAGAACGTTATGAGTGGGAAAGAAAGGGTGTTTTTCGTCTTTCCACGTGAATAGTGAGTTTCAAGACAAGAATAAGACATTATGTAACGCAGAACTAAATTACTTGTTCCGTCGAACTCTTACTTGCTCCGTCGGACTCAAAAAGTAATTTGAATGGTAAAAAATATCCATCCTCCTCTGCACCTCTGCGTTTTAGAAGATATTTTTGAAGCAAACACTTAAAAAAAATTAATCTTTAATTCTTTATAACATAAATTTTTCGAGACTTATAAAAGAGAGTTTCGAAATCATATAATCTCTCACGGATGGGACTAGAAAAACTATTTTGTGTATTAAATTTAGAAAAAAATTATTTTGAGTGATAAATTTAAAATATATTAAATTAAAAAATTATCAAAATATTTTGAGATGCCATATGACATCCACATGTTGGATTCGCCAGCCTAACAAATTATTTTTTCTATACACATAATTTTAGGAGGTATATTTAATCAAAGAAAATAATATAATTATCTTTAAAATGTGATTGATAAATTTGACTGATTTATTTTGATAAATATAAAAGAGTGAGAGTAAAATTTAAAATATAAGTAATATTATTTGTTGAATTTTTAATGAGTTGTTTTGAATAAGATAATTTTAAAAGTTGAAACGTAATAAATTGTCTCAAAGGTTTCTAATTTTTTCAAGGGATTTTAAATGGCTGTTCAAAGTTTTGAGGGGAGAGTATATATTCAATTTCATAAATTTTATAAACTAAAAATAATTGATAGCAAGATTGTAATGTGTTGATAAATGAAAAACATTTCATATATTAATATCAGATATATTTTATTATCTTCTCAATCAACACTTTCACAACAAACATCCTTAAAAAATTGTTAATAGTCAATTACACTTTTAAATGTAGTAATTGATAATTTTTAAAATTTTAAATATATATGAACAAAAATATTACGCTACACAATTCACCAAAAAAAAAAACGCAACACACTCCCACCAACACGTGCTATGCACCCTACTCTTGCTATAATTGATATATCGATTCTAATTTTATCGAAAATAATGTATTACTTTCACAAGTAGGTCTCTTTTTTCTTTAATTGAAGAGAAATTTAACCCAAGGAGTTAAACATAAACGAGTATACGGTATGGAGGGCCTTCAATGTCTCAGTTTTATCTATAACATTTTCGTATTAATCTGCTGGAAACGACGAGGATCAACTAGCTTCGCCATCTTATAAGCAACCATTTTTTTTGATGAGGGACTAAAACGATCTCATTTACCCATGCACGTCGTCGAAGACTCGAAATAGCACGCACCAGCAAGAGCGGGTAGCACCATCGTCTTCCTCAAGTTGAACAATTTGTTTGCAATCACATTTAATCTTTAGAAGCTCTCCAAGCTAGGCGTAGTGTTTGCAACGAATCCGATGCTCCGATAAGTCAGGAAAATCCCATTATCCATGCGCCCTCCCAGTCCCCGTGGCCCCATCAGTGTTGAGATAGAACCAATCATGCAGTGGTTTTTGCCATAGAAAGAAGCTAGATTGTTTTGTTTAAGCGTTAAAGAAGCTGTTGTCGAGTTGCGGTTGTCGAAGTGCAACGCCCATATCAAGCTATGATGTAAAATTAGATTTCTTACAACAATCAAGCCATGAAATTCCATGGCACTTATCAGTTACCAACTGAAGACTTAGAATCAAGATCTGCAAACATCCCATCTGGCTGCTCAAGTTGTAAGAAATGATCCTTCGCAAACAGTTCTCATAGGTTTTCCTTTTATTGTAAGAGGGAAAGTTGTGGGCAACTTTGAAATTTAGTAGAATTTCGTAGGGGTCAGCTGCATATAAATCCTTTTATCTGTTAGACTAAACTCCTATATAATTTTAGCAAACTGTACGCGTGGAGAAATATATTTAGGGTTTCTTTGATTAAATCAGAATGATTAAGCGCGGAATGATTCAAAGACTCTGTATGAATTAGTTCTGAATGTGACATATTGTTTGATAATTGTTCTGAATCATTAAGAATGTACTTTAATGCCGAATCATTCAGTAGTGTTTTGCTGAATCATTCAACACAGTTTTCATTCAGAGGTTAGAATCAAATACGCTGAATTATGTGAGCTTACTGAATCGTGTTGGCCAATCTCCAAACATTCGCGTGATTGATTAAATCCCAAAACCATCACGTTTTTCAATATTTTTCCTCCCTCGAGTTCGAGCTGGGTTGTTTTACTCTAATTGGCTCAATGAAAGTAGGGCAGTGTTTATCGGAAGATCGAGTGCATCTCTCATCGACGTTTAACTCGTTTAGTTTCTATTTCCAACTCAACGGGTTGCCAACTCCTCCTCCAGTAGTACCTTGAATCGTCTTACGCGCCTGTGAAGTACGGTCTCGAGGTGATCGACTTGAAGGAAGATGACGGGATTTGGAATTGGCAACTGATATATACTTGAGCAAAGTCAAAACCCTAATTTGGAAAACCCTGAACTCTCAAATGCCAAATTCTCGAACACGGTACGCCTATAAATCAAAAGAATGAATTTCAACTTTATATTTATTATTTTATTTTTTAAATAAGTTTGATTAGGCTATGAAAAAGCTGCTGGTTAATGATCACCATTCCTTTTTGGTAAGATTAAGGCGATATAATGAAATGACTGAATCGTAGTGATTATGTATGATTTCAATCTTTACAAATTTAAATTGAGGTCTCACAGTTGGGTGAAGGTGGCTTATCGATGAGCTCCAATGTTTCCAAGTTGGTGGCTATGGCTATTAGTAGATTGATTGTTCGTTGTAATCCACTTCCGAAAATTTGGCGTACTACTAACTTTGTTTTGGTCGAACATACTTGATAAGACTTAGTTGTATTTAACAAGTTGATGCTCATTTCTTTCACTAGCATGAAAACATGTAATCCTGTTTGGATGGCTTGCGTTTTGGTTTATTGTTTCCTTACAGTAGAAGCTTATTTTTCTACATGCAATTAGGTATGGATTTTGTTGATTTTTCTTCCACTTTTTTTGTGTATGTTGGTTGGATGGGTTAGATAGTATAACTCATATTCTCTTTAAGACAATGTTACATGCAATATTTATTCACAAGTTCATTGTAGGATGATTGTAAGATCTGTAGAATGTGAACTCTCCATATTTATATATAACTCTGCTGCTCTGATAGCAATTCTTTTACATTGTTTCATGTGTGCCATGGCGCTGCTGTTTTAAAAAAGGAAATTGATAACATTCCTTATTTAAATGTTGGTGCAATTGATGTTGATTGTAGTAGTGATGTTGCTACTCCTAAACCCTAAATTAAAAGAAAATATCCTAAGGGTGGATTGTAGAGTTGCACAATTGCTTCTGAGGGTCGAGAGTCCCTTTGATGTTCCATCCCAAATCACTATTAAAACGAACGGGAGAACGTATGTGATTAAAATTAAGGTTGAATGTAGCAAGGATTTCTTTCCTGAACTAGCCGATGTAGTGGATGAAGATGTGTCAGTAGATACCTGGAATGAGGACTCATCGGAACAGTCAGAGTCGAATTCTCAAGATAGGGTGGAGGCTTGGATTCGGAGCTCCCGGGTAGGTGGCAACACAGGGATTTCTCAGGGTATTAATGATAATGGCGGCTCAAGATTAATTCCTTCCACAGGCTTGTCGAGGGAAGAGTCAATTAATGAAGGTGTGGCCCCATCCAGCAGGTTGTGTCGGGAGATTTTAATGGGGGAAGTGAAAGTGGGAGGCGTTTGGATGGATTCTCGTATGGCCATGCTTCTCTTGTGCAGGATAATGGGCTCAATAGGAGCCTGGATAGCCCTATTGCGTGCGGGCTTGATAATGATAATTTAGGACTGTTAAGAGAAAATGATAACATTGCAGTAGAGAAGAATGTTGCAAAGCATCGACCAGATAATCTGAATGGGCATGTTTCACCGTCTCAGCGGCTACAGTCTGGTAGGTGTGCGTCTGTCGACAGAGCTGAGAGTGGCTTCTACGATCGTGTATATTCCAGATCAAGGAGGGGGAGTTAAGAGTTGCAATGGTCAAGGAACCTCTTGTCTATCTCCAATAGGTCGAATGGAGAGATAGAGGCGTTAGAATGCTAGAATGTAAGTAAATTATTGAGTGTCACGTTTAGAGGAGGAAAGAAAGAATTTATGAGCAAAATCGTTTTTTTGGCTAAGGAGAGGGAGTTGTATGGGGGAAGTTAATTGGAGTAGGTCCATAAGGTACTGGAGTGTTGATAATGGGTAAGTGGTCGTTAATGTCTTGGAATGTTAGGGGTTTGGGTAGGAGGGTTAAACTAGAGCGGTAAGGAGCTTTGCAGACGAGAAAAGGCCTACATTTATATTTTTACAAGAATCAAAAACTGAAGTAGTGAGTTATTCATTTTAAGAATAATTGGGGGAAACTTTTGCATGGTTCGATAGTGTCTCCTGTAATAGGTTCCTCTGGCGGGTTAATTTCCATGCAGAATGAGAACGAGTTTGTAGCACAGGCGAAATACATTCATAGGAGATTTGTGGCAACCACGGGCATTTTGGAATGTTTATCTGGTAATTGTTGTTTCATAAACGTTTACAATCCGAGTGTGGATTCAGAAAAGGAGGAGTTTTTTGGGGATCTTTTATTCTTTTTGGAGAAACTTGATTGCCCTTTGTGTTTGGGCGGAGACTTTAACACGGTATTATCGCAGGAAAAGAAAATAAGTGGAGCTGTGAATTCTTTTTCCTTGGGTGTTTTCAATGATTTTGTTTGCAAGGCGAATCTGGTGAACCTTCCTTTTTCTAGAGAACGTTTCACATGGTGTAACAACATGGAAGTTCCAACCTTTGTAAGAGTTGATCGTTTTCTGGTGGATCAGAGATTTCTTTTCCCTTTTTCCTAAAGTTAGTCAAAACCTACTCCCGAGGTTAGTCTCCGATCAAATGCGACATTACTGGAAAATAGCGAAATGAATTGGGGTCATAAACCATTTAGGATGTTTAACTATGTCATGGAGGAGGCAGGGTTTAATGAGATGTTGAAGGAGGAATTGCTTAAGTTTCGTACAGAAGGGAAGAAAAAGCTTATCTCTAATTTGCTCAAAGGAGTGAAGCTTGCGGTGAAGAAATGGTCAGGGAAGAAGCATTTAGAGTTACCTGGAAGAATTTCTAGTCTTGAGAAATCAATCCAGGAGATGAATCTGGCTATTCAGCAAGGTCATTCTTCGGTTCCTTTGAAGTCACTAGTGGAAGCGAAAAAATAATTATGGGACCTGTACAAGAATGAAGAATTGATTTGGTTACAAAAGTCAAGATTAAAGTGATGATTGGAAGGATATAAGAACACAAACTTTAAATTATCTGAAATATAAAATTACATAAATGAATTGTTCTAATTTAATTCTTAAAACTGGATTATGAATATATATCATTAATAATATCGTAATAGTTATGTTTAAAATTACTTACTTAAGTTTGAATTAATTAAATTATTTATTAAAATTTAAATTTAAATTGAATTTTTCTTATATCTAAAATTGACATGATTAATTTTAAATTAAATTTTTATATTAACATTAAGTGTCTTTTTATTACATGTTTATTTATTATTGTATAAATTTTGTAAAAGAGAGGAATTCACTTTATAATACTATAATAATATATGTATTTTATCTATTTACTATGAAACTCTAAAATTTTATCTACTCTATTTTCTTTAAAATTTTATCATACAACATGTTTCTTACCAATGATGCATCTTATAATGCACATAATGTGTCTTCTTCACATGGAATATAAAGGAATCAAAACCAGACAATAACGAAAATGAAAATGCTTTAGATTCGTTACGCCATTCATTTTGGTGGTGAACTGTATGATATAATTTTTATATTTGTAGTTATGCATTTTTTTCCTTTTTTATGTTATGTAAAATGATCATTTTTATGTTACAATATAAAAAATTTGATATGATTTTAGTGATATTGTTTATATGTTATTCATTAATATTAAAATTGTTATTACTAATTATCCAATATGATAACAATTCTATGGTTTATATTCGTTTTAATAAATTTTTATTTTCAAAAAAATATTAAAAGTATATTAATATTAGTGTATTAAAAGATAACTATAAAATGTATAAATAATATTTTAGACGTATTGTGATTTTTAAGGAAGATATCACGTCTGCGGCAGCCACAACACGTTACATAACGTCCACGACATCCGCAACCGCGACACCGCAACCGCATTCGCAACAAATCCGTAACCGTAATTTGATACTATGTTGCTGCTACATCTAACACTTTGGTCTCTATGGCTTCACAGCTGCCTGAAGCTGAAGAATGTGGACGTATTTTCAATGGAAGAGACGATGGAATCATGTCCGGTCTCTTGCCGATGCAAAACATATTATGAAATATCTATTCAATTAGCATCAACCTCAAGGTAATGCATATTTCCAAATAGAAAATTTGCATGCTAATAGTTCCATTTCCATTTTTTAACTAATTGATTTGCTACACCTTTTGCTTTGTTATAATGGTAGTTAACATGGATCTTGTTTTTATTTGTGTCAATTAATAATTTACCGTCCCTTCTTTGAAGGTGTTCATTGTGAGATAAAGAAAGAGTGATCGAAAATAAGAGATCTAAAGGAAAAGGTAGTGAAAGTTAGTAGCTTGTCTCGACAACTTGAGGCATAGAAGGTTGATCTTGTTCATCAACTGAAAGTGAAGGTATCACTTTATCTGTTGATTATTATCAATTCTCTATTCCATATCCTACTTTATATGTCTATAGAGTTATAAATCCATTTTATTAATCTTGCACATAATGTAAATGTTAAGCATTCCATGCAAGGAACAATGGATTCCAGCATCCCTGACTTTAATGGCGAAAGACATAATTATGAGTTGCAGAAACCGATAAATTCCACTTTACTCCGCTTTAAGTTCTCTATTCATCTACTTGTCACTTAAAGTAAAACTATTATTGTAGGAACATCGAAGCTCAGTGATGTTTACCGAGGACATGGATATTGTGTTAAGTATAGCTGAGGTACAACTAGGTGCAGTTATTGTAGTGTGCTCGGGTGGTTGAAGCTGGATGAGTTCTTGATGTTAGTTAGCAGTAAGGTTGTTAGTTTGATACTTGATATTGTTAGTGTAGTTAGCAACAATTAGCTTATCATTGTAAGCTGTATAAAACACATGCAAACTCTCGTAAATGTATGCTTGTATATACTTTCTGAAAGTTTACAAAGTTGTTGATTTCTCATATGGTATCAATCGCCAAAATCTTGGTGACATTTCTTGTGCTTTTGTTGCTTGATTTATGTCGTTTGGTGAAGTGTTTCCTCATCCAGCAGAATAAAGATGTTTACAAACAAGAAGATTAATGTGGTGCTCGATGAGATGAATTTTTTGCTGTGGAAACAATAAGTACTACTTATCGTTCATAATCATCGTCTTGAACGACTGCTTACTGGTGCGATAAAGCCTCCACCTGAGTTGGTTGCGGATGAAAATGGTGCAATGATTCCGAATGAAGATTATGAGGACTTTGTAGCCTAAGACAATGTGTTGGCTTCTTGGTTATTGTCCACTATTAATAATCATTTACTTTTCAGTTTGTTGGAGTAAAGACTGCTTCTGCTGGAATACTTATAATCTTTGCCACCACATCATCGACATCAGTTATGAATTTGCATTGCAAGCTGCAGTCTCTCAAGAAAGGTGAAGATAGTATACGGGTGTATTTGTCTCGAGTCAAGAAACGTGTGATGCTTTGGCATCTTGTGGCAGTGTTGTTCCCACAGTTGGTCAGGTAGCAAGCATTTTAAAAAGGGTTACCTCGGGAGTATCAACCCTTCATGGCAGTGATCACTACTAGTGGAGAGTCTCTTCCCTTAGAAAAAGTGTGTACATCCCATTGATGCTGAAACGCAGTTAGTAGGGTTGTGCTGCTCAAGAAGAGGTAGTCTTGGCAAGTGCGAATATTGCTCGTGGCCTCGAGCCTGCTAAGGATGGCTCGCACTCATACTCGTATTATCATCGATCTCATCAGCCTACGTATTCTGGTGAGAGATCTAGTGGCAGGAGTGGTCGAGGATTAGAAGGTCGCGAGTTCAATGTCAGCTGTGTGAGAAGTCATGTTATCTTGTTGATCGGTGCTGGCATCAATATGATGAGAATTTTCATATGTGTCTTCCAATATCAGTCAATCTCAGTACATGAGTGACTCATAAGAGCTAATATGTATCTTATGATAATAATGGTTGTGAATGTTGTTTGAATAATTATCGATCTCAGTCGGGGACAAAAGGTACTTCTCTTGAACATTTGTCTTCTGGACCAGTTCAAGATAAATGGGTGGTGGATTCGGGTGCCACTCATCATGCAACACCAAAGTCAGGTAATATCACTCATTGAGTAGAGCGTTATGTCCCAAGTAAGCTTATAGTTGGTGATGGTCTTTCTTTACATGCTAATAGAATTGGTGATGCCACCTTAGAAACATCAACCAGATCGTTGTTGCTAAATGATCTGCTTCATGTGCCTAGAATAACACAAAATCTTCTCTCGGCATCCAAGTTTGCTAGGGACAATGGAGTGTACTTTGAGTTTCATGTTCATGGATGTTGTGTTCGTGATGTTTCTACTAAGGATATTCTACTACGTGGTCGTGTTGAGGGTGGTTTGTATATTTTCTCGGGAGATTAAGTTTCAGGTACTGGTAGAAGTATTGCTGCTCATTCAACTGTTACTGCAAATAGTTTCAGACTTTGGCATCGTCGATTAGGATATGTAACGTATAACATTGTTACTAATGTTTGTAAAACACTTGATGTAATATGCTTTCTAAGGATATGAATAACATGTGTGAAGCTTGTTGCATTGGTAA
Organism: Hibiscus syriacus; assembly: GCF_006381635.1. Lineage (NCBI taxonomy): Eukaryota > Viridiplantae > Streptophyta > Magnoliopsida > Malvales > Malvaceae > Hibiscus > Hibiscus syriacus. The sequence continues at coordinate 5,951,872 of NW_024062608.1, forward strand.
AGCCATAAATTGCCTTTTGTTAATTCTACTACGTTTATATACTGAACCGTTTCAGCTTGTGTTCACTGATATTTGGGGACTGACCCATGCAATGTCTAATGTTATCGCTACTATTTGTCATTTGTAGATGCATATTCAAGGCATTCTTGGGTATACTTCTAACAGATAGGTCACAAGTTGTGGCTGTTTTTAAACAGTTTTAGAAAATGATGTTGACTTAGTTTGGTGTGTGTCAAAGTTGTTTAAAGTGATTGGGGTGGTGAGTATATGAGTCTTTCTTCTGTTTTAGCTAAAGATGTCATTATTCATCGAGTAGCCTGCCCATATACTTCTGAATAAAATTATAAAACCCCCAACCCGTACCCCATCCGAATACGAGTCGAGGTGCCACATTGACTTTTCAAAACTTGTACATTTATAAAACTATACGAAACTTTAAACTTTAATTAACACAAAAACCATATTTAGATAACTGAGTTCGACACATTACAAATCGATCAGAGCATTATTACCCTTTTGTACATGCCAAAACTTTTAACTCAACAAAAACATACTATTAATTTACTTCTGATCAATCCTTGAGTGAAGATATGCTGCTCCGCCAATCCTAGGTTGATCCTCTTGCTTTTCGGTACCTATGTGTAAATCACTTACACGCTAAGTCATAGACTTATTGAGGCATAGAATAATATAATAATGCATTTTCTATGAATATGAACATGCAAGTACTTACTCATGTAATAATCATAATAATAAATCATGTCACACTATGATACAGTATAAACAATAATAATAGTAACATATGCATGTAAATACATTTGATATCTTTTATAGGCTCATGTATATTCCTGAGAACTTAAGGTATGTGAGTAATTGATGTTGTGCACTATATTGTCACCACACTCGTATGGGTCCCACTAGGGGCATGTGAAATTTGTCCAAAGGACCTCTGTGTATGTCCCGAAGGACCTATGAAACCCTCGACTCTTGGCATGCCAACTATACCCCTAGCTCTCATAACATGGGCATTATTGTTATTCACATTCATGTTCATATCTTACTCATGTATTCACATATGTCTTACTTTTATCACAGAGCATATGTAATATAATTATCTATTTCGTATCATATAACATATGTACTTTAATCTATTCATATGAATTATATAACATTTAACAATACTATAAACTATATATATATATAACGTATATGACTTATGCATATATTATGGTAACCATCATGTATGCATGTTCATAATGACTATGCTATAACTACTAATTATAGGAATAGACTTATCACAAGTCATAATTCCTTTGAACTATATCTCTATGCATTCACCTTAACCTTGTTACTTTTGAATCGATCTTAATCATCGATTGTTCCAGAACGAGATTACGTTATATATTACACAATAATACATGGATCCATATCAATATTCGAATTGATAGACTCTATATTCATTCCTTAAACTAAAAGAAATGTTATTTCATCTTTTATTTAAGGTAGGTATCGGTACACTCTTTAGTGTATCGATACATTCCTAACCAGAATTCCCATTTAATGCACGAAAATAACTCAACTTAACTCAAATTGTGCCTTATTTCCATCCCTTTCATATCCTCAAACTTACATACCTACTTAAACCACCTAATACCATTATTACATCTTAAAACCTCAAAATCATATCAATCCCTAAAAATTCAAGAATTAAATCAATTTCTCAACATGTTCTAAATCCATTCTAACACTCGTATCTCTTAATTTATTCATTGACAAGTCAAATTTAATCTCCAATTCTTATTATGAACTCTATTCCAAAATTCATTCAATTGCTCCTAATTTTAATCTCTCTACTTCATCATCATTTTTTTAAGACAACTTAAGCTTCCTTAGGCTAGTTCATTTATGATCATAACTCAAACTTAAATTCAACAAGAAATTAGCTAATCAGAAAACTCATCTTATCAAGCTTGAACTCACGACTGGAAGAAGGAAGAAGAAAGAATGCTCTGGAGACTTGATATTTTCCTTCCCCTCTACACGTGGAACCATATATATGTATATATATCCTCTCTCAATTAAATTATCTTTCCTACCAAATGACCATTTTACCCTTATATTTCATTCTTTTCTATTTAATCCTATACAAAATTTACCATATAGGTCCCTGAACTTTTCAATTTATCTACTTGATCAACAAGTTCTGAAATATTTCAATTTAGTCCCTAACCACATTAAGGATGTTACAATCTCCCCTCCTTTAAGAAAATTCGTCCTCAATTTTCACTGTACTAATAGATTAAGCTATTGTCTACACACTTCCTATTCATATCACATAATACTTCTTTAATTGATCTCTTCTAGTTATTATAACCTGACTTCCATTACCTTTCTTATAATCCATATCATTTAAACATAACAGACATGCCCTTTACTATCTGAACGAGAGAAAACATTCCTTCAATTATATTTAACTTCCTTAATACGTATAACTAAATCCTTATCTTCCTGACTATAACCTTTACTCTTCATCATAGTTGGTGAAAACATATATATATATATATTTTTAAAAATCAAACCATCTTCCCACAACACTATCTATCATTTCCTTACTTCCATATCAAAACTTATAGTTCACACTTTACACCATTTTTCATTTAATTCCTTATCTATTTAATCCTTTATAATCACTATCTCCTTGTCTCATAGATCATATATTTTTCCTATGCTCCCGTACTCCTTTCATCACTTATAATTATCCTTAAACAAAACCCTTATCGAAATTTCATAATTTCAATAGTTAATACTATTTGCACAAACTTTCCTTTGTAAATCCTTATTCCAATCACAAAATATGATCCCTTTCTATGTCTTAAACTTTCTGGTAATCCTTAACTTCCGTTAATATATCAATCCTTAACTCTATTACTCGAACCATCACATTACTTATTATTCAACCCAATTCTTTAAAGCCAAATGTAACCCTTTATCCAACCGTCTATAGATATTCTTTCCAGTTAAAATAACTTATCCTTCATTCCTTAACTTATCAAACCTTTATTCTTACTTATATTAATACAATTTTCTAGATCACATTCAAACATTTCATCTACCTTTATCTTTTAAACTAATCACGAATATACACATTCTTAAACTCTTCCTCAACCATATTCCCATCACTGCTCTTTAATATTTTTCCTCATAACATCTGTCCTCTAACACTAACATTTCCAATCCGTCTAAGCTGATTAGATTTCCAATCCGTCTAAGCTGATTAGTTGTACCTCTTTTAATTTACAATCGTCATTTGCATGCTAACTATATAACTAGTCCATTTCCAATATTACTTCCAATCCCTTGAAAAATAACTTCATTAGATTAACAAATAATTCAATTCCCTGAATCCGAATGGAACACCTCCAACATATCTTGTTTACTTGAGTAATGTGCCTTAATAGATTTGTCACTTCAATACTACTACAAATGACTTCTAACTAAATTCTCAATTTCTTACCCATTCACTACTCATATATGGACATGCAAGCTCAGATCAACCAATATCATAACACATTTACTATACACTATAAAGATACTGCTATTGTCTCTGGATCATCACAATCTTTATTGATCTTAAGATTATATACTCTAGTCGTGGAGCGTATTTCCTGTTTAGTAGAAGATTCTATTTAATTTCTACCTCTACCCCGTCCTTCTGAGATCGAAGCATATCGCTCCAAATGTACAGGCTCTCCGGCCCTCAACGGACAATTTCATGTAATGTCTTGTTCTCCAGGCTCCATTGACCACTCTACAATTCCACTATGACTTCTTCCACATATATGACATTGTATAATTTGACTATGCTATGCGCTTATCACCAGACCCTCCAGATTGAGTCTGTCTAACTCTAATCTGATTTGGTTCTTTAATGGAAGATGCCATCGACTTTGATGGTGCTTAAGATTGAAAATCAAAATCTCTCTCTCTCAGGGGTGCAGGGTGCAAAACTCGACGAAGCCCCAATTCGTTTAGAAGATTGAGTTTTATGTTCCCCAAAGTCATTCTGAGCTCTCTCAAGAGCATTTGCATGATTCGCTACCTCTTGGAACGAAGACAAGTTCAACACAATTAATATCTCCTTCAATCTTGGGCGCGAACCCTTTGCAAACCATTCACACACATCTTTCTCAGTTGGAATCAACTCCGCCGCAAAACGACTTAACTTGTTAAATTCACACTCATACTCATACATAGTGCGTTCATCTGCTTCAGATTAAAAAATTCTTGTTTCATTTGCCTGATGAACTGATCTCCTATATACTTGTGCTTAAACTCTTCTAAGAACAAATACCAGGTTATATGATCACTTGACATCCTCAAAGTGACATTCTTCCACCAAATTCTCGCTTGCCCACGCAGCAAGGAGACTACTTCGTCTAACTTTTCTATATCAGAATAATAGAGTCCCTCTAACATTATCTTCACATCGTTGAGCCAAAGGTCCGCAACAATTGGACCTTCCTCGGCTTCACCTTTGAATTCAGGAGCTCCAAATCCTTTAACTCCTTTACCACGTTCATTCTCTGCGTTGAGGAGGCAGGAGGTTGGAAACACATCAAGATTGCGTCCAACGTCCTGAAAAAGACATCTTGGTCTTGTACATGCATTCCAAAAGGTGTCAGTACTTCACTTTGCCTAGCCAGGACAGGTGAATTATACTCTCAGCTAATCTATCATCTCCCGCTTCACCGAGAGCTATCTTTTCTGGACATCTAATAAAATATAATCAAATAACTCTATTAGCATAGCATCATACTTATTACTATCATATAAGAAGTTATCACTACTATGTTGGCATGTACACATCTAAAGACACTCTAGACTCAGGTTTATGCCTATAATCGACTAAACCTTAGCTTTGATACCATTAAATGTAACACCCTTAAGTATAATAAAATAGTGTAGTTACGAGTGTTAAATAAAAAAATGGCAAAGTTGGCATAATACAAAGTTTAGATTTGAATGTTCTTTTTTGGTATCAACCAACCTCAGTAAACCATTTATAGAATCTCGCAGCGTTATCGGTTTGCTCCCCGTCACCATAACTACAATCATACTCAACTGTATTAAATACCCCAAGGCCCATACTTAATATAATGCCAAAACAAAAAAAACCAAGAATAGCGTCGGTAGAAAAAAGAATATATCTTACATGGCCACCATGAAAAAGGCTAAAGTCTCCTTTTTGAGTTTCTCTCCATATTGTTCATCATCCACATCGTAACAACCTAACATGAAAAGACACAATTTAATGGACGTAACAGTATTTACTAGACCATTTTGTCAAGTAAGAAAACGAAGTAGCAAAATAGTTCCGTATACATTACCAGGTCAACAACTTTGACAGCTGCTTTCTCATATCTTGCCTTGATCTTCTGCTAAAGCCTGCAATTACGAAATTCTCATAAAAAAAGAACATTCAAATCAAAACAGGCGACTCTTCCAATGATTCATTACAATGTGCCAAGCACACATCGATTTGTTGCCCAGTGTAACACCGACTAACAGAAAAGGAGGGGAAAAATAAAACACTCCCATGTAGCCAAATTAGCGACAATTAGCAATACCATCAAGAACTATCGATGACATGTTTTATCTATAGCCAAGTCCCGATTTATTTAAGCTCTGAGTGACAGAAAGCTACAGACACGAAAACTTAGTAAATCCATACTTCCAGTAAATTGCCTATGAATAATAAATTTGATACAACTAAAAAATCAGTTACATTCCCAAAAATGTTTGAAACCGTACAAGAGGGGCAATAAACTTCAAATATTGGCTTTACCCCTAAATTTCTTAATAAGAAATTAACTTTGAAAGAAATCATTTTCATAATCTCTTAGCTACTTCATTATCCAGATCTGTACGTGTTATAAAACAACCCAATGTTCCACAACGAATAGGTAACTAAAAATTTAAAATTAAAGCTAATTAACAGTATTGACATCAGTTATCTTCGATTTTCAATCAACAAAAAGGCATCAGTCCACTCAAGTAGTCAACAGCCAAAAAGTCTTGCATTTTAAAAATCAATCCATCACCATACACGACAATCAAAATCAGAACTTTGCAGTTGCAAAATTCATTTACCTTAGCAAATCCCTCTGCCGTTCCCGTCTGGGTACTGTAGAAAACGGTAACTTTAGTTTTGGTAGTAGCGATAGCGGCGCCATCATCTTCATCATCCTTGAGTGAAAAACAGGCTTAGTAGCTACCAACGGTTTCAAATCACGACTCCGTTCAGAAGCTGATTTTTTTCCAAAGAAACGTCAAGGCCCCAGAATCTCCGCTAACGACGTCGTGGCGATCACTATAATAAAATTCGTTACCGAATCGCCAAACGACACTCCCAATACCGATTCAATAAAACTCACCAAATCCGAGCTTGAACTCATCTTTAACCCCCGAATAATTTCAAAAATAATAAAGTAAATAAATTTTTTGTAGAAACAATGGAAGATTCAGTGCGAGAGTGGTCAGAGTTACAGATGGTGGACTTGAAAGTGCTTGTTTTTGTAGAGGGACCCAAAGAGAGAAATGGTTGAAATTGACCCAAAAACATACAATAGAGCAAAATGAGGGTCTGTCCGGGCTTTATTTGTTTGTTTTTTAAATTAAAAAAAAAACTTTTTAGGGATGGCTTTTTTTGTAGGGAAAAAAATTTGCGGTGAATTTTTCGAAAAATCACCTTAACCTTTTTTATTTATGTCAGACACCGTTCAGACTTTATTTTTTGATCTAATATTTTTTGTGGAAAGGCGCATTTCAGAGGCACGCCTTATGCTGATATAGCGTCACGTGGGGTAAGTTGCGCCCCATGAAGCGCACCTTGTGAAATGTGTAAAAAACATAGGTGCTACTTTTGTAAATATTTTTAAAATGATGCCTAATATGTAATTAATTTTTTAGAGTAATATTTACGTAAAAACGTCAACTTTATTTATTTAATTATTTTTTATGTGTGATTTTTTTTTCTACATTTAAATCTTTAAATATTCTTTTACAAGTTATTTATAACTCGATAAATTTTGATTTTTGCATAAAATTAAATAATAAGTATAATCTAGTATAGGAAAAAACTTTGAGGTAAGTATTTAAAATATGATAATTTATAAAAGTTTTATAACTAGTATTTCTTTTTTAATATTATGATGATGATAATAAATATTTTATAATTTAAAAAATTATAAATTTATATATTTTTGAAAAAAATTATATTCTTTTTGTATTGAATTTTATTCACTTTTAATCTTTTTTATTGTATTTTTATACTTTTAATTACAATTGATAGATCAAATGAATTATTATTAACTTTTTTTAAAATCAATAAAAATACAATAAAAAAGAATTAAATGTGAATAAAATTCAAGAAAACGTCAACTTTATGATTATTTTTGTGTGATATTATTTTCTAACAATAATATTATGACTTTTAATATTAATGTTTAAAAATATTAAAATATTAAAATAAACTTTTAATTAAAATTGATAGATCAAATGAATTATTATTCACTTTTTTAAAAATCAATAAAAAGACAATAAAAAAGAATTAAAAGTCAATTTTTTTTCAAAAATATATAAAATTTATAATTTTTTAAATTATAAAATATTTATCATCATCATCATCATCTTGAAAAAGAAATACTAGTTATAAAACTTTATAAAATTATTTATATTTTAAAATACTTACCCTTAAAGTTTCCTATATTAGATTATATGTATTGTGTAATTTATGTAGAGATTAAAATTTATCGAGTTATAAAATAATTTACAAAAGAATAATAAATAAAGTTGACGTTTTTATACAAATATCACCCTAAAAAGTAATTACATATTAGGTACTATTTCAAAAGTATTTAAAAATTAACAATCGAATTTTTACACATTTCACAAGACGAACTTCAGGAGTGCGCCTTACCGACACGTGGCGTAAGGCGAGACATAAGATGCGTCTTTCTACAAAAAGTGTTAAATTAAAAAATTAAGTCAGAACGATGTCTGACATAGAATAAAAAAATATTAAGGTGATTTTTCGGAAAATTCGCCAAAATTTGTGTGGGTGTTCGTTTCTCTGTTTAGTTTTCCGTGCTCCAATTCATTCTTACAGAACAGTCATTGAGAAACGCACCAAAATTGCAAATTAAAAGATTGTCTTTTTCAGATTTTATGTTTTTATTTGTCATTTTCCCTTTCTAGGTTTTCCCCACTGTTACACTCTTTATTTCTTTAAACATTAATGCGTCTTTTGACAGGAAAAAAAGTAAGTGCGTCAAAACTTTAAATAATATTTATATTTTAAATAATTGTAATTAAACTTTTAAAATATTATATTACATCAATAAATTTTCTCTCTCTCTCTCCTATTAGTGTGTAAACGTTAAATATAAATTCAAATATAGCGTCAAATGTTTTTAAATCGTGTACATTAAGTTATGGATAAACTACGTTACATGGTCATTAATGTTTATGTAAGTTTTTATTTTCTCCTCTAAAATTTCAAAAGTAATAAATTGATCATTAATATTATCAGTTTATAATAAATAGATCATTCGTCGATTAATGTTCATTGACTTTGGTGATGAAAAACTTACCTGGCTCGTTAATCACTGACGTGGCAACCTTTTTGTCTACTTTGTTTCATCTAGTTTCTCTTCCTTAAATCTCCATCTCAAATCTTTCTTTTCTGTAGTCTATTACTCGCCATGCACCGTCTCATCTTTCTACACCCTATCCCACCATCTGGGTAATAAAGTTTTGACAATGAGTATTCGATTTTTCTCTATGAGCACCAATCTCGAAAAGAAGTTATCTCCCAAGCTTTTGAAGCTACATAGGAGGCTAGGAATGTAACACTTTAAACATATACGACACGTAGTTGACCATTAGAATGCTAGACGAAACCACCAAAGTGGCTAACAAAAAATTTTCTTTACTTACTCAATTTAAAATAATCATTTGTAATACTCATGATATAATAAATCAATCACAATTTAAATAAAATGGTTTACATTAGGAGCTCCCTAAAATAAATAAATCTCAAAATACAGACCATTATTGAAAATAAGTTACGACTCGAATATACAAAACAATGTTTACAAAATACATGCCCTCTAAAGAAGAACTAGAGACGTATTATGCTATGATTCTTGGTCTGGATCAAGGCTGAACAAAAGGCTCTTCAACTGCTCCTCTACTAATCTGTATAAGGAAACAAATTCCAAACACTGAGCTACCTAGCCCAATGTCACACTAACAACTAAAGCATACTAAAAGTGCATCAGATAAAAGCTCAAGCTATCAGATCTCATGCATCAGTGAGTATACTTGTATACTCACTCTCTACTCTATGGTAGACATCATGGTGCGGTTGAGGGTTCTGTATCTTGAAGCTCATACACCCCTCTAATCTACGAAGTATGTAGCTCGTAATCTCTACATCGATACAACACTTCGACTAACCCACCATTTGCGGGTGTCAGACCTTTAGTCAGTTTAAAGTGCCTCGCGCACTACCTAATGATATTCAAACCGATTCTATACATCGACATTGTTATCTTTACTAAAGGAACTAGGGTGTTCTGATCGTTTCCTGAGCATAAATCAATGAAAGTTTTATATCACCCTAACTGATCTCATTTCTAAGTGTAATTTAGCATTATGATTGTTTTCATTTGTAGTCTTATTTGAGAGTAATTATAGATTTTTGGGAATCTCATTTCATTTTTACAATCCCCTAAAAATTTATGTCAAAAAATATACGAGGGGATACTGGCCCTATCAGTATCCCTTAGTATCGATACCTCTCTTAGGTATCAATACCTCTCTTAGGTATCAATACTCTACTTTATTTTCAACTGATAAGGAAATGATAGTATCAATACCCTATAATAGTATTAATACTTCAAAACTCAGGTACCGATACTAACCAGGGTATCGATACCAAATTTGACTTCAATGTTTTCAAAATGCCCCAGTACCGATACTTACTCTCTGAGTATCGATACTCCCTCTATAACTTAAGAAATATTACACTGATGGAAGAATAATATTGGTATTATTTGTAACACCCCCAACCCGTACCCGACCCGGATACGAGTCCAAAGTATCACATTGACCAGTCAAAGCATATACTTTTATAAAAACCATAAAAAATTTAAAACTTCTATTCTATAAAGTAGTTCATTTACATAAATATGTTTAAAACCTTAACAGACTCCATCAGAGCGTACATATTTAATGACTTAGTTACATGCCAACATATTAAATTATATGACAAGACATACTTTACAAAATATTTCTGATCTAAACTTTGCGCGGAGATATGTTGCTTTACGGGTCAGAAGCTTGATCTTCTGGCTTAACCACACCTACGTGTATGACACTTACACGCTAAGCCATATACTTAGTGAGACATGTAAATGCATAAATTAAACTAACAAACGCATGAACATCTTATATAATACACATTATACTTATATACCTATTGAACCCATCACTTATATGTTTATCCTTACTTATTTCCTTGTCATTAATTCAATTTCATCATATGAGCATATATTCAACATAAACATATAATATAACTTCAAAACACAACAATACATGAATAATCACTATGATCATATCATACATAACCATATAACATCTCATATCACCATTACATATATGTACTTGTTACTCTTATTATCATATGATCCTAACTTATCGCTTATACATATCACGTATCACATGTATCATTTCACGAGAAACACTATCATTATATCAAATTATGTTTTCTTTTCAAAGCCCATGCACACTATTGAGAACTTAAGGTATGTGAGTACATAGAAGTTGTGCACAATGCTGTGACCACAGCTCGTATAAATCCCACTAGGGGCGCATAGAAATTTGTCCCGTAGGACCACTATGTCCCGAAGGACCACTCTGTCCCGAAGGACCACTGAATCTCGACTCTTGGCATGCCAACTATACCTAGCTCTCAGAACACATGACATAGGCATTACCTTTTATATCTTTTCACATATTCACGTAGGCACATAGTTCACTTTCACATATAATATTTCCATGTAATTCACATTCACTTATCACATAGTTTTTCACCTTTACTTGTATTCTTTTTCACATAGCTCATAGTCATGATTCTTATCTCATAACACATGTTTGCATATACATATTCTCATGCAATCCCTTCATTCAGTTATAAAAGTTAACCTAGCTTATTACATTAACATGTATTCACATCACTTATTTAGCATACATAGCATATCATGTAACATTATAGTATAACACATATAAGTCATATCATTTTCACTTATATTTCATCTCATGGAATCACATAACCTATTATCACACATACATACATTTACATAGTTCACATATAAAGATTCATTTAATCAATTAAACATATGCATTTACTCATATACAATACATTTAGTACCATATCACTACATGTTTATGCTTCAGTACCCCTAATCACATAATAACGGAATTAAACTCATCGCAAGTCTTAATTCCCTATACATAACATACATTTAATATCATGTACTCACCTGGTTTCCAATAACACTACCAAGCTCTTGCATTTTCTTGCGTATCTAACTCTGACCACCTATCTGAACTTTGCTTCCGATCGATGTCTACACAATCATATATTTATACTATCAGTATCCAATTGATATACTATAATCTATCACTTCTTAGACTGAAAGAAAGATTTATTCCATTTCCCATTGAAGTGCATCGGTACATTCTATAGTGTATCGATGTATCCCTTAACATGTGCATCGATGCACTATCCATGCATCGATACACAAATCACCTTCGATGTTTTAATCTTAAGGGGGTGCATCGATGTACTCCTTATGAATTGATGCACTAATTGCATTCGATGTTTATTTATTTGAGAGTGCATCGATACACATTGAAGATGCATCGATGCACACAACCCAGAAATTACATTTTGAGCCCGAAATTCTTACTTTGTCCTCAAATTTTACTTATTAACCCCTCCTTATGCCTTAAAACTTATCTATACATACGTAAACCTTCTTATAACACTATAACACTTCACCATCTCTCATAATTCACCATAATTCTTGAATCAAAGAATTTCATCAAATTTTTCATGTGTTCTTAATTCAATTCTATCACCTCTAACTTCTTAATTAACCCTTTGACAAGTCAAATCCATCCTTAGAACTTCAAAAACCTTTCTATAACAAAAGTTCATTTCTAAACTCTTAATAGAAATTCCTTTCTAATTCTCTCCTCTTGGTGTTTTAAGCTTATATAAGCTTTACTTAAGCTTATATAACACCCAATAATCAAAACCTACTTAATATTCAAGAAATCAACAACTAAAATCAAACTTACCTTTAACAATGGAAGCCAACGTGAAGAAGGAAGAAGAAGAAATAAGCTTTCCAGAAAACTCTCCCCATCCCCACGTGTTATCTTCCTAAATAAGGGAGATAAAAATATCCTCCAAGCCAAATTACCAATATAACCTTATAATCATTTCATATTTACCCTTTATCCAATATTGAAATATTCTTATTAAAATCCTTAAACCTTCCAATTTTTCCTAAATTGATATCCAAATTTCAAAAAAATTTATTTTAGTCACTGACCCGGATTTCGGGATGTTACATTATTCTTATAGTAACGATACCTCTTGCTCAAAATGGCCTTACTTATGATCAAATTTTACACTCAAACTCGCCCACTTTGCTATTTTGAGGTTCCCAATTATTATTAATGTCTTATGTGATCATAGAGGGTCATAAATAAGACTTTAAAACATGTTATAACTCTAAATCATGTAATCTACCATAAAAATAACTCATCATGACTCAACTCAACTTTATAGCTATAAAACACTTTAAATGACTCACAAATTGTACAAGGAAGTTGTGAGTGTATTTCCTTGCTTCTTTGGTTGCTAGAAAAGCCCTCAAATCACTCAAGCGACAATTTCTCTTTTTCCCTTTGCTCTTGAGCTTTCACTAATCAAAAGTAAGAAAATGAATTACTAAACTTACTAGGTGGTTAGATTAAAGATAATGACACTTCCAAGAACTTGAATATATAAAAAACAACTTAGAATCCATAAATTCTCTTAAACACCCCAAAAACCCATTTTTGGAAACTAAGTGTAAAACTTGAGAAATGAGGCTTAAATTAAAGCTCTTATATTGTAGATTATCATGCTTACCTTAACTAAACTCAACTAAGCTTGAAATCTTCACTAGAAGGAGGAAGGAGAAGATGAGAAAGATGAGATGAAAGGATGAGGGTTTGGTGAGATTTTTAGGGAGTGTGGTTCAAGTAAAACATATAATAACGAAGAGGTTTTCAACTTTTGAAATAAAAATGGGTAATTTGCTCTTTTAGTCCCTCTGCTTCTAAAATCAACTAAATCACCACTAACCCTTGGGCCCAACTCAAGCCCACTCTCAACTTAATTAAGTCCAACCATTCTAATGGGTCCTTTGGTTCAATTTATGGGTCTCGGGTTGACCCGAATTACTAACTTGGAATTTTTGCCATTACAAGGAATCTAAACGTGCTTTGAATCTAAACGTGCTTTGAAGAGATGGACCGTAGTAAACGCACGTCAATAAGAGAAAGAAACTACTTTTGCTCTTTCTCACTTTACAGTACGAAACATGTATGGAGCTGGGCATTCTTCAGTGAGTTAATCTTCAATACTTTAGTTTATTCTCAAGTATGATACTTGTAATTACTCATTAATTATTATATGCGTTTGCATCAAACAAATCTAGACAACGAACTAGAAAAGTTAAAAAGGTAGTCCTCAACCTCCCACAATTTCCTACCGTAGACCTGCTGTCTAAGCGTATACCAAGCAATGTATCAGCATCACCGGTTGTTGCATCAGATTATCAGCAGCCAACAGGTATGTATGTATCATGGAGCGCGTATGCATATTTGCTTTCCTTATTATTATGGAACTGCATACATCATTATAATGAATTAATCCTTTATATAATATATATTTTATGCAGTACAATTCTTCCATAAGTAATTTATTCAGTTCTTGCGGGCTACTTTCAGATGTTTCATCTCTGATTTTAGCTTCAATGCAAGGATGCTTGGAGAAACTATAAAAGTACCAGGTGAGAACCGAACTAGTTGTGTTTTGTGTGGCAAATATGAGATTGACAATGTTTTCCGTCATGCCTTTACGAGTAACCGCTAATTCGAATGTCCGATGACAAAAAGCTTGGCAACTGAAGCCATCCTCATCTTTCTACAGATGCAATCTGCAAAGACACGACCAATTTTTTTTCTTTCATTTTTTATTCCTAGCCACCTATGTAACTTTGAAATCCTGAGAGAGCACGTCTTTTTGAGATTCAGTGCTCAGAGAGAAAAATCCAATACTCACTGTCAAAACTTTATTACCTAGATGGTGGAGACGGTGTTGTAGAAGGGAGAGACGGAGCATGGCGTGTAGTAGACTAGCATAAAAGAAAGATCTGAGATGGAGACTTAAGGAAGAGAAAGCTAGATGAAAAAAAGCAGACAAAAAGATTGCCACATCAGCGATTAACAGGCTAAGTAAGTTTTTAATTAACGACGAGTGATTAATTTGTTATTTTTGAAACTTCAATAAAAATATTTAATAAAAAATTAGTGACCATTTACATAGTTTACCCTTAAATTATAACATGTACGTACTTAACGTGCAGACAGTTCTAGTCTTACAATTTGAATATTACATTATAGAAACCCAATAGGAAAAAAAATCACAAAAAGAGACCATATGCATCGACATTGACGTCGCAGTCTCTGCATCTTCCGATCGCATATTAATTGGTGGTCTCCTAAAGGACTCAAATAACACCTAGATCATAAGCTTCACCTAGCAAATAGAAATCACATCAATCCTCATTGTTGAATTATAGAAAGTTTTCACTGTATATCAACTAGTATAGACCTTAGATTTTGTATGCGTCTAAATACAATTTAATAATATTAATTTAGTTTAAAGCTATTGCAGCTGCTTATTAGTATAATTTGTTTGCTTATATGTCATTTTCGAAGACTTTGTATGTAAAAGGGATAATCTCATAAAGGGTACGTATATTTTGGTCGAATGCTCAATACGATATTTTTACCTTTAAAATAAAATCTTTGTACAGAAAGAATTAGTCTGTATATTGTTATGATATACTATACTTATATCTCTATTCTATTGGGAAAAATAATAATCACGTAACAAATTACAAATATTAAAAATAAAAACGATTAAATTTAGGGGGAACTTAACGGGTTCAATAAAGGAAAAAATAAAACAAAATCCATCCTCCAATTTTATATTTTCACAATAAAATTTGTTAAGGTTATCAATAATTTTAAATTATTTTGAATCAGGTAATTGTTTGCTGGAAGATACATTTGACAACTCAAAATCTGCCGCATGATTAATAAATTAATAAGAAAAAATTAGTTAATAATTTTAATATTTTATTCGTTCAACTAACAATAAATGAGTCTAATAAGACGACACATTTAATCTCTTAGATATGATCATAGTTTAAATTCCGATGTTATAAGTGTACCAAATTAGATTAAAAAGGTTGTCCATGCAGAAGTACTTACAATCGTGGCCTCTCTTGGGCACGTTATATCCATTTCATTCTCACGGCGTCCCCTACTCGACCATCCACTGCGGTTTCCATTCAATGGAATAGACCTAACCTAGGCTACACTTGTCTGAATGTTGATGGTGCATCTTTGGCGAACTCTGGTTATAGTTCTGCAGGTGGCATCTTGCGTGACAGCTCTGGTAACTGGTTACTTGGTTTTAATAAAACAATCGGAGCTATGGATTGTCTTTCAGCAGAGCTCTGGGCTGTTCAAATTGGACTCCAAGTAGCATGAACTCTTGGCTTTCGATCCCTTATTGTGCAATCTGATTGTCTGCAAGCAACTCAGCTTCTTCAAGATCGCAACGCGGCATCTACCGCAACTCCTTTGGTGAGAGCTATTAACCGACTCCGGCGTAGATCGTGGTCGACTACCATTGTTTGGACACCACGTGAAGAAAATTTCCCAGCAGATGCTATCGCCAAACTTGCGCTTCCCAGCTACACTTCCCTGAATATATTTGCAGCATCTTCTTGAGAGACCTTTATTGTCCACCCTACTGTAAAACCTAGTCTTATCTAGGCGACTTCCACTTTGATTAAAAAAAAGGTTGTCCATAATTTTTTTATAATATCTAATTTAGATTAACCAATCAATAAATAAGATACTAATAATTAAATAAAATATATATATATATATTGTTTGTCTTGCCAACTATTTCTAAAATATTTGAACTATTTTATGTTATTGATTTAGATATGATATTGAACGTCTAAATGTACAATAAATATAAGAGTTTAAATTGCGAAAGGAAACTATAGCATTTAAGAAGTGCTTTAATGTTTAACTTTTGACTTTATGAAGAGATTTTTAGGGATATTTATGAAAATAGTTTATTATTAGTATCACGGAGATTTATCGAAAGATTAACGAAAATTTAGCTCGTCTAAAAGGTATATGTTTCACGTCCAAGACTTTCAAAATATAAGAAAATCAAGCGATTTAAAATTTGTCAAATCAAGATGATTATTTTAGGTACTACTCGAGAACTTCATCAACCTTTTACAAAAAGCTTCACGTATATCCAATGGATAGGTTAATTTCTTCGTATGTGTCGAATTGAGGTTAATATTATGAACACAATTATTATCTTTTGAGAGATTTTTCAATTCTATTATTGACAAGATTTATTCTACAAACTATTGAGAGTATTTAACCATCTATAGCAAAGGCTTAAGGAATTGAGAGAGTGAATACAATGGTATAAATTGTTTAATTGTAATTGATTAGATTGTATTGCTTAACAAAATTTGTACTATAATGTACTTAGAGAAAGGTCTCACAAAGGTAGATCATTTAATCGAACTATATAAACAATTTTTTGGTCTTCATCTTGATATATTTGCAATATTTTTTAATCGTGTTTGAATTACTTTTAATTTTTTAGTTGCAATATAAATTATATCTACAAAATAAAATAAATTTATCAGTCGAAAGTTAATTGCAACTTAATTATCGGAATTAAATGATTACATTTGCTTAAAGGTAGCAGTAGTTCGAAAGAAAGAAAGAGAAAAAAAAAAAGAAGGGTCGTCGTCTGGGTTGTGGTGGCCGCCTCCACCGCCGCTCTCGTTGTTTTTCGCTCTCCTACGACTGCTTCTCTCAAGATCTCCAAAGCCCAACACAATTTTTTGTTCTTTGAACAAGGAATTGGTCGGCTCTGACCTGGCTTTTTTGGGGATTAGGGTTCGTTGGATTTCATCCCCTATTTTGCTACTCGATTGATTGGGTCTCTCTTCTAGCATGGTGAGATCGTTGATTTCTCTGCCTTTTGTGTTTTTATTCCTGGTTCTAAGTGATTGTTGGTTCGTGCTTGAGTGTTGGTTTTATTACGATTTAGTTTTGCAAAGTATTGGTTTGTTGGGTGGGTTTCTAGTCAGCTTTTGGAGTCTGATTGAGATTGTGAATTCTGCATTCAAGCTGTTTGTGCATAAACCTTATCAAACCAGTCTATTGCTCATTTGAGAAATACAGTAGGTGGAAAGTGTTGTTGGTCTTTCGTCGGAATCTGTTCATTGTTTGTGGATATGCCATCTATAATATTTTATTGGGCAAGGTTTAGGGCAGTTTGTGGGTCGCTTTGGCGAGGTTCTGAGTGTGTTTTTTCATAGAAGAGGTGTCGAGTAGATCTAGGTTTGGTTCCGTTATTGACGTTGGTTCTGAAAGTTATGTTCTTAAGATTTTAGCGTCTCCTGAATGTATGGAGTTTGATGCGAGGCTGTCAGGGGTTGTGGAGGTGTTATGTTTTATCGGGGTTTTAAGAGGAGTTGGAGTAGTTTTTATATAGCAGTTAGTGTAAGGATTTTAGTAGGTTGTTTTGTTAATCTGATTTGCTGTGGCTCAATTTTTTTTGGTTGACAAGCTGTCTTTTGGTGGATTACTTCCGTTCTTCGTTTACTGTTTGGTGGGTGTGGTTGTTTAGTGACCTGTGTGTAGGTGCGTGGTGTCGTTCTTCTGCCTTGGTGATCGGCCGGTTCGATTGTGTGTTGTTACTACAGCTGTTTTGTGTTTACTTTTGCTAGTGTTATGTTCCTTGGTGTAGCTTTTTGATGCTGTCATCTGTCCGTTCCTGGGCTTGTGTAATGCTTAGTGTGTTCATTGATGGCATTTGGCCGGTGGTAGAGCGGTGATTACAACAGTAGTCGGTGATAAGTTGTTCCCTAGGTTGAAGGAGTGATCTGCTGCATATGCTGGTTTCGAGGTAACTATTTTGAAGAAAGATTCATTGTTCCACTGTGACAAAAAAGTGAAGTTGGTGCCCTGAAAAGTTGGAATCTGCATGCAGTTCTGTTGTGGAAATGTGGTGGTTGTCTGGTATTGTTTATTAGAAGTGCCCATAATGTTGTACAATGGGCCATCTATGAGCGGCGTTCGATGTTAGTGGACATTTCTTATCGGGTGATCCATATTTCCGTGTGGAAATTCAGATTTTGAAAGTTCTGTTCTTGATGGGAATTTATTTTCTTCTTTACCAGTCGAGTTGGGCTAGCCGGTAGCCTTGAGAAGCTTTCGTTCCCTGGATGTTTGTTGCTGTTCTGGTATGAGATTCTTGGCATTTTCTGTATTTTGGGTGTGTTTTCCTTTGGATGTTTAGCAAGACCAGCATGTTCTTTTTATTCGGCGCGATGACGGAGTTAGGCCCTTTTGGAGTAAACAATGGCGGCAAGACCTTTTCCGCAACAATTATGCATGGGTGAAGTTCTTTATCAATGAAGACAATTCAAGTGGACAAAGTGGGGCATAAATGTTGTACCTCATCGGAGATGGTGCTCTGATATGTAGGCCCTCGCGTGTTGTTCCTTCTGTGGAAAATAAGGTGGTTGTTGGGTGATTGGAAGTTATATTTCGAGCTTTAAGGTTATTGTTTTTTGGATTAGGGTCGTTTAGTGAGCTTGCTTTTCTTAGTATGTTGCTTCTGGCCAAGTTATGGTTTTTGTTGTCTCGTTCTGTTGTTTAGGTTCTTTCCTCGGGTCTTGATGTATGTGTTTGTTTCTCAGTGTGTCCTTTATTCACCTTGTCGGTTTGTGTGTGGTGGTCTTATTATGTGCAAGAATGGGACTTGTGAGAGGGCGGGGGTACCGTCTCAATGATGTAAGTGTTTTATGTGTGTTTTTATCTTTACCACCCCAAGGTACACTCTTTTTTCTCCATTTAGGATTAGAGAGATTTTTTAATGAGGTCCTTGAGGTGGTTTACTTTGTTATTTTTAATACAAAGTACCATCTTTCAAAAAAAAAAATTGGAATAATTTTTTTTATATTTTTAGAGTTTCAAGTTTTTCAAAAGACTTAATGTAAAAATAAATGTTTAAATTATACTCCAATGGTGTGTTTGTTTCATTGTAATTGATTTTTTAGAAAATGAATTACAATTTCTGAAAAATGAATTATGGAAAGTATTTTATGGTGTTTAGATGATGTTGTGTAATTCATTTTTCACTGTTTGATAATTTTTACTAAAAATATTTTATGAAATTTGTTTCATTGTATTTTTTTATCTTTTGTTTTTAATTAAGTTAATTTTATTATTATAAAATTATTTTAAAAAAGTTTTTTATATATTATAATATTTTATTTCTTTAAGTACATAAAATTAAATTAATTTCATTCATCTTCTTCTATAAAATAGATAATATGAATAATTTATGTTGATTGTATTATATATATATTCTTTTAGATTCAAAATTTTTTATTTTTTATTCAATGACATTTTTAATATTATCTTTATTTTTAGCTGCTAATTAATTTTTCATACTTTGGATTCAATTGCATAAATGTTAAAATTATTAATTAAAAATATTGATATAATCTCTAAAGTTACACTATTTAAAAATCTATTTGCATTAGGAAATATTTATAACTAATGGAAATTGTAATGTGGAAAGAAATAAAATGTCTTTTATTTAGGTAACTTTGTAAATTCTTTCCCAAATAAAACCCCTACACAATTCAACCTATATAGACTCAACAACAACATGCACAAGTAAAAAGAAAACAGCCTGCTTGCTCTACCAAATAATAACTCAACAATCAACCTATCCATGATCACAAAAAAAACTCAGACCAGTCAAAACCATCCCAGCCCTTGTCCTGCATGCTCGAAAGATTCACCAAAACAGTTTTCTTCATATTAATCGAAAGAACCTCAACAAAAGACCTCAAGTCACCAAATTGTCGATTGTAGATTCAAAGGAAAAGAATCCAATCCAAATGATCTCAACTTATGACAAACAAAGTGAGAAAACTTGATTCTTCTTATCTATAAATTTGCCTCTTATAACATTTCTTAAGATTTATGTAATTCACTCCAAATTCAAACAAATATTTTTATGCTGATCAATGACAATTAAAAATTCAAACTTCTATTTTATTGAAAATAAGAAACCAATCAAAGCCTAAAAAAACAATCAAGAACGAGATTTTGCCAAGCCTAGATCTCTTTTCCATTTTTTTCTTTTTTGAAAAGATAATCACTCAAAACCCATTTAATCTATAATTAAAAAAACCTCAACCCCTTATCCAAGTTAAACACTATTTCAACCAAAAAAATCAAAAGAAAATTCATTCAACTTCAGTACTATGAATATTCAAAATTAGCAATAGGATTGTTTCAGAAACATATTAACAATAGAATATTTCAGTAATGTTGTGGCAAAGAAACATAATTTTAAAAAGACAAAGAAACAATACATTTGAAGCTTCTGAGAGATTTAAGAACAATTTTGCTACCTAAAGTGTATTTCCACTCTTCATAACACGAGTCAATATGTTGTTAATGCTTTCATGAGTCTTCTTTTGCGTTTTAAAAAATCCCAAAATTTTAGACTCAGAAAGATCAAGAACTCATTTTGAAAAGGAAAAAAAAACAAAAAAGAAACATGTGAAGTTTACCTTTGATGAAAACGTTGGAGTTATAATAAAAAAAATTGATGAGAGAAAGAGAGTCGGTGAGGGACAGAGAGCCGATGAGAGGTGGAGGTTGTTGATGAATGGGTAACGGTGGAGAGCAGTGAATATTAGTGAATAAGTGAATATTAGTGTGGGCTCTTGGATTTGCACTTTATAGATTTTAAAAATTTAATATGTTTTGGGTTAAGAGAATATAATGAGAATTATGAAATGAAATATTTCGTTTTGGTTTTCCTTTTTATTGCTATTTGTCACTCTTCTAGCTTTTTTCTGCTTTTACTTCCTTAGTTTGCTATTCCCTTCACATTTAGTACATTACAAGCGTAGCAGATTTGCCAAACGATTATGAAACAATGGGTGAAGGACATCAAACGCGTAGTCAAACAGCACTACAAGAAGTTAAAATCGCAAATTGTCAATCAAAAATTCAAGTTTCGACGTTCAGGTTTGTTCTGTTGAGACTACCCTCGATGATCGGTTCACAAAATTGGAGAAGACACTCACAGAAAATCTTTATTCCGATTTCACAAAATTGGAAGCTACATTGGCTGAGTTTCGAAATCTATTTTATTAAATAGGTTGGATTTAGAGAGTCCATGTTGAAAATTGTCTCTCATGAAATTCATGTTTCATTTAAAACTTAGAAGCATTTTTCAATTTCAAACTTCAATATATTTTATTAAAATAATTATCTTAGAAAAATCTGATGTAAATAATAAATATTTAAAAACATACATACACAGTTCCAAAATTAATTATAATGTCCAAACAAATACATAAATAATAATAATAATAATAATAATAATAATAATAATAAAGTATGAATAAAAATTAGAAATAAAATTTCAAAAATTAGAAATAAAATTTCACACTCAATATAACAATTTTATCTAAAAGGTGAAATGGTTCTCCAAGTACCGGATCACCTAAGTACGAGTATTTGAAAGAAAGAAACTATGGGGTGTAAACTATTAAGCTTAGTGTATCTTTAAAGTGCAAACAAACAGAAGTCTCAATCACAAGTCAAAAGCACTATCTGAATCAAAATAATGTTCATTGTCCGAATGAAATGCACCCATACACCTTATACCCTCCGAAAGGATCCTCAGAACCACTCTCTACTAGCATCGTCTGAAGTGGGTCCGCCAAAAAGGCAAGAGCCACTGAATCCAAACTAAGGTGAACGCCTCAAGACTCGACGTAGTAAGTTGGCCAATTACGCATCCGATGCACGTAAAATTTCAAATCGTAATCAACACTCGAGAGCTTGTATATGTGGGATTTGAGATGTGAGTTTTCAGTGCACGTAAAATTTTGATCCTTACCCCAAAACTCTCGAGTAGGCGGGATAGGTGAAGGAGATAAGTTTCAATGCACGTAAAATTTTGGCTCTTACCTTAGGACTATTCCGTCTCTAGATAGGCTAGTGTGTTGTCCCGAGATGCACATAAAATTCCTCCGATCACATTGTTAGACCTATCTTATGTTTGTTGATATACTTCTGCATATAGAGGTTATGATTTGAAATAAGTCGCTTGTAACATTTTAATTATTTATTCTATTTATCTAGTTTTTAATTTGGGGCCCTTTTGTAATTGTTTATGATTTTATACCTTGTACAAATGTTTTTAAGTGAGTATGGTTTCAAGGAAACATTTTTGGGTTAACCACTTTGGTGATCCTGTGTGGCATTTTAATCCGTGGGATTTGGGTGTTACATTTTTGTTGCAAAAATTATGACATCCATTTCAAAATCCAATATACCAATTTCTGATAAATAAAACAATTAGATCAACAATTAAATTAATTATTTTTTCGATAAGGGGAACTAGGCAATAGGGGTTTCAGTCGAAATTAAAGATGTTGATTCAAACAAAAAAAGGTTGTTGATTCAAGAAAAACAACTCGAAACTACTGCTCTCATGGTAGGTCAGAGATAAGACCACAAAAACAACCCGATCGAAAGAAACAACAAAAGAAAAGGAGAGGTAATAACCCCCACGACCAACCGAGGCATTGTCTGATTTCAAAAGCGACCGCCTTGGCATTCCCACGCAACCTCGCTGACACAATGACCAAGAACGACCGAGGATAGTTACGGCGACGAAAGGGTGATCCTTAACTCGCGATCTCCTTATATTGTGAGGAAAGAGAACAACGAACGACTGATCAAGGGGGAAGAACATGAGGTGAGGTAATTGTTACTCTAGTCACCTTACTTCACTGAATGACAACTAGAGAAAGAGTGAAACAATGGCGAGAAGTAAAGGAGTAGCACCAAGATGAATAAAAAAAATACTTTAGACAGCTATTCGTGAAAAGTGATATAATTTAGGCACTTATTTCGGTATTAATCCAAAATAAAACAAGTTAGAAGATAGATATCAGTTTAACATTGTTTTTAAAAAGTGAATTTTAAAAGTTTGATTAAAAAATTAAAAATGTTTTTTAAAAGTGCACTTTAAAATTTATCTATTTGGAATTATTGTTAAAATAATTTTGAAAAAAAAAATTAAATGTCCATTTTAGACATTATATTATAAATTAAAAATATAACATTTAAAATATATTTACACTTATTAATAATATTTTAAGAAAAAAATATATTAAGCTAACTTAAACTATAATAAAAATATAAAAATATTTTAAGATAATTCATTAATAGTATTTTTATATATAATATTTATTAAGAAAAAGTATTATTAATATCTAAATTTTAAAATAATATTTTAATTATTATGATATAACTATAATTACTCATTTAAAATATAAATTTGTTTCTAAATGAAAGTTGGAAATGGAAACCCCTAAAAATCTTTAGTTTTATTGTTGGTTTGAAACCACAATTTTCACAATATTTTTTTAATTTTATTTGTTTGATATTGATTTCACGGTCAAAACGAACTTTTTAACTAAAAGTGCTTTTAAACAATATTACCAAATGTATTATTGTAATGTCTAAATGTTGAAGGTTATATTTTTACAATTAAGGTCAAATTATAATAAAGAATAAAAATATATGCTAATTTTATTAAGGGTAATGTATAGTAATGATCACTGAACTTTTTAAAAGTTTTTATTTAGGTCCCTCACTTTTAAAATTTACAATACAGTCCCCTAACATTAATCCGTTTGTAATATGGTCCCCCAACATTTAGTATGTTTACAATATAGTCCCCGACCGTTGACGTCGTTACACTACCGTTAGTATGTTTGTAATATGGTCACTGAACTTTTCAGGCGCTTGCAATTAGGTCTCCCAACTTTTAAAACTTACAACACAGTCCTAAATTTCATTATAAACCCCAAATTTCTTTTCGGTCTCAAATTTCCTTTTTCGCTTCTCTCTTCTCATTTCTAGCGTAACTTTTTAGACGGGGATGCATGGGAAATTCTAATATAACATTGAATTATGTGGATGTGTTACTTGAATAAGGGTCCATTGAGAGAAGACCCGACTAAGAGACTATCGGGACCATCAACGATTCAAGGTGTAATGTTAGATACATGTCATCTCAGGTGAAGCATAGATGTTCGATGAAATGCTTGTGAGAAAAAAATGGGGTTAGAAATACAGAGTTGACAAATACTACTAAGATGAACAATGTATCATTGTTGAAAGTCACCAACAAAGTTGGAATTATTTTGTATAAATGGCATATGATAATTTCTTCGTTTAATCCTTGTGCTTAAAGATTTTCTAACAGATGATCAAATATAATGAAATATCAAACAGTACATTCACCTCTCAGTCTCTTTCGCAACTTGAAAGGCATCATGACAGGGTCAAGTAGCTGCTCCGAATATACTACCCTGTCATGATGCCTTTCGAGTTGAGTGCATGCATAATTGTCTTCTAAAGATATAATTAATACAATTCAACTGTAAAATTTCCAAAACATGTAAAAAATATTAATTCGTTCACGATATACCAATCCCATAATCAACATGAACTTATTAAAAAGAATACGAGCTCACATGACACTGAAAACCACAGGTCAGATCAATACAATTCCCAGTAAACTAGTACCATTAGTCTCTCGGATTGAGCCTAGCAATTTCACTATGTCGATACCCACATCCAATTCCCTGATTTAAAGAAAAACCAAACAAGAAGATAAAAAAAAAATTAGCCTAGGACCCTATTTCACTTCTATTCTAATGGACTGAATATCTTTCATAAGGAGTACTAAAAGTTTAGATTAAGAAGAAAGAAAATTAGATGGTTTTGATTCAAAACTAACACTGAATATCCAGATAATTGACATACAGTTCCATAAACATAAAAATTTCAACAAAAAACACACAATGCGAGTTGAAAATGGGAAAGTGCAAAAGAAGAAAGACTTACTTCTGGATAGCTCAAAAGAAGAAATAAATACCTTCTTGCAAGTGAGGGGATAGATTAAGAAATAAACGCAATCGGTGTTGCATTCCAGCAATTCTTCCTCCATTTTTTCTTTGTAAATAAAAAGCTGAAAGACAGAGCACTGCTTGGGTTTACAATTTTACATGGCGGAAAATTGAAGAACAAAAATCAAACGAGAGTTGAATGCGCTGTTTGAGATTTCATTATATTTTATCATCTGTTGGAAAACCTTTAAGCACAATGATTAAACGAAGAAATTATTATGTCATTTATACAAAATAATTCCAGCTTTGTTGGTGACTTTCAACAATGATACTTAGTTCATCTTAGCAGTATTTGTCAACTCTGCATTTCTAACCCAATTTTTTTCTTACAAGCATTTCATCGAACATCTATGCTTCAGCTGAGATGACATGTATCTAACATTACACCTTGAATCGTTGATAGTCCTGATAGTCCCTTGGTCGAATCTTCTCTCAATGGACCCTTATTCAAGTCAACACCTCCACATAATTCAAAGTTAGATTAGAATTTCCCTTGCATCCCCGACTGAAAAGTTACAATGGAAATAAGAAAAGAGAAGCGAAAAATGAAATTTGAGATCGAAAAGGAATTTGAGGTTTAAAATAAAATTTAGGACTGTGTTGCAAATTTTAAAAGTTGGGGGACCTAAATGCAAGCACCTGAAAAGTTTAGTGACCATATTGCAAACGTACTAACTGCAGTGTAACGGCTTTAAACGGCTGGGGACCATATTGCAAACAGACTAAATGTTAGGGGACCGTATTGTAAACGAACTAAATGTTGGGGGACCGTATTGCAAACGGACTAAATATTGGGGGACTGTATTGCAAGTTTTAAAATTGGGGACCTAAATAAAAGCTTTAAAAAAGTTCAGTGACTATTACTATACTTTACCCTTTTATTAATTGATATATTATGCCTCATTAAAAATTTACACAAAAGAATCAACTTATTATTTTTTAAGTCAAGTGATTATTTTATATTTTTTATAATAGAGAGACTGGCAAAATGGTTGAGTAAATGATGTGGGGGAAAATTCTCAATATAATCTAACTCGAGATTATTTTTTCATCTAGGGTGAATTATACAGTACCAATTCAAAGACATCAGGTGCTCAACGGATCTTCAAGCCAAATATAAAGACTCCAAGAATGATAAATGAAAAAGACTCTAAAATGATAAATAAAAAAACTCTAAAAATACAATGCTTTTTAAGACCAATAAGAAGTTAGTTCAGCAAATAATATGATAGTTGCCTTGGAAAATTATTTTTCCCAGGACCTTATCTGGGCGAGGAAGCAAGAGGGATTTGATAAAAATTGATCCATAATTACCCTAAAAAGAGAAAGAAAAAAAATCACTGGCCGTGCGATTAACCCCAGTCTCACACCGGTCTCACACCGCGGATGGTGTTGATCTCTCAGCTTCATTAACACTACCATGGACGGGAGTTTTCCACAAACCCTCTCATTCAGTGTGTTGCATACTGCTAGGAAAGTTTCTGGCAGCGGGCCCAATTTCCCACCTAAATACGTTTATTTTGTTTGATTTTTCTTTCAATTTTTCAGTCAAACGAAAAACTCCAAGAATCACTGCAAGACATGCCCACCAACGTGAACTTCTCAGGTAATACATATTTTTTTAATTCTTTTTCTTGCTGGGAATTCTTTGCTAAATTTCACCCTTTTTTTTAATCTCCCTTCCAAACTAATGGAATGGGTATTCTTTTCAATCAAACTTATTGTTTATCTGAGCTTGAATTTGCTTCAGATTATCATGGATGAGATTGTAAATGGTGAAATTTGATTGTGAAAGACTTGTTCGGGGAATCCAAGCGATTAATTGCTATGATTGTCTAGGTTTTATTCAAGCTTTAAATTATGGGTCGGTGTTGGAATTGTGGTTTTCTGACTGATTGTTTTAGAGGATTGTTCCAGTATGATTTTCCTAGAATACTCATGATTTCAGACCCATTGAAGATTTTCAAAGATAATAATTCTTTGAGATCTTGCATGATATATCGATTCAATGTTGGAATTGTGTTTTCTGGCTGATTGTTTTAATGTATTATTCCTTAGAATTCTTCATACCCCATTTAAGTGGGATTGCAACTTATTTGTTTCCACTTACTCATATTGTTTCCAGGTGTTTCCAATTGCTATGTTTTCAAGAGCCAATTGCAGGAGTATGCGCAAAAAGCGGGCCTTCCTACACCTGTATATGAGACTATTAAGGAAGGCCCTTCCCATGAACCGTCGTTTAGCTCAACCGTGACGGTAAATAATGTTCGATATGATTCGTTGCCCGGATTTTTTAATCGCAAGGCAGCAGAACACTCAGCTGCTGAAGTTGCTCTCAGGGAGTTGTGCAAGGCTGGTGAAATCAATGAAAGCATCTCTCAACCTGTTGTAAGTTTTACTATGATTTAGTTTATGATATTTGGTTAGTGCTTAGCATTTTCCTTTATTAGGTAACTTTGTTTTGGATTTTCTGAACTATCTTGTTCTATGGATTTCTGCTTCAGCACGAGACTGGTTTGTGCAAAAATCTACTACAGGAGTATGCGCAAAAGATGAATTATGCAATGCCCATATATCAGTGCCGGAAGGATGAATCAGTGGGGCGGTTGCCTCATTATTCATGTACTGTTGAGATTGGAGGCATTCGGTATTTGGAGCTGCAGCAAAAACCAAAAAGAAGCAGAGATCAAAGCTGCCAGAATTGCTTTACTGGCTATTCAGTCCACTACATCGGATTCATCTAATCAGGCATTCAACAACTCTCAGCTAATGGTTATTCCTTGCAGAAAGAGGGCAACAGAGACAGCTAGTAATCCTGATGAGACTTTGAAAGTTCCTAAGGCCAAGAAAGCCCGGTACAAGAAGAAAATGTTTAAAAGAAAAAACTATGGGAAAAACGATGGACCTTCTCAAGACAAAACAACTGGCACTTCGGTCATTGGCTCGGATGATCTGCTAAAATCAGAATCGGTTCAAACTGATTCTTTTACTATACTGAGTTCGGAAACACTAGGTACAGAAGTTAGGGGGAGTCCCCTAGATACAAAGATAGAGAGTGACTCATGCAAGCGAGATATGCCTTCTGCAGATATTGCATTGGCTCACCAGGTTGCTGATAATTCTAAAAATGGGCCTTTAACAGCTGTGAATTCTATTTACAGCAATCATGCGGCTCCATACATGGAACATGAACATTCTATTGGTTATGATGATCTAACTGATTTGGTTAAATTGACTGACAGCAACAAGATAGCTTCAATGGATGACCCCACTCTGGGTCAGATAAACCAGGCAGTAGAAAGGATCCATGCAAATGCAGGCCAAGGGTAGGTCCTAGAAAAAGTAGAAGGTAGCTCAATCGTCCGGATTTTATTTTGCGGTAAGAGAAAAAGGAATGGAAGGAATAGGTATGTTCTTTACAGACTGTTGTGAATTTTGCACAATTAGCAAATTGGAGTGAACTGTTATGTGCATCAGCGTTTATCTTCACTATTATAATAACTTATTGGAAATTAGGAAAATTGTAGCTGGGTTCAGATATGATTGCTGTTATTGTGGGTTTTGAACATTTTGAAGAATGAAAAACAGTTTTATTTTGTTACTGTTGTATGCTTAAAATTTTGGTTTCACATTCCCTTAATGGATACCAGTTCATTGCATCATGCAAAGATGATTTTTTTTACTTCATAAGTTAAAAAAGATAAACTTGCATAACTAAGAAAATCCACTAAGATTTGGATCTCATGGTTGATTCTCATTGATATTTACCATAAGTAGAGCTTGGAGCTTTACATTCTCTCTTTTTCGATAATTTTTGTTTCTCAAGACAGACTCATGTTGAGTGAGTCAATTAGTTGAGGAACTATGAACATTAAACTCACCAAACAAGGACTCATGTTGAGTCAGTTAGTTGAGGAACTATGAACTTTAAACTCACCAAACTGTTGTAGGGAATTGCTTCCGTTCTCTTCGTCTAAATTCTTGTGCAGCCAATGAACAGATGAGCGAGCTAAGACAACAAGAATCAGCCCCAAGCAAGGCCACGAAAATTGTATCTTTGTTCATGTTTTTCAACTTCGACGCCATTATAAGACACCAAGAGCTACTTCTCTTTTCTTACGCTTTATATTGGCTTTCTGGCTTATTCTGGAACAACACTCCATTGAAACGAAAACGTTAAACACTTGTGCCTTTATCATGATCCGACAGCCCTCGTACTTATATACATTTGAGTTAGAAGCCGAGTTGGTTCTACGAGTCCTGCTTTATTTATTGTTAACAAACAGTATTCAATGAAAATCAAAAGCAGGGAGTTTATTTGGTCAAACTAATGGAAGTCAACGTGTTTGCTAGTGTTTCTTCCTCTCAATTAACTTGCTCGGAAACTGTAGGATTGGCTATAATAATAATAGGAAGAAAGGTACAATATCCGATTCGAAGCTTACCATTAAACTTGTATTATAATTAATTTTATTTATAACATTTGTTTATAATTTTTTAATTATAAATTTATAACGATAAGTGTTAGAACTCGAATTCTAACAAAGTAACATTTTATTTTACTAGTGAATCTATTCTATGAATTCAGTTTTATCTAATTTTAAATACATTTTAAATAAAACTGAAATATAATTTTTTAAAATTGCAAATTTCTTTTTGTTAAAAACAATGAGAGATTTATGAGAAAAATGGAATCGGGAATGTTTTCCAATTTCATAGAAAAGTACAACAAATCGAAATAGTGAAATACAACAAAGCAATATTTGAACTTTCTTAATATTGAAAAATCTTAAAACGAACAAGTCAAAACTACTATCCCAATCGGTCAATGGCAGCTTGAGAAACGGTGGAGGTTGGCTCGAGCTTAAGAGCTTCCTGGAAAGCAGCCATAGCTTCCGTTATCATCTTCTTCGATTCGTAACAATCTCCCAGCAGACAAAACGCCCTGGCGTTATCCCCGAGTAATTCTACAGCCTTGGTCAAATCGTCGATCGCTGAGTCGACATGGCTGCCGCGGCGGTTCATGCTCATCTTCAACTCGGCTCGTTTAAACAGCGCGTCACCCCGTTCTTTATCAGTCAACGACTTGGAAGCAAGAGGGGAGACAGCGACGTCGAGGGAGTCAAGGGCGGAGGACTTGAAGCCCTGGAGGTCAAGAGCGAGGGCTTTGAGGATGTAGGAAGCGGCGTCTTTCGGATCAAGAGAAATGGCTTTGTCGGCTTCGGATTCGGCTTTCTGAGCTAAAGAGGCGGTGGATGAACGGGACTCGGAGGATCTGGCTTGAGCTAGGAGCTGAGCTCCGAGGACGAAGTGGCGCTTAGCTTGGTAGCCAGCTCGATTCCTGTAACGGATTTTGGTGAAGATCTTTTGAGGAATATCGTGCATAGCGAGGAACATGAAGATCGTAACCAGAATTATAGCAGCTTGTAAAAGTAGATCCGTCCACATATTCAACGTAATCCCTTGAAATTTTGAGGGAAGAAATATAGGGCAAAAGGGGAGAGTTTTTTCGGAGACGAGGATGGTGATTGCAGACTTGCAGTTATGATTGTTGAGAGATTGGCCATCAGTTCGGTTTTATAATTGAATGTTTCTTTTAGGGTAAACTATATAAAAGAAAATTCACAGTTAATAAAACTAATATAATTACACATTTGATCCTCAATATTTATATATTCTTTCAATTTAGTTCTAATTTAATTTAAATCAATAAATCTAATGCTCTAATCATATGATTACACATGTCATCATATGTTTGGAGAGTTTTTAATATAATTTTAATTTAAATTAATATAATTTTTTTATCTAATCATATTATGACACATGTCACCATTAAAGGAAAAACAAATTTCAACAAGTTGACGGGATGGAGTTTGAACCATGTCTTGGGGCATGGAGGAAGAAAAGCAAGCCTTGCTTATAAGCCAAGCCTTCGTTTGTGATTAGGCTTACATAATTTTGTATAAAACATATTGTAGCTACTGCAAAAAAGTAAAGAAATAAAACTACTTATTTAGAGACTTAAATCTAAGCAAACTATATGATTAGTGCACTCTAATCACAAATTAATATTTTGACTTTTATATTTTAAGACAATTTTTTTTTCTTCATAATTATAATTTAATGATTTTAATTTTTAGAATTGAGTCCAATAATATTTCTTTAACTTTAGATTTAAAAGTTTCATTTTTAAAATAATTTCTTTAACTCAAAAGTAAAAGTTAAAAGTTTTAAATTTTGAATTTAAAAATTGTTGAATAGAGTCAAAATATTTTTTAATTCAAATGTAAAATTAAAGTCATTAAATTATAATTATGACAAAAATTATTAAATTTTGTATAAAAATATAAAAAATCTTAATTTATTTTAATTTTTTATTAATTTGTGATTAAAGTGCTTTAATCATATAATTTGCTTAGATTTAAATCCCTAAATAAGTAGGGTTTTTTTTTCTTTTTGCAGTAGCCACAATAGGTTTTATACAAAATTATGTAGGCCTGAACATAAATGAAGGCTTGGCTAAGTGGCAATGCTTGCTTTTCCTTCTCCATGTGGTAGTACATTGGTTTGAACCCACCCCTATCAATTTGTTGAAATTTGTTTTTCCTTTAACACGGTCACCATCTAGTTTGACAAAAAATTTTATATTAAATGAATTAAATTTATATAAAAAAAACTCTTCAATCATATGACAACATAAAAAAAATTAGTTGACCCTTATTCCCATATGTAATGGGGTAAGAGGGAGGTAGAATAGTAGGCTGCCCCCAACGTCAGGTTGAGAGCAGCTTCCGTGGGAGACCTCCGAATTATGAATTGCCCTCCGTAGGACTCGATCCCATGACCACAAGGTTAAAAGATATTTTGGAAATAATTGAAAGTTAGGTGGCATCAACTTTTATTAGTTTTTGGCAACATGCTAATGAAGCATTTCAACATGAAGAAGCAACTAGAGCTGAAATATGTCGGCTTGGAATTATTTGAAACGTGGAACTTTTGTGAGCAACAAAACAATTGGAAATTGGAAAGTACAACAAGCAAATGACGCGACTAGAAGATTTTAGAAGCAATTTAAGTCGGTTTAAGTCTCCTATAAATATGTGTGTTTTAGGTCCAAGTTATGTGTGAGTAGTGAGAAAAAGAAAAACATACGAGAGAAAAAATAGAGAGAATTGAGAGAGCTTAGCAAAGCTTAAAATAGCGAGGTTGTGTTTGTAAACTAGCTGCAACTAGTATTGCAATATTGTAATATTGAGGTAGTGTCATTGTAACATATTTTGTTTCGTATCAATAAAAAGTTTGAGTGTTATAAATTACCGAGTGCCCATCTACGCTTCCAACAAGTGGCCTCAGAGCTTGGTTCGAGTTCAACGTGGTGAAGAAGATGGCCAACATGATTCAACCACAAATCCTGAGATTGACAAAGACGAATTACGAAAATTGGAGCATTCAAATGAAGGCGTTACTAGGCTCCCAAGATTGTTGGGATATCATTGAGGATGGTTACAGCGAGCCTGAAAATGCAGCAGCAGAAGCAGCCCTGGCCAATGAAGAAAAAAAGGTATTGAAGGAATCCCGGAAAAAAGATAAAAGAGCGTTGTTCTTTATTTTTCAAGGAGTAGACGAATCTACGTTTGAAAAAATTTCTGATGCGAAGCCCGTAAAACAAGCATGGGAGAGTTTGCAAAAATCTCTACAAGGTGTCGAAAAAGAAAAAAAGGTACGCTTAGAAGCTCTCCGAGTTGAGTTTGAGATGTTAAAAATGAAAATATTGAAACCATCGATGATTATATTAGTGGTGTGAAAGCGGTCGTAAATGAAATGAAAAGAAATGGCGAATCACTCGACGATGTTAGAGTGATGGAAAAAAATTTACGATCATTAACAAGAAAATTTAATTACGTGGTTGTGGTAATCGAAGAATCAAAAGATTTATCTCAGATATCGATCGATGATCTTGTGGGTTCACTTCAAGCACATGAGCAGAAAATAAAACAAAATGAAGATTCAGAAAATTTAGAGCAAGCTCTACAAAGCAAGATGAATGTCAACGAAGGAGAAGCTAGCAGCAGCTACACACGAGGTCGAGGAAATCATGGTGGTTATCGTGGAAGATACAGAGGAGGACGAGGAACTTGTGGACGTGGTAGACGATCATATGACACCGATTAAATGTGTGAAAGCAATCCAACATCAGGTCGTGGATGAGGATTCAGTGGCCGAGGTAGGGGCAGATATCAACAAGGAAGTAAATTTCAGTTACAATGTTATAATTGCAATAAGTATGGTCATTATAGTTATGACTGTAGATCTGCTCCTAAACAAGAAGAAAGAAATAACGTAGCAATAGCTGAAGAAAAAAAATTGAAAAATCTCGTGTATTCCTCACTTATAAAGGAAATGAAGAATTCAAGAAAAATATTTGGTATCTTGATAATTATGGAGTAACCATATGTGTGATCAAAAGAAACTGTTTGTGAAATTAGATGAAACAGTTCATGGGCGAGTAATGTTCGGAGATGACTCGTACACAGAAATAAAAGGAAAAGGCGAAGTCGTGATTGCTCAAATAAATGGAGAAAAGAAATATATTTCAGATGTTTATTATGTACCTGCTTTGAAAAGCAATATTATCAGTCTTGGTCAACTCCTGGAAAAAAGATACGAAGTGCAGATGAAGAATCGCTCGCTTGCCATCAAAAATAAAGAAGGAGAATTGATAGCCCAAGCTGATATGACTTGAAATCGTCTCTTTACAATTGATATCGAGTCGGGAGAAGTCAAGTGTATGAAGACCGCGATCAAAGATGATTCATGGCTGTGGCATCTAAGATATAGACATCTTGGATTTTTTGGTTTAAAGCTGTTATAAAAAATAAGCATGGTGAAAGGACTACCAGAGATCAACCCTCCAAATCAATTATGTGAGGCTTGCATAAAGGAAAACAACATAGACAAAGCTTTGAAGTTGGTAGATCATGGCGTGCCCGAAGACCGCTGGAGATAGTACACACAGATATAGTCGGTCCTTTTGACATACCATCTCTTGGAGGTAACAGGTACTACCTAACTTTTATTGATGATTTTAGCAGGAAATGTTGGCTTTATATCTTGAAAGAAAAGTCAGAAGCGCTGGAAAAATTGAAAGAATTTAAAGCAATGGCGGAAAAACAAAGCGATCAATATTTGAAGATACTCAGATCAGATAGAGGAGGTGAATATACATCAAAGTTATTTGAAGAATTCTGCAAAGAGCATGGCATCATCCATCAGCTGAAAGCCAGATACACGCCACAACAAAATGGAGTTGCAGAAAGAAAGAACCGCACAATCCTGGATATGGCGAAAAGCATGATAAAAGGCAAGCAACTACCGAGAAATTTCTGGGCTGAAGTAGTTCGATGTGCAATTTACCTATTGAACCGATGTCCAACAAAAAACATGAAGTATATGACGCCAAAAGAAGCATGGAGTGGACAGAAACCAGGAGTTGGACACCTCAAGATTTTTGGATGCATCGCATATGTCCACGTTCCTGAACAGACCAGAAAGAAGCTTGATGACAGAGGAGAAAAATGTATTTTTATTGGCTATGATGAAAGAAGCAAAGCTTACAGATTATATAATCCTCTTACCAAGAAGGTAATAATTTCAAGAGATATCGAGTTCGATGAAGCAGACTATTGGAGGTGGAGCAAAGAGGAAAAGAAAGTTGAAGGACTATTTTTTAATGAAGATAAAGATGATGAACAAGCTGATGATCAAGGACCTCAACAAAATATATCATCATCGTCAAGTAGCAGCAGCGATGCCAGCAACATAATAGAAGATTCTGAAGTGCCTCCCACAGAAGTTCGAAGATCTACAAGAGAAAGAAGAATGCCAGAAAGGTACAACGATTATGAGCTAACTAATGTTTCATTTTTCTGCTTACTTGTGAACAGTGATCCAATAACATACAAAGAACCGGTTGAAGATGAAAAATGGAGGAATGCAATGGATGAAGAAATTGCATCAATAGAAAGAAATGATACATGGGAGCTAACAAGACAACCAGAAGGCCATAACCTAATTGGAGTAAAATGGGTTTATAAGACAAAGACCAATAAAGAAGGAAAGGTCAAGAAGCACAAAGCGAGGCTAGTTGTCAAAGGCTATAAGCAAACACAAGGAATAGACTATGATGAAGTATTTGCTCCAGTAGCAAGGATCGAGACCATCAGACTTCTCACATCATTCGCAGCACAAAAGGATGGAAAATTTATCAAATGGATGTGAAGTCAGCATTTCTAAATGACTACCTAGAAGAAGAAGTTTATATTGAGCAACCACCTGGATACATTAAAAAGGGACATGCAGACAAAGTTTATCGATTGAAGAAAGCTCTATATGGTCTGAAACATGCCCCGAGAGCATGGAATGCAAGAATTGAAGAATATTTCTAGAGAAACGGGTTCATGAAGAGTCCATACGAGCATGCCTTATACATAAAGAAAAATGAAGACGGTGATATCATGATCGTGTGCTTATATGTGGACGACATGATTTTCACAGGAAATAATTCAGGTATGTTCAATGATTTTAAGAAAACTATGACTAAAGAATTTGAAATGATAGATATTGGAGAAATGTCATACTTTCTTGGAGTTGAAGTGAAGCAAATGCAAGAAGGAATATTTATATCATAAAAGGAGTATGCAGAAGAAACTTTAAGAAAATTCAGAATGGAAGATTGCAAGCTGGTAGCCACTCCAGCAGAACCAGGAGTCAAATTAAGTGTGAATTCAACAAGAGAGCAAGTGAATCCGACGTTGTTTAAAAGCATCATTGGAAGTCTAAGGTATCTGACTATCACACGACCATACATAACATACGTTGTGGGATTGGTAAGCAAATTCATGGAGAATCCGAAACAAGATCATTAGATTGCAGCAAAAAGAATCCTCAGATATGTCAAAGGTACAACAGGTCATGGTTTGTTCTACACACATTCATAAAATTCGAAGCTGGTTGGTTATTCTGATAGTGATTATGGGGGAGACTTAGACGATCAGAAAAGCACAACTGGATATCTATTTCATATTGGCTCTGCAGCATTTTTCATGGTCATCAAAGAAGCAACAAACGATAGCTCTTTCAACATGTGAAGTTGAATACATAGCCGCAACAACGTGCTCTTGCCAAGCAATGTGGTTAAAGAATATTTTAAACGAGCTAAATTTGGCACAAGAAGAACCAATTACAATTTATGTCAACAACAAGTCTACAATTTCCCTTGCCAAGAATCCAGTCTCTCATAGCTGAAGCAAGCATATTGATGCAAAGTATCACTTTATACGAGAGCAGGTGAAGAACAAAAATGTGGAGCTAATTTACTGCAGAACTAAAGATCAACTAGCAGATATTTTCACAAAACTATTGAGAGCATATATATTCAACCGACTCAAAGAAAAGCTTAGAATGGAAAGTCAAGTTTGAGGGGGAGTGTTGGAAAGTCAAACTCAACATGTTAAAGAAGAGTTTAGAATCAATCACATGTGGCAAAGATATATTGGAAATAATTGAAAGTTAGGTGGCATCAACTTTTATTAGTTTTTGGCAGCATGCTAATGAAGCATTTCAACGTGAAGAAGCAACTAGAACTGAAATATGTCGGCTTGGAATTATTTGAAACGTGGAACTTTTGTGAGCAACAAAACAATTGGAAATTGGAAAGTACAACAAGCAAATGACGCGACTAGAAGATTTTAGAAGCAATTTAAGTCGGTTTAAGTCTCCTATAAATATGTGTGTTTTAGGTCCAAGTTATGTGTGAGTAGTGAGAAAAAGAAAACATACGAGAGAAAAAATAGAGAGAATTAAGAGAGCTTAGCAAAGCTTAAAATAGTGATGTTGTGTTTGTAAACTAGCCGCAGCTAGTATTACAGTATTGTAATATTGAGGTAGTGTCATTGTAACATATTTTGTTTCGTATCAATAAAAAGTTTGAGTGTTATAAATTATCGAGTGCCTATCTACGCTTCCAACATGTGTTATAATATGATTAGATGATTAAATTTATTAAATTAAATTAGGACTAAATTGAAAGAATGTGTAAATATTGAGGATCAAATATATAATTATATCATTTTTATTAATTACCACGACATCACGTCCGTTAAATGTTAACAATTAGTGGTTTGATTGAATGCATTTAAATAGTTGGGTAGTCTGATTGACAAGAATTCAAAAATGGTGGTCGAAATGAAAAGGAACTATAGTTGGGTAGTATCTGGTATAGTTTATCCTTTTTTATTTGGGTAAATTAATTATTTAATATTTTATTTATATTTATATTTTAATCGTTTGATTATTTTTTTAATTATATTTAACGTTATATTAGTTTATATTTTTTACATGTTGTCGTATTTAAAATTTAATTAAATAAAAATGAAAATATGATATAATATAATATAATTATAAATTTTATTTTTAAAAACTATATATTATTAAATTAATCTCAACTTAAAATAATTTAATAAATCTTTAATGTTTAAAATTTTTATTAATTTGATCTTTATTGTAATTTGAAATAATTTAATAATAAATTTTAAATATTGAATTCAGATAGATACTTGTCACTATTGATGAATATTTATATAAAATTAAATATATATATCAATAACGACACATTAATATTTAATTATTTTATTAATTTAATTATGTTTTAAATTTTTGAATTGATTTTTATTAATAAATATTTATAAACATGAAAATAAATCATAAACAAATTATAATAAAACGAATTTATTATCCTACCAATTATTATTTGCAGCAGACAATTTTACATGCATGGTAAAACAATCGGAATATCCTATGGTTCTACTCATCCACCAAGAAAAAGGAAAATTAGGAAGGCAGAAAGACCAAACTCTAGGCCATTATTGGAGGAGTTTTATAGTAATACGAGTTTTTTGAGAGAGTGATCCAAGAGCTGGGTGAGTGTGGTCGTCCCTTATAATTTTTAAATTATTATATAATCTGCTTTCCACCTTGTCTTTAAGTTATTTTTATGTTGCATTAGTCACTTTTTCATTGAGAAGAGGGACACCTGAGTACTTCCCTAAGTTAGCTACTACTTCAAATTGCAATCAAGAGCTTCTTATTATCATCACAATTCTTGGAGAAGAATATCTGGGTCTTAAAATTACCAACACAATGACCCGAGCACCAACAAAAAAGATCCAGAACCTCTCGAATCACCATCACTTGATCCATAGTATTTTCCGCAAAAAGCAGTTAAGTCATCCGCAAAGAAGAAATAAGATATACCTAGTCCATTCCTTGACAAACGAACTTGCTTCCAGCTTCCTCTATTAACACGACGTTCTATAGCATGGGGAAGACGTTCCATTCATAGAACGAAGAAGTACGGGAAGAGAGGTCCCCTTAGCGCATTCCCCTCGAGGGTCTGAAGCTTTCCGAAATATCACCATTCCAGAGAACCTGGGTGAAGACAGTTTTAACACAGATCATGATCCAAAAAATTTTGGTTGTAATCCAACCTCAAAAAGGGTTTCCTGAATGAATTCCCACTCTAATATGTCGCAGGCGTTTTCCAAGTCCACTTTAATCGCCATCCAAGACTCAGCTCCCTTCTTGATGCTCATAGAGTGAATAACCTCTTGAGCTAGGATTACGTTGTCCTTTATATTCCACCCAGGAACGAATGTAGATTGATTAGAAGAGATCCAATCCGGTAGCAATGGCTTCAAACAATTGGCCAGGATTTTTATGATAATCCTTGTACGGCACCATGTAAAGACTAATAGATCAGAATTACGAAATCCTCTGCGGATTCTCAACCTTCAGAATGACAAACAACAAGGTTTTATTACCCCATTCAGGAAGCTCACCTTTGCTTAAAAATGGGTTACAAATTGGATTATACTTTCCTCCAAAATACTCCAATTTTTCTAGAAAAAAACCCGCATGGAAACCATCAATTCCGGGGACCTTCATAGGATCCCATGAACAACGTTTGACGAACCTCTTCGACATTCGGTGCTCGGGTAAGGGGGTTAATCTCTCCAGTTGAATTCAGTTGAAACCTCCCATCAATTAGAACACAATAGTATCACTTTGATTACACTATTAACTTATGTAAAAAATGATATACATGTTTCCATTTTTTTTATACATTCATTTCCTTTTAACCATGTTGTTCCAATGATGAAAATGAAATGAGCAAAATATAGTTAGGGTCTGTTTGGTTTTAATTTAATTTAATTTATTTTATTTATTTTTTAGAAAATAGTTTTCGCTTTCAATTTTTTGAAAATTATAAAGCATGTTTGATTAATATAATGAAATCTAGATTTCATAAATAAAAATAGTAAAATATATTTTATACATATTTTCTTAAAACTAAAGATGAACAAATAGATATTAAATAATGAAAATAAAATCTAATTATTAAAAAAATATTATATAAATTGAACATGTGAGTTATGTAAATATAAAACAATAGAGTTTATAAAAAAATTATAACATGAAAATTATTTAAATTTATAATAAGAATATAATGTTCTTGTATATTGAAGATCAATTAAACTAAAAATATATATAAAAATTATTCTAAACAAGAGCATACAA
This sequence comes from Hibiscus syriacus, assembly GCF_006381635.1. Taxonomy (NCBI): domain Eukaryota; kingdom Viridiplantae; phylum Streptophyta; class Magnoliopsida; order Malvales; family Malvaceae; genus Hibiscus; species Hibiscus syriacus. Next base: position 5,992,059 of record NW_024062608.1, read on the forward strand.
AAATGTTGTTAAAATAAAAAAAAATATTTAGTAGTATTTAAAGCCTCAAACCAATGGAATTTGGTTCAAGTGGTAAGCAACTTGATATCTCTTAAACAATGTCTCAGATTCGAGTCCTTGTGTATGTAGAAAATCTCCGCTAGGAGACTCACCCACCAAAATCAGGTGTGTGACATGGGTCGATTCAGATTAGTAAAGGCAAAACCTTGAAACTAGAGGAAAAAAAAAGAAAGAAAATGCCTCAAACTTGGGAGAGGAACTAGTGTACCCCCTGAATTTTTTTACACTAAACGTGACTGTTAATACGAGGAAAAACTAATGTAATCTTTTTACCAACAGAATCAAATATTGATCGTTACAACTCATACATTACAATTTATAAAGCTTACTTGATAATCTAAAATGTTGATGTGGTAGTTCACGATGGACGATGATATAATAGATGAACTTAATTAATTTTTTGGCTAAGTTCGAGGGCCTAATTAATTTTTTTATAAAGTTTGAGGACTTATTTAATTTTTTTATAAAAAATAAGAAATTATTTAAATTTAAAATATAAAATATAAACAATTATTAAGATATTCAATACATTAAATATTAAATTACAATAAAACTAAATTAGTTAAAAAAATAGTTTAAGGATCACATTGAGTATAAAAAAGTTTAGAGAAAATAACTTAAGTGACCGAAAATGCCTTATAATATACGATTTTAACCAACTTTTTTGGATTTGCGAAAAATGACCAACAAATTCGCAACGCGAACTCCAATTTTGCAACGCGAATTTCCCAATTTCGCAACTCAGTCTCTGCAATCGCAACGCGATTTTTAGAATTTGTAACGCGAATATGTAAATCGTAACGCGAATTTGTAATTTGCAACACATAAATCAAATTCGCAAAGCGCGTTTATTTCCGCAACGTGAATTTTATTTTCGAATTTGAAACATAATATTAATTTCGCAACACAAATGTAAACAGTATAATCGCAACTCATAACCTAAAACCCTAAATCACAACTCAATCCCATCTTTATCTCTCACTCTCTATGGCGACATTCGTCCTCATCTCCGGTGACATCCGTCCCCATATCTTGCGACATCCGTCCCTATATCCGACGACCCCCCTTTATCTCCATCTCTTAGAGCCACCCTCTCATAACCATTCATGGCCACAAATGGAAAATCAACCACCGAGGGTTAGTTTTTTTAATTATTTTTATTTTGAAAATTTTATATTATTATTAGATTTTTCATATTTAAATTGATGATAAATTTACTGGTAATTTCAATATATAGATTAACCATTTCACTTAGATTTCTTAGTAAATTCATTTGGTTGCTGCCAATACTACTAAATTGTTTATTCTTTAACCATGTGAAGTTAGTATTTTGGTTGAAGTAATGCAATTCATTCAAGTTTCAATTTGCAGAAGAATAGTTTTTGAAACTTAAATTCGCAACACGAAAATCGCAACGCGAAAATGAAAATCGCAACGCGATTTTAGTTTCGGGTTGCGAATTTAAGTTTCAAAAACTACTCTTCTTCTGCAAATTGAAACTTGAATGGATTGCATTACTTCAACCAAAAAAACAAAGACAAATACTAACTTCACAGTGTTGCGAATTTAAGTTTCAAGAATAAACTACTACTCTTTATGTTATCCTTGAACTTGCACTAAACCTATATGTTGTCCTTTTAAATGTTTATATAAGTGCTTACTTCTGGAATGTTTTCTGATGCATTTTGTGAACTATGATAGAATAATGACTTGGGTGAATACCGTGCTAGTTTGAAACATATTTGGCTATATTTTCCCTGTTTAATATCATGTCTGTTTATAGTGTATTATTTGTAGTTTTTGGTATATCTAACTTGGTATGTTTATTGTTTTTGTTAGGAATTTTTTCGGCTTCATTGACTTTAAGGAATAAATTAAGCCTAGCCACTACAATTGCGTCGACACGTACACCTGTACAAAGAAATTTGTTTGAGAATACTTGTTTCGGGTCATGGCTGAAAGTACAACATCCAGGTGGAGATGCTATGTTGACCCATTTGTTTCTTCAAACCATTACTAACGATCTACCTGAGAGGATACAACGTGGTGATGAAGAGATATGGTTTCATTTTCCACCGGCGTATACTCGTTTTGGGCGGGAGGAGTTTTGCTTAATCACTGGTCTACGTTTCAGATGACACGATGAAGTAGGTCCGTACACTAGTCATATCGCCTGCCCATCATGGTTATTTCAGGTTTTTCCTGAGCTGGCAAAGGCGAAGCCCAGTTTACACGTCGACGATTTGAAAAGATTACTTCTTAAAGATGGTTTTACTCTGATGGATAACCTTGATGTTGTCCGAGTATGCCTTTTATTACTTTTGACCGGTTTTTTAGCCAAAGAGGGTAAACAACCTATTTCTCAGGATTTAATATTATTGGTAGATGACCTAGATGCATGGAACATGTTTCTGTGGGGTTCATATCTATGGAAAGCTACCTAGAAAAAGTTGTCGTATGCCTTTGAGGACCGTCGTAGTTTGTGTGGCCATGGTTTCAAATACACTTTGGTAGGCTTTATTTGGGCCTTTAAGGTAAGAATTTCTATATAATGTTTCCAAAATTATAATTAATTATTTAACAATTACTAAAATTAATGTTTGTGTATTATATTGTTTGTAGATTTGGATATTTGAGGCTTTTCCCAGCATGCAGACATATGCCATCAAAAATTCAAATGATATTCCTAGGGTTATTACCTGGAGGAGGATCTGGCTATTGGATTGGGAAGATTTACTACCATATAAGACAATGAATGATGTAAGTTAACACAAATACTACCATATATAAACAAGTTATTACTAGTAGACGTTTGACTTTGTTTGAGTTTTATATTGTTAGGAGGCAAACTATCTATTACAGAGGCTGAGCTTGCTACTGATTGGTGGCAAGATAGTAGGAGTTTTTTTATGGTACGGATGATGAGCACCCCCCACTTCGAGAGCCATCACCTGATCGAGTCGATTCTACAGCTCGACACCGAGAGCCATCACCTGATCGAGCCGATTATACACCTCCACACCGAGAGCCATCACCTATTTCATCATATCATCGAGCCTCTTCTCCACCATCACCTCATGATAGGCGACCGGCAAAGATGTCACGACATTTATCTCCCCGTCCTTCACCTCCACAGGATGAGTTAGGGAAGTTACATGATGAGGTCAGTACTTTGTGTGATGAGGTCGGTACTTTACGTGACGACAACTGTGCATGGCGTGATGAGGTACGGTCTATACGTGGTGAGGTAGCTATTTTACGTGATGACAATGGTGCTTTATGTGGTGAGGTATCTACTTTACGTGGAGAGGTATCTACTTTACGTTATGAGGTAGCCGCTCTACGTGAGATTGTTAATCGTTGCAGAATGAGGTTCATACTCTACGCAATGAGGTAAGTTTGTTTAATAATATACTAAAAATGCAAATAACCTTTTTCGACATTATTTTTTTATTTATTTACTGATTTATGTATTAATTTATTTTTAGTGGCTCGATAAGGTAGATGCTTTACGTCGGGTTTTTCTTGCACGATGGGGTTCACGCATCAGATATCGTAGACGTGTCATTACGTCTCCTTTCACCCCAATAGTTCTAAGACTACGTAAGAAGAAGCCCGATTCACCTGTCATCGTTCAAGAGGCCCCTTCCATCGTTCAAGAGGCATCTCCCATCGTTCAATAGGCCCCTCCCACCATTCAAGAGCCCGATTCACATGGTATACTATGTCGACATATTGATAAACCCCCTCTCGTGCCCGATATGATGGATCAGAGTTGGCTTTCGTATCAGTTACCGGCCAATACCATTCCTCAGTATGAGATGAGCACACTACCATACACAATTATTGATAATACCCTTTGGGCTAAGACCGTAGTTGATTTTTATCTACATGAGTGGAGCCAGGGGTGCTACACTGACATATGCAAAATCGACAATATACATTTGTTTCTTGAGCGGTCTTGGTGGGGTGTTTTATTAGGGGTTGAAGAGAATGTCTATTTCGAACGGAGGGTAAGTCTTATATTCTTCTTATATTGATTTTGATTATTTTTTTAAAATTTATTAAATTCACTAATATATGTATTTTTTTATAAAACAACATATTGATGCATGGGTGTCACATCTTCTGATTATAAGGAAATTGAAGAAAATAAAAAAGACGTGATGGACTATTATGCCTTCGTCTTTTCACGCAACTCATTTGAAGGATTTTTTAGCTTTAAATTGTGACAATGAGCCGGCAGTTGGGCAAACGATACTTCTGGCGACCCCCTCAACAATTCCAAGACATAACATTTGGCTCTTCAAGCTTGAGAATATGAGATACTAATCTTGAACCGAGAATTCATGTCAGTCATAATTTCATGTCCCCGATATACCATGTCATTCAAAAACATTAACTCAGCCAGAAAACCACCCAACACCTTTTTGTTTGCCTGTCTATAGTGAAGAAAAACTTGGGTTCTTGAACATGTATATTTATCAATAAAAGTCCTAATTTGAAACATTTCGCAATCTTTTATCCTCTTTGCAATCATACGCCACGTATAGTTTTTATCAATCATACACTTTGTTTCGAAATGATCTTTGCTTGATTTGTTAACTTTTAGTTGATAGTCATCTTCTACACATTTCGTATACAAAGCTATCTTCAAGTCTTCCTTTGTATCAAAACAATCATCTTTCTTGATACAAATAACTTTTGTGTAACAATCAACTGCTATCTTTACCAACTCTTCTTCCGGTATCTGAAGTAATTCTGGCATATTCCAGTTATACTACCGTGACATTTTCTTCTTTTTCTTTTCTTTCGGGACTTCTTCTTCTTCTTCTTTTTCTTCTTCAGGGTTATATGAATTACAGAATGAATGATCAACATGTTCATTCATAGTCGTAACTTCCTCCTCATTATCATCAACAACATCTTCCTCGGCAGCGGCTGTTTCATCATCAAAATTTGGGTATTGAACAATATCAAAATCATTAAACGCAGGGTATGTTTCTTCTTCTGAAACATCATCAAAATCTGAGTATTGACCAAGATCAAAGTCCGGGTATTGACCAAGATCAAATTTCGAATACTGAATAGTACTCACAACTTTTTCTGTTGGCTCATCATCGTCTAACTGGTCAATACGAAACCAGAATTTGGTGCTGAAAGTTGATTGGGATTTGGATTAGGGAAAGGTTGTGGGTTTTGAGATTGTGTTTGATATTGTGTTTGGTATAGGAAATATGGTGAAACAAAATTTTCTTGGTGATGAAATTGTGGTTGAACCATTAAATTTTGAGGTTGATAACAAAGTTGTACATTGTGAGCACCATAAACTGGGGTTGAAGCACTTAGTTGATTACTACCCGCTACTGACCCAACTTCACTACTTCTAGGTTCAACAACATACAATGTAACATCATCTTGCGAAACACTAATGTAAGTAATAAATCGTTCAACATCTTCATTGTCGGTTAGCAAATAAACTTTACATTTTCTCTTATAAGATAACTTAAATCCACTTAGAGGCTCTAAATTCAATTTCTTTGCAATACGTAACATTAGAGTTTCATAAGTTAACTTTTTAATGACAATTTTAGTTGAAGATTCATGGGTAAAGGCATATATTGTAAAACACCATTAACATTCTCCAAAACACAAATCTATCCAAACATGATCAACATTAAATGATTTCATTCTACAAATTGTAAATTAATTTACTAAACAAACGAGCTATAAACTAGATATCATCACTAACTTAGAGAAAAACATACATTTATTAAGTTGATAGTTGATAATTGATAATTTAGGAGAGAAATCATTAAAAAATTATATAGAAATAAAATTATGTAAAAATATTAGAGATGGGGAAGGATGTCGTTGGATATAGGAATAGATGTCGCCGGAGAGAGTGAGAGGTGGAGATGGAATGAGTTACGATTTAGGGATTTAGGTTATGAGTTGTTGTTGCTGCGTAGTTTATATACCTAAAACATTTGTGTTGCGAAAATAAAAGCTGTTGTGAAATTAAAATCCGTGTTGCGAATTCGAAAATCGAGTTGCGAAAACAAAATTCATGTTGCGATTTAGAAAATCTTGTTGCGAAAAGGAAACTTGTGTTGCGAAAAAGAAATTCGCTTTGCGAATTCAGAAATTGAGTTGCGAATTTGAAATTCCATGTTGCGAATTTGGAAATAGCGTTGCGAATTTGAAAATCGCGTTGCGAGAAAGAAATTTGCGTTGCGATTGCAGAAACTGAGTTGCGAATTTGGAAACTATGTTGCGAAATTAAAGTTTGCGTTGCGAATTTGTTGGTCATTTTCGCAAATCAAAAAAAGTTGGTTAAAATCGTATATTATAAGGCATTTTCGGTCACTGAAATTATTTTTTCAAAAGTTTAGGGACCGTATTGATTTTTTTAAAAGTTTGAAAGTTTCAAGGACCATTAAGTCGAAAAAAAATATTCTTAAAAAGATATGAGTCCATGTAAATTAAGTTAAAAACGAATATCTCATGTTTTCTCATTTTTTCAAAATTTTAAAATAATTTTAATAAAAATACTAAAAAAATAATTTTTTTATATTTTCACTTATTTTTATTTTCATTTTCTAATTTTACAACCAAACAAAAAAATTCAATATATTTTTTATTTTTTAAGCAAATAAAAATAAAAATAACATATAATTCCTATAACCAAACAGAAACTTAATATATCATAAATTGCTGTACGTAATACTATTTTATTTTTTTTCTTTTATAAAATTTGTACATATTAGAACTTGAAGACAATTTACATGTGATCGAATGGAGGCGGAATTAAATGGGAACATGTGGGGGCCACGCCCTCACCCCAAATATTTTTAAAAATTATAATTTTATCCCCTAACAATTTTTAAAAATTTAATTTGCCCCCACAAAACTTTTATAAATTTAGATTAAACTTTAAATTTGTTTAATTAAACACGTCCCATAATTTTTAAAAAATCTCATTAAGCCTCTTAAATTAAAAAAATTTTTGATTAGACCCAAATTTTTCAAAAAATATAAACTGAACCTTCAAAATTTAAAAAAAAATAATTTAAACATCTAAACTTTTTTAAAGTTTTAAATTAGCCCCCAAATTCTATCACCAAATTTTGCCACTAGATCGAATTATTCTTATAACAACTATTGTCTACCTTAGTTTTTAAAAAATAATTTTATTCTTTTATTATCACAATAGGTAATGATGAAAAAAAAATTATATTTGATAAAAAGAACATTCAAGAAATTAAGAGAACAATTTAAAAAGCGAGAGAAAAAAAGGAATAAACTTTTAAATTATATTTTATTAAGTGATTTTAATATTATTTATTTATTTATATAAGAAAGAATATTTGACTAGTTGGTTAAATTGTTTATTTTCATTTTTATTTTTTTGTCATGAATTTTAAACATACTAGGAGCACTTTACCTTTTTTTTAGAATTATTTCTTTCTACCGCTCTAGATAAAATTAGAATTAGAGTTAAAATTTATTAAAAATATATACCGGATAAAATTAATATTTGTTACTAGCAAAATAACCGTCAGTATGTAAGTAGTTGATAGTTTGAAGTAACAACCAATCCGGCTCAACTGATGTAAATAACCCTTAACATTTCCTTTTCGTTACATTAAATTATTTACATGCATCCAATCAGCCATTAATGAAGTATACCACAACTTTGTTCCTGAAATATGAGGACCCAATAGTCAAAGCTTGGTCATGATATATACTATTTGCTCTCATAAAAAAAAATTAGTTGACCCTATTCCCATATGTAATAGGATAAGGGGAGGTAGGATAGTAGGTTGCCCCTAACGCCAGGTTGAGAGTAGTTTCCGTGAGAGACCTCCAATTATGAATTATCTACCGTGAGACTCGATCCCACGACCACAAAATTAAGAGCCTTGCGCTCTACCAACTGAGTTGGACGAGCAATTATACTATTTGCTCTCATGTGGGCACATAATTAACCTCTAATATATAAGCTCCCATACAAAATGCAGTTGTAGCTCAACATGCTACGACCTAGCATATAATTATAGCATAAAATTATCGCAATTGATGTCAGCGGAGAAACTTAGTGATAGAGTTTTGGGGGAAATTTTTTCTTAAAAAGTTAGAGATTTAAATTAAAAAAATTTCAAAAATTTTGAAGGATTCAATCCACATTTTTTCAATCCCCATTAGCACACTATAATGCTCGTTTGGCCTCCACAGGTCTGGAGCTCTCCAAATATCGGTGACAAAGACTGGTGGGAGTGCAGTTCAAAGGAGACATCAAAAGGCGAGGGGAACAATTGAAGAGATAGATAGTGTTATATGAAGTGATGTTGAAGGAAGCGTTTGGTTCAACCATATGCCCTCACTCACACCCATATCTCAGTCTCGCATTGACCGTGCAACCACGGCGATGGTTGAACCACCATGCGGTAAAACGAAGCCATGATTCGAGTAACAATTTAAGAACTCCTATTCAAGGCATTAAAGTAAAGCTTACGAGACCGAATCACAACGAAAAGAGCAGCTAGGGTCACTACAGCCAGGGTGAGTGCTTAGTCCTTAGAGGATAAGGGACCTCCATTCAACAATAATGGTCCATGGAGCAAAAGAAAACATAGATGAAAATAAAGACTGGGTTTCCATTGAACTCAATGAAGCCTGGGTTTGGGTTTGGGTTTGAGTTTGGGAGTTGAAGCAATGGTTTATAAAGATGAGATTGTCCCGGCGACCAAAAATTTGTAGGTGAGCTGGCGGCCACAAGCGGTGGAGGCAGGGAAAAGCCGGCACAAGTGTGGGATAGAGTTCTTGTAAATATGAAATATTAAGTTTTTTTAATCAGTGACCAATCTTGCAGTTTACCCAATATATTATTATGTCAAAAAAAGATACTGTTTAAAAAACGATTTTATATTGATTAATGCAATAATTAATCACATATAATGATTATGTTCAAAGATGGAATTAGACATTTTATTTGAAGGACATCCTAAAAGCAAGGGGATAATACACTAAGCCCGATAAGGTTAAGTACATCCTATTATTTTAAGAAAATGATTAAATTTAACTTAATATATTAAATAAAAAAGAAAGAATAAAAATTTTGCATACTCATTATTTTTTAAAAAAATTTAAAATTTAAAATTTAAAACTCTATTTTTAAATTTCTAGATCTACCAATACTAAAAACTAAATACACGGATGCTTACGAAGAATCACACGCTTTAATTGTTTAATGCATGCATGTCATAAGAACATTGTACATAGGAATAAAGTGGGAGGCGCGTGTAAAATTGACTATTTGAATCCTGTAAACATTCGTGTGAAATTGCGCATATAGTCCTAGTCAAAGATATGTGTTGTTTAGGCTTTTGGTTGAATATATCCATACAAAATAATAAACAATGAATGAATTAATATAATTCACCGACCACCGAAAAAACTAACATATTGAAAATTATATATACAAAATAAATATATTAAACTAATAATAATAAGTTAGTTATATTTAAGAATGAGAAGTGAAATTCAATTTTAGTTTTATTTTGACCAAGAGAGGTCATAATCAGAGCCTAAACCACCGCCCTCCAAGTCTCCGATGATAGATACTAGGTCATTGATTTATGCTTAAATAATTTTTTAATTATTAAAAATAGTTATTATATTTGTTAAAATAATATATTTTTAAAAAATTTAATATTTATTCATAATTTTTTTTAATAATTCACAATGAACACTCTCTCTACAAACATAATTGTTTAAACTTGAAATATTAAAGAACAACCGTATAACACTCACTTTAACCAACACAATCACACAATAAATTTGATTAAAATAATCAAATAAATATATTTTAATAACCTCTAATATATTTTACTCTTAGTGTTTTTAGTACAATAATTCTCAAATTTAAATTCAAAAATATTTAAATATAATTTAGTAACCTCTAATATAACTTTTTTTCTTTTTTGGGAAATAAAAAACTGGTAACATTTTGATTAAAATATTGAACTTTTAAGGTTTAATACAAAAATGAGTGTCTAAATTATATTTCGAAAAACGTTTTAGTACATAAAAAATTTTCGTTAAAAATATATGTCTAATGTTTCTAACGTTATATTTTTATGTGTCTAGATGTTAACCGCCGTTAAATATATTTGTTAAGTGACACATGTCATCTTCCGTAATTTTAAAATTTTATTTAAAATATTTTAAAAAATAATTTCTTATTCAGAAACAAATATATTGTTTTAAAAAAAATTAAGAAAAATCTCTCCTCCCCGTCCCTCTTCTCCGGCGCCACCATCACCACTATCCCTCTCCTCTCCCTTCTCCTTCCTCTGTTCCCCCTCTTTCTCACCTGTGCAAAATAAACCTGGTCCAAAAATATATGAGATTTTATTCTATAAGAAGCTCCAAAACCAAATGACCAAAATCAAAACCTTGTTTTAATGCAATCTGTATTCAATAAAAACCAATCTCCAAAGTAAACAATAATTTTTTTGATGCGATTTGTATTCAATAAAAAACAAATCCCAAGCTAGAATATTTTAAGTTTATTTTTTTGCGGAAGGGCTTGCGGAGGGGGTGAGAGAGAAGAAGGAGAATATTTTAAGTTTATTTTTTTTGTTTAAAGAAAATATTTTTTAATAAAATAAAAATAACATTTTTATTTTTAATTTAAAAAAAAACTGTAATTACCTAAAAGTATAACCGAGAAAACGTTAATTATTCATCTTTAACAAAAAAAAAATTAAATACTAAAATATTTGATGAGACATAATTTGTACATTTACTTTTATATTAAGCGAACTTTTAAATGTATTAATTGATCAAACGAGGGAGGTTCATGACTTGCCCAATTTGGGTCCCAGGCCTTTCAAAGTTAGCTTATATTATATGATAAGTAATTATGATATGTGATAAGTGAAGACTAATAAGAATGATTCTACTAAATGATTTTTTAAGGTTGGAAAAATGCCTAAAGAATGCATCTAGAAAAAAATTTGTCCATTTAATACAATTAGAATTTTATTTTCTCAAATAAGATGACATTTATATTGTTCAAGGGAAGTCAACCGTGTTGTTAGACAACTTCTTTAAATACGTTCAAATTATGGGCAATTTTCTCATACAGGCGATATAGGAGCAGAGGCGGAACACCCTTAATTAATGAGGCGGAACAACCTTAAGATTAATGGGGCTATGGCCCGTAATATATATATATATATAATATATATATATATATATATTATATATATATATATAATATATATATATATTAAATATTAATTTGGCCCCTAATATATATATAATATATAATAAATTATTAAATTTATTTGCTTTATTGATCTATTAATTGATTGAATGATCAAGAATATTCATATTTTATTATTTTGTATAAGTTTGAATTTCAATATTTATATTATAAATGTAATATCTATCTACTTAATGAAAAAATAGATTGCCCCAAAAATATATATATTACTTTAGAATTTGGAAACCATTTAAATATTATTTATTAAAAATAGCTAACATCCATTTCCTTTGTTATTGTTTATTTGAAAATATAAAAGTTTATGTGTTTTTTTTCGTCTTTGGCTATTCATTTCTTTGAGTTGATAATTTTAATCAAATTATAAAATATTTATCTAAATTGAAGATAATTCATTTTAAAATATTTTCAATTCAATTTATATTATGAGTTTATTATTATATATAATGTGAGTTCATGAATTTTATCTCCAAAAAATTCTAGACACAGTTATATATAATTATATATATATGATTATAAATATAAATATATTTTAAATGCTTGATTAAATTTGCATATATGTGAATTTATTATAAAATTAAATTAATATATTTGTATGGTTATATGTTATAGGGTGTAAATTTATGAGTAAACAAAAAATTATATTTTTTAGGAAAAAGATATTGATAATATAGAATAAGTATGTCATCGAAAATACCAAGGCTTGAGCATAAAAGTTGTAATCAATCTCCTTCCATGTATTCAGTTATTAAGGTTGAAAATGTTAATATTTTGTTTATAGAATACGATCTCTGGTTACATAAGTCAATATAAGACTATCTAATTAATCAACAAGATGAAACTTGACAAATGTATTTAAACAAGTCTGTATCGAATTCGTCTCTCTAGTTATCTAATTTTTTTCTCCCTCCAACGGGATAAACACTAGATTGTAGTGACTGGGGTACAGTTTTGAGTAATGCAATAAGTTAACTGCTAGTTATCGACTGTGCAGAATTTACACTCGATCTTATATAGTATCTTTGTTTCATTATAGCAATTATTTGTTTTCTTACGTAATAATATTTTTATGATTATTTAAATAAATTTTTCTCATTCCATTATTAAAATAAAATTGTCAAAAATATTTTGATACTTATAGATGTAAAAGTTAATATATTAGAAAATTTTATACTTTTATTTTAAATCTTTTAAAACTATTATATTATCATGATTTAAATAATTTCGTATTTCAATACTTATAAATATTATCATTGCCATTTCTTAAACTAAATAAATCTCGATATCTATTTGTGTCTGAATATAGTTTTTCAATACACTAATTTATCATATGCGTGTGTTAGATGTATTGCCGTGAATAAAACCTAATATTTTTATAAATAATATTTGAGACTCAAATTTTTAATTAATAAAATTTAAAACTCAATATTCGAGAAAAATCCTGAAACAATGAACCTACGTGGAATCTGCGAATTTCGACAACTACTGTCCTTTTTCCCGGAAGTACAAAAAGTCAAAAGTACAAAACGAGTTCCTCACGTCTCAGCATCATATCAAAAGTATATACTTCTTTTATTCTATTAATTTTTGTTCATTATTTTAATTTTGACACGTAATTATTTAAAATTTATTATTGAAAAATATATAAAAATATATTTTATAAAATTTAATTATTTAAAATATTTAAAATAATCAACTTTAAAATCTAAAATTTTAATTTTTCAAAAGTCAATAATAATCACAATTACTTGGAAGGAGAGTGAAAAGTAGCAAAATTTAATAAAGAAGCAAAGCGGGAGATGCCAGTTGGCCATGTGGGGGTGGCTAATGTATACTGGAATATCTGGTCCAGATCAACGGCTTATAAAGGCGGGCACTTACGTTTTCGCCATAGATACATCGGCAATAAAAAATTATAAATAAAGTGCCTTAAAAACCAACAAAATTTAACATTTCCCTTGTCAGTTTTTCTCCATTTTATAAAAGCTTTGGTTTACCGTCATCATCATTATTATTCTTATTCCCGCACCGTGCTGCGTGCGTAGCCCCACTTTTTTCTTTTTAAATCCATAAGAAAACCAATTCCCGGGCTTCTGTTTCTCTCTGTCTCGGGTACGTTTTTTGGGTGGCAAATCTGAGATCTTGTTGCATTTGAGTGATATGTAAAACTTGTTTCTTTTTTTTTCTTCTTTTGGGTGATTGCAGATATGGATTCAACAATCACTCCTGGATATATCCTTTGCATCGTTGTAAAACTCTCCACCTGGTTTGTGTTCTTGCTTTCTTATATTTTCTCTATTTTTTATGTTGAGAGGGTTTTGGAAAGAACGTTGATACGCCAATCTGGTTTTAACGAAGGGCTCTTTTTACAGGTGAGACATGCTCAGGGGGTTCATATGTAGCGGGGGAAAAGAATCATGCTTCTTATTCATCCGAAGAATATTTTGATGCCCATCTCACACTCTTGGTGGCAACAGGTTTATAATGGGAATCATTTGTTAAATTATTGTGTGTGTTTTTCCTGCAAAAGGAAAAAAAAGAAATGAAAAATATAACGATTGGGTTTGTTTGGAATCTGTGTTTCTTTTCTCGATTGTTGAAATCTGGTGTATCAAAGTTGGTTTTACCGTTTTAGGGAGTTTATTCTTTAAATATTGCGCGTTAGCATAATTGTATTTGTGACCCTTGTTATAATTTATAACAGGTTGATAATCTGCGCAAGCATGTTTATGAAACTGGGCTTTCTAAGAAAGTGGATTTGGTCATGTTTCTCCTTTGCTCAGGTATTATAACTTTTCAGCTTCTTGTTTGTTTCTCGAGAGTCTGTACTTGAATCTTGGGTTACTTTTTTTTTCATTTTCCTTTCTTTTACTAGTATAGTAGTATTGCTTTTAGAAAAGACGAAAACCTTTTGGCATCATTTTTCAATCCTTATTTTAATCAGTGAACCCTTTTTATTCCTAATGTAGTGTTTCGTTTGTCAAATATGCCTAATTTTGCTAGCTTATCCGTCTCCCAGTTAGCACTTCTCTGGATGTGCCTTAAATTTTTTTTTAATAGAAGTAGGAGGCCTTATTAAAAACCTCTTATAGTAGTCCCATTCCCTAAAGAAAGAACTACTAGCGGAAGGAAGAAAAGAGTACCTCAGTATATTAAAAATAAACAAGTTACATAAGACTTAAAAATACACCAAATACACCTGTTCACAAAAAAACACAAAGAACAACTAAAAAAAACCTTACAATCACTCAATCCCTTCCTTTGCTAACTTATCAGCCTCACAATTACAACCCCTTGGGATCAACCTAACTATAAACGCCTTAGCTGATGCAATAGACAGAATGTCCTTAACTAGGTTACTAAAGAAAATAGGAGCTGAAGAAAGGATATTTAATCCACTCCACTGTAGACTTGCAATCGCTTGAACGAGGCGGGACAAGAGCCAAGATTTTTTAACCATTCCAAGGAATTAGTACAATCACTTTCCAAAATCAATCTCCCCTTAGAACCCCATTCAGATTCCACGAAGAATAGCAAACCGGTTTTAACTGCCTTCAATTCAGACAGGGCAGGAGGACCAGGCCCAACCGATTCTGAAAAGGTCCCTAGCAGGGTGCTGTCAGAGTCCCGGAGTATGCCTCCAAATACCACCATTTTTCCAATCCCTGTCCACCGCACCGTCAATATTAATTTAAAAAAAAAACGGGGGAGGAGGAGTCCAAGAGGGGGCGGACGGAACTGTTTTCTTACACCTCATACAAGAGTCAGCTATGGATGGATCCCCAATAAGACAATCTAACAGGATAGGAAGATTGGGAAACTTTGCCGAGAACCACTCTGCCAGTCTTATATCTTTATATGAAAAAGCTGAGTTGGATTTAATTTCCCCTTCTCAAAAATTAAATGATTTCTGCATTTCCATAACGACCATAAAACTGCCGCAGGGATAAAGTTGCATATTATTGAATGTGGCACCAAGTTCAACCAGACTGCTAGGAATACTGAAGGATTATCGGGAAGGGCAGAAGACACATTCCGAAAAAGCATGAACCGAAACCATAAACCCCACGCAACTCTGCAGGAAACAAATAAATGAGAAACAGTCTCCGGTTCTTGACCAACAAGGGCAAAGATTGTCCTCAACCCCAAGAACACCTTTTACTGCCAGCCTTGGATGAATTACCTGCCATACAAAAGACTCCACTCTAGGGGAGCTATCCCAAGTCAAACGTGTTTAGACCAAAATAGGCTCAGCTTCAGACAGTCCGGCACTAACTCTGATGCGAGATTAACCGAGTAGGAGCCTTCCCCATTACCATTCCACACAGATAAAAAGTTTAGGATGGCAATAAAAGTTTATTCCCCTCTTGCCTAGGTATATTTGCACATATTCATTTCATGAGACAACGGTATGATTCACCTAAAGTCAGTGCAGAATTTATATTAATTTAATAGTGAATATCCATTGCCCGGAAAATGAAACTATTCATGACATTTCTATTACTGTATGCCCAGTCCGAGTTTTTTTACTTAGATTTGTTATACTCTAGCTTTATCTTTTGGTATTATAGGACTATGCAAACTGCAGTGGGAGTCTTTGGCGGTGAAGAAAGGATGGGATAGATGTTCTTCCACTAATGGTGGCAAATGCAGGGAAAGTGACCGCCTGAGATTACGAGCCTGAATTGCCCGCCATTTGTAGCTGTTGAACTTTGTCGAGAACATTGGTACGTCCTTCAACTTGATATGTTTGCTTGACAACAATGCACCCTGGAAAGATTTACTGCAATTTACTGTGTTTTTGCTTACAGTTTGTGTGCTGCTGCATACAACAAATATGGAAGCCAATTTCGTGCATTCATTGCAATAGTAATGGACAGTGTTTTCTCCTCTGAGACTAAAGGATCTAATTTTACTTCAATTCTTTGTTGAACCCCTGTACATATCTGTCACGGGTATTCAATATCCATCAGTATACTTGTATGTTTGATCGGATTCCTATACTTTGCTGTTGGAGTCATCAATATATTTAGCCATCTATTATGGTGTTCTTGCTTTCTGCAATTTGAATTCCCAGTTTTCTGCTTTAAGTACCAGTTCCCGGAATGCATAACATGGTGCTCGAAATGCATTTGAAGATGCTTAGTTATTAGTCAGACTCAACATGGATATAAAGATTGGAAGAATTCTCTAGGTTATGATGGAGCATAATTTTAATGGTTCTGGCATATCATTATAAAAAGCTCGAAATCTAATGTTTTTGACACCTAAAGCTCAATCCCCATCATATGTGGGAAACATGTAACATAACCCCTACTGTTTTCAGTTCATTGGTAAATGTAGGTCATCTCTTTTATTGCTTACTTTAAGAAGCTCTGTGCTTAAAAGAATAATGGATCATACTGATTCTAGTGTAGTTAATCAAAAGCCAACCGTAAGCTGATAAAGATATGTATACTCAAAAAAGTTCATGTTGTGGAATTTGCAATTAGTATCAATTGCCTAAGATTTTCCTCTTTATTTTTGTTTGAACTTTGGGTATTGTGCCTTTGTCATCTCAGTTCCATTGTTTCCTCCTTGAACCATTGAACCACAGGGAGTCCATCCATGTGATAGAAGAAGAAGCATCACGGAGTATCGATCTCTCTTTCCTGCAATTGATTTTTCTCTGGCAAGTGCCTTGTCTCAATTCTCAATTTCTCACTATCAGCAATTTTTACATAGTTTCAAATTCTTGTTTTATTTTTTTCCTTTCAGATCGGAAGGGACGATGATGTTTTATGGGTAGCTGACACCCGAGAAAGGAACGAAGATGTTGCAGCCAGAGGAAGGAAGTTTCTGAATTGGTGAGTGGTCTCTGTCACCCTGATGTGCAGATTTTCCCTTTATGTTGGATCAACATAACAAAGAAATGGAAGTGTATGCCAAAACTAAACTGCCCCACGACTAATTTAACATTTGTTGCAGGCTGTGGACACGGAAGGAGAAGGAAATCGCAATCGTTACGCACAGCGGATTTTTGTACCATACCTTAAGTGAGTTTGGGCGTGATTGTCATCCATCAGTGAAAACCGAAATATGCAAACAGTGAGTTCTGCAAAATTATTGATTGTAATTAACCACCACAAAGAAGGGCGTATAGGCAATTGCATGTTATTAGTATATCTGTGGATTTAACTGATTAATAAGAACTTTCGATCCGTCTTTTGCAGCTTTGCGAACTGTGAGCTCCGGTCTGTAGTTCTTGTTGATAGAAGGTAAGCATGACAGTTTAAAAACTTGAAATTGAACTAAATTTGTCGCTACGTTACTATTGTCGAAAACTTCTCTTTGAATTGCCTTCTTGTTTTCCATTGCAGTATGATGGGATCCGATCCTGCAACAACTAACTATCCCGGAAAAATCCCTAGCGGCCTTGATCTTCCAAGTGATGTTGCTACTGAGAAGCTTTCAGAAGAAGGAAATGGCAATTAGTTTTATTCCTGTTTCGAGGGGCAACCGGGCATCAACATTCAGTTTGATATTCACAACGTGATTCGTTACAAATTTACTGAGATTATTTGTTAAGCTCTCAAGTTACATACGTTAGCAATCTTGAAATCATTTCAATAATGTTAGCTAGATCAAAATGCTTTAAGCAGTTGATGCTGTCAATTCTTCATTCAATTCACACATTACAAGAAGGGAATATTATGCATTATTAAACAATATAATATTATATTATGTATTAATGGAGAAGAATATTATGCATTAATGAAAAAGTATAATATTATATATTAATGGTGGATATTTACTGTTCCGTTATTAAAACTTTTCAATAATATTTCAGTGTAAATGTATTGTTTAAATCGTGTAAGTATATAAAAATGTTTTCTCTACTTTAAGGAGTTTCGGTTATAGAAAAAGTAGAGGTTATTGTTTGTTAATCATTGTAGTTGTAATATTGTTGTGTTCATATCATTGTTGCATGTTGGGAGATAATCTATCAATGTTCTTCTGCACCATAAGAACATACGAATCTATTTTAAAAAAATTGTATAATTAACGTCTCTATCCATCGATTTAATGATTATTAACGAGTAAATAATTGTTTATTATTTTCATTTTTGTTTGGTTTTATTATAATCTATTTTAGTTATTATTACTGTTTTATTTTTCTTGGCATTTTAACTTTTTGTCTAATAAAATCTAAGGGCATGAAATAACTAACCAGGGAATTTCTTGAGAAAAATAGTAACGCAGATATAACGAGTGTGTGTGACAATTTCCCTATATGTATGGCTTTGACGGTGTAAATAGCAATGTTTTTAAAATCGGATTAGATCTTAAATCGGTGAAGATACTGATTTATTGGTTCAACCGTGGTTGAACCGGGTTGAATCGGTTTATATAAAATAATATTTTTTTAAAATTTTACATAATATTAAAAGCAATATTAATATATATATATATATATATATATATATATACACTCTTTTTAAGTTCACAATATTAAAAGGTATAAAAATGTCACAAGTCATAACATATATAAGTTAAATACCATAAAATCAAGTGAAAACAAATGATTCAAATCAAGTAAAATCCGACCCGACCCGATTTAATTTTTTTATTTATTAAAACCCACACTTGGTTGGAGCATTAAAGTTGCAGGAGCACCATTTTTTAATCAAACACATCCCTTGCCCATACCTTTTAATCATAATATATAAGAACAAGAGTAAACACACAGATAATAGAAAAGCCTTGGAATGGTGTCATTTTTTATGATTTGCATAGGAATTGCCATTGGCATATGATATGATATTATTATTATTATTATTATCATATATTATATAATTAAGAATTGAATCGAGTTCAACAAGAAGCTTTGCAGATCCAAATAATGCTAAAGGACATATCACATTACTAATTGTAAATTGCTTGTCATTAGTTTTAATCAAGTCCCATCATGTGCCCATTCCAAGCATGCTCCACTCCTAGGACAAAAACCAAGAAATAAAATAGAATTCTTTCTCTGTAATGGGTTTAAAACCCGAAAGAAAAGCAATGTAAACTGTAAAGGGGGTCTTCTCTTCGGGGTAAAGGAAAATCCAAAGATATTGTACTCCGGTTCAAATCAGAAAACTAAATAAAAATATATATATAATTGATACAAGTTAATAAAAAAGTATATAATTGATACAAGTATCAATAATCATAATCAAAAAATAAATTTAGGGCTGAAAAAACATAACAAACGACGTCGTTTGATTTATTATTTTAAAAAAAAAAACAGAACCATTGAACCGGCCGATTCGTTGCAAAACTGGTTTTGTAAGGTGACCGGACCGGACAGACAACCGGTTCCCGGTTCAACCAGTCAAACCGGCCGATTCGATCCGGTTTTAATAACCATGGTAAATAGTCAATCGCGTTTTCAAGGAAAAACAAGAGGAAAAAGAAAACATAGTTTCTCCATGCACACACATTTTCCTTGAAGAAAAAGGAAACCGAGTAGTCCGTGTTTACGTTGCATGGATCGACTATTGTTCAATTTATAAACCGCCTAAATCAAAAGTAAATTAGTAGAAGCTCATTATACTTTTCCTGGGAGTTGATTAAACCAAGTTTTCAAATTTTCCACAGCTCTTTCCTTCGATTCATTCATTTACCTGGGAATTTTCTGGTAAGCAAGGCCAAGACTTGCAGTTTTGCATATCAACTGTATTATTTCTTCTACGAAATGTTTAAGCATTTCAATGGTATTATAATATAGTATTTCTTTGAATAGGTAGGTTAATATAAACTATATACATCAAGGGAAATCACATTATATGTTATATACATATTTGAAAGTTGCTAGGAGGTCAAATCGACATTTTTCAAAGTCCCTTCACAATTTTCCTTCTCAAGTTCCATCAATTTTCATTCTTTACTACAAAATATGGTCTCGTAATTCTACCACCATTATATACTCGCTTGACATTCTGTTTCTGCTCCAGTAATTATTTCCCAATCACAACCCTTTTGCGTTGCTTAATTCACTTGCCATTTGCAGAGAAGTTATGAATACTGCATCAGCTCAATTTCCATACCCATGGCAGCTTTGCAAAATTATTCACTTGGTATATGTTATTGTTTTATTTTAACAAAGTGATGATTATGTAAACCAATTAAGCTAACCCCTCGTATTAGAAAATGCTGTTTATGAAACCATAGCCGTGATCAATTTCAGGTGAGTCATGGACAAGCTATGCATAATGTAGAAGGGGACAAGGACCGTGAAGCACTCTTGTCTGATCACCTATTTGATGCACAACTCTCCCCTTTGGGATTGCAGCAGGTAATTAATAATAACCAATGGATTCTTATGGGTCGCAAAAACCTCAAGTAATTTTAATGTATATATATATATAATCAAGCTTAATCTTTCCATTTGTTTTTCCAGGTTTGTAAACTTGGCAAGGATGTTCATGCCAGTGGGCTTCTTAAGAAGATTGACTTAGTCATCACCTCCCCTCTGTACTGGTTGAAAGAAAATAATTTTGCTTAATTTCCAAACTCCCTTGTTAAAGATTCATAAGTTGTTGTCAAATTCAATCCCAAGCTAATGATTCACTAACAGGACCGTGCAAACTGCTATGGAAGTTTTCGGTAGTGAAAGCCAGGCAGATGGAGGGAACAGTTGTCCCCAAATTATGGCTGTTGAGCTTTGTCGAGATCGCATGGTAGGGCCCGAAACCTATCAACCAACCATATTTGAAAATGCATATCATTCATGCATTTAATTGACTGCACTGCATGCATGCAGGGTCAGCGACCTTGTGATATGAGGCGGAGGGTCAGCGAGTGTCAAGCACTTTTCCCCTCTATTGATTTTTCAATGGCGAGTTCTTTAATATTATATATATCCAGTGACAATCTGTATTGAAGTAGGTCCGTATGTTTTGATATTTGTTGGTAATGCATCAATGGATCAGATGGATGGAGAAGAAGACAGCATGTGGAATCCGGACGTCCGAGAGTCTGAAGAGGAAATGGCTGCACGTATGGTCCTTTTCATGGAATGGTAACCATTTTCTTCAAAACAATCGTAGACACAGTCAAGGGTTGTGTTGATTAATTCTACTTATAAGATTTGATCACAGGTTGTGGACAAGGCCAGAGCAGCAGATGGTGATAGTGAGCCATGGCATAATCCTTCAGAAGATTTTATATGTACTTGGAAATGACTGCCATCCAACCACGACATCTGCCTTGCAAACGGTAACATTTAATTAATTGTGCAACCTTAACTGATCGTATGTGAATGATCTGATTTCTTTTTTTCAGCCTTAACAATTGTGAGCTTCGTTCGGTGGTCATTGTGGATAAAAGGTAATTAAGCATTTCCGACGTCGTATTGTATGCTTAATTTTGAAAAGCTTAACTCACAGTTGTCAACAAATTGCAGCCTAAGGGAGGCTGATTCACCGCTTTGCTCACCAGCAGATGTCGCAAACCTGAATGTTTCAAGAGGGGAAGTTTCCAACTAATTGGAGACGACAGATTCACCATTAAACTATCCAAGGATTCTTTAATCTGTTCATCAAATTTACATTCTTTAGCATTTTTTTATATTGTTCTTTTTAATTTTAAAAGCAATTTGACCCAAATAAGTATATTTCATATAAAATAATTAGTACGATCAATATTGTTTTAAGAATCATCAAATATACCTTGTTCATGTCATGTTGTAGCATGTTACACTAAATGCAAAATGGAGGTTAAAATAGGCATCAGCTAAACTTGAGTAACAACATTCTATTATATTCTATTCTTAGAGTGCTCCATATTACTAGCAAATGTTCACACAGTGCCCTACGATTTTCTAACAAAAATGTAACCTACTAAGACTGAGAGGAGTATGAGGATAGCAGCAACGAAGTTGACATTGGGTGACTTGATGGTTTTCTGACTAGTTTCTTTACCGGTAATTTCTCTGCCTTTTACATGGGAAGAGTTCGGTGTCGAAGAGTAAGGGAGGACTACATCCCAAAAAGATCTAGTGGTCACTTAAGGGATTCTTCTTCTGGTTCCAAGAATTTTGGGGCATCGTTTGTGGCTTCCATGGATATCAATGCAACAAAATGCTCTTTTAAAACCTACCAGATCAAGAAAACACCAAATTAGAACATTTTCTAAACAAATAAAACAGTACAAAGACCGGTAGAATACTCATTTATCAAAGATTGCACACGTAAAAATGTTATCCCACAATTAAACAAAGAAGAAGAACCTAGAGTGTTTCTGATGGTTGAAGATAATCACAAATAAATGTACCCGCCAACCACGGTACAAAGACCCTCCTAGGTTATGAAAGATTGGAATTTTTCCTGAATATATCAACTTCCGTTATTCCAACTTGCGAATAGTACAAGAATAATGAAAATTTGCTTGGATATGGAAGAAAGAAAACACGTATATAGAAATTGAAAATATTGATTAAGAACGAGTACACTAGTACATGCTATTTTGCTAGTCGCTTGTGTAAGAAGTTGGTAAAAACCTACATTTATGCTTCTGTAATCAATAATGCAACCACAACATAGTCGAACAATAAATTGGAACTTCTAATTTATTTAGCATGAAGCCATCATGATAATAATGTACAATTTCTCTTATGTAATCAATAATGCAGACACAACATAGTCAAATCTCAAATTTTTTGCATGAAGTCATGACAATAATAATGTACAGTAATTCAGTGGAAGAAAGCCTAAAGCAAAGATCTAAGGAACAGAAAGCATCACTCCTCAAATTGATTGATAGAGAAAAGAGAAAATTAGAGATTGAATGACAGTAAATAAGTCTTCCAATTAGAGTTAGTTTCTTTTGATAGAATAAAGACTTATCAACTATGCTAACCCACTTCAAGGAGTGTAAAACAAGTTGGGAAACTGGCTTTTCAGAAGATGAGTCATTTCTTGTTTCCTTAATTACATCGTCATTTGGCCCTACATCTTCACCCGCTTCATCACAAATGATATCCGGCCTGCTTAGCAAACTCCTGATGACATCATCCTGATCACAGCCATGAACAATTTGAATTTCATAAGACAAGAATAACAAGCACATGCCACTCAAGTGAATAAGACCGTTCATTCTTCTAGAAACAGTAAAAGCAACAAAATGGGGTACCTTTATATTTGCAACAGCCTGTGAAATCGGTTCCTTTGAATTCAAGAATGAAAAGGAACATACAGAGCTAGTAAAATTGACAATACCTACAACATCTTTCTGGCTGCATGCTTCGCAAAATTTGAACAAATTATTAAATGTTAGGTTTAACAGTATAACAAACATGAAAAGATAATTAAGTTAAAGAACTGAATAGGCCAGGAAACCTTCAATGTACATATCCTTCATTAGCAGTAGAAACAACTCAACTTCATGCAAACCATCTGTTGTGCAAGTTTCATAATTGACAACCTAAATATAAAAAGAAGACCAGGAATTATCAGTAAAAAGGTAAATTGACTTATTTAAAAAGGAATGAATACTATTCCATAATTATAGAAGATTAATGAATAAGATGCTCTAAGATTCAACTGGTTGATTAGAGTGATTCTCACCATGTTCCCATCGATCATGGCTTTTGCATCTCGCAACTCTTTAACATAATTCAAAATTCCATTACGAAGAACACCACCAACTGTCTCAGATTTTAATGCTTTCTCTTGATATATAGGCAGCCTGGGTAACTTATACCTCTGTTGATAAAAAAATTATTAAAGATATTCTTTTGAATCTAAAACAGTCGGCTGGAAAATGTCAACGTGTGTATATAGAGAACCAACAATGTAGAACGAGAAACTAGGTTGCAAATTAAGACTTTTCATATGATAGCCTAATGCTTTAGCCAAAAGGACCACAGAAGCTATGATGAATCAGGAAAAGAACAGATGCTAAGAAAGTGGACTGGACTCCACTTGTATCCAAGGACAAATTAAACGGGTATTTTCAAACCAATTAATAGAGCTCTGTGATGGGAAAGATTTGATTAAGATAAAAAGAGGAATAGGTAATACAGGTTACCAAAGATCAAAGTTGTAGAAGCACTTAAAAGTTTGAAGGGAAGTTAATGAGAATATTATGAAAAACCACCACACTTGTTAGTGGTGAGAAATTGCATATATATATTCAATTACATAGTGTATAACTTAATTACAATAAAGATATGATTACAAAATAAATAGAAAGAAAAAGCTAAACAAGCTCCTATAATTGAGGGTCAATGGTTATATATGGAATGCCGTAGATTATGGTAGAGGATCCTCAACACCCCCCGCAAGCTAAGCGTCGGATTGGAACAGACGTGTAGCTTAGATCTGAAAAATTGAAAAAGAGGCCTAGATACACTTTTGGTGAAGATATCAGCAATCTGCAAGTGTGAGGGTACGTATTGTGTCCGAAGTTTGCCAGCAAGAACAAGTTCGCGAAGAAAGTGGTAGTCTAATTCAACATGCTTGGCCCGCTTATGAGAAATAGGATTGGAGCTCAAAAAAATGGCACTTTTATTGTCGCATAGTAGGAGAGGCCGTTGTGGAAGAGAAACTTTGAGATCACGAAGGAGATGCGTAAGCCAAAGAAGTTCTGCGGCGGTGAGAGAAAGAGGACGGTATTCAGACTCACAGCTGGAACGAGAAACGATAGGTTGCTTCTTGGCACTCCAGGAAACCAAATTGTCACCAAGGTAAATGGAATAACCAGAGGTAGAGCGACGAGTGTCAGGACATCCTACCCAGTCAGCATCGGAGTAAGCAACTAAAGTATCGGAAGCAGCAGATGGACGAAAAGAGAGGCCAAAATGCAGTGTGCCCTTGACATAGAGAAGAATGCGTTTGACAGCAAGAAAATGGTCATCAGTCGGAGAGTGTAGAAATAGACTGACAGAGTTAACAGCATGAGCAATATCGGGACGCGTGATGGTTAAATACTGAAGAGCACCAACAAGAGATCGATAAAGAGTAGGATCCGAAAACAGAGAACCATCTGAAGACAGGTGCTGGGAAACAACCATCGAAGTGTGAACAGGCTTGCTATCAAGTAATTGAGCACGACTAAGAATGTCGCGTGCATATTTCAGCTGACTGAGAAAAAGGCCATCAGTTGTTGGTGTAGCTTCAAGACCGAGGAAGTAACTGAGAGAACCCAAATCCTTAGTAGCAAACTCAGAGTGAAGCTTACGAGTAAAGCTGTCAAGAAGAGAGGAATTGTTGCCTGTAATAACAATGTCATCAACATAAAGCAACAAATAAATGATGTTGGATTGCCTGTGAAAGACAAAGAGTGATGTGTCCGCATGACTGCAAGAAAAACCAAGGTGAATGAGAAAGGAACTGAATCGCTGAAACCAAGCACGAGGTGTTTGTTTGAGGCCATAAATAGCTTTTTTCAACTGACAAACATGGTAGGGGAAGCGAGGATCAATATACCCTGGAGGTTGTTCTATATAGACTTGTTCAGTAAGATGACCATTGAGGAAGGCATTTTTTACGTCAAGTTGGCGGAGAGGCCATCGGTTAGTCACTGCAAGGGAAAGTACAACACGGACAGTGGTAGCCTTGATGACAGGGCTAAAAGTATCCGTGTAATCAAGACCAGGCACCTGTGTATATCCCTTTGCAACAAGACGGCCTTTGAGACGTTCGATAGATCCATCAGGCAAATATTTGGTCCGAAACACCCATTTGGAGCCCACAATGTTGGTATTGGCAGGACGAGGGACCAAAATCCAGGTACGATTATTTTGCAAAGCTTGAACTTCTTCATCCATGGTGGCAAGCCAAGCAAGATTCTTGGCAGCTGATTTGAACCCTTTAGGCTCAGTGGATGCTAGAAGAGCAGATAGAAGGCCAGAGGATCCCAAGACAGCAAGATTCGTCGGGTGGCGAGGTTTGAAAATATCAGCCTTAGCTCGTGTAAGCATAGGATGAGAACTCATCGGAATGGTAGCAACAGGAGCAGTAAAGGGCAACTCAGTAGACTCAATAGAAGATGAGCCAGAATCGGAGGACTGCAGAGATGGACCTACAAGAGAATCATGGGCTTGCAAAGACTTATCCACGGTATCAGTACAAAGAACACATGAACGGGATCCAGATTCAATAATATGCTGGGAATGGGGCACAAGAGAAGGTGGGGATATGGTGGTGGGAGGAATACTTGGTTCCAGAAAATTTGAAAATTTGAGGGAATATAATGGTTGAGCCTGAGAGGTATCCAAAAAGGGAAAATAAGTCTCATCAAACTGAGTATGGCGGGTGATATATATTCTAGAGGTAGTGGGATCAAGACAACGGAACCCTTTATAAGAAGAGTTGTATCCCATAAAAATGCAAGGTATATTGCGAGGGGAAAAATTATTAGGCATGTAATCACGTAAACAGGGATAAACACGACAACCAAATGGGTGAAAATTTTCATAATTTGGAGGGGAACTGTATAGAAGCTCAAAAGGGGACTTACCTCCGAGAGGTGGCGTGGGCAAGCGATTGATGATGTAAGCCGCAGTGCTAAAGGCGTCAACCCAAAAATGAGGAGAAGTGTGAGAGTGGAAAAGTAGAGCCAAACCAATTTCAGTCACATGACGATGTTTTCGTTCAGCGCGATCGTTTTGGGCGGGAGTATATGGACAAGATAGTTGATGATGAATTCCAGAAGTACGAAGGTGTGTTTTAAAGCAGTTACTAGTAAATTCTGCACCACCATCACTTTGAAAAAATTTAATACGAGTAGAATATTGATTTTCCACAAATTTTTAAAATTGAATAAAAGTAGCATAGAAGTCAGATTTAAATTTCAATGGATAAAGCCAAGTGAAGCGAGAATAATCATCGATAAATAAAACATAGTAAACTAAACCCAAATTGGATTTTACTGGTGAAGGACCCCATATGTCGCAGTGAATAAGATCTAACACATTGAACGACCTATTTTCATTACGAGAATAAAGCAAACGATGACTTTTTGCAAGTTGGCATGTATCGCATAATTTAGTATATGGCAATAAAGAGGTAAGATAAAACTGTCCTTTTTTATTCAATAAAGAAATAACAGAATAATTCACATGACCCAAATGAGCATGCCATAAATCATACGAAGCATGAAGAGATTTATTTTTAAGGACAGAAATAAAAGCGGAATTTCCGTGCTCTAGCACATATAAGCCGCCATCACGTTTATCAGTTGCCACCACCTTTCCCGTTTGGCGATTCTGAATAGTAAAAAAATCATTAGTAAAGATAACGGATAAGGGAAAATCATTAGTTAATTTACTAATGGACAAAATATTTTTTGTGAAATGGGGAACAACCAAAACATTCAACAATTGAATATCCGGGAGGGGAAATTTTATCGGTGTGGTTAATGGGTAGGGACGCACCATTCCCTACAATTACAGAATCCTTACCCGTGTAGGTGGAAGACTGATCCAAAGTGGAGTGGGCTAGAGTCATGTGGGCCGAAGCCTCTGTATCCAAAAAACAATCAGAAGCCTCATTTTCGGATAAAGAGCAGGAAGAGGTAAAAGCCTCTGCAAGGTGTGCCGTGGATTCAGGCCGATCATACCGCTGTCTACACCGATCGACAAAGTGTCTTTCCTTCCGGAAAATCCGACAGCGTGGTGGACGGCGACTATGGGTGGTGTTGGTACGGCTCTGTCCGTGATTGGAGTTGTTGCGTTGGTCATTTCCACGGCCACGGCGTGGGCGAGAACCACCTCCACGATGAGAAGAGTTCCGGGTAGCAGTAAATGCAGCAGCTGAGGATGCCAGAGTCTCTAGAGATTTTTGAAAATTTTCAAAACTCTCTGCTTTAGACACAAGATCAGAAAAACAGGAGAGGGGGTTTGTGCCATCTGGGCAGTGAAGAAGCTAGAGAATTCAGGACCGAGACCACGTAAGAACCAATGGACTTTGTCGGTTCCATCAACCGGACGACCGATTGCATGTAGTTGATCACACAAAGTTTTGAAGGCACGGGCATAGGCAGTAACAAAACGAGTGCCGCGTTTCATCAATTGGAGGTCATCTTTGAGGCGAAGTTCACGAGCTTTGGAGCGGTGGCTGAAGGTATTTTCAAGGGCAGTCCAGACCTCACGGGATATAGAGAGGCCAACGGCTTCAGCCATTGCTTCCTCGGTAAGGGAGGAGAGGAGAAGACTAAGGACGCGTTGGTCGGTTGCTTTCCACGCCATGTATTTATTATTTGGCGTTTGAGAGGTGGGAGGATCAAATAGAGGTGGCGGCATAAGGGTGCCATCGACGTGACCCAGTAAACCTTGGCTTTCAAGGAGGGGAAGGAGTTGGCTCTTCCATAGAAGATATTTTGAGGAGGAAAGCTTGATGGTAACCATGTGGATCATGGTGTTGAAGGGAAGGATGGTGGGAGAAGAATTGGGAGAGGAATCAGCCATTATCTTCCCTCCAATTTTCAAATTTTCTGGAACCAAGTATTCCTCAACAGTTAAGACCCTTCCCATTTTGAAGTCACAAGGCCGTAAGCTGCTTGATGTAATATTTGATGACAGCGTACAATTTCCCATGCCCATCTACCAAAAAAGTTTAATTTTCAGATCAAAATTGAAATTTAACTTTAGTAACCGAGGTGCGTGAAACATCAATAAGAAATACTATTATGGGTCTGTCTTATAAAATACCTCCTTGGGCAAATACCTCCTTGGGCTATAACATATGTGAATAAGCAATCTTTCATCAAGGTCATCCTCCAAAAGGGATGCTGCTTCAGCAACTCCTTTCACAGTCTGCAAAATCCATTACATTTATTTCAGATCATAATGATGAAGCCAAAACTTTAAATAAAAATTCTGTAAACGAAAAACAAGCCAAACTTCAATATAAATGAAGCTAATATAAGTGAAATACCTGACAAAGCAGCAGGATAGAATTCTTGAATGCGGCCTCGCTAGCCCACACATAATTACCCACTACTCCGATTCCACCCACCATCATTCTCGACACCTTGATTCAATAACATTTACATAATTTAAGAGAAAAATCAAAATCATTTCACTAATTTAAAGTTAACAAAGAAAAGTAAAACGCACTTGGCGAGCATGTTCAGCGACCCAATCCTTGTCAATGACCAAAGAAGAGGAAGAATCGGAGGACTGAGATTTGGGTTTCGATCCCTTTTTCCTATTCTCTGTCGCTGGCTCCAGAACCAAACAAACTGGTTGTCCGGCATCGTTTTGAGGAGTGGGTAGTAGACCGTACACGAAACCGCGGTCCAGACAGGAGCTGAGGTTCCCTATCACCAAACCAACCTGCATTCAAAAGGGAGAAAATGAATTTATCGTGAAATTCTTCAGAATTCATCGATCTCTGTAATTTGATTTCGAAAATAAAAAGTAGTGAACCTGAGCCGAAGCTGAAGATTGGGAGAGACGCAACTCGGCTAGCTGGAGTTTGCTTTCCTCTCCGACCACTGCTTTCACCATGATTTTGACTTCGGTGAAAAACAGAACGAAGCCGAACCACTTGGGATTTCAGAGCTAACAATAAGAACTAGAAATGAAAATTGAAATCATGAGAAAAACGGCGCGGTCCTGCCTACAATGGACTAGAAACGGTTTTTTGCAGTTGCTCATTTGGTTAGGCCTCTGAATTTATTTGAGGACTTGACCACTTGGGTAATGGGCTTCGTTTAACCAGTGGTCTCTCTGTATGAGCTTCTTCATAAGTCTCATAAATAGTTTAGGGTAAATTACACAAATGCATATTAAATTATATTATTAAAATTTGGCTTAAATGCACTATTACCCTTGGAGTGTACCATTTGTATTGAATCGCTCATTAAAATATTTTTCGATACGTTTTGCCTAAAATATTAACTCCATTAAAAAATAACCAATAACTAATTAAAACATGGCACTTCACCATTTAATTTTGACATTTTTATATTTGAATAGATAAAAATCAATTAAAAATAAAATAATTAATGTGTCAAAAATACTCCTCTCTTCTCCACTTCCGTATCCATCGTCTTTCTCCAACCCTAACACCTTTCTTTTCTTCAACCCAATTGTTATTGCTACCATCTTTTCATTTCACCAAATACTCAAAGTTTTCACATTTTCATATCTTCTCCAATATCTTCTGCCATCTTCCACTTCAGGACCCGCTGTTGATGCTTCACCTTAGGATTCATCTCGATATTTGCTTCAAATGTGTTCCTGTTTCTTGGTTTTAGACAGCAAAGAAGCAAAATTCTTGTTAGGCTTCGAGCGAGTTGTTGTCATGAAAAAGAAGTAGAGGGTTTTGAGGAGTGATAAAATTAGAAAGTGGAGATTTTGGTTTACAAATAGAGTCTCCATGTAATTTGAAAAATTAGAAACTGAAGCGGTATTGATATCAATAAAAGAGAGATATTTAGATAAGAAATAGCCTATCCATTTTCTTTGATTTCTTTGATTGGATGGCTTTGATGTCATCCGCAAAAAAGTGGGAAAGGGAAAATCAATCTCAAGATGCCAAAGAAGCATTCAGCTAAGGATGAGAAGAAAACAGTAAAAAAAGCGTTAAAGAAGATGATTGGTCTGCCATGGAAGCAAATGATCGAACAGGTTCTTGACGTCGTTGAGGATTACGAATCTTCTAGTGAACTCTACGGCTTTTTTTTTCGTTGGTTTCCTGTTTATAACAAGCGGTCTGCGGAGCATCAAAAACAGCAGCCGTAAAGTTTAATATTGCGTAGTGTGCATTAGTGAGGTCTCCAAGGGGGAAAATCAGGTGGCTAAGGTGTCTAAATGATAGTTGCATTGATGCATGGCTTAAAGTTGGCCCGTCTTGCCCTATTTGTAGGGTTAACGTTGTCCCTAAACGGAACTTTCTCGGTTCCTCCATGGTTTCTTTGGCTAAATCAGTCTAAAAGAGTCGTGAAATGAATCGAAAACCCGCTTAAGTTGGAGTTTACATTGACAATCTGTGAGTGTTGGCATGTTTAGTGAAGTTAATTATGCTTAGGCGTGGCAGTCTGCAAGTTAAGCATGATTCACTCTTTGATAGGTTATTCAAACTCTAAACTCAACATTTTAATTTTAAGTTTCATTTTTAAAAAATTTCTATTGTTGATGTTTTATGTTTCAGTGAAACAAATTTTGGATTAAACTTTTAAGTCTAATGATCATCAACAAGATGACCAATAATAGTGAAAAAATGACGTTAACAATATAAATTTTGACTGAATACAAAGATTAAATTGATATTTTATATAAATTTTAAAAATTAAATTAATATTTTATATAAATTTTAAAATTAAATTAATATTTTATATGAAATTAAAAATTAATTATTTTTACTAACCTATCACGTACGGGAAAAAAAAGGATAGAGAGTTAACAGCTAAGGGTGCGTTTGGTTCACTGAAAACATTTTACGGAAAATGAAATCTGGAAAATGTTTTACAGAAATGTAAGACATTTTCCAGTGTTTGGATGTTACATTGTAAAATGTTTTACACTGTTTGGGTAATTTTTCTGAAAACTGTTTTCAGAATATGTTGTTAATGAAGAAGTTGTATATATTGAATATGTTTTATTATTTATTATTTTTTAAAGGTTCATTTTTATATATAATTATATTTTATAAAAATATGTATTTTAGATAATATTAATAATTGATTAAAAATATATTATAAAGGTTTATAAATCCTTAGAATGCTTAATTAATAGTACACCAAATTAAAACAACAATAGTACATAACATTGTACTAATAATAATATTGTCAAAATATATAATTAAAGGGTTTATCACATTAAAACAACAATAATATCCAAACTTAATAATACATAGTCTAATTCATAATTAGTGCTACAACACATCAATCCAACAATACAAATACTGAAATCTACACTACATCCCATTAGAACTAAAATATTGTCTAAGCCATAAATAATAATACACCACATTTAAAGCTCACATAAATAATGTGAAGAGTTGCTTGTCTTACGCCAAGTTTCCTCCTTACACCAGAGTTTCTCAGAAGTTCAAACTGCATTCCATCATCAGAAAAGGCATACCATCTTGAGCATTTGTTCACCAGTGTAAGCCTCAGCCGATATACTGATTAAATCTTTCACCTGTGAAGGGTTACAATTAAATGACCAATTGGTTTTGCAAGTTTAGAAAATTGAAAAAGAATTATACAAGATATTTTACAAATATAATACAGAAACAGGTCAAAATTTGGGACCAAAGCAAAACTATAACATGAGAAATGGATAAAAATACCTAAAAAGGGACATCAAAGCAATTGAGTTTCCCTGATCTGTATGGATGGACTTGGACCTGAAGGCAAACTGAACAGGAAACTTTATCCCCAGAAGCATCAACAATGTTATTTTGAGTGTTTATGATCTTTGGGATTTTTTCAACCAAATCTCCTATCAATCCCTTAACATCGTCGGTGTCGAAGATGTTCTGGACCTCCTCAAAAGCTGTTTCAACAGCTCCCATATGATAACAGAAAATGAATATCATAAGCAAAATGCCATTTGATATAGAAACCATCAACCAAATTAAACCAGTGAAATCAGGATAATAAACAAAACTGCTCACCAAATAGAGCAAACATCCGATCTAGGATTCATCAGACTGCCAAAAAACAAGAGAAGATTCAAAAACTTCGATTGAAAAAACCGCTCCAGAAATAGCCCCAACCGCAGCCCCTCGGAGGAATCCGCAACCCATAACAGGGTGCCCACTGCACACATAAAATGTCAATCTCTTCACCAATATTTGACTACATCAAGCTTAATCTCAGTCTCAAGCATTAATTGTAGGAAACTAAACAACATTGTCATTAACTCTACGTGTATTTTGGAGCTAAATGTAATAACAAATTCATCCAAAAATTGCTTTGTCTGCTAGCAAAATTCTTTCATAGTATTGTAATCCAACAAATTAGAACAACAACAAAATTTGGTTTATCTCTAATCCACATAATATCATACTTGGAACAAAACACTAATATGAGAAATCTAATTTAACAAGAAATCAAATTCAATTTATTGTAGTATGGATGCTTTGAAAGAAAACAAAATTATATAAAAATAGATCTGCAACGAGAAATCTAAAAAGCTTTAATAGAAATAATGAAGGAAAACAGAGAAGAAGAGAGAAGAAGAGAAAAAGAAGGCGAAACTGCAAAAATCTTTAAGCTTTTCAATGGAATCTCCAAGCAAAGAAGGCGAGGACCGAGGTAAACGAGATGGGTATTCGTGAATTTTCATCCTTTTTCACTTTCTTTCAATGAAATCCCCAACTAGAGGTTATGATAATGTACACCTCGGGGGATTTGTAAAGTAGAAGAAGATGAAAGCTTATAGAGAAGATGAAAAGAGTGATACCTGAGAAGATGACCGCCTGCCTCACTGGTGAGAAGGAGACCAAATTTTTCGGTGTGGAGCAATAGACGGGAGAACGAAGTTCAGAATTAGTATAGAGTAAGGGATGGGAGAACGATGGAAAATGACTTACGGATTTCCAAACGGTAAGTCATTTTACCGTGTTTTCCTATAAGTTTTCCGTTGACTGGGAAACAAAATGCATTGACCTCATTGTTTTACGGGAACCAAACACAGGAAAAGGGGGAAAACATTTTACCATAAAATGTTTTCCCCCAACCAAACAGACCCTAATTGATAGAAGAAAAACCATGACCATCAGTGTTGTTTACTTTTTACTATTTTTGCAGCTTATTACCAGATGGGCCCGGCAACAACCTCACTGCATTGGAAAATGAGTGGCATACCAAAGCGAATCTTTCCCGCGTCTTCAAAAACTTCCACCTAATAAAACAATGGGAAGATCTGTCGAGAAAAAATAAGATAAAAGTTTTTTATGTTTACCGCATCTACAAAGTTTATTTCATCCGTTTATGGGTTTAATATCGGTCTCTAATTAGTATCGAATCCAATGATATATATTTAATAAAAATAAAACAGATAAAATAAAATTTAATTATAATAACATTTTGAATAGTGGATGGCGAACGTTAAGCCTTCTCTCTCGGTGCATATTAGCAGGACTAACAGCGATTGAAGACGAGCCATCATTTTCTTCTTGATTTCTTGATTGACTCTTTCTTGCTTCTGCTGACGGTTTCTAGGGATTTTGTTAGGCGATGTCTACTAGATCTACTACGGATTGGAGAAAACTGTTCGCGGCGGGTAATGCGCAGGAATTAGAATTTTTTCCTCCGACGGAGATTGAAGGCTCGCTCGTCGTTAAGCCTCTGAAGTACGTATTTGAGGAGGGGATTCTGGAATAGAGGTATGCCCTAGTTGGGTAATTTATTGGCTCAACCCCTAATTTTAGATTATTGCAGAAGACAATCGAACTGATCTGGGGTAAAGTTGCGCCGGTGAAGGTGAGCATGGTTGGATCAAACTTATTTGTTTTTTCTTTTACTAGTTCTTCTGCCAGGGGCTGGGTTATAGAGAATGGTCCCTGGCATATCTAGCATAAGCCTCTCTTCCTCGGGAAATATGAGCCAAATTTAAAGGAGCTGCACTTCGACCTGGATCGTATGCCAATTTGGATCCAACTTTTCAATGTTCCTCTGGAGTTATTTTCAAAGAGAGAACTCAGTTACATCGCAAGCGCAATTGGTAAGCCTTTACACATGGACTCTATTACAACTTCTAGGGAGAGACTTGAGTTTGCTAGAG
The DNA here is from genome assembly GCF_006381635.1 of Hibiscus syriacus. NCBI lineage: Eukaryota > Viridiplantae > Streptophyta > Magnoliopsida > Malvales > Malvaceae > Hibiscus > Hibiscus syriacus. Next base: position 6,027,125 of record NW_024062608.1, read on the forward strand.
TTTGTATAGAAGTAACTGTAAATACTAAGATTCCAGATTATATAGATGTGTTATTGTGTGATGAGTCTATAGCCCAAATTCAGGCCATTGTGCCTTGGAGACCTGCATCATGTGTTGAGTGTAGGAGATTTGGACACTTTGTGAAATTCTATCATCTGGGGAAGAAACAAGAATAGAGGGTAAAAGCTATTGTACAGGTGACAAAACAAGATGATACAATAAATAATAGTGTCGTTGAGATTGAGGGGAAAAATGTTGGAATAGATATTGAGGGTAATAGTCATACTGAGCATATTGCTCTTTGTAATTCTGAAGCGGTAGAAGAAATATGTCCTGATAAAGCTCGAAGTGTTTATGGGGAAGTAACTATAAGTGATGCTAAGCAGAATATTCAAGAGGGGTGTTCTGGAAGTAACCCTCATATTAAGCATGGGAGAGGTAGACCAGGTAAAACTGCTATGGGGGGTTCTAAGAACAAATTTGAGGTTCTCAGTTCCATTGATCCTAAAAATTTACTGTATGTCGAGGACTCTGGTAAGAAGCAATGAGCACCTTCATTTGGTGTGGCAAAATTGGTTCAGGACTTCAAGTCAAAAAAGAAAGAGCAGGTCGATAAAGTAAAGAAAGCGGAGGATAGAGGTGGTATCTCTTCCTCCTTCATTTCCTCATGATAATCTGCTTTTGGAATGTTCGAGGATTCAATAATCCTCACAAGCAAAGGAAAGCGATGAGATGGGCTACTAATTACCAAATTGACATTCTCTATCTACTGGAAACTAGAGTTAAGGTGGGAAACTCTGTGAATATTTTAAACCATAGTTTTAGTGACTGAGATACTTGTTGTAACTATAATCACGTAGCTAACGGTTGAATTTGGGTGCTTTGGCATAGGAGTATGAACTGCACTGTTGTTTCTGTTTTTGATCAAAGTGTTTCTGTTAGAGGTTTATTTGAGGGGGAACAATTTCTACTTTACTGTTGTTTATGGCTTGAATGATGGTAATGGTAGAAGACAATTATGGAATCAGCTTAATTCTTTGGGATGCACTGTGGGGAATCTGTCATGGCTGATAGGTGGTGACTTTAACGTCATCCTGAATACTGAGGAGAGCTCGGTTAGTGTCAGTTCTTTGACCTTAGCTGACATTTTTTATTTTCAAAATTGTGTGGAAAACCTGGGGGTTTTCGATTGGTCCCCTATTCACATGGTCGAATAAGCAGCATGATACTTATTTGGCCCGCAAGCTTGACCGTGTACTGGTAAATCCGATATGGATTGATGTAGTTCCTGACTCAACTGTGAAATTTCAGGCCCCTGGTGACTCGGATCACTGCCCTGCATTAATGTGGCTTCACAAGACAGCCCTTGTTGCTAGGCCTAAGCCTTTCAAGTTTTTTAACTTTTGGGTATTACACCCTGAGTTTTTGACCATTGTTAGGGAATCTTGGCATCAACCAATTGATGAAAACCCAACTCAGGTTTTGTTCCATAAACTGAAGCGATTGAAATATTCTCTCAAGGCTTTTAATAGAGCCCATTTCAATGATATTTCGAATAAGGTGAAGTAGAAAAAAGATGAGCCATTGAGTATTCATCTTGCAAATTTAAACTTGGGTTCTGCTGGCAGTAATGTTAGCAGTGAACTCCAAGCTGAAAAGGAGCTGAAAAACCTTGAAGATACTGAGTTATTTTTTTACAAGCAAAAAGCCAAAGCTAGTTGGATCAAGGAGGGGGATCAAGTGACTAAATTCTTCCATTCATTGGTGGCAAGCAGAAGGAAGAGTAGTATAATTAGGGTCCTCTATGACCAATCTGGTGCTAGATTCGATACTTTTGATGGCATATCCAACGAGGTGATCCAGTTTTTTCAAAACCAGTTGGGAATGACAAATGAAAATGTTCAGGGCAGTAATATGTCAACTATTAAGGACCTCTTCAACTATTCTCTCCCTGTGGGAGCTGATCCTGATTTATGCAGAGATGTGTCTAATATTGAAATTAAAGAAGCTATTTGGGGGAAAGGAAATGACAAGTCTCCTGGGCTGGATGGCTATAACCCTTACTTCTATAAGAAAGCTTGGTCCATTGTTGGTGATGACTTTGTTGTTGCTATCAGGTATTACTTTGACAGATCATTTATCATCCCTACTTTTAATGCCACAGTTATTGTCCTTGTCCCAAAAATGCCTAACCCCGGCTTAGTTAAGGACTTTAGGCCTATATCCTGTTGCACAGTGATATACAAAACCATTGCCAGGATTTTAGTTAGGCGTTTGTCTACTGTGTTTCCTAGCATGATTTCTAAGAACCAAATTGCTTTTGTTAAAGGGAGGAGCATTGTGGATAACACTCTCCTTGCTCAGGATCTTGTTAGGGGCTATAGTAGAAAGAACATATCCCCTAGGTGTGCTATGAAGTTGGATTTACAAAAGGCTTTTGATTCACTTAACTGGGACGTCATAGCTGTTGTGCTCACTGTTTTAGGCCTTCCTGGAAAATTTATTGGCTAGATCTGTGCTTGTTTTACTAAGCCTAGTTATTCGATTGTAATAAATGATAGCCTAGTTGGCTATTATAGGGGTGCTCGAGGTGTTAGGCAAGGTGATCCTCTTTCACCCTATCTTTTTGTCTTTGCCATGAATGTGTTATCTAGTCTTTTGAACTTGGTTGCTCTCAAGAGGATCTTCAATTTTCATCCCAAGTGTAAAAAGATTGGTTTAATCCATCTCTGTTTCGCAGATGATCTTCTCATCTTTTACAAACCCTCAATTAATTCTATTAACGGTGTCCAAGTTGTGCTGGACATTTTTTATTCTATATCGGGGTTGAAGTTTAACGTGAGCAAATGTGAGATTTTTGTATCTGGGTTATTTGATGCTCACTGTAAGAATATTAGTGAGATCACATGATTCAAATTAGGTAATCTCTCTGTTCGATACTTAGGAATTCCTTTGGTGACCAAGAAACTCATAAAGAGGGACTATCTTAGTCTCATCGATAAAATCATAGCGAGGCTGAATCTGTGGGTTAAGAAACACTTGAGTTTTGCTGGTAGGTTGCAGTTGGTGTGTGTTGTCTTGTTTAGCTTAACTAATTACTAGTGCAAACAAGTTATACTACCTCTTGGGGTAATCAAGAAAGTCGAGCAATTGTGCTCTCGGTTCTTCTGGAAATGAGTTGATATGCCTGCCAAGGGAGCTCAGGTGAGCTGGAGGCAGATCTGTTTACTGAAGTCTGAAGGGGGCCTTGGTGTTATTGATATCCTTGGCTGGAACAGGGCTTGCTCTGTGAAATTGATTAGGAACTTATAGGTAGAGGAGGGCTCCTTATGGGTGGCTTGGACTCGATCCTATGTAATAAAAAATTTAGACTTTTGGCATATGAGCCCACCTACGAATGCAAGGTGGTGTTTTAAAAAGTTATTGAAAATGAGGCCTACTGTCTGTCACTTCTTTGTTGATTGAGGCAGTGAACTCAGCACGAGACAGATTTGGGAGGACATACGCACTATGGCCCCTAAGGTTGTTTGGCATCACCTGGTTTGGTTTCCCGGGCGTATTCCTAAGCACAATATAATCTTGTGGATGACTATCTTGGATAGACTCCCTACCTGGGTGAGGCTGCTGCGGATGGGAATAATCATGGAAAATGTTAAGTGCCTCTTTTGTGATATGGTGCCGGAGACTAGGAGCCATAGTTTCTTCGAATGTGATTATGCTAAAAATATTTGGAAGGCTATTCTTTTACTTTGTGGTGTTAACCGCAGAGTAAGTCACTGGGATGGTGAGCTAGCATGGGCTACGCACTGCTTTAAGGGCAAATCCCTCATTGCAAGAGTGTTTAAGCTTGCGTTGACGAGTTACTTGTATGTCATCTGGAGAGAAAGAAACACAGGTTGTTTGGAGGAATGGCTAGACCGATGAATGCTATATTGGAGGACATTAGAGGTGATATTTGGATCCGGTTGGGTGGCTGGCCTATTAACAGAATTGACTCAATAAATGTTACCCTCTGTGATAATTGGGGTATATCGTGAGTTGTGGGCTTCTTACTTCACTGTTTCCATGTTGTCTTTTGCTTGGTTCGGGGGTAGATTATTTTGCTGTTAACAGGGGGTTGTGGTTCTAATGTGTTTATTTTACTGTGATAAAGGTTGTTGTTGTTTTTGTAAGGACTTGGTATTCTTGTAACAGATTTCTGCTTTCTTAGATAATGAAATTAGATTATCCAAAACTTTAATTTAAAAATATTAAATATTGAATTTCATAAAAAATAAATATCTGATTACATTAAAAAAATCAAAATCACAAATCAAATCACAAATAAATATTAAAATTAAGTACTAAAAATTATAATTACCCTCTCATTAAAACTTTATGATAGGAGAAAAACATTTGTTGTCACGTTTCTTAATTATTTATTTCCAATCCAACCAGTTCCAGCTGGGCCCACTGCGTCCACATTGTTCTTTAAGTCATAATCAAACTTCAATTCTCCGCCGTTTTTCATCTTTTAAAGGAACCATAAGAATAAACCCCTCAAACCTCACAAAATTAATCCCATGGAAATCTTTCCCTACTCTTCTTATCCAGAATCCGACGATTCTTCGCCTCACTATCGAGAAATGGAATGCGAAAACCAGTCATGGGACGACCCGCCGTTGATGAACGCTACGAGTAATTCTAATAAAAAGGTTATGTGCAGTTATGGGGGCAAAATCCAGCCGCGTTCACACGATAACCAGCTCGCTTACGTTGGTGGAGATACGAAGATCCTGGCCGTTGATCACAACATAAAGTTTTCTGCTATAATGGCCAAGTTATCTTCTCTCCACGGTGGGGATTGTGAGGTATATTTCAAGTATCGGCTTCCCGGTGAAAATCTCGACGCTTTGATTTCCGTTACAAATGATGAAGATCTGGAGCATATGATGGTGGAATATGGTCGGACGCATCGTGTCTCCGCCAAACCGGCCCGGTTGAGGCTGTTTTTATTCCCGTTGAACCCACCGTTAGTGGCGCCAGGATTTGAAGGGAGTGAACTGAAGTCTGAGCGGCAATGGTTTGTTGACGCCTTGAATTCGGGTCAGATTCAAAATCTTGATGCCACTTTGCCTCCAGCTGCTGCGGTGCCGGTGACGAATCTTGATTTCCTCTTCGGTTTGGATAAGGTGAAGGTGCCGGATTTTTTACCTCCTCCGGTTGCGGCGGCTCCACAGGAGGTTGTTGTGACAGTGGGATCGGACTGCGGATTCGGAGGACCGACATGTAATTGCGGACCCGATGATGTTTCCAGCGGAGATCCAGAGACAGATCCAGGAGTTACAGAGGATGCATATTGCTGCAACTCAAGAACAAGGCATTTTGCAGAGAAAAGTTGATGAATCAAACGCTAAAGCTTTCAGCACTCAAGATTATTCTAAAACGTCAGATAAAATCACCACTTCACCGGCACCGATATCAGCTCCGTTGCAAATTTTGATTCAAACGGCATATTTAACCAACGCTGCTTAACGGCAACTGCAGCCGCTGCCATGGGAAACCAACAGGTTTACCTAATTCCAGCTTCCGCAGCCGGTGTTTATCAGCAGCCTCCAAAGATACGACAGGTGATCATACCAGCCGGTCAACCTTACTACGGCGTACCACATGTTGTTCAAGATGTTTACCGAGAGCAACCGGTTTACAATGCGGTGCCAGCCTCAAAGGTTGGTGCTTACGCTGAGGGAATCCCAGTTACGCAATCGAAGGGCGGGGTTCCTGATTCAGGGTATGTACAGGTGGCTTATGATGGGGCTGGAAGACAGGTGTATTACACGGCGCCGCCATATCAGGTGGTGCCGTTGATGACACTAGTGGGTGGTGTTCCGGCGTTAAATCAAGATGGTAAGGTTGCGTTGAAATCTAAGGTTCTTCCCCCAACTTCTTCTTTGTGAAATGAATAGCAAATTGATAGTATTGTTTTGTTTGTCGAGTAATAACTATAATATAGTATTTTGCATAGTACATTTTTATAGGTTTTGGTCAATTGTTCGATTTCTTATGGAACTTTTCAACAATTTAATTTAATCTTTTGAATGGTGTTAACTTTGACAGTGTTCGATGTGTGTAAGAAAAAATAGATTTTTTCGAAATGGCTGTAAATCAAGTTGTTGATTTCTTTCACGTAAGCCTTTTTCAGGTTATATTGAATTCTTAAACCTTGCTGAAAGTAGACGAAGAAAATAATTTTCTGTAGAATGATAGTGACGCCGCCGCTGTCCTTCTCCCTATTATTCGTTGTTCTGTTTGCGAAAATTATAGGTTATGTGATTGTAGCGGGAAATCATATGGTTGAGAATTGAAGATTGGTTCAGTCCAAGGTATTAATCTACCTCATTAATACCCGGCTTATAGAGTAATGCAAGGCTACAGCTTTCCCATGCAGATCTTCCATGGAGGGCTCCACAGCTGTCATGAAATACTCGAATATATGTTAAAGGAGAAAGAAATACTTTTTCGTTTTTATTAAAGTTTCATATAATAATAATAATAATGATAATAACTTTATCATATTTTCATTTACCCAAATCCACACATTATATGGTTTTTACTATAAAACTCGAATATATCTTTACTATCATGTTGATCAAAACATAATTAACATATTTTTTTTATATAAAATCTGAAAATTGTATATACTAAAACTCACATAATTTTATATAGTAACAAATGATATTATTTTTTCGTCTATCTTAAATTCACATTATATTTTTGTATAATAAAATTTGAATCAACCATTATTATTTTAGGTTAAATTCTGACATTAATTTATGTATAATGCATAAGTTATATATTTATTAATTACACTAATTTATCGATTTTAGTTTTTAAAATTTTAAAACTTTAGTATGTTTTTTACAGAAACTGCTAAATTTATTAAAAATATAAAATATCTAAATTACAAATGAAAGTTTACAACTATAATAATAAATTAAACAAATAATAAAGATATTTTCCTAAACACGAAAAACTAGCCACTTAAGATCACAGGACTATATAAGGAAAATGTTTAAAAACCTAACTAAATAAATTCGGATAAAAGGTAGATACAAATAGATCTGATTGTATCGACAACGAACCACAAAAAGGGGGCGAAGCTACTGAAATGCCAACGAAAAATCGCAAATCACAATTGAGCGATGCGAAAATACTATCCACGAACTCAAATTATGTATCTAAATCCAATTAGAGGGTCCAAAGCAAGGAAGATCAGCACGATGACAAATAAAACATCGTTTTGATAAGTCATGGTTATGCCAAATATAACCCTGAAAAAAGAATAAACGAAAATAACAATCAAACGACAAAAAACGTACCATAAAGATAGAGAAAAATATGCAATTAGGGTAAAAAAACGTGCCATAAAGACATAATTATTAAAATAAAAAATAAAGATACACTATGATAAAGTAAAGGAAAAACAATTAAATATTAGCAGTCGACGATCAGCACCAAGACTAATGTCGCTACCAATCACAAAGATGAAGAAAAGAAAAATCAACGACGACCAAGAAAAAAAAGAGAAAAATAGGACAAACCCTAAGTTTAACATATAAATAATTAAATTAAATTACAATGGCTTAAAACGATGAAATTGAATAGTATAAAATCAATTAATAACTTATACATAATATAAGACAAACAATAAAAATTAACTTAATAGATCTAACAATTAAGATTCGATAATAACTAAAATTTTAAAAATACAAAGACTGAATTTATCAAATTTAGATATGTGGATTAAATTTATAATTTACCCCATTATAAGTATAAACAAAACAAAAAAAATTGTTACAATTATTCAGAAAAATACATTAAAAAACTCATATATTATATTTTCCTTGAGATAAACGCAGGCTGAAACAATTTAATTTTTTTTAATTTTTAATTAGTCCATGCCCGAAGCAATTGGAATCTACGGAGTTTCAGAATCTAGCCGTTTTTCCCATTATATGAACCCTAGCTGGCTGTATTACAACTTACAACGTAATGAACAATTAAGTGATGGCTCCCATAATTATAATTAATACTAAATACTAGGTAACAATAACAATTAGTCAGACACTTTGGGCAACCATGACCTCTCCTTTTGTTTCGTTTATTTCCAAATTGATGTTACTGTCCTATTTTCAACCCATTAATTTGTAATTTTTCCAATCAATCTTATCGAATTAAACAACTTCAACAACCACATAGAAATCATCGATCGAAAGAGTTGACCTTACAATTATGTATTTTTCTTTTCGTCATTTTTAATAAACGATTTGTGTTTTTTTCCACAAACGAGTTTTGATTTGAAAAATATAATTATAATTAAAATAAACACAATGAAAGTGAACATTTGCCGGGGACAACTAAAGGCGTAGTGGACAATAAAAGGTGACATTGATGTGCTAAACAAGAAGCAAGTCATATTGCAGCTTAACACTCTTTCATCTGTTTCCCTTCTCTCTTTGGTTTTGATCACTGCTCACAATGGGAGCCATGGAAATTGAAGCAAAACAGAAAATAGATGAGAAAGCGATCAAAGAGGAGGATTTAGTTGATGAAAGCGAGCTGTCCCCGATAGAAGAAGTTCGTTTAACAGTACCCAACACCGATGATCCTTCACTCCCAGTATGGACTTTCCGCATGTGGTTCTTGGGTCTCTTCTCTTGCACCCTTCTTTCCTTCCTGAACCAGTTTTTCGGCTACCGAACCGAGCCGCTCGTCATCACCCAAATCACCGTCCAGGTGGCGACTCTCCCCATCGGACAGTTTATGGCTTCGGCTCTTCCTACGACCAAGTTTCGTATACCCGGGTTTAGTTCGAGGGAGTTCTCGCTTAACCCCGGACCGTTTAACATGAAGGAGCACGTTTTGATCACGATATTTGCTAATGCTGGGAGTGCTTTCGGGAACGGCACTGTTTATGCTGTTGGTATTGTTACCATTATCAAGGCGTTTTATGGAAGGAGCATCTCTTTCTTCGCTAGTTGGCTTCTTATCATCACTACACAGGTTATGGGATATGGATGGGCGGGGCTACTGAGGAAGTTTGTTGTCGAGCCGGCGCATATGTGGTGGCCCTCTACCCTCGTTCAAGTTTCTCTCTTCAGGTAATTGCTGTGGTCTTCAGTAAAATACTTTTGTTTAGCGAAAACATTCACCAATGTTGTACACTTGTGATGAATTTTACTGCTGATCATGATATTCCAGGACTTTGCACGAAAAAGAAGAAAATAGCGATGGCAAGCGCCGCATATCACGAGTGAAATTCTTTGTGATTGCATTAGTGTGTAGCTTCTGCTGGTATATTTTCCCAGGTTACTTCTTCCTAACGTTGCAAAGCATCTCTTGGGTGTGCTTGGCCTTCCCCCATTCAGTGACCGCTCACCAAATAGGCTCCGGCATGAACGGTCTGGGCATAGGGGCCTTCACGCTTGACTGGACGACGGTTTCCTCTTTCTTGTTTAGCCCACTTGTTTCCCCTTTCTTCGCCATTGTAAACGTCTTCATAGGCTATGCCTTGATAATATACTTTGTGATGCCAGTTTCTTACTGGGGGCTTAACCTATTCAACGCGAAAACTTTTCCCATATATTCATCGGACTTGTTCACCGCTCAAGGTCAGTCTTATAACATTTCAAAGATCGTTAACGACAAGTTCGAGCTTGACGTGCAAGAGTATGATAAGATAGGGAGGGTCCATTTGAGTACTTTCTTCGCTATCACCTATGGATTTGGGTTCGCTACTATTGCTTCCACGGTAACACATGTGGCCTTGTTCTACGGAAGGTAAGAATTGTTTTGTTATTTCAAAAGGAAACTTCATTGTTACTTTTGATATCCATCCTTAATGGGGGGGGGAAACCACGTTGATTACAGGGAGATCTATAGTCGATATCGAGCTTCTTCTAGGGAAAAGGCTGATGTTCACACAAAGTTAATGAGAACCTATAAGGACATACCTTCATGGTGGTTTTATTTGCTTCTTGCTGTCTCCATTCTTGTCGGTTTTGCACTCTTCATCTTCCTTAAAAAGGACGTCCAAATGCCTTGGTGGGGGCTGATATTTGCTGCTGCACTTGCTTTCTTTTTCACTTTGCCTATCAGCATAATAACTGCCACGACAAATCAAGTAAATTTAAGATCACTGTTTTTCTCATCAACAAGGATAATGTTCTTAAACATTTTCACTCAATTGATGATTGTTTATGCTATTTACCTGCAGACACCAGGGCTTAATATCATTACAGAATATATAATGGGAGTAATATTGCCTGGACAACCAATAACCAATGTGTGTTTCAAGACCTATGGGTACATGAGCATGGCTCAGGCAGTGTCTTTTCTTAGTGATTTCAAGCTTGGTCATTACATGAAAATCCCTCCGAGATCAATGTTCCTGGTTCAGGTATTTTAGTTTACTTCTATAGATTAATTTCTCTGCATTTACTTCCATAATTCTCTTACATTATTTCATTTCATTGTTGTACTTGCATATCAGTTCATCGGAACTATGCTAGCTGGAACAGTAAACCTTGGAGTGGCCTGGTGGCTTCTAACATCTATCGAGAACATATGCCATCGAAATCTTCTCCCAGCAAATAGTCCTTGGACATGCCCCAACGACAGGGTCTTCTTCGACGCATCTGTTATCTGGGGTTTGGTTGGACCGAAAAAGATTTTCGGATCGCAAGGGTTGTATTCATCACTTAACTGGTTCTTCCTAGGAGGGCTTTTGGGACCCGTTGTAGTATGGCTCTTGCACAAGGCATTCCCAAATCAGACATGGATCCCCCTTATCAATCTACCAGTGCTTTTAGGCGCAACCGGCTACATGCCACCGGCAACGACGGTGAACTATTCTTCCTGGATTATTGTTGGAACTATCTTCAACTTCTTCGTATTCAGGTATCGAAAGCAATGGTGGCAGAGATATAACTATATCCTATCAGCAGCTTTGGATGCAGGGGTAGCGTTCATGACAGTGCTGCTTTACTTTGCACTGGGGATTGAGAATAAGAGTTTGAACTGGTGGGGTGCCAGTCCTGATATTTTCCCCGAGCATTGTGATCTAGCATATTGCCCCACCGCAAAGGGGATCTCGGTTGATGGGTGCCCAACATTTTAAGCTTCACGTTTAATATTGTAATATGTTGAAGTCTGCTACCTTTTTCTGAAGTCTCAGCAAGTAAATGAATAAAAAACAGACATTTAATGTATTTTAAAAAAGTATGTTATTATTGATGTTTAAAAATTTTATCTTTTAATATCATTATGTTTTACAAATCTTATTATTTTTTTAAACTAAAAGCTGAATGAATATTAATACAAACCAGTTTGTTGGAAGTATAAATCCAAGAATCAAGAAAACTTCCACATGCAATTCTTAAGGATTTTCTCTATAGCTTGTTTATCGCTCGTTAATGCATTATTCAAGGGATGGGAGTTCAAGTAAAAGAATCCCATAGAATCTGTGAAACAAATTTATACGTGAGAATCACCTTCAGAGATCCCCCACGGTTAAGAAAATCACCCGTTTTTAATCTTATCCCTCTAGCGAACACCCCCCAAAAAAGCCACCCACACTCTCGATGTCGACTCTCGAGATAGAATCAGCCAGCGTCGACGACGGCGATGTCTTTCAGGCTGCCGACCAAGATGATGTTTCCCCCATCGAAGAAGTTCGTCTAACTGTTTCTAGCGACGATGACACTACGCTCCCTGTTTGGACATTCCGAATGTGGTTCATCGGAGTCCTCTCGTGTGTTCTCCTTTCGTTCCTCAACACCTTCTTCAGTTACCGGTCGGAGCCACTCCAGGTTACCATGATATCCATATAGGTTGCGTCACTCACCGTTGGAAAATTCATGGCTAAAGTGCTACCGACCACCAAGTTTAAGATCCCCGTTGGGAACCTGGAGTTTACGCTTAACCCTGGCCCGTTTAACGTCAAAGAACACGTGTTGATCTCTATCTTTGCCGATGCTGGGGCGGGGTTTGGTGGCGGCACGGCTTATGCTATCAGCATCGTGAATATTATTCGGGCTTTTTATCATAGAAAGATCAGTTTCTTGGCTAGTTGGATTCTAGTCATCACCACGCAGTTTACAATTCCCACTAGATCGAAATTAATTGGTTATTGAAACTCTTTTGTTAAAAATAGTAACACTATGGGCAGGAGTTGGGGTATGGATGGGCGGGGATTATGAGGAAGTTCGTGGTGTAACCTGCGGCAATGTGGTGGCCAAATAACCTGGTTCAAGTTTCTCTTTTCAGGTGAAGCGAACAGTCGAACGGTGTCGTTTTATGCTTGTTGTATGCCTCTTGATCAGAGTGAACTACTATTAAGTTTTGGAGTTTTAACCTTTCAGGCTGTTCAATTTAATAGCGTTCTAGTGTTCATCCTGTCATGCAGGCTATCCATTTCTGGCTGTTTGTCATCGAATGGCACCACTTTCGATCTTTCATTGCATCAATAGAAATTATAGATTTTTTTATTGAAGTTTTTTAAAACTTCTGAATATTGCTTATATGTTGCTCTTTAATGCTCGAAGGAAATGAAAAAGTCACAATCTACCAAATAATCTTGATACATAAATTGTACAGGGAAATGTATGAGAATGACGGCAGTCGCATGTCTCGAGGGAAATTCTTCTTGATCGCACTTGCTTGCAGTTTCTTCTGGTATGTATTTCCAGGCTACTTGTTCCAGACACTGTCAACCATTTCTTGGGTCTGCTGGGCATTTCCCAAGTCAGTAACAGCCCATCAAATCGGATCGGGAATGCTCGGGGTCGGCATTGGATCCTTTGCACTCGACTGGTCTGTCATCGCATCCTACCTCGGCAGCCCTCTGGTCTCCCCATTCTTCGCACTTATCAATATCTTTGTAGGCTTTGCGTTATCCAATGTACCTAAGGCTGTAAAAAGTTGATCCGATTCGTAAAACTGATTGAAACCGACCTGAGTTAAAACTGTTTTTGACCTATATTGTGGCGATTCGAAACCGACTCGAGTCGGAACTGGTGTTGACCTGAACCCGATTTGAACCTGTAAATTATGGATCCGAACCCGACCTGAACCCGAATTGAACCGAAAATATGATACCTGAACCCGAACTGCATCTGACTAATATGAACCTGAACCCGAGATTGACCTGGTAAATAACTGGTATTACCCGACCTGTTTCAACCTGACCTGTTTTTAACCTGACATGTAAATAATCCGACTTGTTAATGATCTGATCTGATATTTACCTGACTTATATATTACCATAGATAAAATTATAAGATTTTAATAAAATTATAAGTTTTTTAACTTATGATTTAATTAAAATATTAATATGATTACTTTTTAAATGTTATAATAAAATATTTATTATGATAATTATATTAATAAATAGACCTATTATATTGGCCCCTTCATTAATTGGACCATACATGTGGCATCCATGTGCAAGAAATCCCTTTTACTACCTTATTTGATTATTTTGGCTTTGCATTAATTGATTATGTGTCCACAGCTATAACTAATTAATTATTCAAGTTTTATAAAGTTTTTCTTTCCCTAAAAATTGTTCAAAGATATAGTATTAATATAAATACAAAAAATATAAGATCAAATATAATTAACATTTAATGATATAAAATTATCGTAAACTTTTAAAATCAAAGTTGCATATATTTTTAAAAAAAATTAAAGAAATGCTTTGAGCCCATATGCTGGGACAATGTAATTTTAATTTTTTAAATTTATTTATCTTTATATTTGGACTTTATTAATTAATTATGAAAATCAGACTTGTAATCAACAAGGTATGTAGCACAGGCAATGAGGAGTGGAAGATGGGAAATTTCATACTTAGAAAAAGAAAATTCCATTTCCAGAGTGGTGTCTTAGCCCATGATTTTTGTGCTGTTTTTGCTGATTCCATAACTTTGTTCATCTCTTCTTGTGTACAAGCTGTTTCACCACCACAGTTAAGTAAAACAAAACAGAAGCATGCATATATATATATATATATATAGCAAAATACAGTTGTTTTACAAGTTTAGCTGGTTCAACCTTGAACCTTGTACTGGGTTTTCCTGGTCATTGGGTTGATAATTGCAACACTTTTTCCAGAAGAAGACTTCTTCCATTCTCCATCAGCATAATATTTGTAAACATCTCCCTCCAATACGTCTGCAAACACTCCAGTCCCTGCCATCGTGAAAAAAAGCTCACTTGCCCAACAAAGAAAACACTCCAGAGATGCAATTCCGGAATCAGTGATAGCACACCCGGAGACATCAAGGTCATTGAGCAATTGACAGTTATCTGCAATCGCACCCAAACTAGCATCGCTGATCTTACAACCATAAAGATTAAGCATTTCTAAAGTTCAACCATGCAAATCAGCCATGATACAGACAACTTTGTCACTCAAATTTTCAAAATGATGCAAAAACCCATAAAGGAAATAGAAACAAAAGCCTAGGTTGAGGGTGAATGAGATTACCATTTGACAAAAACACTTCCATCTTTGGCACAGACAAGAGAGGCTGTAGGAGCGTCGGTTGAAGCAGCGTCGACTCTCTTCCTAGGCTTTGGTGGATTAAATTTAGATCCGCCTATCATCTTCTTTGTTCTTCACTATAACACTGAGAAAACAATGAAAAAGAGAAGGTTCCTTCTTGGGAGAGGAAATGAATCGTTGGAGCGATGGGTTGTTTGGAGAGAGGGAAACAATTAATAGCAGAAGAAAAAGAAAAATAGGAGGGAAATGATAATTCTGGTTTGGTTATCTGGCGTCACCGCCTTATATAGGTTGTTTGGAGAGAGGGAAACAATTAAGATCAAAAGAAAAATAAAAATAGGAGGGAAATGACAATTCTGGTTTGGTTATTTGGCGCTACCGTCTTATATAATTTATATTAATAAAGTATTTATAATTAATATTAAAATAATTATATATTATAATTAATATAAAAATAATTATATATTATAATTAATATTAATTTAATTAATATTAACTTATATTAATATAATATAGTTTATAATTTGTAATTAATATTAATATAAAATATAGTCTATAAAATTAATATTAATATAAACTATATGTTATAAATTATATAGTATAGTTTATAAACTATAATTCATATAATTAATATTAATATAGTATAGTTTATAAACTATATACTATATTAATATAAATTATAGTTAAGATAATTAACATTAATATAAATTATATAGTACATTAATATAAACTATAGTTTATAAATTATATACTATAGGTTATAAAGTATAAACTATATAGTACACTAATATAAACTATTGTTTATAAACTATAAGTTACATATATAGTTTATATAAAATATAAATAGATTGTATGTATACATATACTATAGGTTATATATATATAGTTTATATATAGTATACATAGTTTATACATACATGTACTATAAGTTACATATATAGTTTACATGTATACATATACTATATGTTACATATATTAACTATTGTTTATGCATAATGTTTAGGGTTTAGAGTTTATGGGTTAGGGTTTAGGGTTTATATTTTAATATTTAGGATTTAGGATTTAGGGTTTATATATACTATTTAGGGTTTAGGGATTTAAGATTTCTATAAACTATATATTTTATTACTTTATATAATTTATGCATAGTGTTTCTATAAACTATATAAATAATTTACTTTATACCTATAGTTTATATACACTATACATAGTTTATACATACATGTACTATAAGTTACATGTATAGTTTACATGTATACATATACTATAGGTTACATATATTAACTATTGTTTATATACTATAGGTTAATGTTACATATATAATTTATATAAACTATTGTTTATATAAAGTTATAAACTATATATATGAATTATCAACTATCTATACATATATAGTGTATAAAGTTTAGGGTTTAGCGTTTAGCGTTTCTATAAATTATATACTTTATTACTTTATATAGTTTATGCATAGTGTTTATATATATATATATATATATATATATATATATATATATATATATATATATATATATAACATATATGATATATATTAATAATTTATATTATATTTATAATATAAATATATATTATATATATATATATATATATATATATATATAATTAAAAGTAATTAGAATGTATACATGATTAAATTGCATCGAATTGAAAATTGAAGAAGATATTTACAATTAAACCATGACTAAAATGAAAGAAATAAAAAAAATCAAATACAAGTGCAAAATGATGATTGTTTGGAGGAGCATGAGCCTAATTAACCCAAATATTTTGTTTGACACTATCATTAGCGGCAACTTCCCAAAATTTTCTATCTCTAAATTTTCCAATTTCCCTCTTAATTCCCAATTTCTCTATATTCTCAAAATTTCTCAATTTCCCTCTAAATTCCTAAATAAAATCAAAAAATTTCACACAAAAAATATTTCTTTTAAAAAGTTTTCTCCCACCACTCACTTTGAATAATATATATATATATATATATATATATAAATTAATATAAATTATAATTTATAAACTATATACTTTTTATAGTTTATACATATATAGTTCACATAAACATAATTATATATATAGCTTATAATAATTATATAGTTTATAATATAAATATAGTTTATATATAAATTTATATTATATATATATTATTTTTTTCAATTTTTTAAATGAATGCAATTTATTATATTTTTCATTATTTTTTCACATTTTGCATTTATTTCGATTTATTTTTTTTTGTGTTTTTTAATTTATTTCAATTTTACGTATTTTACTTTTATATGTATTCAATTTAGTCCTTAAATTTATATTTGCATATTCCATTGTTAGTTGTTATTTATTTATATTTTTAACTGACCCATAATTTTTAAATGTGTTTAATTTAGTCTTTTTTATATTAATTTAAACTTCACATTTTAAATTTATTTCGATTTAGTCCCTTACCTATGTGTTGTTTAATTTATATTTTAAGATTTTATTTGTAATTTACATTTCTTCAATTTTGTCATTAATTTTATTTCTTTACAAAATTGATCAATGAATATTTATTTTTCTCTTATTTTACTTGAAATCATATACAATTACAACTTCCAATTCAACAATCACGAAATATGACAAAATAATTAATCTAAAAAAATAAAACGACCGACTGAACTCAATTCGTATCCGATAAACATCTGACCTGAATTTTATCTGTCATGATGTGACCCGATCTGAATGAGATCCGACTGAAGTCAACCCGAACCTGAATTAACCTGGGTCTTATCTGCTTCAGACCTGAATTGTTTTACCTGAACTGACATCGATCGAACTGAAAATGACCCGATCTGAACCCGATCTGGATTGTCAAATCAACCTGAAAATAACCTGAACTGATTTGACCTGACCTGAACTCGATCTGGATCTAGTGTCAAATCAACCTGAATTGACATGTACCCGATTTGACCCGACCGGCCAAGATCCGACTGAAACCTGACCGATTACCTGATTTACAGCCTAAATGTACGTGGTGCTTCCAATTTCCTACTGGGGATTAAATCTTTACAATGCTCGCACCTTCCCAATTTTCTCCTCGCATTTCTAAAATAACAAAGGAGAACTATACAATGTATCGGGCATCGTGAATCCAAATTTTGAAATCGAAATGCCAGCTTATGAGAAGCAGGGACGTGTAAACCTGAGCATTCTTAATCTCACTTATGGTATTGCTTTGCCGCCGTTATAGCCACTCTTTCACATGTGGCTGTTTTCAACGGAAAGTGAGTAATCCAAGAGCTTCTCATTTATTGTTTATACCTAGTTTTGGGTGTCTTTTGGTCTCAAGTTTGTGATCTTTGACCCAAAATTTGTGTTGAATGTTTCGAACAGGGAGATATATGCTCAACTAAGAGCTTCTTTCAAGGGAAAAGAAGATCCATACAAGGTTAATGAAGTATAAGAACATACCAAACTGGGGTTTTTACCTATTGCTTGTCGACATTGGTGATCTCTCTCGCATTATCAATCCAAATGCCTTGGTGGGGACTCCTCTTTGCAGCTGCTCTTGCTTTAGCTTTCAATCTTCCTGTCAGCATCATAAATGCCACTACAAATCAGGTAGAAAGCTTGCACTTTTTTTATATATGTACCCTGCTCTTATCGTTGGCTTCTTTTTTTAGTACGTGTCCGGTATCCATGTCCGACACTATTCCATCATGAGTACACTGATATAATCTGATATAATCCCTTCAAAGCTTTCAAATACATGGAAAAAAATCTTTAGAGCTAACGAATGATTTGCCCGAATACCATTTATTTTGGTAGTCGTTTGCTGATTTTGCCTCTTTTTGTTGCTAGTCACCAGGACTTAATGAGTACATCATGGGTTACGTGTTACCAGGAAACCAATAGCCAATATTTGCTTTAAAACTACGGATATAAGCATGACACAGGCAGTTTCCTTTCTAAATGATTTCAAGCTCCGCCATTATATAAAGATTCCCCCAAGATCGATGTTGTAGTCCAGGTATGTCCAAAGTAGAAAGTGAATGCTCAAGTAAATAAAAAGACAGAGATTGAAAAATAATCGAGTATAGCAGTAATAAATGCTGATGACAATTTAAACGATATAAGAATATAACATGATAATAAAGGACTACTCTATATGCTGATTCCTTCTCCAATTTGTGTTCTGCTGAAAGGGTATAGGAACTGTGATAGCTGGACAGTGAATCTTGCAGTGGAATGCTGGCTGCTGACTACAGTTAGAACATATGCCAGGATTACCTACTTCCTCCCGACAGTCCATGGACATGTCCCTCTGACAGAGTATTCGATGCATTGGTTATATGGGGTCTGGTTGACCGAAAACGATCTTGGTCCTTTGGGGAACTACTCTGCTCAACTGGTTCTTCCTTGGAGGGGCCTTGGGATCTATCGTGGTATGGCTATTCCACACAGCTTTCCCTGACCAGAAATGGATCCCACTTATCAATCTTCCGGTGCTCTTGGGCGCGACAGCTGTAATGCCACCAACTACATCATTGAACTTCAACTGCTATCTTATAATTGGATTCATCTTCAATTACTATGTTTTTTAAATACCGAAAAGGGTGGTGGCAGAGATACAACTAGTTCTGTCTGCAACTCTTGATGCTGATTGGCTTTCATGGGAGTGCTCATATATTTCACTTTGACATTGCAAGAAATTAGTATATCTTGGTGAGGAAGTGAGGGTGAGCACTGCGATCTCGCTTCGTGTCCGACTTCCAAAGGCATAGTCGTCGATGGTTGTCCAGTCTATTATCATATTTAGCTTCCACATCAGACATCTTAGGCTTCAAGAACTCTACCTTTGATGATAAGGCGAATATGTTATTGTTTCAATACATTATATTTATATATTGATTTTTTCTCTGGCTTATAGAAGAGCTTACAAATTATTTCCTTCAGCTGTGTACCAATAATGCAACACATGAAACAAACATCGCTCTTCGTTCTTAGAATAAAATTAAAACAAAAAAGGTAAAAAAAACATATATTATCAATATACGTGTTAGAAAAATGAAGTATTCTAAACTAAAAGATATTTATCATCCCTTACATTTGAATATTAATACGATAATTATATCTTATTAGATTGGCATAGATATTACTGGAACATGTGTTCGTCTTCTCAGTTTGGCTCGATGACAAATTTTGGAAGTATTCAGTTCAACTCAGATCTAGATCGTATTCAGTACTAGGATTTGGACTTTGTTCGACAAATCAACCACGAAGACCAAATTGAATGGAATGGAAGTACAACATGTATCTGAAATTCAGGAACGTTTAAATTCGTCTGGAAAATCCCGAAGTAACTGGATTGGACTTGAATGTTAAATGAGCTAAGTAACCTCAATGACTGAGGATTAAGTAAGAGATTGGAATAAGTTTTGAAAACTCGGATGAACTTATATGATGTATTATCCCTATGGATTATGAACCACAAATCAAGTACGTCAGCATTTCATGGTATAGTTGAAACATGGAAATAAAATAAAGACCATTAGAATATTTGCTTGTCCTTAAGATCTATTCAGTGATGACTCAGATGATTTTTGTGGATAAGAATATTTGGTATTAAAGAGTAAATACCCTGAAAGGTTAATGAATTGACAAGTTGGTAAGTATTGGTTCCAAAAGCTATTCATCTGGAGTTGTTCGATAATCGGATTATCGTCATAGATTGTAAAGATTCAGAATACCTTCAAATTTCGTAGAGCTTCAGAAAAGTGTACGAATAAGATGATCCGATGAATCATATCCTGAATAACGATGATTTTGTCAGTTAACAAACTCTTCTAATAGTGATTCTAATTTTCGGCATTCTATTGGTAAACTGAAGATTTGCGTTTCTCTGCCGATAAGATTATCCTGTATCTCTAATAATATCTGGAAACTCTAGTGTGTTCCCTACTTATATGAATATTTTATCTGATTTCTGATTTGAATTCTGTTTAAACATCTGATCTGAAATCTTCTGATTCCTAACCTGGATTCTGTTATGATATCTGATCTGAATTATGTTTTGATTTTTGATATCTTCGTTACCGACGGAGAAATGTTTTAAATGGGGGGTATTGTTGAAGAAGTTCCGCAGGTTCCTCGGCTTTGTGCTCAGGGCCTTATATGTTGTGTTGGGTTGGGTGTATGGTTCTGGGGAACCTACACATTTGTTGTGTTGGGATGGGGGGTATATATTATATGTTTTAAAAGATGAAAAGTTACATGGTTTTGGGGAACACACTAGAAAACCTATTCTGATCTCCTGAACTTAGTAATCCGAAATATTTCTCTGAACTGAAAGCTCATTGTCCGTTACTATCTGAAATATCAGTAGGATCTCTGTTCAGCATAAAAATCTGTAAATGTTCGGAAATAATAAGGATAATAATTTATCTGTATCTGCACGTTCATCAGCATTATCTGGTAGTTCGTATTACTGAGCTTTTCGAAGCTCACTCTATTACTCACCTTTTCAGGTTAAAAGAATTATACCAGTGCATCTATCGACTTCAGTAGGGAGTTCTTCCGGCGTTGTTGAGAGTATGGTACATGTGATTAGGGGGCATGTAATTGTATTTTGTTTTAAATACGAGTCTGAAATCTATTTTATTTCTGAATACTGATAATGATTTTATGAGTTTACATGTTCTGATAAAAAGTTTTAAATTTTCCGCTATTTTTATAGAGGGTCGCTCCGGTGGCCCTAATGTGACACCCCAGATCGGATCGGATCGAGTTACCCGCATCGGTCTGGGGGGTTACATTTAGTGGTATCAGAGCTATGGTTTGAGTCAAAATTTTTCAAGATAGACCGGCCGGTCAAATGTCAAAATGTCTGATCAGTACATGCCCCTAGAGTGCAATCGTACCTCTCTGAGCCGGAACTCCAGGGCTGAGTCCCTATCTGTATTGAGTAAACCAAAGTTTCTATCTGCTAAGGCTATACTTGTACAAAAGAATACCAGTAACATCTGTCTAAAACGCTGTAAAGTATCTCATGAGCCATGTGAGAGTTATTCATCTGAGAATTTCTGACTCGACTCCGGAAATGAAATTGAGATATGTTGCTGCTCTACGAGCCTATTCACGTATCCAATGCTGAATTGATTTCACAAGAATAAAGTTGTTCTGGTTATTTACGTGGACTGAGGGAGAATTCTGAAGAGATTGATTACTCGAGAAAATTTTAAATTCTTTTATTGAAATAAGGAAATTTATGATAAAGATGCTCAGTTGTTAAGGATAAGTGGAGGAATCGTACTTTTATAAAAGCTATTGATAGATTTGAAAGAACTGATGGAAGTTTCATTTATGCAATTATGTGACATGAATGAATTTCGAGGACGAAATTTTTTTAAGGAGGGGAGAATTGTAACACCCCAATTTAGGGGCTAAATTTAAGAAAATATAAATTGGTGGATTTAATTTGGTATTTTGAAAGAAATAAGGGATTAAATTGTAAGATTTCAAAGTTAGAAGACCATTTTAAGAAGTGTAGGAAATTCAGTGGCTAAACTCTTGGTTTACCCATTGTTTATATATGTTGAATTATAAATCTCTTCTCCCCGTGCGCAGATGCATATTTTCCAGTTTTCCCCTCTCTAACAACCCAACTTCCAACTCCGATCTACTCGTCGTCCGACCTCCAAACGACGAGCCGAAACCACCATCGTGTTCGTTCAACCGAGGAACAAAACCCCTCAACCTTTCGTCGTGAATCATCGCCGTTCGTCGTGAATTTCAGTCGGAAGTATCGTCGGTAATAACTCGGTTTAGTTGGTTTTCATCGATTCACGACGATCGGGTCATCCGTTTACGACACCTCTGCACCATCGTGTTCCTTGTGCCGTTTCCGAGTCCACCGTGTTCTTTTTTTTCTCCGGCGGCGGCGCGCGTTGGGAGGTGAACCGGTCAAACTTCCCGATTAGTTGAAATCGAGCTCTCCGCCGTTCAAAA
Organism: Hibiscus syriacus; assembly: GCF_006381635.1. Taxonomy (NCBI): domain Eukaryota; kingdom Viridiplantae; phylum Streptophyta; class Magnoliopsida; order Malvales; family Malvaceae; genus Hibiscus; species Hibiscus syriacus. The sequence goes on from NW_024062608.1 coordinate 6,049,662, forward strand.
TTGTGAACCGAGCTTTGTAAGTATCTCGAAATCGCTCAAAATAATTTTTAGAAATTTTTCGGGATTTTATCACTGTTCACGCGCCCCCACGCGCCGCCACTGCGCGTGGGGAAGGGAAAGTGACCGGTTTGACCGGTTTTGGAACTGTTTTGACCGGTTTGACCGGTCACAACCCGACCCGACCCGTTTACCCGACCCGTTGACCTGACCCGTTGACCCGACCCGACCCGTTGACCCGACCCGTTGACCGTTGACCCGTTGACCGTTGACCGGAATTGACCACTGTTGACCAAAACTTTGACCGGCTTTGATCGGGCATAAACGACCTTTGACTTCGCCGAGTATACCTATCCTGACATTTTTCGACGTTCCAAATCCGATTCCGCTGTCCGTTTTTCGAAATTCGAACCCAAAGGCCTCGAAATTACCGGTCAAACCCGTTGACTTTGATTTTGACCGAAAATTCCAAATTTCCGAAAGTCATATTTTATGCTTTCGACGTCTGAATCCGAATCCGAAGTCCGTTTCGCCAAATTCGAACCCGGTAAGCCGTCTTTCACTGATTTATCACCCGATTCGATTCGTTTATCGCAATTAAGCTCCGTTTCTGATATAATTTATGTTGATATGTATCTGAGGAATTATTGGAAGTTGAATTGAAGATCAAAGGCGTTCGAATGGAATTTTTATGGTCGATCAGTATTGCACGGAAATCGAGGTAATACTTTACTACCTCTTTATGCTTTATGGAACATGTTGATATTGGTAAATGCATGAATAAGATAATGTTGGTCACTTTTGTGGAGTTGAATAATTTATTCACTCGATATGAATGTGGTAGAAATTCTGTAACTGAATACGGATCGAATGACTAATATATGAGATTGAAAGATTGTTAGAATTAAATTACAATTTTGTGAGATAAAGAAATCAGACATGGATTTGTAAATTATATTTTATATCATCAAAGGATTAATGTTAAAGGTACTTGGATGGGAAATTATGAGAATACTTCGGTATGGTAAAAATACGAAATTACCCTTATATGGAAAATGATAAGAATTGTCCCTAGAAGTGGACTAATAAATCTGAAAAAGACATATTGATACGATAATATATTGATGTGCATAAGAAATGATAGTTATACTTAGAAATTATGGATAACCGGTTTTTAACCCCAAGAGGGTTTATACAAGATACTAGAAGTGTGTTAAGGGAATTATTTCAAGATCAGAGAGTGTTCAAGAAAGCAATTAATCATAGATCTCTAATTATATTTCGTTAAGAGCTAATATCGAACTTATCTGGTTAAGAATTATAGAAATGCCCTTAAGAGATAGAATAGTCTGAGTTAACCCTGAATGAGAAAATACTTAGAGGATTCGTACTAACTCGATTAAGTACAGATTTGATTGTTAAGATCCTGACTTAGTGCAGGAAAATTCATGATATTCTGTTTGTAAAATCTGAGAAGGCACTTGACCCGAAAATATCCGAGAAATGAGTAAATACCTGAAGAATAATTTATCGGGGGTATTCTGCTGTCAGAATTATTCGAAGGACTAAAACAAATGATGAGATTGAATTAAATAATAAGATCAGATGGAAAAAATATAAATTGGAATTAAATAATAAGACTGGATGGAGGAAAAAGATTGAAATACCGTGGATCTGTAAAATGACCAACATACCCCTGTAATGGAAATGACCCAAGAATATCACCAAGCTCAGGTGATTGAATATCCTCGAGCTCTGAAATGAATGGAATAAAACTGAACATCAAAATTACCAAAATACCCTTATGGCCTAAATTAAGTAATCTTGGATTAATTAAGGAATCCAAGTAAGCATGGGTATTGGACTACCTTTAAAGGTGGAAAATAATTAAGTGAGTAGATCACCCTAAAGCTATGTCAATACCTGATTGGCATAGATATTACTGGAACATGTGTTCGTCTTCTCAAGTTTGGCTCGATGACAAATTTTGGAAGTATTCAGTTCAACTCAGATCTAGATCGTATTCAGTACTAGGAATTGGACGTTTGTTCGACAAATCAACCACGAAGACCAAATTGAATGGAATGGAAGTACAACATGTATCTGAAATTCAGGAACGTTAAATTCGTCTGGAAAATCCGAAGTAACTGGATTGGACTTGAATGTTAAATGAGCTAAGTAACCTCAATGACTGAGGATTAAGTAAGAGATTGGAAAAGTTTGAAAACTCGGATGAACTTATATGATGTATTATCCCTATGGATTTGAACCACAAATCAAGTACGTCAGCATTTCATGGTATAGTTGAAACATGGAAATAAAATAAAGACCATTAGAATATTTGCTTGTCTCCTTAAGATCTATTCAGTGATGACTCAGATGATTTGTGGATAAGAAATTTGGTATTAAAGAGTAAATACCCTGAAAGGTTAATGAATTGACAAGTTGGTAAGTATTGGTTCCAAAAGCTATTCATCTGGAGTTGTTCGATAATCGGATTAATCGTCATAGATTGTAAAGATTCAGAATACCTTCAAATTTCGTAGAGCTTCAGAAAGTGTACGAATAAGATGATCCCGATGAATCATATCCTGAATAACCGATGATTTTGTCAGTTAACAAACTCTTCTAATAGTGATTCTAATTTTCGGCATTCTATTGGTAAACTGAAGATTTGCGTTTCTCTGCCGATAAGATTATCCTGTATCTCTAAATAATATCTGGAAACTCTAGTGTGTTCCCTACTTATATGAATATTTTATCTGATTTCTGATTTGAATTCTGTTTAAACATCTGATCTGAAATCTGTTCTGATTCCTAACCTGGATTCTGTTATGATATCTGATCTGAATTATGTTTTGATTTTTGATATCTTCGTTTACCGACGGAGAAATGTTTTAAATGGGGGGTATTGTTGAAGGAAGAAGTTCCGCAGGTTCCTCGGCTTTGTGCTCAGGGCCTTATATGTTGTGTTGGGTTGGGTGTATGGTTCTGGGGAACCTACATTATGTTGTGTGGGATGGGGGTATATATATATGTTTTAAAAAGATCTGAAAAGTTACATGGTTTTTGGGGAACACACTAGAAAACCTATTCTGATCTCCTGAACTTAGTAATCCGAAATATTTCTCTGAACTGAAAGCTCATTGTCCGTTACTATCTGAAATATCAGTAGGATCTCTGTTCAGCATAAAAATCTGTAAATGTTCGGAAATAATAAGGATATAAATATTTATCTGTATCTGCACGTTCATCAGCATTATCTGGTAGTTCTGTATTACTGAGCTTTTCGAAGCTCACTCTATTACTCACCTTTTCAGGTTAAAAGAATTATACCAGTGCATCTATCGACTTCAGTAAGGGAGTTCTTCCGGCGTTGTTGCAGAGTATGGTACATGTGATTAGGGGGCATGTAATTGTATTTTGTTTTAAATACGAGTCTGAAATCTATTTTATTTCTGAATACTGATAAATGATTTTATGAGTTTACATGTTCTGATAAAAAGTTTTAAATTTTCCGCTATTTTTATAGAGGGTCGCTCCGGTGGCCCTAATGTGACACCCCAGATCGGATCGGATCGAGTTACCCGAACTGATTTGACCTGACCTGAACTCGATCTGATCTAGTGTCAAATCAACCTGAATTGACATGTACCCGATTTGACCCGACCGGCCAAGATCCGACTGAAACCTGACCGATTACCTGATTTTACAGCCCTAAATGTACGTGGTGCTTCCAATTTCCTACTGGGGATTAAATCTTTACAATGCTCGCACCTTCCCAATTTCTCCTCGCATTTCTAAATAACAAAGGAGAACTATACAATGTATCGGGCATCGTGAATCCAATTTTGAAATCGAAATGCCAGCTTATGAGAAGCAGGACGTGTAAACCTGAGCATCTTCTTTAATCTCACTTATGGTATTGGCTTTGCCGCCGTTATAGCCACTCTTTCACATGTGGCTGTTTTCAACGGAAAGTGAGTAATCCAGAGCTTCTCATTTATTGTTTCATACCTAGTTTGGGTGTCTTTGGTCTCAAGTTTGTGATCTTTGACCCAAAATTTGTGTTGAATGTTTCGAACAGGGAGATATATGCTCAACTAAGAGCTTCTTCAAGGGAAAAGAAGATATCCATACAAGGTTAATGAAGTATAAGAACATACCAAACTGGTGGTTTTACCTATTGCTTGTGTCGACATTGGTGATCTCTCGCATTATCAAATCCAAATGCCTTGGTGGGGACTCCTCTTTGCAGCTGCTCTTGCTTTAGCTTTCAATCTTCCTGTCAGCATCATAAATGCCACTACAAATCAGGTAGAAAGCTTGCACTTTTTTTATATATATGTACCCTGCTCTTATCGTTGGCTTCTTTTTTTAGTACGTCCGGTATCCATGTCCGACACATATTCCATCATGAGTACACTGATATAATCTGATATAATCCTTCAAAAGCTTTCAAATACATGGAAAAAAAATCTTTAGAGCTAACGAATGATTTGCCCGAATACCATTTGTTATCCTTTTGGTAGTCGTTTGCTGATTTTGCCTTTTTGTTGCTAGTCAGGACTTAATGAGTACATCATGGGTTACGTTACCAGGAAAACCAATAGCCAATATTTGCTTTAAAACCTACGGATATATAAGCATGACACAGGCAGTTTCCTTTCTAAATGATTTCAAGCTCCGCCATTATATAAGATTCCCCCAAGATCGATGTTTGTAGTCCAGGTATGTCCAAAGTAGAAAGTGAATGCTCAAGTAATAAAAAACAGAGATTGAAAAATAATCGAGTATAGCAGGTAATAAATGCTGATGACAATTTAAACGATATAAGAATATAACATGATAATAAAGGACTACTCTATATGCTGATTCCTTCTCCAATTTGTGTTCTGCTGAAAGGGTATAGGAACTGTGATAGCTGGAACAGTGAATCTTGCAGTGGCATGCTGGCTGCTGACTACAGTTTAGAACATATGCCAGGATTACCTACTTCCTCCCGACAGTCCATGGACATGTCCCTCTGACAGAGTATTCTTCGATGCATTGGTTATATGGGGTCTGGTTGGACCGAAAACGATCTTTGGTCCTTTGGGGAACTACTCTGCTCTCAACTGGTTCTTCCTTGGAGGGGCCTTGGGATCTATCGTGGTGGCTATTCCACACAGCTTTCCCTGACCAGAAATGGATCCCACTTATCAATCTTCCGGTGCTCTTGGGCGCGACAGCTGTAATGCCACCAACTACATCATTGAACTTCAACTGCTATCTTATAATTGGATTCATCTTCAATTACTATGTTTTTAAATACCGAAAAGGGTGGTGGCAGAGATACAACTATGTTCTGTCTGCAACTCTTGATGCTGGATTGGCTTTCATGGGAGTGCTCATATATTTCACTTTGACATTGCAAGAAATTAGTATCTTGGGTGAGGAAGTGAGGGTGAGCACTGCGATCTCGCTTCGTGTCCGACTTCCAAAGGCATAGTCGTCGATGGTTGTCCAGTCTATTAGATTCATTTAGCTTCCACATCAGACATCTTAGGCTTCAAGAACTCTACACTTTGATGATAAGGCGAATATGTTATTGTTTCAAATACATTATATTTATATATTGATTTTTTTCTCTGCTTATAGAAGAGCTTACAAATTATTTCCTTCAGCTGTGTACCAATAATGCAACACATGAAACAACATCGCTCTTCGTTCTTAGAATAAAATTAAACAAAAAAGGTAAAAAAAACATATTATATCAAATACGTGTTAGAAAAATGAAGTATTCTAAACTAAAGATATTTATCATCCCTTTACATTTGAATATTAATACGATAATTATATCTTATTAAATATTTCAAAGTAAAAGATATTTTTTTTTTATAAAAATTTGAATATTAAAAGATATTAAAAGGATATCAATATCTTTTCGAATATTTTAAATTAAAAGATATTTATTATTTTTTTAAATTTAAATATTAAAACGATAACAATATCTTTTTAAATAATTCAAATTAAAAGATAATTAAAATTTTTTCTTTTAGAGTTTGAATATAAATGAATAACACTATTTTTAGTAAATTCTCCTTTGAGAATCTCATATAAATAGAGTGATACCGTTCTATGTTAAACACATCTAAGAATTCAAAAACTTCTAATTTCTTGAAAAATGTTCTCTCCTTCTGTAGTTTTCGGGTGATAGGCAAAGACAAGAAATATTCATAATATCGAAAGTTTGCTACTGTTCGTTGATCATCGAGTTGTATCCTGCAAGATAGACAACCAAAAGACTTTGAGAATTTAAGGGTGACAGAAAATTTTTCTTAAGGAAACTGTATCTTACCAGGCCCCAACTGTTTCCGATCAAAAGATCAAAATAAAAAAAAATGGAGACAAGAAACTTCATCGGTTTATCCAACTTGGATGCTAAAATGGAGGTACCAGTTTAGAATTCAAATTTGAATACAAGTCAAACGATAGTGACAATGCGAAGAGAATTTCAAGATGTGGCAACAGAAGATTTGTAACACCCCGAAAATTGAGTTAGTAGTTTCAGGTTTTATCATTGGGCTTAGAGTGTTTAAATAAGTTCAATTTAATCATTTGGGTCAAGAATGAGAGGATTTTGGCTTGTAGGAAAACCCATAAAGTGACGAAGATGGTATTTTGAATTGAGAATAAAATAGGATGGACCAAGGGAGTAATTAGATCCTTATTTGAAAAAGGCTGATTGGCATAAAAACTGATAATGTAAACGGGGAAATGTTGAACAAATTCTTCTCTTTTTCTTCTCCCTTGTAATTTCCTCATCTCTTCTCTCTCTTGCAAGCTTCAAAGGTGGAAGCTTTAGTGCCTTTCAAAGCTAGCCTGGAAATTTGAAGGTAAGAAAGGTAATATCCTCCTCTAGAGCTCCATTCTAGCTAAAAATCTAAAGCTTTAGTGCCTTACAAAGCTCTTTATCTATGGCAAGATGAATCACCCTTGCCAAGTCCATGTTACTGGCTATTTCTGTAACACCCCAAATTTTGTCTAGTGACTAAAATATAAGTTAAAAGTTTAGTGGCTAAAGTAAAACTTTGAAAGTTTAGGGAATAAAATTGTAATTTCTAAAAGTTATATATTTAATGTAAATAAACAGTTTGGATTAAAACAGATTTCAGTGGGAATCAGATTTTCAGTATGTGATTTGTGTTAAAAACTATAAAGCAGTAAAATTCGGTGTTGAAATCAAATATTCGGATCAAACCGAATTTTACGAAAATTTGAAGGATGTTAGAAAATGGTTGAAAATATTATTTTCATATTTTAGATCAGAGAAATTTGGCTCAGAATGGTGCAATTTTTCATATTTGACCGAAACATTGGAATTTTAGTGACTAAAATGCAATTTTTCAAAAATTGCATGGCCAAAGTGAAATTCAAAGCCAATTTGATTCATCTTTGACCAAGGAATATTTTAATGGAAGATATACAATGACATTTGGTAATTTTCAAGATTTATTTAGGATATTTTGAGATTTTTCATTAATTGAATATTAAATTCAATTAATTGAAAAATGTCATGTGTTTTTATATTTTATACTAGAAATCATGAAAAAAGCCATTTTCAGCTTCTTTCTTCGCCAAGGCCGAACCTCCCAAGAAAAAATAGGTAATGTTTTCATTTTGATTTTTCAAGTTATATGATTAGTTTTTGGATTAAGCTATTAGTTAGAGAACTAATATACATGAAATTCTCTATCAATTGGTATAAATATTTCATGGTGAAGATGATTATGTGATGAGATTTTATGATTAGGGTTTTGAAGAGTTTAGTAGTTTAAAGAGTTGTTGAAGGATTTTTATGTTTTTGATGTTAATGATTATTTCTAAATCATGTATAATGATTATAGTTAATTGTGCATGTATATAAGATTTGGTCATGTTAGGGTTATGGAGAATCATGGGATTTTGATTCGATTTGATGTTGTGATGATTGGAAATACTTGAATTTAATCATAGGAGGTTGAATTCATGCTTGAAATTAAATAAAAAGTTCCCCCTAGGTGAGATAAAGTATTCGACCATAGGGAAGAAAATTGGGGGAAATGTTGAAAATTTTCCTATGGATTATAAATGATATTAGAAGTATTCCATATGATTTGGAGATTGTTTGGGATCAGTTTGAAACCTTGGATGTGTAAACGGGCTAGTTTACAAGTTCTTGGAATTGGGAGATATTATTGTAAGAATGTAATATTTTAGGGATTCAATGTTAATTTTTTATATTTGTAATGCTGGAAATTAAGTTGGAAAGTTGTTTGGAACCAAATTGCAAATTTGGAAAAATTGGAGGTGGAATTCGAAAAGTCTCAAAACCTTGGGACTTGTTTGCAAATTATTAAAGATAGAGGTATTATTTGGGTAAATTATTGAATGGTGAAAAATTTATTAGTATGATGAATTTTGAATTAAATTGAGTTGAGGTTGAATTACAAATTATAAGTTAGGTGATTGAAAATCGAAAGTTAGGAAAATTTGAGTTGAAATTATAAATGTTTAGAATGTTGAAGTATTGATTTGATAATTATTAAAGTGCTGGTTTTTGTAATTAATGTGTAATGATCTTAATGGTGAATGAGCATTATGAACTAAATGGAAATGTTGTGATGAATTCTAAAAAGAATTCACAATTTATGGCTTATTGTGTAAATTAGCAAAAGACAAAGGGTTAAGGATGAAAATAAATATTCATGAATTGTATGAGTATTTTTTAGAAGTTAGATTATAATGGAGATATGTTTTAGTTTAATATCATTTTAATCCCGATTTTTTAAATAAATTTTTGAATGTTCAAATCAACTTATGTTAGTACAATATTAATATGTAGTTTGAACACTTGTGTTATTATTTGGTATTGTCAGACCACGACAAATCTAGCAAACTGAACGATTCGAAAGGAAAAGAAAAGAAAAAACACGTGATTAGGAATATCGTGTAAAGGGTATTATAGTGAGGCAAATGTGAGTGCAATTATTTATTTAATTATTTGATCGATGACGACTTGTGATAAGTCAACCTCATTTCAATTTACAGCATGATTTATAAAGTTATAAAGAATATTTTTATAAATTTTATATCAATTTTATGAATGATTTAGGGTATGAACTGCCCAAGCATGATATTTTTGATGATGGCTTTATTATGATACATGAGCTCATTGTGTTATATTGAGAATTGTTGGTACACTTGGCATGCCATTAGTTGAGTATTTTCAGTTATCAGCTTTGGTACAATTGTGTACCAATGTTATCAGTTATCATATCAGTTTTGGTACATTCATGTACAAATGTTCAGCACCGTTGGTGTTCAGGTTATGATTGCACTGAAGTGAGTCATATCTCAGTATCAGTTATGATTTGAACCATGTTGTGCATAGTTGACACCTTACTCATGTATCTTATTCTCATAAATATGCATTGGACTATGAAAATGAATATGAAAATTGTGAATGATTCCAGTTGACAGAAAACATGATATGATTATGTTATCATATATTGTTTATTAGAATTTCATGAGTTCATGATTTAAAGGAAATTCATGTCTTAGTGAAGTAATCGACTTGAATAAGTTGGTTTGCCAGTTTAATATTTTAATTAGAATTATTTATTTATGTTTATGATATTTTCAGATTTTTCTCACCTTAGATTACATTGTCCACTAAGTATACTTAGCACGTGATGATTTTCATGCGTAGGTTTTAATAAGGTAAGTTCGAGCAGTAAGGAGCCATCAGAGCATCTTTTTGGAAAGACATATCTATCATCAAATCAGTAAGACATCTATGATGTTACTTTTGACTTTTAGTGACATGTATAATTATGTCAGTACTTCTATATATCGTTTTTATTAAATAGTCTGTAATAACAAACTAGAACTACTTTAGCTTATTTTACTTAGTTTAGTTTTATTAGTATTTATGCATGAAAAGAACATATTATATTATTACGTTTTAAAAAGATTTCACGAAAAGATATTGTTTGGTAAAATCACTGGTTAACAAATGGAGTTATTTCCTACGACAAGAATATATTTATAAGTTGAGATATTCATAAAATAGTTTTTAAATTAAAATAGAAACGTTTTAAAATGAAATAAATTTTTGGGCAAATCTCAGTTTAGTAAATATTTTTAAGTTGATGTAACATCTTTGACTTATATATCGAGTCATATACGGGTTAAGGGTATTACAATTCTGATCTATTTTATGCAGTTAACCATGCTCCCCAAAAATGTTCGTCTTGAAATCGAAAAGTTGTTGGAAAATTTATTTGGGGATCCAATGATTCGAAGGCAAAAATGTCCCTCATTAATTGGGAAACTCTTTGTCAACCTCTAGAGAATGGAGGCATTGGTATTCGGAGAATTCATGATTCGATGTTGCGTTCATTCTCAAAATTGGTTTCTTTGATCGCGGATACTAACGCCTTATGGATTCGAATCTTGTGCAAAAAATACTAATTGGTTGATGTTTGCCCGGAGTCAATCGCTCGCCCCAATTGCACTTCCTTGGCGGGCTCTCGCTAGGTATTGAGTTGAATTAAAAGCCAACTTTGCTTGATCTGTAGGAAATGGCAATTGTATTCGGCCTTTGGAAGATATTTGGGTGCATCCCTTGGACCTTAAATGAACATATGGTCAACCCTGCTCCTATCCCCTACTTGTTATTTATCAGATTTCTTGAATAACAATGGTCGATGTGACTATAGCAAGCTTTCGGATATCTTCACTCACGAGGCGGTTATGCACATTTTAAGCATTCAATGCCCCGATCCCCTGACCACTCGTGATCGCATTATATGGAGATGGAATTCCAGGCATCAGTTCGACATAAAATGGGCTTACACCGTTTAGCCAATTCCACCTAGGACTCGAAAAATATTTTCTGGAATTCTTGCTGGAAAACTACATGTTACCCAACGACTTCGGGTATTTTTATGGGTTGCTTTCCTTAACTTACTTATGACTAATATGGAGAGATGCGACGCTCTATTGGTCACTCCCTCTATTTCTCTTATTGCTCTATTTATGATGAATCAATCCAACATATTTTACGAGATTGCAGGGAAGCTCGGGTTGTTTGGCACAACTTACAGCCACCGAATCTTAGCCATACGTTTTACCAATTGAATTTGCAGGATTGGCTTCAAACCAACATTTCGTGCAATGCCACTGTAATGAAATGGAACTTACCGTGGTCCATCCTCTTTGTTTCGATTTTACCCGTTCTCCAAGCCGAACTATAAACGATTCTCATTGGACTTCAATTGGCTCGTTATCAAGGTTATGAATTTGTTAAGATTAACTCTGATTGTGCTGAAGCAGTTCAACTCTTGAATGAATCCAATACTAGTTCTAGCTCTCTCTTGTTCGATCCATTACCACCTCAGACAAGGTGCATGGGCAACGGATATCGTTTGGATTCCTCGTGATTGCAACCTCCCAGCTGACATGCTTGCTAAAAATGTTGCCACAAACACCCTGGAGACCATACATCAGCATGAACCCCGTTTGAGATTCTGCCGATTTTGGAAAGAGATGTTGCGCATCCCCATATATAATTGTTCTTAGATTGCTTTTCCACTTTACAATTCAAAAAAAAAAAAAAAAATAATTGGACACATATTCTCAAATTTTTGAATCTGCCACCGTTTAGAACATAACTGTGACCACTCTTATTGACACACGCGACCCTATTTTAGAAGAGGTTGTTGGTTTATTGGGTAAACTAAGCATTTAGTATCAAACTATTATTTTTTATCCGTTTTTAGTACCTAAATTTTTATTTTTTCAAAAATCATGTTTAACATTTAGTTTTTATTTCATTCTAGTACCAGCCTAAAAACTTTAGTTTTATTTTCTTTTAGTATCATCGTTCAAAATTTAACATTAAGTTTAAAAGATATAAAGTTTAGTACGTTTAGTACCTAAACTATTAATTCTGGCCTGTTTCAGTATCTAAATTTTAATGTTAAATTTTGAAAGATATTACTAAAATGAAACAAAAACTAAAATTTTTAACATTGTGATACTAAAATGAAACAAATGCATAGATAAAAATATTTTAAAATGTTTTTTAAAACTTGGTATTTATCAAAATAGTGCATCATCATACTTTATGTATTAAAGAAAATTAAATGAACAAAATTATTTAAAATGATATTTTTATGTAAGAACTTAAATTTAAACAATTATATTATAGAGTTATTATCTCTGGTTAGATGATATGAACTACTAGGAGTATAAGTCAGCTCAGTCTATTTTCACGGTCCACCTTTCCTTCAAAATATCTTGGCTCCTCTCTAATATCTTCGTCCTTTTTTCAATAAACTAATCCTCCCAAATTGGAATCTAATTTGGAAAAGTTGACACGTGTCAATGGGGGTAAGAAAGTTGTAAAGCATTTTTTTTGTCGTTAACTTTTTATTTGAATGAAGTTCTTTAGTTGATAGGATACTTATGTTGTGCTACGCTTAAAAAACGATTAAAAAATAGTGTGATCGGTTAAAGAAGTATCAGTTAAAATTTAGATCGGTTATTTAATGTTATTTAATCGAAAATATTATTAAACATAATAACATATTAGGTAGCGCTTATATAATGTAATAGGTAATGATTATATAATAAAATAGCATTAACTGTAAATATCAAGTATAATAACATATTAGGTAGCGCTTATATAATGTAATAGGTAGCGATATTGACCTATTTTCTCATAAAACCGGTAAATTTCAAACGGTTACATTGTAAATTGACCTATTACATTATAATTATCGGTTTCGATGTTTTTCGGCTCGATACAATTTAAAATGTATCAACACTTTATGTGTGCACTTGTTTGTGCTTTCATTTTGGGGGAAAAATCGACACATATTTAAAGAGTGTCGATACATAATGTTGACATAGTTTCTAATTAACCGATATATTTTTACCGGCTACATTGTAACCTGTTACATATTAATTATCGGTTTCGATGTTTTGGGATCGATACTTTTTTATAAATTTATCGATATTTTATGCGTACACCTCGTCTGGACATTAACATATTCTCTCATTAACCCGATATATTTCTACCGTTTACATTGTAAATATACCTATTACATTATAATTATCGGTATCGATGTTTTAGTATCGACACTTGTTATAAATGTATCGACACTTTGTCGTGCACTTAGTTTGGAAAATACATTCTGGAAAATAATGAAGGGTAATTTTAAAAAGTGTCGACACGAATTTAAAAAGTGTCGATACGTTATGTTGACTGGTTTTCTCATAAAATCGGTAAATTTAAATCGGTTACATTGTAAAGTGATCTATTACATTATAATTTTCGGTCTCGATGTATTTGGGGTCGACACTTTTTATAAATGTGTCGACATTTTATGCGTGCACATAGTATGGGAATTCATTATGGATAAAAAGTATCGACACAAATAAATAAAGTGTCGATACATTATTTAGACCTATTTTCTCATAAAACCGGTAAATTTAAACCAGTTATATTGTAAAGTGACCTATTACATTATAATTTTCGGTCTCGATGTATTTGGGGTCGACACTTTTTATAAATGTATTGACACTTTATGCGTGCACATAGTTTGGGAATTCATTATGGATAAAAAGTATCGACACAAATAAATAAAGTGTCGATACATTATTTAGACTTATTTTCTCATAAAACCGGTAAATTTAAACGATTACATTGTAAAGTGACCTATTATATTATAATTTTCGGTCAATGTATTGGGGTCGACACTTTTATAAATGTATCGACACTTTATGTGTGCACATAGTTTGGGAATTCATTATGGATAAAAAGTATCGACACAAATAATAAAGTGTCGATACATTATTTAGACCTATTTTCTCATAAAACCGGTAAATTTAAACCGGTTACATTGTAAAGTGACCTATTACATATTATATCTATGTGTTTCGATGTTTTTAGTATCGACACTTGTTATAAATGTATCGACACTTTGTCGTGCACTTGGTTTGGAAAATACATTCTGGAAAATAAGTATCGACACTTGTTGTAGTTGTGTCGATACTTTATGTATACCTGTTTTCTCATAAACCGGTGTATTTAGGCCGGTTACATTGTTATTTTACCTATTACATATATCTATGTGTTCGATGTTTTTAGTATCGACACTTGTTATAAATGTATCGACACTTTATGCGTGCCTGTCGTTTGGCCATTCATTCTAGACAATAAGTATCGACACAAATTCTAATAGTGTCGATACATTATGTTGACCAGTTTTATAATTAACCGATATATGTATATTGGTTACATTGTTAATTTACCTATTATATTATAATTATTTGTTTCGATGTTTTTTGGAAAATGTATCGACACATATGTTTACATATGTATCGAAACAAATCTTTGTGTTTACTAATTTTGTCAATAAAAAAATATATTTTTACCACCTACATTGTAATTTTACCTATTACTTTAAAGTTATCGATTTTGTAGTTATTGTACATACCTGAATATGTCCTGCAATTTTAATGTTGTACCCACCCTTCAACTACCACTACTAATACCACATCCTATTGAAAGCACCACTGAAACATGTTGTTCAATGAACCTTTACTTACATATCCATCAACTCCTGTTGGGACCACTGAAATTGTACAACAAAATTTTTTCCATGGATCATACTGATGCAGACAATGTTAAGCCAATCGAGGAATGCCATGAAGTACATAATGTTGATGAATCTGATATATTAGTTGGTAAGCTCTTCTCTTCATGTGATCAAGATTGGTACTTTTACAATGGATTCGTACGGGAACATGGGTTTAGTGCACGTCGGGGAATAACACGGCTTAACATGGAAGGGAATGTGAAGACACAAGAATTTTGTTGTTCGAAAGAAGGGTTTCGAGTATCAAAAATCAATATCGTTGATCGTCAATGTGCTCATACGCCAGTCACAAGAACAAGATGCAAGGCTAGAGTCATAGTTACAACAACAAATACAAACGATCAGTGGGTTATAAGTAAGTCTCATCAGAAACATAATCATGCATTGTGCACACCTGCTATGACACCATTTATGTGTTCTAATAGAGCTGTAAGTAAGGTTGATATCGATGAGACAACAACATTGAAAGAGGTCGGGTTGGCATGACACAAGTAATGAACTATTTAACGCAGCAGGCATGGGGCTATCATAATGTTGGATTTACACATAAAGACCTCTATAATGCACTTCAAAGAGGTAAAGCAAAGGAAATCGTCGATAGGGATGTGAATGCGCTTATTGCTTACTTTGATTATAAGAAACATGATGATCAGGGGCGTTGCATAATCTTATTTGGTCGGATTCTACATCGAGATCAGATTACATATGCTTCGATGATGTAATTACGTTCGACACAACGTACAAAGATAATTTGTATGGTCGACCAATTATGCCTATTGTCGGTGTCAATCATCACCATAACACAATTGTGTTTGCTACTGCCATAATCGCTGACGAGACGTCTCAATCTTTCAAGTGGGTGCTACATAATTTTTTAGAAGCCATGATGAACAAATCGCCTATTTCAGTTGTCACCGATGGGGATAGGGCAATGCAGAGGGCTATCAAATCTGTTATCTCTAATGCTAAGCACATATTATGTTCTTGGCATCTTTCTCGTAATGCATAAGCTAACATTGGTGACCCAAAATTTACAGCAGTATTCTCAAAATGCATGGCTTCCTGGTGGACAACCGACGAATTTGATATTCAATGGCATTAAGTTGTTTCAGAATTCAATGTCGAAAAGTATCCATGGGTGATTGAGAAGGGAAATACTCGGCACTTATGGGCACAAACATATCTAACTGTCATTTCTTAGCTAATATTCGCTCAAGACAAAGGTGCAAGTCTATGAATGTTTCACTCGCAATTGTACTGAAACACAAGAAGACATATTTAGATGTTGTTCGTGCAATTGAAGATGGAATTAGTAGAATGCGTCTGAACGAGTTGAAAGCAGATTACTTAAGTTCCTAGACGAAGCCCTTTCAGATCACAAAACTGGTTGAATTTGAAAGTCATGCTTCTAAGAATTTTACGCGCGAATCTTTCATGCGTTCCAAGAAGAACTTCAACGGAGACATTGTACCGAATGCAGGAAGAGATTCAGTCCTTATCAGATGAATGTCAATATTTTTATTTGAAAAAGTACAAAGAAAAAAATAAGACATTTGAAATTAGTTTTTATTCTCGTACGAAAACCCTAAATTGCTCATACAAAAAATTCAAGACCGTTGGACTTCCATGTCGCCATCAACTTCACGTTTTGAAGTACTTGGATTACACATATTTGCCCGGGTATTTGATTCAAAGTAGGTGGACTAAGGATGCGAAGGCTTCTGCACCCAGTTTTGTTGATTTGAATGTGCCTCTAGAAATAATGCAAATGGCAATGTTTGCTTCTCTACGTGCAACAGCAAGTATGTTATGCTACTCTGCATCAAAGACAGATGCGTTTTTCAAAACCGCAAGAGATGAGATGAAAAAACTAACAAAAGAATTTGAGAACTCGTTTAGTTTGAATGATTCAGTCAATCGGAGCAGTGTATTAAACAATGTTTGCGACCCTCAACGAAAATAACGCAAGCAAAAAGAAGTGACAAAGAACAAGGTCGATAAGAAAATTAGGCGATGTGGGTTCTGCAACGGTGAGAGACATAACAAACTTACATGTCCTCAAGTCAAGCTCGGTTTGAATACAAGCACGCAACCTACTTCAACTGATTTTTTTGAAGACGGAATGAATGGTTATTCAGTCCAGCACATGATGTTAGAGACATTTGGAATAATGCAAACAACGATCTCCATATATCATAAGTATCAACATGACTCCTACTGTGTATAAGAAAATGTATAATAACCTATTGTTATTGCTAACTTTTCTTATCTCATACATAATTACATTCACATTCAAATTGTCAGTACGTTAAGTATTGTAAACCACAACATTTAATCTATGACTTTTAACAATTTAACTGCAAACTTATTTTTAATTCCACTTACAAAATCACCAGTTGCCCTTCTAGAACCGATCGTTTCCATCCGCCATCAACGTCAGATTATCCATGTTAATCATGTTGACTGCATAGCCAATAAAATTTGGGGGTCCAAACAGTCAGCTAGGAATTGGTAAGGCAAGCTTCCTTTGGGGGTTTAGGGACTGAATCCCTCCAACGTAAGGAGTTCATGTTTGAAGATTACAACTATATTCGTATAAAATTAAAAACAATTCTTCAACAACTGAATACAACTATTATATATAATATTCAATCATGTACTCCTTACGTTGTAGGGATTCATTCCCTAAACCCTCAAAGGAAGCTTGTCTTACCAATTCATATCTTACCATTTGGACCCTGAAATTATGTTTTATTGGCTATACAGTCAACATGATTATGAGCTTCCTTTATCATTTTGCATTTAGTCAGATGTAGAGATTTGAAATTTGTAATCAATTAAAAGTTCTTAAAAATTAAATCCAATTACCATTTCAAGAACAATTACATGAATACATTGATACTTACTGGTCGCTTTCGATTTTCTTCGATGTTGATACACTGGGGCTCCATTTGAAGGTCATCACCGTCGGAGTGGAAGAGTCCTTTGCCTTTAGGGTTTTTCCATTTGAGTTTTGTAATATAAATAATGAAGGGAAAAAAACACGCGTAATTTTATAAAGTGTCGACATGAATTTAAAAAGTTTCGATACATTATGTTGACCGATTTTCTCATAAAATCGATAAATTTAAACCGGTTACATTGTAAAGTGACCTATTACATTATAATTTTTGGTCTCGATGTATTTGGGGTTGAAGCTTTTTATAATTATATCGACACTTTATGCGTGCACATAGTTTGAGAATTCATTATGGATAAAAAGTATCGACACAAATAAATAAAGTGTCAATACATTATTTAGACCTATTTTCTCATAAAACCGATAAATTTAAACCAGTAACATTGTAAAGTGACCTATTACATTATAATTTTCGGTCTCGATGTATTTGGGGTCGACACTTTTTATAAATGTATCGACACTTTATGTGTGCACATAGTTTGGGAATTCATTAGGGATAAAAAGTATCGACACAAATAAATAAAGTGTCGATACATTATTTAGACCCATTTTCTCATAAAACCGGTAAGTTTAAACCGGTTACATTGTAAAGTGGCCTATTACATATTATATCTATGTGTTTCGATGTTTTTAGTATCGACGCTTGTTATAAATGTATCGACACTTTGTCGTGCACTTGGTTTGGAAAATACATTCTGGAAAATAAGTATCGATACTTGTTGTAGTTGTGTCGATACTTTATGTATACCTGTTTTCTCATAAACCGATGTATTTAGGCCGGTTACATTGTTATTTTACCTATTACATTATATTTATGTGTTTCAATGTTTTTAGTATCGACACTAGTTATAAATGTATCGACACTTTGTCGTGCACTTGTTATAAATGGAATTTGATGTTTTCTCCCGATGCATCCATTGAGTAGGTTATTTTTTGGTTTAGGGCTAATTTTATAGTAGAGCCGAAATTTAAATTCAAACTCTAATTATAAATGAAATAAAAATGAAGGCCATGTAAAATTGAACATGGAAATTGCATAATTGATTCATAATGTTCAATTAACATGCGTTATGAACAATAAAGCCGGTAAAAGACAATATTGATTCGGAACAAAGCTGAGTTGTGAGTTGATGGGGTTGTCACACTTGTCATGGAAGAGATAGATAGACCCATCCGAATGGAATATTTACTATATAAGTCACATGTTATAATGTAATATTCATATTAAAATACATAGTTACTGTGTTATATGATTTAGTTTTTTTGAATGGAATGAAAATATACACACAATATAATCAAACCAAAACATACATACACAACAAATTTATAGATAACAATGTTCAAATAATATACCTACAACAAAATAATCCAATGGAAAAGGGTTATCGCTAACGAAGTCCGGAACATTAGGCGCCTTCAACAAATTTTCCAAATAATCGCATATTTTACCACATTTTTCTGAGGACATAAATAAATAATTTCAATTATCAAACTAATCAGGTGCAATTTTACTAATAAGAAACTAAATGAGCATAATCAAGAATAAATTTGTGTCATACTTAGAGCATCATCATCCGAATGGGAAGCAACGTCGAAAGAATGTGGACATATGTAATTGTTTATCTAATAAAAAAACATAAATTGTTAATCAATCAATCTATGAACAACTGTTTAACTATGAAAATATGGCATGAATGTAACTTATTGGATTATGAATCATTTTTCGCGGTGAATCATCGACCAACAGTGTATTTAGGGCATTAAAATCAGTATACTCATTCCAAACATCATTGAGATCTTTACTATAGGTAAACTTATCTTCTGTTTTGCACTTACTTTGATCATGTTTACAAACAGTCGAACATAAATATGTAGGAATCTTAGACAAATTAAAGTTAGCAAAGTGTAATGACAATCATCTTACCCAAACGAATAGAAAGTTGTCAGAGAACAAAAGCAGTTTATCAAGTACACGATCCATGTTATGCCTGAGATTGTAATCAAGTTTGAATGTTAACATTTAATTGTATATTAATGATTTTGTCTATAGTAATTTGAATTGTTCAATAGTTATAACCTCATCTTGGATGGCCAAATGGCAACAACAAAATTCTGTAAACAAAATTGGATAAATTCATATAATCCATTTCTGAGGATAACATATGCAACATGAAGAAAATGAGATTAAAGTTGTACGCTTATATGTTAAAATAATTGATACAAATTAACAGAATTGAAACCTTCTGGATGTCTTGGGATGTAGGCAAGGACACCACTGACATAAAAAATTACTAGTTTTCTTGCAGGCGGCATTGCAGACACGATATACTTGTTTGGATCATCATCATCATCATTATCATCATCTTCATCTTCATCGTCATCTTCATTGACCGCTTGGTTGTCCACATCTGTTAAAAGAAAATAAAATACATTTCAGAACGTGTAAATGTTTATAAACATAAATAATTAATTACCTAACTCATTTGATGTCGTTGCCGTAATTCGTCACGCAACATGGAGACTTCATCGCGCAATGTTGAAATATCGGCTCGCATTCCGCTCACAAGGGAATCGATATGCTTCCGAAAATTGACCATGTATTCCATCACTGTCGTAATTGTGGCATCCTGTCCAACTTGAGCTTCTACAGCTTCTTCCATCATTGCGTCTCCATTGGCTGGTCTTCTTCATTGTCCTCCTTCTTTAGATCTAATCCGACATCCTTGATACGCTTCCAACCGACTTTTTCAACAAAATCATATCCCACTTTTTTAATAAATAACATGTCAATCTTGCGGGTTAATCGAACAGGGAGTCAAACTAAAAATCAACTTCTTTCTTATTCAACAGATGGGTGATGACACATCCATATGGTAGTGAAGTTGAAATTGATGTTCCCTTTGTGACCATATATACAATTGTATTAAAAATCAATTTATCAATGTTTGGAGCCATTTTGGGTTTGGATTTATACTTTGTTATCCACCAATAATCACTGTCTCGAATCGTTGAATGTTTCCCCCCACTAGGCCGAATAAACCAAGTCAGCATTTTGTGAAACACTCTCAACTCTACATCTAGGTGAATTGGGCTATTTCTAGTAACCGTTTAATTATAGACCAATCTACATCATTTTCATCTGAATCCCCTTTATTCGCTATACCTAAATCCTTCGCAATAGTTTCCTGAGATATATATATATATATATATATATATATATATATTCCCCATGACATGGTATTAATTCTTATTATATTACTCTTATTAGGCTCATACTCGAATGAAGCATTGTTGTAGAAGACTCTAACTAGGTTGGGGTAATATTTTGGTTATACACCAAAGAATTCAAGCCAAACCTAAGATGTAAACGTGGATTTAAAACTAAAATCATATTTATCATCGAACAAGAAACCCAAGTTAATGAGACGTTCTGGACGAATCTTCCTTACTTTAAAACTCCTTTGCCATCTTTCTTTCTTCGCATCGGATCTAAAGTTGTCAGTTTCGAACAACTTGATTTCCTCAGTAGGGGTGATTGTTTGAGAAGAAGGTTGTGGTTAAGAAGAGTTAGGTTGGGAAGAGGTGGATTGAGAAGAGCTTTGAGAAAGACCCTGCTTATAACGCTTACGTTTTGGAGCCATTTTGGATGTGGATGCTGTTACATTGGAACAAAAACACATTAAGGGAAAAAAACCAATATGTAAATCAAATAAACCCTAATTTATGGCAAAATATCGATAAATCTACCTGAATATCTTATTGTAACAGTTATGAACGCTGGTATTCATCGGAGTCGATGAGAGAATTCTCTTCTGCCTTTAGGTTTAGGGTTTTTCGATTTGGAGTTACATCATATAAATAATGAATAAAAAAAGGAGTAATTTAAAAAAGGTATCGACATAAGTTAAAAATGTGTCGATATATTATGGAGATCTGTTTTCAAATTAAACCGGTATATTTATACCGGTTACATTGCAAAATGACCTATTACATTAAAATTTTGGGTTTCGATGTTTGTAACACCCCCAACCCGTATCCAACCCGGATACGAGTCAGAGATATTACATTGACTTTTAAAACACAACTCATTACAAATAATAGTAAAATACTTGAACTTATATTACGAAAAATACAATAATATACATATGGTAATATAAGTTTACCAAAATATTCAGAGCATACACAACTTAACTCTTTAATTACATGCAAACATCCATTTTCATAAAAAAAATGACCTACTGATTAAGTTGCTTCTGATATGATAGTTACAGAGTAATGTTGTCCAGCTGCTTAACCTCGATCGTCTACTTTATCGGATCCTACGTGTGGAACACTCACACGCTAAGTCATCAACTTAGTGAGGCAATATAATAATATCAATAAATATAAAGTAATTGGCAAAATGAGATGGGTTGCAATAATAAGATGTATGTAAACAATGCAATAACTAAAATCATGTTTCTTACACATATACTTATCAAATTCACATTATAAGTTCGCCTTAGTAAGTTCATTAGCCCATGGTACCATACAGAGAACCTAAGGTATGTGAGTATTATGAGGTTTTGCACTATGCTGTCACCACAGCTCATATAATTGCACCTAAGTGCCACGTAGAATTGCACTGGAGTGCCGCGTAGAATTGCACCGTAGTGCCATATAATAATGTCCATAAGGACCACATATCATTCCTTAAGAATCATATACATATGCCAAGGATCAAGTATGTGTCTCACCATACCTCACACATGTTCCAAAGAATACATATATGTCCCGAAGGACCACATATCATTCCTTAAGAATCATATACATATGCCAAAGATCAAGTATGTGTCTCACCAGACCTCACACATGTTCCAAAGAATACATATATGTCCCGAAGGACCACATAGACCCTCTACCCTTGGCATGCCAACTATACCTATAGTTCTCATTTACATAACATGGGTTTTCACAATTTATCTTATTTGTATCACGTAGACATATTATTTTCATACCTTTATCACATAACTCATATAATTTTTTCTTGCATATTCATGTCCCATAATGCATATGGTATGGATTCATGTCATATATCATAATATGAAATACTATCATGTATCAAAATATTGAATCTAGACTTATCACAAGTCTAGAACTGAATAAAATACATATTCATGCTATGATGCACTCACCTAGATTTCTTTGTCTTTCCCTCGATTGATCCTACTTGTTGATGGTTCCGGAACTCGTTTAGGCTCGATATCTACATAGTAATTCATTGATACTTATCAGTATACTAATTAATATATTCTAAACTATCATTTTTTAGGCTAAAAGAAAAGCCATTTTTATCTTTTAATGGTGGTATGCATCGATGCACTACACCATGCATCGATGCATAAATCCTATTCGATGTTTGTATTTAATGGGGATGCATCGATGCACTCCTTATGCATCGATGCATAAATCCTATTCGATGTTTTCTTTTTAAATTAATGCATCGATGCACTGCATGTGCATCGATGCACCTTAAACAATTTCTGGGATTTATCATCGATGCATCGGTGCACAATGAATGTGCATCGATGCATATTGCCCAGAATTGTCATTTTAGCACGAAAATCTCTTCTTAGTCTACTTAACACTTTATATTTCCCCTCTTTATATCCTTAACTTGCATACTCTTATTTAAACTAATTATTATCAATTCCATACTTTTGAAACTTAAAAATCCAATTCTCCACGTAGAATTTAAGAATCTAACCCAAATTCCAACATGTTCTAATTTGAATTCTAACACCTCATACTTCTTAGTTAGCTTTATGACAAGTCAAATTCCACTTCTAATTCTTATTAGGAACTCTAATCCAAGATTTCACTTTTCTACTTCCTTTCTTTGATTCTTCATATTCTCCTCATCTTATGGTTTTAAGATAATCTAAGCTTTCCTTAAGCTTAGTTATCAACTAAGGATCAATAAGAAACCTTAAATTCATCAAGAATTTAATCAACAAGAAAACTCACCTTTAGCTTGGTCTCTCGATGGAGAAGAAGAAGTGAAGAAGAAGAGAAATCTGGAAACTTTTGTTCTCTTCATTTGCCTTCCACGTGGATTTAAATATCCTCATCTAATATTTAATTATTTCCCCTATTAAAAGACTCCTTTACCCCTTTAGTTCCTCCTTCTTTGTTAATTGATCCTACACAAAACATTACCGTTAAATCTTTCAATTATTCAATTTATCTACTTTGGTCACTGAATTTTATAATTTCACAATTTGATCACTAACCCGGTATGGAGGATGTTACAATGTTCTTAGGATCTATACTTGTTATAAATGTATTGACACTTTTTCGTGCACTTGGTTTAGAAATTCATTCTGGACCAAAAGTATCGACACTTGTTTATTTGTGTCGATACTTTTTGTACACTTGTTTTCTCAAAAACCGGTATATTTAGACTAATTACATTGTTAATTAACATATTACATTCTAATTAAGGGTTTTGATATTTTTGGGATCGACACTTATTATAAATGTATCGACACTTTTTCGTGCACTTGTTTTAGAAATTCATTATGGACCAAAAGTATCGACACTTATTTTATTTGTGTCTGTACTTTTTGTACACCTGTTTTCTCAAAAACTGGTATATTTAGACCGGTTACATTTTTAATTTACCTATTAGATTATAATTATGAGTTTCGATGTTTTTGGGATCGATACTTGTTATAAATGTATCGACACTTTTTCGTGCACTTGGTTTAGAAATTCATTCTAGACCAACATTATCGACACTTGTTTTATTTGTGTCGATACTTTTTTTACACTTGTTTTCTAAAAAAACGGTATATTTAGACCGGTTACATTGTTAATTTACCAATTACATTATAATTATGGGTTTCGATATTTTTGGGATCGATACTTGTTATAAATGTATCGATACTTTTTCCTGCACTTGGTTCAGAAATTCATTATGGACCAAAAGTATCGACACTTGTTTTATTTGTGTCGATACTTTTTGTACACCTATTTTCTCAAAAACCGGTATATTTAGACCGGTTACATTGTTAATTTACCTATTAGATTATAATTATGGGTTTCGATATTTTTGGGATCGATACTTGATATAAATGTATCGACACTTTTTCGTACACTTGGTTTAGAAATTCATTTTGGACCAAAAGTATCGACACTTGTTTTATTTGTGTCGATATTTTTGTACACCCTTCTTCTCAAAACCGGTATATTTAGACCGGTTACATTGTTAATTTACCTATTAGATTATAATTATGGGTTTCGATATTTTTGGGATCGATACTTGTTATAAATGTATCGACACATAAGTTTACCTATTCTCTCATTAAACCGATATATTTTACCTATTAAGTATAGGAACTATACTTGGACAAAATGTTGGAATCAAATCTTTGTGTTTATTAATTTTGTCATTATTATATTCTATTTTTACCACCTACATTGTAAATTTACCTATTACTTTAAAGTTAGTGGCATTTTGTAGTTATTGAACTTACCTAAATATGGAATAATGCAGACAACGATCTCCATATATCATAACTATCAACATGACTCCTACTGTGTATAAGAAACATGTACAAAAAATATTTGGATAACTTTTCCCATCTCATAAATAATTACATTTACATACAAAATTATAAATCGTATACAAAATTAAAAATTTTATACAAAATTAACCCTACATTTACATCATCCATTCCTTTTGTTATTATTGTGTAGCATGACAGCTTTTGTCATCTTTTCTCTTAGTTGATTTTGATTGTGGCTTATGAGATCGTTTAATATTCGCATACGATCCCATTCTCCAACAACCTATATTCAAATTGTCAGTATGTTAAGTATTGTAAACCACAACATTCAATCTACGACTTTTAACAATTTAACCGCAAACTAATTTTTAATTCTACATACAAAATCACTAGTAGCCCCTCTAGAACCGATCGATTCCATCCACATCATCACATAAATGCCGCAATCATATCCATTCGATTGCTTGTTCATCTTATGCTCCACAAATTTGAATCTTTGCAAGGGGAAATTTCCTAGAGATCCACATGCTTCTACCCAAATGCGTTTCTTATTATAACTATCTAATATTTTCATCTACATTAAAAAAATATGAAGTTATGATCCAAACAAATTATGCATTATAATTTACATAATTTCCTATCATACATACCAATCTCTTAGCATCATTCACTCTCTGTTTAGCTGCAGATGTAAACAAACTATCATATACAGTTGCAACACGACCTACCATATCCAACACTAATAGATACCAATGTGAATTATTGTGGTTTATTGTGATCATGATCTGCAACAAATTTCACACCCAATTTGACAAAATTCAACATTATATCCAAAAACATCATTTATGTCTATTCGTATGGTGTATTACCTTCTCACAGTTGGTGAATTTCACATAGTTATGCAACATGGCACCCCAGAAACTCGCAATACCCTCAACATTACAGATGTTATCCAACGCCTGTTGCTACAATTACGTGACAATCATTATTAATTTACCGTCTATAACATTACTTTTCAACATTTATTAATTTAACTCACCGCTAAGTGGTATGGAATGTAGCCAATCATCCAGCCTGACTTTTTAGAATCGTAGCATACTGTCCAGGCGAGCAAATCAATAACCTAACAAAATTAATTACACAATCAGAACATATTCAATAGGTTTTAATTTTTAATCGATTTCTATTTACCACACCGCCAACCCATTCATTAGGCTTTAACGTTGCAACGTCGGATACGCTAGCGTATTGATTTCCCATTGAGATTACAGAATATCTATATGAATCATTAGGATTAATATATTGTCATGAAATATTTAAATATCACTCACAAAACAATATATTTAACTTACCCCGATTCTAACCCACTATTACATAAATAATCACAAATTACAGCTTCGATCAGTTCAATTCCGCTTGGAATAACCGTTTTTTCAACCTACAATTTTGCATACAAATATTTGTCACAACAACATGATAAAAATCAAATTAAGTTTTCTTTTATTCAACTTACCTTCTGCTTCTTCTTATGGGGTGCAGGACATTCCGAATCCAAATTTGCATCTATAACACTCTCCGGTGTATAAATGTTAGTGACATCCTTTTCTCCCCATTTTCTCCATCTTTTTTGCTTCCTCCATCTTCTCTTCTTCAAATTTTTTCAGTTCATCATATTTTTGCTCTACATAGCTCTTCATCTATTTTATTTCACCCTTCATTTTCCCCCTTAATCCAAGTTTTTCTCAACCACCTCCTTCACCCCCGTAAGTTCACTCCTCAATTCCACAACCTCCGTGACAACTACATCAAATTTTCCACCCGTCAACAGATTAAGTTCTCTCAACACCTCAACTTCTTTCACCACTAAATCTATCTTTCATTCCACTTCCCCCTTATGCCTCTCAAGTGTCTCTTCGACTCTTGATTGTCTTTGATGAATATCAAAAATGATTTTTTTATTATCAGCCAATTCATACATCAAAATATCAAATTTACTCTATTTTCCCTCATCGTAATCCCCCTGACCATCATCCACCCCTCCAACCATCTCTTCTTCCTTCTCCACTGCCTCATCTACCTCATTGAAAATAACCTTCAAAATTAAAATTGTATTAAGACATTGATTATATTCTTAATATTATTTAATTACATTTATTACCATTTCTAGCTTCCTCGGTCTATCCAACTTCAACTTCGCCATCACTCTAACCACCTCTTCCTTCCCCCATGCACGGATGTGTGCCACTCCGTTTCTTTCATAAGCCGACAAACTATCACAGCTCGACCAAAAATCGAATAGTGCAACATGCATTTATAATAAAATTTATCATTTTATATAATAACTATATTATCATTTTATATAAAAAAATAAAAACATTATTCAACTCAGTTACCTCTAAGATTGTTATGCACCCTTTGAGGTATCTCTGGCTGTCCTTTTGAAAGGTGATTATTGATTCAATAATCTCGAATAAAATATTCAGCCCAATTGAATTCACCCTTCAAGCCTTCATCGCAAATGAGCTTCATATTGTCCTTGTTCGTTGACGTATCACCCGTTGGACAAAGAATTATCCCGACAAGGTACAATAGAACTCGGGCTTTCAGGTCATCCCCCGTAAGATCCACTTTTGATATCCTCTTCAACTTCAACATATGTCTCATTCTAATTCAAACCATATTTGGAGGCAAGTGCTTTCCAGTTCTTACTCCTACAGAATTCTACAACACTTTGCCTTTGTTTTGTACCCCCAAGATGACTGCAGCAGTCGATACCCCCAAAGGGAATGAATAATCACCATATTTAGCAATACATTGTTTGACATCAAATTGCTCCATCAAGGATCGACACAATTCCCTTCGAATTGGTCGATCCCCTACTCCTATCAACGATCCAAACCCCATTTCCCTCAACACATTCAACTGATCCTTCTCTTTAAGGTGTTCAATTAATGAATTCACCCTTTTTATGTTGCACCTTGTCGACACTTCCTATATTTTTAACAATATAATGTTATTGTTCTTATATATCTTGTATCAACGTATTTACAAGTTTAATGAACACCTTCTTTTCATGTGTTTCCTCCGTTCTTTGTATTCTTTACTATCATTCATTAACTGTGTGATGTAAGGTTCCTTTTCAGCATCACTCATCGAATTCAATTTCGACCTCACATCTTTTGTCACCTAATATTAAGCATAAACGTTTCTTAATCAATACATTAACGCTAAATAATACTCAATGTCAATTTCATTTTACATATCGAACCGTTGTGTGTGCCATCTTCTTTCATCCTTTTACATTCGACCATACTGTCAACATTTAAAATTTGTAATCAATTTAAAGTTCTTAAATACTTTAATCCAATTACCATTTCAACAATAATAACAAAAAGACATTGATACTTACTAGAAGTACATATATCCACCCTTTGACTTCATTTTTCCTTCATATATCAGTTTGCACAAATCAAATCAAATACTGCTTACATACACTTTATTCAATATACAAAAATCAATAACCACTCTTGTAGTATAACGGTTGGTATTCAAAAGAATTTGAATGGCCACTACAACAAGTGTTGACACATTTATACAACCTAAATATCATTTTCTACCTATAATATCATTTTTTACCTATAATATCATTTTTTACCTATAATATTAAATAAAAGTATCGATATTTATCATATACCTAGAATATCACTTTCTATATGTAATCGGTCCCAAATGCTTATTTACTTCGAAAACCCCAAACAACAACAGATAAAAACCTATTTCCGATTACTGTAATAATAAAAAAAACTAGGGTTTCAACAACGTACCTTTCGATTCGACTGCAGCAACAAACAAACAAAACTTCATCGTAGAAACGTCTTCTGAAACACAACAACAATTACGATTCGATTTCAAAAACTCTATCTATTTTCAGAGAAAATTTAGCTATGCCTTTATATTTACACCAGATATGCTATTTATATTTAATCGATACAACTACCTAAGTGTCGATACTTTTATGTCAAGTGTCGATGCTTTCAATAGGATATTTACCTATTTCTTTGAAAGTATCGATAATTTATTACGCATACTTATTAAAGTATCGACACTTTCAACATATCCGGTAGCGCTTTACCGGTTTTGTCATTTTGAGACCAGTTTTGTCATATTTTTACCTGTTATATTGTTATGGATCGATACATTTTTTAAAGTATCGACACTTTATAAGCGCTATAACTTGTTCTCTTTTAAATTCCAAAAGTGTCGATACTTATATTAAATTATCGACACTTTCAACATATCCGATATCTTTTTACCGGTTTTTTCATATTTTTACATGTTATATTGTTATGGATCGATACATTTTTTTAAAGTATCGACACTTTATAGGCGCTATAACTTCTTCTCTTTTAAATTCCAAAAGTGTCGATACTTATATTAAAGTATCGACACTTTCAAAATATTCGGTAGTTATTTACCTGTTTTGTCATTTTGAGACCAGTTTTGTCATATTTTTAGCTGTTATATTGTTATGAATCGATACATTTTCATAAAGTATCGATACTTTTTAGGCGCTATAACTTCTTCTGTTTTAAATTCAGAAAGTGTCGATACTTATATTAAATTATCGACACTTTCAACATATCCGGTAGCGTTTTACCGGTTTTTTCATTTCGAGACCGGTTTTGTCATATTTTTACCTGTAATATTGCTATGGAGCGATATATTTTTCATTTGTATCGACACAAACCGACAAGCTAAGTTTGCCGGTTGCCAAATTTTTTAATATTTCTTCATGATTTAGACTTACTACATTATTATTACTCAACATTTCCAGTAGCAATAAACCGAATTTATTAAATATATTATAATATATCCGGTAACACCGTATATTAACTGTATATTAATCAGCCTTTCATGAGACAATCCCTAGTTGATGCCTCCAAAACTCCAAAAAGAAAGGTCAAATAGAAAAACGGGGCACGGTGGATTTAGGGGACTTCAAAATACACGTGTTCAGTTTCCCTTATTTCAATTCGACACGATACTGGCCTAAAATTCTCGTGGTTCTCTAGACCATTCATCCTCCTTTGCTGGCATGTACTCACCATTTCTTTTGCCCACCATTGCGTTGTTGGTTTGCTTGCATATAATTTGAAAAATCTCAGCTGAATTTCCATTTCTTTTTATAAAATTACATTAAACTATAATTTTGAAGTGATTTTTATTTTTAATTAAAAAGTAAAAGTATCTTAATAAAGTAAAAAGAAAATTAATGGTAAACAATGATAAGTGTACGGTTGTCTTTTTATTTAAAACTTATTCATATTTTAATGGACTACGAAAACAAGTATAAAAAGTTACATATTTTCACTTAATGAATCATTTTTCATTATATTTATTTTATTTCTTTAACACTATTATTTTTTTAAAATTTGTATTTATTAAATAATATAACTAAATATTTAATTTTAAATAATATACTAAACGCATTTTATAATGAAAAAAAGGAATACCATATTTGTTTAAATTAGGTAAATTACATCAATCATCACTGAACTTTACTCTCTCTCCTCTATTTCACTCATTATACTTTAAATTCGTTCAATTTCGTCACTAAATTTAACATGATTAGTATTTTTGGTCACTCAACCGTTAATATTTAACAACGTTAAAATGACGTCATTTTGAATATACATAACAGCTCATTTATAACGTTGTTTAATGAGAAAACGGCTGAGTGACTAAAAATGTAATGTTAAATTTAGTAAAGAAATTAAACGAATTTAAAGTACAATAAGTGAAATAGAAAAGAGTGATGATTAGTGTAAATTACCCATTTAGATTATATGTCTTTTATGAAAAAAACATCATACAAGTCAAAGACGCATATTTATGAATACAAACGTAAATTAAACGACGACACACATGTACGATTATATTCAAATATTCATTATGTTTTTAAAAGATTATTTAAATATTTAAAATATTAATATTTAAATGATTTCATATTTCAAAATTTAATAATCAAATTTATTGATTTTGAACTATTAAATATATATTTTGAATTCTATCGCTTATATCAGTACTATAATTAAAGATAATATCAAATAATTATAAAAAATTTGATTTGAACTCTTAAATATCATACTATTATTTAATTATTAATTAAAATTTATACAATTATTTTTTTTAGATTTTTTTTATTTTAATCACTAATACTATTTTTAATAAAAAAACATGTTTATTTTATTAAATAATTTAAAAATATTATTCACACAATTTTTAGGTAAATCTCTTTTCTTTTTAGGGTGAACTATATGGTTAATCATTGTTGTTTGAATTCTGTACATTTTCTCACACTAAATTAAAAAAATATTATATTTAATTATCTTCGTTTTTATTTAATTAAAATGTGGTTACTGATGATTAATTATCGTTAGACTTTTAGTGAATTGCTAACATGATACAGTGAATTTATAAAATAAAAAAAAGTAAACTACATAAATGATTAATAATGTTTGAGTAAATTTTTATTTTTCCCACTAAAATTTCAAAAGTAACAAATTGGTCACTAACCATCAAATATGTCATTGAACAATGATTTTATATCTAATTTATCCCAAAAGTTTTTTAATTTTTCCAATTTATATATATATATATATATATATATATATATATATATATATATATATATATATATATACTTTTTAAATTTTAAACAAATTTAGAAATAATTTTTTTGACATGAATCAATTAAATATTTCGAATGATAATTGAAAAATTATAAATCTTTTGGAATAAATTATATATAGAATCATTGTTTAAGGACCTATTTGATATTTTAGGGAA
This sequence comes from Hibiscus syriacus, assembly GCF_006381635.1. Lineage (NCBI taxonomy): Eukaryota > Viridiplantae > Streptophyta > Magnoliopsida > Malvales > Malvaceae > Hibiscus > Hibiscus syriacus. Next base: position 6,081,710 of record NW_024062608.1, read on the forward strand.
CTGTTTGTTATTTTTGAAACTTAAATGGGGGAAACGAAAACTTACTCACACATTAGTGACAATTTGTGTAATTTATCCTTTTTAATTTTATAAATTCATCGTGTCACTTCAACAATCTATTAAAAATATAATGACAGTTAACCATCAGTGACCACATCTTAATTAAATAAAAATAAATGTGACTAAATCTTAATTAAATAAAAACAAAAGTGATCAAATGTTATGTTTTTGAATTTAATTAAAAAAGTGAACAAAACTTAAACGAAAGTGACAATTTAGGCTTAATGAGAAAATAAGTGTCCAAACTATACCAGTTTTTCCAAACAGGTTCCTAATTTTTTTTATTCAACTATGTGCTTAACATTACAAACATTACAACTTTAAGTGTCTAGGCTATAACAGTCGTTAAATATATCGTTAGAGGTTACGAGTTCGAGCACCGACAACTTTAATAGGGTGATTGAGCGTTCACTGTCAAATTGTTGAGAATATTTAGAACATATACTACTTTGTAATCACATTAGCTTAATAAAAAACCTTATTCCTCCTTACAAATGTCGATCACCACCATTGATGTCGCTGTCGACCAAATCACCCACCCATCGTAGCTGCCCTTGTTGTCACTTTCGTTCACTAAACACTAAAACCCTTTAAATCGACAAACACCCCAATGTGATCATCGTTCTCCCTTTAAATTGCAATTCAATGGTTGTTCACCGTGTGGGTGGTCGTATGTGTAGGCACAGTTGGGGGAGGTTTAGTCGATAATAACGACGATGGTAAAGGACGATGGTGGTATGAGATTAGATTTAGGGTTTTCTATGTTTAGTTTTTTTAAGAATTTTGAAAAGTTTGAAGGTTTTATTAAATATAATTTTAAGTTTTTATTTAAAATTTAAATAAAAATTTTCAAAATTATTTGAACATAAAATGTGTCATTTAACAAAGAAATTTAATACCTATTATGACTCGTACATCTAAAATGGTAACATTATACTCCGGACGAATTGAAAAAAAGTTTACACTTATTTTAGAAAAACATATAATTTGGACAATTTAAGCTTATTACTTATTGGCGTGGAAACCGGCTGCTGAAACTTAATATAGCGCTTAGCCGGTTTTCAGGTGAAAACGAAACAACGGCTGTCTCCAAAAACCCGCATATTATAAACGAGAAAATACTCGAGCTTTAACAAATGTTTGATTAATGAATAATTTCTATTTAATTAATTACGTAAGAACCAGATTAGTGGGGGCAGCCTTTTTTTATTCTCCCCCACATTAACTTGTTTTTTAAGAAGGAAATCCCCTCATCTCTCATTGGCTACTGATTCAGATATTTTTTTCTCTCTCTCGTTCATGCTTCGCGTTCTTCAGCTTCTAGCTTCTTCAGGTGTCATTTTATACGTCTCCTTAATTGAATCAGATCTATTTTCATCTATTTTTCTCCTTTTATTTGTTCTTCTTTTGATTAACCTGAAACATGCATAATCATATTGTTGTTTTAATTTTAGTTTTGAGCTTGCATTCTCAGCTTTAAACGCGAATGCTGATTCTTTTTCTGTAAAGTACTTTGTAGTTTGTGAATTTTACGAACTGTTATTTTGCTTCGATTCTGAATTTGTTACTGATGGTGGTTTAAAACTTTGTCTTGTAGTTACTTTGTTTTAAATCCGTTTGGTTACCTAAAAAGTGACTGAAAAGAAATCCATAAGAGTGAAGCGTACTTTTTTGTTGAAAACAATTATACAATAATATGTTTTTGACATGTTTTCTCGCCAATGGACTGGATAAATGGAGTGTTTTACACCTACGGTAGAAACGCTGTTGTAAAATCTATCTGTATCATTTTCTTCCTCTTTATTGCAACCTATTTTTTCTGCTTTTTTGTTCTAAAAATGATCTCTACAGGAGTTGACATTTTAGACTATTTTCAGGTTAAATTAAGATGGAATAGCGAGTGCGTTTTAGATTCAAAGCAATTTAGCTTTTTAGCCTCGAGGTAAATTTTACTATTATTCTTCTTAAAATTTTCATTCGCGCTATTTTGTTTAGAAAAAAAAGTATGATCTCTTGGAGTTTTTTGAATAGTGTGTTAGCACGGTTCGCCTTCTTTAGTTTTGATTGGGTCACTACAAATCAATTGTATGATTATATCACTATAGCTTCAATTTTAACATTTTGTACTGAATGATCTTTGATTACCTCGTCTGCACTGAGATGCGAAAACTATGTCACGGTAATAAGTTTTCGCATAGTTCTTATATTCTTTTTTTTTTCTCTTTGCAAATTAACGTTTCACTTGGTTTTGCAATCGTACTATATTTAATGCCTTCATTGCTGGAGAATCATCATTATTAAGGATGATAATGTGCATAGTATAATCCTTGTTTCTTTCAATAAAGCAATAAAATCCGTATAAATTATTGTGGTAACAATTGTCTTTATTGTCATGCTAGATTTTTTAATACATACAATTTCTAGTCATTGAACACTTGTCAAAATAATGAACATTTCTTTTTCAATAGGGTGCATGATTTGTACCGTGTATCAATATTTTGTATTCATAAGTTTTCTGAGTAGATTAGCTCTATCGGTTATATTTTTTTTATGAATATTTTGTGTTGTATTCATAAGTTTTATATTTTTTATGAATATTTTGTGTTGTATTCATAAGTTTTATATTTTTTTATGAATATTTTGTGTTGTATTCATAAGTTTTCTTTTCAACACTTATTTTTTTCCCTTAAAGTTTTGTCCCCACAAGAAGGTGGGTTTCGGTGCTAAATGACCATTTTTCCTTTCGAAGTAAGGCTAAGCTATTGAATTTCTTAGTGTTGGTTTTTGTAGATGTTTTCTTCACTTCATTGGAACTACTGACGGATAATTTGTTACCTTAGCCTCTAGTATTCTTTAATTTTGTAAGTAACTATTACGGATAATATTTCTCTAAAAAAACTTTCAGTATTTGGTGTTAGTATTGGAAATATATCCTTGTTTGATTCAATTTTTGTTACTACTAGATATAATTATATGAACAAGTTTAGGTATTCGATTTCGGTTTGAACTATTTGGCATTTATTTAAAGTTCTGATTTTCTAAATTGAAGATATGGAATAATATCAAATTGCTAGTAGTACATATTTATAACAATATAAATTTGAGATGATACCAGTATTTAGATTGAAGTGGCATATTATGATACAAAAAGGCATTTCTTCACTTCGAGTTTATGTGGTATTTGCCATTTTCTACATAACCAGTAGGAGATGTGTTGTTGTATGTCCTCTTTTCTCATCTCCTTCCGATTAAGTTGTTAGAAGCTACATTAATCTACAATATGCTAATCTTGTAAAGGTAGAGATTGTAGCACCAGAGGATTTAGACTATCAATAACTAGCATAGTTACTAGCAGAGTACTATATAACTAGTATAGTTACTCGCAGAGTACTATCAAGTAGCAGCTAAGCATGGTTACTTTAAATGACATCCACTTCTACGACGTTCTTTAAATCCCACCTTTTGATTTTGTGACAATTGAAACAACACATTGTATGAACATTATTATCCAGCATTTAATCACACACCTTTTGATTTTGTGCCAATTGAAACAGCTCATGGTATGAACATCATTATCCAGTCATTTAATCAACAGAAAGACAGAACTTTTGGCTTGAGATAGAAAAGCTTTTAACTCAATTTGAAATAGAACACTGTTGTTAACGAATGGTCGAATCCAAATTTGAAAGGTATGTTCCTTTCCATATCTTGTAACTTCTTTTATTCATTTTTTCTTTATTTTTTAACATTGTATATTTATATGTATATTAATTAAATATTATTATTTGCTCAATATATAAAAATTTATTTATTTGAAGATATTTATATATATGAAATATTAGTATATATTATATATACACAAAGTTTAGGCAATTAACCATCTTACTTTTATAGTCTAATATATTCTTTTATTAATAAAGTGAAAAAAATAGAAAGTTTGTTGTTTTTTTTTCTTTTTAGAAGATAGCATATATGATAACTATTTTAAAAGTTTTATTTTACTTGCCACTACTTTTCATTTGATATGCAGGTATAATTACAAAATAATATTTATTCTAAATACTTGAACCCGTGACCTCTAGAAACTGCTGCAACTGATGGTGCTTTACCTGTGACCTCTAGAAACAACAATGGTTCTTTTAACCACTGAAGTAAGTGGTTCGTGCAACATTTTAGTAATTTTTAAATATAACTGAAGTTGAATTATTCTGGTCAGAAACAGTTAGCCGTAATTATGGTGGAAGCAGATAAGATGGGGAGAATGAGAGACAGTGTGAGAGGTCGTTCATCCTCCGATGAGAAGTGGACTGTATTTGTCGACAATCTTAGTAAGAGAGTTAATAGATCAGAGTTAAGAGAGATTTTTAATCATTATGGTAGAGTCGTGAGGGTCTTTATTCCAAATTTAATGGTCAAACCAAATTATAAATCATCAACGTTTGCCTTTGTGCAATATGATAAGGAGGAAGGCTGTAGAAGAGCGGTTCAGAATGTTGATGGAACGTTGATCGACGGGAAGAGAGTCTCAGTGGGGATTGCAAAGTACAGGAAGGGCAGGAAAAGAGCAACAGAAGAAAATAGAGTTCAGTTGGAAGGATTTATGTCAGTTAGAGGGGACAATGGGAGGCAAGAGGTTGAACTGGAGAATCCGAGAAGCCTGAAGGATGGTAGGCAGCAGGTTGAACTGGAGAAACAGCGAAGTCTGAGGGATGGTAGAACGTATAAGGAGGTTTTGAATGTGGAGAATAGAAGTATGATGGTTAATGAAATTATGGAAAATAGGGGAGGTCAGAATATGAATTTGAATGGAGTAAGGAATGTATGGGAAATGCACATCCCATCACAAGATTCATGCTGGGTGAAAAAGTCCTTAACAGGGGTTATCAAAGATCACTTACAGCCTGCTGTAGTGATGAAGGCCTTGGCAAAGGAGGGTTTTGAGGTAAAAATAGTAAGGTGGGGATATGTAAGGAATGCCAGTATTATTGTGTTCAATTCAAAAGAAGATTTAGAAAAGGCGTGGTCGAGTTTCCAGGAGAAGTTAAGCTTCTGGTTTGACTGGTTAGCTTTGGTGTTGAATGAAGAAGGTGTTCCTCTGGCATATTGCTTGGTGGAGCTGGTTGGTTTACCTCTTCTTAGCTGGAATGAACCTTTCTTGGAAAAACTTGCAGCAAGGTTGGGAAAGTTTGTTAACATCCCTGAGAAGACAAGAAATAGAGAGGATCTCTCATCGGCAACAGTGTTGTTAAGGGTAGCAAGTCCGTTCGATGTACCCGAATTTATACTGTGGGATCATATGGTAGATCCTTTAAAGTTAAAGTTAATTTGGATCTGTCGTGTAATGTAAGTGTTGATGCGAATGGAGTCGAGTTGGAGAACTATTCAAATAATGGTTACAGTGTTGATTTTTCAAAGGAAGATGAGGGAGGAGATGCAGTGAAGGAAGAAGATAAACGGGGAATCTCAGCTGAAGGAATTTGGTCAAAGTTAGGCACGTGCTTACACAAAAGTCAAGAAAGTGGGTAAGATGGTGGAAAGTGGGGAACATGCTCTGGAAAAAGTCTCTCACACATCCCAATATTAATGGGATGTCAGACAATTTTAATTTGAATTAAGTCCTAATAGGGATTATGCGGGGCTTGGGCTACGTGAGTTCAGAGTTGTTCAACCCATTCAGACTCAAATTGGGAGTCATATTCCCCAGTTACTAAATTAATTTCTGCTGGGCCTACTGTTAAATTGAAGTGGGATGGGACAAAATTTCATTCAAAGGTTCAGTCTCCTCTTGAATCAAATGAAAATGAAAGATGCATCGTAATAGAGGATAAAATTGAGGGAGTATAGGCAAATCAGATTAATGTTCTTGGTAAGCAAGTGGAAGGAAAACTGATACAGGAAGAAAACAATGAATTCAATATGAAGAGTGCTAAAAAGTGGAAGCTGGGATTTCCTGTTTCTAAATGTCTGTCTATAAGAAGTGCTCTTGATGGAAGGAGAGGAAAATCAAGTTATACTAGAGCGTATAGAAGAACAAGGAATAGACGTATATGGTTGAATTCGGGTAAGGAAGAAGATGTCATTTGTGCAGAGGGTTTTCTAATTCAGAAACAGAATAATTTTGAGCTCAGTAATAATCAGCAACTGTCTCCAAAAATTAGTGGATGTGAACAGGACAAGGACATCACCTGTTATGTAAATTTTCAAGATACATTTATGGCTCCTTTAATTCGTGGTGAATACTCAAAAAGTGTGGCAGCAGCTTCTTCAATCACTTCAGGGTCAAGAAAAGAATATAGAAGGAAGAAAAGAGGCTTAATCACTGAAGCCATGGACTGGGTTAATATCTATACTGCTTCTTCATTCACATTCTCGAAGTTGTTGGAGGAAGCATTGGCTACTTGGCAAGTTTCTCAAATGTTGGGTATTTCTTTCAACGAAGGGAAGGAGGCTTTTATTGAAAAAATTTTAAGCCTTGAGAGACATTCAAAGGCAGTAAAGGAAGCTTGACTGTAGATCAGTATTTGCTGTTTGCAGTATTGGTTTTTGCTGTTTGGGTGTTGACTATTTTATATGAATAAACTAAGTATTCTAACGTGGAACATAAGGGGCCTTGGGAGAAGTGAAAAAACTGTAGCAGTTGCAAGGCAAGTTAGGAAGTTAAAACCGGTTTTTCTATTCATTCAAGAATCAAAGTTGGAACAAGTCCATGTGTCGATTACAAGGAGGATAGGGGGTAATTTGCTAAAGGGAGTACTGGTATCTCCAGCTCAAGGTTTATCGGGGGGGGGGTTGATTACTATGTGGAATGAAAGTGTGGTTCAAGTCATTTACCAGTATGTTCACAGCAGGTTTTTGGCAGTAGTGGGGAAATTGATGAATGGTCAAATGGAGTTTGTTTTTATGTGTATGGGCCATCTATCGAATCTGAAAAGGAAGAATTTTATGGGGAGCTGCTGCAATTTGTTATGTCACAGAATTTTCCAGTTTGTATTGGGGGAGATTTCAATGCGTATATTGATACGGAAGAAAAGCAAGGGAAATCACAAAATTGGAATTCAATCGATATCCTTAGATCATTTGTGCAACAAGTTAATCTCATTGATTTGCCTTTGTCAGGAGGAACTTATACGTGGTGCAACAATAGAGAATCTTCAACATGGGTGAGGCTCGATCGGTTCTTAATTTGTGCCAGATTTCTTAACAGTTTTCCTAATGTTACTCAGAGTCTTCTACCGAAATCAATTTCAGACCACAATCCGGTTTTGTTGGAGGATGCTTCTATAAATTGGGGACCTAAACCTTTTAGGTTCTTTAATTTTCTTTTAGAAGAACAAGGATTTGATGATTTGGTTGAAGAATCAATAGCAGTAGAGAAAAAAAAGAAGAATACAAGGGGAATTTTCAGGATGTTACAGGTTACCAAAAATAAAATCAAAAACTGGTCTGGTAGCTGTCACAAAGGGCTGGTAGAATCCATCTCGCAGTTGGAATTAAAAATCACTGATTTGGACAGAAAATCTCAAGGTGGAATTTTGTCTTAAGGGGAGTGGGATCAACTGATTGAATTTAAAATAGAGTTATGGAGGCTGTTGAGAATCGAGGAGAGGATCTGGTTACAGAAATCAAGAACCAGATGGATTAAAGATGGAGATAGAAATACAAGGTTTTTCCACCCAAGTGCTTTGAAGAGAAACAAAATTAATACCATTAATTCATTGAAGTCTGAAGGGAGATTAATTTCAGATCCAGAACAGATAAAAGCAACGGTGTTCAATTTTTTCAAGAATGCTTATAATGTAAAATCAACTTTGGAAGTTGCAGGCTTTGAATTTGATTTTAAGCAACTGACAGCAGTTCAAAGGGATTGCCTTGAAGCACAATTTTCAGAGCAAGAAGTTTGGCAAGCAATTGCTTCCTCTGAGAGCTCTAAAGCTCCTGGCCCTGATGGTTTTACCATGGGATTTTATAAGAAGTACTGGTTGAATTTGAAGGAGCAGATCATGGAGTTTTTCTCCGACTTTTATAAAGAAAAGGAATGGGTTCATGGGGTAAATCATGCATTTATTACCTTGATTCCTAAAAAGGGTAATCCAGAGAGTATTGAAGACTACAGACCTATTAGTCTCGTTAGCAGCTTGTACAAAATTCTTTCGAAAGTTCTTTCTAAGAGACTTAGTTCTTGTATTAATGATATTGTAAGCCACACTCAATTTGCTTTTATTCCGAGGAGGCAATTATTGGATTGTGCGTGTTTAGCTAATGAGGGAATCGACTATTGGAGGAAACAAGGGCTTAAATGGGTCGTTTTTAAAGTGGATTTCAGTAGAGCGTATGATTATGTAGATTGGCAGATTATTTTGAGGCTTTTGAATGAAATGAGATTCGGTGACAGGTGGGTTTCTTGGATTTCACAGTGTATCTCCACCGCTTCGATTTCGGTCTTAGTGAACGGGTCTCCTACTGAAGAGTTTAATATTGCAAAAGGATTGCGACAGGGCTATAGTCTTTCTCCTCTTCTCTTTAATGTGGTTGGTGAATTACTTCATTTGATGCTATCGAAAGCTGTGGATTGTGGCCTTTTCCAAGGGTTTTCTTTCGGCAAAAATCAAAACAATTTCACTTTGTCTCACATTCAGTTTGCATATGACTTAATTATTTTTTGCCATGCTTCCATTACTCAAATTAAGAATGTTAGAAGAGTTTTGAGGATTTTTAGCTTAATTACGGGACTTTATCTAAATTTAGTCAAAAGTAAACTGTATGGTGTTAATGTGGACGATGCTATTCTGGGAGAGTGGGCTTCGACTTTGGCTCCTTCCCGTCGGTATACTTAGGCTTACCTTTGGGGGCTACAAGGAATTGCGTGAAATTGTGGGAGCCTGTAATTGACAACTTTAATAAAAAATTGGTAGGGTGGAAAACTTCTTCTTTGTCATTGGCGGGTAGATTGGTTCTCATCAAATCAGTGTTGTCTTCTTTACCTATCTTCTATCTTTCTTTATTCAAGATTCCGTCATCTATTTGTCAAAAGCTAAATTCTATGATGGCAGCTTTTTTATGGGGTGGAGGAATGAAAAGAAGAAGTTGCATTGGGTAGGTTGGAACAAAATTTGTATTCCGATAAGTGGTGGAGGTTTGGGAGTTACTGATTTGAATCTTACTAATCGAGCTTTGTTGGGAAAGTGAGTTTGGAAGTTTGCTAATTAGAAGCATTCGATATGGAAGAGATTCGTTTGTACCAAACACAATGTTAGCTGCCATTCTATGGATATTTCCAAGGTCCACTCTCCCAAGGACTCTTGGATTTGGAGGGGAATTGTGAATAACTTCACCAAAGATGATTCTATTAGAGGTTGCCTTAGATCCCAAGCTAAGTTACAAGTAGGGAATGGCATTTCGATTTCCTTTTGGAATGATGTATGGTCAGGGGATTTACCTTTGAAAGTCCTTTTCCCTAGGATTTATGCGCTATCTTCAAACAAAATGGGTAATGCTGCAGATTTTGGTAGTTTTGATTCGAATGGTTGTGAGTGGAATATAAAGACTAGAAATCTTTGCGATTGGGAAGGAGATCAGTTGGTAGAGCTTCTGGATTTACTTAAAGACATTAAATTAATTGATTCAGTGAAGGATTGTTTACTTTAGGGAGATGCAGGTGAGGGGCTGTTTTCGGTTAAGGAGTGCAGGAAGTCTCTTTCAGCTTATAAAGATGTTTCTTTTCAGTGGAATAAATGTGTGTGGTCGGGTTTAGTCCCTCCTAGGGTCGAGGCTTTCCTTTGGCAAGTATCTCATAAAAAAGTTGCAGTTATAGTGGAATTGAAGAAAAAGGGGATTCTAATTGGGGATGATTTTCTATGCCCTCTATGTAATTCATGTGAAGTATCTGTTCAACATCTTTTTATTGCTTGCCAGGTTTCGTGGGACTTATGGAACAGAGTAATTGCCTTTTGGGGTATTTTGTCAGTTTTACCAGGTGATCCACAATCCCTTTTAAGCTCTTGGTCTGAGTTGAGGCCTTATTCAACTATGTGGAAGTTAATTCCAGGGGCAGTCTTATAGTCGATTTGGAAAATCAGAAATGAAATAATTTTTGAAAAAGTTAAACTAGATAGGTTCAAGTTGTTCTTCACTGTTTGGTTCAGATTAGCAAAATGGTTCCTAGCCAAGTTTTCGAATTTCTCTACTCAGGTGGATTGTTTGATTGGTGATCCTTCACTGGCTGATGATCTTTCGATTTTTAAGGAGTTGAATACGCCTAAGGTATGTTGGACTCATATCAATTTTTATAAGATGAATGTGGATGGAGCAATTAGTAGAACCGGGATGAGTGCTGGTATTGGGGGTATCATGCGAGATTGGAATCGATCTGAGCTTATTTCCTTTTCATAGAATGTTGGTCCTAATCCTATCATTCTAGCAGAATTGAAAGCTATCAAGAAAGGCATTGAAGTCTTTGTCGCCTCAGTTTGGGTTTCGAAGGGGAGACTGATTGTGGAAAGTGACATCAAGCAAGCAGTGGATTGGATTCTTGATCAAGCCACAGTTCCTACATTCCTAAGTCAGTTTGTTAAGGACTTAATGTCTGTTGTATCTTTGCATGATATTATTGTGAGGTGGATTCCTAGGAGCTGTAACTACGAGGCTGACAAACTAGCTAAGGAGGGAATTGGGTGTTGGTTATCTGTGTTCCCCTGGGTTTGAGTGTTTAGCAGTAGGGTTTTTTTGGTGTTTGTTAAGTTTTATGTAACTCTTGGGAGTTCTGTTAAGTCTTATGTACTCCGTTTGAAATCAATAAAATTGAGACTCTTTTCCTCCTTCCGCTAGCTGGTTCTTACCATAGGGTTAAGGACCACTAAGAGGGAGGTTTTTAATGAGGTCTCCTATTCCTATAAAAAAAAATTATTCTGATCAGAAAATAAAACCGTTATAATTAAAAGGTTCGACTATTATCCTTAAACTACTAATATTCCAATCAACACTAATGGAATTCAATTACTTATATTCCAATCAACTGTAATGGAATTCAGTTAATCTTCTTTCGTAAATCGGAATATGTACATGATATCTATACACTTCTACACAACTAAATAAGTATTTAGGTCGTTGGCTAGCGAGTATAGTTAGACCATGTCATATTCTAATCGGACTTGACACTCGTTGTTAACAAGCTATCTCGACAAGAGGAAGAGCTATCCACGTTAGGTTATCATTTTTTGGAAGCTCGTAAGACACTAGAGGCTAGGACCCACTTCAAGGTTTGCTATACTCCTAGATCTTGTAATTCTGTGGCTCATACGTGGGCTCTTAGGTCTGGTAATGCTTTGTATTTTGACTCAGTTTGTCCTGAGCTTATATCTTCTGCTGTATCCAACGATTATGTTTATGGTAATACAAGTTCCTAGGCCACTTTTTTCCCCTTATAGGCTTAGAAGGGCTTTTAATGAGACCCGTTTTTTCTTAAAAAAGTTAAGTATTTAGGAAACTACCTCCTATAAAAAAGCAATACTAAATAGAATAAAAAACTAATTAGCTTCTGATTTTCTAATAACTATAAAACAGGAAATTAACTCCCAACTTCTAGGATTAAGTATTCTACATATACAAGTCTTTCATTGTGTTCTAGGTTGAATTTTGTGGGATTCATAATCAATTTTCTCTTGATTTTTCATCATGCCTATTTTTCTCCTACGATGTCTTAGTCCAAAAGTTTTCTAAATGTTTAATAGATTAAAGCTCATTTTAAGTTCCAAATCTTTCGAGCTATTGTTAACAACATTTCAAATCAAAGAACAATCATCTTCAAGATCAATTTCTTAGAGATTCAACATGTGAATTAAGGATTAGGATACGTGTAATGTTGGTGATTGTAGGATAGGACTTTTAACTTATCGGTTGAGAACTAAGTATATTTAGTTTAAATTAGCAAAGTGAGATTAGAGAGGTTTGTAATGGTTTAATATCAGGGATGGATGCGGTGAGGCGAAAACAATTTTTAATAGAAAATACATAGAAAAAATTTAAAATATATGATAATTTTAAATTGAAGGGTGACTGTCCCCACTTGCCCCCAGTTTATTATTGATTGTCAACATTCCTCAAGGTTGAAGCGGATTGAGGTTATTCACCAATGCCTGACGACTCATGTTAAATGTCTTAACACTTGTGGCAGAATTATTAGTGCTCCGTCTTATCTTTAATTTCTTATTTATGTTCAGATTTATGATTAATATATATCAATTCTTTTTAATAACTTGATGAGTTCAAAAAGTTTAGACAATTTGAACTAGACTAATGGAGTGACTTTTTTTTGCTAAAGCTATGAAACTCGTCTTTGTATGTTCAATATGTATTTGTAGGCATGTGTAAGTGATTTGGCATCATTAGATCTCTTGGAACACATAGCATGTAACTGAATTGAGGCGAGCAAAACAATTGATTTGGGTAATAGTTTGAGATTAAGGCTTGTGTCGGATATGAAACATGTCAGGATCATACACTTGAGTATTTTCCTCCGGTGGTTTGCAAAGATTTTATTGTAGTTAAACCGCCTGCTGAGGTGTTTAATGAGGGTATTGAGTGTTAGAAGTATTCTTTGGTAGGTTGATTCCTTGGACAAATGAGAAATGAGATAGTCTTTGAGAAAGGAAAGTTGGATAGATTCTCACTTTTTTTCATCGTCCGATTCAGGTTAGCGAAATGGTTCCTAGCAAAGTATCCTCTACTTTCTATTCAGCTGGATTCGTTAATTGGTGACCTTTCCTTGGCAGATAATATTTCTGCTTTTAAGGAATTGAATAGGCCTGTCATCTGTTGGAGTCCTCCTCCAGTGGATTTCTTTAAGATGAATGTGGATGGGGCTGTTAGTAGTGTTAGGATGATTGGTGGAATAGGGGGTATTCTCAGAGATTGGAATCAGACTATTCTTATTTCTTTTTCAGAAAATGTTGGTCCTATTCCTCCCCCTATAACAGAATTAAAAGCAATCAAAAAAGGCCTCGACATCTTCGTCTCTTCAGAATGGGTATTGAAGGGTAGGCTCATTATTGAAAGTGATTGCAAGTTAGCAGTGGATTGGATTAAAAATCCATCTTCAATTTCTATTTTTCTTACAAATTTTGTTAAGGAAATTGTGTCTGTTGTTTCTCTTAAAGCTATTATTGTGAGATGGATTCCTAGATGTTGTAATTGCGAGGCTGAAAAGCTAGCAAAGGAGGGAATTGGGTGACTGTAAGCTTTGTTCTAGTTGTGGTGTATGTTTTAGAATACAGGTGTAATAGGAGTGTCTTTAAGTCTTATATAACTGGTTTATCATTAATATAATGAGGTACTCTTTTCCTCCTTCCGCTAGTTGGTACTTGCCTTATGGGTAAATAACTACTATGAGGGAGGTTTTTATGAGACCTCCTGTTTCTATCCAAAAAAAAAAAATTCCTTGGGCGTCTTCCCAATTTTGGTTCCATGCAACATGTGGTTAATTCAATTTGGGGAAAGATGGGCGAAGTGGTAGTTCGATTGGCTGGTGCGAATCTTTTCATTTTTCAGTTTGTCAATGCCATTGATCGTGATTGGTGCTTGAGAATGGGTCATGGCATGTTCGTAATTGTCCTATGATTTTGAGGAAGTGGGAGCTAAATTTGCAGAAATTGGAGGTGGCTCATATTCCGGTTTGGTTTCATCTCTCGTGTGTGCTTCTAAAGTTGTTTACTGCAAAAGGCTTGAGCTACATCGCGGGTGCTCTCGGGACTCCTTTGTACATGGATAGTATAATTGCATCTAGGCAGAGGCTTGAGTATGCTAAGGTGTGTATTGAGGTTTCCCCAGATTTGATAATTCCTCATAGTGTTGATGTCTCGCTTAGTAATGGATCAGTTGTTTCAATTGGTGTGGAGGTTCCTTGGTTCCCTACATGTTGCTTTAAATGTAGTACATTTTCACACTCTGAAAAATCATGTCTGAATCATGTTTAGGATAGTGTTAAGGTTTGGATGCCTAAAAGTAGTGGTGCTGAGCCTAAATATTAGTAGCAATGGTGCAGTGGATGTTAATAGTAGTAATGTTGCAGAGGATGTTAATTGTAGCAAGGTTGTAGTGGATGTAAATTGTAGTAATGATGGTGTTGTTTGTAGCATGTGGCAGGGGATGTTAACTGCATCAATGTTGCAGAGGTTTATTAATAGCAATACTGGAGCATTGGATGTTAATTCGGGGGATACCTTTGGTTGGTATGGTCGAGTTTAATGCTCCTATTGTTGTTGATGAGGGGTAAGTTCTTATTCCTGTGAGTATTGACGACAAGGCTTTAGAGGTTAATGTTAAAGAAGTTTGTGACCTTTCTTCTTCTTCGAAGGGTAAATTGCAGTTTCAGGGCCGTGGTAAGGGTCGTGCGAATAAGGATAAAAAATCATGTCCTTTGCCTACCAGGAATATTTTTGATTCTTTGAATATGAGCAGGAAGTTGATTCTTCTCTTGAGTTGGGGCGTAAGCCAAGGGCAGCTGCCCAGGGGGTGTTGTTTTATTGAATGACATGAAACTTAAAAAGAAAGTTTATCTTGAGAAGGCTGAAAAGGGTGTTGAGGGGCAGGTTATGGGGTTGTCTTCAACTGCTTTATGATAGTTTGTTTTTGGAACGTGAGGGGGTTTAATTCCCCTACCAAGCAAACGGATGTTTATAAACGCTTGAATTGTATGCATGTTGATGTTTTGTGTCTTTTGGAAACCAGAGTGAAGGAGGATAAGTCTGGTGGAATTGTTAATGGTTTGTTTGGTGATTGGAATGTTGCTTTTAATTATTCGAGTGCTGCTGATGGTCGTATCTGGGTGCTGCTTTGGAAGAAGTTCTTGGTTTTTGATATTTTACATACTTCAAACCAGGCTATTTAGGTGCTTGGATGTTTTAAGGGGGTTAAAGTTTATATTACGGCTGTGTATGGTAGCAATAATGGGGTGATTAGGAGCTCTTTGTGGAGTAATCTAAGGAAGTTCGAGGCTTTGATTGACTCTGCTGCTTGGGTTGTTGGGGGCACTTTAATGTTCCCCTTAGTCCTACTGAATGTTCTAATCTTTTGAGTTCCTTGACTCCAAATAGAGACATGATGGATTTGAAGGATTGTTTGGAGGATCTTGCTCTTTGTGATCATCCTTTTGTTGGACCATTGTTAACTTGGTCGAATCGTTAGGAGCAGGGGTTTATTGCTCGGAAGTTAGATAGGGTGCCAATGAATACTGCTTGGGAGGTTGCCTTCCATATTCTCATGTTGAGTTTCTTGCCCTTGGTGGGTCGGATCATTGCCTTGCGGTGGTTTGGTTTGAAAAGTTTGTGAGTGTGAATAAATCGAAACTGTTCAAATTTTTTAATTGTTGGATGATGCATGCTAGTTTTTCTCAAGTTGCGAGTGATTCTTGGGTTCTGTTGACGGGAGGAAATCCCATGGAAGTCCTATTTCATAAGTTGAAAAGACTCAAAGGTGATCTTAAGGAGCTGAATTCTTGGTATATTGCTGATATTTCAGCTCGGGTTGTGTCGAAGAGAGCTGAGCTGGAAGGACAACAACTTTCAAATCTGACTAGGGCGAGTCTGGATGGTATTATATGTGAAAAGAGGCTGTTGTGTGAATTGCAGGATTTGGATTCAGCTGAGGCTGCGTTTTACAAGCAGGAGGCCAAAATTAGATGGATCCAAGAGGGGGACATGAGTACTAAGGTATTCCATTCACGTGTTGCAATTAAGAACAAAAGGAACACAATTAGGGTCTTGGTGATTGACAAGGAGAGCAATTGGAGAGTTTTGAAGAAATGTCTTCTGAAGCGATCAATTTTTTTACCAATTTAATTGCTACTGCTGACGTGAAGGTTACTGCCTGTGATGTGGGTCTGGTCAAGGAATTACTTGAGTACTCGTTCCCTGAAGGGGCTTGGATTTGTAAATCAAGCTTGTTTCAAATGATAAAATTAAGGCTGTAATTTTTAGACAAAGGGACGATAAGGCTCCGGGGCCGGATGGGTACACCCTGTTATTTTTCAAGGCTGCTTGGTCCATTGTTGGCGCTGATTTTTTAAGTACAGTGCGCTATTTCTTTAATACTGGCTTCTTGTTGTCGGCATTTAATTCCACGACTGTGGTTCTTATTCCTAAGACTGTGAATGCGTGTAGGATTCATGATTATCGTCCTATTTCCTATTGCTCAATGATTTATAAGACAAATACAAGGATTTTGGTGAATAACACGTTGCTCGCTCAGGAGTTGGTTGTTGGCTATGCTAGGAAATCAATTTTGACGCGATGTGCGCTTAAAGTGGATCTTCAGAAAGCATTTGGTAGTGTGAGTTAGGATTTTATTATGACTGTTTTGGATGCAATGGGGTTACCTAGGGGATTTCGGGAATGGATCAGAGTTTGCTTAACTTCTTCGCGCTTCTCTATAATGTTTAATGGTAGTCTTGTGGGTTATTTCTGAGGTGCGAGAGGGGTTCGTCAAGGGGACCCTTTGTCCTCCTATTTGTTCGTGTTATCTATGAATGTTCTATCTCGTATGCTGGATGTGGTTGCTAGGAATGGTATTTTCGCTACCATCGTAAGTGCAAGAAGATTGGTTTGACGCACTTGCGCTTCGCTGACGATTTAATGATGTTCTCTAAGGGTTCAACCGATTCCATTTATGGTATTCAGTATGTTTTAGGTAGGTTCTATGAGATGTCGGGGCTTCATTTGAACCCTTCGAAGTGTGATTTATTCTCGGCGGGGGTAGATGTTGGCGAGTTGCAGGATATGCAGAGAATTTCGGGGTTCAGACCTGGTGTGCTTCCTATTTGTTATTTGGGGGTTCCTTTGGTCACGAGGAAGTTAATTGAGTCAGATTGTCAACCCTTGATTAGAAGCATTAGCAGTAGATTGGAGCAATGGGCTAAGCATAGGTTGAGTTATGGGGGGACGTTTAGTTTTGTTTGGTATTTTGAGTTTTTAGTGTCTGCAACTTATTATTCCAAAGAGTGTTATTTTTTTATAGGAATAGGAGGCCTCATTAAAAACCTCCCTCTTAGTTGTCTCTTGTGAAAGAGGCAACTAGCAAAAGGAGGAAAAGAGTGCCTCATCTTATTAATAAACCATAATTACATAAGATACTGCTTACATAATAAACACCCCTTGATAAAATACATATTCTACAACAATAAAACACAACACCTCAACCAATCCCCTCTTTAGCAAGCTTGTCTGCTTCCCAATTACAACTCCGTGGAACCCAATTAATAATAATACCCCTAGCAGATACAAAGGCCCCAATTTCCTCAACCAAAGAATGAAAAAAACGTTGGGGCAGAAAAAGGTATCAAGATCCAATCAACTGCTTTTTTGCAATCACTCTCAAGGATTAGTCTTCCCTTCATTGCCCAACCTGATGAAAGAAATATATAAATTCCTTGCTTAATTGCTCTTAACTCAGCAAACATAGGAGGACCAGGTCCCACAACCGTAGAGAAAGAGGTTAAAATAGAGCAATTTGAATCTTTCAAAACTCCTCCAATTCTGTCCTGCAGCCCATCACCTCTCACCGCTCCATCAATATTGAATTTAAAGAAATTATGAGTCCGACCAACAATTAACCTTCTTCTTCTTAGATAAATTAGTAGGGATTCTGTCTGCAAGCGATGAATCCCCTATTAACAAATCAGCCTGAATATTAGCATGAGGGAATTTAGCTAAAAATCATTTAGTCAGCCTAAATCTGGAAATGAAGAACAGAGATGAGCTGTCAAAATTCCAATTTTCAAACACCACCGAATTCCTCGCTTTCCATAGTGACCAGAAAACCACTCCAGGTATAAACTTCCAGATGGTAGAGTAATCCCTAATATAAGACCAATAACAAAGTAGGGAAGCAGGAACTTGGGTCAAAACTAAAGAAATATCCCAAAACTTTAAGAATCTATTCCACAGCTCCATTTCAACCGAACAAGATATAAAAAGATGTTGAATTAATTCCTCAAAATTATGACATAATGGACACTGGACATTTTCCATATTAACCCCTCTTTTCTTTAGTTCCACTCTAACATCCACTTTCCTATGAGTAATCTTCCATAGGAATGTTTCTACTCTAGGAGGTGCCAATCCAGACCAAACCCACTTCTTCCATTGAAAAGTATCTCCATTTATGCATGAAAGAGCCATTCTGCATGACTTAACCGAGAACAAGCCATCACCTTTCCCCGACCACCCAAGAAAATCATCCACTGATTCAGACAGGCGTATATTATCAATCAAAAGCATTAAGGAAAACCACTGATCCAATTCCAGTCACATAAGTTCCTCCTTAATTGAATATTCCAAACCCAACCATTATTTTCAAAGCAACCAAAATCTGCCACTTTTCCTTTTTTATTGTTCGATAAAGCGAATATCCTAGGGAATTGACTCTTTAAAGAAGAGCCATTGACCCAAACATCATTCCAAAATTCAATTGACCTCCCATTCCCCACTTGAATCTTCGAATTGGACCTCAAGCACTCCCCTATCTGATCCTTTTTCTCATAATTATTCAAAATACCCCTCCATATCCATGAGTCTATAGGAGAAACGACTTTGCATATTGATAAGGATAAATTACTGACATTATGCTTGCAACACAGTAATTTTTTCCATTGAGATTCTTTCTCATTTGCATACTTCCAGACCCATTTCCCTAGCAAAACTTTGTTAACCAATCTCAAGTCCAAGATTCCCAAGCCACCCTCGTCATAAGGTTAACACACCATATTCCAATTTATCCAATGGATCGTTTCTTGGCTTGTCCTTCACCCCAAAGAAATTTAGTCATTAAAGAGTTTAGTTTCTGATTTACCTTCAAAGGTAATTTGAAGATAAAAAGGTAGAAAATAGGTAAGGAAGATAACACCGATTTCACCAACACTACTCTTCCAGTCATCGATAAAGAGGAAGCTTTCCAACCTGCTAGTCTGTTGTACACTTTCTGTAGAACTGGCTCCCACAACAATTCTGAATTTTTGATTGCACCTATTGGTAAACCAAGATAAGTCATAGGAAAAGAACCCACCCCACAACCTGCTTCATATGCCCAATCTTTCACAATGTCCTCTTCCAAATTAACTCCAAACAACTTACTCTTAGACAAATTAAGGTGAAGTCCTGAAATTAGGCTAAACACCCTCAAAACTCTCCTGATATTGAGAATTTGAGTTGAAGAATCTCTGCAGAATAGAATTAGATCGTCCACAAACTGTAAATGAGTCAAATTAAAGGGATTATCCTCCTTACCGATACTGAACCCTTCAAAAAGACCCAGATTCGCAGCCTTACACAACATTAAATTCAAGAGTTCCCCAACTATGTTAAACAATAAATGGGACAAACTACAGCCTTGCCTCAAGCCCTTGCCCATCTGAAATTCTGTTGTTGGAGAACCATTAACGAGAACTGATATTGAAGCAAAAGAAATACAGTACCGAATCCAAGAAATCCATTTCTTCCCAAAACCCATGACCTTCAATAATCTCAATATAATTGGCCATTCGACTGAGTCATAAGCTCTACGAAAATCAATTTTGAAGACAACTCCTTTCCTTCCTTTTTTCCTCCAAAAGTTTATGGATTCATTGGCCATAAAAGCACAATCAAGCAGCTGCCTACCAGGGATAAAGGGAAACTGTGAGGGGCTAATTAGATCTTTAATAGCTGAAATCAACATTTTCGATAAGATTTTGGAAATAATTTTGTATAAGGTACCAACTAGGCCAATTGGTATGTAGTCTTCAATACCTTTTGGATTAAGTTTCTTGGGAATCAATGTAATAAAAGCATGATTGACCCCATGCTCTCAACTCCTCCCTCTATGAAAATCGTTCACAAACTTCATAAGATGATCCTTCAATATAGGCCAGAACTTCTTAAAAAAGCCCATCGTGAAACTGTCTGGACCCGGGGCTTTGGCACTGTCCGAGTGAAAAACTGCTTCCCACACTTCTTGTTCTGAAAAATTAACCTCCAGACCATTCTTCTGCTCCTCTGTTAATTTCATGTAATTGAAATTGATTTCTTCCACCTCTAACGTATCTTTAGAATTGTAATTCTCCTTAAAATAATCATAGACAAAGGCTTTCAACTGATCCGGGTCTGAACATTCTTCATCAGTAACTTTCAATGTCGAAATAGAATTTATTATGTTTCTATTCATTGCTGTTAAGTGAAAAAACCTCGTGTTCCTATCCCCATCCTTGCTCCACTTCAATCTTGATCTCTACAACCAAATACTCTCTTCTCTTCTGTGCAGCTTCCACAATTCATTTCTAGACAGTATCAGCATATCCCGTTCTTGCATTGAAATCCCACCGTTTTGTAACTTCAGTTCCAAACTGTTTATCTTACCTTCTAATTCTGAAATCGCTTCAGATATCCTACTTAAATTCCTGTTGGGCCACTTCTTGATCTATTGTTTTGTTCCTCGAAGTAAAGAAACAATCCCCTTCTACCCTTGTCCATCATAAGGTTAGACAAGAATTTTCAACCAATCCAACAAACCCGTCTTCCTCTAACAGGTAATTGAAAAATCTAAAAGGCTTAGGTCCCCAATTGTTGCATTCTTCTACTAACACTATCGGATTGTGATCCGAAAGGGATTTGGGTAGCATTTTCTGTATCACATTTGGAAATTTGTCAAGGAAAGAACTACTAATTATAAACCTATCAAGCCTTACCCAAGTGGGAGAATCTCTATTGTTGCACCAAGTAAATCTTCCTCCAACTAACGGAAGATCCATAAGATTAGTGTGTTGTATTAAGAATCTAAACAAATCCATGCAATGCCAATTTTGTGAAACTCCACATTTCTCCTCAGTATCTAAATACACGTTAAAATCTCCCCCTATGCAAACTGGCAGATTTAGACCTTGAACAAAGCACAACAATTCCCTGAAAAATTTCTCTTTGTCCACCTCTACTGATGGATCATATACATTTATGATAACACACACAAAGTTAAGCAACTTGAACTTCCCTAACAATGCCATGAATCTGTTATGGATATGTTCTGCTGTGACCTCAAAAAAGTTTTCATTCCACATAAATAACTGTCCACCAGCCGAGCCATCGGCATGATTAAACAGCTTTGCTCTCAATTTTTCTACAATGGCTACGATTTTGCTGCCACAGGGGATAAGGTATGCTGGTAGCATGTTTGTTTGCCTAAATCAGAGGGTGGGTTGGGTATTAAAGATCTTTCTTGTTGGAATAAAACTTGTATTTTCCGTTTGATGAAGAGTTTATTGGCGGATGAAGGGTCTCTTTGGGTTGTGTGGGTGAAAGCTTATGTGTTCAAGGAGAAGGATCTTTGGACTGCAGAGATGAAATAGTCGACTAGTTGGAGTCTTCGGAAGATCCTCTCACTCCGGGGTAAAGCCTTACAGCTGCGTGATGTTTTAGTTCATAGAGATGGAGCTTTGAGGGATATTTGGAAAGAAGTTCGTAATAGGGGGACAAGGTGGTGTGGCAACGTCTCATTTGGTTCCCGTTGCATGTTCCTAAACACGCGGTGATTGCTTGGTTGGCCATTCTTAACAGGCTGGCTACCAAGGATCGGTTGTTGAAGATGGGGATGGTCGTGTGTTCTAGGTGTGTGCTATGTGATGCGGTTGATGAATCTCGCGATCATTTATTTTTTTGAGTGCTCGTTCTAAGATGATATCTGGAGCAGGGTTCTTTGGTTGTGCTGTCATAATAGGGTGGTTCGTTCGTGGGACAGTGAATTGGAATGGGCGGTTTCTACGTTAAAGGGTAAGTCCATGGTTGTTACTATCATGAAGTTGGCTTGGAATGCTTTTCTTTACTTGATTTTGGAGGAGCGTAATAGGAGGGTTTTTCGTAGTTCACCTGGGGGAGATATTATTCTTGACTTGTTAAAGGAATTAGTTCGTTTTAAACTTTATAGAATAAAGATAGATAGGTTGAGAACTATTGATAGTAGGTTTTGTACAGGTGGGGATTGGTTGTTTGAGTGTCATTGTTTTTGTTGATACTCTTGTTTTTGTGTAGCAACTTGCTGTTTCTTTGGATATAATACAATCGATTTATCCAAAAAAGAATACAGATAAAAATATTTCTTGTTTTTGGGTTTTTCAAGCCTTTCTAAAAGGGTGATGAGCAGGTAATTAACGTTCCCTTTTCTTTCTCTTGTATATGTTTATGTATCCAACATGATTACTGCAAGAGAACAAGACTTCTACATCAGAATATGGCTAAAAGTAGTTACAAGGGACATATTTATGTTCTATATTTGCTCTTGCTACACTTGAATTTATATTGTGGTTCAAAAGTTAGGTTATTTTGATAGTGCATAATTGTTGGAGTGTTTCTGTCAACATGTTGCAACCCTCCTCCTTTATCCGGGCTTGAAACCGTTTGTGCTCACAAATTTAGGTATTTAGTGTTCCACAGGCGGAGTTATTGCAGCATATGCTTTTAATTCCTTCTTAAATACACTGCCCCTTGTTCTAATTCAATTTTTATGTTGTATCTAGTATTGGGTTCGTGTACCTTGTGATGCTTATATGCTGTTCAATTTTTTAATGTTTTGATCTGACAGTTTGCTGACATTAAATGCAGCCTGAAGTTACTTTTTAAGGCTCACCATTTCAACAGGTAAATATGTGCTGGTTATGTGAATGTGAGTCATGTAGAAGATGCTTTTTCATCTTCTTTCCGAGCAGTAAACTAGAAACATGATTCTATGGTTGTCTTACTTTGAAATCTCACTATTATCTACTATATTATGTATATTTATGTCTCTTAATATCGTTCATGTTAAGTAATCGTGATATTTATTAAATACTGAAGAAACTTAGTTTCACCTTTTATCATGTAGTCTTGGGAACATATTATAACTATGGTATTTTCTTTGGGTACCTTGAACTGGTTTTCTCATTGTTACATGAACCTTTCGTTTTCCATAGCAGATAATTGGTATCAGTTTATCATTGAAAATTGATTTGTAGTAAAATTATATTCAGCTGAGTGTATCTTGTTTTCGATGTTTTCTATATTTCAGTAATTGTTTGTAGCTTCACCTATGCAAAATATTAATATCTTTCTGAAGCACCTTGTTGCCGTCATATATGTTCCATGACATAACTACAATAAGTTTTTTCTTATTTAAATCAACTTAAATAAGTGTAACCGTGGCCTCCATTGTTGGTCATCTTTAAAACTGAAAAAAATAGTTAACTGCACGTGGAATAAATGTCCATTTTCTCCTTTATATATATATCTTCTTTATTACTCTTAATTTATCTCTACATAACTAGCTTGGTTTTCTTGATCATCACATCGATGCTAAATGTTCATTTGTTCGGTCATTTCAAACCAGTGTTTTTTTGCTGAGTGATTGGTGATTATAGCATAAAACATCTTACTATGTGAACCTTAACTTTTGGAACCGTGAGCTATTTGTTGATAGAAATCGAATGACATCCCGTCCCACTTTGAAGCATTTTCTTTTGCTAATGCAATTGCAATCTGCTGCAGTCACCATAAAAAAAGTTTGCATATCAATTTGTGGCAAAGTACATGGTATTTGAATCAAAATAATCTACCATAAGGAGGAAAATTACCCCAATTTTGTAGCTCAGTTTTGTTGCTGTGGCTGGCTTAGCTGGAGATGGACAGCGACATGTGGATCCTTCTCAATGCTTTGACCATTTGTAGTGAACAATTCTTTGTTTGCTCCATTCACATCCCTTGTTCCATAAACCTGGATGGAAACTTATCTGTTGAGGTTGGTTTTTAATTATCTCATAGATAGATGACAAATGTTAGTGTCTTGATTCTTGAGTCTCTCTAATATCTCTAAGCTAATTGAAATTTTTATGAGCCATTAAAATTTTTACCTTATATAATTCCAAGTTTTCTAGACGAATTTGGTTTACCTTCTTATAGAGTTCCACATTTTCTTGATGAATGAGGTTCCCCTGCAATGGAACAATGCAATTTAGACAAACTTGAGCACTTTGAGTTGATTCAGTAATGAGACAATGCAATTTAGGTTTACCTTTCTGGTCAGTTCTTGGATTTCATTCATTAAAATTTGGTCCTACAGCAGTGGGGTAAATGTTACCAACATGGAGTTGCTTTATTTTGTACGCTATCCTGAACTTAAAAACTGACAATGAAATGGAAATAGAAATCTCAAACCTTCTTCATACGGACACCACGAAGGCTCATTTCCAATTGGCTCTCCAGATTCTGTAAATCTTTTATGTTCAATCCAGTAAGTTCTTCACCCATCATTTGCCTGTTTTGGTGTGCAGAAGCATATTTTCAGTCAATAGGATTTGTTTCTTGCATAAAAGCTTTTCATAGGCATACGCATGAGATGCAATGAATTTTCTATCCCATTTCAATTATTGTGGTCATTTTTACTTTTGATGCGTCCAATGCTTTTATGGACAGATATTAAATCTGCCTTTAACAGACATAAGTTTATGTCTAGGACCATTCGTGTCTGTGTGTTCGCCTTAATTGAAGAACTAATGTTTCATTCAATCTGATATACGAATATCTGAACCATGGTATAGAGCATCTTAATTGCGTCTAAAAGGTTGGAATAGATAGTTACAATGGGTTCTAGGAGAAAGTTAGATTGCTATTCATGTTACCGGCTTGAAAGAAAGAGGTTGTCTATGTGGAATCCAGACATAGGTATATATGTTGTTGTTTTCTGAAAAATGCTTAATGTAAAAGTGGTTTCTTGATTTTGCATTTTTGGCTCATTTTACTTTCCCATTGATGTCGCAATGATGGATTTATATGGTGTAAGAGTCAAAATACCTGTGATTTTCTTGCAGGTTTTGTAGTTGCTGTCTCAGAACTGATGCCTCCCTTTTCCAGAACTGAGAAGAAAGATTGATAATATGGTAAGATTCACAGTCGCAGCTTTTTATTGCTTAAATAGAAAAATAATTTCAATAATGAAACATTGCCATAACCAAGCATATTTATAGACGTGACAATGCTCTTAATGATCACTATAGTTGTAGGTAATATCCCTTTAAAAATTATGATATATTTTAATCAGATGCATGAGACTAAATTAATTTTTATGTTGCCTTATGGAAAGGTTCTGAAGTGTTGGGTTATTCAAATTTATCAGTAGTTAAAGTCCCAAGTATCACCTTATAATATGTTACCTAGAAAATTTTACTTAGCTGATGTTCACAGGGACAACTGCAAGATTTTATACCAGGAGGGGTAAATTTATAAATTTTAAAGGGATGAACTTATAAAATTTATTTGGTGAGAGTGGCTTGTTTTAGGTTTTTCGTTTCTACTGATGGGATTAGTCGTAATTTCGTGGAACATTAGGGTGATGTTAGGTTTCTTTTAGGTTTTTCATTTCTCCTGATGGGATTAGTCGTAATTTCGTGGAACATTAGGGGGTTGGGGAGGAAAGAGAATGTGAGGGTGGTTAGGAAGATGGTCTCTAAAAGGAAGCCTCAGTTTTTATTTCTTCAGGAAACAAAGTTAGAAGCCTTAAAACCATGCTTGCTAAGGAATTTGGGAGGAAACATTCTTAAATGTAGACTGTTCTCCCCCTCACAAGGAACATCGGGTGGTTTGTTGTGCTTGTGGGTTGAAAATTTCTTTGAGATAGAGATAAATTACGTGTGTAGGAGGTTCATTGTTCTGGTAGGTAGGGTGAAGCAGAGTCAGATTTCTTGTTGCTTTGTTAATGTGTATGGGCCTGCTGTGGAGGCTGAGAAAGCGTCCTTTCTGGAATTAACTTCTTGTCTGGAGAATTATAAGATGCCGATATGTATAGGGGGTGATTTTAATGCATTTCTATCAGTTGAGGAGAAGAAAGGAGTGATGAAGAAGGTTCATTCAACCGAATGTTTCAGGGATTTCATCCAACAAGTTGCTTTGCTGGATCTACTTCATGTGTTGGTTTTTTTTATTTTTTTTTGGGGGTGGGGGAGGGCTTTTACTTGGAGCAATAACAGAGAATACCCAACACTCGTAAGGCTAGATAGGTTTCTAGGGAATGTCAAATTCATATATGCTTTTCCAGATTTATCTCAATTATTGTTGCCGAAGTCAATATCTGATCATAATGCAATCCTGTTGGTGAACGAGGAGGTAAATTGGGGACCGAAACCATTTAGATTCTATAGCTACTTGTTGGAGGAAGGGGGATTTGAAGAAATGATGAGGAATCCATTTCAAGAAATCAAGAGGAGAAACAACAGAATTGGGATGATGGGGCTGCTTAAGTAGGCTAAAGACGTCGTCAAACAATGGGCTGGAAGTAGATTTACACATGTCCAGGAGGATTGAGGAGTTGGAAAATGAGATCCACCGTATGGAGAAGGCTATTCAATTGGGGTCTGCAGTTTCGGATGTGAGAACAACCATTTTGAAGATCAAAGAGGAACTATGGAAGTTAATGAGAATAGAAGAGCAAATCTGGTAACAGAATTCCCATCTGAAATGGGCTAAGGAGGGGGATCGCAACTCGAGGTTCTTCCACATTTGTGCTTCGAATAGGAGGTGTAATTCTATCAAGATCCTCGAAGTAAATGGCAAGTCCATCAACGACCCGAATTTGATTAAGGAGTGCGTAAAGGATTTTTTCTCCTCAAGTTATAATTCCAAAACAACGCTGGAAGTTAGGAACTTGAATCTGCCCTTTCCGAAGCTAGATCTTGGCCAACAAGTTGTTATTGAAAGAGAATTCTCAGAGGATGAAGTATGGGAAGCGATAGTCTCATCGGACTGCAACAAAGCTCCTGGGCTGGACATATTTAATATGATTTTCTTTAAAAGGTTTTGGTCGGGTGGATATTATGAAGTTTTTTAAAGAATTCTACAAGGGAAAAATCTGGGAGAATGGTGTAAACCTTTCCTTCATAACTCTAATGCCGGAGAAGATCAGTCTGGAGTCGTTAGAAGATCACCGTCCCATTAGTCTGGTGGGAGGAGTGTACAAGATCCTCTCGAAAGTTCTCTCCAAACGTCTCAGAGCTTGCATTGATTCGGTCATCAGCAATTCACAATTTGCTTTTATCCTGAGGAGGCAGATTTTGGATTGCTCATTTATTGCAAACGAAGGGATTGATGATTTGCGTAGAAGAGGCTTGAAGGGTGTAGTTTTTAAAATAGACTTTAAGAAAGCCTATGACACGATCGATTGACACCTTTTGCTAAGAATAATGAAGGAGATGGATTTTGGTGGTAGATGGGTTTCTTGGATTGCAAAATGCATCTCTACTTCTTCGTTGTCCATCCTTATAAATGGCGCTCCTACAGAAAACTTTCCTATAGCCAGAGGGCTCAGACAAAAGTGCTCTTTATTGCCTTTATTATTTAACGTTGTTGGAGAGCTACTAAATCTGATGCCAAGGAAGGCAGTAAAAGTGGAACTGTTTAGTGGCTTCGTAATCGGTAAAAAGGAGGATTTAGTAATGCTTTTGCACCTCCAATTTGCCAATGATTTGATCATCTTTTGAAATGCTTCCTTAGGGCAAATCATAAACATAAAAAGGATCCTTCGCATTTTTTAAATAGCCTCGGGTTTGTGGCTGAATCTAGACAAAAGTAAACTGTTTGGGATTAATATTGAAGATTCTGTTTTAGAAGAATGGGTAGCCTCAATTGGATGCTCAGCAGGTGCTTTCCGAACAGAATACCTAAGCCTTCCCCTAAGCACAAAGAAGAATTACTATCTCTTAGGTAACCTGTTATCCAAAAGTTTCATTTTAGGCTATCTAGCTGGAAATCAAACATGCTATCCATAGTTGGGAGATTGGTTCTTATCAAGTCGGTTTTAAACTCCTTGCCCGTATGTTTCCTCTCCTTGTTTAGGATGCTAGCTGCAGTCTACAAGAAATTAAATTCCTTAATGGCAAATTTCTTGTGGAATAGTTCAGATGAAAGAAGAAGTATCCACCAGATGAGATGGTCCTCGGTAAGTCTACCAAAGGAAGAGGGTGGATTAGGGATTTTGGATCTGGATTTCCTTAACCGTGCATTATTAGGTAAATGGGTTTGGAAGTTCGCAAGCGGAGGCAACTGCATGTGGAAGGGACTATTATGTTCAAAAAACAATTTGGATGGAGGGATTTTACCCAGAAAATCGCAGAATTCACGGGTGTATTGGCTCTGGAGGGATGTTCTTAAATCGTTTTATAAGGAGGACGAGATCAGTTGCTGTCTTAGAAATAATTTTAAAATCCAAGTTGTGAAATGTGGTTCAATCCTGTTTTGGTGGGACACTTGGCTGTTAGATTCCCTGCTAAAACAGAAATTCCCGAGGATATTTGCTGTCCTGGAATAAAAATGGTAGAATTTTCGAGTTTGGATTGAAAAGAAGTTTGGGTTGGGACTGGAATATCCCTTTTCGCAAAAGGCTTCAGGATTGGAAACTAGCACAATGGAAAGACCTTTTGTTGTTAAGCAGTTTTAAATCAAGTGATTTAGCAGTTGATTGGCTAACTTGGACTCGAAAATGGTAAGGGGTATATTCAGTGAAGTCTTTTGGAGCAACCGTATTCAAATCAAAGAAAAACCACTTCGAATGGAGTAAGTTTATTTGGATGGGGTTAGCTCCACAAAGGGTGGAGGCAAGTTGTCAACGGGAAGATTGCTGTCAAAACTGAATTGTTGAAGCGAGGTGTGAAGACAGTAATAGATTCTTTATGCCCTCTATGTAAGGCTGAATCAGAAATGGTCTATCATCTCTTCTTAGGGTGTAAGGTGGCAAGGGAGGTCTGGTTTTTCATTCTTAAATACTGGAAAATTTCCACTGTCTTTCCAGGTGATATTACTACCTTTTTAGCCTCTTGGCATAATGTTGCTCATGTTAAATCTTCAAGTTCAGTCTGGAAGTTTGTACTGTTTGCGGTCTTGTGGACACTATGGAAATTTCAAAATGACATAGTATTCAACAGCTGCTCTCTGGATATTGAACAGATTTTCTTTCTAACGAAATTCAGGATGGTCTCTTGGTATAAGGTTTGCTTCCCTTCACCTCTAATCCCCTTTGACAGCCTAGTTAGTGATCCTTATTTGGCTGACAGTTCTTTCAACATTTCCCCTCTTGTTTTGGCTAAAGAGTCTTGGTCCCCACCTCCATATGGGTTTCTAAAGGTCAATGTTGATCGATCCATGAATGGCTCTTGGAGTGGTGGAGGGACTGGGGGTATTATTCGTGATCAGGAAGATATTTTTTTAACCTCGTTCTCTAAAGAAGTTGGTCAAGGCCCTCCAGCGTTGGCAGAATTATTAGCAAAAATGCAAGGAATCTTATTGTTTTTAGATTTGGAGATAAGGAAACAAGTTGATTGTAGAGTGATTGTAAGAATATTTGGATTGGGTGAAGGACCCTCTCTTAAGCCCTGACCCTTTCTTGAACCTGGTTTGAGATATAGAAAGCTATGGTTAGAGCCCGAGGAATTGTTCTCTGCCATGTCAGGATAAGTGTTAACGCTAAAGCGGATGAATTAGCAAAGCAGGGGATAGGGTAGGAGGGTTGGTAATATTGAAACTTGGATGTCTTTGAAAATCTGTTTGGGTTAAGTGATGTAGCCTTTTATGTTTTGAGTTATCCTATGAAGTGGAAATGTATTCGAACTCTTGTAATTGGAATTTCATGTTGGAATAAAATCTATGGCATTCTTTTCCTCTTTCTGCTACCTATCAGAATATTTTTAGTAATCTGAGAAGTATGAAGGGGTTTTTTAACGAGGCCTCCAACTCTTTTAAAAAAAACTTGTAAAATTTTAGTGAGGAGCGAAAACAGATTAGTAATAAAAAATACAAAGAAAAAATTTAAAATATAAGAGAAACTGAAAATTTTATGGGGGCGACCGCCCCCACCCGCTTCCCCCTCGATCCATCTCTGGATGTTCACCCTGGACCTCTTTCCTATTGGTTCTGTTTCGAAAATCCTGTGGCTATTAGAACAATTGAACAACACAGTCTTGGCATGGCAATTTAGTCTATGCATGCAATTAGGCAGTCCTGTTCTAACACTCTCCCTGGACCTCTTTTCTATTGGTTCTGTTTCGAAAATCCTGTGGCTATTAGAACAAGTGAAAAACAGTCTTGGCATGGCAATTTAGTCTATGCATGCAATTAGGCATTCCTGTTCTAACACTCTCAAGAGGAGTCGAATTTTGTGCATACAAATCAATTATTATGTTTATGGTTTCGGTGCTGTCAACATTTTGATCAATAATTGAAAGAAGTCTAAACCTGAACCTAATCTCTACTTATAAATTCTATAAAAAAAAAATCTCTACTTATAAATTTTGCATGCATTGTGTCAGTACCTCATACCCACTGCAAACCTGGAAAAGAAAAAACCGGTTTGATGCTCTACTTGTTCAGCGAAAACAGGGTATGCAAAGTTGGGAACATTTAACTTCGCACCTCACATTTTCTGGCATGCTTGTAATGTTTGGTTCATCAAATGGAAAATTATTTAGCCTTTCAGTCTTACTTTATCTTTACAAGCATGCAAATTCACTTATGATATATGCGTTCAGCGTGCTCTGAGAGGTAAAATTCAAGAAATTTGAAGATCAAGTACCAAATAATACCTTGACTTCAGATGTTGGATTCCCTGATTGATTTTCCTCCTTTGCTTTGTTGTAGCGCTCAATTACTGATCTCATGCTGGCAAAGAAAAGATTTGAATTACATCAGAAATTATGTAATTCCTGAAGGCTTATAACAGAGAAGGAAAGCAGACAAAATGATGATCGCATAACATACAAAATCACCATACATGGGCTCTACAACCTGATAACATCTGACAAAGTTGTGGTTATATTAATCAACCATGGCATCCTTCCAGAAACATAAACCACCTAGCGAAAACTGAAGTTTCAATCTTAAAAGGTAAGTTTTCTTTTTTGTTAAATATGGAAGATCAGTCGTGATTAGTCTGGATGTTGCTATCTCCTCCATGCTTGCTTTATTTTATCATTAGCTTGGCTATTCAACTATAACATTGGAACTACAGAGACTGCATAACGATGTTGCATTTCCCTCACAACGTTGTTTCTGAGACATGCCATAAATGAATGAATTTTATAGAATTGACACTAAATATAAGATCTATAGACTCATTTGTTGATGTTTCATGTTTGGATTTTTTAAGGTCTATTTAGAAGAGTTAAAATTTTAAGAGATCCTTTCAAGTTTTGAAAGATTACATTTCTGACATATGCAAACTCATAACAGCTTTCAAGCACGAAATATTCTAAATTTCATAGAAAAACAGTTTTATTTTATTATGGCATATTAAATGAGCTCATTTCAGATAAGTTTGACAATGGGCAATTATCATTCATCTTTTCTTTTCGAAAAGATATATTATAAATACAAACCTAAACAAATTTAACTTCTAACTATTTATTTCAGATTTGAATAGAAAAAGAAACTTCTTTGTTTAAGAAATGGAAATTTTAAGAAAATTAAATAGTTTAACTTGTAAGAAGATTGTTTTACACAGTTTGGATCTAATAAAAGTGTTCACAGTCGAATTAGCCGGTTTAAGATTTGTTATGTTGGTAATGTAAAAAAAAATGTTAACTGATTTTCTAGTAATCGTCTTTGTCCTTTCTACAATTATGTTCTTCCTATTTCTCTCATAAATAGAAAACTCCAAATTATTATTTTACACATCGCTGTCATATGTTTCATTACTTTACATATGTGATACTAAATTATTTTAAAGCATGTTCTTTTGTTTTGCTATGATAATTGAGCTACTAATATTTGTGGTATGAATAGAGGTCACTTGTTAAGTAATAATGTCAAGTAATACGAAGGAGAATCTGAGGATAATTTGATCAAGAATATTGTTGAGGGCTGCGCCGACAGATAGCTTGAGAACATGATTAAAGGTGAACGAGTCTACTTGAAATTTATTTTTTGCTTATGAGATTAGTTCTATATTGCCTAATTCATCTTTTTATTGTATGAATCTTATGGTATTTTAAAAGAAGCGGGATCTTATGGTATGTTAGATTGATTCTTAAAAAAAATGATATTTGAGTGTCTTATACACCACTTTTCTTTTCTAAACATCTACTTGATGCGTTATTTATAATTATGCTCATTTTTCTCATTTATATCTTCTATGACGAATTAGGTCTTTTAGTAACCCAGTGCAAAGTTAAGGAGAAAACTGGCGATGCTATTAAGCTAAATATCAATTGTGCTATTTTCTTTTACCCCAATTTTTGTCTATTATAGGACCGCTCTAGTGAAAGGATGAAGGGGTTGATAAATTCGTGGCTGGTCTTTATGTCTTCGAGTCTTCTGCCAATGATTTTTCCTTTGATACCTACATTGATAGAGTCCTTTCTTTTCCAAAATTGTTTGTTTCATTCGTTTCTGATTTGCCATCTTCTTGAATGATTTCAATCACTAATACAAATACTTGGCATGCTTGTTTGGGAAGTCTCATTTACTAAGATGCATAAGTTGCCTTATTCTATTGTTGAAAACCTTCATGTTAATTATCTTTTAGAGAATCAAGGTTTCGATGATTTGGTTACAGACTTTGTGGCAGCAGAGAAGAAGAAGGAGAATAGAGGTGGTATTTTCAGAATGTTACAAGCTGCAAAAAAGATCAGAAACTGGCCTGGAAGTAGTCATATAGGACTGGCAGAATCTATCTCGTCTCTCGAAGTGAAGATTTTTTAATTGGATCAAAAGTCTCAAGGAGGCGTGTTGATTACGACAGAGAGGGATCAGGTGGTTGAATTCAGAAAGGAGTTATGGAGGTTGTTAAGGATAGATGAGAGTATTTGGTGTCAAAAATCAAGAAATAGATGGATTAAAGAAGGTGACAAAAATACGAGGTTTTTTCACCTCAGTGCTTTGAAAAGGAATAGAGTCAATTATATCCTTTCATTGAAAGTAGAAGGGGAATTAATCTCGAATCCGGAAATGTTAAGAGGTAGTCTGTTTAATTTTTACAAGACTGCTTATAATAAAATTTCATCCTTGGAGGTCGAGGGCCTTAATTTTGATTTTCTTAAGTTAACAGCAGCTCAATGTGCTTTTTTGGAGGCAGAATTTTCAGAGCAAGAAGTATGGCAAGCAATTTCATCTTCTGAAAGTGCAAAAGCTCCTGGTCCGGATGGTTTTACCATGGGTTTTTATAAGAAATATTGGAAAGATCTCAAGGAGTAGATTATGGAGTTTTTCTCAGATTTCTATAAAGGAAATGAGTGGACTCATGGAGTTAATCATGCTTTTATTACCTTGATTCCTAAGAAAGGTAATCCTGAGTGTATTGAAGACTATAAACCTATTAGTCTTGTGGGCAGCCTATATAAAATTCTTTCTAATAAAGTTCTTTCAAAGAGACTGATATCTTGTGTTAAGGACATTATCAGCCATACACAGTTTGCTTTTATTCCGGGGAGGTAATTGTTGGACTGTGCTTGTTTAGCTAATGAAGGAATTGATTTTTGGAGGAAACAAGGGGTTGTATTTAAAGTGGATTTCTGCAGAGCATATGATACAGTTGAATGGCCAATTCTTCTAAGGTTAATGAAAGAGATGGCTTTTGGTGAGAGGTGGTGCTCTTGGATTAACCAGTGTATTTCTACAGCTTCAATATCGGTTCTAGTGAACGGGTCTCCTACAGTAAAGTTTCCTATTGCTAAAGGTTTAAGGCAAGGTTGTAGCCTTTCTCCTTTGTTGTTTAATGTGGTTGGGGAACTACTTCATATGATGCTGTCTAAAGCAGTGGTTTTGGGT
This sequence comes from Hibiscus syriacus, assembly GCF_006381635.1. Lineage (NCBI taxonomy): Eukaryota > Viridiplantae > Streptophyta > Magnoliopsida > Malvales > Malvaceae > Hibiscus > Hibiscus syriacus. The sequence continues at coordinate 6,115,552 of NW_024062608.1, forward strand.
CTCTTTCAAGGGTTCTCTTTTGGCAAGAATCATAACTCATTTAATTTGTCCCATCTTCAGTTTGCAGATGATTTAATTATTTTCTACGAAGCTTGTATTACTCAGATTAATAATGTTAGAATAGTTTTGAGGATTTTTAGCTTGATTACGGGGCTCTATCTTAATTTAGCTAAAAGCAAACTCTTTGGTATTAATATGGAGAATGATATCCTTGAAGATTGGGCCAGGGAGATTGGTTGTTCTATTGGAACATTTCCTTCGGTTTATTTGGGTCTTCCGTTGGGGGCGTTGAAGAACTCGGAGAAGCTGTGGAAGCCGGTTATTGACAGCTTTTTGAAGAAATTGGCAGGTTGGAAAGCTACTTCGTTATCTATGGCTGGGCGACTGGTGCTTATCAAGTCGATATTATCATCCTTACCTATCTTCTTCTTATCTATTTTTAAGATGCCCTCGACTATTTGTCAACGGTTAAATTCCTTGATGTCGATTTTTTTATGGGGGGAGGAGCTGAAAAGAAGAGAATGCACTGGGTGCGTTGGGAAATTATTTACAGGTCGTTGAGTGGCGGAGGAATGGGTGTTGCTGATTTGAATCTTACAAACTGATCACTGCCGAGTAAGTGGGTTTGGAAATTTGCTAATGATAAAAATTCGATGTGGAAGAAGTTCTTATGTGGCAAACACAATGTGAGCTGCCATTCCATGGATATCAAAAAGGTTCTATCTCAAAAAGACTCCTGGTTATGGAGGGGAATTGTGAACAATTATATTAAGGATGATGTTATTGGTGTATGTCTTAGATCTTATGCTAAGCTTCAAATTGGCAATGGTAAATCTATTTCCTTTTTGAGCGATTCATGGATTGGGGAGTTGCCTTTGAAACTGTTGTTCCCTAGGATTTTTGCCCTTTGTTCAAATAAATTGGGTAGTGTAGCAGAATTTGGGAGTTTTGATTCTAATGGATGAGAATGGATTATTGAGACTAGGAGGAATCTTTGTGATTGGGAGGTTGAGCAGTTGGTAGAGTTATTGGATAGGCTGAAAAATATTAAACTTTTGGAGCACTTGGAGGATTGTTTGTTGTGGGATGGTTCGGGTGAGGGGTTGTTTTCTGTCAAAGCATGTAGGAGAGTTCTTTCTTCTTCTATTGATGATTCTTTTCAATGGAATAATTGTGTGTGGTTGGGTTTAGTTCCTCTTAGAGTGGAGACTTTCCTTTGGCAATTATCCCATCAAAAATTAGAAGAGTGGAATTGTTGAGAATAGGGGTTAATATAGGAAAAAAACATTCTTTGTCCTTTATGTAATCAATAGGATGAATCAGTTAAGCACTTATTTATTTTTTGCCATGTTTCTTGGGAACTGTGGACTAAGCTTATAGGGTACTGGGGTATTCGGTTAGCTCTACCACAAGACCCTCCCAACCTGCTCAGTTTGTGGGCTGATTTGAGGCCTAATTCTGCTATATGGAAGTTTATTCTAGGGGTTGTTTTTTGGTCAATTTGGAAGCTAAGAAATGAGATTATCTTTGAGAAATGAAAATTGGACAGAATTTTATTGTTTTTCATTGTTCGTTTAAGATTAGCCAAATGGTTTATAGCAAAGTATCCCCTATGCTCCATTCAGGTAGACTCATTAATTGGTGATCCTTCTTTGGCTGACAAATTTTCTGCTTCTAAGGTTTCGAACAACATGGTGTACTGCTGGAATCCTCCTCCGGTGGACTTTTTTAAGATGAATGTGGATGGGGTTGTTTGTTGTGTTGGGATTATGGCTGGAATAGGAGGAATTCTCAGGGATTGGAATCGGGTTATTCTTCTTTCATTTTCAGAAAATGTCGGTCCTACCACCCCCATCATAGCAGAATTGAAAGCTATCAAAAAAGGCATTGATATTTTTGTTTCTTCAGAATGGGTTTCGAAGGGTAGGCTAATTATCGAAAGCGACTCAAAGCTAGCAGTGGATTGGATCAATAGCCAAGTTTCTGTCTAATTTAGTTAAGGAAATTGTGGCTTCTGTTTCTCTAAAACAGGCTATTGTCAGGTGAATTCCTAGGAGTTGTAATTGTGAGGCTGACAAGCTAGCGAAAGAGGGAATTGGGTGATTGTTGACATGGCTTTAGTTGGTTTGTATGCTTTAGAGAAAAGGCGTTTCAGGAGTGTTTTATGTCTTTTGTATCTTGGTGGAGTGTTCTTAAGTTTTATGTAACAGCTTAAACTTTAATAAATTGATGTACTCTTTTCCTCCTTTCGCTAGATGGTTCTTGCCTTAGGGCAAAAGACTACTAAGAGGGAGGTTTTTAAAGAGGCATTCTATTCCTATAAAAAAATGTTAATACTATTAAAGAGTATATTGTTTGTCTTTTAGCTAAACCAATCAGGCCCCATTTCCCTCAAGTCTGTCTAGAGCTACCTCTCTTTTTGAGTTAATCTATATAAACTTATAGGGTCTTTATCGAATCTCTACAAGGTTAAAGGTTCCTTTTAACCCTTGTAGATGATCACGCTCGCATGATTTGAATTTTTCTTTACCTTAAAAAAATTCTCCGTCTTAGTTCATAACCAATTTTCTACTAGTATCAAAATTTTGCGTAGTGACATCGGTACTAAATTCTTTAATACACGTTGTTCTGGTTTCTTTACCTATCTTGCTATCATACATAGGGTTGAAAATGAGACGAGACAAATCGCTAGTTATCCAAGATCGTTTCGATCAAAGCTTGATAAATACTCGAGTTCTTAACGAGTCGAAACAAGTTAATTGATACTCGACTCGAAAAGCTCATGAGCAGCTCGAAAATATAATATATTAAAATTTTATTTTTTTAAAAAATAAATTATTAATAATATTAACATTTATGTGCTAATTTTTTTAAAATGCAATATAAGGTTTTCATGTATTTAAAGTTGAGGTTCGAGTTTGAGGCTTCAATCGAGCTACTTTTTTTTCATTTCGAGCTTTTACGAGCTTCAGTTCATGATTCGAGTTCGAGTTGAGTTTAAAAATTTTAAGCTTGCGAGTTTTCGAGTCAAATCGAGCTCCATTAAGAGTTTTTGAGTCGAGTCGAGCTCAGCAATACCCGAGCTCAACTCGGCTCGTTTACAACCCTAATCATATATTAAAGTATTTGGGTATCTACTCCGCAACAAAATGGAATTACAGAAAGAAAACATAAACATTGTCAAACCCCTTTTGAAGTTCTTTTTAAAAAACAACTAAATTTTTCTCATCTTAAGGTTTTTGGTTGCATATGCTATGCTATCAACTTTACTTTTCATGACAAATTTTCACCAAGAATCATTCTCTCTGTTTTTATGGGTTACTCTTCTACTAAACAATACAAGTCATTCTTTGTAAGTCAAGATGTTTTTCAGGAAATAATATTTTCTTTTTATTTGTCCTAAAATTATGATTCTTCCTTCTTTCCTGATCATACTTCAACACATGATCTTGATTTTTTGAATTTTTTGTTTTCTCCTCATGAACAACGAGCATCATCTCCTCTCCTCCTAATTCACCACAAAATTTGGTTTCTAATTCTCCTCTTTCATAAAATATGGGTTCTAATTCTCGTCATTAAAAAAATCTGAGTTCTCTTGCTGAAATTATTTCTTCACCACCGATCTCAACAGAAACTCAGTTTGTAGGATGTGTCATCATTACCTGTTCGAAAGTATAGTAGAGTGACCAAACCTCCTAATTGTTTAAAAGCCTTTGTATATGCTTGTCAATCCTCTATCCTTGCAGGTTGGTACCCAATTTCTCAATATATTTCATAATCTCATTTGCCTTCTAACAATCAAAGTTTTTTGTTTTTAACTTCAACTCTCATTGAACCCAAGACTTAAGTTGAAGCTATCAAAAACTCTATGGATTCAAACAATGAAAGAGGAAATTCAAATTTTGGAAGTCAATGATACATGGTATTTAACATCTTTGTCGTCTAGTAAAAAATCTATTGGTTGTAAATGAGTTTATAGGATTAAGTATAATACTTCAGGTGGATAGAGAGATACAAGGCTCTGTTGAGAAATAAACGAGAACAAATAATTTTCCTATAACCATATTAGTGAGTGCGAAATAAAAGCGGAAAAATAATATCAGAAATTGATAACGGAGTTCATCCAATTTTGTTTACGTCTCAGGACTGCTGCAGATCTTTTACTCAGAGAGAAAATTTACAGGTGTTTACAAAACACTCACTAGTCATAAGAAAATTCTCTAGTATTGGGAGAAAGAATAATGATTTGAGATGTTTTGAAGCTAAATGAGCTAGGGTATTTATAGTTGAAGCTTAAGGACTTAATCTTGTAAATACCTAAAAGTTCAGGGATTAATTGTGATTATCCCATTATCATTTTTCAACAAACATCTACCAAACTTTAAAAAACTATTTTTCAAAGAAACATTTACCAACCTTTGAAAATCATTTTTTCAAAGTTGGTTGTCAAACTTTGAATTTAACTTTTAACGATAATTTCAACAATCTCCCACTTGAAAACTGATTTTAATCTGTCTTCATACCTCGATAAATGCAGTATTTCTGGTCCTATTATTCTAGCATGCTAACTGAAGCTGAGCACAACTTCAGTTTGTAAGTGGTCACCATCTTTGTCAACATGTCTGCTGGATTTTGAGCTCTACTAATCTTTTCAAGTTTCAAAATCCTATCTTCCAGAAGAGACTGAATAAAATGATATCTCAATTGTATGTGCTTTGTCCTGGAATAAAATGATATCTCAACATGTCTGATGAATAACACTTTGATTGTCGCAATACAAGACATTGTTTTATTGTTTCTTGCCTAACTCTTTCAAGAAACTTTAGAGCCAAACCATTTCCTTGTTTGCTTTCGTAACAGCGACATATTCTGTTTCAGTTGTAGAGAGCAATTATCTTCTGTAGTTGAGAAACCCAACTCACCGCAGTACCTCCTAGAGTATAGACATACCTTGTAGTGCTCCTTCTGATGTCAACATTTCCAGCTAAGTCAGCATCAACATAGTCTGTCAGTATCGTATCTCCACCTTTGAAACAAAGTGCTTTGTTTGTAGTACCCCGCAGATATCTGAGGATCCATTTGACAGCTTCCCAGTGTATTTTAACCGGATTATTCATGTACTTGCTAACAACTCTCACTGCTTGAGCAATATCTGGTCTGGTACAAACCATGGCATACATCAGACTTCCAATTGTTGAGGCATACGACACCTTCACCATGTGTGCACGTTCTCCCTCCGTCTTTGGTGATTGTTCTTTGGAGAGTCTAAAATGAATACCTAAAGGTGTACTTAATGGTTTAGCATATTGCATGTTGAACCTGGAGAGTACTTTGTTGATGTACTCAGCCTGTGATAACATCAAAGTGGGAGATTGTTGAAAGTATTGTTAAAAGTTAAGTTTAAAGTTTGGCAACCAACTTTAAAAAAATGATTTTCAAAGTTTGATAAATGTTTTTTTGAAAATGGTTTTCAAAATTTGGTAAATGTTTCTTTGAAAAATAGTTTTTCAAAGTTTGTTAGATGTTTGTTGAAAAATGATAATGGGATAACCACAATTAATCCCTGGACTTTAGGATATTTACAAGATTAAGTTCTTAAACTTCAACTATAAATAGCTTAGTTTATTTAGCTTCAAAACCATCCCAAATCATTTTTCTTTCTCCCAATACTAGAGAGTTTTATTGTGAGTAGTGAGTGTTTTGTTAACACCTGTAAATTCTTAGTAAAAGATCTGTAGCAGTCCGGAGACGTAAGCAAAATTACATATACTCTGTTATCAATTTCGGGTATTATTTTTTCGCTTTTATTTTGAATTTTCACTAATCTGGTTATAGGAAAATTGTTTGTTCTCGTTTATTTTCCAACAACTGGTAATCAAAGCTTTTGGTTGTGAATTTTGTCAATTTTTTGTAAGGTTACTATTTACGTGAATAGTAAAATTTGGTCGGCGATACGAATTTGTCGACAGAGGTGTTCTAATACACGGTGATTCGCAAGAATTGTCAGAAACGATCCAAACGAATCTAGATTCGAGTGGGAGCGATGGCTGCAGACGAAGGGAATGTGAAAATTAAAAAGTTCGATAGTGCGGACTTTGGTTTTTGGAAGATGTAGATTGAAGAAAGATACTGGTGCACAGGAATCTGTCAACATAACAGAGGAGACAGATGATGTCATGATTCTAAGCGTCAACAGTTCGATTGAATCATGGATCTTGGATTCAGGGGTATCTTTCCACTCCACCTCATTTCAAGAAATCATATATAACTGTCAGTGGTGATTTTGGGAGGTTCATCTAACTGATGATGAAACCTTGAAGATCGTCGAAAAAGGAGACATCCGATTAAAGTTGCCAAACCAGACCACCTGGATGCTGAAAGGAGAGACATATTCCTGGCCTCAAAAGAAATTTGATTTTTGTAGGACAACTTGATGAAGAATGATATAACACAACATTCTCAGGTTGTGAATGAAAAATTACTAAAAGAGCACTCGTCATTACTCGTGGTAAGAAGATTGATGCTCTCTATGTAACCTCAAATTTAGAGAATATCATTACAGTAGCAGATGCTGATGGAAAATCAAACATATGACACCAAAGGCTTGGACATATGAGCGAGAAAGGGATGAAGACACTTTTGTCAAAAGGGAAGCTGTTGTATCTAAAGAGTGTAGATGTCGGACTATGTGATGATTGCATCTTTGGCAAATAAAAGAAAGTCAGTTTTGCAAAGATTGGCAAGACACCCAAGGCAGAAAAGTTAGAGTTGGTTCATACTGACATATGGGGACCATCTCCAGTTCCATCTCTTGCAGGCTCATTATATTATGTCACATTCATCGATGATTCTACAAGGAAGGTGTTGGTATATTTTCTAAAGAAAAAATCAGAAGTCTTTGATACCTTTAGAAAATGGAAGGTCATGATAGAAAATGAGACTGGTTTGAAAGTCAAGCGGTTGAGGTCTGACAATGGAGGAGAGTACAAAAATAGAAGATTCAGAGATTTATGCGCAATGGGATCAAGATGGAGACAACAGTTCTCATGACACCGCAACAGAATGACGTAGTAGAGCGCATGAACAGAACTCTGAATGAACGTGCCAGAAGCATGAGGATACATGTTGGATTGCCCAAATTTCTATGGGCTGAAGCTATCAACACTGCAGCTTACCTAATTAACTGTGGGCCCTCAGTTCTCTTGGATGGTGGCATACCGAAGGATGTTTGCAGCAAGAAAGAAATAAACATTTCACACTTAAGAGTGTTTGGTTGTATTTCTTATGTACACATAAACTCTGCTGAAAGAAATAAACTTGATGCTAAGTCCAACAAATGTGTCTGTTGGTTATGGTGGTGATGAGTTCGATTACTAGTTTTGGGACTACGAAAATCGGAAATCATCAGAAACAAAGATGTCATTTTCAATGAGAATGTGATGTACAAAGACAGGTCAACCATAGAATCAAGTAGCTCAAATATCGAAGCTGAAACAAAAGAATTTATCGAGTTTGAGATTTCTAGAAATGATGTTCAGATCAGTCATGAAGCAGTTCAAGAAGAACCAGGCACACCAGAACTAAGACGTTACTCCAGAATTCCTAAACCAACCCAGCGTTATTTGCCTTCTTTGCACTACTTGTTGCTGACTGACAATGGTGAACCAGAGTGCTATGATGAAGCAATGCAAGTGGAGGATTCAGTCAAGTGGAGTATTCCATGAAAGATGAGATGGACTCGCTTACATCAAATCAGACGTGGGAATTAGCTGAATTACCATCAGGAAAGAAAACGCTCCATAACAAGTGGATTTACAGGATCAAAGAAGAGCACGATGGGAGAAAACGCTACAAAGCAAGATTGGTTGTCAAAGGTTTTCAACAACAAGAATGTATTGAATACAATGAAATTTTCTCTCCAGTCGTAAAATTATCTACAATCAGACTGGTGTTGAAAATTGTAGCTGCAAAAAATCTACATCTTGAGCAATTAGATGTAAAGACAGCTTTTCTTCACGGTGATTTGGAGGAAGAAATCTATATGAGGCAGCCATAAGGCTTCATAAAGGCAGGCAAGAAAAACCTGATATGCAAGTTGAAGAAGAGCTTGTATTGTTTAAAACAAACTCCTAGACAGTGGTACAAGAAGTTCGATAACTTCATGAGTAGCAGTGATTTTACCAGATGCCAAGCAGATCATTGTTGCTACATCAAGAGGTTCGACAACTTCATTATTTTATTGTTTTATGTTGATGACATGCTCGTTGCAGGCTCAGACATGCAAGAGATTATAAATTTGAAGCAAAAATTGTCGAAGCAGTTTGCTATTAAAGATCTGGGCGATGCAAAGCAGATTCTTGGATGAGGATCAAGAGAGACACAAAGTTAGGGACTTTGATGTTATCACAGGCTGAGTACATCAACAAAGTACTCTTCAGGTTCAACATGCAAGATGTTAAACCAGTAAGTAAACCTTTAGGTGTTATTTTAAACTCTCCAAAGAACAATCACCAAAGACGGAGGAAGAAAGTGCACACATGGTGAAGGTGTCGTATGCCTCAGCAATTGGAAGTCTGATGTATGACATGGTTTGTACCAGACCAGATATTGCTCAAGCAGAGAGAGCTGTTAGCAGGTACATGAATAATCCGGGTAAAGTACACTGGGAAGCTGTCAAATGGATCATCAAATATCGCGGGGTACTACAAACAAAGCATTTTGTTTCAAAGGTGGAGATACGATACTAACAGGCTATGTAGATGCTGACTTAGCTGAAAATGTTGACATCAAAAGGAGCACTACAGGGTATGTCTATACTCTAGGAGGTACTGCAGTGAGTTGGGTTTCTCAATTACATAAGATAGTTGTTCTCTCCACAACTGAAGCAGAATATGTCGCTGTTACGGAAGCCAGCAAGGAGATGATTTGGCTCCAAAGTTTCTTGGAAGAGTTGGGCAAGAAACAAGAAAACAATGTCTTGTATTACGACAGTCAAAGTGCTATTCATCTAGCAAAAAATTCGTCTTTTCATTCCAGGACAAAGCACATACAATTGAGATATCATTTTATCCGGTCTCTTCTGAAAGATGGGATTTTGAAGATTGAAAAGATTAGTAGAGCTTAAAATCTGGCAGACATGTTGACAAAGACGGCGACTACTGACAAATTGAAGTTGTGCTCAGCTTCAGTTGGCATACTAGAATAACATGATCAGAAATGTTACTGCATTGATCGAGATGTAAAGATAGATTAAAATCAGTCTTCAAGTGGGAGATTGTTAAAAGTTAAGTTCAAAGTTTAACAACCAACTTTGAAGAAATGATTTTTAAAGTTTGGTAAATGTTTTTTTGAAAATGGTTTTTAAAGTTTGGTAAATTTTTCTTTGAAAAATAGTTTTTCAAAGTTTGATAGATGTTTGTTGAAAAATGATTATGGATAATCATAATTAATCCCTGGACTTTAGGGTATTTACAAGATTAAGTCCTTAAGCTTCAACTATAAATACCCTAGCTCATTTAGCTTCAAAATCATCCTAAATCATTTTTCTTTCTCCTAATAGTAGAGAGCTTTCTTGTGAGTAGTGAGTGTTTTGTAAATACCTGTAAATTTTCTCTCTTAGTAAAAGGTCTGCAGCAGTCCGGGGATGTAAGCAAAATTGGCTGAACTTCGTTATCAATTTCGGGTATTATTTTTCAGCTTTTATTTCGCATTCTCACTAATTTGGTTATAGGAAAATTATTTGTTCTCATTTATTTCCCAGCAGACTCGTCTGGTAGCCAAGGGTTATAATAAGTAGGAAGATGTTGATTTTTTTGAAACATTTTCTTATGTTGCCAAGTTGGTAACTGTTCGAACTCTACTTGCTCTTGTTATTATATGCGGTTGTTTTTTATATCAAATTGATGTAAACAATGCTTTCCTTCAAGGTGATTTGTATGAGGAGGTATATATGCAACCACCTCTAGGTTTTTGCAGTTAAAGAAAACATCAAGTTTATCGTTTGCAAAAATTCATATCTAGCCTGAAACAAGCTTCAAGACACCGAACATTAAACTTATTGATGCTCTTCTTGCAATAGGTTATGATCATGGTAAATTTGATTACTCGATGTTCATGTTGAAATATTCGAGCTCAACAATTTACAAAAAGGATTAATACAAAAATAAGTGTTTAAATTTTACCTCGAAAAACTCTTTAGTGCCTAAATATTTTTTTACTAAAATTAGGTGCCTAATATTTTCATCGGAGCAATTTTAGGTTCTTGGACCGTAACGGTCGTTAAGTGACACGTGTCGAGCACTAGTAATTTTGAGAATTAAAAAAATACCCGCATGCTCACTACACAACCCCAACTCCCCATCTTGATTTTTTCCCCTTCTCCCTTTCCACTTTCCCCCTTCCATGGTCGTCGGTCGGCAGGTCGACCGTGACCGTCACCGCCACCGTCGATAGAATCAGCGTCAACTCCCGATCAAACCCCCGTTGGCCTTTCACCGTAAGCTGCCACCATTTGCTATGGAGAAGCGTTCGGAGGTTCGTCAGATTTTAAGCCACTGCCACTGTTTTTCGTCAATTTCGACCAATCCCGATGTCCATATGTCATGCTGTCACCACCATTCAAACTAGCGTGTAATTTTGCTCAAAACCCATTCTTGTCGTCGCTCCGTCAATGCTTCTCCGACGTTAATCATGGAGATTAAGATTTAAAGGTTTAGGGATTTTGATATTAGTGATTTTAGAGATTTAGGGGATTTGGGTGATGGGTGGGCAGCGACGGGTGGGTAATCGTTCGACGATAACAATGGTGGCCGGAGATGGCCGTCGACGGTTGGTAACGGGGTTGAAATGAGAGATTTTAGTTTTTTAGAGTTTTTTTTATAATTTCATGAAAAGTTTGTAGTTCTTGTATAAATAAATTAACTTTATTTAATTTTTTTCTTTTTCATTAAAAAATAATATTTTTATTATTGAAAAAATTAAAAAATATAATGGTGGGCACTTAAAATTGTAACTGAGAAAATGTTAGCGCCAATTTTTAGCGAAAATTTCTTTAGCACCTAATCATTTTTTTAGGTAAAGTTTAGGCACTTGTTTTGTATTAAACCTTTACAAAAAGAAAAGATGATAAATTGGTTTTGTTATTGGTGTGTGTAGATGGTTCGTTTATCATTGAAAATGATAGTAATTTAATTGTTGAGTTGAATGCCATCATGAATCAAAATTTCAAAATGACAGATTTGGGAGAATTGAAACACTTCTTTTTTTTATATAGAAGATTATGCCTTATTAAAAACCCCTTTTTTCAACCTTCATGTTATAAAAGTAACATGAAGGACAAGGAAAGGAGAAAAAGAGTGCCTAGAATTTATTAGATGAAACAAAGTACAATAAAGGCAGACCCTAAACATCTGCAAACACCACCAGAAATTACATAAAACTTAAACACAACAGCTAAACATAGGAAATAAAATTTTCTACTCCTCAATACAAGCAGACAGAAACCATTACATCACCCTATCCCATCCTTAGCTAATTTGTCAGCTTCCCAATTTGCAGCCCTCAAAATATGCTTGATGATGATATCCTTCCCTGCCATAAGAGAGATTATCTCTTTCACCAATACTTGAAACATAGGAGTGCATAAACCCAGATTCTTGATCCACTTTAGGGCATTGCTTGAATCTGATTCAAGAATAAACCTCCGATTAGGAACAAAACTTAAATCTTCCAGAAGACATAACCCCCTCTTAATCGCCAATAATTCTGCCAAGATAGGAGGACCACCCCCAACTCTTTCTGAAAACCATTGAAGCAACACACCTTTACTGTCCCGAATCAAACCACCAATACCTCCCTTATCCCAACCCTTTACCATCGCTCCATCAACATTTAGCTTTAAGAACCCATCCAGAGGAGGAACCCAGCAAATTGGTTTAGAGTTGCCATTTCCTTGTCTACCCACCAAATCCGCAAGTTTTAAATCTCCCACAAGAGAGTCTAAAGGTATATTCACATCCTTGAACTTTGCAACAAACCAGGAAGCTATTCTAAAACGGACAATAAAGAACAATCTCACCACATCCAGCTTAACTTTCTGAAAAATAACCTCGTTTCTGCATTTCCACACTAACCACATCAACGCCCTTGGAATAAATTTTCATATCAAAGAATTCGAAAGTAAATCATCCCACAAATTTAAAAAGTCCATGATATTCTTTGGAATCACAAAGGACAAATTCCAAATATTCAATAATCTGGCCCACAGACCCCATACTACCTCGCAATGCAAAAATAGATGCGAAACTGATTCCATTTCCCTATCACACAGAGAGCATAAAGGATCATCAATCCCTACAACACCTCGCTTCAGTAATTCCTCCTTCACCGACACTCTCTGGTGAGCAACTTGCCATACAAATGTCTCCACCCGTGGAGGAGCAATCCCTGCCCAAATATGTCTCTCCCAGGTCTCCATCTTCTACTGAATACCATCTTGATCAAGGAAAATATTGATACAAGATTTAGCTGAAAAAAAACCTTCACCATTCCCTGACCAAATCCAACAGTCTTCCTCACATGGCGATATTGAGATATTGTTCAACATAGAAATCAATTGCAACAGCTGTTCAACCTCCCAATCCGCCAAATTTCGCCTCATTTGAATGTCCCACACCCAATCAGTGCCATTATTCACCCTAAACTCCATCACCTTACCCGATTTGTTGCTCGAAAGAACATAGAGTCTAGGAAACTGTATTTTCAAAGGTACTTTACCCAACCATACATCGTTCCAGAACTGCACATAATTCCTCTTCCCTGTCTTCAAACGCATATTCCTCCTAATACAATCCCTAAAACCATCATCGGAAAAGAAATTTTTAACCACACCTCTCCAAATCCATGATGCACGGCCTGGCCACGAATTCCCCATCATTATGCATTTCGGATCCATGTCATAAACACCACATACCCCCCTCTTCCACCAAGACTCTTTCTCTGATGCAAACTTCTTTGGCATTGAGATTTTAAGATCAAAGAAAGGGATCATATTGAGGCAAAAGAAATGTCATAGAGCTTATTGAAGACACATATTTAGGGGGAGCTAGACTAGCTCAAACCCCCTTAGAACATAATGAAAAGTTCACTTATGTTGACTTTGATAGCATCTTATCAAGTTCTGATGACACCTTGCTAGAAAACAGATCTGTACGAGTTTGGCAGGAAGATTATTGTATTTAACCCATATAATATCTGACATTACCTATGTTGTTCAATCTCAGTCAATTTATGTAGTAGCCAAAGAAATTTCATTTAGAAGCAACCTTGAGGATAATCAGATATATTAAAAATGATCCAGGTCAAGGGCTTTTGATTAAGATGCAACTGCTTGTAATCTAACAACATATTACGACTCTAATTGGACTGCTTGTCCAATGTCCAGGAGATCAATGACATGACTTTGTATAAAATTGGGAGTCACTGATTTCTTGGAAATAAAAAAGCAAAGTATAGTTGCTAGATCAGTTGTAGAAACAAAATACAGAAGCACGGCCATGGTCACTACTGAGATTGTTTGATTAACAGGTTTATTATCTGAACTTGGCTTGTTAAGCTCTTTAGTGATAGGAAGTTTGCTTTACAAATTATTGGTAATCATGTTTTTTTTATGAAAGGACACATTATATTGAGATTGACTGTCACTTTATTCGAGGAAAAATTCAGAAGGGATATACACGCAAAATAATTTTAATCTTCAGAGCAACTAGCTGATTTCTTTACCAAGGCATTGAGGGTTTCACAACATAGTTATTCAATAAGCAAGTTGGGGATTAAAGATATCTTCAGACCTCCAACTTTAGTTTTAAAAAGCGCGTCTAGGCGTGCCTAAGGCGCCAGACGCAAGTGGGCACCTGAATAATCGCCTCCGACGACGCAGGTGAGGCGGTGAACGGTGGACGAGTTTTAACGCTTTTCTACATGAGCAAATGAGTTGCGCTTCTTGCGCCTATGGGAGGGGCGAGGAATTAATAAAAAAAAGTATTGATTTTGGTACCATAGTCTTCATTTGACATGGAGGGCGCTATGCTTCCATTTGTAATCCCCGATCGGAGAAAGGACGCTGGAACTGGTGACAGTCAAGTTGTGGGATGAGAAGATGCTAAGGGAGATTTTTAGGATTTCTTTAAAAGGGCAAGATGACAATTGCTAAAGAAAAAAAATAAATGAGAAGGGTATACAAATGATCTATTTAAGAACTCTATGACTTATCCTAGGAAAATGAGATTCTGAATAAAAACCTGTTAGTGAGATTACTTTTAATTAATTCTACTTTTTATATACGTTGGATGGTAGATACTAGAGTTTATTTTTAAGTTTTCAAAAATTCTAAAAGAAGATTTATTCAACTGTATTAAATATTTATTAATTATAAGTTTTTAATTAATATATAATGATTGTGTGACATTAAATTTATGGTGTTTGTTTCTATTGAAAGTCGTAGTTTATGCGTACATCTATTGAACTATGGTTGTTTATACTATTAGTGTTCAAGTATTTGAATTATGTTTTGGTATTTGAACTATGTTTTCTTATGTTAATGTATGTTATTAGTGATTATATTGAATATTATGATATTTAAACATATATAATATGATTATTACGTTGTTTCAAGTATAAAATATATTGTATAATTGATTTGTAGGTTTTTTAGTATAAAAATACACATTTTCTCTACGGACCCATTGCGCCTTGTGCCTTCTAAAACTAAGCCTCTAACTTAAGGGAAAGTGTTGAAAGATGTAGAATTAGTTGCAAGTTAGTTTCATTTATTAATGGTTAGCTGCCAATTGTATTGTTAAGTCTCATTTCATGCCTCTAACTTGAGGGGAAGAGCTGAAAGATGTTGTAGAATTAGTTGCAAGTTAGTTTCATTTATTATAGGTTAGTTAGATGGATGGTTAGCTGCCAATTGTAGTGTTATGCAAGTCTCATTTCTTGTACTTCAGAACGGTGATGAAATAAATGAAATACGTAGTTTTACCTTCTTCATAGTTTATTGTCAAACAATTGAATTTTTCAAACAGGTAATATTTTATAATCACTTTATTTAATAAAAAAACTATTCAGATGTGTAGTAATTATAATTGAGATTGTACTTAAAATTTAAAATAAAAGATAAGTTTCCATAGATTGTGCAATCTTTATGCCGATAGTTCTACTTGAACATTTGGCCAAGAAAGATAATTGAATGTTAAGACTATTATATTCTATGGGCGTTAAAATATAATCATAACTTTCAGTTTTAGCCGAAAAAAATTATATCATCATAACTATTTGAAAAGTATTGATTGGATATTACCCAAAATTAAGCTTTGAATCATTCTGGATCAGCACCCAAATAAACCTCCAATCGGGACTATAGTGAGGCAGGGTTAAATAATGTGTAACATTGTCCATAACTTGTAGGTCGTAGATGACATATTGTAGATTGCAGATGTTTTAAGTTTTAAGTAATTGCATTTGTGAATATGTATTATCAATGACTACAAAAGATTTTATATAAATACTACCTAATTACCTTTGACTAGGGGTGTTCAATCAATTAATTTGGTTAACTGATGGAACCGAACTAAAAAATCCATTAACCAATTTTATTTCCTTTAACTGTTAATTGAACGGCATTCTTTTCGAAATTTTTAATCGAACTGAACTAAGTTCAATTAATTGATTGATTAATTGAATTAATCAAAATTTATAAATAATATACATTATATATTAAATATTTAAAAAAAATATTTATTCAATTAATTTGGTTGGTTAATTCGGTTAAATAGAAGTTTTAACACCTATATTAGCTAAATAATATATAAATAATAAATATAATATACGGGCTAGGATTAATTACATAATAGAAAACTAAAAAGTTTACACTTTTTTACTATCATTGGATAAAGGAAAATCATATTTTGAGATTAACAGTAAGAAATGAGAAGATTTTTATAGAAAAAACAATAAGTTAATTTCAGCTTTTGATTTTTTCTCATCAAATGATCCTAAAAGGGTGTAAAAGTTTTACTTTTACACTAGGTGCAAGTGGATCATATCCCATAATATATAAATAATATATAGATTAGGATCCAATTACATAGAGTAAAACTAAAAGGTTTTACACTAGACTAAGATCATTATATGAAAGAAAATCATATGATGAGATTAACAGTAGGAAATGAGAAGATATTTAATGGGAAAAAAAACAAGGAGTTAAACTCGATATTTGATTTTCCCTCATCAAACGATCTTAAAAGGGTATAAAACTTTTACTTTTACACTAGGTATAAGTGGATCTTATTGCATAATATATTAAATCATTAATAAATTTGATTAATTAATCAATTTTAAATAGAATTAACTGATAACCAAAGTTTAAAAAACCATTAATCGTTAATTGATTGAACCCAAAATTAATCGAATAATTAATCGAATAATTAATCGAAAAAAATCAGTTCAATCGATTAACTCGGTTTTCTACCCTAGACTATTCAAAAAATTATATGAAATAGTAATATAAAAATATAATAAAATGAGGTAAAATTTGGAGCACACATAGAATTTTATGTTAAGAGGTGTGAACCTTTGAGAATTTATATTATAATTTTAAATGATATATAATTACGAAATTTTACTAAGTGTTAAATTAGATTATCAATATTAAATATAAAAAATATTTAAGTTATATTAAAATTTAAATTTTTTAAGGATCGTGATTAGGGATTGTAATGGGATGGGTTTTGGTTAATTCAACCCTACCCAAAAATATATATCCTCCACCCAAACTAGGCCCGACCCGAAAATTTTATAACCTACATCAGACCCGAAAAGTATATATTTTCCACCCGACCTTATCTTACTCGATAAAATATGGATTTAATTTTTTTTTATTTTTTAAGAAAATTACATTATTATATTCAGGTATGGTCGGAGTTTTTTCACCCTCCACCCGAACTCAACCTCGCCCCTTAAAAATTCAACTCAACCTGAACCCCATTTTTTTAATAAAAAAATTAACCTTATCGGACCAGGTCGTCGAATTCGGGTTAAATTAACATCCCTAATCGTGATTGCCATCCTAACATTTCCTTGACCCAACTCAAATTAAATCTTGGGTAAATTAAGTCTTGTATCTAAATTATCAGTTGTAGTTTATTTTAACACTTAAACTTTTAATTTTTTTAAATATCATACCCAAAATTTAATTTTTGTTTCATTTTAGTACTCGTGTTCAAAATTTAACATTAAGTTTTGAAAAAGAATGAAAGTTTAAGTACTAAAACATATCAAAATTGATAGTTTAAGTACTAAATGCGTCAAGTTTTTAAGAGCGGGATACTAAAATGAAATAAAAACAAAACATTAGGTATGGTTTTGATTTTTTTTTTGAAAGTTTAGGTACTAAAATAGATCAAAACTGATAATTTAGGTACTAAACGTGTAGTTTACCCTTAAATCTGATACCTTGTTTAATATGATAATTAGTTGAGCTTATATATTTACCCAAATTCTAATTAGAAATTAAGGTGCCTTTTGTTATAATTTTGCTGGTTGAAGATTACTTGGTGATTAAAGTTTATTTAGTAAAAACTCTTATTGAACAAGGTCATTATTTTATCTAAATGTCATTAAAAGGTTTCTCACTAAAAATATTGGTGGGAAGATTTTGGCGTCAAGTATATAGTGACGAAAATCAATGACCATTTTTGAAATTGTCATAAAAATATATCATTAATCAATAAATACGACGAAAAGAAAAAACGTCACAATATATATTTTGTGACGTTATACGCAATGTCATATAGAAATGTCGTCATAAATGGACAAATTTGTTGTAGTGTATGGACATTGAGAGAGTGACTTGGGATACACCAGATTTTGGTATAGATATAAGATTTTAGGATACATGAGATATCATATTTTTATACTCTTAGTGTATCTATATTTATAGTGGATTATTACTCTGCTCATTCGTTGAGGTATACAATGTGAAACCATATTAAATATCTCCTCTTATGTTATCTTATTCTATATCGATCTCACTTTATTATTTTCCACTTATTAATTCCTAACAAGTGATGGTATCAAAGTCATGTTAGAGTTATAAAATTTTAGAGAATTTATTGTTGTAGACTTGGTTAGCGATACTAGAGACATATGAAGAACTTTGTTACAATAAGTTTACAGTTGCAAGTGAGTAATTATCAATCGATCTAGTGGTACTTTAATAAATATTGTGTAAGAATTGAAGTTATTGGTTTACGTAATTGAAGTTGTTAAAGATTCAAAGATTAATTTTGTAATGAAATTTGTGCAAGGGAGAGGTTATTAAATATTGACTCAATTTTTAATTAGAAAATAAGTTAAATTTTATTATAATTCTACTGGTTGAAAATTACTTGATAACTAAGTTTATTTAGTAAGAATTCATATTGAATGCAATTTTTTGGTGGTCAAATGTATACCTCTATAAATAAAGAGTGTCTTATCATTTAGAACTATGGGAGAGAATATTTTTTTTTACAAATATGTTTAATAACTTTTAGGGTTTATGTTGTAGAGATAAATTCTGTAGGGATATGGAAAGAGTGATTTGAGATACAACTGATTTTGATATATAAATTAAGAGTTTTAGGATACATGAGATATCACGTATTTGTATTCTTCGCAATCTCTATATTTATAGTGGATTATTATCCTTTTCATCTATGGAGATAAATAAAGTCGAACCATGTTGAATATTATATCTTATGTTATTGTATTCTAGGTTGATCTCTTTCTTTATTATTTTTTTCACTCCTAAAATCCTAACAATTTCATTAGATTACTCTTATGGTTTTCCCTTTTGATTCACAACATATTTTTTTATATTATGTAACATGTAACATTTAAATTTAAATAAAATTTTCTTCTTTACAATAAAAGCATGTTTTTTTAATTTAAGTCCAATCACAACATACTTCATCTTGTCATACGAGAATTAAATTTTATTAACAATGAAAGGTTAACAATTATTTTAAATAATAGCTCTAAAGATTGACAAAAAAAGTTACAAACAAAATATAATTAACCTTGAATATTTTTCATCATAGTTAACACTTTACATTCATGTTGACTTGGAAAGCACAATAGTACACTAATCGTTGTATGCATATTGCCTACCTTTTCTTTCTCCTTGCTAACAAGAAACAAATCACATTAATCCCTCATTTTATATGCACAACCCCCATCTTAGGAATTGGTAATTCATCTAACTATGTCGTTATTACGTAACCTATATTATAATTGTAGTTAAAATGTTTTATATTTATATAAATCTTATTGACATATTTTCTAATAGATTATCCTATATAATTGTTTAGAAATTTATATATTCGTATTATGTTTATTTATTTTTGTATGATATTGTTATGTCCAGCCATTAAGCCACGCTTTGTCAAGGGGAGTCACTGCCCCTCCCTAATTTTTTATTATTAAAAAATATATGAGAAAAATACTTATTTAACCCTTCTAATTTTATTTTAGTTTCATTTGGCCTCTCTCAATTTCTATTGTTAGTTATATTTTGTCCCTTTGAGTTTATATCCCGACTATATCCCTGGTTATGTCTAGTTAGTTGCTTGTCTCATGTCTAATATTGTTAGATTTACCAATACTCCAATCCTATTTATATGGTCTGCCCTAACTTTGAACACGGCAAAAATATAAAGGGTTATTTAAGAAAAACGAAATAGTCATTTCAAATAATTAAAGAAAATTGATAAAAATAATTAAGAGTGTACAATGAGAATAAAATATTTTAAAGAAGTCAGGAATAAAGTAATATTTATACGTACTTTTCTTGTAGAGAATCACAAACCAGTTTTTTCCTACTTTATCACCATCGAACCTATTTTTTCTCGAGGTTTTTCCCAAAAAATAAGAATCCACTATCCAAAGTTTTGACATGGTAAAGTTAGGTCGGGAATAGTTCACCAAATACTTTGTGCTTGTCAGTCGCAGGTTTTAACTCTTTAGCCACCACATCCAAGAAAATCATATATAGGGGAAATCTCCACCATTTATTTTCCTTAAGAAAGAATTGATAAAGAATGGCTAAAGGGAGGACTTGAGTTCGACAAAATTTAATAAACAAAAGAACAAGTGGTGAATGTGCTTGAAACCCGCCAATCTCAGCCAATTTCTATGGGCCATATTATATATTGTATTTAAATAATATAGTTAAGATATATTCATCTTTTATGATATAAGATTGATTTCTTTCTAATATTAAATTTCATAAGAATCTTAGTTTATGCAAATGTTAAGCCATTTTCTGTTTAAAGCTTCATACCTAGTTTCCAATTTCTATTATAAAATCCTTTATTTTTATAGAAAAATCGTTGGCAACTAAAGCTGATTAGTGTAGTTGTAACATCTTCTTAGGGGCCAATTTTAGTGGTAATTACATTGAAAAATGAAAGCCTAAACTTATCTATAGCATAGAATTCAGTTCTAAATAAATATCATCCATGTGCTTCACTCTTTTAAAGAAAGTTTAGACTGATACTTTTTTTTATGTGGAAGACGTGATAAAATTAAATTCATAATTACATTTCACAACTATGCAAAATGTTTGTGTTACATTTATAATTTTTTAGTGTAAAACTATAATGTATTGTGTAAATTTTAACATGTTTATGCATTTATATTTATTTATATTTTTCATATATTTTTTTGAATGAAATAACCCCAAAACTTTGAAAACCTTCATTTCAATCCCTAAATCTCATCGCCCTTTGTCGTCGACGAAACTCCACCCGACTCATCTTCCCCGATGACCAAACCCCCCAAGAAATCGTAATCGATTGACGGTGAATCGACGTTTTATACCCGCGAACCCTAGGATGAAAATCGCGATCCCACGCGATCTCGACAGCCAATTGACAACAACTACGATAGCATAAGACTAGGAGGATGGCAGAGATTATGTCGATGGCGGTGGTTGTGGTAAGAAAGGGGCAACAACGGGTTAAGGATAGGATTTGGAGATTTTAGGTATTTTAGGGTTTTTATAATTTAAGAGAAATTGGTTTTTTATAAATATAATAATAATTTTTAAAAGAATAAATTTCAAATCACCAGATTGTGACACGTGTCACTTAACGGGAAAATTAACACTATTGACGGCTTAGATACCTAAATGCATAACGTTTGTATCGTTAGGCACTTGGATGGGTCAAAAAATAGTTTAGGCACCTATTCAAGAATTTAGGTATAGTATGAGCACTTATTTTGGTATTAAGCGTAATAATTACTAATTTAAAATTTAGAATTTGAAATTTATATTTTAAAAGTGTTTCATACACTCTTTTGATAATTTTTTTATTAATTTATTAATTTATGTTTATATTAATCTCTATATAGTATTATTAAATTTTACTTTTAGTTAAAAGACAAGGTAAAATTTCTAATGAGCTTAACGAGCACGAGTCTAGTTGAGTAACAATTTTTTTAACAGCACGAGTCGTGCACAATTTTAACGAGCTTAATGAGCAACAGTCGAGTCAACATTAAAATTTTTTAATGATCACAAGTCGAGTATGTCCAACTTGCGATCGACTCGCTTGATAATCACCCCTAAAGCTTATTTTTATATCATGTTAAATTAGTTCTATTGATAAGAGAAATAACATTTTACCCTATCGACTATGATTAGATTTTACTTGATGAAATTTAAATTTTAAGGAAAAGATTAAAATTATCTATTTAAATAATTGAAAATAAGAAAATAATCATGAAAACGAGAGGATGTGCTGATATTAAAAAAATTAAGAACATCCAATAAGGAAAGTATTTTTGTTAGCTCAGTCCTGATTAAAGTTTCAACGACTTGATTATCTTTTATTTTTCCTTTATTGGCCTCCTAATCTTTAGTATAATTTAAATCATCTTCTTTTCTTTATTTTTTTTAAGAAAAATATATAATATATTCATGCAACACACAGGCTATTATTACTTCCATACCTATCCAATTGTTTATAATGAGATCTTAAAACCACAAGCCTTACTAATTTTGCTATCTTTGCATTGATTGCATATCACAACAGCCTCTCCATGCGCCCATTATCAATCATCACAACCATCATATTGCCAGCGGATCTAAAGGGAGCTGAGAGATCTTAACCCTCTTTGATTAAGGTAGAAAGGTTACGATATGAATCCTTTTGAAAATAAATAATTTAATTTAGATTTTTTAACATGGAAAATTTCTCCTTACAGTCCTATAATTTTATCCCGGTTTCTAATATAAATTTTGGCCTTAACCATTAGGGCAATGTTGGAATGTAACCATTATACCTCAATCTCCCATTTTTACACCAGTAAAAATTTCGGTCTATGTCGATTCTTCAAGTTCATTTCGTCCAATTCCGTTTGTACAGACCAGAATAATCTAAACCGACCGATGCATAACTAAGATTGAGAAAAAGTCAAATTACCATTATTCTTTCCTAATATATTGTAAGTTGTTTAATGTATGGAATGATCTTTTTCTATGTATAGAATTGAATTCAGTGTATATGAAAGTTTTTTAATGTAGGAGATTATTCTCTGTCTTGTTTGTTTTAGATTTCTTGAATTATGATTGTATTTGTGGAGTTTACTTATGAATAATTGCATAATTGATGAGTATTTATTTGAAATTTATTTAATTTTATTCATGTGATATATGTATATTATATATATTAAATTTTTTAAAAACATTTTTAAATCTGAAATAGTATATTCAACAGACAAGTACGATGTATGTGAGTTCTAATATTAAAATGATATGTTCACTAATACAACCTATCTTACTATAGCCTAATTCGTTTCTAAACATATCAAGGAAAACATGCATGAGTTTTAGTGATTGTATATAATGATGTTACCCTACAATAAATGTTCCAAATTATACTGTTTAACAAAGAAAATCATATAGATATGGTATTTTTTTTTTATAATTAAGTCTATTTGAAAGAAAAGTTTCCCTACGTAACACAGTTTTTTCCCTTCTAATCTTCTTTCTTCAACACTATCTTACTATAGCCTAATTCGTTTCTCTAAACATATCAAGGAAAACATGCATGAGTTTTAGTGATTGTATATAATGAATGTTACCCTACAATAGAATGTTCCAAATTATTACTGTTTAACAAAGATTGAAAATCATATAGATATGGTATTTTTTTTTTTAAATTAAGTCTATTTGAAAGAAAAGTTTCCCTACGTACAACACAGTTTTTTCCCTTCTTAATCTTCTTTCTTCATTTAGTTTCATGATAATTATTAATGACCTACATTTGGGATCCAGATATCCCTAACCTGATGACCTTTTTCACAGATTCTAAGATTCCTATCAGTTTATCACTAAGATATATCTCTAGGCTTTGAACCCTTGTATTTAACCAAAATCCCACAGACAAATCTTCCGAGTTTCACAATACAAAGCCTTTATAATCTTCCAAGCTTTCATGGTTATATATGGTGTATGAAGTTGTGGGAAAATAGTATTAATTTTTAAGTTATTTCAACTGATATAAGTTCAATGTATAACAGTACTATATAAGGTCATTACTGACATTCAACCCTCTTTTGCTTTAATTTTTCAACCACGCATTATGATTAATTATAAGCTACCGGGAGTTTATTCTCAAACAATTCAAATCAGATTCCTAATCCAGTTTTAGCTAAGCGAAAAAGTAAAGAATTAAGTTCCTATAGGTGTTTTATAGAGCTTAGAAATTTTAGTAATAACTAATCGAAACCTCTAAGTCAAGCAAAAAGTATTCACTCTCTCTAAAGTCTAAAATCTGTAATTATGCTTCAAGTTATGAACTAGCCATGTACGAGCTCACTGTCAACAAATTTGAACTCATATTCAATTTAAGTCTTAATAAAATCGAATCGAAGATGAACAATCGAAGGAATTCTAGCTAAATTCACAAGGTAAATTTAATCCATGCATTCTTTTAATTATAAAATTATAAAATCAAACCTAAAAACTCTGGCATTTAAATTTTCGTATTATTTTCAACATTAAACTCTCATTTTATTGTCGCGTTTAATCAAATATATAGAGAACAGATTTTTTTAAGAGAAGCATACAAATCTTATCTATGTGCATAACAGATAGCATAATAATTAAGCATGAAAGTAAACAAATCAACGATGAAAGAGATCTGAAAGGTTACCTGGTGCTAGCAAAGTCGTAGAGCTTTCCAGTGCTGGAAAAATCATTACTCCAACTTCAGCATCGCACAAGATCGCCAGCTCTTTAGCTTTCTTCAACAATCCGTTCCTTCGTTTAGAAAAAGTGACCTGCCTGCTTGTCGCGTTATCGATCCTCCTTATCGCTATTTTCCCTCTCCCCATAGCTTTAGCTCACCCAGTATGCCTCAAACAATTAATCTCTTCTAATTATTCAAAAAATGAAGAAAAAAAAAGAAGAAAATTAAAAGTCCCGATGTTCGATTAAAGAAGTCGAGAAAAATAATAAAAAAGCTTTTAATCAAACAAAGTAAAATAAAAATGATAAGATAAGATAAGATAAAAAAGAAAGAGTTTCTTCAAAATTTATTTTAAAAAAAAGCTTGGAGAATAAGTGAGGAAGAGGAAGGAGACAAACCGTAGTTTCAGAGACGTGGTTTTGGTCCTTTTCTACATCATTAGGAAAAATAAAAACTTCTATATAAGGAAAGTTTGGGGAAGAAAGCAAAAACAACCGGCAGTTTTTTTCTAAAACCACTAGTGGTTTAGAAAAGGTTGAGGGTACGTGGTCCAACCAGACTTGAAATGAATTTGTTTAATGGCTTTGATTTATGCAAAAAGAACCATTCCTCGTATAGATCACTGACGCGTGGGCCTACGATTTCATCAGACAATGGACCGTATTTCCTATTTCGGGGAAATTAATATTTTTTATTTCATTATTTTCCGAAATAAAATTTCTAATTTAGCGGCCTTTGAAAATTAGAAGGGTAAACAATACCCAAACCCACTTAATTATGGTTAATAATAAACAAGTCATTCAATTAAACTATAATTACAATCATGTCATTTCGTCGTTAAAGTTAAAATAAATGTCTAATATAGGAATATTTTTATTCATCAAAATTTATATATTCTATTAATTTTTCTTAATTTTAAATAGTTTAAAAAAATCAATCCTTCATATTTAATTTTTTTTTATAGATTTTAATCCTTTTTCAATATTTAATGACTAATGATAATTGAATATTTGTAATGATACTTTAGTTAAGTGACATGTTCATAACTTTTAGAAGAAAAAAAAGTGACTGGCATAGTTTATTTTCGAGATAATGTTCTGGAAAAATTATTCACGAGATAAAGCACTCCCAAGATTAATGATCAAATAGGTGAAATCCACAGTGTTGGTCGTAGGTCGCCATGCCTTCCGGGCGACCTACTAGGTCGCCATATCTTCCCGGCGAGCTACAAGATTGCATGTGCCATGCACGTCCCAACACGCTGGGCATCCGAGGCCATCCGACCGAGGCCATCTGAACGAGCATGAAGGCATCCGAGGGCAACTGAGCGAGCTATGCGAGGGAATCCGAGGGAAGCCGAGCGAGGGTAGGTCGCCCGGAGGGCATGGCGACCTATGGTTGGACTGCATGTGCCATGCAACACGTTCATTCTCACGTTCATTCTCTCTGTTTGAGCAAGGGTAGGTCGCCCGGAGTGCATGGCGACCTACGGCCAACACTGTGGATTTCACCCTATTTGAGTAATTAATCTTAGGAGTGCATTAGCTCGTGAATTAATTTCTTTCAGAATATTATCTCGAAAGTTTTGCCGTTTATTATTTAACCTATAATTAAGTGACATTGGGTGTAGTTTACAAATATTGGAAATGGACCACGAAGTTGGAAGGGTGGCGCTAAAGTGACAGCATGCACAAAGCTGTGTTTTTCATATATATATATAATTATAATAAAGATAAACTACTTCAACAGAAAATATGTTCAATAAATAGATTTATATTAACGAAAAACATTCAAAGACATTTTTTTATGATATGTTCAAAAAATTTAATATTTTTAATTTTAATAATTTATCTTTTTATTTTATAATTTGTGATAATTTTATTTTATTTTTTGAAAAATCAATAATGTTTTTATCTTTAACAATTTAATTTTTATTGTTATTGTTAGTACTTTTAATATTTTAAAAAATAAATAAACCTTAAATCTTCTAAAAATTAGACAATTCCTTGTATTTTTTAAATAATTGATTAAGCTCCTCCATTATGTTATCGTCTATTGTATATCGTCGTATCAATAATGTAGATTATCACGTCAATATCAATTAATTTTTTTCTTTAATTTAATGATAAACATTGATGGTAAAATAAATTTAAGGGCCACATTATTTTTTAAAGTACGAATGCCTCATATACCATTAAGCTAATTTATATTATCTACTTATATTGATATTATAAATTATATAAGGTAACATTAATCACTATCTAGTTATAACAATAATATATATATATAATTTATAAAATCATTATCATATGGTTTTTAACATCAATTTATTTAATAAATATATTTTTCATCAGAATATATTGTGGTTTGTCGTAATAATTTAGTCACTCAACAATTTCCGTCGTGTTCTTTTTGGTCACCTAATTATTTTTTAAGAGCATACCTAAAATTATGTTTTGGTCATCTGTCGTTAAAAAATTAACAATGCGAACGTATTACCGTAAGATAATGTAACATCAAGCATATTTATTTTTTAACGACAATGACTAAAATATAACTTTAGATATAATTTGAAGAAAATAATTGAATCAAAATAGAACCATGAAAATGTTTGAGTGACTAAATATGTAGTTTATCCTATTTTTTTATATCTTTTAACTTTTCAATCACAAGAGAGGACAAACTTTAAATAAATTAAGATATAATTCATATTAAATAAATATGTATATAATTTTATTATTTTACTTATAATTATTATTAAAAATATAAATATTTATTATATAAAATGTTTTCTTTTATTCATATATTTACTATCTATTTAAGATAAAAAACATATAGTATCCATTTAATCACGTACTAATTGAAGATTTAAAAAGTACTGAATTGGTGTGCATTTATCCTTTTTCTAGGGTGCATTTTTTTAAAGCAGTATCTTCGCAAAGTTCAATCGGAATTCACTAATTTTAATTCTTAATTAAATTTAAGATAATAAGCTGGAAAGTAAATGAATTGGGTTGGTGTGTTTTATTAGATTAATTCAATCTCCTAATAAAAATCATTGATTTCGTATATAAATATTTAAGCTTAAAAGTTGGAGTATAATTAAAATATTATTTTTAAAATAACAATTTTCAAATACATTTAAAAATTTAAATTAATGTATATTATGATAAATCAAATATAAACATATAACTATATAATCAACACACAATCACTTTAATTATATGATAAATTTCAAAGTTCAATTTTTAAAGATTAAAACATAAGATTTACCAAATATGTCAGAAACTTTGACAACCGAACGTTGATCTCTTTTATCTTGTTTGTTTGAGGTATTTTTATGGTGTTATTATATTAAAAAAACTCCAAATTTTTTTTTGAGAAATTTAGAAAAATACCTCCTAAATTGCTCACGTAGAGGACTACCTCGCGTCCTATAAAACGTATTTAATGGACCTCATATTTTATAGAACTTGAAACCCATCAACTATTTTAGATAAGTCATTCAATTTAGGATAAAGATATAATAAATGCATGAAATTTGATTGTCATAAAACGTGATGTCATCCTATGTAGGTTTGGGGTATTTTTTTTAAAAAATTGGTTTGAGGATATTCTCCCAAAAAAAATAATTTTTTGACGTTTTTTATATAATAATGCCCAATTTTATGTGGGGGAATAAGTGGTGATTGTGAAAGAGTCGAAATAAAGTTGATAGTGTTGATGAAATTTAAGGCCAATGGAGAGACATACGGGGAAAGATTTGAATCTTTTCTATTCATGGGATGACATCAAACAGATTCTCAACAGTTAATCTACTCCAACCAAGCATCTTCTTTTTCCACGAAAAGGGCTATAAAAACAGAAGACAGTCTCAAAACAGGTATAATTATGCTTAGATTAATAATTTTAGGCAACTTGTCAAGCCACGATCCCAATTAAGCATTAAAGATTTAAAGTCGTCCAATTAAAGTAACTTGCTTGATATATATAGCCCCCACCTTAGAATTTTCATTAATGTGGGAAAAATTAATACAAACACACCTAACTAGAATGGTAGTGGGATAGGCACAGTTCCAATTTAGTTCAAGTTAAATCATAGATTCATAGCGATGACGAGAACAGCATATGATCAGTATACAGATTAGGTGCGCATAAAACATATGTGTACTGTTTTTACATTTTCTTTGAAAGAATATATTATATGGATTTTGTAAGGATTAATTTATCCATTGCATATGATTTTTATAATAATAATAAAAATTTATTGTGAGAAAAAAAAGTCAGTTTCGCACCTGTTTTCCATGGACGATCTAATCCTCTATGTGATATGTCCGGGTAGATTTTGTCTAAGATATGAAAGGAAAAAAAGGTTAAAAAATTGAATTATATTTGCCATGATGTTGACCATTTTTTATTCTACTAGGAAAACGACGCTCCAATTCTGAAAGGATATCCTCGTCATTTCAGAAAAAACGAGGGACATACCTGGCAAAGCCGGCGTCTGAAAGGGTGAGTCACCACGTGCCAATAAAATTGGGAAATTGTAAAAGCATTTCCCTCTTTTAAGTTTTTAAGGTTTCCTAATTGGGAGACTGAGTCCGTGCAAAAAAGGAAACCGAGCTCCTGGCAAAATATCCAAAACATTAATCTTTGCCAACAAAGAATCCTGAAATATGTTCTTCTTCTCACCCTATTTTATTTATCCTGAAAACTGAGTTCAGTAAACACCTGACCTGGATCGTCTTCTTTTTTATTTTGGACATGTTTGTTTTCCGACAAATCAAGTTCCCAGGTTTTAGAACTGCAACCCAAACGAAACTCCCCAAGATCTTCAGCTTGTATTAAACTAAATCATAATTTTGTTTTCCTCTTTATTCAAAAAAAAACTAAATCATATTTCTTTTAATCAAATATTCATCGCAAAAGGTTGTAACATATGAACAAGCAAACACCTGGATCTTTTATATATATATATATATGTTTGTTTTCTGACAAAGCAAGTTCCCATGTTTCAGAAATGGCAAGTGGCAACCCAGATGTAACCCACCAAGGTCTTCAGATTGTATTAAACTAACTAAAGATTCAAATCTATCCATTTATTCGTCACAAAACAGTTGCAGTTGCACCGCACCAACATCTTTGAACTCTTCCATCAAGAAACTCCTTTACTTGAATGGAAACCAACAATAGTACTATTTATATGATCGTGCTGAGATTCTGATACATATTTTATCATTTACAATTCAGACTTTCAAATTTGATGATTTCTAATATCATATATAGAAGTTAAAAAACGCTTGTTTTAGCGTTTTTAACAAATTTGTTCAACTACATATATATTTTGTAAAAATATTAGTTAATGATTTGCAAAATATCATTTTTCCCCCTCAGCAAAGTTCCTTTTCTTATTAATTTTAATAACCACCACCATATCAGGTGGAAACGATCAAGACGAACAATTACAAAACAAACACCAAAACCTGTCTTGCATCGATGGAGTACATCGGAAGATGAGAACAAGACACCCATGAAAGAAACACATCATTCAAGACTCGATTGAATTATATTCAAGGCGCCAATCAAGAACCGGCATTCCATGCAAGCACCGGGAGTCCAGACAAGCGAACTTGAAGTGTCTTCAAATAGATAAGCTATTGCTTTTATTTGAGAGAAACTAATCCATGTGAAATTACAACTAAAGAGGGGTTCAAAGAGAATGTGTTATTTATTAGGAATGAGGTGATGAAGCGATTAATGTGATAGGGATGCATGATGCTCTTTCTCAATATGCATTTTATTATTTTATAATTAAATAGGTGTTAATTTCAACCATCGGGAAAATGTTGCTTTCAAATTATTTATAATATAATGATTATGAATACACTCACCTATTAATAAATAAAATCAAAATCACACATTATAATAAAGTTATTGATGAGTTGTCTTAATCTATCGTCATTAAATTTAGAAGTTTATAAATACTTCTTGATAAATTTTTAAAAATATATTTTAATTTAATCTCTTCCTCAACCATTTTTAAAGACGTATTCTCTTACATTAAGATTACCCTCGACTTTTCTTCTTTTAAGAAGTAATGAATTATATATTATATATAGCTATGACACATTATTGTACACATTGCTTTCTTGTATTAATATTTATATTCATACGATATAAAAAAAAGATAGATATATTATTATATATTGATGAAGAACTTATATCTAACCACAATCCAAAGGAACATGTGATTGAAACTCCATGTCCAAGGTTAAGCCTTGATAATGATATCCCCTCCACCAGTTGTAATGTTTCAAAAATAAACATAAAAAAATCATAAAATTTAAGTTGCCATTTATGGATGATGATGATATCCATGGGAGATCCATCAGTTGCAGGCATTAGTCACAGTTCAATGTCCCATGCCGCGCAAGGTAATGCAAGTTGAGTTGGAACGCAAATGTTGCAGTTTTTAAATTAATAAATGATAAATCCAGGTTAGCATATAATATTTATAGCTTGTTAACTTAAACCACTGGTTATATATATATATAATTTTGGAACGTTGCATACAATAATAATATGCATTTCGATGTTTTCTTAAATTTAATCTAATTAATTAGAGAATTAACTGAATTTTAATTGGATTATACTTTTTAAAGATTATATATAAGTTTAATGTGTAACACCCCAACCCGTATTCACCCGAATACGAGTCTGAGATGTCACATTGACTTTTAAAACGATATTCTTACAAAATATCAAAATTTGAACTCTTTTAAGAAAATACGATAATATATGTTGAATCATGTTTGTTATAACCAATTTAAGAAAATATACGTTTTGTGAACAATAAAATATGGTATGAACAGTGAATAGTACTGTATGAACAGTAATGAACAGTATGTGAACAGTACCGCATGTTAGATTTTTTCCCAATTGCTTGAGGGGAACCGATTCCCCTACTGCAGGGTACTGATTCCCTGCTACAGTACTACTACAGTACTTTCGTAAAATACGTATAAATTCGTAAAAATCTAAGTTTTCATATATATAAAATTTGTCAATTACATATACGTATTTAAAACATTACAAACTCAATTATATGACTTTTCAAAACCGATTAGAACATATAGGATTTAATCCTTTATTTACTCGACAACCACTATCCTTATTACAAATACATACTATTAACTTCTTTTCCTGATCTGATCTTTGGAAATGAGGAACTGACATGTCTTGTATAATTTTTATCAATCTTCCTCTTCTCAAAACCTACACGTGAAACAATCACACGCTAAGTCGTTGACTTAGTGAGGCATATAAAATATTATTATATAACCTATAACATTTCATATAAACAAAAGGTACATATGCCAATACTACATTAATCCCTTTTACTTACCATACATTCTCATATAACACTATATCACTATACCAAAAATAAACATATACATTATCAACGCGTTTAACATTTCACATTCATTATCATTAATTCTTATATTTAACACCCTTATATAACATATCATGCATTAACCAAGCAATACCCATTACATAAATCCTGTGATATATTCCATATACAAATCACATATACATGTCATATTCAGTATACTTATTAATTTCTTTGTTAGCCCATGTATACTATTGAGAACTGAAGGTATGATACATTGAGGTTGTGCACTAATGTGTCACCACAGCTCATATAAATGTCCCGAAGGACCTATCCAAGGTCATAAAGAACCTCGACAACTATCCATAGTCCCGAAGAACCTAGGTAAATTGTCCATATGTTCCTTAGAACATAGGTATATTGTCCTATGTCTCAAAAGACATAGGTAATTCTGTCCATATGTTCCGTAGAACATAGGTAAACCCTCGACTCTTGGCATGCCAACTATACCCCTAGCTCTCATATCACATAACATGGGCATTATCATTTATAACAGTTCCTATTTTACATATTCATATCACATCATTCTTTCACATAGCTCTTATCACATTTCATGTAATCACATATTTATTCTCTTCTGTCACATACCACATGTATGGTAAACATATCTCATATCATATAACAGTAACATATCATATTTATGTAATCATATAGATCATGTCACATAGCTTATATCATTTCTCATATTCATATATATATATGGTTCATTTTCACATATCACATATTCCTTTCTCCTATTTTTCATATCACGTCTCATATAACCACATATGTCTGTCTTGTCTCATATGCTTCACATACATCACATTCATATCACATATTCATATAGGCTCACAGTTTTATCACCTATCATGTCATTTCACATATACACTTTTATATTGCATAAACCCATATCCTCTTATCACATAGCTTCTTATTATATCATTCACCTCATATAACTTATTGTCACATAATCTCATATCACATATATATATTCACATACTTCATATCATTTGACTTATTTCACTTTATTATAAAAGATAGACATATAGTCTTATGTTCCTATCAATAGTATATGTTCATATGATTTCCTTTTACCTTATCAGTAATACTACTTATTTTATCTCACCTTTCCATTTATTTACATAAGCCACATGAATTACAAGAACATATCCACTCATATAATCAAGCATACATACATTTCATGTCCTTCATTCATTCTATTCTCTATATCCTTATCACTAACTTTTCACATATATTTCTCATGTACTCATATCATTTTATTCATATCTTATTCTTATATCGTCTATGTTCATTCACTTAATCTATGTTCATATATCTATATATCCAACACATAGAACACATGTCAAACATATCATAACATTTTAAGAGTTACTTCTTACTATAGTAACTCCATCCTGGCTTATCGCAAGCCATGTTTGTTCTATACATACACATTAAATTGCACTCACTTTAGCCTTGCTTTGATTCGATCCTAATCCTTTTTTCAAAACAATCAGAAGCCTAAACTTAAACTTGACGTTAATAACTTAAGCTGATTTAATGAACCAAAATTCCATTTTTTCTTTAGGGGGAATCGATACCCCCCCAGGGGAATTGTACCCCTTTTTTTCTTTAGGGGGAATCGATACCCCCCCAGGGGGAATTTGTACCCCCTGCGTAATCTAGAATTTTTCGTTCAAGCCCAGAAAATCATTGTTCATGCACGAAAATTCACTATATCAACTTAAATTCTTCATGTTTTATTCCCTTTCATATTCTTAACTAAAATATATATACTTAAACTAATTTATATCCATTTATTTCATCTTAAGCTTCAAAATTATATTCTCCATATAAAAATCAATAATCATACCAAATTTTTCATGTTATCCAAACTTAATTCTAACACTTCTAACTTCTTATTCTCATAGATGACAAGTCAAATTCATCCTCCAAATTCATTTAAACCTTCCTATTCAAAATTTCACTTCAAAACCCATTTTCTTTAATCTGTCATAACTCCTTTATCTTTTGATTTTAAGATAACTTAAGCTTTCCTTAAGCTTAGTTATCATCTAATGATTAAAACCCAACTATAAAATCAACAAGTAATCAACTAAATAAAAACTCACATTTGCTCAGCACGTTGGAGAAGAAGAAAGCAAGAAGAAGAAGAGTTTTCCATATACTCTTCCCCCCAACGTGTTTATCTCTCCTTAAAGAGATAAAAAAATATCTTTCATGACAAATGACCATTTTATCCTTTAATTCCTTTAATAATTACTAATAACTTTCCAGAAATATTCTCAAATAAATCACTGAACTATTCAACTATTCTACTTTAATCACCAAATTTTGAAATTTTACAATTTGGTCACTAACCCGTTGTTTGGGATGTTACATAATGTAACTATTTTTTATTTATGAATTTGGTGTTATGAATAATTTAATTATTTTTTAACAGTTTGGGTGATTATAAGATAATATTTGTTCAGAATTGTTTTAATCAATTAGAAACGCGCATAAACTCTACACAAAAATAACTTGAATGTAAAATCTTTAAAAAACATCATTTTAATTAACTTTTAGATAAAGAATTATTTAAATGTATTAACTGCTTATCCTAAACTAACTTAAATAAGTAATGGAAGGTATTACTTAAAATATTTTAAGAAGTGACATCTAATCAATTTGAATATCAATTTCAGAAATGAGAAAATACTACCTCATTAAGCTAAAAGAGTGTGAAGACAATAGGATATTATTACGACATCTTATGATATTTTACTAATATATCATAAGAATTAAAATTAAAGTTTTGCTTATAAATACCAATGGTTTGAACTTTGGATACACATTATTTGAAAATTATATTTATGGGTAAATTATAGATTTCAGTGTTCAATTTTTTTACTCTTATTTTAGTTACTATTTTTTTAAAAAATAATTTATTCACTTAACTTTTGATTTAATTTTATTTTGGTCACTTCTTTATTAAATACTTAATGACGTTATGACTAAATATTTTTCTTTTTAGAAAAATATGAAATAACCCCAAGATTTTCTTTATTTCTGTGAAAACCCCTTATTTCGAATTCCCTTTGATTTTTCGATGATGAAACATATCTTCTAATTCCAATGATAAGAGGTGGAGAAAGAGGAAGAAGGCTATATATCTTCATTTATTGTCGATCAGATTATGGATATCATATAGTATCAAAGTAGTTTGAGGGTTTATAAGTTTAAGGTTCAAGATTGAATTTTATGAGTTCTAAAACGATTTAGATAAAATCTAATTACTGATAGAGTACTAGGATACAATGAGGAAAGTTTTTTCAATATCTTGAGTGGTCGAATAAGACGTCATGATAAAATTGGAAATCGTTTATCTTTGGAGGAGGAAAATAAAATGAACAAAAAGAAAGAAAAAAATATGTGGATGACATATCATAAAAAGATAGTTCACATCGACACATGGATACGCGTAACATTTCTATTTATGATTTAACACTTAAATGACTAAAATATGAGCAAATAAAAATTTAATGAGTAAATTAAAAATTTCAAACTCTAATGACCATAACAGGGCGAGAAAAAAGTTAAATGATGAATGATGAAATTTGTAATTTACCATATATTTATATATGAAAATAATGTCTTCCACTAAGCTTGTAGGATGTGCATAAAACAATCCTAGGATTCTTTTTCAAATAAGGATAATCTTGTGCGGTTGTGCGTGTGCGCAGGGATGAAGTAAGTGGGGCGGTGGGGCCATCACTCTAAAAATTTAAAAATATATAAAAAAAATTAAAATTATTATATATTTTTAAATTTTTTATGTATTTTTATTGATTTTTTTATTTCTTTAAAATTTTATAAGTTTAACGTCCATGCATATGCGTATATATCATTTGCTCGATGTCCTATTCTAGGAACCAAAATCTGAGATCACGAGAGTTGTCAAATACACGTGAAGATCATGATGCCAACATCATCAGTAAGATGACCAGTCCGAGCTAGTGGTTTATGGAGTTCCAGAGACTTTCAGTCCAATGGCAGAAATTAATAAAATCAGAACCAAAAAAGCATCACATATATACTCCGAAAGGATTTTAAAGGCCAATTGTTCCAGTCCAATGATTTATTTTAAATTACAAGTAAACAATTTATAAACTATTTTGAATGTGGATGAGTTTTCCTCTATATAGGGTTTGATGACTGTCTGGAAGCTCAAACTTTGATTGGTCCATCCCACGTGAACCATGCAGGCGTATGAGAATCGACCAATGGGAATCCTTTTGACAATAAAGCATATATGAAATCCATAATTTGTATAATTGTTACGGTCGATCAAACAACAATATTAGTTGTGCAAGGATTCCTTAATTACTAAATTTAAGTACAAGTTTTTCTGTACAAATAAATGTCCCGTACACGATTTTGTATGATTATTAAATCTATTTCGTAACAGAATAAATTGTGAGACAGTCATATTACATAAAACAAACTATTGATATATATACACACACGCTCAGTGGTGGCGGAACCACAGCTTGGTGAGAGTAGACATCCTGAAATTCAAAATTTCTTGATTAGTTATTTATTTTGTTGATGATATTCATCCTGAAGTTTTTCATGTGCACCCTGAAATTTAAGTTTTTCGATTAATTACTTGTTTTATTGACAGTGTCCACCCTGAAATTTTATTTGTATCCACCTCATTTAAAAAAATTTATGTTGTTAATTTACATGTATCTACCCTAAAAAATATTTTTAGATCCGCTATTGATACACAAACATATAATTAATTAATTATATATATATATCTTAATGTTTGTCAAAAAAAATCTTAATGTGTTCAAATCATTTTTTCTTAATATTATCCAATTTACCTAATTAACCTCAAATTACTTTTTAATTTTTTAGGGGGTGTTTGGTTCAAGGATTTTCCCATCCTTGGTTGGTCGGAAATCTCCTTTCTGGTAATGTTTTATTACCAATAATAGATTTTTTATGAAGGTTAAATTACAATTTATCCTTAAATTATTTTAGATTTACAAAAAAAAATCTATAATTAAAATTTTATATGAAGTTCAGGGGTTAAAAAAATTTACCCTTTCATTAAACTTTTTTATATTTAATTTTGTAAAAAAAATTATATAAATATATGAATTTAATTTTTTAAAGAAAATATATAAATATTTTACAATTTGTAATATTATACAATATATAAAGGACAATTTGGTCAAATACATTTTAATAATCTTTTATTCCTTTAACAAAACACGGTAATCTTACATTCATGCTAAACCAACCAAACACAAAATATAATATTCCCAGTAATCCTATTCTCTGGTAATCTTTTATTCACACCGGTAATCTTACATTCCGTGAACCAAACGCACCCTTATAGTTAAGAACGCATATCATGAGTTCTAGCATCAACCTGCTTTTAGGTGATTTATTTTTTTAAAAGTTGAGTTTTTGGCAAGGGATTTTATTATTAAACGGTTGAAAGTATTTAGAACATATATTACTTTATAATCATCTTAGTTTAATAAAAAATTAATAATTAAGTAGTCAAAAAAGTAATTAACTAATGGCGTTGAACAGCCATCTAATTTGGTTCCAAATGTTTGATTTCTGGTAAAATTACTTAAATGCAAGTTGATAGAATAATCTTTATCGCAGCATAAAATAATATGATTCCGCTGTCAAATTGTCAGGAAATTTCAGCATCCGTATATTTAACTTTACTCTAATTATTGATTGATACCTATACTATTTGTTGTTGATTAGTTATGACCGAAAACAATAGGCCAGCCCACATGCAATCGCCAAAATGTTGCGCTTTTCAAATATGAGCAATTTAATAAAGGTATAATAATAAAATAATCTTAACGTTTAATAGTGTAAAATATATCCTTATTATTTTTTGATATATTTGTCTACTTAATTTTAATTTTGGATTAAAAATCACTTTCGATAATGAAAACCGTCATTTAACTGACGATCAAACTTAATGTTGACTAAGCATATACATTTGGACGTTGATGCCGACGTGACGTGTCTTTATCAGACTCATAATAACATGACATTGTTTTTAGAATTTTTTTAAAAAATAAATAATTATTATAATTAATATTTAATTATTTATGTCCAATATGAGTTTGTTTAAAGGAACCCTTAAAAGGAGAATGATTTAGAAGAGGAATCAAACATATGTAACTACTTTAGAATGGCACGGGTTTTGCCACTAGACCAAGTTTATTACTTGGTTAAATAATAAATTAAATACTATTAATGGATACTTAATCTGAATTTAATGAAAAAAATAAAACACATGTTTATAATCTCACTTATACCAAATTATTCCCAAAACTCGTCTTCTCATTCTCTATTATTCTCAAAACAATTTGGGGTTTAGGGTTTCGTTACCACAGTCCTAAATTTGTTTCAAATTCCCTATAACGGAAAAATCGACTAATATGATGCTATACATAGTAATTCTGATGGAAAATAAATAAAACACATATGATGCAATATATAGTAATAATCTGTTTTATAAGAATAAAAATTGTGTATAAAGGATTATGATGACATTCCCGATTATAAAATTGATCCAATTAATTATTTTTAAATAAATTGGTTTGTCTTCCCCAAATCTGTTTCATCTCCTAAGCTCTCTTCTCCACACAAATGGCTGCCTCTTCAAACCCCCCAATGCTTCGTCGGCCACCATACTTTGGTGGCCATATTTTCTCCGACAGGCTTCCATGATGAGTGGATGAACCTAAAAAATAACATTAAACAATGTAACCCTTATCTCTTCTTCTAAACAAATAGAAACGATATCTCAATAGCCCAAAACCTTCACTGCCATGGAAACAGCCAAAGGGGACCCCATCGTGGGATTCAAAAACCAGAGGTAAAACCCTCAAAACTAGCTCTATATTTTGAAAATAAAATCACCACTGGAAGTGTAAATTTTTTGAAAAATACCTCTGAACATTTTCCTTTTCTTTTGTATTGCTTGGGTCTTTCGAAATCAATGTAGAGAATTGTTATTCAGAGACCTTTCGTATTCCAGCTTCATAAGAGTGATGAAGGAAACAGAGAATAAGCTGAGTTTCTTCACCTTCTAAGAAAAAGATTTACCGATTTCGGATATGAGAGGAGTTTTTCCTAAAACAAATTATTAAAGGAGTTTTGGGAATAATCGAGTATAAGTGAGATTATAAACACGCGTTTTATTTTTTTCATTAAATTCAAATTAAATATCTATTAAATAGCATTTAGTTTATTATTTAACCAAGTAATAAGTTTGGTCTAATGATAAAACTCGTTCCATTCCACAGCACTTGCCCAGGTTTGATTCACCTTCCAAGCCACTTTTAATAGTTCCTTTAAACAAACACTAATAGGAGTGACTCTCGTATTGGTCATAATAATAATTATTTTTTATTTTAAAAAAATTTGATGTGGCAGTGCCACATCATCATAAGCTCTAACATGGACAAGTCATGTCGTATCTACGCTCATGTGTATATGTTTGGTCAATATCAGACGTTGACCGTTAGTTGACCAATGATTTTCATCCACCGATGGTATTTTTGACCAAAATTAAACGTTCAGCGGATGAATGTGTAAAAAAAACGATAAGAGTATATTTGACACTACTGTCAAATTTTAAGAGTTATTTTGTTGAATTATGCTTTTAATAAATACATAGACAATTAAGTACTAGAGCAGCAAATAAAAAATTCCAAGGACACTCCCAGCCATGATGCGAATCAGTGAGGTATAATTTGCCAAGGATCCATGATTGCAGATCAAGAGAAAAGAAGGAATACCTGTGTGCAGGAGAAAGGAGACGGTGCCAAAGATTGCGGGCTTTCTCACAGTCGCGAAGGACATGAAGGATAGATTCCTCTCAACCACACAAAGGGCACGACGGACCAGTCGTAAGACGGCGTCTCATACGCTCAAGATTTGCCATAGTACAGTTATGAAAGACCATCCAAAGGAAAACTCGAATTC
Source organism: Hibiscus syriacus (assembly GCF_006381635.1). Taxonomy (NCBI): domain Eukaryota; kingdom Viridiplantae; phylum Streptophyta; class Magnoliopsida; order Malvales; family Malvaceae; genus Hibiscus; species Hibiscus syriacus. The sequence goes on from NW_024062608.1 coordinate 6,155,317, forward strand.
GCTGCGGAACTTGGAACTTCCATATCATATTCCATGCATTAGAGATGTCACGCCATGAAGGGGCAACAATGGTCTCATAAGCGAATGAAACCGAGAACATGTGTTGAGTTCCCCATCGCCAAATACAACGATCGATACTGCCATCATTTGATGGGGGCATAACTCCAAGAACGTGATTGAGGGCGTTTAGATTTAGAAGGGAACCAAGGAGGTCCGAGTTCCATTCACCATCCTGCTTCACAAGATCGGCAAGGCTACATTGGGGAAGGACTTGACTTGATGGCCGAATGTGATTTCAAAGAGTGTCGAGACTAGGAATCCAGATATCATCCCAAACTTGAATAAAGGCACCATTTCCCATAGACCAAGCAATATTGTTTCGAAAAGATGACCATAAATTCGAGAGGGAGTGCCATGATGTAGAGCAAATGTTCCGACTGATTGAAAGAGGAAATAAATTCGTTACCTTATATTTCTAGCGAAGGAGTTGAATCCAGTAGGCAAACGGATTAGCAATTAAATTGAAACACACTTTCATTAGAAGAGTTTGCTTCTGTTCATGTATTCGGCGAATACCCAAGCCTCCTCGATTGAGTGGTTGACAAATGGTTTCCCAGTTAATCAAAGAGCAAGAAGAGTGCGCATACGAAGAGCCCCAAATAAAACGGCAAATGAGCTTTTAAATTTTGTTACAGACGCCTATCGGAAGCATGGAGTTTTGCATGAAATAAATTGGAATGGAGACTAGAACCGGTTTGGCCAAAGTGATACGACCCGTAGTGGAGAGAGGACGGGTTGCCCAACCTTCAAGTAAGCCTCTCATTTTCTCGAGAATAAAAGCATAATCAGCACGATGGCTCCTTCCATGTTGCACTGGGACACCTAGGTACTTGCCAAACTCTGTTACTTGTTGGAAACCCAGGCGATTACAGATGGCTTCCTTCAGCAGAGTGCTCGTGTTAGGCGAGAAATAGATAGTGGTCTTTCTTTTGTTCACTCGATGGCCATAATAGTTTCCGAAATTTGCCACTGCTGAATTGATTGTGTCAGCATTGAAGATGTCCACTTTGGCATAGAAGATCAGATCATCGGCAAAGAACAAATAAGAGAGGGGATAGCCATCTTTGGCAAAGCGAAAAGCCTCCTAAACTTGCTTATTAACATAATCAGATATGCAGTGGCCCAAGCGCTCCATTGCCAAGACAAATAGATAGGGAGAAAGGGATCGTCCTGTCGAATACCCTGCTCATGGTTGAAAAACAGCAGTGAGAGAACCATTCCATTGGAGCTGGAAGGATGAAGTAGTGATGCAGTGCATAATGATGCGATTCAGATTTGGCAGAAATCTGAAAGTAATCAGAGTGTCAGGAATATAGCCCCAACGAAGTCCGTCGAACGTTTTCTCCAAGTCAACTTTGATGGCCATCCAACCTTTATTTCCTTTGGAGAGCCTAATAGAGTGGATTTCTTGATTTAAGATAATGTTTTCAGTAATATAGCGACCAGCTATGAAACTCGTCTGGTTTGGCTAGATGATGGTAGGCATAATGGGTTTCAGGCGCCACTCAATAATTTTAGTGTGCAATTTGTAGATAACAGTGCAGAGACTGATAGGACGAAAGTCTGCGAAAGATTTCGGGCTCTCAACCTTCAGAAAAAGAATGACGACAGTTTTGTTCAAATCCGAGTCAAGGCTGCCACTATTAAAGATGCCTTGAATACAAGAGCAGATTGACTCGCCAACAATTGACCATTGTTTCTGAAAGAATTCCGCATGAAGACCATCATAACCACGAGCTTTAAGGGGCGACATATCATTCAAAGCAGCCTGAGTTTCATCCGAAGAAGGGATCGCATCTAAGGCGGTCCAAGGAGAGGGCGGAATATAGCCTGAATTTCTGTTGAAAATCCACCGAAAGGTGAAATTAATTCACGGAAAAAATGTCAAAAATAGTTTGTTAATTGTTGAAAATTAACAATAGTATAATTTATATTTTAGTCATTGTAATTTAGGTATTATAAATTAATCCTTAAGCTTTAATAAAATACCCTAACTCATTAAACTTCAAAACCATCCAAAACATTCTAGCTTTCTTCCAATACTAGAGAATTTAGAGAGTTCTTGAGAGTTGTTTTCTCCTTTTTATCAAGAGAGAATTATCATTGTTTTCTCATTGGTAAATCGAGAGAAGTTATAATTCCTATTTTCTCATAATAAAATTCTTCTACCGTTGCCCGCGATTTTTACCCTATATTATTTAGGGATTTTTCGCGTAAATTTTTATCTCTTTTATCTTCATTTTTATTTTATCAAATTATCAATTACTTTTTTACTTTATCTGATAACCGTATCCGCAACAATTTCATCTGACGATGGGATCGCATCTAAGAGATATTTATCATGCACGGCCTCTTGGAGAGGAAATAAAGCTCGAAAATGCTCATCGTCAGTCAGTCCACTCGCCATTGATTTTGAGAGCTGAGATTCGATTTTGTCGTTTCCTAGCTTTGGTTCTACGGTGGAAATAGGCAGTATTACGGTAATGGAAAGTAATCCAGTCAGCACGGGATCTTTGTCGACAAAGAAGCTCTTCTCGGTCGAGTATGGATTCAAGCTCAGAAAGTAAATTCACCTCCAAATCTTGAAAGAAGACAAAATTCCGGGAGTGAAGTGCCTTTTGAACTCCTCGAAGACGAGCCATAACTATCCGCTTTTTGGAGCCGATATAACAAATGAAGATTTGTTCCAAGATTTAGTCGCTTTGGTGAAATGAGCTATGGAAGCAAAAAGATTGCCATTGACAGGCCAATTTTCCTCGACCATGCGACTGAATTTTTATTATGCATAAAGATTTACATCTAGTTTCTTTTTAAAACTTTCACTATTACTAGGTTACAGATGTCACGTCAATTAGTTAAATATTTATCATATATAAATATTTAAAATCTCGTTTTTTAAAAAACTTTCACTATTTTAATTTTTAAACTTTTGAATTTTTATTTTATTCGTATAAAATTATAAAATAATATTTAATCACTGAAAAATAAATTAAATTTTAGTCTATAAATAGGCAGTTTAGAGTTGATTATAATTTTATATATATATATATATATCACTGTCTAAAAACTGCTTAATTTTTAAAGCATTAAAATATAATATTTATATTATTCATTCATAAATACGATCAATACTAAAAAGTAGCCAAAATTAAAGAAAATAATCCTAGTTACTAATACATACCCTTAAAAATGAATCTAATAAATCAACTCTACGGATATAATGTACATGACACTAATAAGTCAAAGTTAGGATGTTTTATTGAAACTGTCGGTAGGTTTGATTTCCATAAGATGCTGGCAAGCTCCTCACTTTTCGTCATCTACTTTATTCGAACCTATGCATAAAAATTATCATGCTCTAAGTAAAATTTAGTGAGGCAGAAATATAATTAAAGTGATAAAATCATAAATTTCATAAAATATAAGAAATAAATTTTAATTTAAATAAAAAACATTAAACTTCAAACCCGACTAGTTAAACCATTTTTCCTTTTGAAAACCTGAAAAATCATCATCTCATGATCAAAAATCATGTAAGTCAACTCGAGTATCATAAATAACTTTTGTTCTTTTCATTTGAACATATTTCAAAACTTTCTTTTCAATTCTATGTTCTTTTCTTTCATATACTGTCATAACTTTCACATTTACTGTTATAGCCCAATGTATATGTAAGAGAATATAAGGTACGTGAGTTTAAGGTGCGCACTAGGCACAACACGGTACTGAATCATAACTGAAATGTGATATGATGCACTTCAATACAATCATAACTTGAGCACCAACTGTGCTAAAAATTGGTACACGAATATACCAAACCTAAACTAATAACTGAAAAATACTCACTAAATAGCATGCAAAATGTACTAATGACTCTAAATGTAGCATATAATGAACTTATATGTATCATCATAGAATCATTTATTAATTTTTGTCTAATAACTGCAAAACATCTGATATCTGTAAATATCTAATAACTATAATATCTGATATCTGTAAATATCTTATAACTGTAATCATTTGATATTTGTAAATATCTGATAACTGAAAATATCTGATAACTGTAAACATTTAGAATTCATCATCATAAATAGCATACTTGGCAGTTCATACCCAAAATCATTCATAAAACTTGATGAAAAATTTTATAAAAATATTCAATATTGAAAATTTTTAAATCATACTGGAAAATAAAATGAGGTTGCCTTATCGCAAGTAGTCTACGACTATAATAATCAAATAAATAAACTGCACTCATTTTAACACTTTATTTTTTAAAAATCAAAATATAAGTCTCACTACGCTTTAGATTTAAATCCTTTACATTCCACTACTTTCAATACACAATTTATCAAAATTTCATATTCTGTCAGTTTGTACTACCTTCAAACAAATATTATTATGTATTAATTTATATACTAAAAAATTATTTTGTTTGCACCAATGAAAACTAGACTCAAATATGATTCTAACCATATAAGACACTTCTTCTAGTTCCACTTGTACAATTTATAGCAAATTTTCAAAGTTGACTTACATAAGTTGTTCCGGGCAGAATCTGCTGCCATGTTTTCTGACCTATCACTGATTAAAAATTCATATCTTTTTGTATACCTATTGAAATCAGTTTTGTTTTGTTCTAAACGAAACTAGACTGATATAAAAATCCAATGATATAAGATTCATTCTTCATTTATTTTTTTTAGAATTTTTGGTGATTTTCTAAACTTTCTGTTCAGAACATAATTTCTAGGCAGATTTCACAAACTTGCATCCTTAACTTATTCACTAAATCTACAAGCTTACCAATTGAACGTATAGGCTTGAGGTACACCTCTCATGCACTAGGAGTCACTTTTTAATGTAACTCCAACAATGGCTAATCGCAAGCTAATGTTTGTTTCGATAACATAAATACAAGTTAAATGCACTCACCTTTGCCTCGCTATCGAACATTCTCCACGATAATCTTCTCGATCTCATACTTTTTCATTCCCTTCAAGCTACTTGAATCACTAGATTTACCTTGATATGACTACATTATATAATAACATAAAATATTCAAACTATATGTTAGCATCGAACTAACATAATCTAAACTTAAATATAAAATTCAATAGAAATAAATCTAATACTTAAATCGATATAAAACTAAATCGTACTTCCATTGTAACTTTCAAACTTCTCAAAATAGTTATTCGATCCTATGAATATTTATTTTCACTATCAACCCTTCAACTTTTGTCAACTACACAATCAAACCACTAATTATGAATTCTCTTTAGAATTCACCTTAACTTTTCTATTAACTTCATAATGATCCTTCACTATTATGATCATGTCACATTATTTACAAAAAATTTCCAGCACCTCAATAAAATTTTCAAATCACTACTTTAACATTCATAAGTTGAAATTTCATCCTAAACTGTCTTAGACTTTTCAAATTCAACCATACAACTTGAACATCATGGAGATGCCAACCAGAGAAGTACCGAAACTACTTGGGGCCAGAATGCTTTGGAATATTCCCTATTTGTAATAGAATTGACCGATGATCAGAACGGATCCGGAGGAGATGATGGAGCATCGAAATCAAAAAAGTTTAATCCCAATGATTATTACAGAGTGCATGATCCAAGTGAGCATGAGTGAGACCTCGGGACCAAGTAAAAGTCGGCCAATTATAGTGCAGACCAAATCCACGAGATAATGTGTTGGGATTATTTATTTCACGAGATAATGCTATCTCCATATTATTTGCTGAGATAAGGTGAAATTTACAGTGCAACCGTAGGTCACCATGCCATCCCGCGAGCTGTTGAAGGTCGCCATGCATGCATGGTTGGAGGTCGCCATGCAATCCAAGCAAGCAAGGTCGCCATGTGATTACTGCGATCAATCTGGTAAGAAAGAAATAATGAGAGTTGTGTGGCCCAAGTGTTGTAAAGTTGGTTTCACCTACCGTTTATTTTCTTTTCCTTTTTGGCAAGTGAAAGTTGAATTTTTATTTTTTTTATTTTTATTTCAAATTTTGAAACACATGTCGTGATCTTGTAGCCCCACACAACTCTCATTATCTTCTTTCTTACCAGCTTGGTCGCAGCAATTATATGGTGACCTTGCTTGGTTGGATTGCATGGCGACCTCCAATGCAAGCATGGAAACTTTCAACAGCTCGCGGGACGGCATGGCGACCTACGGTTGATCTCAGCAAATAATATGGGGATAGTATTATCTCGTGAAATAAATAATCCCAACACATTATCTCGTGAATATAGCCGCAAATCTCAGAGGTCAAAATCAAATAAAAGGTCTTGGAAGTCTTTACAAGGTTGCGTGGAACCAGCTCCACCCATACGTTCATCGGAAGCTAAAGTTGCATTGAAGTCGCCCAAAAGGATCCACGGTTGGTGAATCTCTTGGGCAAGAAGGCGCAAATGGTTCGAGCCTTCCGTTTAGAAGCATTAGGGCTAGCATAAACATAGGTGGCAAGAGCGGACCAGTCATCCCTCTTATGGTGAATGCTATAATGTATAAACTGAAAATGATTCAGGAGGATATCTACAAAGATAGAATCATACTAACATAGCCACATACCGACAGAAAACCCAGTCGCTTCAACATGATGGGAGTTAGGAAAACCCAAAGCAGCAATAACGACATTTGCATTTGATCCGTTAACACGAGGCTCAACAAACCCAATGATATCAGGCTTATGGTCTCGAAAATACTGTCTCACAACTGTCAAAAAACGAGGATAGCCACATCGTTGTACATTCCAGCAAAAGATCTTAATATTTATTTAAAAAGATAACAAGAGGAGTGAAGAAACCTCAGATATCCATTGGAGTCACACGCCCCTCATCACTCATGTTTGCATTTGAGGTGTCCATCGGGACAGCAGCAGTAATCGAACCAGCCTGGGCAATATCGAGTGGCTTTTTTAAGGAAAGGTCGCCCCTTTGAACAGGCAGTGACTCGTTACTATCAATGGACATAGGAACATTCGGGTTTGAATTCTCATCAATTATAATAGCGGAGTGCCTCGAGCTATCTAATACAATTTAAGGCTGGGAACTCGTGGGTCTGGGGCCATTCTTCGTAGAAACAAGTAAGTGACGGGAGGAAGGTCCAACCTGTTGAGCTGAAGTGGAGAAAATAGGGGTAGATAAGGGTTTCTTCAAGGAGATATTTCCTTTTGGCTTATTAGGTCTGATGGGTTCCGAAGCTTTATCTTTGCCATTGACCCTCATGTTTTCACGTGCATGGTTGGTCGCAATTGAAGTGACATCGTTAGGGTGGCACGCAGAATCATTGGCGCCATTGCCATTTTGAGCAGTTTTATCCGTAATGGTAATCGATTGGAAGCGCAATCCATGGTTACCAGTAGCGTTGTTACCAGGGGAATTCTCTTACTTTTTGACATTTTTCCGTTGACGCTTCTCCACAGGCATCCAGGGACCATACCGGTTATCGTCAATGGCATGTTGTGCCGGGATTTGAGAGTCATCAACAGAAGGATTATTAGCAGCCACCCTTGCCTTCGATTTCGGGTAAGATTCCGAAGAATGTCCATAGGTACCACAGGACACAGGTGAAGCATACAACAGGTAGGGATTCATATTCGACAATTTGTATCCTACTATTAACAATAAGTTTTGAGATCAAAGGCTTATTCAAGTCCACTCTAACGACCATTCTTGTAAAACCTCTGCGACCGCTGTCAGTCTGATAGTCTATTTTAATCACCGGTCCAACTCCAATGTACTCACTGATCTCTGTGATTATGCTCTGTTTATACAGGGTGACAAGCAATCCAGGCAAGCGAATCCATGCAATTACCTTAATAGGATGAGGCTGGGAGGTAGAGAAATCTTCAGTTCATGGCTCAATTGTGAGATAGTGCCCGTAAACCAGCCATAGTCCCTTCGCTAAGACTTTTAGATAATCCGTATGGCTCCTGAAAGTGACTAGAAAATAGTCATTCTCGATATCCATAATACGGAGGGCCTGAGAAGGTTTCCAGTGATCATAGATTTTGTTTCGCAGAGCATTATAACCACGCCCAAGCAATTTCACAACCTCAGTCTGATTAAGGCTTTTCACGGCAAGATTGTGCTCACGGTCGGAGAATTCAATCGATATCAGCCCATCAATTGTTTCGCATTTCACATCCCCATCAAGAATTTCTATATCATCATTATCATCATCCAGATCAGTTGCATCATCAGGAGTGGGCGATGAGGTACCTGTCAACAGACGGTCACGATATAAGCCATGCCCAGAGGCGATCCCTCCAGTTGAAAGGGGCGGCTTGAGATCCGTCACCGGGAGGGAGTCCGGTGGTTTATCAAGGTGGTGGCGCGACTTTTTGGTGCTTCTGTCGTCGGCGGCACTAGGGTTTTCGCTGTCCATGATTTTCGAAAGTTAAATATTAGTAGTGATTTTTTTTAAGTTTAATTTTTCTGCATTAATTAATAATTATGGAATATTGTATGTTGATAATTTTGTGTAGATTTGCGAAGATGAAAATTGTGCAATCTTTTCACACAGTTATATTTAGAAGGGCTTGTTGCTGAAGGCCCAATAGTGAAATTTAAATCTAACAAATTTTGAATGTCAATAGCCCATAAAACAAATAAAGGTACAACCGTACAAAACCGCTTTGGAGCCTGGAGGGGCGCGTGCGTAAAAAGAGGAGCGGGCCCCAAAGCCGTTCTTCTAACGTTCAAAAGTAGTAATCGACGTAATTCTTATATCTTAGCTCCAAAATTCTATTTCATTTTATTTTAGGTAAATTAATTATACAATAATGAAATTAGAAATTCAATTCTAATCTAATTACTGAACAAATTTTTTATCAATTAGATTATCAATACTTTATTTTAATATCAATAGCAGAAAAAACCTATTGATGTGTCGCTTATCCCTTTTCTTTTTCGTCTTTGTTGATCGACAGTGACATCAATTTTAATGTTAGTTATCGATCGTCGATATTTTTTTTTACCTTTTCCTTTTCTGTATCGTATATTTATTTTCTATTATTTTTTTATTCTCAATAAGTCTGCTTGTGTTGCACGTTTTCATCTGCCTTTATGGCCGCTTTCTTATGCTTTTTGGCATGTTTTTCAGTTCTTTGGTCGTATTTTCATTTATCTTTTTTCTAAGGGTTGATTTGACATTGCCACGAATTATCAAGATGGTTGTAACACCCTCAACCCGCATTTGACCCAGATCTGAGTTCGGGGTGTCACATCAAATTTTAAAACCTTTACTTGTTCAAAATAATGAAAATTTTCCGCTATAAGAAAACTTCATATTATTTGAAATAAAGTTTACAAACTTATCAGAGCATATACAATTCAAATCGTTTATCTTACATGCAAACTACAGTTTCCAATAACAAAATACATATTAATAAAAGACTTTTCTGATCTGCTAATCGGGAAGGAGAAGCTGCCCTTTCTTGCATTGCCTACCCTTGTTTCACTCCTCTTCTTGCTTCTCGAAACCTACGTGTGAAACACTCACACGCTAAGTCGATGACTTAGTGAGTCATAAATAAACGTATTATGACATATCATTACTAGTTCCTACTATGCACATTTCATTTGATCCTCATAAACTATAGAATGCAAAACATACACATACACATACACACATACATATACATATCATTTCATTATTTTTATTATTATTCTTGTCATTATTCATATGATTAACAATCATATTTCTTAGTTATGAATTCTTGTACCTAACCTTATTAACCAAATATGTATATATCATCCTATATATTTCTGTAACATATTTCAAATATTAACTTAAAATCAATATCATATAACTATTCATATGACAACTATATTCATGCACATCATATATCATATATACCACTTCACACCAAACTCAACTCATTATCATATCAAGTTTATTTATATTATCCTTTATTTGCCCACGTACATTACTGAGAACTCAAGGTATATGAGTACTTTGAGGTTGTGCACACATATGTTGTCACCACAGCTCTTATAAAATTCCACTGAGTGGCATATGAAATCTGTGTCCCGAAGGACCTATCTATATGTTTCGAAGAACATAGGTAACTGTCCATATGTCCCGAAGGACATATGTAATACTGTCCATATGTCCCGAAGGACATAGGTAACCCTCGACTCTTGACATGCCAACTATACCCTAGCTCTCATAACACATAACATGTGCATTGTCATTTATGTCATTCACATATACACATTAATATCACATATCATATAATACTCTCATATCACATGTTCACATGTTCACATGTCACATAGGCACATTCACATGTACATGTAATCCTGTAGTTTGTTTTCACGTAGTTCATATCACTTTTCATATGATCTCATATTCATATGTCATATAGCTTATAACACTTCTAATGTGTTTATATAAACATGTATGTCTTATCTTGTTCACATATGTTCCCCATATTTCATATAGTTTATATTTTGTTCTCTTATGTTCACCTAGATCATATAAGTCATATCTTATTGAGCTCCTAACCTTCCTTGAGTAATCCCTTATACCGTACCATATAGCTTACCCTTGAGTTGTCTTGTTCGCATATATATATATATAATTCTTATATCTTATGTCACATGTTCATATATTCCTCATGTCCTTATTTATCTCTTATTTATATTCTTATATAATCACATAGATTATTTATACTATTTCACCTAGCTTATCCCACTAACATATGTTTACATAAATCATGTAATATACCACAACATGTCAACACATATACTCATGCACATATATAAATCATAACAAACACATGCTTATATCTATGCACTCATACATTCTACTATAGGAAATAGACTCATTGCAAGCCATATTTCCATTAACACCATATACCACTAGTATGCACTCACCTGGCCTCACTAGTCAATACCGTTCTCTTATCTTTTCTTTGATGCCCAATACTTGTCGACTGATCTGGACTTGCTCTCGATTGATATCTACATAATCATACATTTATACATATCAGTATTCCAAGTGGCATACTCTAATCTTTCATTTCTTAAATTAAAGGAAAAGTCTATTTTCAATTTCCCTTTGAAGAGGTATCGGTACCCACTATAGGGTATCGGTACTACCCTAGCTGAGGGTATCGATACCTACATGGGTATCGGTACCAAAATTTCATTTGATATTTTCCTGGTATCGATACCTCTCTTACCGATACCACCCTCCCAGGTATCGATACCCTTTGAATGTATTCACTATTTTTACTCTTGAGGTATCGGTAGGTACCGATACCCCCTTTCCCAGATTCCCTTTTTATGCCCAAAAATCACTCCAAATCCACTTAAACATTTCATGTTTCATCCCCTATCATATTCTTAACTCACATACACATGCTTAAACCCATTTATCACATCTTAAACCTCAAAATCCTATCCACTACATGAAATTCAAGAACTAAACTCAATTTTCAACATGTTCTAAATCCAATTCTAACACTTCATACTTCTTAATTCCACTAATGACAAGTCAAATTTAGTCTTAAAATCTAATTATTTTCCCTCTACAAATATTTCATTTAAACACCCCTCATCTTTAATCATTTATATTCTCTTCATCTTTAAGACAACTTAAGCTTTCCTTAAGCTTAAGTATCACATAATGATCAAAACCTAACTTAAATTTCAGCTAATAATCAACTACTAAGAAATCTTACCTTTGCCTTGAGCTATCACGTATTAAGAAGAAAGGAGAAGAAGAGAACTATGGAACCAACTTTGCCTTCCTTTCCTCTTCCATGTATTGATCTCCTATATAAAGAAAAAATAAATAAAAATCCTTCCTTAGAAAAGACCATTTTACCCCTTACTTCACTTAATATTTACTAAACAATCATCCACGAAATATTACCAATTTAGTCCCTAAACTTTTTAATCTTTCAAAATTAGACCTCAAAGTTTCAAAATTTCCATTTTAGTCACTGGCCCTGATTTTGGGATATTACAATGGTGCTTATCCAATATATTATACTTCCTTGTTTTGGACCATCGGATTGGATTTGGATACACGGTTTGCGTTTGTGGATAATTTTTCATGTCACTCGAGTCTGATTTGCGGTTTGTCAGTGGTCTTTCAAAAATTTGACCCCTTTTGTGGTTCATTTACCGATGCGATCAGATATATTTGTATATATCTTTGTTCGAGTTTCTTGGTTAGATTTAATCTTTCCTTGTATGATCATTATATGATCTCAAGTTGCTAGTTTTGTTTCAATCATTATAGGAAATTTTCCTAATTATGTATTTAATTTACGATTGTGATTGTAAATCTTTATTATAAATTGGGATATTTCATATTTTGAATAAATTAGATGCTTATTTCAAAAAAAAAAATGTCAATAGCACGAATCAAGCTCTCAATAATTAAAGGAATGATTATTATTTCTATATGGAAATATTGTAAATATTGTCAAATGATATTTGAACGTTCTATTACTTGTAAACCTATTTAAAAAAAAATTACAAACAAGCAATTGTAATAAATGTTGTAATTTATTCATAACAATCGGTATCAGATCTTTTGATTGATTAATGCAGATTGAGTATTGCAAAGGTCAAGAGACCCTCTTAACTCAGCTTTCTCCATTTGTAAACGTCAAGACTTAAAGCGGTAATTTTGTTTAAGAAATATAATACGTTATCTCACTAAATCAACTAATTGTTAGTTAATTTGACCTTAATTTTAAATAATCACTACATCCTCTTCATTTTTTTATCTAAACTTTAGTAAGATCCGACCTGAACTCCGCCAAACCACAAAAAATATGTAGTCTAAGTCCACCCAGAATTTCAAGCCAAATTCATCCTCTTTAATCCCTGATCCAATCGCTTCATCGTCAAGTATTTCCACCACATCGTGTTTTGGTACATCAATGCCATCAAACATCGTCCTTATTTCTTCTGGGACCTCAATATATGATTTTTCATCAAATCTGACCTTTCCACCAACAATATGACCCCCACTTTCTACCTCTTCCGTTTTGACCAAACCTAACTACGTCTTCACCCTCTCTTTATTCCCCTTCCATTATCCTTCCCTTAGTCCGTTACCTTCATCCTCTCTTTTAATCACACCTTTTGTCGCTTTCTCTTCGCCTCCCATGACAGCCGTCAATCGAAGAACAAAACTAAAGTCAAAACTAGATTTCTCAACCCTTATTTCTGTCTTTCTTTACCACAATCCTACCTCTCTACTCTCTAGTTCTTCATTAAACCCAAAATTTATCTTTATTTTTTTCTCAATCACCCATCAAAGTTCAAATTCCAACTCAAGCATTGATTTACATTATTTGTAGTCAAAACTTGAATTTATCAAGTTTTTCTTTTATTGAATTTTAACGATTTTATTATTATTGATCATCATTGCCACAACCATTTTCATATTTAAAATAATCAAATGGATTAAATCATCCATGGAAAAAAAACAGTAAACCCTAGAATCAGAATCAACTTTTTTATCAAAAATTCAAAACCCTTATTTGGGTAAAGCCTATTCCATAAAAAATTCTTGAATCTCTACTCTTGTATTGTAGTATTGTCAGTCTAAATTTAAGAGGTCGAATCTCTACTCTTAGGATGAGGTCATGAGAAGTCAGATTGATTGTATGAGAGGACTGGGAAGGTCGTCATATTAATGGTGGCTCTTCATGGTTTGTTTCATTTCCTAGTTAAGGTGGGGAGTAGCTCAATTTGGTGCTGTGTTGTGAGGAGGAATTGTTTCTATGTTTCGATACAATGTTGGGTGTGCCATTGGTATAATTCCATATCTAAGACATTTTTTTCTTCCATTTAGGTATAGAGAGATTTTTTTAACGAGACATTAGTCTTTGTTTTGTATTATATTTGTTTTTGGAATATAATACTAATTACCCTTTAAAAAAAATTCTTGAATCAAAAAAATATGTTCTTCAAACTAAGTGCATCAGCTCAATCTCTCAGACTAAGCATTCGGTCTTTTTCTATACATACAAATGGTGAATTGGAACCAAAATTTTTTCATTTAATTTGTTTCTATACATGAAAATGGTGAACGGAGCCTAAAAGCCTTTTTTTTTTCGGTGACAATCGATGTTTTGGCTTCACAAGTGATATAGGAACACTATGAAAAAGGAAACAATTAATCAATCATTCAAGAATATCATGAAGATATCTACTAATATTACTATACTAGTAAGGTTCCCGTCAAGGCATATGAACTCGAATTAAGTTGATGGTGGTAGCGGTGATAATGGTCTTTCGAGTTAATGGTAATGGGATGACGAAAGATAATTATCATAATTATATATATTTTAGATTAAATTGATAATTTATATATACAAATTAATTTAATTGATTTACTAAAAATTAGAATTAAATTGATAAAAATATGTAAGTAATAAAAATTAAATGTATTATTATACAGGTTTAAAACTTCCATGTTAATAAATTGTTAGTGATTTAACCATAGATTGATAATACATTTAAAGTTTAGTGACTTAATTGATAATTTTTTCAGTAATCAGAATAGAATTGGTCATGTGATTTAGTGACTTAATAGGTAATTTATCCTTTATTTTATTTCTTTTCTCTCTTATAAATTTCGGTTAAATAAAAGGAAAAAGGAAAATGAAAGGAAAGAAGGGGTGTTTCCTACGAAAATCAAGTGTTTTTTGCAGGTTTAATTACTAATCTTGATTTAGAATTTTAATTATTACATCCGGTTCCCTCTCAACTTATTATCTTGATTGATTTAGGAGTTTCCTTTTTGTCGAACAAAGATTTTGAGGGGATGGCTATGACAATTGCTTCAGACGAAACCACCCGCATATGCGATCACTGGTATTTATTATTAGAATGATTCCGTGATCCTTTTCTAGAATTAATTTTCATTCGTTCAGTTTTAAACGCAATCTTTTTTCTTGTCTTCCGGATCCCAGCTCCTTTGTTTCTCTGTTCTTATATCAGTTCAGAATTTGTCTTTATGCTTAAAAATTGGTTGTTGTTTTTTTTAATTATTGTTTTTGCCTGATTTGTCTAGAATTTCATGTATAAAGAAATGATTAGTAATTTAAGTTGACCGAATCAAGCTGGAAAGGGGATTACTTTAGTTGAATTACCTGCTTTGATGTAGGTCAGGACCTAAGAGGCTAAGACGTGTTCACTTGATGCTTTTGTGCGTTCATGATTGTATTAGTTCATCAGATCACGGCATTTTCGTTGCCCATAGTTGAAAATCCTTTGAATTTTGAAAGTTTGGCTGTGATTGTTGGGTATTTGAACATTTCAACATAATTGTTGGTGTTTCATTTTGGTTTTCTATTAACAATAACTCTGCAGTCCACTTGATACTGGGAAGTGAGTTGCATTGCATATATTGAATAAAGCTTGAAGCTTTGAGTTTTTCCTATTTATCATGAATGCTTGTAGTTCATGATGACATCATTGAAGTGTGCTTACATTGTTAGGAAGGTGAGTTGTGGATGAAAGATTACTGAGGTTTGTCTACCTGCTTGTTTTCTTGGATGATGGAAGTGCATTATCAGTTTCTGAGTTTTGTCTGGATGTATGCCTTTGGTTTGAAGTGGCTGCTATTTGCTAATTAATTTGATGTTACAATGATGTTTTCTCTATTTCAGTTTTACGAGGATGGAGTTCCTCTTACTCAAATACATAATTCTTTTGAAAATTTTCTCGCCGAAAAACTCTTTAACAAATACTTTTCCATTTTGATGGTTCAGTGACAGAGCTATACCTTCTTCGAATATAGACTTGCATTATGCCCATTGTTCTCGTAATCTTGAAAAATGTAAAGTTTGTGGTGATATGGTTCCAAAAAAGCATGCTGAGGAGCACTTCTTAAACACCCATGCTCCGGTAAGCCTTGTATGTTCTTTTCAAATGAACTAATTCTTTAACTTACTTTTTCTCATCTATCTTCTTTCTCCATCACTATGATGGCTTTTGAGTGTTATTTGTGCTGGAGAAATAAAATTGTCTTACCCTTGAAGGTTGCTTAATAACAGAAATAATTTGTAACATTCAGATGTACCTAAATTTTGGATCTTTTATTACGCTGGTTTTTTCTTTTAAAGTAAAATCTATGGAGAACGGGTAGGAATAACAAAGTTTTGGCTTTTCCATATTCCCTCGGTTGCAAAACATCTTACTGGCCTAGGATTTGTAGTTGATCTGATGAAGAAAATTGATAAAGCCTGTTTAAAGTGAAGGGTATTTGAGTTAATATCCCCACTCTATATTATCCCCTTTTGAACTCGAGTTTTCTCTTTTGGGTTTCAATGCATGAATTTGTCAAGGGAAGACTATCTTCTAAGATCTTGATTGTAAAGTGGAAATTATTCAACCAACTTGTACTTAAGTGTTTATTGTCAATGAAGGTTTATTGTTAAAAGTGAAATAAATGAGAACACAAAGATTCTAGTTGTTCCTTTAACGTTGATGATTTAATGGATAAGTTCAGTCAACTACAATTTTAGGGAGCCTTTATCTGTTTGTTCATTCAGTCATGCTTGTATGTCGGTATCTAATGTGCAATTGCACATCTACTCTTGAATCCAACATGGTATTGGCATGTTTATCAACTCCATGCATATCAAGCAGGTGACGTGTTCTCTGTGTAGCGAGACAATGGAACGTGAAATCCTAGCTATCCATAAAGGTGAAAATTGCCCCCAGAGGATTGTTACTTGTGAGTTTTGCGAGTTCCCATTGCCTGCTATTGATCTGGCCGAGCATCAGGTGCTATTTTTTGAATCATTTTTCGGTGAAGGGATTCCAATGATATTTGCTAGGTGAAAATGTTATAATGTTGATGTTGCTTTGCTATTTTAGGAAGTATGTGGGAACCGGACAGAGCTCTGTCATCTTTGTAACAGATACATTAGACTGAGAGAAAGATATAACCATGAAAGACGGTGTAATGGTATTCCAGAAGACAATGTGGGATCTTCCAGGTATACATGCTATAAATTTACAATTGTAATGTTTTGGTTGGAATCAGTTATTTTTTTTTTGATAGGAATATTAGGCCTCATTAAAAACCCCCTTCATGATTAATGGAACTCTGAAAAAGTTCCTTAATCAGCGGAAAGAGGAAAAGAGTGCCTTGGATTTTATTAATAATAAACTTAATACAATATATTACAAAAACCTAAAACTCCTTGAAGGAAATCGACAACCTAAATAGTTACAACCTTAAAAACAACATAAATATTAACCAATTCCAGCCTTAGCGAGCGTTTGCCTCTAGATTAGCTGCCCTATTAACCCATCTAATAACACCTTCACACAGTCTAAATTTTTCAATAATATCTTTAACAATGTAAGCATAAACAGCAGGACATGAAACGAAATCCCTAACCCAGTCAACTGCCACCCTGCAGTCACTCTCAATTATCAACCGATCCTTTAAGCTGTGTCGTATAGTGTGAAAGAAAGATAAGCCCTTTAGGATAGATTTCAATTCCATCAAAGTAGGAGGACCAGGACCTGCGGATTCCTTGTAAGAGTCAATGATTGTCCCGTTATCATCTCTCAAAACACCACCTATCCCACTTCTCTTCCAGTCAGTAGTAGTAGCAGCATCGACATTTAATTTGATGAAGCCCTTTGGGGGAGGGGACCAATTAATCACAGTTGCAATCAGTTTGGAGTTAGGAGAATAATAACCCCCTAAGGAAGGATCTGAAATAAGCAAATCCTTAGAGATCGAAACCTGTTTGTACTTAGCTAAGTACCATGAAGCTAGCCTGGATCTAGCTAAAAAGAAGAGTTTTGCTTGATCTACCTTTCCTCATTCAAAAACAATATAATTTCTGAATTTCCAAATTGTCCATTGGACAACCCCTGGAATAAATGACCATATGGTTGAATTAATCCTCAAATCAGCCCATGCTAGGAGAAATATTTTTGCATCAACATGAAAGACAGATTGAATGTTCCAGAACCTAATGAATTTATTCCAAATGCTCCAAACCACCGAACAAGTAAAAATAAATGGGAGGGTGTCTCATCAAACTGCTTGCAAAAAGGACACAACAAGTCATCTATACCCATCATACCTCTTTTAACAAGAGCTGACTTCACTGCCAACTTCTGTAGAACAACTTGCCATACAAATGTCTCCACTCTTGGAGGCAGTAATCCACTCCAAACAACATTCTTCCAAAAATTAACATCTGATGAACTTGAGGTCTCTGAATAACACTGACTAACACAAAATTTCACAGTACCCCATCTCCAGTGCCTTTCCAGACCAGTACGTCAGATGAATCAACTGAAAGGGAAATATTTAAAATAATTGTCATCAAATTATACCACTGCTCATATTCCCAATCATTCAATTCCCTTCTTAAATGTATATCCAAAACCAGCTGCCTGAGCTAAAATCACCAAACTCGTATAATTTTCCAGTTTTGTTTAAGGAAATGGAAAACAATCTCGGAAAAATGATCTTTAATGGTTGATCCATTGCCCAAACATCTTGCCAAAATCGAATGCTACCCCCATCGCCAACTTGAACAGAATAATTGCTTCTAATTTTACAGCCAGTAGGGTATATTCTGTAATGATTGTTCACCACGGATCTCCAAATCCATGAAAATTTGGGTGTAACCTTATTGTCAAATAGCAGTAAAGAAGAGTCTAAATTGTATTTAGAACAAATCAATCTCCTACATTCCGCATTTCTTTCATTAGCAAACCTCCAAGACCATTTTTCTAATAAAGCTCTGTTTACCTTGTCAATGTTTAGAACCCCTAATCCACCTTCGAATTTCGGTTTGCACACATTGGGCCAACCCACCCAATGAATCTTGTTCTGACCATTTCCTCCGCCCCATAAGAAGTTTGACATGATAGAATTGATTGACTTGTACACCGAAGCCGGAACTTTAAACAATGACAAATAGTATGTAGGAAGCGAGCATAAGACTGAATTAATTAAAACTAACCTCCCTGCCATAGAAAGAGAGGATGCCTTCCAACCTGCCAACTTCTTGTTGAAACTATGAACCACTGGATCCCATAGGCCAGAAGAATTTCTTTGTGCTCCCAGAGGTAGTCCTAAGTATTCTGAAGGAAAGCTGCCAACAGTACAACCCACCGAATTTGCCCAATCTCTTATTTCCTCTTCATTCATATTCACCCCAAATATTTTTGACTTCTTTAAGTTCAACTGGAGACCAGATATAACTTCGAAGACTCGAAGTACTCTCTTCACGTTCATAACCTGTTTTTTAGATGCACCACAGAATATTATTAGGTCATCAGCAAATTGAAGGTGGGATAATTTGAAAGTTCCCTTCTCCCTGCTAATAACCATACCCAAAAAATAACCCTTCTGAAACAGCCCTACGGAGCAAAAGATTAAGGAGTTCCCCAACTATGTTAAATAACATAGGAGACAAAGAGCAACCTTGACGAATACCCTTTGCCATTGGGAATTCCTCTGTTGTGACGCATTTCGAGATCCAACTAATCCATGTAGAACCAAAGTTCATTTTCCTCATTATTCTGAAAAGAATAGGCCAGTCAACTGTGTCATATGTGTTTTTAAAATCCACTTTAAAAACACAACCCTTTAAACCTTTCTTCCTCCAAAAATCAATTCCCTCATTAGCAATTAAAGAGCAGTCCAAAATTTGTCGACCTGAGATGAAAGCAAATTGAGAAGGACTGATAATGTCTGAAATGCAGCTCCTTAACCTCCTTGATAGACACTTAGATAAAATCTTATATAGCCCACCTACTAAACTTATAGGTCTATAATCATCGAGGCCACCAACATTCGAAATCTTTGGAATAAGAGTAATGAATGTATGGTTTACACCATGTTCCCAATCTTTTCCCAAATAGAAATTTCGAAAGAAAATCGTAATATCTTCCTTTAAAACAGGCCAAAACCTCTTGAAAAATCTCAAATTTAAACCATCCGGCCCTGGGGCTTTGTTACTGTCACAAGACTTCAAGGTTTCCCAAATCTCATCTTCAGAAAATTCTCTCTGTAACTACTGATTCTGATCCAGTGTAATTTTGCTAAAATCCAGCCTTATGTCATCAATTTCCAGAGTTGAACGCTCATTGTAAATTTTGAAGAAGTAATCCCTAATTGTTACCTTTATTGCAATCGGATCCTGAATCGTAATTCCCCCAAAATTCAGTGCATTCAATGCATTTTGCTTCTTTCTAACTGTAGCACAAGTATGAAAGTATCTTGTGTTGCGATCCCCATCTTTAATCCATTTTGATCTAGAATACTGGAAACCGATCTGCTCCTGAATTTTAAGCAGTTTCCACAATTCTGCTATGTGAGAGTTCAAATCTGCTATTAATTCTCTGTCTGAAACACCATGCTGCTGCTGTTGGACAGCCTCTAACTTTTAAATTTTCTCTTCTAAATCAGAAATCAAAGCTTTTGGATACTGATCTCTTCTCCCAACCCAGTTCTTAATTGCACCTTTGGCATTCTTCAAAATATTAAAAACACCCACTTTCCTTTGAGTTTTCTTACTGTTTTGAACAGATAACTTAATCAAGTCCTCAAAACCTTCCTCATCCATCAAGTAATTGAATAATTTGAAAGGTTTTTTACCCCAATCTACACCCCTATTCTCAAGAATTATAACATTGTGATCTGACACAGACCTTGGAAGAATGGACTGAACTATATCCGGGAATGCTGCCAAAAACTGACTATCAACAAGAAAACAATCCAATCTTACAAATGTTGGATTATCTTGTTTATTTGTCCAAGAAAATCTGCCTCCAATCATAGGTAAATCAATAAGACCAGATTGTAGGATAAACTGACTGAAAAGATTCATAGAATTTCTGTTCTGCCCTCTGCCAATCTTCTCTTCTTCATACAAGTAAGCATGGAAGTCCCCTCCTACACAAACCAGACAATTCTTATCTCTTAGAAAAAGACTTAGTTCTTCAAAAAAAACTTGTCTTCTCCTCCTCCACTGAAGGACCATAAACATTGATGAAGCCACAACTGAAATTGTTGGCTCGAAATTTACCCGTTATGGCTATAAATCTCCTGCTTACATACTGATTTTCCAATTCGAAAATATTATCATCCCAACAACACAATGAACCCTCCGAGGATCCGATCGAACTAGATTCAATAACACCTGAGTTTGTTTAACCCACTCCTAAAAAATGACGTGTTAATCTTCTCTGTCTTTGTTTCTTGCAGCCATAGAAAAGAAAGATAAATCTTAGAACATAAATTCTGAACAGCCCTCTGTTTTTGTTTTTTACCCAAACCCCTAACATTCAATGAGCAAATGATTAATTTTGTATTCATCATTGAAAATAAATGTCGATCTCCTTAAATGACCCCAATCAAACTAATCACCTCCTTCAAGATCACCTTGAATGATACCTGTCGATACTCTCTCTAGGCTTATGATTTTTTCTAGAAAGGCTTCTTTTCCTTCCTTGAAAGACACCCCCAAAAGCTTACTAACCTCCCATGTAGCTAAAGCTTCTTCCAAAAGATTTGAAAATGCTAGAGAGTAGGCTGTATCAATGCTCACATGATCTAGTGCTTCCCTTGTCAAAATTCTTTTGGCTCTTCTGATCAGCAAACCAGGTTTGAATCTGGAGCATTCTCCTTCTGAAAAACAACCTTCAATCTCCCTATCCTCAATTTCGTTCAATGAGCCTCCAACAATAATAGAATCTTGTTTCTCATTTGAAGTCAAGACTACATTAGAACAAATCTGTAGAGAAGTATTAAGATCCACCTTTTCCCCTCCCTGACTAAATATGATTTCCTCAGATTCAGGCATGAACTTCAGAATATTCCCGAACCAGTGTATCCTGTTCCTCGATCTCTTATAGACCCTTTTAAAACTACACATACTTCTAGTTTCTTGTAGGTCTGATCGAGTTGTAAACGACCTCTTGGAACGATTTAGATTTCTACGCCTAACGTTATTACCGGAAGAAATAGAACTGGAATTAACCAGCTTTAATTCTGCTTCAATACCTTCTTTTCCAATACCAGCAGACTGTTCTCCATTTTGGCAAGTCTCCATCACTTCGATTAATCTGCTGTCATTTTCTGGAGAATTATTTTTCTGAACCATTTCCCCAAACTGGTTAATTTGGATTGCTGGTCCAGAAGGAATAACCTTAAAATCACGTAGCCCAGGCTGCCCAAAATCCTCAGGTTGGGCCAGAGATCCATCAACCGAAAAATTTGAATATCTAATACCTAAACCGACAAACTCCCCCACATTTATACTCCCAATGTTATGACTTTCTGACAGCCCACAATTAGAGACTTTTCTAAGGGAGGAAAGTCTTGAAGGCTGTTTTTCCTTACCTGCTCCTTCAGATCCTGAAAAAGCTCCCTGATCGAACCAATTGTCAACTCTCAGCCGATTTTCTATTGCTGCACGTGGTGCAACTTTCTGTCTTTCCGAAAGTAGGCTGTCTTCTTCATCTACACACTGCAACTCTTCAAAATAACCTCCATCAGAATCTTCCACCGGAACATCACTGAAAAAAGAACTTGAAAAATCGCTTGCCGATCCAATCTTTATACTAACTTTAAAGGATCTTCCATGTGAGGCAATCGTGGTAGCTTCCGGAACAGCGAAAGGACTTGTCACCCTCAATAGAAATCTTGCCAATGTGAGGTCTTCTCTATATCTTGTAGCATCGTGTATGTCAACCAGTGTTCCCCATCTTCCTACTACCTTCTCGAAAAAAGATACATTCCAGCAAAACAAAGGAACCCTAAATAATTCCACCAGACAGAAAGCCATAGGGACACCCTCATCATTCAATAATAGTTCCAATCGGTCGAACCATAGATTCATAAGCTCCTTCCTATTCATGCAAATATCCATCATCTCCTCAGTTGAGTTAAACGCTATGACGCAAGAGTTCCATACATGGCCCCAACGAGCAATTTGGACATCAATACCATCTTTAGCTAGAGCCTTCTTAATCAACTCAATCTGTAATGATTGTTTAACAATCCCTGTTAAAGACCTTTTAACCCAACTTGAACTTTCCGATGGAATATACATTTGTAAAATATTTTTCTTAGCTATCTCCCTGTGAGAAACATCTGAAAACAGATCCTTATTCCCCATAGCACTTCTATAAGACAGAAAAGCATCTTTGTAAGATCTGGCATCCCTGATACTTCTGTCAGAGATATCCACCTTGTTGGACTTTGAAGTATCTGCAGAATCCTGACTGGAAACCTTCTTTGAGAACATGTTCATCCCCACTACCCTTGATCGAGATTCCTTATATCTTGTAGGATTCACTGAAATCAACCTCCCATCTATCAATATACCATTTAAGGCTTCAACAGCCTTCTTCAAACCAATCTCACTCTTAAAATGAACAAAATCAAAAGTGGAGAATTTGTATTTTGGATTTCTTGTTTCTTTAGGAATAAAAACTCTAAAAATTAGACCATGAACTAAGAAAAATTCCCTTAAAGAACGACGAGAAACCCTCCTACTAAGGTTGTCGACGAACACCATCCAAACCTCATCGGAAACTAACTTTTCTTTCAACTTCTCTCTCTCTACGTTTTTCTCTCTCTCACTCATTGTGG
This sequence comes from Hibiscus syriacus, assembly GCF_006381635.1. Taxonomy (NCBI): domain Eukaryota; kingdom Viridiplantae; phylum Streptophyta; class Magnoliopsida; order Malvales; family Malvaceae; genus Hibiscus; species Hibiscus syriacus. The sequence continues at coordinate 6,179,029 of NW_024062608.1, forward strand.
ATTTGTTCAGCTTTTTCCATTCATTAGTTAGATCGATGCTTTGTTGCTTCAAGTTCGTTGGAATCAGTTATTGTTTTTCCACAAATTATTTGTTGTACAATTAAGCTTATTGATGCCCTATGTCGTGAGATTAATGTTTGTCTCCCTAGTATTTGGCAGCAAGTTGGCATTTTGTACTCGCAAATTTCAGCCTGGAAATTAGTAACTTTCAGTTATCCGAGGAGAATATTTGATAAAAGTATTCATTGCTTTCTATTGAATGTATTTTCATACCAAAAGCTAGTTCTTTGGGCAGTTGTTTCATTTTGGATGAACATAGCGAGTTAAGAGCATTTTCTTAGCATGCTATTTTAAACCGACAAAGGCATTTTAAGCTGTGATACGTAATCAATGGTTGTATAGGCCATGTGATTCCTTTTTCTACCCACTTCCATTAAGCTATTTTGCTCCGGCCCTTAACTTCCTTTATGTATTTGATACTTTTATTTAACAGACATGGTGTGCGGTTATGTTCCTACAAGGATCCTCCAAATGCTTAGGAAAAGTAACGATCATATATATCCTTGTCGGGCAAATTTCGTTGTGAGATGCTCATATCTAAATCCTAGTAACATAACCATCATTCACAAGAACTACACCCATTGTAGGCCAGGAAATAGGGCATATTTCAACTTGTGTTGATCTTGCCTGGAGATTAATCGAACCTATGTTGTTTTCTTCTTTTAGTTATCTGAAAACTGTATCACGATTTAGCTCTTTGTTTTCTGCATTGTCTAAAGGGAATAGTACGAAGTATCATAGGTTTAATTTCATGGATTTGGGACCTATGTTTAGGGATGTGAGGCCAGCTGAAAGGGAGCAAGGTGCTCAGAGAATGCAGCCGCCATCTGAATATTCATGGAGACTACTTGTATTCACAATTGCAACAGCCGGGATTGCTATTTTATTAGGATCACTATTTTTCCAGAAGACAATGGAGACCGGTCCAGTAATTTAACTGTGTTGATGACGCACACTGGCTTGGTGTAAATCAGTTTGAGAGCTTACGTACTCCACTTCAGTAACTCCTTGAGCGTACACGTTTTAATGTATTAAAACTCGATTGAGCTTCTGATCATTTATGGACAATACCATCGACATATTGCTTCTTGACTTTTGAATTTCTGTACATGAAAAATGGAGCCGTTGCTTTATTTTCTTCTTGAAATTCCTAATTCTTATCACAATAATAATAAATTTTTTGAAAAGTTGATTTCTTTATTTTTGTTTTTATACTAGTCTCATTTACTCCCAATGTTATTAACTTTTTGAGAGTCGTTATCTGTTCGAATTCAAGCTAGTTCGACTTTTATTTATTTTTAATTAAATTTGTTCTTTAATCTCTTAAGAAGATTCAAATTTGAACCACAACATTTCAAATTTGCACTTTATGCTTCTTAGTTTATTTAGTTGTTACCATTGTCAGTCATGAGCAAGAATTCATTGCGATTGTTAAATAATCTTCTCAGTTTGAATTTATGCACTGTTTTTCACTTGTTCAAGTTAGGAATCTGATAGTTTGTTCAAGTTGTTTAGTATTTTTTCATAATCGTTTTCAATTTTTAAACCCGGTATACCTCATCGCACAAACAGAGTATATTCTCTTCTTCGCTTCCTCTTCACTGCAACATCAACAACAACAACAAAAAAACCCAAAATTAATGAAATTAGAAGGGTTTTTTAACCTGCCAACAACAGAAGCAAGGGTTTTGACATATGCGTCAATCATTTCTTCTTCAGAAAGCCTTGGGTTTTCCGTGAATTCCAAAACAATAAGACAATGCTCGTTAATCACAGCCGTCGAGAAGGATCGTTTGCATCGGCGGCCGGTTGCTCCAGTTTGGGGACGGGTCGTTTAAAGGCGAGTACCTGGATCCGAAAAGCATTGCTCCTGGTGATGCATGTGATAGTCACACGCCGTCCCTAAAACATCCCCACGTAAAAATCGAATGTTCCAAGTTCGTTCAACCGTACCCTGCCACCGTGGGATGTCCCAATACATACCTCAGTCGTCCCCATACCTGGAACGTATCAAGTACTTGAAAGGGCATTCCTTTGCAGTCCCTGTTCTTCTTAGATATTAATAGTCCGTTTTTTAAAATTAAACGAAATAATAAAAGATTCATGAACCCTTGCACAAAGTTTCTTTTTTCTTAGGTAAACTATACATTTAATACTTAAACTATTAATTTTAGTATGTTTTAGTACTTAAACTTTTAATTTTTTAAAATCATACATAATGTTTAGTTTTCATTTCATTTTAATATTCCACCATTAAATATTTAACGTATTTAATACCTAAACTATTAGTTTTGGTCTATTTTAATACCTAAACTTTCATTTTTCTCAACACTTAATGTTATTTTTTTAACAGGATACTAAAATGAAACAAAAATTAAACTTTAAATATGATTTTGAAAAAAATAAAAGTTTATGTACTAAACGGATAAAAATTGATAGTTTAGGCACTAAACATATAGTTTACCCTTGTTTTGTTTGATAATGCACAATTGTCTTCAAATTAGATTTTAGGATAAAGTATATAAATAGTCCCTGAAATTTTAGAAAACTTGTATTTTGGTCACCCAACTTTTGAAACTTATAATACAATCATCAAACTTTTAATTTATTTTTAGTAAGGTCACTATCGTTATCACCCATTAGTTTTTATTGATGTTGCACTTAACTGTCGTTAAACCCCCATCCATTTCTTCTTCTTCTTCTTCTTCTTCTCCCATTCCCGTTCACACTATCTCCAATCAACGATGGCTCACACTGCCATCACCATCGTCACCGGCGTCGCCTCCTGATCACACTCGACCCTCAATTCATACTCTCAATCCACCGAAAAGTTCCACCCCAATTTCATAAGAGGGTGGAAGCAAAGCCAGATCCAATGGCGACCTTCTCAATGGATATCAAACTCATACGAAGCAACGTTGGAGAAAACTCAAGCTGATTGATAAATAGAAGACGGGTGAATCAAATCAGAGCTAGCAACAAAATAAGTTCCACTTCAACGAAAGAGAAGAACGACTGGAATCAGGGATAAAGGTTCTATCTCGGAATGTAACATTTCTTGAAGAACCAAAAGCAATCAAATAATTATCAAACGAGGCCTCAATTCTAAAACCCCAATACGAAAGCAAAATAGCAACTAAACCAAAATACATCAATCTCTATCTTTAAACACTAATCCCAATTAAAAAACACATCAACTTTGTTAGACAAAATGGTTAATCCGAGATAAAAATAATAATTGATAAATATTATTATATAATCGAACGAAGCAAAATAAATAAAACTTAAAGTACATGCAAGACATTGGTTTACTTATATTTAGACAATGAATCAGATGAGTAGAGTATGATAAACCGAAGAAGGATTTTTGTTGAGGCCTGTATGAACAGTTTCCTTAAGACATATTCGTCCACTCCTCGGTGCTTTGAGTAACGTTGGACGCCGGTCTCCCAGGATACAACAACAAACGATCACAACAGTATGCACAACCGTAGTGATCAGTCGAACACAATCTTGTCTTTCTTTATCACCTGAAAGAACGAATTTAAAAAGAATTTTCTAAGTGATTTCCTAATTCAACTTTGTGAATTGTGTCTCAAAGTTGTGTCTAAGATTGTGCCTCAACTAACCTATATATAGGGGAGAGGAAATTAATCAAAAGGTGATGACCTTTTGATGAAGAGATTTGTTGAAAAACTAATAGGTATAATTGAATTGATGCAATTTTATACCAAATAATAAGTCTGTTCATCAAGTGATATAACTTATTATTAAAAGACATCAATTTTATTCAATTATTTATTAATTTTTTGAACAAACTTTACTCTCAAAGATCAAAGCTTCATCAATGGCCTTACCTTACAAATGAAGCCTAAATGGGAAACAATCAAGTCGACCCAACTTTTTTTCAGTATTTTCTTAAATGGGTTTTTGAATCCAATTGAAATAACATGAAAGTGTGCAAGAATTTTTTTTTTTAAATTGAAGCCTTCTTTTTAAGTGTAGCAAACGAGTCAACTTTTTAAGAATATTAAAAATGAATTTGGTTGAAATAGGTTTTTCAGTATTTTCTGAAATGGACGGAGAGTATGAATAGAGGGTCAGAGTGTGGTCGGGAGATAATGTCGGTGATGATGATTATGGCGGTGTAAGCCATCGCTGACTCAAATTGGGCTAATCGGAGGTGGTGTGAACAGGAATGGGAGAAGAAGGAAGAGGAAGGGATATGCGTTTAATGGCAGTTAAGTGCCAAGTCAGCAAAAACTATCGGGAGGCAACAATAGGGATCTTACTGAAAACGAATTAAAAGTTTGATATTTCCTTGCAAGTTTCAAAAGTTGAGTGACCAAAGTATAAGCACCCTAAAAGTTTGGAGACTATTTATACACTTTGCCCTAGATTTTAACTTTCCTGTTTGGTTTAATGAAAAATTCCCCGATCCAAAAAAAAGTCAAAAACCAGTTCAGATAAACAATAAATGGACCATTGCTTCCGCCCGTAGGCAATTGAGTCATCAGTGAGCCGCCAGCATTCTCATATCCAGCCAACCTTTCTTCCTTTACAATGTCATTCTCCGCCACGTCGTCATTTCGTTCGCTTCCCTCCCATCTCGCAACTTCCATCCTTCGCAACTCCAATTCACCTAAGCTTCAATCTCCCATCTTAATGTCACTCCCTCAAAACCGTTCTTCATTCCACCGCCAGCTCAACCGTTGTTGCATCACCAAAATTCCACCCAACAGCTCCGCCGTCATCCGCCCTAATCTCAAAGTTTGCGCTTCAAGTAAAACACCAAGCGCCGCCGCCGATGCTAAGCTAATCGCAATCTGCTCCGCCGTGACTATTACATTCGCTGTTGCTAATCGCGTTCTCTATAAGCTCGCACTCGTTCCCATGAAGGAATACCCTTTCTTTTTAGCTCAATTTACCACTTTTGGGTAAAATTCTTTCTACTTCAAATAAATTTCAGTTTTATTGAGAGAGAAAAAAGCAAATTAATTGTATTTGAAAAATGTAGGTACGTGGTGATTTATTTTTCGATTCTGTTTATACGTTATTGGGCGGGGATTGTAACTAATGAAATGTTAGGTTTGCCTAAATCGCGATTCGCAGCCATCGGTATGCTAGAAGCTCTTGGAGTTGCTAGTGGAATGGTACAAACTTTTCAATAGTATATTAGAATTCTTGATCCGTAAATTTGAATATTTTAATTGTAAAAGATATTTCCAAATGATCCATTTGTCTGAATTAAGATGCAATAAATGTCATTTTGTGTGTGTTTGATTTAATGAGTTTAATTTTGGCTTCTGTATTTATTTTGTAATTTCTACAGCGATACTTCCAGGACCAGCCATTCCAATATTGAATCAGGTTTTCTCTTTAAAATGATTGGAATATGCCTTCGATAAATCTACTTCTTTGGATAAGTAAAGGAACACAAGAAAAGATTTCCCTTATTTAATTTTGGATTAGATGTTCGTTGTCGATTTACAGATGTTTGAGAGTATATTGTATTAGGAATCAAAATAATACTTCTATTATCTTGCAGACCTTTTTAGTGTGGCAGCTTGTATTTTCAGCTGTTCTATTGTGGAGGCGTTATTCATTTAACCAAATTGGCGGCTGTTTGCTTGTAGCAGTAGGAGTAATAATAGCTGTTACAAGTTATGTTAATGGTATATGTTCTTTACTGCCAATAATTGCACCTGTAGCCTGTAGGTATTCACCTTCAATTTTCTATAGGGTGCAAAGGTGCAAGCCTAGTGGAAGAGTTTACCTACCTAATGGACACTTTGTTCTCATAAAATTTTTGCCTAAAAATGCATAAAGTAAAATTACTTGATGGCTTAAGCTACTGAAAAGACAACGGTAGAAATATTCCAGTCTGCATCATTCATTTGTTGTGCTATAGCATTGTAGCTTAAAATTCTTCTTAGGTGGTCTTCAATGGAACGGAATATATCTCTGTTATTCTAAGGTACCCGACACAAGTAAACCGATTATCTTCCCCCCCCCCCTTTTTTGGTCAAGAACAGTTTCACTTCTTAAAGAAGAGCAGTTCAGTAAAGTACCATGATTCTGTTAGGGCACTGCTTTGGCCGGACTATCATTTCAGAATTGAGTGTCTCCATACATGCATTTCTCCTTGCTACTTGAGTGGGGGTAAAGATCTGATGGTAGTTTGCTGTTTTTTGTAATTTTAGTGGTTCTGATACTGGTCAGATGCTATCCGGAATTAAGTTTGTGGCCAGGACTGATGATAATATCAGCAGCTTTTCAAGCCGGTGCATCTATTATTAAGGTTCAAACAATTTCCATCTGTTGTTAGTTCTATGGTATTTTACAAGCAAACATAACAACGTTATTTCCTTTCTTGAAACAGGAATTTGTTTTTCTTGATGCTGCAAAGCGACTCGATGTATAAATATTCTCTCACTGGCTTTCCATATAAGCTTGTCTTGTTTATTTCCTCATTGATGCTCAAACTTTTAAATATACTTGAGCAGGAGAAGTCACTTGATATATTTGTTGTCAATTCTTTTGGATCTGTATTTCAGGTATGTCTGCTGTTTTGCCGTAAAAGCTCATTTGGTCTTTCAAGATTCAAATATTTGAATAAAAATCTTTCTCAAAATGCATTCTTTTCAATTCTTTTGATGGGCTCATTTTGATGGAATAAAAATGGAATTGAATTCTGGCTTATCTTAGTTTGAGTAGACGGTCTTAATGTTTCTATAAAAACTTTCCATGTTTCCAAAAACTTACCATGAAAGATGATCAACTCCTATACATGCTCTTCCTTTCTTTAAACTAAGCAAGGGAAACCTAGTTGTTTAAAGTATTGCCACATCAAAAGTTGGTCATTTAGATAGATCTTGGATGGTTCAAAGGTCCTGAGAAATAGCCAGATTCAGCTGCTCTATTAATCAAGTTTTGCAATAATCGATGTTCATTTTACCTACCTACCTACTTGCAGAGCTTCATTTCAATTAAAAATATCTACATTTTAAGCCACTGCTTTCCTTGAGCATTTTGTATGTTCCGACATATGTTCCATTGTTGCATTTTAATGTTTCCTTGGACTTGTAGGCTCTCTTTGTGCTTCTTTTGTTGCCATTGTTGTCAAATCTGAAAGGGATACCGTTCTTTGAACTTCATATATTAAAAGTGGTGCTGCATGCTTTCTAAAACTAGGAGGTGAAATATCAGGCAAGTTTACATTTTTATTTAATATACTTGTGGGTATATATATATATAAGATGCAAAAACCCTCTAAACTTGGCGCTACAGAATTTGGATTGTCAATAAGCAATTTTGAACATGTACTAAAATAAGGTGCAATTTTTAGCCATTAGCTTTGTGCTGTAAATCGAAGTCATGTTTATGTTATGAAAATGGTTGATATCCCTATTTAAGCTTTTGGCCATTCGTTTTGCACACACTTCTGTTAGTCAAATAAATCAGATTCACCATAAAGTTAGGTTAATAGTAAGTTGCAATTTTCACTCCAGGTTGTGAGGGGGCTCCATTACTTCCACTACTTTACATAGTTACCAATATGGCTTTCAACATATCAGTGCTTAATCTATTGAAAGTATCCTCAGCCATTGTTGCATCTCTCGCTGTAACATTGTCAGGTCAACTTTCTCACTCAATTTACATGCAGGGTAACATGATCATATGCATGCATACATGCATGACTGCCACAACATGTACATAGTTGAATCTATTTTAAACCTCCATTTTAGCATTGTTCTAATTTCTTTTCTCATTTCCCTTTCGGTTTACATCGCAGTGCCTATTTCAATTTACATTCTCTCCCTTCCATTGCCGTATCTCCCTGATGGTTCAAGCTTAAGTCCCTTTTTCCTGTTTGGTAGTTTAGTTCTCATGTCGGGTCTTATTCTCTATAACATTGCACAACCTTCAAAGGAAGGCTCTAAAAGTGATTGATATTACAAATTTACAGTTGGTCATCAGTGATTCGATGTAAAACCATTTAATGACAATTTAATATGCTTAAGGCAGCATTTTCTCCCTCGAGTGAGGCATTTATTTTTTATTAGAAAATTGTTACAGTGCACAATAATATGATCGACCGCTCCTTAATATCTTCACTATCATTTTATTACAAAAGAAACCTCACAAAAAATGTTATAACTAAACTTTTGAACGTGTTCAATATCATCTTACATGAATCAATTTAACTAAACAGCTTCATCATTATATTAATGAATTTTCAATCTCACTTCTTGGTTCATCCCACCAAACAAAACTTAAAACGATAAGTCCACAATAAAAAAATCTCTAAATGATAAGTTCGATAAAATTTCAAACCCTGCATATGTTAATTATAAATGAATAAGAGGTAGGCCGGACCAAAGGTGGCCGAAGATACAACAAAAACGGGCAGCAACGGAAGATTTTAGTACTGAAACATAACAAATCCCATTCCTATTATATATTTCAGTCTAATGAACTAACTTATCGTTGAAAGAAAATTAATAAACTTTTAATGCAATCCAGAACTTATAGAAAATGCTTTCAAGAGAACTCAAATGCAAAATCGTCATTCTAACTTCAGGTCCCTTTTAACATGTACATCCAATTTGTTGCCATTAATGCTTCCTCTGCAAACAAGCAGACAAGATGTCAGCCTCTACGTTGTATAAGTCTAAAAAACATTTTGAAATATATATATATAGTAAATACAAGCCTGGCTAAAAATTTTATGAATACTTGGAAGATATTATATGATAAAAAAAGTAATTATAGGGATGCCATATGATAGGTAAACTAATGTCAAGCCAACAGATACAATCAAGGAGGATTGTCTGTGTCGCTTCTTACAATATATTAGGTGCTTCATGCCAACCCACAATACAGCAGGCATCAGGCTACAACAAGAAGTCTCATCGACAATAAGTCGAGTCCTATCAACGCAATTAGGTACATCCATAACATTAGCCCCTATGTAAGACTGAATAATTAACCATATAAAGCGCTATTGTTTGGTGTCATTCAGGTCAATAAAAGTAGATAATGGAGTTATGGGTAAATGAAAAATTGATGAAAAATGTTCAAACAACATACCTTGCGCTTTTTGATCTTCCCCATTCCACTGGTACCATTACTGAAGCTTGTTGGTTGCTCACTAGCATCAACCCCCAATGGTAAAGTTTTAATTTCGTCATAGAAACTATCAGTCAGACCAATCAACCTGATACAAACAAGGGATAAACAGTCAAGCAGAGGGAATTACACAAAACGAAAACTCAGCATGGAAAATATTCACCAAAATTATCGCACTGAAAGGAACCGAGTAAAATCCATACCCATTTCTTGACTTCTTCAAATGTTTCTCTATCTTTTTGTCCTTCTTTGTAACAGGAGCACGAGTGAAAAGTTCTTCCTCTTGCTGTGCACGCCTTTCTATCTTTTCCATATATCTAGTGAGTTCTCTACTTTCAGTTCCAATAACTTCTCTAACCTGGAATAATTAGAGAAAAAATGTGTTAGCTGAATTAATAAAGTGAACCCAAGTGATGATATGAAAACAGTAACAACGGACCTCTTCAGGCTTTCCTTCTAAATCATCCATCATTTGCCTAATATAAGCACTCCGAGAAGCTTTTCGCAAAGTTTCCTTTTCCCTTCTTAAAGCATTCCTCTCCTCTCTCGACATCTTATGATCCTCTTCCACAACTGCAGGGGCAAACTTGGGTGGTCTATAAACACCAGTACCATCCTACAATAGCACAATAAAGGCTTAACAACCTAAAAAAGCATAGTAAAACAGCAAAATTTCAACTCAATAGTTAATATGTTTGGCAACACTAACATCTGATATCATATCTGCTTTGCTAATAAGCATATCTGGGTTCGGGCGGAAATTCAAAGGATCCTCCGTCTTCTCAGGTCCATTTGGTGCTTCATTCGGACCTGATTGCTGCTGTGTTGCACTCCCACAAACCCTTGTAAGCTTTTGAATTTGGTATTGAAGTTTTTTATCAATCGGCCTAATCTGTTTTATAACAAAAAATAAAATAAAAAATTACTAAGACAATAAAATAGAAATAAACAAATACTAAATAAACGAAGAGAAACAAAGATCCCACAACCTTTTCAAGAAACAACCTAATTTCAACAAGACTCCTAACAACGGGATGTCCCTCGATTGAATACCCTTTTGCCTTGCGAAGTAAATAATACACAAGTGATTGGCAATAGTTTAGAAGCAACAGATGTTTGGCTTCCAAATAACTTATCCCATCCGCGGTTGGCAAGCTATTTGCTTTCACCTGTCATCCAAATCAACGGAGAATACTAATTTAAAACAACACGAGGCTAAAAAACCCAAGAAAAACAAATGAGATTGGCGATGGCCGAAGCTTGTTACCTTAGCAGTTAAAGCTTTTACTTTGGCAGTCACTAAATCTAAGCCCGACTTCATTTCTTTCAACACTGTAGCTAATTGATTAGTTTCCCTGGAACCCATAAAATAAACAACGATAAACAAATAAAATTATACTCCTCACTGTGAAAATCGAGCATGCACTACTTACTTTTTTAATCTTTCATTCTCGTTTCTGTCACTAATATCATCCATGGCTTATCGATTAAAGTTCACCGGTAATTCAAGGAGCACTAACTCGCCTCGCCGTTTCTTGAATCCAAGTATATGAAAAAGGAGGGTTAGTCGGCCGAATATTGGAGCTATTCAAAGAGCATCTGGTTTTAATAGGTTTAAACCCCTTATTTGGGCTTTAAGCCTTTTGATGTACGAAAATCCCAAAAAAACAGAATATTATATAGCCGAAACTTGACTATGGATCTATGTGTTGAGCCGAACTAGATTCCTTGACCTAAACTAGCTCGTTTGGGTCCATTACTATTCAAATTGTTATTAAAATACGATAGGTTTAAATATGCAAAAGGTCACTGTACTGTTTTAGAATTTAAATTTTAATCCTTATAGTTTATTTTTATGAATGAAGCCCCTGTATTTTTTTTCTTTAAAACTTTGGTTTCTCCCCAATTGTTGATTTTTTCAATTGTTTACCTAACAACTATTAAAAAAGGGCAAAACAATCTTTCTAATCCTCCATGTTTAATCCCCTCCTCAGCAAATTAATCCCTCTCAATATATATATTGTGAACGTTCACATAAATTTTTAAACACTTATTAAATTTAAATACAAAATTAATCAATATTCTAACTTCAAACTTTGTTATCTTCACTTAAAATAATATTACAATTAGAAAAAAATATAAATATTAATTAGCTTCTACAATCACACCAAGAAACAGCCAGTAAAAAAGACATTTAATGTTACGTTTTAGGTTTTAGTATGCATTATTATTGCAAGTAAGATAATTGAACTTTAAGTTAGAATATGATTTCTTTTTGCCTCGACATAAAGCCGTCAAAAAACCTGCAATATTATTGAGTTCGAGTCGAACATGGCGTATCTTCACCTACCAAGTTTGGTTCAAAAGAACTTTCGTTGCATCTGCAATAGCATTGTCTTCTAGTGCAAGCGGTTCATGGACAGGCATTAAAGACTTCAATGTAATCCGTTTCCGCTTCGATTTTCTTGAATCTCAATCTCCATGCCCATACTTCAGAAATGAAGACGGAGCAAATCCCTAGACTTCTTGAAAAGCCAAACAATGATCTCCCTTGATCGTCTCTTATTACTCCACCACATGCGGCCGCTCCATGACCCCATCTAATCGCTCCGCTGGTATTAGCTTTGACCCAACCACAGGGATGTCTTCTCCATTGCAAAACTCCACATACAACATCATATTGTTGCAGAGATTTCCCCGGTTTAGCTGCACCTCCAGCAATAATAACTTTATGCCATCACAAACTGCTCTCCATGGTGCTTTCATGTTCTACAAATATATCATCAAAAAGCCATTTTTACGCCTTTAGAATATTTTTTTAATAAGCTAAGGTGATTAAAATGTAAGAATCATCGCTAATATTATATTTGAATTTTGTAAAAACCATGAACTCCGAACAAATTTTGAAATTACTTCAAGAAATGACCAAAGGACACAAAAAGTAAATATACATATAGATAGAGATTAATATTAAGAATCAATATTATATAAACAAAATTTTACGTAAAAAAATTATAAAAAATAATAACAAGAATTTAATTGAAAATTTTAATCTTGAATGAGTAAGATTTTAATTGAAAAAGTTGATACAAAAATCATTAAAAAAATTTAATAATTTTTCAGTTTTTATTTTATTTAAAAAATTATTCAATCACAGTTGAACACATGTCACTTACTAATGAAAAGGGTCAACTTCTTAGATTGTTTTTATTACTCATGTACGAAATGTACATTAACTAAAGTAATCTATTTTTTTATAAAAAAATCAATTTATTTAATTTGAAATTTGATAGAAATTTAAAAAGTATATCAAGTATACATTCATATTTTATATCGAAATATATACAAATCATATTTCAAGTATATATTTCTAATATTCTAAACTTTAATCCACAAGATATCGATCATTACTGAAATCGAAATCTAATTACAAGTCAGATTTTTCGACGATGAATTTAACCAACTGTACATATCAAATTATTAGATTTGGGGGCTAAATTGTTAGTTTACCATTAAAGTTGAAATTTGAGAAACAACAAGTAGATCAACTGGTCTATAATTCAATTCGTTGGCTGCAATTTGCGCCACATTTTGTGCGATAAAGTTGGTAAACGTAAATAACGTCAGAACAAGATTTTCATATACGACAAAAATGAATTATGCTAAAATGTATTAAAGAGGGATCGTTTATATATGGTTTTTTTCCCTTCTAAAAATTAATTCAATCTTTGAACAGACAAAATGATAGATTTCATGTACCAAACATAGAACCAATTAATATTTTGTTTCAATTATTCTATGTTATGCTTAGATTTTATTGCAATTGAATAACATCCCATTTTAAATACATAAATATATTTTTGTAGTTAAGTCGGTCGTTTTGTATCCTTAAGCAGTCCACGGCCCTTTTATATGGAATAATCAAAACAAATAAATTGCTAAGATTATAACTAATTTCCACTCCTGCATAAAGACTGTACGATTTTGGCCTTATTATGGGTTTGTCTGTTTCTTGAGAAGCTGTATAAGATATCATAATGTGAAGAGGTTTCAAAGATTCTTATGTTATGTCTTAAAAATTGCATGTATAATTAGGTATAAAGCAATAATTTTGTATATGTTTATAGCAGAAGAACATTTAAGATCAGGAGTCAATGATTTTGTCAAGCTGGTTTTATTCATACGGTATAAAATTGATTTAATTGATTAAACATTATATTGGATCTAAAATGAATTAATTTTAAATTCATTTATATATTAAATTCACTTGTAACATTCAAAATATAGAATTATACGTGTGTGACTTGAATCTTTGATGTATCAAAAACTGATGCATTTCAAGATATTAAACTGATAGTTGATATGTTAGATAACTATTTTTATAAATATGAAAACATAACTCAATCAAAAAGTAAATCGTATAATGATAGTGTACAATTTATGAAAATAAAAGATAGTCATAAATAATTTGTGTAGAATAAATAAATTAGTTATTATTTTTTATAATTATCATTATTAATCTTATGGTATATAATAAAAAATTAAGATGAAAATGGATAAACAATGTGAACGAATAAAACTTAAAGGTATCAAAGATACGCTATCAGTGTAATTTATTTGTGACAAGGTTGTTAGTAGATACGGTTTGCATGATTTTATATTAGGGGATGAATTTAAACTTAAGAAGATAAACTAAAATTTTAGGGAGTGAAAATAGATTTTTAATAAAAAAATAAAAAAATATCTAAAATATCTGATACTTTTAAACTTTCAGAGGGGTGACTGTTGCGGAAGACGGCTATCGGATAGAGCAAAATCGCAACTGATAATGTAACCCCCTAGACCCGGCCTATGCGTTTCGACTAAGTCTAGTGGATCACATTATGATTCTTTAAGACATTTTTCCGAAACTGTTATTCAAACAATGTAAAATCACATTATAAATGACATGAAATTATAATAAATCATACTATCAAAACCTAACTTGTAAATATAATACCAATAAGTAATAAATTAATTTAAAACATATCTTAAAAATCAAATCACGATAAACCGAATAGTAATAGTAAAAATGTCATCATATTAAAATCCCATACTTTAAAATAAGGTCCATGTCAACAAAATAAAGTCAACTTGCAAGGTAAAAACATTACAATCAGATATACTTCAAGAGATATGTTGATCCTCCAAGTGCTCAATCCAGGGTATCTAACCAACAGTATCTGAAAGGGGGAAAACATTTTCGAAAAGTGAGCTAGGCTCAGTGTGTCCCAACATTACCATAAAATCACTATAGGTACACTAAACATATCATAGTCCAAAAAGTCTCATAAAATTATACTGCAGTAAATCTCTTTAAAAAGCGTTACCCTAAGGGAACATCTTAGGGCCTGAGAGCCTACCCAAGATAGATTTCGGGGCCATGGGGCCTACCTAAGAACACATCTTAGGGCCGCAGGGCCTACCCGAGAATAATCTCAGGGCCGCAGAGCCTACCTAAGAGTCACATTAGGTCTGTAAAATTTTCCAGTTTGATCAGAGCTGTACTTTATAAATTCGTATTCCAAAAATTCAATTGCACCGTGTTATAAATTCCATAAAACCATAAACATGGTAATTCTATACCATTTCAAAACAAATATCAGATAACAGTCATAATCCATAAATCATCACATTAAATCGGTGCATCAACAATACGGTAACCAAAGAATTCAGTGTACCACATATTAAAACAAATAAAACAGTTCAATAATAAATAGGGAACACACCTCGATAATAGGTTCAAATCGTAGATCTACTGATTGCTGGTTTCACCACGCTCTGCTACAGTTTTCGAACCTAATTTATAGTAACATTATATTACTTATGGGTAACATAAATAAATCTCTAAAATCATAAAATTTACGGGTCTTACGGGTGAATACTGGCATACGTGGTTTAACTGATCTAGAAGAGCTGGGTCGAGCTGTTGAACGATCCGGTGAGTCTCGTGCACCTTCAAATAACAATAATTTATCAGCTCCAAATCTTACTTAATTGTTCAAAGCTAAAATTCTTAAGTATCTAAGCATTTTCCGAGTTTGACTATCAATTTGGGGTATTTCGAGTCTGAATTTGGCCAAATGGATTGCGGAATCGGAATCAGGACGTCGAAAAATATAAAGTATGACTTTTCGAAAATCCAAATTCTTGGTCAAAGTCAAAGTCAACCACTTTGACCATCGATTTGGAGGCCTTCGGATTCGAATTTGATGAAACGGACAGCGGAAACGGATTCGGCACGTCGAAAACTATCAGGATAGGTATACTCGGAAAAGATTAACGGTCGTTTAATGCTCAGTCAAAGCCATTTTAAGTTTTGATCAAAGGAAGTCAACGGTCAACGGTCAACGGTCAACGGTCGGGTCGGGTCAACAGTCGGGTCGGGTCGGGTCAGTCGGGTCGGGTCAACCCGGTTCAGACCGGTCAAACCGGTTCAGACCGGTCAAACCGATTCAAAACTGGTCAAACCGGTTTTCCAGCAGCTCACTCTCCCTGCGGCGGCGCTTGCGGCGCTTGCGGCGCGTGAACAGTGCCACGGTGTCGGAAAATTCCCGGAAAAATTTCTAAAAATTATTTTGAGCGATTTCGAAATACTTACAACGATCGGTTCAAATTTTTGAACGGCGGAGAGCTCGTATTCCCACTCGGCCGAATCTTAGACTGCTCCACCTCCTCACGCGCCGTCGTCAAAGGCGAACAAGGTTGACACCGGCAGACTCGCAATGACACAAGGAACACGATGGTGCAGGAGGTGTCGTAAACAGAACAACGATCGGCGGTGAATTTAAGTTTTTCTCGGCGATGGATCTAAAAATAACGTCGAGACTTTGACTGTAAATTCCCGACGTTTGGCAGCGTTTCACTTCAATTAATTTGAAGGGTTTGTTCCTCGCTTGAAGATGAACACAACGGTGGTTTCAAAACAACGATCGGAATTCGGACGGCGTCTGGATCGGGGTTTAAAGTTGGGCGTTCGGGAGAGGATTTGGGCGTGGTTTTCTGTTTGAAACAGAAAACCACGATACAACATATAATACCATCCTTACCTAATTTTATTGGGTAAATTCAGGGCTTGGTCCCTGAATTTTCTTGAACTCTAAAACAAGCTCCAAGTTTTAAAATCTTTTAATTTAGTCCTCACAGTTTACCAATTTTCACAATTAAAGCCTCCAACTTCAATTTAATAATATTCTAATTTTTCCGGGTTGTTACAATTCTCCCCATCTACAAGAAATTTCATCCTCGAAATTTACCTTATGAGAATAGTTGAGGAAACTGAGCCTCCATTGACTCCAATATCTCCCAAGTAGCTTCTGAGGGGCCTCGATTACTCCATTGAACTTTGACCATTGGAATACGCATATTCCGAAGAACTCGCTCATCTCTTTCTAAGATATGGATGGGTTCCTCCTCATATGATAAATCAGGTCTCAGCTCTACATTCTCAACCTGAATGATGTGATTTGGATCTGGACGGTATCGCCTCAACATTGATACATGAAAAACATCATGAATACGACTGAGCTCAGAGGGCAACTCAAGCTGGTATGCAACAGATCCTACCCTCTTCAAGATACGAAATGGTCCAATAAATCTTGGACTCAATTTACCCTTACGCCCAAATCTCAATACTTTCTTCCAGGGTGAAACTTTCAAAAAGACCTGATCTCCAACCTCAAATTGTATATCTTTCCTTCTCTGATCTGCATAAGACTTCTGCCTATCAAATGCCTCTTTCAAACGGTCACGTATCAATCTGACTGTGTCCTCCGTCTCTCGCACTAACTCAGGTCCCAACGTTTTCCTATCACGCAACTCAGTCCAACAGATCGGAGTGCGACATTTACGCCCATAGAGTGCTTCATAAGGTGCCATACGAATGCTGGTCTGATAACTGTTGTTGTAAGCAAATTCATCCAAAGGCAAAAAGTTCTCCCAGCTACCATGAAAATCAATTACGCAACCCCGCAGCATATCCTCCAGAATCTGAATCACTCTCTTAGATTGACCATCAGTTTGTGGATGAAAGGATGTGCTATAATCCAATCTTGTTCCCAAAGCCGTATGTAGCGCCTTCCAAAATCTTGAAGTAAATCTCGGATCTCGATCAGAAATAATAGACAATGGAACACCATGCAATTGGACAATCTCTAAAATATACAATCTCGCCAGCTTGTCCAAAGTATAATTTACCCGCACAGGAATGAAGTGAGCTGACTTTGTAAGTCTGTCAACAATTACCCAAACTGAATCTTTTTTCGAAGGAGTCATAGGTAAACCGGTAACAAAATCCATAGTAATACGCTCCCATTTCCATTCAGGAATCTTGATAGGCTGTAACAAACCTGATGGATGTTGATGTTCTGCCTTAACTTGCTGACAAGTCAAACACCTAGCCACAAAATTAGATATGTCTTTCTTCATCCCAATCCAATGATACCTCTCTCTCAAATTCCGGTACATCTTATCTCCTCCGGGGTGCATAGCATATGGACTACTATGAGCCTCAGTAAGGATAGTCTGCCTCAACTCACCATCATCAGGCACACAATATCTACCTTTAAAACATAAAACTTCATCCTGATCAATTGCGTAATCTGAGTTTGTCCCCTGCTCTACTTGCTCAAAGATGGAAAGCAAGGAGCTATCAAGGGGTTGTTTAGCCTTGATCTCATCAACCAAGGTCGGCTTAACTTGCAATTCTGCTAATAAAGTGCCATCGTCATATAAATTCATCATGGCCATTAAAGATCTCAACTCCGATATCGTCTTTCGACTCAAAGCATCCGCTACAATGTTAGCTTTACCAGGGTGATAATCAATCACACAATCATAATCCTTCAGAAGCTCTAGCCAGCGCCGTTGTCTCAAATTAAGCTCCTTCTGGGTCAGGAGATACTTTAAGCTCTTATGATCCGTGAAAATATAACACTTTTCTCCATAAAGATAGTGTCTCCAAATCTTCAAGGCAAAAATCACTGCTGCTAACTCCAAATCGTGAGTAGGATAATTACACTCATGCGGTCGCAGCTGACGGGATGCATAAGCCACCACCTTACTTTCCTGCATTAAAACACAACCAAGTTCTGAATGTGAAGCATCACTATACACTGTAAAATCCTTCCCGGACTGTGGTTGAATCAACACCGGTGCTTGAGTCAAAACTACCTTTAATTTCTCAAAGCTCTCCTGTTGTGCCTCGCCCCAATCAAACGGCACATTCTTCCTTAACAACTTTGTCAAAGGAGAAGCAATGATCGAGAAGCCCTCAACAAAACGTCGATAATAACCAGCCAAGCCCAAGAAACTGCGGATCTCAGAGATGTTCTTGGGTCGTTTCCAATTTATAATAGCCTCTATCTTGCTGGGATCGACCTGAACACCTCGCGCAGAAATAATATGCCCCAAAAACGACACTTTTTGAAGCCAAAACTCACACTTGCTTAGTTTGGCGTATAGACGATGCTCTCTCAAAGTCCGTAGAACGATTTTCAAATGCTCGTCATGCTCTGCCTCAGTACGAGAATAGATCAGAATATCGTCAATGAAGACCACCACAAATTGATCCAAATATGGTCGGAACACCCGATTCATCAAATCCATGAAAGCTGCAGGAGCGTTCGTCAAACCAAAAGGCATCACTAAAAATTCATAATGACCATATCTAGTGCGAATGGCCGTTTTTGCAACATCAGATCCTTTAACTTTCAATTGATAATACCCCGAACGAAGATCAATCTTAGAGAATACAATAGCTCCTCGCAGTTGATCAAATAAGTCATCAATCCTAGGTAGTGGGTATTTATTCTTGACCGTCATCTTGTTCAACTTCCGATAATCAATGCATAGCCTTAAAGACCCATCATTCTTTTTCACGAACAAAACTGGAGCTCCCCATGGTGAAGTACTATGTCGGATAAATCCTCGATCGAATAATTCTTGCAATTGGACCTTCAACTCCTTAAGTTCTTTTGGAGCCATGCGATAAGGTGCCATAGAAATAGGTGAAGATCCCGGATAAGTCTCAATCTCGAACTCTACCTCTCTATCAGGAGGTAACCCAGGCAACTCCTCAGGAAAAACATCAGGAAACTCGCTAACTGTACGAATCTCCTCGATTGTGGACAATGCACCTTTAGTGTTCAAAATACAGGCAATGAACGTCTCATATCCCTTTCGGATCATACGATCAATTTCCATCGCTGAAACTATATTGGAGAGATAGCCACACCGTTCACCAATTAACACAACAGTCCGACCATCTGAAGTCTTCAGGGTAGCTCGCTTGTACTCGCAATCCAGATTTACCTTGTGTTTATTCAACCAATCCATCCCAAGAATTAGATCAAACTCCTCTAGAGGAAGCTCCATAAGATCAGCGAGAAAAATTTCTCCCTGCACCTCCAAAGGACAACGCCGAAATACCTTATTCACTAATACCGCTTGTCCTACTGGACTTGTAACTGTAACAGTATTTTTAGTGTTCTCGATCGGAATCTGAAGGTTTCGAGATACTGAGCTCGATACATAGGAGTGGGTGGAGCCATTGTCCAGTAATGCAAAGTATGGGATAGAATAAATAGTAATTGTACCTGCAATAACCTCTGGCTCATCTCTGTCATCACGTCGTCTAGTGGCATAAACCAAAGCTGGCTGTCTAGCCTCAGAAACTGTTGGCCCTCTATTTTGCTGAGGTCGAGCTCTACTGTCTGTCCTGGACGCTGAACCACGAGCCTTTACTTGGCTACGATCTCTAATTGGAGTCTGTACTGTAGTCTGAGAACGCACAGGAGTCTGGGTAGCGATCCGCTCAGACGAAGCTAGCTGAGGACAATCCCTCCGAAAATGTCCACTAGATCCACAATGAAAACATTCTCCGGTCTTCCTATAACACTCTCCTCTGTGTCGTTTCCCACAAAAGTCACACTGAGGCACTAGAATCGGAACCGAAGAACCACCTCTACTAACAGCTGAAGGTGATGATGTTGTAGGCCTGAAGCGTGTATTGCTCCTCTGAGGGGCTGAGGTACGAGTCCTCTTACCAGACTGTCCGGACGATTCAGTAGGGCCAAAAGATTTCCTAGATCTCTCCTGATCAACACGCTCTCTACCAGAAGCTAACGCCTCCATCTCCTCAGCATCCTTGGCTCTGCTTACCAGCACATCAAAAATCTCATCTTGAAGGGCTACCACCTGCCTACGTAGCTCGTATCTGAGTCCGAGGGCAAATTTACGGCATCGATCTCTCTCGGTAGGCACCATACTGATTCCATACTTTAACAATTTCAAGAACTCTATCTCATACTCTGAAACAGTCATGTCACCCTGAACCAAGTCCTGAAATTGCTGTTGTCTCTGGACTAAGTAGCGCTCACCCAAGAATCGGCTCCGAAAACGCTCCTTGAAGAAATCCCATGTCAAACGATCGGTAGGAACAGTACCGGTCACTGACTCCCACCATGTGTGGGCATTGCCATCTAACATCGCTACTGCCCCCAAATATCTCTTAGTTGAGTCCAAACCCAACTGATCCATGCGTCTTTCTGTATCATGTAGCCAATCTTCTGCTTCAGTAGGAATTCCTCCAAGCTGTCCTCCAAAAGTCCTGACCCCATTAGCAATTAGAGTTTGCGAAATAGGAACCTCAGATACAACACCAGCAGCTCTGACTGCTCCTTGTATCAACTGCAGAAACTGTCTACCAAAAGTCTCATCCAAAGCAACTCCGGTAGATTCTGGCTCAATATCGGTCGCTCCTATGATCGGTGTAGTCATGCCAATACCATCGGTAGGAGGCAGATTCGTTGGGGTCGAAGGAGCAGGATCACCTATCGGAGGTGAGGGATCTACTCGTATCTCATCGATCGGATCTGCAAATCTAGCCACTCGACCTCGTCCACGGCTAGTTCGACGACCACGTCTAGCACTCATTTTTTGTGGATCTCAAGTTTGCTACAGAAGATAAAACTTAGGGTTAGATAAGCACTTGGAGTCTCGAACACAGTTAAAAATTTAATAACTTTGTGACATGACCTTAGTAACTCGTTTTGTAAATATTTCAAAATCGTATTTTCAATTTGGACTCATACACAGTCCGAGGTTTAAAAACCAAAAGCTCTGATACCAATAAATGTAACCCCCTAGACCCGGCCTATGCGTTTCGACTAAGTCTAGTGGATCACATTATAATTCTTTAAGACATTTTTCCGAAACTGTTATTCAAACAATGTAAAATCACATTATAATGACATGAAATTATAATAAATCATACTATCAAAACCTAACTTGTAAATAATACCAATAAGTAATAAATTAATTTAAAACATATCTTAAAAATCAAATCACGATAAACCGAATAGTAATAGTAAAAATGTCATCATATTAAAATCCCATACTTTAAAATAAGGTCCATGTCAACAAAATAAAGTCAACTTGCAAGGTAAAAACATTACAATCAGATATACTTCAAGAGATATGTTGATCCTCCAAGTGCTCAATCCAGGGTATCTAACCAACAGTATCTGAAAGGGGGAAAACATTTTCGAAAAGTGAGCTAGGCTCAGTGTGTCCCAACATTACCATAAAATCACTATAGGTACACTAAACATATCATAGTCCAAAAAGTCTCATAAAATTATACTGCAGTAAATCTCTTTAAAAAGCGTTACCCTAAGGGAACATCTTAGGGCCTGAGAGCCTACCCAAGATAGATTTCGGGGCCGTGGGGCCTACCTAAGAACACATCTTAGGGCCGCAGGGCCTACCCGAGAATAATCTCAGGGCCGCAGAGCCTACCTAAGAGTCACATTAGGTCTGTAAAATTTTCCAGCTTGATCAGAGCTGTACTTTATAAATTCGTATTCCAAAAATTCAATTGCACCGTGTTATAAATTCCATAAAACCATAAACATGGTAATTCTATACCATTTCAAAACAAATATCAGATAACAGTCATAATCCATAAATCATCACATTAAATCGGTGCATCAACAATACGGTAACCAAAGAATTCAGTGTACCACATATTAAAACAAATAAAATAGTTCAATAATAAATAGGGAACACACCTCGATAATAGGTTCAAATCGTAGATCTACTGATTGCTGGTTTCACCACGCTCTGCTACAGTTTTCGAACCTAATTTATAGTAACACTATATTACTTATGGGTAACATAAATAAATCTCTAAAATCATAAAATTTACGGGTCTTACGGGTGAATACTGGCATACGTGGTTTAACTGATCTAGAAGAGCTGGGTCGAGCTGTTGAACGATCCGGTGAATCTCGTGCACCTTCAAATAACAATAATTTATCAGCCCCAAATCTTACTTAATTGTTCAAAGCTAAAATTCTTAAGTATCTAAGCATTTTCCGAGTTTGACTATCAATTTGGGGTATTTCGAGTCTGAATTTGGCCAAATGGATTGCGGAATCGGAATCAGGACGTCGAAAAATATAAAGTATGACTTTTCGAAAATCCAAATTCTTGGTCAAAGTCAAAGTCAACCACTTTGACCATCGATTTGGAGGCCTTCGGATTCGAATTTGATGAAACGGACAGCGGAAACGGATTCGGAACGTCGAAAACTATCAGGATAGGTATACTCGGAAAAGATTAACGGTCGTTTAATGCTCAGTCAAAGCCATTTTAAGTTTTGATCAAAGGAAGTCAACGGTCAACGGTCAACGGTCAACGGTCGGGTCGGGTCAACAGTCGGGTCGGGTTAACAGTCGGGTCGGGTCGGGTCAGTCGGGTCGGGTCAACCCGGTTCAGACCGGTCAAACCGGTTCAGACCGGTCAAACCGGTTCAAAACTGGTCAAATCGGTTTTCCAGCAGCTCACTCTCCCTGCGGCGGCGCGTGCGGCGCGTGAACAGTGCCACGGTGTCGGAAAATTCCCGGAAAAATTTCTAAAAATTATTTTGAGCGATTTCGAGATACTTACAACGATCGGTTCAAATTTTTGAACGGCGGAGAGCTCGTATTCCCACTCGGCCGAATCTTAGACTGCTCCACCTCCTCACGCGCCGTCGTCAACGGCGAACAAGGTTGACACCGGCGGACTCGCAACGACACAAGGAACACGATGGTGCAGGAGGTGTCGTAAACAGAACAACAATCGACGGTGAATTTAAGTTTTTCTCGGCGATGGATCTAAAAATAACGTCGAGACTTTGACTGTAAATTCCCAACGTTTGGCAGCGTTTCACTTCAATTAATTTGAAGGGTTTGTTCCTCGCTTGAAGATGAACACAACGGTGGTTTCAAAACAACGATCGGAATTCGGACGGCGTCTGGATCGGGGTTTGAAGTTGGGCGTTCGGGAGAGGATTTGGGCGTGGTTTTCTGTTTGAAACAGAAAACCACGATACAACATATAATACCATCCTTACCTAATTTTATTGGGTAAATTCAGGGCTTGGTCCCTGAATTTTCTTGAACTCTAAAACAAGCTCCAAGTTTTAAAATCTTTTAATTTAGTCCTCACAGTTTACCAATTTTCACAATTAAAGCCTCCAACTTCAATTTAATAATATTCTAATTTTTCCGGGTTGTTACAGATAATTTGAGAAAATAAAAATGAAGATAAAAGAGACACAAAATTTACGTGGAAAACCCCTAAAATTATTAGGATAAAAACCACGAGCAACGGTAGAATAATTTCACTATGAGAAAATATGAATTACAACCTCTCTCGATCTACCAAGGAGAAAACAATGATAATTCTCTCTTGATAAAAAAAAGGAGAAAACAACTCTCAAGAAACTCTCTAAATTCTCTCTAGTATTGGAAGAAAGCTAGAATGCTTTGGGATGGTTTTAAAGCTAAATGAGCTAGGGTATTTATAGTAGAAGCTTTAAGGACTAATCTTATAAATACCCTAAATTACAATGACTAAGTGCATAGTTTTACCATCAAAAAATTCAACAAAAGTTGGCTACTTAAATATGACCATTTAGCCGCCCATGTTTTGTTTACTTTCAACAATCTCCCACTTGAAGATTTGATTGGAACAATCATATCTTCACACCATTCTTTCTATCTTGTACCATCATGTTGCTTACGTCTCTGACAGACCACAGGAGGATTGACACCAGGTAAATTTATCCTCGTTGATCACCTTCGTCATGAAATCTGCTATGTTGTCTTTGGTATAAATTTTCTGTATATCTACCGTCCCTTCTTCCACCTTTTCATGAATAAAGTGGTACTGAACTCGTATGTGCTTTGTCCTTGAATGAAATGCTGGATTCCTTGCTAGATGCAAGGCGCTTTGACTGTCACAAAACAAAGAGACATACTCTTGATTGTGCCTAAGCTCCTCCAATAGCATCTTCAACCAAATTGCTTCTTTACTAGCTTGTGTAGCTGCTACATATTCTGCCTCTGTTGTGGATGTAGCCACAACTGACTGCAATTTTGAAATCCAGCTTACAGCTCCACCAACAATTTTGAACACATATCCTGTAGTAGATTTGCTTTTATCCAAATCTCCTGCATAGTCAGAATCTACATACCCATTGATTAATAAGTTTGATCCTCCGTAACATAATGCAACATTTGAGGTCCCTTTGATGTATCTTAGAATCCTCTTTACTGTATTCCAATGCTCTTTGCATGGATTTGCCATGTACCGACTAACCACTCCCACTGCTGATGCATATGGTACTCGAGACATCTCCATCCTCTCTTCTTCACTACTAGGACTCATACTGGAGGATAATTTGAAGTTAATAGGAAGAGGGGTAGAAATTGGCTTACAATCTTGCATGCTGAATCGTGACAAGATTTTCTTCAAGTAATTCTTCTGTGAAAGCCAAATCTTCCTATTACTTCTGTCTCGGTGAATTTGCATCCCTAGAATCTTGTTTGCTGATCCCAAGTCCTTCATTTCAAAATCCCTAGCCAGTTGTGCCTTCAATTCTTCAATATGATCTTTGTTGGGTCCTGCAACCAACATGTCATCCACATACAACAACAAAATAACAAAATCGTTATCACCAGACCTCTTGAAATAAGCACAAGGGTCTGCATTAAGTCTGTTGTATCCAAGGCACATAATGAAAGAATCAAATCTCTTGTACCAACACCTCGGCGCCTGCTTTAGACCATAAAGAGATTTGTTCAACCTGCAAACCAAGTTATTCTTTTCTTTTTCTTCAAAACCTTCAGGCTGGAGCATATAAATTTCTTCTTCAAGATTTCCATAAAGAAAAGTTGTTTTAACATCTAGCTGCTCTAGATGTAAGTCCAATGTAGCACACATTGCCAAAACTACTCGAATTGTTGTTAGTCGAACCACAGGAGAAAATATTTCATTGAAATCAATACATTCTTTTTGAGCATATCATTTGACCACCAGTCTTGCACGATACCTCTCAACTTGATCATCACCATTTCGCTTGATTTTGAAGACCCATTTGTTACCAATTGGCTTCTTTCCTTGTGGTAGTGGCACAAGGTCCCATGTATTATTTTTATGAAGGGCTTCAATTTCTTCTTGCATCGCCATCATCCATAGTGAAGGATCTGAGTTGTTTATTGCCTCCTGGTATGTTGATGGCTCACCGTCCTCTGTTAAAAGGCAGTATGCAATATTACCTTCTATAACATAATCTGAGTGCCAATTGGGACGTCTTCTCACACGATCTGATTGACGAGTTGTTGGAGCTTCAAAACTCTCTGGTTCTTGTTCATCATGTGCTGGTTCTGCTTCAGAAGAATCTCCTTCTTCAACCTCCTTTTCCACATGTATCTGTGTAGTCTCTGACTTTTTAGCACTATCATCGTCTTCTTTTCTTTGTAGTTTATCCTCTACAAATATAACATCCCTGCTGATGATCACTTTATGGGCAGTGGGATCCCACAAGCGATACCCCTTTACACCATCAGCATACCCCAAGAATTTGCATTTCTTGGATTTTGGATCCAGATTTGAAATTTCTTGGGCGTTGTACATCACGTACACAATACTTCCAAATACATGGAGGTTTGAATAATCAACTGGTTTACCAGTCCACATCTCCATTGGTGTCTTCAGCTCTATTGCAGTTGATGGAGCTCGATTCACCAAATAACAGGCGGTATTGACTGCTTCTGCCCAGAATGATTTTTCTAGGCCTGCATCCCTCAACATTGCTCTTGTTCTTTCTAACAAGGTTCTGTTCATCCGCTCTGCCACTCCATTTTGTTGAGGAGTGTTCGCCACTGTGAACTGTCTTTTGATGTCTTCTTTCCTGCAAAAATCATCAAATTCTTCGCTTGTGTATTCTCCTCCATTATCTATTCTGAAACACTTGATCTTATTTCCAGAATCAAGTTCCACCCACGCTTTAAAGTTTTTGAAAGTTGAAAACACGTCTGACTTCTTCTTAATAGGGTGCACCCAACATCTCCTGGAGTAGTCATCAATAAATGAGACAAAGTATTTTGCTCTACCTAGGGATGTTACTGGTGCTTGCCATACGTCAGAGTGAACCAATTTTAGAACACTTTTGCCTCTAGAATTTGATGTGTTGAATTTCAACCGGTGCTGCTTACTTGTTATGCAATGCTCACACAAAGGAAGTAATACCTTTGTTAAGCCTGAAAGTAGCTTTTGCTCTACAAGGACTTTCATTCCTTGTTCTGACATGTGTCCAAGTTTCTGATACCATATTATTGCCGAATCTGAACTACATGAGGCAACAGAGGCTTCTGCTTCTAGCAAAGTCTCTCCCTTCAGTGTGTACAAGTTTGCTACTATCTTTTCGCCTTTCAGCACCACAAGCGCTCCACGGAACACCTTCATGATTCCTTCACGAAAGTAAGAAGGTATTATCCATCTTAAGGAAAGACCGGTGTCTAGCGGCTATCAATGAAAGGCCGGTGGATTTCGCAGATGACATCAAATGGAACGAGATGGACGGGAATGCTATGGCAAACTTTCATCTAGCATTAGCAGATGAAGTATTATCAAGTATCGAGGAGAAAAAGACATGTGGTGCTGAAACCTTCTTACTTTCTTATGTTGGAGGATCCACCTTTTGGTGGCAACCACAAAGACAATAAGCAGATATTACACACTCAAATCTGGCTCTGATACCAATTGTTGCGGAAGACGGCTATCGGATAGAGCAAAATCGCAACTGATAATTTGAGAAAATAAAAATGAAGATAAAGGAGACACAAAATTTACGTGGAAAACCCCTAAAATTATTAGGGTAAAAACCACGGGCAACGATAGAAGAATTTTACTATGAGAAAATAGGAATTACAACCTCTCTCGATTTACCAAGGAGAAAACAATGATAATTCTCTCTTGATAAAAAAAAGGAGAAAACAACTCTCAAGAAACTCTCTAAATTCTCTCTAGTATTGGAAGAAAGCTAGAATGCTTTGGGATGGTTTTGAAGTTAAATGAGCTAGGGTTATAGTAGAAGCTTTAAGGACTAATCTTATAAATACCCTAAATTACAATGACTAATTGCATAGTTTTAGCATCCAAAAATTCAACAAAAGTTGGCTACCTAAATATGACCATTTAGCCGCCCATGTTTTGTTTACTTTCAACAGTGACTACCCCACCCCTTAGTTCATCCCTCATTGTTAGACAAAAGTTACAAGTAAACTTTTAGTAATTTTATATGTGTAGGAGTTCAGTCATGACATTAGTGGAATGATTTTATGACCTAAACAACGATGTCATTGATAAACAAAAAATTGAAACTTAATCACATATTATGTTACTACACATCATACAAGTAATGTTAAACGCGTAACATATATTGGTTTTGATTTAATTTTTAATATAACATGATCTCATGCGATAACTTTTAACCTTTGCTTGTGAAAGAAGTCTACTACTGCTTGAACCAAGTTATTTTGTAGTTAAATGGATGGTTATTATTTCTAAAGATTTTAGGTTCGAACACATTGTATGTCAGGGATGTTCGAGCGTTTATTGTCAAATAAATTAAGAGTCTTTGAACAAATACTACCTTGTAATCACTCTTAGATTAATCCAAAGTATATACTACTTAATGTACTTAAAAATTGTATATCCATATATATAAGAAGAGAAACATAAATTTAACAATTATAAGTTGAACACATTCTCACTGTATAGGAAAGAGTTCATGATTGTATAGACGACTGATTGAACATGAAGTACAAAGAAGCAATTTGTCTTGAAGGTAAATTCAACAATAATTGGTTTAGTCCCAAGTCCCAACAAGATGGCGACTAAATCAAAGGAAATTTTTAACCTTAGTTATGCAAAAGAGTAAGAGGTGGGACTATTAAATACCCTTATTATTATTATTATCATTATTTTTTCTAAGTTTTCTTCAATAGGCAGTTTAAACGTCAATAGCCTACACTCTTCTTTTTCCCGTGGGCACAAAATAACTCAACGATGGCACGGTGAGGGAGACGGAGCTTCATTTTTTTGTCAATATTCGCATGTTAGACAGCTAAGAGTGGCGATACAGACTAAAAATATATAAGAATTCTAGCTACACTAGGCTATTGAATTAAAGGTATATTAGCGGCTGACAAGGCTTGGATTTGATATGTTTAATTACAAACTTTCCAAATTAATATGAAAAACTAAATTCTAATTCGCATTTATAATAACGAATATAAGATAAATAAAAAGGATCAGGTACGAAACTCATTTTTAATTAGTTTCTTATAAGTTATAACATGAAAAATCAATTAAGTAGTTCAAAATGTATATTTAAATTGTATTTAAAATTATTTAAACACTGCACGAACTAAGTGACTTAGGTGATAAAAGAATTATTTTTATTATTTGAGATTTAATCTTCGAGCTCCATGAATATCAGAGATATAAACGTTCAAAATTAAATGATTGAGAGTTCTTTTTGAACATATATTATCTTGTATGTACCCTAAATTAAAAAAAATTATTCAAAACAATATGAAATGCTGTATTAATTAGCCTACAAATTATGAAATAAAGGATTTTCAAACATTAAGATTTTATCATTATCAAGTTACATAACTATTTTGTAATTTATGAAGGATTTTTTTTCTTTGTAAATTTACAACTTATTTTGTGTGGCAGATGAGAATTTGATCTCAACACGTCTTTTGATAAATTTGGTTTGTGGGTTGGCCTATAAGTTACTCTCTCTCTTTAGTCTTTTACTAGCTTTAAATTATTGAATTAATAAAATAAATTACATTTTCAAAAAAATAACATAAATTTCAGTGTTGAAAACAATATTGTTAAAGAAACAAAAAATAAATAACAACAATAAGTTGGTCTAGTAGGATGAGGCACTAGATCTTTTAAGTAAGATCAGGAGTTTGAATTCTGACATTTGCAAATGAAACAAACTGGGTTTGGAGGGACGCTCTCGATTATGCTATACCCAATATAGATTAGTCGGTCAATATATTAAATATCAGTGATTAATTTAAATAAATAAATAATAAATATGAACATTAAAATAAATAATATGAACAATAAAATCAAACCAAAATAAATAACAAGAATAATAATAAGCACGAATCAAGCTATCTCATTAGTTAAAGAGGATATAGATGATTGTTGTTGTTTCTAGAGATCTTGAATTCGAGCACTAATAAAATATATACGACTTATAATCATATTACAATTTAATAAAAAATAAAAAGAAGAATAGATAACCCTACGTTTCTTGAATGATCAAGAAAGCCTGTATTGGCAGCACTGTTTATGATTTTCTTCGGATCCCCTTACCATTGAAATATCCCACTAGCAAACAAGACACTAACTGACAAATTCAGACGGAGAAAACAAGATCATAAGATCGAAGAAGAAGGAAAAAAGAAATGGATTTTAGTGTTCTGCGCTCAAAATAACAAAACCCTAAAATGAGATGATGTGGGCTGTCAAGTTGAAAGTGAAGGCGGGGATGAGTTAAAACCGCTTCACTGCACATTTTTCTGTTGAGAAAACCGCTTAGTGTCGGGGCGGTAGGGAGAAACAGCCCGTGGGTTTTCTCAATTCACCACCATTTTCTAATTTCTCCTCACTTCATTTCTACTTTCATTCTTTCTATAATATTAGTGGATGGGAGCCATTGTCAATTATAAAATACAAATATTTATGGGTCTCCCCTCCCCAAGTTCCACCGTCAATCTCCCGTTAGCCTTTTCTTAATTATGATATTAGTTGTTTTCAGTACGAAATGATCTATTAAATTGTTAATAAGATACGCCTATGAAATTATTAATGATATTTGGGTAAAATAGTCTACAATATAGGAGGTTAGAAATCCATGACTTTGGGAAGAATATCTAATATGTATTCTACAATTGGCTACTTGCAATATAGTTCATTAAAGAGTTTCAAAATGATAAGCAAAAAATACGAAAGATCAATACCTTTCCATCCCCTTTTACAATTAAGCTTATGATATTAATATTATTGATTGATAGTTTTGATATTATTTAGCTATTTACAAGATATGCAAATCATTGCGTCAAAACATATTATTTAAGATCATCTATTATTATGCCAACGAGTGTTGGCATAAATTGTTATAATCCAGAAATTTAAACTTGTAAGGTTAAGTTCGAATTCTAATATCATAATTATTATTATAATAACAATAGTAGTAGTAGAAACCACGGTATAATAAAACAGGACATTAAAATTTTATGAGAAAATCTTAAACAGTAAAAACATAGAAATTCACTAATGCCAAAAGTAATAAGAGTGCAAGAGAAATGCGCTTATGCACAACTTCCAAGGCTTAATTGACAAACTCATAACCGTAATCCCTATTATGTATTTAAAAGAGTAATTATTCAATTATAAAGGAAACTTACATGATAAGAATTCTACTCAATCTTGATTTTATTTAATCTATACTCAATGTCTAATGTAAAAAAATATAGTCTGGTACGGATTTAATGTGTGGAAATATCCTCAATTTACGAGCCTCCGTATCTATCACTATTTTTTCCTCCCAATTTTATATCTTCGTCAATTAGGTTACAGCATAAATTTTTCAGTTTAGATTAACATGAAATTTGAATCATAAAACTTTAACCATAAAAATTTTAAAAAAGGCCAGTAGTGTTAATATAATGACACGATTTATATATTGATAAATTATTAAACCTTAATTCCTAAAGCAAGCACAATTATAGAAGATATGCATATCGATTATGGATGCATAATAATTCATAAAATGCAATGATGTTTGCTAATATTTATTTTGATGTATAAATTATGCTGAGTTGTTCGCAAAATTTAATTATGACAATATAATGTATAAAAATAATTTAATAAGCTCATTTTTTATGTTTACTTGTAATATTTCCCCTAAAAAATCCCAATTTGATCCCACAAATTATTCTTCTATAGAAAATTTCTTAACCTTGATTAAAAATTGCATGGCTAGAAATGTAAATTTAATATTGCTAACATATACATTATAAGTGTGTATAGCATCAAGTTTATGTTTACATCAAAGTTATCAGTAGGTGACGAGATCATTGATGGAGAGACGACACACTATATATATATATTATGAAGTTAATAAGTCATAATTACATTAATTAATGAAGACTTTTAACCCGTAAATATTTCAAATCCCACTGTTAGTTACTTGTTTTTTTAGCAAAGGCGACGAATAGCAGCCACAACATATTGTACGACCATGTACGTGGACATGTCTTGAACGGTATTAAGATGACATGAAACAACTAGATGAGACTTTTTCTTATACAAAGTCGAGCTCAAAACTCTTGAGTAGGACATAGTTAAATAAGAAAAAAACATTTAATTAGATTATAACCTTGAATATCATATAATTAAAATGAAATATTTGTTGTTATAATTATTGCTAATTAATTAAATTGGTGTAGGATAAATTATTTTTGTACATCACAATAATATTCTCTTGTCGTTTACTTAAAATATTTTTTTTCAACAAGATCAATGGTTGCTTTTGTATATGGAGCAAATTGGGTTGGATTGTTCATCCTCATAATTGGCCTTTGCAAAATCTGATATATATTAATTGATCAATAGACCGGATATCAATAATTAATTAAAAAAATTAAAATATTTTTAATTTTTTATCGAATTATGAGTTCCGCACCTTTAATCCATTTTGAGTATTTAATTAAATTGAACTAATATTCAAAGTTTGACCATTCTCTTAACGTGAAACAACCGTATACGTACTATTCATGCAAGAGCACATAGGGTTTTTGAATGTATTGATTTCAGTTATTTCGTTCGTAGATGAAGTTAATTCATTGCTACAACTTGCAGTGGTATAATAACAATAATTGTTAATTAATGGTGATGAAAATGAAAACTCATCGTACAACCCCTATTGATTTGAAGTGTTGATTATAAAAAAGGCTGCAGTCTTGATTATCTGTCGTCATGTAATCAAGTTCACTTGCCTACTCATAAGGCTGGCATAAGGCTTAAGTTGATAGTGATTGTTTGATGGTGTATCATTTATGAAATTGCTGCCGAGTACCTATAGTAGTGACGTATGGCATTGGTTTGATTAAGGATGGTTGCTGGTCTTGCTATGTTGATTTTTAACAGTGGGTATAATCTGATGATAGAGTTTGTGGTAGCTGAATATGATAGATGTGTTATTTCTCCTCAACCATGTAACACTTTTTTTTTCCTTTAATCAAGTGTAGAAATGTTTTTTTAACGAGATTCATAATGATAGTTATGTGATAATTTTGTACATGTTTCATTAATAAAACCGAATAATTCTACTTTAGAAAAAAAAAAACACTTCACTTGCAAGCATTCAAACAGCCTTACGTGGCCCAATGATTAACTACATACAATGGGTCAAACTTGGCTGAGTAGTTTATTTAATTAAAATATCATGCGTCTCTTTTCTCTCTCTCTTTTAATTATTGGAGAGATTTCGGTGAAAATGACTCGAAATCACCCCTCTTTGACGCAGGCTTCTACACCAAATCATGTCCTGATTTTTTTATTGTTATTTTTTTGGAATTGAAAGAAGGACATAAACCGAAAATTAAATAACAATCAGTCTACAATTCAGGGGACCCGAGGAGTCCCCTATATAGAAGATTATGAAGATGCGATGGTGGTGAGTTCAGAACAGAGGTCTGGAAGGATTCTGGTGAGGTCAATTTTGCAACTGCATCAGCAACTTTATTACATTCGCGGGATCTTAACATCGGTTAACTAACATTCTTGCCAAATCTGATTGATGGCACGGACCAGTGGGAAGGTGCTGAGCTGAGCTGATGTATATTTACATGAACAAATATTAGTATGAAAAATATACAGAAATCTTTATTTTTCTTTTAATTTTAATTTTTCACTAAACATATTGTATCATAAACTTTTTAAATAAATCAAAACAAATTCATGATAATCTGTTATGTGTATTTTCTTCAGTCAGGCTTAAATTTCATATTTTTAATATAATACTCAGTTTAAGGTTTGAATGAAGATAGAAATGCTTTTTAATTAATAAATGGTAATTTGAAATTTGAATAGTCCAAGGATAAGCATACTCCATCGCAATCTTAGGCCTCTTTTAAAAGGCGAAATAAATACAATATAATTTCATACAATAATCATGATTGAATATTTTATTTCCAACTATTTTCCCACTTCAAATCTGTTGTGGCTATAAATTCTTAAACTTGGTTTGGGACTTTAATTTCCTCAAGCCATCTTGTAATAATAATAGCATTCCCCAGAGAGAGAGAGAGAGAGAGAGAGAAGGCAAGAAAAAGGAGAGAGGGATGGATACTAATGAACAAGGATTCCTAGAGGAATTATTAGCTCTAAGAAGAGACAATTGGGACACAGTTCCAACAGAAATGGACAACATTTTCTCTAATGGCTTCAACTTCGATTGCTTTGATGATGCAGCTGCTGCTGCTGGTTTTCTTCCTGACTCCTCCTGCCAAGAATTTACACAGCCATTCGAGCAAGATTTGAGTTTCAACTTCAACGGAGTCTACGACGGTCCATTCGGTGATCAATTCTCGGCAGCACAACAAGTGACAGACACATCGAACAGCACATTCGAAACACCACCGTTTCCGGTTCAAGAAGATTATCACTGGTTGAACATGGTGGAGGAAGCGGAATCCGGCTTCCTCGTTGAAACACTTCACATGTTGGATGCCCAAGCAGCTGCTGCTTGCAAAGTTGAACCTATTCAATCACGTGAAGCGCTGGTTTTCAACATGGGGACATGCAGCACTACGGACCGCAACAATCGAGTCAAGAAATTAAAGGGTCAGCCTTCGAAGAATCTAATGGCGGAAAGACGGAGAAGGAAGCGGCTAAACGACCGCCTTTGGATGTTAAGATCAATTGTCCCTAAGATAAGCAAGGTAAGACAGCCGTTTACTGTCAAAATGAAAGTTGTTTGTTTTTTGAGGGGGCTAAACTGGTTTCTGTTTCCATTGATGCTTTAACAGATGGATAGGACATCCATACTTGGAGATACCATAGATTACACCAAGGAGCTCCTCGAGAGGATAAAAAGTTTGCAGCAGGAGATCGCAGCAGGCTCAAATGAGTTAAATGTGGCTCACATTTTCAATGAAGTTAAACCAAATGAAATCTCAGTCAGAAAGACACCAAAGGTGCTGAATTTTTCTGCAACATTTTTAGTGAAACCTTATTTCCAAACCCTGAAGGAAGTCCCTAAAGTTGTTTTCCTGCAGTTTGAGGTGGAAAGAAGCAGTGTGGGTACGAGGATTGAGATTTGTTTCACGGGGAAACAAGGATTTCTGTTATCGACTTTAACAACGTTGGAAGCATTAGGCCTTGAGGTTGAACAGTGTGTTATTAGTTGCTTCAACGATTTTGCGATGCAAGCATCTTGCTCAGAGGTAATAACAATGATAAAAGGGAAAACCAAAATTGCTAATGTCTCAGAATTAGTTCTTTGTTATGTTCTTACAGACGTTTTGGTCATTAATGCAGGACTTGAAACATAGAGCATCAATAAGTTCTGAAGCCATAAAGCAAACATTGTTTAGAAATGCTGGCTATGCAGGAAGATGTTCGTAGGAACAAAATTAAAGGACCACGAGACGAGCAGCTTTTTGTTTTCATTTTATTTCATTCTTTTTGTTTCCAATTCTCTGTAATTTGTTGAATGAGCTTTTGAATTGCAGTTCTTTATTGGCATTTTCCTCTCTTTTTCTCATCCAAATTTGAGTGTGTGATTTAAAGAGCTTCGAGAGACTGATCTAATTGCATATCTCATGCATTGGATATGGTTTAGCTTCTCTGTAATTGCAAAGTGTTATTACCATCAGGGATAGACTAAATGATGTTAGGATGTCATCTTATCATTTAAATATTTTAAACCTTCATATAAAATAAATATTTTTTATATTTTAATCGATAATTTGATTTTATACCCCTTAAAATTTTAACATAAAATTTTAAATTTATACCTTTAATATAAAATTTCACATCCATTGTGTCATATATGCTTTGTTTTCGGGACTCAAGTTGCGGATGTTTCATGGTTTCTTCGGGCAGAGACAGCTCTGCGAAAATACAAGTTGACTTTGAATGATTAAGGGTTTGTAAAAATGTTTGTTATATTACACGGCAGGATGGTGTTGACATATGCCGATATATGACAAGAAATAGAGACCGAGTGCAAAACCCTGCAGTTTTTCTTGGGGATCTTTGCAAGAAAATCTGTATTGGGATGTGAACCCAAAACAAACACACATGTATGTATATAGAAACAAATCAATTTTACTCCTTTTTATGCCAAATGTTTTTTTCTTAAAAGGATTTTTATACCAAATGTTAAATTTCATCAATTGTTTAGGCTTAAAATATGTTCCGATCCCAGTTTTACAACGAATTCATCATTTTGGTCATTTTATTATTCTTATAATATTTTTTTATTCTTTCATCATTTAATTTTTTTTATTAATTATTAAAAAATATTAAGTGAATTCATCTTATACTATTTAAAAAAGTTAAATTTTGGAAAAAATAATTAAACGAATAGAATAAAAATAACATAATAGATTAATTATTAAATATATAACTTATCCTATAATTTATTTCATATAACCTTAAAGTACTTTTGATTACATTACACATATATCATGTTAAGAAACCTGTCACACCCTAGTTGTTATGGGCTAAATTAAAAGGTTTAAAAATAATAATACTTAATCATTAATTTCTGAAAGTTCAGGGGCTTAGGATATAATATGCCCATAGGTGGGTTTAAAACTCCCTTCCTATTTTTCTCTCATTTTCCTGCTGAAAATCCCGATCGTGCCTTAGGTGGTGTTTGTTTTCACTGTTTAAGGTTTTCAAAGCTCTTATGTTTGCGCTGCGCAGACCACGCGCAGACATTGCGCTTCGTAGACCGTTTGTTTTTTAGAAGACAGAAACTCTTTTAACGTCTGCGCGTCCTCTTCTTGGCGTAGACGTTGACCTATGTCTTCAAAGCTCTTCTAACCTCTTCAAAGAACCATTTTTTTCTATAAATTTTTTAAAAATTATAAAATGTCATTAAATTTAATGAATTATTACAAAATAGTCACTATATTGTTGTAATAAATTATAAAAGTTGGATAATATAATAATTATTTTATAGTATTTAGATAAATTTATTAATAATTTTATAATCTTTTAATAAATTTAATAAGTATTTTATATTTTTTTAAACTTTATTGACGAAAATGATCATTTGTATATAACTCAACGATATCTAATATACTTTATTTGAAAAAATATATTATACTTAGTAAAAAAATATTATACAATTAAACTTAGTAAACTTTT
The DNA here is from genome assembly GCF_006381635.1 of Hibiscus syriacus. Classification (NCBI taxonomy): domain Eukaryota; kingdom Viridiplantae; phylum Streptophyta; class Magnoliopsida; order Malvales; family Malvaceae; genus Hibiscus; species Hibiscus syriacus. Next base: position 6,216,070 of record NW_024062608.1, read on the forward strand.
TTTTTATATAAAAACTTAGAAAATCACGGGGACATACAATTATTAGCATTAAAAGACAAAATAAATGTTTTAATAAAAAAATATTCACACTATTGAAAAATCTGATTCTTATCGTTTAATTCTGGTAAAGTACGAAAGTCCCTTTATACAGAATAAATAAATAAAAAACAAATATATTTTTTCTAAATAGAAAAATACTAATTGATGTATATTATATGAAGTATATATTATATATATTTTTTGATGTTACTAGAATCGAATTGTACCACTCGAATAAATTAAGATGATTTAAATGATATTATAAAATCGAGTATTGATATATTTGTGAATCGATAATAATTGAGAATTAAAATATAATTTTTTAACAATTACTTAAACGAAACAATCAGATTGAATTAAAATCAAATTGATTTCATTATCGATTGATTTAATAATAATTTTTAAAATGATATATAATATTAAAACCAAAATCTAATAGTCCGTAGATGTAATAATTTATAATAATAAAATTCGTATATTATTTATTTAATATTTTTTCAAATAAAGTATATTAGATATCGTTGAGTTATATACAAATGATCATTTCGTCAATAAAGTTTAAAAAATTATAAAATACTTATTAAATTTATTAAAAGATTATAAAATTATTAATAAGTTTATCTAAATACTATAAAATAATTATTATATTATCGAACTTTTATAATTTATTACAACATTATAGTGACTATTTTTTAATAATTCATTAAATTTAATGACATTTTATAATTTTTAAAAATTAATAGAAAAAATGGTTATTTGAGTATAGTTTAAAAAATCAGTTTATTTATATTTCAGTTAATTTTAGCAGTCTGCAGACGTTAAAAAACAAACAGTTTTCTTCTTGCAGACTACAGACTTTTGGTCAACCTCTTCTGCTGCAGATGCCTGCAGATGTAGTCCGCAGATTGCAGACCTTTTACCTATGCAAAAACAAACACCACCTTAGTCTTTCTCTCCCTCTCTTTTAAAATAAAAATGTAAGCATCGCTTTTGGCTTTAATTCATTTTGTTTGTCAATTCCATTGGTTGTGGTTTACACCTCCAGTACCCCGTTGTTCGTCGTGTCATGCCCGTTCGTCCAGTGGTCACCGTTTTTTTTATTGCAATTGGTGTTGGAATTATCGGGGAGGAAATAGTTTCGGGTTTTGTTAAAGAAACCCATTTTCTGACGTTGTTTCTGTAAACCAACCCCGATAAGTTATTTCCCATGCTTTGAATTAATTTTCTGGAAATTTTGGTGTGAAAATCGCTGCCGAACGATATTCCACGCGCCCACACGTGTCGTCGTGCACGTGTGGGAATGTTTCGACAGTTTTGAACCGGCCGAACCAATCACCCTTGGACCGAATCGGCTGAATCGGTCACCCTTAAACCGAACTGGCTGAATCGGTAATCCGATCTGACCCGTTGATCATTGACTTTGATCGTTGATCGTTGATCTTTTGACCATTGACTTTGACTTTGACCATTGACTTTGACCGTTGACTTTTTCCAAAACCCCCTATCTTTATGTTTTTCGACATCCTGATTCCGTTTTCACAATAAGTTTGGATAAATTATGACCCGAAAGACATGTTTTACCTCAATTTTTAATATTAAATCTTAATTATGTTAAGTAAAGTGTGGGGTTTTGAATTCACTTTTGGGTTTAATTTTCTGAAGGTATCCTCACATCTCTGGAGCGCTCTCCAATTGACCCTGATCAGTCTCGCCCTCCTTAATTCGATTTTGATCACTTGTCCTGAGATACGCGTAAGTATTAGATTTGTATTTTATGGCATATTCTATTTAGTAGTTGGAATCCGTATTTATGGTAGAGTATTATTTTATGTTCTCGATCCGCAGGACCTAATACTACTGACCGTGAGAAGCGTAAGGCTTAGCTGACATCGAGTATCTTCTTTAGGTGTGTATTCTTTACCTAATTGATACTCGGATATGTTAGACTGCTATGTTAATACTTCTGCTTAAAGTATGTTTGTAATTTGGTTGCACTTACCTATATCATTCATATTTTTGAATAATGTCGCACCACTTTTTATCTGCTTATTGATGTATTTCTGATCTGCATGGTATTAATTCTCAATTATGACATCTACATGGGATTGGTTCCCCTTTCTGACATCTGCATGGGATTAGTTGACCCTTCTGACATCTGCATGGGATTAGTTCCTCGTTCTGACATCTGCATGGGATTAGTTCTCTGTTCTGACATCTGCATGTGATTAATTCCTCGTTATGACATCTTCATGGGATTATATCCCCATTATGTTTAACTATAGCGAAAGGTAAAATAGGGTGTCATTGGTTATGCTTTCTGTTCATTAAATTCAGATTTAATTTTATACTTTAATTGCATTGTTTTGCATATGCTTCGATATCTACTTTACTTTAGAGGACACACTAGGCTTCGTAGCTCATTTCCTAGTTTCTGTCTTTTCAAATTACTCAGACTTATAGGATTTATGATTGGTACTTGGAGGATTGTTTATTGTCATTCTCTTCCAGATATCGTATGGATGTGTACTCTCAAACTTCTAGGCTTAACTAAATTGGGGTCGATCAACTGCAAAACATGTCACCATCTCCCTACTTTAGGGGAATTTCATTTCCTAGAGCTTATCTACATGTGTCGAATGAATGTTGTGAAGACTATTGGCCGTGAGTTCTATGGAGAATACACGAGGAGATTTGTTTGGGTCGTTAAAGAAGCTAACTCTCATAGACTTCCCTGATTTGGAACTCTGGTGGAGCATAAATGGGGGGAAAGAATTTCAGTCACTTGTTAAATTAACTATCAATAAATGCCCTAGGTTGAAGAACATGCCGCAATTTCCTTCAGTTAAGTATTTAAAATTACGGAACTGCCATGAAACTTCGCTAACATCGGTGATAAATGTATCCTCACTTTCTATCCTAGTTATTGATTTTTTACAGGACAGTTGATTCTATTGGATCACTTGCTTCAAAACAATGTCAATCTCATCTCTCTAACCAACAGTTCTTGTCCCAATCTTCGGTACATCCCTCCTAGTTTGGGGAACCTCGTCTCTCTAAAAACATTGACAATTCGTTGGTGCGAGGAGCACGTATCTCTGCCACAGTAATTGCAAAACCTCAGCTGCCTACAGTCTCTGAAGATCAGTGAACGTCATAGCCTTTCTGCTCCACCCCAGATTATATCCGGGTTAATCTTCCTTAAACATTTATCCATTGAGAACTGCCGTAACATAAGCTTGTTACCAATTGGACTGCAACATCTTAGCTCTCTCGAGCTTTTAACGATAATGTATTGTCCAAGTTTGGTTTCTTTGCCAAATGAGTGGCAAAACCATTCTGAGGAGTTTGTGCATTTTAAGCTGTCCACAGCTATCATTTCTGCCTGATAGTATTTAGTATGTCAAGACACTGCTTAGTCTGGAAATCCATGGTTGCCCTGGCTTAAATGTGTTGCCTGAGTGGATCTTAAATCTTTCACTTCTAAGATCCTTGGCAATATAAGATTGTCAGGATTGTCCTAATATCACATCACTTCCTGAGAATCTTCAATGTCTCAGCAATCTCCAACGTCTTTCTATTCAAGAGTGTCCTAGGCTTGAAGAACATCACAAGAAAAATACAGGTGACGGCTGGCCAAAAAAAGCTCATATTGCACATATTTACATCGGATCACCAGACCTCAATAAAGAGAATGTTGCCAGCAGCTCATTGCGCTGAAGTAGAATAAATCCCATCTATGTGGTGATGCTATTGGTAGGTCAACTTTTTTATTCTCTTTAAATTTCTTCTCAATAAGTTTTTTTTTACCAATGTTTTCTTTCAACAGATTATCAATGTCAGCGAGTGGGGAATTTGGAAAGCCCGAAAATTAATTCAGCATGCAAAAAGTAATGAGAAAACTTGTAATACCCCAAAATTTTGGTTAGTGGCCAAAATGTAATTTTTGAAAGTTTAGTGACAAAAGTATAAAGTTTAGGGACCAAAAAGGTAATTTTTAAAGTTCATGGACCAAATATATAATTTTAAAAGGTATGTATTTTGACCCTAAAAATGAATATTTCATCCCCAAGAATGACGTTTTGGTGGGAATCATATTATTGATTCGAAATTTGGGTTAAAAGCTTTAAAGTATTAAAGTTAGGTAAAATTTTGATAAATCGGATTGAATAGAAATTTTGAGAAAATTGAATAATGATAAATTAAGCTTAAAATATTATTTTCACATTTTAAAATGATGGAAAAAAATATAAACCATTAGATTTGAGGATTTATTTACATGTTTAATTTGGATCGTTGGATTTAAGTGGTAATATTGAAAATTTTGGGAAATTGCATGGATAAAATGACAAAGGATAAAATAATTTGTTCATCTTTGACTTTGGAAAGACGATAAGAGTTATATAGCTTGGTATGATGGTAATTATAAGGTTTCATTAATGGTAAAATGGTCACTTCTCAATCAAATGAATTTTAAATTCATTTAAGCTTAAATAAAGAATAAATTAACATGAAACTTTAGGAATAGTATCGAAACTCCCAGGCAAGTATAGAAACTTGCCAGAACAGAGGGCTAAAAATGTCGATACTTATATAAAGTATCGAAACTTTAGTAGGAGTATCGATACTCCAGGGATAGTATCGATACTCCAGGGATAGTATCGATACTTTCAGTCTATTATGGGGGGAAGGTCAATTTTTTAGGGATTTAGACATGAGGTATCCTAACACTTCATTATATCAACAAATAAGACTACAAGTGGAACAATATTAATGTTAATTCAAATGTAGAAACCAAATAATTAGGGATAAATAATACTAGCCTTGTTTAATGCTCGGGAAATGATTTGGACACCCGAGTTCCTTTAGAAAAGCGAGCGGAGTCGAAAGTATAGATACAGTCTGGATATCCTTAGGTAGGGCGCAAGGCCCTTAAAATCGACTAACTAAGGCCGAGGCTTGAAACTCTCAAGGGTGGGTTAGTCAGGGGTATGGTGTCCGATGCAGAATTTCAGGGGACATATCTCAGTAAACTAGATGGGTGCGTGAGCTCTGAGATGCATAAATCCCTCAGTCGCACCATGATGTCTAAAGTAATTTAGAGAGTGAGTATCGTAAGGATAAGCAGATCGTATCAGTAGACTTGATATCTTAAACTTTTCAGTGATATGAAGTTAGTATGTTTCAGATATTAGTGTGTAGCTGAGTTAGTTAGCTCAGCCTTCAGATGTTTCTGTGGTCAGGTTAGTAGATCCAACAGGTGAGGAGTAGTAGATAGATCAAAACCAAGTTCAGACCAGTGCAGATTCAGAGTATGTCTCAGAATTTTTGAAAGGGCATGTATATTTGTAAAATTTATTGTCCAGTTGAGTCGTAGTTTCAGTAGAGCGGTCTATATTATTTTTGTAAAGTGTAAATATTTTAATTTGGATCTCTTTAGTGTAAAGATTTTATTTATTTTTCAGTTTATTTTATAGTTGTTTTATAATTAAAGAAAGTAAGAGAAAAGTTGGTCAACCACTTCGGCGGTTCCGTGTAGCATCTTAAATCGGTCGACGGTGTGTCGTACTGGCCTAGGGTGTTACATTTGCTACCCTATTTTCTGACCTATCATTGATTAAAAATTTATATTTTTTCATGTACACCTTGAAATCAATAGCCACTTGTTTTAAATAAAACAAGACTGATATATGAATCGAACAGTATAGAAATCATCATCTAATCACTTCTGTATAATTTTTGGTGATTTTCTAAACTTATTGTTCAAATCATAATTTCTAGCCAGCTTTCCCTAATTAACATCCTTAGTTTATTCCATAATTCAATTAGCTTACCAAATGAACATTTATTCATGAATCACAAATATCATAACATTTAGGAGTCACTTCTTACCATAGTGACTTCGTCACTCGCTCATCGCAAGCCAAAGTTCATTAGAAAACATAAATACAAATTAAATATGTACTCAAATTTGCCTCACTATTAAACCTTTTCTACGATAATCTTCTCAATCTCACACTTTTTCCTTCCCATTTCGAGTCACTTGGATCACTAGACTTATCGTGGTCTGACAACGTCATTTAATAACATAAAATACTCAAACTATATGTTAGTATCGTATTGACATAATCTAAACTTAAAAATATAAAAGTCTATAGAAATAAAATTGATACTTAATCGATACAAAACTAAATCATAAATCCATAGTAATTTCAACTTCCAAAAATCTTCATTTGATTCCATAAATATTTATTTTCATCATCTTCCCTTCAACTTTTGCAAATTTCACAATTAAACCACTAATTATGAATTCCTTTTTTGAATTCATATCAACATTTCCATTTAATTCATAATGATTTTTTACCATTATGATCATTTCACATAAATTACTAAAATTTCCATCATTAAAATTTCATGCTAAAATAATACCATCACATTTGAAAATTCATAATTAAGTCTCAACTTTTGAGACTATTCGAATTCCATCACCAAATTTACACTTTGATCCCAAATCATTTATTTAACTTAAAATTCAACATTGAATACTCCAATTTACACATTTATGCATAAATGTCCCTCAATTATCAGAACTTGCAAACTATCCCTTTTTCTATCTCAAGGTTCCAAATTGATCTAAATTAATTTCCAAAGCATGTAGAATCATTACAATATTAATTTTAAACCGTAGGAAATTTTTGAATAATTTTTCTCTATTTCCCCCCTTTGGTCGAATCTTCATTAAGCAATAGGGCAAGGATTTCATTCAATTTCAAGCATGAATTCAAGCTCCCAAGATCAAATTCATGCAATTCTAATCATCATAACATCAAATTAAATCAAAATTCAACCAATTTTCCCAATAATCTCTAACTTAGCCAAAACCCATATAAACTTTTATACTTGATTTTGTTCATCACCAAGACTTGTAAATTAATATACAACATCAATAACATAAAAATCAAGCTTTAAATCACCAAAACCCAACTTGTTAGTCAACCACCCAAATCATAAAATTCATCATCCAAGCATGTTTCCATGAACTTTTTATACCAAATGATAGAGAATTTCACGAAGATTAATTATATATCTAATAACTTAATCCAAAAATCAATTAAATAAGCCTAAAAGTGAAATTGAAAATAATTTCCTTACCTTCCATGGAGTTCACAGTTTGAGGAAGAAGAAGGCTGGAAATTTCTCTTTTTTCCCCTTCCTAATTATCACTTAAACACATGGCTTTATCCTAATTTAAAATTCATTTTATGAGAAATCCCAAATTTTCCATTAATGAATCTTGATAATTACCTTTTGCCATTGAAATATATCTCATTAGTCAAAGATGAACCAACTTGTAGTTCATTTGGTCACCAAAGTTTCCCAAATTCGGCTAAATAAGGAAAATTAACTTCATTTCCACTTATCCATATTAAATTTCACTGTTCTAAAATATGGAAATAATATTTCCAACCTTTATCTAGTATCGTTCAAATTTTCGTGAAATTTTGGTTCGATCCGATTATCTGATTTCTTACTTCACTTTATTACTTTATAGTTTTTAGTATAAATCCCGAATCAAAATTATGATTCCCACGAAAACATTTATTTCGGGACAAACTATTCATTTACAGACCAAAATATATAACTTTTAAAAATTATATTTTTTATCCCTAAACTTTTACAAATTTATACTTTGGTCACTAAACTTTCAAAGCTTGCTTTTTAGTCACTAACCAATATTTGGGGTATTACAAGGTCCATCTTGGGTTAGACCAAATCTCCTAACCCGAGATCCACGGCGTTACAAAAGTAGTTTTAAGAGTATGCACAAATACAAATAGTCGTAGTTCAGAAAATATATCGTTAAGACAGTCACAGTTTAAAAATTGTATTGTTCAGAAAGAAACATATCTTTCATAAATGTGTTGTTGGGACACCTAACATATAATTCAGGAATACATGGTTCCAACATCTCACAGATAATTCAAAAACAGATTTGGTATGAAATTAATAAATTATGCAGTTTAGAACACAAACTATAGTAACACAGACAAAGACACACATAAATTCATATATAATAGTATAACAGCATAACATTAATCAACATTTAATAAATTCTGGATTCCACAATAAAATTAATTAAACAGAATTAAAGTAGTTATAGCACGATAAAGACACATCGTATAATTACCACTCAAAACCGTTAAAATTCTACGATCACTTCGCCTTGATTCCAATTTATACTCGTACCATTTCTATCTATGCCTTTGGCGCACAAGAGATGGAGGACTTGAGATCGATTGCTTTTGTCAAAGTAGAGAGATGTAGCTTTGATTTGAATTAAAAACAAAATGTGAGAGTGCAATTTCCATTGAAAATCATGGTGAGGTTTATGAAGACAAAGGGGCGTGAGAGAATATTAGGTTTTCCATTTTAGGTGATATATATATATATATATATATATATATATATATAGGAAAAGATACGTGCCGGTCAGAGTTTCAGTAAAATTGAATTTCAATTTCACTTATAGATTAATCACGAAAAAGATCTCCAAAGGTTTTAGAACTTATAAAACTGCCTTTAAAATTTATAAGATTTTCAGAAAGTATATCCAAAAACGACATTTATTCTATTTAATACCAGAAATAAAAATTTAAGCCAATAAAATTTTTGAATTATAAAGACTAAAATATTAATCAAGATTTTAGGGTGTGACACGATTAATCTAGTAAGAATACTTTGTATAAGTGTTGACGATATGCATATTATATATATTATGTATAATATATTTAAAAATATTTTTTAAAATTTTGAATAATTTATAAGTTATCATTTTATAATCTATGATATATATTCAAAAAAATTTAATTTTTTATAATAGGTTTAGTATTTTTATTATGTATATTCGATTTTTTAGTAATTTATTTTTTTTATTTTTAAGGTTATCTCCCTCCTTTGTCCTCATTTTTTTCTTATTTTTTCTTTGAGTTTGTATCGTTTTTTATAGATCATATCAACTTTTTTTCTTTGATTTTCTTCAGCCAGCGGCGACACCAACTTTGTTTTTTAATAAAAATAATTATACATGTGTTGTACGTTTATCTCTGCTTTTATGGCACATTTTTTGATTTTTTATCTCGATTGTTTGTTCGTTCTTTTATTTATATTTTCTCAATGTTGGATTTGATGATATCACAACTGATCAAGATGGCTCTTATTCGAAATCTTGTTGATCTTCCCTGCTATGGACCTTTGGATTGAATTTGGATAGTTTCTCACGACGCTCAGCTCTGATCTGCAGTTCTCGGTGGCCTTTCAATAGCTTAATTCCCTTTTTTAGTTTGTTTGCTGATGCAATCAGATTTATTCATATCTATTTTAGTCTCTTGGTTGAGTTCTTAACATTTTCCATGTATGGTCCTTATATGGTCTAAAGTGGCTAGTTTCAATGTTATAGGAAAAATCTAAATTATATATTTAGTTTATGATGATAGTTGTAAACTCTTATTGTAATTTTGGATATTTTTATTTTTTTTAATAATACTAGCGGCTTCTGTTAAAATTTATTTTTAATATTTATTTTTTGAAAATATTTGAACTTTTTTATATTTAAGATTTGAAAATAACTTTTGTTTTATAAAAAAAATAAATAAGCCCTTGAAATTAAAAAAAAAACAATTTGACCCTCGAACAAAATCAAAAAACCAATTTAGTCTATCTACCATTACATCAACCACAATGGCTTGCCACATTAGCACCGTAACGGTTAACAACAGAAATGTTTGTCAAATGGCCGCATTAAATTTATTTTCTGAATTAGAGGAACATATTGAGAGAAAAAATAATACGAGAACCAAAATATATATTTTTAAAATATAGGGACCTTTGATGTCATTTTACCTTTTTGGTGTTTATACCGTTTGGGAGGTTGCATTTAAAATATTTTATTAAATGGTGTTCAAAGTGACTGAGTGAGTGAACATAATTGAAATCTTTGAAGGCACCTTTGTTCTAATAACGGCATTCATTCATTTAATAATATCGGATAGAACATAATTGAAATCTTTGAAGTTTTTGGCAAATTTGAAACAACTCGGCAAATTTACATGCATTTCAACCTTCTAAAAGTTTTTGGCGTTTACTATAAGCATCATTTTGTGTACATAGAGTTTTTCATCTCTCTTTTGTATATACATTTTTGCAGATCTACACTTCTCTGTTCTTGGCCTTGCAAATGAGTCACATATGCAGCAACCACATTTGTCAACATTGCATCCTTCAGAAACTTCTTAAGCCCAAGTAGCCAGGAACAAACGTAGGATTTTATGTTAGGGTAGGCGAGCTTCTAGACGTAGTTATAAAATGGCCAAATGCTAAGAGGAAGAAAACATATTTTCAATGGAAAATACATAGAAAAAATTTAAAACATATGATAATTTTAAATTTTCATGAGGGAGAATACCCCAACCACCCTCTCGGGCCATCTCCTGATAACTCAAAAGATGTTCAAATTCAAGAAATTGGCCAACTTCAGCTCCTCGATCATTTATGCAGATCTGATCACTAACTCCCTCACGTAGGGGTTTCATTCAACAGCCTGGTTTGATTCAGCAGCCCTGAAATGTAACAAATCCTAGCTTCAAAGATGTCGATGATATAATGGAGATGAGAAATTAATTGTCGAGCGGTATGTCAATCTTTCATACGGATGAGTTGTCGAAATTACTAGTCTAGTGTTGAATTTGATTGAATAAGGGAAAATGTTGTTTGAACAGCCCCCTCTGTTGTGAGATTTAAAAAACAAATCATGTGCCAATGCATTATGAAACTTCTTTGAGATTAAATAAATTTGGTATTCCCATTTTAAACTCTTAACAGCCTATTATTACGGATTACAGAAATAACACATCAGAATTTACAGGAAAGTCCAAACTTCAAGTCCATTTAAATGTCAAACGAACAGAACAGAGGATGCCAGCTAGAAGAATCTTTGTATCTCAAATTGGACGGGGGCCACGCGAACACAGGCCCCCACTACCACAAATTATGACGTAGGCTCTCCCAACTATGGGGAGACCATAGACAAGCTCCACTCCCAAGTGCAATGGAGGTCGCTTACCTAGACCATGAATCTTGATGATCCTCCATCGACCACGTCCAGGTAAGTGGTCCACTCATGTATTTACTCAATGTGGGATATTGCCTCAGCATAAAATATAGCTTTACTCAAACTAGTAATTGTTTTTCCCTTCACTTACGATTCCATGATCTGACTATATTCACTTGGATTCCAAGGTAAATCCTTAACTAAACCTAAAATATCATCAAATAATCCATTAAGACTATCCTAATATTTGAATCTTGAACCTAAACAGGTGGTCTTCAATCAGTTATGCAGATCTGATCACCAACTCCCTCGTGTAGGGGTTTGATTCACCAGGAATCCAACAATGAGCTTCTAATATAACCATTGCTCAAAATCTGGTAACTTGATGTCCAGTTGCTAATGAAATAGTATGTGGTCATCATGCAAGAGGGCTTCTGTTCCCTTCGAGCTGCTTCGAAGGTTGTACCATAGTCCCCCTTTGCTCTTGCGAATCAACTCACTGCTGATTTTTCTGCCATATATCCCCCTTTACTCTTGCGAATCAACTTACTGCTGATTTTTCTGCCATATGTAATTTAAAGGCAGTTAGAGGGGGTAGACAGTCCGATTTTGAAGGAAAAATTAAATGCCAATATATCAAATGGCTCGAGCCTAAAGTTGTAATTTGGCTTCAAGTTTATATCAGTTAAATTCAACATCTAAACTATACACAACAGAACTAGCCACATTTTACTTTTCTCTAAAGGAATTAAAAGCACAGCTTGGACGTTTAGCCGGTTTCATTTTTCCAACACACTAAATTAAGCGGCCATGCACATTTTATGTGCCTCTGACAAGCATAGACTATCAGAAGGCTTGAAATGATTGTAGGAGTGAAACACCAGAGGGGAAAACATATAAAAGCATGAGTGGCATTTGCATTAACTATCTATTCTCCTCTTCCAAATTATGACATTGATATGGATCAACTTGTCTATATGATTAACATTGTGTTTCGTGGTGTCGAGGACAAAGTTTTGAAGCAGGTTTGCATTGGCCTGTCTTCTAAATGTGAAAAGGTTGATTGATGATTGATAAATATCTGTAGACAGCATGGAAATAGTAGTAAATAAATGACTTCGACTCGTGTTTGCATTATCATTTCCTCATATTGCGGACGTTTTGTGTCTTAATCTCATCCCCTTGTTCCCCTAATCCCAATCTTTTCTCATTTCTTAGGAACGTGGTGTCATGCTGCAATTATTTGTAGCATTGCATGCTCTATACGTCGTACGTTTCCTGAGTTGGGCCTAAAAATGCTATTCAACTTCAAGGTATATTTATAGGTTCTTTGAATTGTGAGAGTAGAGACAAGTTCCAGTGGGCATGTCAAAGAATCTTAAAAATGATTGCAGACATTTTACCAGGGTAGAAACTCAGACTCACCATATCACGACTTTTCTGTCAAATTCTGACCCTTTTATCTTATCAGCTAGGGGCTTCTTCAAATGGGCCTATTATTATTATATCCAGGCTGGGTGTTCGTTGATTTAACAGGAAATTATAACAGGTCTTTGTAGATTATGAATTAACAACTGGGTGAGATCCTAGATAAGAGTTCTTTGGCTCCAAGACCCAAGTTCTGCCTCCATTTTATCAGAACAAACATGCATCATTGTCCTATAGAATTTTGCAACTGACGTGGTCGTTTTTTGTGTCAAAATAATTCATTCTTCTCAATTAATAAATAAGGAAATTTAACGTAGTAAAAGAGAAGGGTTGATTCCACAGAGACTAAAGAAACTTTCTGTTTTATTCATGCTTTGTTTAAAATATGAGCCAAGAAGTGGATGAAGTATAATTTGAGTAATGGTGGAGATTTATAAATGAAGAGAAATAAAATAGAATAAAGAAAAATAAAAAAATTTCAAAGAAGATTAAAAATAAAATTAAAAAGAAAGTTTAAAAGAAAATTCAATATGGTAAAATCAACCTTAGACTTTCGCTTTAACTCAATTTCCTTCGGATCATCGAATTAGATTTTTCTTTCGGGATTCATGTCGATTACTTTGTCTACAAGGACAAATCCTAGTGACTATGCTTTGTATATCGAATACCCAAGTACAATCTTTAATATATGTTTGTAGATTGATCTAAGCAACAACAATGTTGTAGATCTAAAAACATTGAGGTTCAAAAAGTTGTCGACTCAGATTATGTTATTTCAACCATAACTGGTTCTGATCTCAATTTTCTCTTAGCAAACAAATTTGCTAAGTGTGTTCCCAAGAAGTCGAATGTGCTTCAATAAGTTGATCCTTCCTCCCACATTAATCATAACAACATCCAGACCAACATTGACTTTTTGGTTTTGAAAATTGGTTTTATTTGAAAATAAGTCCAGAAAACAGAGTGAGACATCCCGAAGTTATTCAAGTGCTTTTCAATTCTCACGTTAGAATTGAGTCATCGCTTTAGCCACGGCTTGAAAGAAAATTAAAGAAAAGAAAAATGATTTTTATTAAACTAAAGAAAGGATGATTTCATTAGGCTTACCCCAAGGGGTATTTATAGCCTTCTAAAAATCCGAAAAACAAATAAAAGATAATTCTTAAAAACAAAAGATAGTTCCTAAAGATAATTCTTAAAAATATTTAAACTAGAGTTCTTAAAATATGAGTTTAACTTGAATTCGAATTTAAAAAACAAGTAATATTCATTCGTCCTTCTAGAAGCACTGACTGGACCTTCTGGAATATGCTGACTCATCGCCTCGTTAGATGCGACATGCCCAATAATCTGACCACGAATCCAGAAAATAAAAAAAATTCACGATTTTGTTGTTCTTAGCATAATTTCTAGAATTCAATGTCCTGCATCGAAAATGAATGAAAACGGTCCAAGTTAAATCAAGACAATAAATTGAAATTAGAAAACAAAAGCATGTGGCAAAACTAGAAAATAAGTTAAATCAAAACAATACATTATGACAACTCACTAATCTCATGATGCAAGACTTAATGCCCTCACAAAGGATTCACTCATTTTGCTCAAGTGTTTAAGAACAAAGAAACGCTCAAGCCAGAACAAGTCAAAGTATTACCATAAGTTTGTGATTAAATCCAATCTCCACTACTTTAAATTGAATAAGATGCAAAAGTCAAGAGGTCTTTCATCTGGGTTGTAACGTGGCTAAGGTATGGGTAGGGAAAAAGACCGAAAATAAATGTTTAAAATACCAAAACAAGATATCAAAATAATTAGGAACAATCCACGAACTAAGAGGAAGCACAATGAAAAATAAAACAAGGAAAAAGAATAGATGAAAGGCAATTGAAATAATCAATATTTCCTTCTTCTTCTTTTTTACTTAAACAAAGGTTTTTTTTCCTTTTTTTACAGTTTGAAACAATGAACTGTGTATAATTTTTTTGCGATTTTTTTTTCGTTTCCTTTTTTCTTTTTTTTCTTCTTCGTGGGACAAGAATGATACATACCTAAAGTCTCGATAAGGATGTGAAAAGATAGAGAAAATAAAAAAAGGCTTTGGGTTTAATTATGGGGTGTAAAACAAAGAAAGAGAAATAAACTCAAATGTGGTTCATTAGTAGATATATAAATGGGTAGGCTTTTTGGGAAAAGTGGATTTATCCTAGTGCCCCTATCACATTAAAACATTACGTTCAACATGTAATCTCGATATGCATTGTGATTACAAGTTCTAGAATATCCTAATTAGTCCGGCACACTCAAATCAAACAATGAGAAAGAAAGAAAATGTATGCCCTTTAGTCTCGAATCTCACAATAAAAGTTTATATGCACTGAGTCAAGTGCATCTCTATCAACAAAAGCATGAAATAACTATACTCAACACAAAATTCACCAGCTATACAAATCACCATCATGAAAATTAAATTCAATCAAAACATGGTCACAATCCAAAAGAAAGCAAGAGTATAAAGTGAAGTTCAAGAATAGCAACCAACGATCCCAACATATCAATATCAGAATAACTCAATTTCAAACAATCAAACAAGTCAAGAAAAAATTTGACATGCTTATTTTTCCTCATCACTTAATCCATTTTTTCCCAAATCGTATATCAAATTTAAAAACAAAGAGAGAGAAAATGAATACTCCCCGATCTAGTGGCGACCGCGGCCACGTTGAGATGAGCCCGGGCAACGATAAGAAAAAACCTCAAATAATCATCATGATTGAGCGACATATGGGCACCTTGGTTGGATTGGTTGCACATTCTCACCATCTTGTATTAAAGAAAAACAAGAAGGTCGGTGTGGATGCAGTGGCGCAACGATTCAGCGGCAGTGACACAATTGGTGTGGAGTCCGATTGGTGAAAGAAAAAGAAAAAGAAGAAGAAAAAGAAGAAGAAGTATTGCTTATTGTACGGCTGGGGAGGGAAAAATGGGGGCTAGGTTACGTGGGATATAAAGAAAAAGGGAGAATTTGAGTTTAAAAGAGGTTGAAAGTTATAGGTGGGTTCATGGAAGGATATAATATAATAGAAAAAGTAGTCGGTCAACTAAAAACATTTGGGTTTTTTTAACAAGTGGGAACCATAAGAAGTTTTAGAATGAAGGTGATTATATTTGATTTAAAAAGGTAATATAGAGATAATAAGGTGGGCCCTGCCGCAAGTTGAAAAAGAATTTGAAAGCCACCCAAATTGGAGATAGCGCCAGAAGCTGGAAAAAATATGACTATTGGATTTGTTGATCTGCGCCAAATGGGGTTGGGCTATACTAACGTGCGCCTGCTTCTTGTCTCAAGACGTAAGACAATGTTATTTCATTATATATTCGATCGGAATTCGAATCTGTAAAGAAAATAAAATAAGCATAAAACAAAAACTGGAAATTAAATTAAATGAAATAAAACATGCGAAAAATAAAATTGAACGGGTTGCCTCCCACGAGCGCTTTTGTTTAACGTCATTAGCTCGACGACCTGATTCAAACTATTTGAGAGAAACACTTCCTCCACTTCATACGCTTTTTCAACTAAGAACTTCCTTATGAGAAATTCTATGATCGTATAATTCTTTTATTTTTTTTCTTGTAGATTTTGGCTTTTCTTTATATCTTTTTTAGCTTTGAAAGCTTATCTGAAATATTAACCAGTGAAGTAGCATTTTCTCCTAAAAAGACATTCTTTAAGTGTTTCGACATTTGTTTCAACTCTATCTCAGGTGCCCGCAAAACAGAAGGTAAAATTTTAGTTTTAGATGAAGGTAAAAATAAATCATAATTGATTAAAAAAATATTTTCAAACTCCTTTTTTCCTCTTTGTGGCAAAGTTCAAGGTCCATGGAAAGATTATAAGAAAAATTATATTCAATATATTCATCAATTAAAGGATCTAAAATATCAACAAAATTAATTCTTTCAATTTGATCAAGGTATTTCATTACTTTGTAAACATCAAATTCAACGATCTCACCATCAAATTCCATTGTCAGTATACCACTTCTAACATCGATCTTTGTATGTGTGGTGCTTAGGAAGGGTCAACCTAAGAGTACTTCGGAATAAGTATCCAACCTATCATGTTCTATGTCAATGACATATAAATATACAGAAAAAATAATACATTGACCTTCACTAAGACATTTTCCATCGCTTTCACTGGATAGATCACGGATCGATCAATAAACTGTATGGTTACTCCCGTTTCCTTCAAAGGCTCGTTAGTAATCATCTTATAAATAGAAAATGGCATAACATTAATTGAAGCTCCTAAGTCACACATGCATGTTTAATTTTAAAATTACCTATTTTACAAAGTATGAAGAACATACCTTGATCCTTTATCTTTGGTGGGAGTTTTCGTTGAAAAATTACGGAAACATGTTCTCCCAAATTTACCTTTTCGTTCCCTATTAATTTCCTCTTTGTAGTACAAAGCTCCTTTAAAAATCGAGCATACCTCAGTACTTGTCGAATTACTTCAAGAAGAGGTATGTTAACTTGAACTTTTCGAAACACCTCTAAGATCTCCCTTTCTTCAACTCTTTTATCACACTTTAACAATCTTGATGGGAATAGTGGTGCGATTTCATGAGAAGAAGAAGAAATATGTACGCTAGATGTACATTGTATTCCTGGAGGTGGTGTTTTTTCTTGTTCTTCATGATGTGCTTTTTCTTCTAGAGCTTTGAGTGAGATGACTATTCCACTTCGGAGTGTGATGGAACTAACATTCTCTCTCGGATTTAACTCCGTTTGAGAAGGTAGTCTTCATTGTGATTCCAATTTCCCCACAGTTTGAGCCAGTCAGCTCACTTGTTTATCCAACTCTTAAAAATGTGTTTCGATTCGGCTTTGGAATTTTTCCTGGGATGAAATCAGCTTTTCTTGTGAAATTGCTAACTTTTCTATAATTTCCTCCAATGATGGATTTTTCTTTTATTGTTGAGGAGGAGGTATTGGTTGATAAGATGGCATTTTATTTGGAGCATAGCTAAAATTTGGGTGGTCTCACCATCCCGGATTATAAGTATTGCTATATGGGTTGTATGGTCTCTGTGGAGGACCTAGAAAGTTTCCTACAGCATTGATTTCTGCATTGCCTCCTTCTTGTATTATCGGGCAGTAGTCCGTCGGATGGTTCAGCCTCGTACATATCCCACATGCTCTTGATACCCCAGATTTTCCTACAACAAGTGAATTAACTACTTCAGTTAATTTATCTAATTTATTTTCAATGAAAAATGTATTTATCTCGTAAACCTGTCGGCTGAGTTCACTTGAAAAATGTTGAGAGTTGGCGACCATGGTTGAAATCAATTCTCTCGCTGTTGTTGGGGTCATGTTGACTAATGCTCATCCGCTAGCTGCATCTACCATTTTATTTCCATAGGTAAAAGACCTTCATAAAAGTACTAAAGTAACTTTTTTCTTGCTTAATCCGTGTTGCGGACAACTTGCGCAAAGCTTTTTAAATCGTTCCCAATAATCATAAAGACTTTCTTCAGTCTTTTTCTTAATGGAGAGAATGCTTCTTCGTAACTCGCATGCTTTAGCCGCTGGGAAGAATCTGTCAAGAAAAATTCGACTCATGTCACCCCATGAATTAACTGAATTTGGAGGTAAATAAAATACCAATTTTTATCCAAGACGGCTAAAGAGAAAGGGAAAGCTCTCAATTTAATTTGATCTTCGGTAACTACATGTGGTTTCATGCTAGTGCAAACCATGTGGAATTCCAATAAGTCTTTGTGCAAATTTTCATTGGGAAGGCCGTGGAATGTGGGAAGAAGATGAATAAGTCCCGTCTTTAATTGAAATGGAGTCCCGCCATTAGGAAAAGTGATGCATAATGGCGTCTGAGTGACAGGAGCTGCAACTAGCTCTCGAATTGTTTGTTCTTCTTCTTCTACCATCAGGATTTGATCTTTTTTATATGCGTCTGTTTCAGAGTTTGTTTCTGGATTTGATTCCGTTTCTGAACTGTGTACTTTTTTGTATTTTTCTTTTTTCTCGAAGTGTTTGTGCGTAGATTCTTCGTGCTCGTGCTTCGATCTCCGAGTCAAGATCTACTAATTATCTTAGGTTTCTTCTGGTCATAAATCAAAAACAAAGAAACATAAATCAGTATTTGCCGTTAGTCCTTGGCAACGGCGCCAATTTGACGTGATCAATTTTCACATCAAAATAATTTCTTCTTTTCAATTAATAAATAAAGGAAATTTAACGTAGTAAAAGAGAAATAAGGGTCGATCCCACAGAGACTAAGGAAACTTCCTGATTTATTCATGTTTTGTTTAATCTTTGAGCCAAGAAGTGGATGAAGTATATTTTTGAGTAATAGTGGGGATTTATAGATTAAGAGAAATAAAATAGAAGAAAGAAAATAAAAAGATTTCAAAAAAGATTAAAAATAAAATTAAAAAGAAAGCTTAAAAGAAAATTCAATATGGTAAAATCAACCTTAGGCTTTCACTTTGACTCAATTTCCTTCGGATCATCGAATTAGATTTTTCCTTCGAGATTCACGTCAGTTACTTTGTCTACAAGGAAAAATCCTCGTGACTATGCTTTGTATATCGAATACCCAAGTGCAATCTTTAATATCTGTTTGTGGATTGATCTAAGCAACAACAATGTTGTAGATCTAAGAATGTTGAGGTTCAAAAAGTTATCGAATCGGATTATGTTATTTCAACAATAACTGGTTTCGATCTCAATTTTCTCTTAGCAAACAATTTTGCTAAATGTTTTCCCAGGAAGTTGAATGTGCTTCAATAGGTCGATCCTTCCTCCCACATTAACTATAACAACGTCTAGACCAACATCGACTTTTTGGTTTTGAAAATTGTTTTGATTTGTAAATAAGCCCATAAAACATAGAGAGAGATCCCGAAGTTATTCAAGTGCTTTTCAATTCTCACGTTAGAATTGAGTCATCGCTTCAGCCATCGGATTGAAAGAAAATAAAAGGAAAATTATTTTTATTAAACTAAAGAAATGATGATTTCATTAGGCTTACCCCAAGGGGTATTTATAGCCTTTTAAAAATCCTAAAAACAAATAAAATATAATTACTAAAAAAAAGATAATTCCTAAAGATAATTCTTAAAATATTTAAACTAAAATTCTAAAAATATGAGTTTAACTTGAATTTGAATTTAAAAAATACGGAAGATTCATTCGTCCTTCTAGAAGCGCTGACTGGACCTTCTGGAAGGTATTGACTCATCACCTCGTTAGATGTGGCATGCCCAAAGTCATGCCTACTAATCCGACCATGAATCTAGGAAAATAAAAAAGAAATTGCACGATTTCTTTGTTCTTAGCATAATTTCTAGAATTTAATGTCATGCAATAAAAATGAATGAAAATGTTCAAGTTAGCAACTAAAATTATTTAATCAAAAAGTAATTAATCATAAAATAATGTATAATTTAAACACTAATGAGCAACATTAAGTGGAACTGACGTTAGTAGGAAAATATTGTCCTGTTAAGCTGGCATCCCTTTTTCTTTGAATTTACCATATACATTTTCAAATAATTAATTAGCAAAAAGTGTCATTGTTTCAGTGAATGTACAAAGAGATTTGAATCTAAATGCAATCATTTCATGCAGATTTTGGTGATCTTTATATATTTTGAGGATCTTCTTTGCTCATGCTCAATTATAGATCTTCCAAGCTACAAACTTTTGACTCCAATTACTTGAAATTCACTTTATCTCTACCATTACAACAATTCATCGTAGGATTAGAGTGTTGCTCGGAATGGGCATGCTCTCATATTTTGACTGGGAATTGTCTCGTATCAACCAGTACTATAAGCACTAGTCTTTGAAAGCTTTTGCAAATACCCCCACCCGAAATGGGAATGTTAACAGGAAAGTTTTAGCATCTTTTCCTTGGGATTTGAAATAACGGAGTTGAAAACCACCCGAAGCTTACATATTATCAAACCATAAAACAAAGAGAAAATTAGGTCAAAGTGTCAACAACACCATGAATCTCCTAAAATGATTACATCTGTAGGACCTACATATATATACACACATGTATTCAAGAGTCTTAATATAGTTTGTTATTACGGTAAATTTATGATGTCACATTTAGTTTTCTCGAACAACTCAAAATTTTAATTATATATATTTTAAATAAGGTCTACATGTATATACATATGTTCTAAATACTTTCAGTCATTTAACAATAAATGCTCAATTATCTGTACAATCGTTGATTTTCGAATTCGTGACCTCTAAAAATAATAACAATTCCTTTAATCACTGAGGTAAGTTAGTTCATGCATATACACATACCTTCTAAAAGAATAATATTGTACAATGTATTTGCAGGGCTGGAATTCCTTGTCGACAGTGCTTCCTTGATCAACAATCTATTATTTTAAAAAGAGTAAACAATCAAACATCGAACTTTACCAGCTCAATAATGCATATATTCCAAAACAATTCATATAATCATAAATTTAAGCAAATAAGAAAATATGATGTATTTAATGTAAGAGAAAGCAAATCATTTTCAAGAAAGAACTTGTTTTTTAGTCAATGGTACTCGAAACCAAGTCACCTCTCCTCGATGAAGAAAACCCTTTACTTGCATCTTCTTCTTTAACGACCTGCTCCATCAAGATTTAACAAGTACATTATATACGTAAATGTCACACAGGTCGTATGTTGAATGAATGCCATACACGTCGTTTAATCAAGTTAGTGTAAAGAACGGTTCTAAAATACTAAAACTGTAAATCAAACAAAAATTGAGATACATTTTATGTTATCTTAAATTATAAAATCAAGTACCAAAAAAATATTGTACAACATCAAACATAAAAAATGCAAGAAAACAATCACATAAAAAGATATTGACTAACCCTAAAAAAAGAAGTGAGATGAAAGACCCTGTTATTGATATCATGTAAAATTGTAAATCGACAAACCAATAGATAAAAGAACCTCTTGTATTTCAATCGAATGGTTATAACTTTAGGGATGATATATTTATATTCAGAGTCTTAATAGGTATATTTGTGGGCTTAACAGGAAAGCTACCTATACCATAAATATGAAAATACATATAAATTAACCTGTAAATTAGAAATAAATCTATCAACAATCTTTCTATATCAAACAAAATAATTACTAGAAATGATAAGTATACTCTCTTTTTAATTTTTTTCTTAGCTTCCATTCAAAACAACAACAATAATAATAAATCAAAACAAACATTTAGTAGATTTTAGGAAGACATATAATAGTTTATATGAAGATTATTGAGTTCTGATATTGGTCGTCATTCTTAATAAAAGGTTTTATTTTTCTTCGTATCTTTTGATTTAATATTTTTTTTTGGTATGAGTATTTTTGTGACTATTATCTCCAATTTTTTTTATATATTTTGATACATTAGACTTTTAATTTCTTCCATTATCAATAAAATTTAGTTGTGATTGTTAAAAAAAAACACATAGTTCCTCTCTTCCAACCAAACTCCATTTAGCCTCAGATCCGCATGTTATTCAGCTAAAGCATTTGCACTTAAAAGCACATTTTCTTCACCTTTTCCCCACCGAAAATATATTAAAAAAGATATACTAATATTTATTATCCTAAAGCATTTGCTGTCTTATCTTGGGCGTGGTTGCTTGGGTGATTATTGCTGATTGACTTGACATTAACAAAAATATCATAAAATTGCAAAGATTGACTTTCCTATATTAGACATATTTGAAAGCCATGAAAAGTGATTAAAAAAGGGTTTGATTGGATAAACGAGTGAAAAGTGTTCAAATTAGGTCGGTTCTTTTTTTTTTAAGTAACTGAAAACTATAGCTCTAAACAAAATAATAGTCTTTTACAAACGTGTCCATCCGTTACTGCCTGTACCCTAGGAACATATATATATATATAGGGATACATTTGGGAAAAGCCATTGCCATAACAGCTCATTGATGCTGCTGTTTGGCACTTCTTTGGAGACCATCCTAATACCGCAGGATTGGCATCTTTGAAGGAGAAGCATATATAATGGAGTAGAGATTCAAATAGCGGTTGCGGTCACGTTTTCGTTCGCGTTGCGTTTGTTACGATTGTGGACATAGCAGGCGTTATTGCGGGGTTTACAGATATTACAGTCATATAATAACAGTAGCGAAGGGCACCATTACCATAATTTTGCGGGGCTATCATGATCTCAAACCGCTATTTAAATCCCTGTAATTGACATTATCCAAATAGGTACTATAGCTGCCTCTAGGCTACCTTTCTTCTAAATTCGTTTTTTGGTCAGCACCGCATATTTTTTATCCCTAGCAAGCCTGGCCATTTCATTCGCAATACATTTAAAACAGTCCCCCACAACCCCCCGCTCCCCTTTCCCTATGTATATCTTAATTTTAATGCAAATGTTGTGTGCATAAAATATATGCGTTTGATATTCATGTTCCAAAAGAAAAAGCCATAACTTACGTGGAAACCATGTTCATTTACCCAAGTTGATTGACTTTTGGTTTGCGTTTGTCTGAATCAGGAAGGGATAACAGATAACATGGCATGCATAGACCGAAAGGGTACACTTAGATGTATGGTTGTGCGTGCAATTCCAATGTGGTGTTGTCAATGACTGCATGAATTATTGTGACTTTAGGAATATTTACTAGTGTAGACTGGCAAATGAAAAGCATATAAGATCAATAATGTGGATCATTGAGGAGAAGACCCCTATTTTGAAGGCTTTTGCAGCTTTCCTCATTGAAAATAATTAAAAAAATCTCATAGTAGTATGGGTTTTTTACTCAAATTCAGAGGCCCTCGAAACACTTGTTATGGTTTGAAAGATAGTGGCCACTGCGGCATAGTTTGGCTTCATTCCCTTTCATTTCACTGAGAAAAATAAAACAAAGAAAGACAAGGGTCGACCACTCACTACAGCTCCCGCCCTAAGAGGAAGTAATGGCTTATCTTTGAAAAGACGTTCAACAAGGCAAAAATAGGCTAAATGGCACATATGCCTTTACCAGTTTTAGGTATTATTTGTTGTGTGGCCTAATCAATCTGTTTATATATTCATATTAGCACTTCTTAAAAAAACCCTATTCAAAAGTGTTGTTTCTTCTTTTGTCACTTCCTTTAGTGCATTAACACTCTACTCCACTATTTAAGCACCTTTTTTTTACCTAAAATATGGAACTTCTTATAAGATTGGTTTGAACACAATTATATATATATGTGGGTATATATGAACTAAACTAATTCCATCTAAGCACCTTTTTTATATAACATACGGAACTTCTTATAAGATTGGTAGAAATAAAATTTACCTAAGTTTAGGTGAAACCTAATCGGTTAGTTTGGGGATAATTCTTGTTTATTCAAGTGCTTAATATTTTCCTCAATGGATTTGGAGCAGTATGTGGTTCTCACATATTATATTATCTATTAAACATATTTAGAGTTAAAATTAATATTCGAATATAGTCACTTTCTTCTTAATATGGTTAAGATGGTAACTTTTTAGAGAAAAAAAGGGCATTCAAATCTAATAATGTCATATTGTATAATTGTTAACCATTGCATATTGCACGAACCAACTTACCTCAGTGGTTAAAAGAATCGTTATTTTTATTAAAGATCACGGGTTTGAGCACCAACAATACATCAATGTGATTGAGCATTCATTGTCAAATTATTAAAAGTATTTATAACAGATACTACTTTGTAATCACCTTAACTTAATAAAAAAACATTGCATATAACCCACTAGTTGAGATAATACTCAACACACAAATATATATATAATTAATACATTTTAATATTTTGATGAAATCCTTGCATAATAGAAAAAGAAATCTAATATTTTTAAAATAAAAACCAGACTCATACAAGAATTATTGAGTGAAGGATGCAATGATGTATGGCACATTAATTATTTTTAATTTATATTTTTATTCAATTTATATCATTCATAATATTATAGTTTAAATTTTAAATGTTGTTTAATAAATCTAATATTTCATCCATTAAATCAAAAAATAATTTATTATATTATAATACTTTAATGTGTTATAATACAATTTAATTCGGTTCTCCAAACAAATATATAACATAATAATAAAGATAACACCAAATATAAAATGTTTAGAAATGGGCTTGTAGTTAATATACATCATTTTACTTTTTCCTTTCCAACTAATATTGTCAACTAGCAACCAGTAGATTTAATGAGATAAAATACTAATTTTTTTAAGTAATATTATGGGTGTAAATAATAGCATTTATATATGGAATAAACTATGTTGAAAAAATTATTCTTATAATGAATTTTTGCAAAATTTTATTTAAATTAATCGGTTAATAGATCATATATCAGTGATTATTTCAAAAAATATGTCAATGTCAATTTAAAATAATAATAATAATATGTCAAGTTGTGTACTTAAAATATAACATATAAATTAAATTGTCAAGATGATGAGGATATAGTTTTGTTGCTTTCCGAGTAGTACTTTATACGACCAAAAAGTCCAAAAGCGACAACTTTTGGAATATATATATCGGGAAAATATTCATACAAGAAAAACAACCAATATTTTGAAGGAAAAAAATGGTAAGCCACATGTTTTAAAGGTAATTCCTTACCCCGGTTGTTTTTATATACCTCTTATGACATGGATAAATATAGGATTCCATATTTAAATACATAATTTTTTTAAAAAAAATATAAATATAAAATTATGAAACTTTAAAAATATAAAACAAAATCATTATTTTAATATATAAAAATATGTCTACATTATATAAATTTAAAAATTTTCAGAAGTGTTTAAATTTTGGAGTGATAATTTTTTATACAAATTTAATAATAGATTTTGACATTGAATTTTGAGGAGATTAACTCCAAAATTAAGTGAAAATTAAGTCAGTAAAGTAAATTTGTAAAAAAAATTATGCTATTATATAGAATATAAGCCTCTTTTCAATATTTAGGAGTTTATATAATTTTTCTAAAGTTTTAGGGGACCATGTCCTACAGGGATTCATTTTTATCATTAATAAAATATATCATTATCTAATTACATGATTAAATTTATTAAATTATATTACTTTAAAAATTATTGAATTAAATTAAAAATATGATCAAATTGTTAGAATATATAAATAACATAGTTATATTGATTTCTAAATTATCATATCACTGTTAAATGTTATTAACATCATTTAAATATTCAGATGATCTTACTAAAATAATTAATAAATCAACAGTAACATAAAATGTTCCCATAATTAAGTGACTATCTATATAGTTGATTTTTTATTAAAAAAAATTACAGTCGTTTTAACCTGGGACATGTCGGATTTGGAAAACAAGTTGGGGAGGCAGCAGTTTGTCATGTGAGAAGTAGACAGGCAATTGTAGATGGACTTTGTTTCTTCGGTTGAAGCAGAAACCAGGCCCCTCCTCTCTCTTCCTCCATTCTTCCCATGGGTTTGTATTTGGTAAATAATTTATACCATAACCTCAAAAAAACACACTCATCCACTTGTTTATGTTCAATTTCCTTTACGTTCACTTGATTCCAGTTTGTACTTTAATTTAATTTAATGCGGTGATGGCAATTAATATGCCCAATTTTCCACTTACAATAAATGCCTACCTTTTTCATATTAAAACATAACATGTGCACTAAATAAATATTATTATATATTTTGTATATTGATTAGATATTGATTTTCTCACATGTTTAAATATAATATTTTTAATATACGTGATTGATTGATGCTCACTTGTTGTTGTGGGTTTCTTATTTTTATATAAAATTTATTTAATACTCTTTCAAAAAAGTTAAAAACGCGACTTATATGATATACATCCGCTTATATGATCGATATTATTTTGATAAATAATTTTTGAAGATACTATTTTTATAAATAAACAAATGGTAGGTATGCGTAATTAAGCCAATATATTTGCTATTGTACCAGCTTTCCCTTGTAGGAAGTCCTGAAACTTAGGAGGTGTTTAGTTCAGGTAATCTCATATTATCAGGGAATAAAATCTCATTCCTCATTTAGTTGGTCAATATTCTTAGGCCTCAGTAATTTTTTATTACCATAAGTAGATTTTTGGGATATATTATCGGGAATGTCATTACCTCCCTTTCCTTAGGTATTGTTGGATTATCGGTGTTTTGGACTAAAAAACCCTTTAAATTTTTTTTTTCAAAAATATCCTTATATCGTTGAATAATAAAAATTCTACGAATGTTTAATTACAAATTTATCCTTAAACTATTTTAGATTTACAAAAAAATCTATAATTAGAATTTTATATAAAGTCCAAGGGTTAAATAAAATTTTACCCTTTCATTAAGCTTATTTATCTTTTAATTTTATAAAAAAAGTTATATAAATTTTATTAATTTAAAAATTTTAAAGAAAATATATAAATTAATTATAGTAATATTATAGTATAATTCAACTTGTTAAAAAATAAATATATAATAAAGATAATTTGGTAAAATATACATTTCAATAATCTTTTATTCTTTTAATCAAATACGATAATATTACATTTCTGCTAAACCAACCAACACAAATATAACATTCTTAGTAATTTTATTTTCTGATAATCTTTTATTCTTAATAATAATCTTATATTCCGTGAATCAAAAGCACGATTACAACATTACATGGAAGGCAACAACAGGAAAGGCATGCAGAATTTCTTTCCACATATCTTTAAACCAACCGACAGGCGACAGCTTAACCCTTTATTTAATTTCCTCTCGTTTCTGTCACATCTCAATTGGTCCCAAAAAAAAAAACACTCCTATATGGTAAGATGAGTAATTTAAATATTTATATTTCATTCTACATTTGTTATTAAGACATCACAGTGGCTACTACCCCAACATGAACTATGATACGGAAGATTAAAAAAAACAAGAAAAATAGGATAAAAGGGTCTCTTCTGTTGTAGGGTAGAAATTAGGATGGGAAGTTCACTAAAAACAGTTATAATTTTCCGGATCAAAGTCCTTTTATGAGATGGTGGGGGGTAAAAAAATGAAGGGTCGGCAAGCTCTGATTAATGCTCATCAGTTAGATAAGAGAGGGCGTGTTTCAAGTACAGCAGACTTGACAACCTCATCATTAATGCACAAGATGATCTCTTCAACGTCACCCTTGCTAGTTTCCTTTGGATTAGGTGAAATCAGCAATGGAGGAGCTGGTTTATTGTCACTTGTTGTTTGAGTGAGCTCTCTGGCTCTCTCCACTTGAACCTTCCAATCTGTTTTCCAGAGCACTACTAGCATGAGAGAAGCACACGATGCTTGAGCCGCAAGCAAACCCAGCCAGAGTCCGGCGAACCCCATTTTGATTACGAACCCCATTAGGATAGCTACCGGCATCCCCACCAGGTAGAATGAACCCAAGTTTATGTTGGCTCCAGTGGTCGGCCTGGCGCTACCCCTCAACGCCCCGCAACCGGTTGTCTGAGGGCAATTACCGAGCTCGCAGAGCCCTGCAATTGGCAATGCAACGGCGGTAAGCTCGAGGATTTCCATATCGTCTGTGAAGAGCTTGCCCCACTGGTGTCTCATAAAGTATGTGAACAACATCGCCGATAGGCCTATCGATACTGCACAAACAAGGGAAACGATCATGGAAATACGAGCTTTTCCGGGCCGGTTTGCACCGAGTTCATTCCCGACTCTCGTGGAAACTCCGACGCTTAAAGCCGAAGGGAAACAATAGACTAGAGAGGTTGTTTGAATAAGGATCCCCATGGAAGCAATGGTAGCATTGGGGTTAACAAGCAAACCACACATCAGTATCATGAACTCGTACCACCACCATTCGAGGCAAACCGAGGCACAGGTCGGCACAGCAAGAGCAAGCAGAGAAGACCATCCTTTAAGACAATCGATGCTGGGAGTCACCCAACAATCTTTATATACACCCGACAAGTAAACGAAGGAAGAGAGGAAAAGGAAGACGTTAAGATTAGTCCACACCATGGATATAGCCACCCCTGCTACACCAAGCTTGAAATGGAAGACAAGGAGGTAATTCAACGGAACGTGGAGAATCACAGAGATTGCCGAACAGTAAGTTACGGGCAACGTAATGCTTTGAGCCCTGAGGTAGATTCGAAGCGGGTGAAGAAGCGAGAGGAAGAAAAGGTCGGGAATGGAGTAAAGAATAAATGTTTGAGCCACGGATGATATTTCTTGGTTTTGACCACACCTAAGAAGGATAGTTTTCATGTTCATCCACATCAAAGAGATGGGGACAGAAGCCGAGAGGAGGAGAAGCACCGTTCTCTGCAGTGTTAACCCCAGGAGTTTCCATTGTGTGGCTCCATAACCTTGTCCACAAATGGGTTCCATTCCCATGGCTAAACCAGAGATTACAGAGTAGCCAGTTATGTTTGCAACACCTATAGCAAGAGAGCCACCAGCAAGCTCAAGTTCACCAAGATAGCCAAGAAAGAGCATGGATATCATTGCTCTCGAATATAGAAGTAGACTACTGATCGCCGTCGGGCCGGAGATCTTCCCTATGGCTTTGATCTCTTCCAGAGCCTGAATACAAACAAAGCAACATAAATACTTCATTGGCTGAAAAAAAGGCACCCTTTTATATGATTTAAGCTGCTTTTATACCTCAGAGAGAGTAGGCAATCTATGAAGTTCATCATCATCATTACTGAGAATGGGAAGATCCACAGTTTGTTGAAAAGGGTTCTTGTAGAAGAGAGAAAGGAGGATGTTGGAGAAGATGGCTTTGGGTTATACATAGCTAGAAGTTAGCTACCTTAAATTTATGGATAAAACAAGTTATGGGAGAAAGTGAGAAAGAAACGAAAAAAGAAGGGAATGGATAAGTTCAAAATGAAACAGATTTGCACTGGTAAAGAACGTCGACTATCCTTTTGTGCTTATTATGTGGTTTGGAGATGGAATGAATGTCGATATTTATACAGAGCTCGTTGGGGCCTACGCTTTAGGTTCTTGGAACGTGTCGATATAACAATAAACCGAAGCCAATGCTGAGAAAAGAAAATGACTAAAAATGTTTTGGAAGTCGGAAGAGAAGGGGGGGGGGGCGCCCATCCTATTCCGTTCTTTAGCTTTTCTGCTCTTTTCTCTCTCTATATCTCCTACCTGAATGTGAATGTTAGTAGCTTCCGATTTGAGTTCTCCTTATATGTTCAACAAGTGAGGCGGAGAGTATTCTTTGTGTGAGAGAGCAAGATTTCAATGTCTCATCTTTTGTTTATTATAATACGAAGGTTGATTTTGTATGCCCTTTGTTGTTTTGCTGTCAATAGAAATTTGTTTGGGACCCTTCTTCGGTAGTATTTTTTTCTCTATTTGACATGTATAATGTATTTGTATTACTACAAGTTTATCTTGAATTTATCCAAAACTTGTTCCTCTAGTTGGAGAAACGGCACAAGTATATTGGCATAATAAATACTATTTTATATCAGACAATGGATAAATGGTACTAGATGTAATTTTGTAGGCAGATAAATTGTTTTTTGCATGTAACCTGTTCCTTTTTCTCACAACCCATGTGATATAAACCCATACCAATTACCAGTGGAGAACCCAACATCGATCTCTCGAGACTAGTTGTTCAGTATGAGAGGTGACAAGCTTTGGCTGATATTAGCGTTTCTGGTCCCATCTGTTGTGGCTTTTATCTCTTCACTTCATTCGTTTTTTCAGGGCAATGAATGAGCGAGACTGAGAGAGGTAAAGTAGATAACTGGCTTGCCATTGAACCAAATAAAAATGCACTTTTATATTCCTACAGCATGAACTTGTGGTGGAGTTTCCATGAAGAGATATTTACTGCAATTAAGCCTTTTAAAGTTCATATTATATTGTAGCTGTTGCGGCCTGCCACCATATATCCATTTTGCTGCAGTGCAAGTTGCAAAATCTTGTGGACAGGTTGTGTTTTTTTCCACATGGGGGAACAAAATCATGCTTTGATTGCGGGAAACTAACAGAGAGGTCTGGAGGAAATGTTAAACGACGTGGGGATTTATGGGTTTCAACTTTCGAGAGACCATAGTGCCATATCCACTGGCTCATTTTTTATTTTACACTCAAAATAAAAGGAAAAGAGGGGGAGAATGGGTTGTTTTGTTGTTTTAAAAAAAGGGTTATCTTCATGGGTATATGGAGGTAGGTATGTTTCATGAAGGGGACCACCAAGTGTGTTAACGGAAACATGGCTGTATGGAGAAGCAGCGGCTGGAAGGAAGGGAACACTGATACACAATTACGTGCTCCATTTGCAACCATTTATACCTTGTATTCTTTTTTTGCTCAGCCGATTTACCTGCTCTATGAAGTCTAGTCTTTATGTTTTCTCATTTTGCGGACTAATACTCGGCAGCTTCGAGAAACATGTATTACTTATTATAAGACTCCATTCGTCTGCTGCCGATGAGAGAAATGTGTCATGAAACGCAGAAAACCCAACCGGACAAATATTCGCCTCAAATTATTAATTAAAACAAGAAAAAAATTGTGAACCCAACTTGGAATCTAGCATTTGTAATGGGGAAGTGGGGGTCCTATCTTGTAAAAATAGGAATTGACGTGATGCTCTGGAATGATCAGGATTCGTTTTCTAGCATTTAACCACAAAAGAAAAAAAAACATTTCACTTTATACCAACTAGTAGTTGAAGTGGAGTCGAGGCAGAATTCTATTGGCACATCAACAAGAGCTTCCGTACAATACCCCGAACGTATACAGATTTTATTCAAGCAAAAGGATGTGCCAGAGTGACACGACCTTTCAGTGTTTGATGTTAAGATTTTTTTTCACATATATACTTCTTGTCTAGAAACGCGAACAAATTCATAGATTCCCTCCCAAATTAAAAAGAGTTGATGCTTGCTTGTTTAGTTTCAATAACAAAAAAAAACAAAAATCGAATTGATGCCTTAATTATCACTTACTACAACTGCCAATAAATTCAGCTTGACGAAACATGAATGAACAGAGATTGGAAAAAAAAAGGAATGCAAATGGTTCAATTTTAAGCTTTGTTCCGTACGGGGAAAAGTAATAAATATTCCAAAATTTTTATTAATACTGTTTTCCTGTTTCCAATGTTCCGTCCAAACGCCTCAGCTGCGTCAGTGATGAAGAAATGGCACCAAAATCAGTGCATTTCAGGCACATTGAGGGGGAGCACAAATTTTAACGGTATTACCAGAAAGGCTAACAAGTAAGGTTGCAGTTCTCGGCCATGTCATGTCAGGGTGCTTTAAATGCTTATCAGGTTATGGGGGAGCATTGAAAGCCCTTTCATGGACAAACTTATTCCAATGTTCAGATGGCAAGCAAGCAACAACAATGGTGTCAAAATATATGGTCAAATTTATTACTAAAACAGAATAATCGTAAAGAGAAGCGCCATTTCTTAAAAATCAATTGAGGGCGTAAAAGAACATGTCCCTATCAAATATTTCCAATCAGCACAACCCAGCACCTTCATTCAACAAATTCCGGCACACGACAATGCATGAGATTCCAATACATCATTACCGAACCACAAATGGGCAATTGCAATGTTTCCTTTAGCCCAATAAAAATTCTTCGTAGAAAAAAAAAGTTGATGTTTTCTAAAGAATAGATCCCAATCAGCAGTGCTATGAGTAGTAGTAGTCCGGGACTAATTCTCCAATCACACTCTCCACGCTTTCACCATCATTACGACCAGGTGTGCAGATTTTTCATCCAAAAAAAATATATTCCCCACTGAACTTAGATTAACTTGTCTCATCCAGAATTCAATGAAAGCAACAAATATATCTTTCTTTTTATCAACATAAACTTCATTGAAAGCTACAAATATTAGTTAACATTATAATTAAGTTGCCATCATGATCAATATGCAAAATAATGCCCTGCCGGTATTTATTTTCCATTTTGAAGGGCGGCCTCAACAATACATCCGGGAACTTATTGTTCTGGAGACAATCTTGTTCTAAGTTTCTGGTTTTTAATCTGAAAAATCTAAAAGCCATAAACTTACTATTTGCAACGTAGTACACAAATAGTATTTCAAATGTTGAAAAAGAAATTATGCATTGGCAAACAATACCTCAGATTGTAACGATATTATTGATCAATAAAGTACCAGCAGCCTACATACAAATTCTTGATATCTGAACAATTTAATATTTATGTTGATGGCACACAAAAAATAAGGTACAACAAAATACCTCATGGGAGGGCCCTGGATTTCTGTGGAGTACTTCGAGGAATAGCCAAGATTGCCATCAGTCCACTCATGAGGGACGCAACACCAGCTACAGCAAAAGCAGGTGAGTTTCCACCACCAAATAGTTGATCCCATGGTCCACTTCCAACAGACACCAGAACCTATTGGTAAGAACCCAATGGTAAGAACCTAAGTTTCACAATTTAAATTCGAAGATAATACAATAATTCCTGTCAATGAGAACATTATATTATATATACCACATGATGTTAGATTAATAGATCTACTCGTTTGCCAGGGTCTCAAGAGTTTTTTTTTCCACATCCATTAAATATTGAATTTCCTACAGTCTTAAATTCAAGTTGGACACCTCCATTTATTACCAATTGATTTAGGTTGGATGCTTAACAAAACAATAAATTGTTTAAACCTATGTTACACGAAAGCTCAAATACAGTCGACTTGACTTTTAAAGGGGTTGTACTAATGAATGAGACGATCATTTCAAAATACACAAGACAGCCTAGTATTTAATGACATCAAGAACAATGAATTGTTTAAACCCCACATAAGAAACTTATAAGAGAAGCTGAAAATCCAGTCCACTTCAATTTTCAAATGTGGATCAATCAATGAAATGATCATGTCACAATCAAGTTTGGTTTAGCTCCCATTAAGAAAAACACAGAGAAGGGGCAAGAAAGTAAATCGTGATAAAATGACTTCAGGTGCAAAGCAATACCTGTGGAATAACAATAGCAAGATTTAGGACACCCATTGACAATCCTGTAAGAAACAATACAGAGAATAGCGCCTTAATCTCTTATCCAAAAGGTAAGAAAAGAGAAACATATTATACAAAAATAAAAATATCGTCCACCTTGACCAAGTCCCAAAGACTCAATACGTGTGGATATCAAGGCATATGGAACACTGTAAGTAATCTGTAATCGAATACCAATAGCATCAGGTAAATGCACAAACTAAAAGAAAATTAATTGAGATTTTGACAGAACTAAATTATCCTCAGGGCCAGTCATTAGTTTGGACCTGTTTTAAGATCCAGCTGTGATGGTAATTGTATTGACCAGTAAATTACATTAAATAGGGGGTTAGGACAGCCACGAGTTGATGATGCTTTATGGTTTGAACCAAGAAGATCATCAAGTTGAGATTGATCAAACTGCAATTTTCTCAACGGCTATACAGTCCATGTGGAGAAAACAACTACAATCAAGATGCATTTATGCTTGAAAAATTCAATTAAAACATAATATGATATTCTGTGGGAAAGAGAGAGCAGCTTACCGCCAACGGAAAGCCAAGAACGGAAAAAATCAGTAGCGCGACAATCACAATGCCAGCTGGGGGTAGATCACGGCCATATAATCCATATTGTTTGTCACATTTGATAGAATGAGCATTGAGAGAAAGCACAGGGCCATGAGAATGCTTGAAACACCCAGATAAAACCAGCTCCTCTTTTGCTACAAAGCTTCTCCATAAGCACTGACGTAATTCCCAGAACAACGGAATTCAACATCAATCCTAATGAACCCATTCTAACCCCAGCAGCATAATTGGACCCTTCATTTGGCTCACCACCATAGATCTCTCGACCCATCCAGTCAGTATCAAAGAGAAGAAAAGGGAACCATCCAATCCAATTCAGCGCAGTAACAGATAAGATTATCCATATAGTTCCTGAGAAATATTTAAATATTCCAAATAATTCCCATAGAAAAGCTTCTTCAGCATTGCCACCTGAGTGCTCAGGCCCCTCTTCATTAAAGGTTGTAGATATCTCAACTGAACCTAGAGGCACTTCCTTAGCAGCTAAAACACTCACATATGTTGTAATTGCAATGAAAATAACGTCTAGATAGAAAGCGGACTTGAGATTCGCACAGTCAACATTACAAGCAGCTGTCCGCGTAAATGGAAAAATCTTAAACCAACTACTGTAAGATCCTGTTGCATAGCCAAGAATATTGCCAATGGCCATGAATAGTGAGAAGTAAGCATTTGCCACTCGAGTTCTTCGATGATCCTTTTCTGACATAAGAAAAACAGGAGATAATGTCAATTTGTGGTTGGTTTCATTGTTTCTATATTTATACATTAAACAGTTGCAAACAGGATTGTAATTTTAATTTGTTTGTGCGTACAATTTGCATAGCTAAAATGTAAACACAGAAGTATCTTAACTTGCTTTGCAGTTAGAGTCGCAAATCTCAACAACAACTACCAAGTTTCTTTTATTTATTCTATATGATGGAACTCTACGTATTATTGTCATGAAATGTTATATGACAGGATAAGTTTTAGAAAACTTGTTGACAGAGAAGCTTAGCTCTATGCACATAAATACATTCTAAGGGGTATTCCATTAGAACCTATAAGCATGAAAACAACGAAGGACGTGGGATTTTATGTTAGGGGGGTCGAAATTATAAAATTCTAGAAGACGAAAACAAATTATCAATAGAAAATACAAAAAAATGTCTAAAATATATGATAATTTGAAATTTTCAGGGCCAACTGTCCGCCCTGCCCCCTGGGTCCATCCCTGCTTGAAGATATATATCCTACAATGGCAATTTTGTTGAACAAGCTCGGAAGTTCATTTCCTTTTTTATCATCAAACTTTATGACTTTATCCATTCTTGAGGGGAATGAACTGATTATATAATATAGTTAAATGATCCGAACAAGCTCCATTGACAAACCCCCAAATCGGTAACATTCCGATACTTAAGATAGCATTGCATTTGCAAACAAACCGAACTCAATTAAAGCAATCAAATATGCAACTAACGGTACCTAAAAAAATTAAAACACAAAGGATTACTTTCATGTATATATCAGAACACGAAAGGGCACAACCATCCACCGAAGTTTTGTTCTGAAGGACTAAATTTAGACAAAAAAAATTAAGGAAAAGAAACTAACCAGTAAGGTCAGCAAGAAGAGCTCTACAAGGACCTTGAGTCACGTTATTAGCAACATCAAGAATCCAAAACCCGAAAACAAACGCCACAATAGCTCTCGGCCGAGAAGCGTCGGTATCGCCGAACAACCATCCGATATCGGCGGAGTGACCGATGATCAAAACGGCGACGATAATAGAAACTGCACCTGCCACGATAAAAGGTCGGCGACGACCAAACCGGCTGCTGCATCGGTCGCTCATGTGACCCACCAGAGGTTGTACCACAAGGCCCGAAAGCGGACCGCAAAGCCATATAATGCTGGCCCACTGGTGAGGTATGCCCAGCTCTTGAACGTAAGGTGTCAAGAGCGAGAGCTGTAAAGCCCACCCGAACTGTATCCCGCACGCCACGGAAGCGACTCGGAACAGTTGCCGGAGCCGAATTCTAGCTCGAACCGGCGGTCGATTTGACGACGTAGGAGGTCTCCCTCCGGCTCGTTGGCGGTTTACTTCGGGGGTGGCCATCCCTTTCCTTTCAGTATTTTTTTTCCTCTTATTCCTTTTTTTTCTTCTCTATAATCGCTACTGTTTCTCTCTCAAACCGGATTTTCGGGTTCTATGATCGTTGAACTTGAGGGCTGGAGATGGCCTTAAGAGATTCCCCTTACAGAGAAGTGGCGGTTCCAGCTGCCAGAGTGGACAGTAAACAGGCAGTTTAGTGTGACAAGAGAAAGAAGAAGAAATAAATGACCTTGGCATGGAAGAAAATTACAAACAAAGCCACCCCACCCACTATTGAATTAGGGAATGACTGAATTGGGAATTTGCTGTCCTATTTCGAGGGCAAACTTCGGATCACGCATTTTTTTCGGTGTTTTGGACAGTATTCGTAACAAAAACTCAGTTGCTAAGGTTTTTCTTTGGTTTTTCTCTCTTATACCAATAAGATATCCGTTTCGAAATTACCTGGCGCATATCTCCAAATGACGAGACTAGCCTTTAGAAAATACAAAACCGGATGGTTATTTTGGGGAAATCATAAACAAATATCAATGATTAAAGATTAGCTTCTTAGCTTTTGGGGTTGTTAAAAGGAGCATTTGATTAATTGCCAAGTGTACCCAATGGATCGCTTCAATTTATTCTGATTTGTATTATCATTTTATTAGTTCTCTATAATTGTTTTCTGATATTGTTTTCTCGTTTCTCTCTCTCTTGATATATACTACTAATATTGATAATAATAGCTTCTGATATATACTACCAATAAATGTGATTATCCCATTTTTAAAAGAGGAGAGCTTTTATCTCTCATCTCATTCTTCTCTTTATTTCTTTATTTCCTTTTCTCATTTATTTTCTAAGTACCATAACTAATGTGAAAGTTAGGGTTTTAATCCAAGTCCTAAGAAGAGTGTTAGTTAGCTAGAAGAGCTTCGTTTAATTTTTTTAACATTAAGATAGTAGATTTCTAATCCTTTGTGGTGTTAAAACTTTCATAAATATGATGATTTGTTAAGATTTGAGTATTTGAGCATTTTCGAGTTTATGCTTGATTTCATGATTAAATGATGTTTTTAGTGTAAAGCATGTTTTTTTACCCTAAATAACTTCTAAAGCTTTAGCACATGATAAGGAATCAAACTAAGACCTTTGGGATGATTTTTGGGTGTTTTCCGAGCTTGAACAAGACATTTCTGGGTTCGAGTATCGATACTGGATAAACAGTTTCAATACTAGATTAATTGTATCGATACTGGATGAACTGGGATGAAATCTGGGTAATTCTAGCAGGGAGTATCGATACTGAGTGGGAAAGTATTGATATTGCCCTACAATATCGATACTAAGGGTACCTGATATCGATATTGTGCCATTTTTTAGCAAACAAAAGCCATTT
This sequence comes from Hibiscus syriacus, assembly GCF_006381635.1. Taxonomy (NCBI): domain Eukaryota; kingdom Viridiplantae; phylum Streptophyta; class Magnoliopsida; order Malvales; family Malvaceae; genus Hibiscus; species Hibiscus syriacus. The sequence goes on from NW_024062608.1 coordinate 6,253,789, forward strand.
TTAGCATTGATACTCATGGGGTATCGATACTTGACTCTAGTGTATCGATGCAACAAGTAGATTATCGATATCGTCTACTTTGGATTATTAGATTTGACTTCGTTAAGGCCCGTAAGAGTTAAGGATGATCTGTAATGGTGGAACTTAGCCTGTGAGGGACATAAATGAATAAGGGGCCTAAAAACACTCGTAGGAGTGGTTACAACCGAAGTAACCATACTAAGCGTAATACGTCCAAGTATCTTCAGTCGGGCATGTATTGAATAATTAGGAACAAGAATTGTTACAGAGGATGTGTCGGTAAGCAGTATGATAAGTAAGTCATATTACGTAGTAGTGGAATCATGTACTTCGAGAACGTTAGTGAACTGAGAACGTATAAGTCGTCCCTCAAATTCAAGCGATTTTAAGGAGAAGTACGATAAGAGTGACTTGAGTTTTGATACCAGTAATGAACCGAGTCAAGTACTGGGCTAGCTAGTATTAAAGCCAATGAATAGTTAACATAGTAATCATTATAAAATTATATAAATCATAGAGACCTCTTTAGAGACAGAAGAGACTAAAGCACCCTTAAGTAACGAATAACCATAATATATCAGCTTAATAAACTAACATTAGTAACAAACTAATAAACCCTTACATAACGTTATAGATAAAAGAACGAGTGAGATAGTAGTTAGTGAGGATATGACCTTACCTTAATGCGTCAAGCTACACTAGTGTGTAGTTTAGCTACCTTAGCTGCCTTAGTGGGGCATTGTCAGTATTGTGTGGCCTTTGGGCCCTGAGATATGCATGTGTAGTTTTATCAGTATCGTACAACATATATCCTTAAAGCTTGGCTTGACGACTGTGTTAGACCGAGCTAATGTTTTAGTTGAGCAAGAATTGTACTGATGTTATGTGACACTAGGTTCCCCCTCCATGATCTACTTGATTGGTATGTAAGACCAAAATATCATTTAACTACTTAGTGGGAATTTTACTGATGCTATGTGATTGTTGGGTTCCCTCAATATTTAGATAATACGCAGCAGTGTCAGTGTAGCATTCAGATAATGCACAACAGTATTAGTGTCACATTTAGAGAATGCATAACAGTTACAGTTAGTATGGGTAGAGACCCAAGAGAGGTGTACTCATGGCGAGACCATTAACAGAGGATTAAGGAATGTTGGTGTAAATATTGGCATAGGGAATTGGTTGAGGAATTATTACTTTGTCATGGTGAGTGGGGGCCAGCTATGCTAGCTAAAATGAGGTTACTTGTGGCATGGTTTGTGTGATTTTATAGCCTATAAAAAGGCATATGGCTATTTTGTAGCTGTAGCCTTTTTTATTATAATAATAATTTTTAAAAAGTCAATATGGTATTAGTTTTTGTCATTCTTCGATTATGGTAATTTTTTCTTTCTTCTTCAACGATACTAACGACTTTTCTAGCAACTTCTAGTTCTTCTCACGTGGTAATGTTTTACTAACAAATGAGTTAGTGTTACTCTCAATGAAACTAACTATCTTCTATGGAAGTAACAATTATTCTCATTGTGCGTAGTCACCGTTTGGAAAAGCTCTTGACTGGAGGTGATCAGTCGAGTGTTATGTTGGTTCTTAATAGTGGAGAAGTGGTTGAAAATGATAAATATGAAGTGTTTGTCACTCAGAATAGTGCTTTAACTTTATGGTTGTTATCAACGGTTAGGCCAGAACTTCTCCCTCATCTAGTAGGTGATGAAATGACAATCGAGATCTGGTCTAAGGTGACGGCGTTTTTGCCAATAAATCTTGAACCGCCATTATGAGTCTCCATTATAAACTCAAGTTATTGAGGAAGGGTGATCTTAATATGAGAGTTTATCTTGATCAGGTGAAGGATGTGTGTAATGCTCTTATTGCGTGCGGAGCGCCGATGTCTTACTATGAACAGATTGTGACAATTTTGAACGGGAAATATCGTCTCACTGAAATATCGTCTGTTTGTGGTGGTTATAACCACTGGTAGTGACCTTTTTTCTCTTGATTGGGTCGCTATTATGCTTGTACATCCTCAATACCGGGTTAGTGACCAAGTGAAATATTTCAGAATTTGTTAGTCAAAGTAAAATAGTTGAATAGTTCAATGATTTAATTGGGGATATTTCCTGAAAGTTGTTAGTAATTATCCAAAGAATTAAAGGGTAAAATGGTCATTTGTCATGAAAGATATTTTTATCCCCTTTAATAGGAGATAAAAACGTGGGAAGATGAAAACATTTCATCTTCTTCTTCATTTTCTTCTCCTCCCGTAAGAGATCAAAGGCAAAGGTAAGTTTCTTCATTAGTTGATTATTTGTTCAATTAAAGGTTGGTTTTTAATCATTAGATGATAATTAAGCTTAAGGTAAGCTTAATTTGTTCTAAAACAATAAGATGAAAGATATATGAGATTAAAGATTTTGAGTTCTTGAATGAAATCTTGAAATAGAGTTGATAAGTTGAATTTTAAGTTGAATTTGACTTGTCATCTATGAGAATAAGAAGATAGAAGTGTTAGAATTAATTTTGGATAACATGGAAAATTTGGTATGATTATTGGTTTCTATATGGAGAATAGAATTTTAAGGTTTAAGATGAAATAAATGGATATAATTAGTTTAAGTATGTATATTTGAGCTAAGAATATGAAAGGGAATGAAACATGAAGAATTTAAGTTGATATAGTGAATTTTCGGGCATGAACAATGATTTTTCTGGGCTTGAACGAAATTCTAGATTGTGCAGGGGGTACAGATTCCCCCCTGAGGGGGTATCGATTCCCTCTAAATGAAAAATGTAATTTTAGTTCATTAAATCGACTTAAGTTATTAACATCTAGTGTAATGTTTAGGCTTCTAATAATTATTTTGAAATGTTATATTTATGTAGATATTAAGCCTAAACAAGTTCCGGAATAATCAAATGATTAGGATTGAATCAAAGCAAGGCTAAGGTGAGTGCAATTTAATTGTACTTATTCGATCGAAAAATATTAGCTTGCGATGAGCCAGTGACGGAGTTACTATGGTAAGAAGTGACTCCTAAAAATGTTATATGATTGATATGATTCTTATGAGTGCATTTTATTTTATAGGATTATAAGGAATTAGACTTGTGATAAGTCTATTTCCAATAGTTATAATGTATGGAGTATTAATTATAAGGATGTGAATGACATGAAATGTATGTATACTTGACTATATGAATTGATATGTGCTTATATGTGCTATGTGATTTATGGGATATGCCATATATGAAAATAAAATATGAACTATAGGAAAGGATTATATGATGTATATATGAACATATGTGAACAAAATATAACATGCAAGTTTACATGAACACATGAGATATAATATAGTTATATGATATTTATATGATTACATGTACATGTGATATATGTTATATGATATGGATCTATGTGACTACGTGAGAAAGAATATATGTCTATGAGAAGACATAAGAACAAGGTATAAGCTATGTGACATGTGAATATGAATCATATGAAAATGTTCTACGTGTAAGTGAACTATGTGATGATATGAATATGTAATAAATATGAAAGATAATGCCCATGTTATGTGTCATGAGATCTAGAGGTATAGTTGGCATGCCAAGAGTAGAGGGTCTACGCGGTCATTCGGGACAAATTCTACGTGGTCCTTCGGGACATATACGTATTCTTTGGAACATGTATGAGGTCTTTTGAGACACCTACTTGATCCTTGGTATATGTATATGATTCTTAAGGAATTTATATGTGGTCCTTATGGATATCTTATATGGCACTACGGTGCATTTCTACGCGGCACTTAGGTGCAAATTCTACGTGGCACTATGGTGCAAATTTATACGAGCTGTGGTGACAGCATAGTGCACAACTTCACAGTACTCACATACCTTGAGTTATCAGTAATGTACATGTGCCTATAAAAGACATCAAAAGTATTTACAAGATTCATATATGATATTGTGTGTATTCCTAAGTGAAATGTATTTGTTATATGATATTGGTAGTTTTTTATGTTACATGATATATGTATGTATGTATATATTATAGAAAAGAATATATGCTTTGGTATGATAAGGTAATATCAAATGTTCATGCATTTTAGAAGTTACAATTAGCATATAATTATGTTTTATATGCCTCACTAAGTCAACGACTTAACGTGTGATTATTTCACGCGTAGGTTGGAAAAGCGAAAAAAGAAGTAAAGAGGAACAAGACAGGTCAGTTCTCCTTACCGAAGATCAGATCAGAAATGTAGTTCGAATTACATATATTTTGTTAGAAAGAATTTAGTGGGCATGTAATAAAAAGGATTTGTATTAGATACGCTCTGATCAAGTTTTGGAAATGTTTTAAACGTATAAATGTAAATGATAAATGTATAATGATGAACGTTTTAAATTTATGAATTTGATAAGTATTTTACGGAAGTACTGTAGCAGTACTATAGCAGGGTATCGATTCCCTGTAGCAGGGGAATCGGTTCTCCTCTTTGAATCTAGAAAATTTTAACATTCGATACTGTAGCAGGTACTGTTCATACTTATTTTACTGTTCATAAATACATTTTTTATTGGAAATTTATACAAAACATAATTTAATAGAATATTGTGGTATTTTCCTAAAATGAGTTCAAATGTTTTAATATTTTGTAAGAAAAAGGTTTTGAAAAGTCAATGTGACATATCAGACTCGTATTCGGGTCGGATACGGGTTGGGGTGTTACAATGCTTATTGATGCTAAAGTGCAGTATCAAACGTTTGATCAAATAGATGGTTTATAACTTCAGTTAAGTGCGAATATAGCCAGGATGACGGTTGCTTATTCCTCTATTGGTTCTCCTCATAGTGGTTTGGATCTGGTTAGAAAAAAGGACGAGCAAACTGATCGTGGGTAATCATTTGGTCAAGGTCGTGGTTTTTCAGGGAATTAGTCTGGTGGTAGGGGTTGTGGTCGCACCCTATTTCAGTGTCAACTCTGTGGTAAGTTAGGCCATCTTGTTGATCGATTTTTGTATCGATTCAACCAGATATTTTTGGGGTTGGTGCGACTATTATTTCTGTTAATACTTTAGGTGTTAAAAAATCGTCGGTTAAAATATTCTATTACCACACTAATGCTCGGGATGTGGTTATTTGTTTGCTGGTAGAAATGATTCCTTGGTTGTTGTTTGTGATAAGGGAGTCGGCTCAATGCATCGTAGTGGTAAACCATCATCATCCTGGTGTGTTGATTCCGGGGTGACTTATCACATTACGGTAAATGCTACGGTTCTTGATGATAACATTGAGTTTCATGGGGCCGATAAGCTGGTTATAGGTGATGGCAAATGTTTACATATCAATAATATTGGTAGTTCGTCTTTAATTACTTTATCTCATCCATTGCAATTAAATTCTTCATGTCCTTACTATTTCTAAGAATCTTCTTTTAGTGTCCAAGTTTGCTAGAGACAATGACACCTTTTTGGAGTTTCATGCTCAGAAGTGTATGGTTCGTGATGAAGTGTCCGGTGAAGTTTTGCTTCAAGATCGTGAAGATGGTGGCTTGTACGAGTTTAATGGGAGTATGACTCGTTCAAATAGAGCTCTATTTCAATCTAGTTTAGCTAGTGCTTTGGATATGAACTATGATTTGGTACATAGACGTTTAGGACACCCTTCTCATGATGTCTTGATGAAAGTGAGCAAGGTGTGTAATGTTCCTATTCGGGATTAATTGAATAAAATTGTGTGTGTTGCTTGTCAAATGGGGAAGTGTCATCGTTTACCATTTCTTGATTCTCAAACGCAATAATACTATAGCGTTTTAATTGGTGTTTATAAATCTTTGGGGACCTCCGCATGTCTTCTCTGATGGGTATAAATTTATGTGTCGTTTGTCGATTCGTTCTCTCGTCATACTTGGGTTTATTTGTTATGGGCTAAGTCATAAGTGTTACAAGCGTTTCTTCAATTTCAAATGATGGTTCATGTTTAGTTTAATGTATCAATTAAATTCATTCAAATTGAATGGGTGGAGAGTATCGATCGTTATCGAAAGTTCATCAGGATAGTGGTGTTCATCATCGTATTACATGCCCTCATATGTCATATAAAATGGTTTCGTTGAGCGTAAACATCGATATGTTATTGATATGCCCTTGACGTTATTAGCTCAAGTTTTATTACCTTTACGTTTTTCGGTCTTATGCGATTGTCACAGCAGTGCATATTGTTAATTGGCTACCTATTAAGGTTTTTGTGGTATCGCCTTATGAGAAGCTATTTGGTGAAGTGCCCATGTATGATCATTTGTGTTTTTTTAGTTGTCAATGTTTTCCTTGATTACGCCCGTTTCAATCTCATAAATTTATGTTTCGCTCACAAGCTTGCACATTTCTTGGTTATAGTCATCAACACAAAGGGTATTTTTATTTAGCAAAGGATGAAAAGGTGTACTTGTCCCAACACGTCATCTTTGATGAGTGGGTGTTTCCTTTTGCTTCAAATAATGGTAATGGTTATACACCTAAGGAGTCAGATTGCTTCAGTGATGATATTTTTGTTGTTCCAGGGTTGTTCTTTTTCTATATTTTTCCTTATTGTTTAGGTTCTCAAGATTTTAATTTTGTCGGTGTTGCATTTGGGCATGGGATAACTCAAGTGTTGATTTGCATGGCTCTCAAGATCCATGTGATGATTCAATAGGTGTTTTGAGTGGTTTGCATGGTACTCAAGGACCATGCATGGATACGTTGAGTGGCTTAGTCAGGGTGGTTTGTCTTGAGCCAATGTGATGTTTTACTTGATTATACTAAACCTGGACATGAGAAGATGGTGAATATGAGGATGATTTGGTTGTGGCATATAAGGAAAATGGAGTTGTGGCATCCGTAGTTCCTATTGCTGAGGAATTTGTTGCTTTATAACTTGTGCAAAATTGTGTTCCTAATATGTTGGACAACTCAAGTGATTTGTTACAGGCTTAACCGATTATTATTGAAGATTCTTCCAATGCTTTGAATAGCGTGGGTTGTCTTCTTCATCTAGGATGGTTAATTCTCGTCCTATGATTACTAGGATCAAACTTGGGGTGTTTAAACATCGAGTGTTTCATGCCATGGAGACTAATTCTATAGAGGTTGAACATGGAAACTTGTTCTGTTACCTAAATATAGAAAGGTCATTGGGTGCAAGTGGTTATTTTGTGTTAAACATAATCCGTATGGGTCCATGGCTCGACATAAGCCCCGACTTATCGCAAAAGGTTTTTTGCAAGTTCCCGGCTCTGATTTTCATGACACGTTTAGTCCTATTGTGAAGTCATCTACTATTAATGTTGTATTATCTTTAGCGTTGCAAAATAATTGGAAACTTTGGCAAGTTGATGTGAATAATACTTTCTTGAATGATGAGTTTGTAGAGAAAGTATTTATGGTTCAACTACCCGATTTTGAGCAAGAGTCGAATGATGGTTCACTTCTTGTGCAAGTTTGAAAAGTTTCTTTATGGGTTAAAGCAAGCTCCTCATAATTGGTATGCTAAACTTTGCTCATTTTTGCTTGATATTGGGTTTGTTGGTACACAAGCGGATGTTTCTTTGTTTGTTAAACATAATGGTAGTGAATGTGTTTATGTGCTTGTGTATGTTGATGACATCGTTATAATTGGGAGTTGTGATATTTTGATTGAGGATGTGGTTTGTCACCTTGGCAAAGAATTCTCATTAAAAGATCTTGGAGATTTGAGTTTTTTTTTCTTGGTCTTGAGGTTGAGCGTGGTGATGGCACTTTGTTTTGAGTCAATGTAAATATATTCGTGAATTGTTGGGTCGTGCAGACATGGGTGATGATAAGTCTATTCCTACACCTATTGATGTAAGGTGATCTACACACTTTGGTGAAGAGAGTAGATAGCCTTATTGTGTCCCGATCTAGGATTGACAAGTACTGATGTCCTTGAATTATAAGCTTGGCTACAACATAGATAAGAAAGAATATGATTAATGATGGACTTAATAAAGGGAATATTAATATAAGTAATGAAATGAAAGAATAAGAATAGAGATGGCTGCGGAATTCTGGAATTGATGATGGTCTTGATGAAGGATGTTGATGATGGTTGTGATGAAATGACAATGGTGGTGATGTTGTATCTCAAACACGCCAAAGAGAAAACTATGCTATGAAGCACAATCTCAGTCTTCACAAACTTGCTTGAGGGGTGGTGATAATGTCTTCAACCCACTATATATCAATCTAGGAATTTAAGAATCAAAATGGAAAGAATGACGCCACAAGTATATGAATTATACTTGCTTAATCGATAAAGTTCACAAAGAACTTGAAGAGAAATTAACTCACAAGAGTAATTTTAATATATGATATGAGATGAGTACAAATGATGGCAAGCCACTCTATTTATAGGAAATGAGAGGGCTTGGCCGAATGGTTACATGGTTGTTCGGTTGATACATGACTTTTGATGAAAGTACATAATGCTTAAATGAATGATTAAGTCTTTTGGCCTTGTGATGGTTCGGCTAACCCTTCATGAAGGGGCTTAATGATTCGACAATGATGAGAGAACATCTCCCTTGGCCGAATGGTGTGTGTCTTCTCATCTTGGTGCCAAAAACTCTCATGTGCATGGCATATGGGTGGCCAAATAGGCATGGAACTTTATATCATGTTCCTTAGTGATTTAAGCCTCTAATGTTTACAATGTCTTCACCAGTATGCTCTTGGATGTAAAGGCATCTTCATGGGCAGCATCATTCATGAAAGGTCACAATGTTTGAGAAAGGTATCCCTTCATGTTTGAGTTTCTTATGGTGTGAATGAGCTAAAGATGAGCTGGCCATAGGTGACTTGTAGCATGGTGAACAAATATGGCAGCTCCTTATGAAAAGGTACCTCTTGAGGTGGCAACTATTCGTGAAAAGGTACGATTTCACAAATTTTGACTTAGGAAATATTTGAAGTGTCCTAAGTAGTGATGATGATGGTGCAACTGCCCAGCTGAAATAAGGTCATCCTGTAGCTCAAGTCTTCAGCTCAATCCAGCTATGAGCTCACGGCCTCAAAATAACTTTTCACCAATTTGCTCATTATGTTCTCCTAATCGTTCCTATGTAAGTATCCTTGCTTTTGCATGCTCCATTTAGCTCCAATGTAGCTCCCAAGTGTTGGCCGAATGTGCCTACTTGCATAACATAAAGAAATAAACTAAGTAAATGAACTTATATAATGTATAATATAAGAATGTGAACTATAGGTTATTTAATATTCAATATGTAACATATTAAACAACCTATTATCTAAGGGTTCTTTCTCATTAAAAGATTTAAAAACATTAAGGCACTTATGAGAAAGTACTTCCCTGAATTGTTTAGCCTTTGAATGAGTGATAGGTCCTTGAGGCATGGCTTCAGGATCCATTTGTGTTGTTGTGTTCACATCACCTATGTTGTCATCACCTAAAATTTCGCATTATGGTGGATAAGCCCTAGATGATCCTCATCAATATTGTACTGTAGTGGGTGGCCTCTTATTCCTTAGTCATTCAAGGCATGATATCTCATTTAGTGTTGGTTGTTTTGCTCAGTATGTGCATAAACCATACGAGTTACACCTGGTTGGTTATGAAACACATTTTTGCGTTATTTGAGTGGTACAATTGATTATGGTTTGTTATTTTGTGCCTCTACTAGTGCTTTTACCCTTTGTGCTTTCTTAGATGCGGATTGGGCGAGTAATTCGGATAATCGAAGGTCTGTTTATGGGTATTATATTTACATTGGGGATAACCTAGTTTCTCGATGTTTTAAGAAACAACGTTCATTTCCTCGCTCTATGACAAAGGCTGAGTATCGTGGAATACTGGATATGGTGTTTGAACTTTTTTGGTTGCAAGCTTTATTGAGTGATATATGAGTTGAATGTACTGATGTTCCTATAGTTTAGAATGATAGCACAAGTGTGGTTGCCATGAATGCAAATTCGGTCTTTCATGCTTGATCTAAAATATTGAACTTGGCGTTCACTTTGTTCGGGAGAATGTTGCAAGTGGTTCGATTCGTGTTAATTATGTTCTTGGATAGCATCAATTAGCTGATGGTTTCACCAAGCTGATTTCCAAGTCTTACTTTCCTATTATCGTAAAAAATATTCTTGTTAGTGATCTTGGTTCTTGAAGTTTGTCTATGCAAGGTGAATGTTGGTGTAAATATTAGCGCATAGAATTGGTTGAGGAGTTGTTACTCTGTTATGGTGAGTTGGGGCTAACTATGCCGGCTGGAAAGATGTTACTTGTGGCATGGTTTGTGTGATTTGATAGCCTATAAAAAAGGCAGATGGGTATTTTGTAGTTGTAGCCTTTTTCATTAATAATAAAGAATTTTTTAAAAGTCAAGAGGGAAGCATGAGACTCATACTTCAACGATAGAACAGTTAGACCTCAAGTAGATAACACTTTATTAAGATCATGCATTTACCTACTGCTTAGTACCATGTCTTTAGCATGCATGTGTTTATGGAACTCATAATGATACTCTAGATTTGCGATTATACTGCTGGGCTTTGTAACCACAACGATTCAGATGTTTCGATTCGCAGGTTTTTAGCTTGGGTCGTTCTTGGAACACCGTCGTAGGTGGACTTCTAGTATTTTCGTCAAAGTATTGTACTGTAGCTTTAACGGGCTTATGTATTCATAGAACCTTACTCATATAATTGGTTTATCAAACTCTAAGTTTGTATTATTTTGGTTTTATATAATTTGTCATATAGCCCCGATTTATAATAATATTTTATAACTGTTATTTACGTCTATTATGTTACCATACATTATGTTTTGAAATGAATATATTTTGAAAATTAGGGGTTGTCTTATTAGCATAATGTCTCACTTTAGGCCCAATTCAGCTCAGCTACCTTAGCTTGGTCCTCAACTCCCTCCCAGCTAGGTTCAGGTCTTATTTAACTTGTTCAACTGCCTTAGGTTGGTGTTAAGCTCCTTTAAGCTTGGTGAGCTATCATTTTTTATCCATGAGTTGCCAAAGCTTTCATATTCAAGTCCTGCACCTATGAATGTTATAGCCCAAATCTTGGTTAGTGACTAAAATATAGGTTTTGAAAGTTTGATAGCCAAAGTATAAACTTTGTAAAAGTTTAGGGACTACAAATATAATTTTGGAAAAATTATATATTTTAGTTTGTAAATGAACATTTTGGCCTAAAACAAGGATTTTCGTGGTAATCAGATTTTCGGTACATGATTTGTGTTAAAAGCTATAAAGTGATAAAGTTCGATACCGAAATCAGATAATCGAATCGAACCGAAATTTTATGAAAATTTGAAAGATGCTAGATAAGTGTTGGAAATATAATTTCCATATTTTCGATCAGAAAAATTTAGCATAGATCAATGTAATTTTTTAGATTTGACCGAAGAGTGAAAATTTTAGTGACTAAAATGCAATTTTTTGAAAATTATATGGCCAAAGTAGAAAGTCAAAGTCAAATTGGTTCATCTTTGACTAAGGAATATTTTAATGGAAGATAATGTAATGACATTTTGTAATTATCATAATTCATGAATGGCAAAATTGTAAACTAGAATTAAATGAATTTTAAATTCATTTATATTTTTAAGCCATGTGTATTATGATAATTAAGTGTAGAAAAATCAAGAATTTCTCATCTTCAAGCTCTCTTGGTTGTTGGTTTCATAGCTGCAAGGTAAGAATTTTGTTTTGATTTCTAAGCTCACATGATTGATTTTTGGACTAAGTAGTGAAATAGAGAATTAATTTACATAAATTCTCTATCATTTGGTATAAAAATTACATGGTGGACATGTATATTTCATGAAATTTGAAATTAGGGTTTATGTAGGGTTTAGGGATTTTGAAAGATTGATGAAAGATTATTATGTTCTTGATGTTGGAGATTAATTCTAAGGCATGTGTGATGATTAAACCATTTGAAATTGGGCACAAGACTATTCGACCATGACCTAAGGTTTTGAAGAAAATTTGATTTGGATTAATTATGTTAGGGGTTTGATTTTATAAGTTTAGAAATGTTGTTTAGAGGATGAATTGATGCTTGAATCAAGTAGGAAATCATGGAATCCACCTTATATATTCAACCATGGGGAAAATTTGGGGGGGGAATATTGAAAAATTTCCTATGGTTTAGAATTGATATTAGAAGTGTTCTATGTGAATTGGAGATCAATTTGGAGCAATTTGGAAACATAAATTAGAAAAAGGGCTAATTTACTAGTTTTCAAAATGTTGGGACATTAAAGTATAAATGTGAAATTTGAGATACTAAATGTTGAATTATAATGATTAAATGTTGGAAAGTTAAGTTAGAAAGTTGAATGGAATCCAACTGCAAGTTTGGTAAAGTTGAGGGTGGAATTCGAAAAGTCTCAATATTATAGGGACTTGATTTCAAGTTTATTAAATGTGAAAGTACCTTTTGGGTAAATATCACAATGCTGAAAATTTTATTAATATGTTTATTTTCGAATTAAATATTAGTTTGGGGATTGATTTACAAGTTTGGTAAGGTGAAAGGTTGAAATTGAAAGCCTAAGAAAGTTTAGGATGAAATTGCAAGTTTTTAAATGTTTAAGTGTTGATTTGAATATTTATTAAGGTGCTGAAAATTTTATGTGATTAATGTGACATGATCATAATAGCAAATGACTATTATGAAGTTAATGGAAAAGTTAAGGTGTATTCTAGAAAGAATTTAAAATTAGTGGTTTAATTATGTATTTAGGTTGATGTGTAATTATTCAATACATGAAGTTCTATGCTGGAAATTAATGTGAGAGTGATGAATTTGGTGTTAGAATGTGAAATTTGACTATTTTTGGGAAGTTGTCAAAGTTTGAGTAATAAATGGCAAATATTGAGAAAGTTAGTGACTTAAGTGGTAATAATGGAATTTTTAAGATATTGGGATGGAAATTTAATTAAGTTGTTTGAGACTTGAATTCAAGTAAAAGGGCAAAGGACTATTTAGAATAAAATGAAAAAGTTGAGATGAATTCTAAAAGAATTCATAATTAGTTGTTAAAATGGAATGTTGAAAAATGTTAAGTGAAGCTTGGGTGAATTTGGATAAAAAGAGACTTGAATGGTCAACTTGAAGTGTTAAAGTCAATATTTATGTTGTGCTATGGAATTAGTATCGAATGAGCATCGACAGATTTTTAGGAATTTATTTTCTATTGTGTCTATGTCAATGGGATTCTAACATGTGGTTTGAAATGTACATGTTTTGTAAATGATGTTCATTTAGATTGTGTGTTTGATATCAAGATCAAACAATGTTAAAGCTAAGGATAGCTTAAGGATGAAATGTGAATTTCTAAAGTAATTTGCAAGCTAAGGACTCTAGGTGAGTGCATATTTAATTTGTATTTATGATATCGTGTAAATATTGGTTTGCGATAAGCCAGTGACGGAGTTACTATGGTAAGAAGTGACTCCTAAATGTTATGAAATTTTATAATTCATGCATATATGTTCATTTGGTATGCTAATAGAATTAGTGAATAAGCTGAAAATATAAGTTAGTGAAATATGTCCAGATTTGTGTTCTGAATAGTAAGTTCAAAAAATCATCATAAATTCTATAGAAATGATTAGGGGATGAATTTTATGTCGTTGGATTCCTATATCAGTCTAGTTTTGTTGAGAACAAACAACTATTGATTTCAATTAATATACAAAAAGATGAATTTTTAATCGAGGATAAGCCAGAAAATAGGACATCAGATTCTGCTCAAAACAATTTATGTCAGTCAACTTTGAAAATTCACTATTAATCGTACAAGTAGAACTAGAAGAAGTACCTTATATGGTTAGATTCATATTCGAGTCTAGTTTTCATTGGTATTAACAGAATAATTTTAAGTATGTAGATTAATATAGAATAATATTTATTTGAAGGTAGTACAAACTGCCAGAAAATGAAATATAAATAAATTACGTAGTTAAAGCATTTGAAAGCAAATGATTAAATCTAAAGCTTAGTGTGACTTATATTTTGATTTATAAGTAAGTGTTAAAATGGTTACAATTAGTTTATTTAATTAATTTGATTGAGGACGACTTGTGCTAAGTCAACCTCGTATTATTTTAAAGTATATTTCTATTTTAAATATGAATTATTTATATATTGTTTGCATAAATTTTGTATGGATGGTTTAGGGTATAAACTGCCCAAGTACGAATTTATGAGAAAGAATTCTAAATATTTATGACTTTCAGACATTGACTAATAAATGATTATATTATGAAATATAAGCCCATTGTATGTTGCATTGAGAGTCGTAGGTACATTTGGCATGCTATTAAGTTGAGTACTTTCCAGTTATATGCACTGTTGGTGCTAATGTTATGATTGCATTTGCATTATATGTAATTCAGTTATGATTGACACTATGATGTGCTCAGTGCACACCTTATGTTCTATTCATGTACCTTGTATTCTCTTACATATACATTGGGCTATACAAATAAATATGAAAGTTATGACATGAATAAGAAATAAAATAATATGAAAATGAAATAAAAGTTCTAAAATATGTACGAATGAAATAAATATGAATTGTTTATGATATTTGATGTTGATTTACATGATTTTGATAAAATCATGAGAGGATGATTTTCAGATTTTCATTGGGAAATCAACTTGAATAGCTCGATTCGAAAGTTTGAAAGTTTTTATTAAAATTACAATTTTATGTTATAATACTTTACTAAATTTATGTTCTATATCACTTTAGTTATGTTGTTGTCTCACTAAGTTTTACTTAGCGTGTGATGATTTTCATACGTAGGTTCGAATAAAGAAAAATGACGTGAAGTGAGGGCTTTCTGAGCATCTTTTGAAAATCAAACCCACCGACAGTATCAGTAAGATATCATATCTTTGACTTATTAGTGGCATGTACATTATATAGTTGATTTACTTTATCGAATTTATTTTAAAAATGTACTTAATAGTAACCTAGGACATTTTATTTTTGGTAGTTTATTTATGTTTGTATTTATGATTAAATAGTTTATATATATATACTATGTTATAAATGGTTTTCAAAATCAAGCAGTGTTTAGATAGTTTCATATAATTTATGAACATCACCAAACTGCCTAATCGCTGCTTGAAATCAAATTTGTTTTCAATGCTTAAATGTTATTTTATGATTTTACATAATTAAGGTAAAATTTTAAAGTTGAAATAGAAAATGTTCAAAAAGGAACATATTTTTAAGTATTTATGTTTAACAAATGTCTGTTAAGTTGATGTGACATCTTTAACTCGTATTTCGATATATATACGGGCTATGAGTGTTACAATGAAAGTTATGTAAACACTACGTTAGATAACAAGAAGCTAAGAACAATAAAAAAAAATCATAATCCACGCCTATACTAAGCATGCAAATGATCTGTAGACATAGGTAAATGGTGTGAAACATGACATAGCTAATTATAAAGATGTGAACTATGGAATGCATCACATATCAACATGTAACACATTGTATAGCTTATCTTCTAAGGTTGTTTGTTCTTTAAATGATTTAAAGACATGAATGCACTTGTGAGAAAGAACTTTCCTGAATTGTTTAGTCTTAGAGCGGGTGATAGATCCTTGTGGCTTGATTTCTAGATCCAGGACTGATATGCTCACATCAGACATGGCAAGAGCTTGTTAATTGGGTTAAAATTTTCTTCATTTAATTTATCTTGACTGTGATCGTTAAAATAATAGAAACAAGTACATTCTTCAACGTGCCTTTATATTTTTCTCCCATTTCTACTTAACCAGGATTTCGAAATGGAGCTTTTAAGTAACTGCATCAAAGGTTATCTAGTTAGAACTCACCCTTGTAAGAGTCTCGGTAAATTAAAATTACCTAACTAATACGGTTGAGTATATGGTTCATTTTAGTTTATAACGTTTAATAGTTCACGACATTCTTAAATATGGCAAGTAGTGTTGCTCTTGGCTCCGAGTATTGTATCTGTTCTAGTACCCGAATTTCTGAAACATACCTCTAACTTGTTCCTGTTTGAATACTTGATTTATAATGATTCTCCCTCTTGCTTTTTTCTTTTGGGTGAACGGTTGATTCGAATTTGCTTCAAATCTTAATCATGTTTAAATAACAATATATAAATCGTTTCTAAATAGTTAAAAGTAATATTATTATTAAATAAAATAAATTTATCATGTCAGGTTAAAATTTATTATTTTAATCACGAACCAAGTATTTTCAGTGGTAAAAGAACTGTTGTTATTCCTTGAGATCACGGGTTCGAGCACTAGGAATATCAGAGATGTGAGCTTTCAATGTCAAATTGTTGAGATTATCTTTGAACAGATATTGATATGTACTTATCCCAGATTAATCAAAAAGATTATTATTTTAAAAATAATTTTATTTTTATCAATGTAATTATAAATTAGATATCATTTTCAATATTAATACATTACTCATTTAATCTTATATTTGTACGTTCAAATGAAAATAATAAAACTTATTTGCTATTGTTATTCTCGAAAGAAAGAAAAAATTGATTGAAAAAAATCTACTCAAAAACTTATTTAAAATCACAAAAATAGAAATAAGGAGATTTTAAAATAGAGAAATGGCCTTCTATATATACAAAAGATAGAGGAGGCAAATATATAAAAAGATACTAATAATTATTCTTTTATAGAAACTACTAATTCTATTAAAAATAGGAAATATTTTGAATTACATTAAAGATTTACAATTATAATCATAAATTAAACACATAATTAAGATAATTTCTTATAATTATTAAAATAAAAACTAATCACTTAACCGACTTAAGATCACATTAGGGACATACAAAAAAAGATTTAAAACATAATAAAAATACTCGAACAAAGATAGATAAAAAATATTTGATCGCATTGGCAAAAGAACCACAAAAAGAGATCAAGCTACTAAAAGACTATCGACAAATCGTAAATCAGACTCGAACAATGTCAAAAGCTATACACGAACGCAGATAAAGTATCCAAATCCAATCTAAGAGTCCAAAGCAGAGAAGATCAACAAGATAACAGATAAGTACCATCATTATCAATCGTGATGATATCAAATTGTTAATAAATTTCAGAAAACCTTTCTTTGTATTATTGTTTCAAAAAAGGTACAATCTACCCTCACTTTACCCAATATTTAAATATCATTTGTCACGCAATCTATGCATGCCTATAACCAAACTACAACTGACAAGGGCCCCATATAAAAAATCACCCTCACCCATTACATCTGCCATGGATCAACCTAACTAACAAACTCCTAAATTTGCTTCACACGTTAACCATCAAATATTATTCTACATGCACCCTACTTAGTCCAAACTTAAAAACTCAACGCTACTGACAACATGTACCTTCTGACGAAAAGAAGAAAAAATAGACTTCAACAGAGGCTTGGTAAATCCATCCGCCAATTGAAAACGACCAGGAATATAATTGACACGAACCAACCCTTTTGTAACACGTTCTCGAACAAAGTGAACATCAAGCTCAATGTGTTTAGATAGAGCATGAAAATTGGATTAGCACTCATCGCAACTACACTTGTACTATCACTCCACACAATGGAACATTAGTAGTTATAAATCCCATTTCACCAAGCACGCTTGTAACCACATGATTTTGGACACCTCATTAGTTACCCCCTGATACTCGGCCTCTTTCGTTGAACGAGAGACATGTCGTTGGTATTAGAAAACCAGGAAATAAGATTATCACTAAGATACACACAATAGCCTAAAATGGATCGCCGATCATCAGAATTACTCGCTCAATCTGCATCTGAAAAAGCACATAACACTAAGTCTCCATCAGAAGCATAAAACAAAACACCATAATCCATCGTTCCAGCCAGATAACGAAGAATACGTTTTACTGCTAACTAATACAATTTGTATGGTTCATACATATACTAAGCAACACACCCAACACTGAAAGCGATATCAGGTTGAGTGTGACTAAGGTATAACAAGCCTCCTACTACACTCCGATACATCTGTGGATCTTCCAAAGGTCAACCACCATCATGAGATAACTTAAGGGTAGACAACATTGGTATCGGAGTAGACCAGGCATCGCGCATGTCCACACGCTCTAACAATTCACGAATGTACTTGAGCTGGCTTATAAGCAACCCTTCGCTACATCTAGCAACTTCAAACCCAAGTAAAAATTCAATTCACCAAGATCCTTCAATGAGAATTCTTTCCCAAGCAAACTAATCTTCTCAACCAAATTACACTACTGCCAGTAACCATGATATCATCAACATAAAAAAGAACGTAAACACAAGAAGTGGCATCACATTTGATAAACAATGATACATCCGTTTGTGTACCAACAAATCATTTTTGAAGTAAAAAATTATGAAGAGTAACATACTAATTTTGAGGAGCTTGTTTTAACCTATAGAGAACTTTTTCAGTTTGCACAAGTCAATCTTCAGTAGCCGATTTTTGCTCAAATCTAGGAGCCATAACCATAAAAACATCCTCAACTAGATCATCATTAAGAAACACATTATTAACATCCACCTGTCGAAGTTTCCAATTTTGTTAAACTTCTAAAACCAACACAACATTAATTGTAGTTGCATTTACAACTAGACTAAACATTTCGCAAAAATCTTGACCCAAAACCTGAGAAAAAACCTTGACAACCAATTGAGCCTTATAGCATGCTATCGAGCCATTCGAATTTTTCTTCACACTGAACAACCATTTACATCCAATGACCTTCCTATTTTCAGGTCCTATGATCGAAACCTGGCTATGATACCATGTTAAGAAGTTTTACAAAACTTTTATTTGTATTTATTGTTTGGAAAAATATATAATCGACTCTCTCTTTACCCAATAGTTAAAGACCACTAGTAACACAATCTATGCCCGACTTTAATTCACTACAACTGATAAGGGCCCTACATAACAAATCACCCTTACCCATTACATCTACCATGGACCCACCTAACCAACAAACCCTTTAAATTTGCTTCACACATTAACCATCTAATTTATTCTATAAAAATCAACCCTTAGAAAAAATGTACATGAAAATAACAACCAAACGACCGAAAAATATATCAAAAAGAAGAAGAAATGTGTCATAAAAACAGAAAGAAAAAAATGTGACATACATAAATACTTATTGAAAATAAAAAAAATAAAGATGAGATATAAAGTTAAAGGGCAATAAAAATATTAGTGTCGCCTCCGATCAGCAGAACAAAAAGGAAAATGGATGAGCAATACAATACACCAATGAGAGAAAACTAGGTTTTGAAAAAAAGTAATAATAATTCTAATAATTATTATAAAATAATTAATTGTCAAACAAGACACTAAATAGTTAATACTCTACAATAATAAATAAAATTCTAATAAAAAGGAGTATTATTTTATTGTATAGAAATATTATAATTTTTTTGGACTCCTAGTACATGTTTCTTCCATTGGTCTTCTTTTTAGTCTATGGTTCTTTAGATTTCATGGTTTTTGTTTTTCCAATGCATGGTTCCTTTGTTCGTTTGCATATGGCATCATGTTGGTTCTCGGACATATGTGTTAGATGAGACGGTTAAAGAATGATTTGCTTTTCATTCGTTCACTTTGGATATTCTTAAAGTTTTCCTCCTCTATGCCTAATGCTTTGGGAAGTCGGAGTGATCCATCTTTGTATACCATTGGCTCAATTGTTCATGCTCTTTCTCATCAAACTATCAATGGTCAATCCTTGATATATTTTGCTTATGATAGGCATGAATGTATTTGTCTTGTATGCATGTGGAAAGACGTTGTTGATGATGTTTTGGTAGACCCTGTTCACTATTTGATTTTAATCGAATTAAACGACCGAACTGAATTAGTTTGGTTAATTCGGTCGGCCACTGAATTAGTTCAGTCGGAGAACGGTTAATATTTTTTTCAATATCCGGTTAACGGTTAATTTGGTTCAAAATTGATTAATTAACCGAAATTATAAAATATTTTATATATTATAAAGATATTTTAAAAGCAACCCCATTAAAAATTAACCCGATTATTTTTTTAGTCACACTAGACTCATTGAATTATCAATACCTAATTAATTTTTAACTCAAATAAAAAATATGCATCTATTATATTTAAATTAATCTAATTATAAAAAATTATTAAAAAATTTGGTCAATTCGGTTAACCGACTGAAATAACTGAACTCTATTCGGTTCGGTTAATATTTTCAAAATAAGTCCAGTTAACGGTTAAAGAAAAAAGATCAGTTAATTCGGTTAATGATAATTTGGTTCGGTCAGTGGCCGAATTAACCGTTTGAACACCCCTAAACCAATGAATATATCATAATTCTACTTAAAAAAAAATACACATACATACTAATAAGAACACAAGTAGGCGATGACAACCAGTGCGTTGTATCGTAGTCTTAATTATTCAATAAAGATGAAAAATGATTATATATAACACTTTTAATAAACTTTTTCAATCAATATGAGATTACTTAATTTGAATTATCAAGAAACAAGTTGATTTAGTGAAGGTATAACCCCTTTAGAAAAGCCACTAAATAAGGGCAAAATCAAGGATAAGGATCATATGAAGTAATCTATAAATGAGATGTTGCAAAAGATAAGAGAAACAGATTTGGGTAACCGAACTTTATGCACATGATGGGATTTAAGCTGGTGGACGTTGGACGACAAAAGCCGCCCATATTCTGTGTTGCGCTTGAGGTAAGCCAAGCATATTCATATTAAATACGTACAAAGTCGGCACACAACGTTATCGCCTTAGCCCTTAGCTTGGGTCGGCAGCTACCTGGAGTGAACTACTTCAAACATAATAATCAATACATTAAAGGACAACTCTTCAGAAAAAAATAAAATAAAGGACAAAAGAAGGGTAGGTTGCTGGCCGCGACATTTCCTTGTTGGATCATTTATTATCCAAATCCAATACACTGTCCAAGCAGCCCTTTCTGAAATCACATTTATTTCCCCCTACAAGTATACATGCATAAAGTCGGATAAAAAATCGATATGAATCAGATAAAAATCGATCCGATTTTTTTACCTAACTAAAAAATCGGATTTAAAAAATCGGTTCAGATTCTAATCTGTTTGGAGGGCCGGATGCTGTAACCGGTTTCGGTTTGAAAAAAATCAGTTTAAAAAAACAGATATAAAAAAATCGATTTGTAGCCATGATGAACAAAAAATTAAAAAAAAAAAAGATTTGAGAGATGTTTAGGTGTTGTGTAATAAGATTTGAGAAAGTTGTAATCAACCAAATACATCTCCAACCTATATATACATGTTTAGGGTGGTAAAATGGTGATTTTTTAAGATAAAAGTTAAAAAAGGTCACAATACCCCGTAACTGTAACAACCCAATTTTCAAAATAATTTTAATTAAAATTGGAGGGTTTAATTGTGAAAATTTGGCGAAAATTTGGGGACTGAATTGAAAGATTTTAAAACTTGGAGCTTGTTTTAAAGTTAAGAAAATTCAGGGACCAAGCCCTGAATTTAACCATGGAGTGTCGGCAGACAATTGTTATATGCGTGATTTATGTTTTGAAAAACATAAATCAATTTCACAAATCCTTCCTCACGCACACAACTTCCAAACTCGATTCCGACGCCGTCCGAATTCCGATCGTTGTTTTGAAACCACCGTTGTGTTCATCATCGAGTGAGGAGCAAACCCTTCAAATTAATTGAAGCGAAACGCGGCCAAACGTCGGGAATTTCCAGTCAAAGTAGCGATGGTTTTGTTAGCTCTATCGCCGAGAAAATCTTAAATTCACCGCTGATCGTTGCTCTGTTTACGACACCTCCCGCACCATCGTGTTCCTTGTGCCGTTCCGAGTTCACCGGTGTCAACCTTGTCCGCCGTAGACGGCGGCGCGTGACGAGGTGGTGCAGTCAAAGATTCGGCCGATTTGAAATCGAGCTCTCCGCCGTTCAAAATTTGAACCGATCGTTGTAAGTATCTCGAAATCGCTCAAAATAATTTTTAGAAATTTTTTCGGGATTTTTAGGGCCCCGGAGGACGCCTCACGCGCCACACGCGCCGCCGCAGGGCGAGTGGCTGCTGGAAACCGGTTTAACCGGTTTTCAACCGGTTCTGACCGGTTTGACCGGTTTCAACCGGTTCGAACCGGTTCTGACCGGTTTGACCGGTTTCAACCGGTTCGAACCGGTTTGACCGGTCTGAGACGGTTTGACCGGTCTGAGCCGGTTTGATCGGTCTAACCCGACCCGACCGTTGACCCGACCCGACCCGACCGTTGACCCGACCCGACCGTTGACCGTTGACCGTTAACCGTTGACTTTCTTTGACCAAAACTTAAAATGGCTTTGACCGAGCATTAAACGACCGTTAATCTTTTCCGAGTATACCTATCCTGATAGTTTTCGACGTGCCAAATCCGTTTCCGTGGTCCGTTTTGTCAAATTCGAATCCGAAGGTCTCCAAATCTATGGTCAAAGTGGTTGAATTTGACTTTGACCAAGAATCTGAATTTTCGAAAAGTCATACTTTATATTTTTCGACGTCCTGATTCTGTTTCCGCAATCTGTTTGGCCAAATTCAGACTCGAAATACCCCAAATTGATAGTCAAACTCGAAAAATGCTTATATACTTAAGAAGACTAGCTTTGAACAATTAAATAGGATTTGGGACTGATAGATTATTATTGTTTGAAGGTACAAGAGACTCTCCGGATCGTTCGACAGCTCGACCCAGCTCTTCTAGATCAGTTAAACCACGTGTGCCAGTATTCACCCGTTCGAAAATTGTAGCAGAGCGTGGTGAAACCAGCAATCAGTAAATTTGCTATTTGAACTTATTGTCGAGGTGTGTTCCCTACTTATTATTGAATTGTTTTATTGGTTTTAATATGTGGTACACCGAATTCATTGGCTATTGTTTTATGGATGCACCAATTTAATGTGACAATTTATTGAATATGGCTGCTATCTAATTTTTGTTTTGAAATGGTATATGATTACCATGTTTTTGGATTTATGGAATTTATGTCACGGTGCAATTGAATTTTGGAATTGAAATACGATGGAATAGCTCTGATCAAGCTAACTGGGCCTAATGTGACTCTTGAGGGCCCCAAGATGTTTCATTAGGTCGGCTTTCCTTTGCTGTGTGCTTAGGGTAAGCTATATGGACTTATTGACTTGGGCTTAAGGATACAAGCTTCATTGCCTATCCTTAAGTCGGCTTTCTTTTTGCTATGTGCATAAAGTAAGCTATATGGAAAATACTTTTGGGAACTACTGATGGTGTACCAGAAAAGGGTTTAAACTATGATTTTCAAAAAGTTAAACTCTTTTACGAATTTGTGAGATTACTGGACTATGATTTGTACCTATTGTGATTTTATGGAAATGTTGGGACACACTGAGCCTATCTCACCTTTTGAAAATGTTTTCCCCTTTCAGATACTGTTGGTTAGATACCTTGGTTCGAGCACTTGGAGGATCAACATATCTCTTGAAGTAAATCAAATTGTAATGTTTTTATCTGGCAAGTTGACTTTATTTTGGTGACATGGACCTTATTTTAAAATATCGGATTTTATAATGATAACTCTTTTGCTAATACTGCTCGGTTTATTGTGATATTAAATTTGAAGACAAGTTTTAAATTAAATTATTATTTATTGGTACTATATTTACGAGTTGGATTTTGATAGTATAATTTGTTTATAATTTCATGTTATTTATAATGTGATTTTATATTGATGGAATAACGGTTTCGAAAAATGTCTTTAATAATCATAATGTGATCCACTAGACTTAGTCGAAACGCATAGGCCGGATCTAGGGGGTTACATTTATTTGTATCAGAGCTTTTGGTTTTTAACCCTCGGACTGTGTGTGAGTCCACATTGAAAATACGGTTTTGAAATATTTTACAAAACGAGTTACTAAGGCCATGTCACAAAGTTATTAAGATTTTAACTATGTTTGAGACTCCAAGTGCTTATTTAACCCTAAGTTTTATCTTTTGTAGTAAACTTGAGATCCATCAAAATGAGTGCTAGACGTAGTCGTCGAACTAGCCGTGGACGAGGTCGAGTGGCTAGATTCGCAGATCCGATCGATGAGATACGGGTAGATCCCCCACCTCCGATAGGTGATCATGCTCCTACGACCCCAACGGATCTGCCTCCTGCCGCTGGTATTGGCATGACTACACCAATAATAGGAGCGACCGATATTGATTCAGAGTCTACCGGAGTTGCTTTGGATGAGAATTTTGGTAGACAATTTCTGCAGTTAATACAGGGAGCAGTCAGAGCTACTGGTGTTGTATCTGAGGTTCCTATTTCGCAGACTTTGATTGCCAATGGAGTTAGAACTTTTGGGGGACAGATAGGTGGAGCTCCTACTGAAGCTGAGGATTGGCTCCAGGATACAGAGAGACGCATGGATCAGTTGGGTTTGGACTCAACTAAGAGATATCAGGGTGCTGTGGCGATGTTAGATGGCAATGCCTACACTTGGTGGGAGTCAGTGACCAGTAGTGTTCCTACCGATCGTTTGACCTGGAATTTCTTTAAGGATCGCTTTCGGAGCCGTTTTCTGGGAGCGCTACTTAGCTCAGAGACGACAACAGTTTCAAGACCTGGTTCAGGGAGACATGACTGTTTCTGAATATGAGATCGAGTTCCTGAAGTTGCTGAAGTATGGATTCAGTATAGTACCTATGGAGAGAGATCGATGTCGTAAATTTGCCCTTGGACTCAGATACGAGCTGCGTAGGCAAGTAGTAACCCATCAGGATGAGATATTTGATGTGCTGGTGGGCAGAGCCAAAGATGCGGAAGAGGTGGAGGTTTTAGCTGCTGGTAGAGAGCGTGTTGATCAAGATCGATCTAAGAAATTTTCAGGCCCGATGGAGTCATCAGCACAGTCCGGGAAGAGGACTCGTACTTCAGCCCCTCAGAGAAACAATACACGTTTCAGGCCTGCAGCATCCTCACCTTTAGCTGTCAGTCGAGGCGGTTCCTCGTCGTATTATAATGGGCCCCTTTGTGAGTATTGTGGTAAACAGCACTCAGGAGAGTGTCGTAAGAAGATGGGTCTTTGCTATCAGTGTGGATCTAGTGGTCATTATCGGAGGGATTGTCCTCAGTTAGTTTCGTTTGAGCAGACCACTACCCAAACTCCTGTGCGTTCGCAGACTACAGTACAGACCCCAATTAGAGATCGTAGTCAAGGAAAGACTCGAGGATCAGCGTCCAGGACAGACAGTAGAGCCCGACCTCAGCAAAATAGAGGGCCAACAGCTTCTGAGGCTAGACAGCCAGCTTTGGTTTATGCAACTAGAAGTCGTGATGACAGAGATGAGCCTGAGGTTATTGCAGGTACATTTACTATTTATTCTACCCCATACTTTGCATTATTGGACAATGGTTCCACTCACTCCTATGTATCGAGCTCAGTATCTCGAAACCTTCAGATTCCGATCGAGAACACTGAAAATACTGTTACAGTTACAAGTCCAGTAGGACAAGCGGTATTAGTGAATAAAGTATTCTGGCGTTGTCCTCTCGAGGTTCAGGGAGAATTTTTCTCGCTGATCTTATGGAGCTTCCTTTAGAGGAGTTCGATCTAATTCTTGGAATGGATTGGTTGAATAACACAAGGTAAAGCTGGATTGCGAATACAAGCGGGCTACTCTGAAGACTTCAGATGGTCGGACTGTTGTGTTAATTGGTGAACGGCGTGGTTATCTCTCCAATATAGTTTCAGCGATGGAAATTGATCGTATGATCCGGAAGGGATATGAGACCTTCATTGCTTGTATTTTGAACACCAAGGGTGCATTGTCCACGATCGAGGAGATTCGTACAGTTAGCGAGTTTCCTGATGTTTTTCCGGAGGAGTTGCCTGGGTTACCTCCTGATAGAGAGGTAGAGTTCGAGATTGAGACTTATCCGGGATCGTCACCTATTTCTATGGCACCTTATCGTATGGCTCCAAGGGAACTTAAAGAGTTGAAAGTCCAATTGCAAGAATTATTCGATCGAGGATTTATCCGACATAGTACTTCACCATGGGGAGCTCCAGTTCTGTTCGTGAAAAAAGAAGGATGGGTCGCTAAGATTATGTATTGACTATCAGAAATTGAACAAGATGACGGTCAAGAATAAATACCCACTACCCAGGATTGATGATTTATTTGATCAATTACGAGGAGCTACTGTATTCTCTAAGATTGATCTTCGTTCGGGGTATTATCAATTGAAAGTTAAAGGATCAGATATTGCAAAAACGACTATTCGCACTAGATATGGTCATTATGAATTCTTAGTGATGCCTTTTGGTTTGACGAACGCTCCTGCAGCTTTCATGGATTTGATGAATCGGGTGTTTCGACCATATTTGGATCAATTTGTGGTGGTCTTCATTGACGATATTCTGATCTATTCTCGTACTGAGGTAGAGCATGACGAGCATTTGAAGATCGTTCTGCGGACTTTGAGAGAGCATCGTCTATATGCCAAACTAAGCAAGTGTGAGTTTTGGCTTCAAGAAGTGTCATTTTTAGGGCATATTATTTCTGCGCGAGGTGTTCAGGTTGATCCCAGTAAGATAGAGGCTATTATGAATTGGAAACGACCTAAGAACGTATCTGAAATCCGCAGTTTCTTGGGATTGGCTGGTTATTATCGACGTTTTGTTGAGGGCTTCTCGATCATTGCTTCTCCTTTGACAAAGTTGTTAAGGAAGAATGTGCTGTTTGACTGGGGCGAGGCACAACAGGAGAGCTTTGAGAAATTAAAGGCGGTTTTGACTCAAGCACCGGTGTTGATTCAACCAGAGTCCGGGAAGGATTTTACAGTGTATAGTGATGCTTCACATTCAGGACTTGGTTGTGTTTTAATGCATGAAAGTAAGGTGGTGGCTTATGCATCCCGTCAGCTGCGGCCGCATGAGAGTAACTATCCTACTCATGATTTAGAGTTGGCAGCAGTAATTTTTGCCTTGAAGATTTGGAGACACTATCTTTATGGAGAGAAGTGTTACATTTTCACAGATCATAAGAGCTTAAAGTATCTTCTGACCCAGAAGGAACTTAATTTGAGACAGCGTCGCTGGTTAGAGCTCCTAAAGGATTATGATTGCGTGATTGATTACCACCCTGGTAAAGCTAACATTGTAGCAGATGCTTTGAGTCGAAAGACGGTATCAGAGTTGAGTCTTAATGGCCAAGATGAATTTATATGACGATGGCACTTTGTTAGCAGAATTGCAAGTTAAGCCGACCTTGGTTGATGAGATCAAGCTAAGCAGCTCCTTGCTTTCCATCTTTGAGCAAGTAAAGCAGGGACAAACACATATTACGCAATTGATCAGGATGAAGTTTTATGCTTTAAAGGTAGATATTGTGTGCCTGATGATGCTGAATTGAGGCAGACTATCCTTACTGAGGCTCATAGTAGTCCATATGCTATGCACCCCAGAGGAGATAAGATGTACCAGAATTTGAGAGAGAGGTATTATTGGATTGGTATGAAGAAAGACATATCTGACTTTGTGGCTAGGTGTTTGACTTGTCAGCAAGTTAAGGCAGAACATCAACATCCATCAGGTTTGTTACAGCCTATCAAGATTCCTGAATGGAAATGGGAGCATATTACTATGGATTTTGTTACTGGCTTGCCTATGACTCATTCAAAAAAAGATTCAGTTTGGGTGATTGTTGACAGACTTACAAAGTCAGCTCACTTCATTCCTGTGCGAGTAAATTATACTTTGGATAAGCTGGCAAGATTGTATATTTCAGAGATTATCAGATTGCATGGTGTTCTATTGTCTATTATTTCTGATCGAGATCCGAGATTTACTTCGAGATTTTGGAAGGCGTTACATACGGCTTTGGGAACAAGATTGGATTATAGTACATCCTTTCATCCACAAACTGATGGTCAATCTGATAGAGTAATTCAGATTCTGGAGGATATGTTGCGGGGTTGCGTAATCGATTTTCATGGTAGTTGGGAAAACTTTTTGCCGTTGGCTGAATTTGCTTACAATAACAGTTATCAGACCAGTATTCGTATGGCACCCTATGAAGCGCTCTATGGGCGTAAATGTCGCACTCCGATCTGTTGGACTGAGTTGCGTGATAGGAAAACGTTGAGACCTGAGTTAGTACGAGAGACGGAGGACACAGTCAGATTAATCCGTGACCGTCTGAAAGAGGCATTTGATAGGCAGAAATCTTATGCAGATCAAAGAAGGAAGGATATACAGTTTGAAGTGGAAGATCGGGTCTTTTTGAAAGTTTCACCCTGGAAGAAAGTATTAATTCGGGCGTAAGGGTAAATTGAGTCCAATTTATTGGACCATTTCGTATCTTGAAGAGGGTAGGACCTGTTGCATATCAGCTTGAGTTGCCTTCTGAGCTAAGTCGTATTCATGATGTCTTTCATGTATCAATGTTGAGGAGATACCGTCCAGATCCAGGTCACATTATTCAGGTAGAAGAAGTAGAGCTGAGACCTGATTTGTCATATGAAGAGGAGCCCATTCAGATCTTGGAGAGAGATGAACGAGTTCTTCGGAATAGACGAATTCCAATGGTCAAAGTTCAGTGGAGGAATCGAGGCCCCTCAGAAGCTACTTGGGAGACATTGGAGTCAATGGAGGCTCAGTTTCCTCAACTATTCTCATAAGGTAAATTTCGAGGACGAAATTTCTTGTAGAGGGGGAGATTGTAACAACCCGATTTTCAAAATAATATTTAATTAAAATTGGAGGGTTTAATTGTGAAAATTTGGCGAAAATTTGGGGACTGAATTGAAAGATTTTAAAACATGGAGCTTGTTTTAAAGTTAAAGAAAATTCAGGGACCAAGCCCTGAATTTAACCATGGAGTATCGGCAGACAATTGTTATATGCGTGATTTCTGTTTTGAAAAACAGAAATCAATTTCACAAATCCTTCCTCACGCACACAACTTCCAAACTCGATTCCGACGCCGTCCGAATTCCGATCGTTGTTTTGAAACCACCGTTGTGTTCATCATCGAGCGAGGAGCAAACCCTTCAAATTAATTGAAGCAAAACGCGGCCAAACGTCGGGAATTTCCAGTCAAAGTAGCGACGGTTTTGTTAGCTCTATCGCCGAGAAAATCTTAAATTCACCGCTGATCGTTGCTCTGTTTACGACACCTCCCGCACCATCGTGTTCCTTGTGCCGTTCCGAGTTCACCGGTGTCAACCTTGTCCGCCGTAGACGGCGGCGCGTGAGGAGGTGGTGCAGTCAAAGATTCGGATTTGAAATCGAGCTCTCCGCGTTCAAAAATTTGAACCGATCGTTGTAAGTATCTCGAAATCGCTCAAAATAATTTTTAGAAATTTTTCGGGATTTTTAGGGCCCCGGAGGACGCATCACGCGCCACACGCGCCGCCGCAGGGCGAGTGGCTGTGGAAACCGTTTAACCGATTTTCAACCGGTTCTGACCGGTTCGACCGGTTTCAACCGGTTCGAACCGGTTTGACCCGGTGACTCGACCCGACCGTTGACCCGACCCGACCGTTGACCGTTGACCGTTAACCGTTGACTTTCTTTGACCAAAACTTAAAATGGCTTTGACCGAGCATTAAACGACTGTTAATCTTTTCCGAGTATACCTATCCTGATAGTTTTCGACGTGCCAAATCCGTTTCCGTGGTCCGTTTTGTCAAATTCGAATCCGAAGGTCTCCAAATCTATAGTCAAAGTGGTTGACTTTGACTTTGACCAAGAATCTGAATTTCCGAAAAGTCATACTTTATATTTTTCGACGTCCTGATTCTGTTTCCGCAATCGTTTGGCCAAATTCAGACTCGAAATACCCAAATTGATAGTCAAACTCGAAAAATGCTTATATACTTAAGAAGACTAGCTTTTAACAATTAAATAGGATTTGGGAGTGATATATTGTTTGAAGGTACAAGAGACTCTCCGGATCGTTCGACAGCTCGACCCAGCTCTTCTAGATCAGTTAAACCACGTGTGCCAGTATTCACCCGTTCGAAAATTATAGCAGAGCGTGGTGAAACCAGCAATCAGTAAATTTGCTATTTGAACTTATTGTCGAGGTGTGTTCCCTACTTATTATTGAACTGTTTTATTGGTTTTAATATGTGGTACACCGAATTCATTGGCTATTGTTTTATGGATGCACCAATTTAATGTGACAATTTATGGAATATGGCTGCTATCTAATTTTTGTTTTGAAATGGTATATGATTACCATGTTTTTGGATTTATAGATTTATGTCACGGTGCAATTGAATTTTGGAATTGAAATACGATGGAATAGCTCTGATCAAGCTAACTGGGCCTAATGACTCTTGAGGGCCCCAAGATGTTTCATTAGGTCGGCTTTCCTTTGCTGTGTGCTTAGGGTAAGCTATATGGACTTATGACTTGGGCTTAAGGATACAAGCTTCATAGCCTATCCTTAAGTCGGCTTTCTTTTTGCTATGTGCATAAAGTAAGCTATATGGAAAATACTTTTGGGAACTACTGATGGTGTACCAGAAAAGGGTTTAAACTATGATTTTCAAAAAGTTAAACTCTTTTACGAATTTGTGAGATTACTGGACTATGATTTGTACCTATTGTGATTTTATGGAAATGTTGGGACACACTGAGCCTAGCTCACCTTTTGAAAATGTTTTCCCATTTCAGATACTGTTGGTTAGATACCTTGGTTCGAGCACTTGGAGGATCAACATATCTCTGAAGTAATCAAATTGTAATGTTTTTATCTGGCAAGTTGACTTTATTTTGGTGACATGGACCTTATTTTAAAATATCGGATTTTATAATGATAACTCTTTGCTAATACTGCTCGGTTTATTGTGGATATTGAATTTGAAGACAAGTTTTAAATTAAATTATTATTATTGGTACTATATTTACGAGTTGGATTTTGATAGTATAATTTGTTTATAATTTCATGTTATTTATAATGTGATTTTATATTGATGGAATAACGGTTTCGAAAAATGTCTTTAATAATCATAATGTGATCCACTAGACTTAGTCGAAACGCATAGGCCGGGTCTAGGGGGTTACATTTATTGGTATCAGAGCTTTTGGTTTTTAACCCTCGGACTGTGTATGAGTCCACATTGAAAATACGGTTTTGAAATATTTTACAAAACGAGTTACTAAGGCCATGTCACAAAGTTATTAAGATTTTAACTATGTTTGAGACTCCAAGTGCTTATCTAACCCTTTTATCTTCTGTAGCAAACTTGAGATCCATCAAAATGAGTGCTAAACGTAGTCGTCGAACTAGCCGTGGACGAGGTCGAGTGGCTAGATTCGCAGATCCGATCGAGAGATACGGGTAGATCCCCCACCTCGATAGGTGATCATGCTCCTACGACCCCAACGGATCTGCCTCCTGCCGCTGGTATTGGCATGACTACACCGATAATAGGAGCGACCGATATTGATTCAGAGTCTACCGGAGTTGCTTTGGATGAGAATTTTGGTAGACAATTTCTGCAGTTAATACAGGGAGCAGTCAGAGCTACTGGTGTTGTATCTGAGGTTCCTATTTCGCAGACTTTGATTGCCAATGGAGTTAGAACTTTTGGGGACAGATAGGTGGAGCTCCTACTGAAGCTGAGGATTGGCTCCAGGATACAGAGAGACGCATGGATCAGTTGGGTTTGGACTCAACTAAGAGATATCAGGGTGCTGTGGCGATGTTAGATGGCAATGCCTACACTTGGTGGGAGTCAGTGACCAGTAGTGTTCCTACCGATCGTTTGACCTGGAATTTCTTTAAGGATCGCTTTCGGAGCCGTTTTCTGGGAGAGCGCTACTTAGCTCAGAGACGACAACAGTTTCAAGACCTGGTTCAGGGAGACATGACTGTTTCTGAATATGAGATCGAGTTCCTGAAGTTGCTGAAGTATGGATTCAGTATGGTACCTATGGAGAGAGATCGATGTCGTAAATTTGCCCTTGGACTCAGATACGAGCTGCGTAGGCAAGTAGTAACCCATCAGGATGAGATATTTGATGTGCTGGTGGGCAGAGCCAAAGATGCGGAAGAGGTGGAGGTTTTAGCTGCTGGTAGAGAGCGTGTTGATCAAGATCGATCTAAGAAATTTTCAGGCCCGATGGAGTCATCAGCACAGTCCGGGAAGAGGACTCGTACTTCAGCCCCAGAGAAACAATACACGTTTCAGGCCTGCAGCATCCTCACCTTTAGCTGTCAGTCGAGGCGGTTCCTCGTCGTATTATAATGGGCCCCTTTGTGAGTATTGTGGTAAACAGCACTCAGGAGAGTGTCGTAAGAGATGGGTCTTTGCTATCAGTGTGGATCTAGTGGTCATTATCGGAGGGATTGTCCTCAGTTAGTTTCGTTTGAGCAGACCACTACCCAAACTCCTGTGCGTTCGCAGACTACAGTACAGACCCCAATTAGATATCGTAGTCAAGGAAAGACTCGAGGATCAGCATCCAGGACAGACAGTAGAGCCCGAACTCAGCAAAATAGAGGGCCAACAGCTTCTGAGGCTAGACAGCCAGCTTTGGTTTATGCAACTAGAAGTCGTGATGACAGAGAGCCTGAGGTTATTGCAGGTACATTTACTATTTATTCTACCCCATACTTTGCATTATTGGACAATGGTTCCACTCACTCCTATGTATCGAGCTCAGTATCTCGAAACCTTCAGATTCCGATCGAGAACACTGAAAATACTGTTACAGTTACAAGTCCAGTAGGACAAGCGGTATTAGTGAATAAAGTATTCTGGCGTTGTCCTCTCGAGGTTCAGGGAGAAATTTTTCTCGCTGATCTTATGGAGCTTCCTTTAGAGGAGTTCGATCTAATTCTTGGAATGGATTGGTTGATAAACACAAGGTAAAGCTGGATTGCGAATACAAGCGGGCTACTGAAGACTTCAGATGGTCGGACTGTTGTGTTAATTGGTGAACGGCGTGGTTATCTCTCCAATATAGTTTCAGCGATGGAAATTGATCGTATGATACGAAAGGGATATGAGACCTTCATTGCTTGTATTTTGAACACCAAGGGTGCATTGTCCACGATCGAGGAGATTCGTACAGTTACGAGTTTCCTGATGTTTTTCCGGAGGAGTTGCCTGGGTTACCTCCTGATAGAGAGGTAGAGTCGAGATTGGACTTATCCGGGATCGTCACTATTTCTATGGCACCTTATCGTATGGCTCCAAGGGAACTTAAGAGTTGAAAGTCCAATTGCAAGAATTATTCGATCGAGGATTTATCCGACATAGTACTTCACCATGGGGAGCTCCAGTTCTGTTCGTGAAAAAAGGATGGGTCGCTAAGATTATGTATTGACTATCGGAAATTGAACAAGATGACGGTCAAGATAAATACCCACTACCAGGATTGATGATTTATTGATCAATTGTGAGGAGCTATTGTTTCTCTAAGATTGATCTTCGTTCGGGGTATTATCAATTGAAAGTTAAAGGATCAGATATTGCAAAAAACGGCTATTCGCACTAGATATGGTCATTATGAATTCTTAGTGATGCCTTTTGGTTTGACGAA